>NW_024104273.1:0-1200000 GCF_003945595.2 Pipra filicauda | reverse complement strand
TTAAAAGCACTTGGATAGTCAAGGTATTCACAGACAAGGGTTATTCCTGTTTGTTGCAGGTTTTCTGAGTGGCTCTGGGTATATCACCAAATCTCCATGTGCATCAACTGCTTATTGCTGGGATGTGGCATTTCACTTTGTTTTCTCCTTTTACAATCTAATTCAAGTATAATTAATGCAATATAGTATCTAAAGGGCCTCTGCCATCCTTCTTTTCCTCCTTTCCTCTTTTAATCTTGTTCCTTGTTCTTTTGTCAACTGTTCTACACTTTATGCCACAGTGCTTAAACTAGGTTTTAAAAACAAACTCAAAACCTACATGACTTTTGCACATCATTACTGTGACCTCTGTTTGCACACTTTTAGAAGTTATTCTTCATTCAGTAATATAAATACAACTACACAGATATAGCAGGGATAAGCAGAGAAGATGGTGGGTAATATAAAAGATCCCCACACGCATACATGCAAGGTACACAGGTTAAACCAAGGCTGAATAAAAATTTGGGTTAAATCACAATTCAAATGTAAATTTGGGAGATTTTGACAAGAAAGCCAGACTGCCCAGTTGCCCACACCCCATTGGTAGCAAAGCAGAGCAGGTCACAGCACTTCAAATATGGCCATGTGCTAGGATCTAACCTAGAGCATCTTTCTTCAGAAACTGCTGCTTTTATTTTTAGTTCATGCAAAATTCCCAGACAACAATAGTTCTGCAAGTGTAAGAGAACCAGTAGAAGTGCTTTGAATATAAGCAAATGAGAAATAGGCCTGGCATCGCTTCCTTTGGTCTTGGAGCACTCTTCTAGTCATTCTTCTGTGAATGAGTAATGCTGGGCATGGAATCTCCCATTCATCAGTTAGTCTGTGTTGACTGTGAAAACTCAGAACTGTAGTTTAATCTGAGACACACGGCAAACTGAATAAACACAGCAGTGGTAGTAGATATCATGAGAACATGAAGCGAAGTTTCAAAGCAAGAGAGAAAAGTTCAGATTGAGGTGACTTGGATGCTGAGCGTTTACCTTGGCCCAGCATGCAGGTCTGTAAATAATACAGTACATTAATAAACTGGCATACCTTCAGTCATTGCTGTTTCAGCAAAAAGCAATTACAACCTGCCAGATATCCATGTGTTTGCAAAGGCCAAATGCCATGAGGCAATATCAGCCCCAGGGTCTCTCTGGGCCTGGTTCACGGATGACTGAAGGCAGGGGAGAGTCTTCCACTGGCTTCCAGAAATGCTCAAGACCTATGGGTATGTGAAACAGAACACAACAAGCATCTGTCACCTCAAGGGCAAGGAGCTGGCAGAAGTGTCAACCAGATTTCATTAGCTATATACAGTCAGGCGTTGCATTAACGCAAGTTGCTGTGGTTTAAAATGCTTTGGTTCAAAAAACATGCCTTTGGATGCTCCTACAGCATCCTGGAACTGAAAACGTGTACTATTTTACACGTATGTTTCAGTGAATTTCTTCCATCGCAGTGTTTTTAGCTATTTAGTCTCTCCCACTAAATTGCATATCAACAGGAACTTATACCTCACTGCCCAAAACCGTAAATCGTGGACTGTCTGGTCTTGTATCTGCAGAGTGGCTGCAAGGTAGCACATGGGACCATCCCAGCACCATAGGCACAGCTACAGACAAGCCACCTTGCTGTGTCTTGTTGACAGGCTCTCCTGTTCTTTGGGGGGGGGGGGGGAAACACAACACAAAAATGAAAATGTTAAGGCTGCCTTTTAGTCCTATGGCTTCTAGCTGATTTTCCTTGTACAGGAACATGAAAACAAAGGGAAGGATCAGCCCAAGGCTGAGATCTTTGAACTAAATTCACCCTGACACGAAGCGGGAGCAGCTCCCTTCAGGAGCTGTACCCGCCTACTCATTGTCTGGGGGCTTCCCATCCCGGAGTATCTGATAACAAGGGTGAAGGTGGCATCGCTTTGCTTTCCCCCCTGCCACTTGCCCTCCGGCCAGTGCCTCTCAGGCTCAGCAGCTCCAGCGCCAAGGCTGTTGGAGCCACGAGCAGTGCCACAGAGGAGCAGCCGCGATGCCGATGCCCCCGGGCGCAGCGGTGCGGGAGCGCGGCCGTGCTGCTGACCCGGCTGCGATGGTGGCACAGACACCTCGGCTGCTCCTTGTTGGCGTCGCTTCTGATTTACGAGTCCTGCGCAGGGCACAGCGGTGGCGCCGGGACAGCACAAAAACAGGCTGTGAAGGCAGGATGAGTTCCTGCAGCAGCGATAGCGGGTCTATGGAGATAGGGCTTCCTGCGGTTTGTCATGCTGCTTTCAATTAGAAGTCTGTCAGAAAAATAGTCATAGATACCAAATCACAGCAAAAAACTGTAAGCATATGCAGGTGCTGAAATACGGGGTAGTATGGAAAATGAAAATCCCTGGAGATGGCTTAGCAGCCCCAAGGGGAACAAATATTTTCCTTATAAAATGATGTATAGAAATGCCTTGTGCTACTTGCAATGAAAAATTTATTCTAAACATTTGACCCCTTTTCTCTCTGTGATTTCTTTACAACTAGCCTCGATTGTTTATGATTTCCCTTCTTAAAGTAGCCCATAAATGTTTTAGATGATCACATTTCACTATATGGCTTTAGTCTGGCATGTTTGCTTACCCTGATTTGCTCCATGTTCCCTCATTGCTCATCTAAACAACAGAAGTTATTTTTCTTCCCTATGATCCAAGTGAGCCTGCACAGATGGGAAGATCATTTGCCATTAGTTTGCTGAGAACGTACAAGTGACCACGTAAGAGATACACGTTTCAGATAAGAGGGAATGCATTTGTTTCCACAACATGTTTTTATGCCGTTGGAAGCCAAAGTTCTCCCTGTATTAAATTAATTCTCACAGAATTCTAGCGTACTACTAGCCACATTTTACAAATAAAAAACACGGAAGAAAAAGCGCATCAGTGATGTGCCTTGGCTTACACAGAGAGAAGTTGAAGGAAAAACAAAGAACTGAAGATATATTTTGCTACAAGGTCTTCTTCAGTAGTGAAGCCAGTCTTCATTTTTCCAAAATGTTTTCTTCTGATATTTAGTGAAAGAGTACAATGATAAATTGGGAATTTTCATTTTTGCTTTTCTCTTTCCATAGTTGAATCTCTACAGTGAGATTTAGAGGTAGGTGAACCAATGAACTCTTTTCTTGGTGAATGCATCCAGTACTTATCCCACCTGCTTTTCTGGAGGAAAAAATTATGCCTGCCTGTGTGTCTATCTGTCTGCTTGTGCTGTTATATGCTCTTTATTTTCACTTTCTTCAGAAGTAATTTCTTTGTTCATATTTCGCTAATTGAATATGTTCTATAGATCAATTTTCATCACATTGCATTTCTGCCTCACTGGTTATGAGGAATGAGCCATGAACCGTAGACCATATCTCATCCTGGCCAGGGGAGATAATCAAAGAGATGGTTAAATCTGCTTCCTATACAGTCTGATAATGTTGAGAAATAATCTCTTTTTTTTTTATCTCTCTCCCTTTTCTGACCCCTGTGAATATGACTTATTAGTCAGAACTTCAAATGAAAGGGGAAGGGGAAAATAAAACTAAATATGATACCATACTGTGGCTCAAATTAAACAAATTCACTGAGTGATTCTCTTGGATTCAGAATTTCAGTAGAACAAACCACATTCTTAATCTTGTAATTAGACTTTTTTAATCTGAGTCATGTGAAGTTGCACTTGATAATGTAATACCACAAATGCGACACTTAGCAGAAGTAGGTCCTGAAAAATTTGTAAAGAACTGCCAAGATCTTCAGTTGGTTCTTAGTATTTTTGAAGAAAAATATGTGTAGAGAAAAGAATTCCGTTTTACAATGCTTCCAGAGTTTTATCTGAAAATCAGAGATTGCACCAAAACAATGGTGCTATCCATTGTACTTCAAGATCATCAGAAAACAGCTGTGAAAATGTTTATTATCTATGCTTTATTTTAGACTCTTTTGGCATATTGAAGCTGTGGTTTACTACGCAATATAGCCCTATTATTCATGAATCCCAAGTCACTCAAAAATCATTGTATTTGCTTTGATATTGATTTAAGTTCTTTTTACTCAGCTCTGGGAACTGAACATAGGCGATTCAAAGTTTAAAAGTCCTGAGTACTAAAATAACCCCCTCCTCCTTTTTCTCTTGCTAAAAATTAATGTAAGATCACAAGAACAGATACATTGGATCAGATTCAAAGTCCAGCTAGTCCAGGATCCTGTCTCTGACAGTAACAAATATTACCTACTTTGCGAAGAACATAAAAATAGGCAGTAATGTGGGACATTCTCTCATATGGTTACCAGCCTTCTGTGACTGCAGCTGCAGAGATGGCATCTTGGTGTTCAACAGCCCCTGTGGATTTTTCTTCCATTAATGTATTCAACCAATTTTAAACCTTTTAGGCCTTTTAGATCCATAAGATCCTGTGGCATTGAGATCCACAACCTAGACACCTGCTGTGCAAAAACCACATTTATTCTTGTATCTCTTCTCAGTCTGCCACCTAGAACCTGTAGGTTTTACTCCAAATTCCTGTACTTTGGGAAAGAGCAAACAATTACTCCCAAATTATTTTTAAAGGTCTGCTCAGAACTTAATAGAAGTCTCTACCGTGTCCCTTCATTTTCCCTTTCTCCTGGCTGTAGAGAGTCTATTTGTCACTCCTCAAACAGAAGTGGAGCCACACCTTTGGTCTCGCTGGTTACCTCTTTGTGTAGCTCTTCGTCTATTATTATATATTTTTAACAGAGAGCAGGGGAAAGAAATTATATCCAGATGCACTATGAATTTGCATGTATTATGCCATAATAAGTCGTAATATAAATAATAAATAAATAAATAGCATAATAATGTTTTGCACAATAAAATCATAGAATGGTTCGGGTTGGAAGGGACCTTCAAGATCACCTAGTTCCAACACCCCTGCTGTGGACAGGCACACATTTCATTTGACCAGGTTGCTAAAAGCCCCATCCAACCCGGCCTTGAACACTTCCAGGGAACGGGTATCCACAACGTCTTTGGGCAACCTGTTCCAGTGTCTCACCAACCTCACAGTAAAGAATTTCTTCCGACTAGCTCATCTAAACTGACCATCTTTCAGTTTGAACCCATTCCTCCTTGTTCGATCACCACTCCCCTTGTAAAAACTTCCTCTCCAGCTCTCTTGCAGGCCCCTTTTGGTACTGGAAGGCTGCTCTAAGGTCTCCCTGGAACCTTCTCTTCTCCAGGTTGAATGATTCCAATTCTCTCAATCTGTCTTCACAGGAGAGGTGCTCCAGTCTTCTGATCTTCTTTGTGGTCTCCTCTGGACCTGCTCCAACAGGTCCACATCCTTCTTATATTCAGGGCCCCAGAGCTGGACGCAGTACTCCAGAGGGGATCTCACAAGAGTGGGAGTAGAGGGATAGAATCACCTCCCTCAACTAGCAAGAGTTAGCAACATTGACAGTGAAAGCAGCACTGCTGAACCATTAGCAACAGAGGAGAACACACAAAATCTAGTTTAGATGGTGCCGTCCGAGCACTTTAATCATATTTGCAACTTCACTTCCATTAAAGATGAAACTTCACTTCCGTTAAAAAGATGTACTTCTAATCAAATCATTACACCTGTTTTAGAAATTTCAATTCTTATGAAAGTGATGGAAATATTATAAGCTCCAGTCTGACATGTCAATTTTAGGCCAAGCTGCACTCATAGCCCAGCTAGGGTATAAGGCTCAGTTTTTGCTTTCAACTCACTAAACACTGGCAATATTTTCGAGCTTTGACATGAAATATTTCTGGTCCTATCTTGGTGTAGACAATTTTAATTCAAATATAAGAACTAGGAAAAATGGAAAAATACAGATTTTTTGTTTGTTTTGAACAACTTTTCAGCCTATTTGTACAGTTGAATTTCTTCCGTGTTAAAACCTGAAATTCATCATGGAATAGCTCCCTTTACTGAAAAGGGCGTTGAGTGTTTTGGTAGAACTGATTGTGTGACTGATTTAAATCAGACTAGAGACTTATTGCTGCACAGGAGTGTTTGTTGTGTTCAGGGGGTGGCAAAGTTAGGGTTAATTTAACCCCACTGAGATGAATTCAATGAATCTGCATAGTAGAGAGCCTTGCAGAAATCCTTAATTGGGTATCTACAGGTCAAATGCATGCAGGTGTTACCCAGAGCTGCTGCCTGTTTTGTAACTCATGGCTGATGTGTGACACACACTCCACAAGTTATGCTTCGTGTATGCAGGAGTAGCAATCACTCCTCAAGCACCATGCCAGAGGCGCTCCCCATGGAAAACAAGAGCAAACCCCTCAAATTACAAACAATGTTTCCTTCTTGTTTGGGGGCCAACTTGCCTTCAGACAGTTTCCAGTTCTCCTCGGCATTTGTGCGATGGGTGAACAGGCTTGCATGTACCAAAAGAGAGAGAGAGACCCAGAGATCGGCGTTGCAGACCGCAATGTGCTGCAAGCTCAGATTGCTCCCATACGTCCCTGTGGGACCACGGAGGCAGCAAGGTGGGGAGATGGCAGGGCTGGCAACTGACTGTCCTCAGGACATGGGGACCTGTGAGCTGGAGAGGGGAGGACCCCAGGCCTGCAATGAAGTACCAGCCCACTCTTGCCTTCAGGGTCTTGCCACTGTGTCAGTGACCCCTCCTAATCACAAGGTGCGTGGAGGTCCAATGATGGACCTGTACTTCTCCCTTGGGCTGTTGTCTATGTGAAACATGTAGAGTGCTGGAGGGCAACAGGAACATGACTGTGTGTGTACAAAGGACAGATAGCCTGCTCCAGCCCAAATGCAGCAACTCAGGCCATGGTAAATCTTATCTTTCTTTCAAAATTTACTCTGCAACTCATGAAGCTGAAAGAAGCTTACTTTAGTGGACAGCTAATTTTAAAAACATAATAATGTTGGCTGGGGAGGAGTATTTTAGAGGGTTTTAGTTGTAATTTTTTTTTATATTTACTTCCCCCAGTGCACACGGAAGAGTAAAAACCAATAACTATTGTTATTGTGTATCTTTTCACAGAGTCTCATTAGTATCAGGGCATCTGCAGTGCAAAGAATTGTGAGTGCTATTTGTTTGCTAAACTGTTACAAGCAGCCACTTCCTGGACAATTCACAACAAAAATATCTGTGTACTTCTTTCTTCCTCCTACTATTGCTACTGGTGGCTTTGCTCCCAGATAATTCTCCTCTTCAATACAGAAAATGTCCTTTATTACAAATCAAAATCAACACATCCCAATAATTTTTAAAAGTTTGCTATGGTCTTATGTTGCTTTTTTGTTTTGTTCTGTTTTATTCGTGCCTATTTATGCTCTCCAATCTATATTCTGTGTCTATTACAGCAATGCTCACTTTCAAACTTCAAGCTTAATATGCAATACCTTGAAAGACTCCTATTTCTTTGTCTGCAGATAAATAATTAATTCTAAGAGACAAGACTAATCTGGCTTTCCTTACTATCATCATCATCATCATAAATTGGAGGCTGTTTGAGAATACAGGACATTATACTTATGCGTGCAAAATACTAACAAAATTCTGGAGTTATTTAGGTGTCTCCTTTGATTTTGGGATGTTAGGCAACTAATTATTTTTGGAATAAGCTTAAGCAAGACTTTGGGAATTAAATTCTTAGTTCTGGGAACTTAGTTCGTGTTGAAACTCTGCAGATGTGGAGCACAGTGAATCTCCTTGGCTCACTTGAAAAGCTCTGCTCACCTTTTGCTGTCAACAGAAGTTGGGAAATCTAACCCCAGTCAGCAAAAGATGTGTTAATATGAGAGGTTTCAATCACATCAGAAATGTTTTTTTAAAAGGACTCACCTGATTGTCCTCACAGGGCTTTGTTTCACACTGCACAGCAGGCACAGAAGCCACAAAATGGATTCATTTTGTTAGAAACCAGATGATGCCGTGAATTTACAAATACAAATCCATTTAACAAATTTCAGGTGCTAAAGCCCTTTAGCCCAGAGCTTGCTCAGTGTATCCCTTCCCTAGCACACCTCTAATGTGGCCCTTAGGTTCACCAGCATCACCCTCTCCAAAGCCACTGCCTGTTCCTCTAAGCAGAGCAAAAGCAATGCCAAGGATGATACCCTTCACTAAACTGCTGCCAAATATCCAGCTCATTGCAAAATTGTCAATTTAAATATGTTGTTGCCAGAGTTACTGAAGTGCTGTGCTACTCACAGCACTTACTGACAGCAACGTTCACGTGGTGCGCAGGAGAGAAAGGAGGCAACAGAGCAGGGCAAGGATACAGGATATATTTTCTTATCATGACTGAGAGGGGAAGCTGCTCTTTTAGCATCAGTGGGGCCAGAACTGTGGGAGTCTGCCCTTTGTAACTCTCCAGACTTGTGCTTTTCTGCATTTGTGAGAGCATTTCAAAAGAACTCCTTTACATCCCATATACACCAAACTGCATTTATCATCTCATACCAATCCATCTTTCTTCAGAAATTTCTACTACCTGTTCAAATATGGTCACTGACAACACTGAAATCACTTTAACTGTACTGTGTGTTGTCAGTAGTTCTACATGAGTTTCCATTCTGTATAATCAGCATGCCTGGATTTTCAAGGAAACTCTGAAGCTGTAACTCTGATCAGCAGTCATGATACAGATCTCTATTTCACTTCTTTCTTATGCTATTAGGATGGTATGAATATTTATATTTTTATGTAAATGACAACCAGGGAGCTTTTCAAGTTCAACAGTGATGGTATTTCCTCAGGAGTCTGTTATTTCTTCCTTATTTCTTTTTTATGAGTGTTGCTCTCATATGACATTTAACTTAAAATTTTACTGTCTTTGTGGGAGAGAAAGTGGCTTGTGGAGGTAGGATTTGCCTATGCAAATTGTTAAGTCCTCTGGGAAAAGGTTTAGTCATTAATTTCCTTATTAGCCACTGTAATGGATTAACAGTTACTAGTTTGAGTATACTTTTTAAAAAGTAATATTTAATAAAAACTCACCTTTTACACAGCAAAATCATTTTGAACTACTCATAGAAAATCTACAGCCTGACACGGAAAAAATGTGCTCATTATTGTTCTCTTACTGTTAGTCACTACTATGAGACAAAGCCAAATGCGTGTACACAGATAGTGCACAGAATTAATTTCATCGAGAACAAAGAAACATAGGGTGGCAGGGTGAACAATGTCAGGGGCTTTCAACGCTCTGCTGACTGGGATATTCAGTCCCCTGGACTCTTCCACTACTGTTAGTTTTATTCCTACAGATTCAATAAGACCTGATGCAGCTCTGTACACACAGTTCATTTACTTCTTACATGGCTTGTTTCTATGGTAATACTAAAACAGGAGATTTCTGATTACTCATGCTTCCTTATTTAGAAAAAAACCCAATGTGAGATGTCATAAACTAAATAATTTTAACCCATGCCACTAAACCAGTGCATAACTTTGCATCTGGTTATGGCAGTGCATCTTGCTGCTATGATTACCCAAAGTGACCTCAGCTTTACAGAAAGAAAAAAACCCATTTTTTTTCAGAAGAAACGGTTCCTCACTTTACCCCTCATTTCATTGCTTCCGCTCCTGACAGTCATGGAAAGAACAACACAGCTCTCTCCAGTATCTGTTACAGTGAGATGTGCACAATGTTTTCAAAGAAGAATTACCTTCCAAGTTGCAAAGGAAAACCACTGTAAAGAGAAAGTGTGGTTCAACACTGAGATTTAGCTCAGCTTCCTAATTATTCCTCGGGGAGCAGAATTTTGTCCACTTGTAATCAGGGTAAGTCTGGTCCTTCAAAACAGAAGGTTTCCTGAATTCTACACCATTTGGGGGCCACCTGTAGAGGGTGAGGAGACCTTGTATAATGGCACATTGCCATTAGCAACTGTTTTCATAGAATCATAGAGTCATAAAATGATTTGCCAGACCTTTCCCACTTTCCCTGAGGCTATTCAGGAACAGCACTTCCCACGGTGCCGTAGGAGTACAGGGACCAGCTTCACACTTGGTTAGATACTATCTGTCTCCTCTGCTAAGTGACACAGACGTTGTCAGCTCATCCATCTGCTTCTGTCCCACAGACATCACTATGATCCTACCTCTGAGTAGACGAAGTTTCCAAGGAAAGGAGATCTTCAGCCTCACTGTTCCTCACTTTCTCAGTGTATTTCCCCTGATTATCATCTGGTAGGTCCCACCAGCTGGGGACTGTCTCCATCCACAGTGGGGCTACAGTCTCCTTCATTTTTACACTATAACCACCTTCTAAACAACAGTCTGCTGCCAGTCCACTATGATTGCTGGATAATTTCTCTGCTGTTGATGACAAGTATTAGATTAATCTTGGTGGGTTTGCTTCTTTCCCAATTTATGTAATGACAATCCAATCCAGAAATCCTCATAGCATCAGGAAAGCAGTCCCTGGCCTTGCAAAGAGCTTTCACACTTCACAAACCCAGAAAGATTTAACATCATGATTTCAGCAACTTGATTAGCCAGGTTCTCACTGATGAGAACTTATTTCATCTAATGAAAGAGTGTACTCTCAAATCCTGAAACTTTAAGGTCAAAGGGGAATGAAAAGAGACTGGCCAAGACGGACTTGGGTATCCCTTTGGAAATTAGGGATTTATTTGGCATACATTCAAGAAAGGATTCTAGCAAGAAAAGCATTTAGATGTGGGCCTCATACATGGTGCGTACCTAGGAGCTTCCCTGAAAAGGACCTCGGTTAATAGACACCATTGTATAAGTGCTCATAAAGAACTTGAGTGTAGCATCTATTTTTTTCAAATGTTGCCAGTTTCCTTTAAATGAATACATTTATCATCACTATCTGACTATTTCAGAGTTTGAAAAACTCTCTCCCTGGAGAGAACCATTTTAAAAGGCCACACTTGGGTCTGACCTCATGAAGGGGGAGTCCTAACCCCTTAAATTAAATGCACTCTTAAAAGTCATTCATTCATTCTAGTGATAGGGGATATCAGGGCCACAGAGAGGTTAGAGAGGAGGGATTGCTCTCTAGGGATGCTAGTAGAGTGGGCAAATATGTAGATACAGCTAAGAACCTAATCTTTAATGCTGGGACTGGGCTGAGGCAATTACCACTTAACGCTGTCCTTCCCTGAGGCAAGCAAGATGAGTGAGGAGAGGACTGTGCCAAAAGTCTTGCCTTGGCCCTACTAGAATAATGCATTAGGACAGCAACAGAAGCAAATGATCATATCCTGTATGAGCTGGGAATGGCTCTATCAGAGCCTGCCTTTCAGCAACAGAACACTGAAGGTGATGACCTTGAGTAAGATTTTTCAGACTTACACCCCCAGTGATTTATATACTATTCTATAAAATATAAAGAGTGACAGCTGATATATCACTTCTATTTCACACACCCCATGTAACATAGGCTGAGTGTATCCAACCAAACAATTTAATAGCCCACTAATGTACTTGGGGGTGGTTTTCTTAAGGCTTTGGTAGGGAGAAGACCTTTTGTAAAAATACCGTACAACGTATCTATCAGATTACCTTCCTGACACAAGACAAAGTACAGCTTTCTCAGCCTTGTTCCTTCCCCTTGCCTCCCTGTGCTCTGCTCTGCTCACTGTGGCTACTGTAAGAGAGAGGTAGCAGAGACACTGTGTATATGAGAGCCCGTGGTCTTTAATGTGTCCCTGTGGGACACAGTGGTGTGCAAGGGTGTACACTTATAGCATGATGGTGGACTGTATGTTAGGACGAACTTGGCAATTTATCTTATTAATCAGTTTCAGATTAACTTGTGTGTGTCCTGGGCGTAGTCACCGCCTATAGTCACCGTTCACTGCGTAGTGCTTCCTGGCATATTGGGGGCACTTGGGTTAGAAGGTAAAAAATTAATAAACACACCAAAGAAGCAAGTAGAGAAATGAGCAATAGTATGAGATGATGGTTTTCTGAGGATTTCCTCAGATCTTTCTGGATACCGAACAGTAAGGTTTGACCAAATGCAGTATTTTGTGGTTTGGGAGGACAGTTGGTCAGGGAAGAAGAGGGAGGAAAAAAAAAAAGGACTGAAAAGGTTTTTTTCGGCTAAAGTAGAAATGTTGCACCTTTTCTTCCAACAGATTCTACACAAGAACAATTTAACCTGTCTAATTGTGACCTTTAGGAAGTGCTGTTACTTACCCTGAGACAAATTTGGGGGTTATATGTTCTGTAAACAAAGGCTGCTTATATGTATTATAACACGGCATGTTAATTTCAACTCTTTCCGTTTGTTTTAGTGGGAAATACATCGCACATTTTGGGCTAGCACAAAGAAAGATGTCATTGTTGAGAAATAATGAAGTGATAATGAAGTAATAAAACTGGGTTTTATATTCAGGTAGACGTATTTACATGGACGTTTTAGTGTATGTCTTTGCTAGAAGATGCAAACACACACTTGGCTTTTACTGTGGGTTTGTGTAATGGGTAAGATCCGACTGCTGACAGAATAGCATCTAAATCAGTTCTGCATTAAAGAGACTGATGTCCCTTTTGTTCCTCCCTTAACTGCGCTCACTGATGAAGATGATGCAGATAATTAATTACAGCTATGAAGAATGAAAGTGAAAGGGCCATATTCCCTCCTCAGCCATGCCCCTGCACTGGATTGACATCAAGGAGGTTGCAGGGTCAAAGGAATTAAGGAAAAAGCCTTTGGTAATAAATTATACTGAGATTATGTACTATGACCTAGCTGCATCTCTTCCATCAATGATTAGAGATCAAGTGTAAAGAGCTCTTAAAAAGCTGAAAGTCATCATTTCTCCCTGCAAGGAGAGTGTGGCTGAAGATGGATGCGCTTCCCTGAGGCTCTGCAGAGCAGATTATTCAGCAGCTTCTTCTGTACCTGGGCAGACCTGACCCTGACCAGGTCACAGTTGCATCTGTATGTGCTTTCCTTATTGTGTTTGAAGGAAAACTAGGACCCATGTGTGTTGCTTTGACCTTTCCTTTATCAGCTAAGAGTCATCTTCTGCTTTTTCACTTGCTAAACAGGAATCCATACATAAGCTGCAGAGCAAGTTTTCTTAAGAGCAACCATCCAGTTTTAGAGATGAGACAAATATTCATTTTTAAAACCATTTTGGTAGGTAAAAAACAGTTTGCCGGCCCACCCAATGCCAGGCGATACCTCCACCACCTTTGGTGAAACATGGCACAAAACCAAACTGGCCACAAATGTATCACTAGTCTGATCCAGAAACAAAACTGACTGCAGAGGGACTACAGCAAAATATGGCTGGTTTTGCAGCAATGGTCCTTATGCACATGCTGGCATTGGCATAGAACATGGGAAGTGTCTGAGGGAGGAAACACATGTCAGGATGTCTACAGAGAGGACAGCTTCCATGTTCCTGTAGATGACTGATAAATCCCCAGGACAGACCTTACGTGGACCTCATCATGAGCCTGTTTAGTTTTAAAAGTCCTTGTTTCTGGGCATTCCATACCTGAAGGCTCTGGGAGATGATATTCATTAGATCAGGCTGTTTTGGCTTAGGAAATAACAGGTGTGCAGAGGGCAGGGTGAGCTATGCTGCCCACCTGGTCCAGTGATGATGGATGTGGAAGCACCTGGCTATAGCTGAGACCAAATACACCTCTCACCTATGATGCTGGGAGCCTCAAGCAAGAGAGAGGGACCAGTCAGCAGTGACCTGCAGCTAAACTTCCAGAGCACAGGCCTCCTAAGTCAGCAGGTCTCCTCGTGGGCATCTAGACTGGATGTGCTCAAAGATGAGCTGATGTTTTTTGGCTTGACTCTGTTTCTCTGCTCTGCAGCCTCCTTTCTGCACAATGAAGATTACAATTCCTGAAACACTTAGGCACACGCTTGATGATAAAATCATGCACCAGGACCTCAAACACTGCTGTGCGCAGTCCCAGAGAAGACCATACAAAAATAGCATATCTTTTGATCTTCAAACTCGGTTAAATGCAGCCTGCAGATGCATTAAAATCCTCTAATTGTTCTGTGGGCACAAAAATAGGTTTCTTGTCACTATGACACAAAGCAATGGGATTAGGACAAAATTCAGGTGTTTCCGACAGAACCAAAAAAGCCAGAAAATTCCTTTGGTTTTGAGCGGTAAGTTTTCGAGGTGTTTCCTGCTCTGCACTGTATTTGGGATTCCCTCCCTGCCCCATAAGACGTGCCTGTCACCTCTGGAAAGGAGCAGTGCTGACCTCCAGGCCCAGTTTCACAGTTTTAGCATCATCTCATCAGTGGTACAGAGCAGTGCCACTGTCATGGCACTGTCACTGCTCTTCTGCCATCAAAGATCCAACGGCCATGGAACCTACTTTGCACCCTTCAGAACAGATGGTCCAGCCCACTCAGTGGTGGTGAACTCCTCTGCACCTCAGCTTCAGCCCTTAACTGCTCCCAAAGCAGGAGGTGGTCTCTTCTCCTAGCAATGGAAAGGGTTGGAGATTCCATGAGTATCCCCCCATCACCATTTCCAAGCCACCCTTTCTGTCACTTAACTGGGACAGCAAAGCTGCTGCACCATGTCTGTACGGGGTCTGTGCATCCCTAGGGACATGGGGTCCCTTAAAATATGCAGCAGAAGAGGTCCCATAAACATTGAGAAGCTGAGTCTCAGTCCTTCTCCTTCCCTCAGAACTGCTCAGAAGAGAATAGCACTGTTTCCTCTAACATGTGTAATCACAGAATGGCTTGGGTTGGAAGGAACCTTAAAGACCGTCTAGTTCAACCCTCCTGCCATGGGCAGAGACACCTTCCACTAGATCAGGCTCAAAGCCCCATCCAACGTGGCCTTGAATACTTCCAGGGATGGGGCAACCTGTTCCAGTGCCTCACCATCCTCACAGTGAAGAATTTCTTCCTGATATCTAATGCTTTTCCATCTTCAAAAATAACAAGGTTACAGCAAATTTAAGTAATTTATTTCACACCTTTGGGGCTTTCCCCCACATTTTAAATTTTATCTTCATTTAAATGATGTGCCCTAACATAACTCCTGGAGGAAATATCAGGTGTCATTACAAGAAGGGAAGGCTCTGCACCTTTTCTCTTTTTTTTCAAAGCCTTAGTTGATAGTTGCCATTATAAAAATAGGAAAACCCATCCTACACAGAGATCACCTGCCCTCAGCATTTATGGTTACGTGACACAGAGTTTAGCAGCATAAACCACTAGACTCCATGTGGGCAGGACTTGACTAACAGTCCATCTGTGGAGCGAAGAACTAAGGATAGGGCCTGATAGCTTCCCTGGCTAGCTCAGTTTTCGAGAGCAGGTGGGATGGTTTTGCTGCAGGGGGTGATTTCGGAGAGCCTGTGGAAATCTGTATCTCCTGTAGAGCCGGCTCTTGCGCTCTGCCCCTCAGGCGGGTCCAACCGGGCTGCTGAGCCGAGCCGTGGGAATTCAGCGGGGAAGCCGGCCAAGAGGGGCGATGCAGGAGCTGCTTCGCAGCCGCAGAGCCGCCCGACAGCCCTCGGGCGCCCGGCGGCTCGGGGGAAGCCGCGGGGGCATCGCCTAGGCCGGGGCCGGCTGCGCTCACCTGGGAACCGCCGGGAGCCAGAGCTTAACCTGGCACCGAAGGAAGAAAAGGAGGAGAGCAGAGAAGAGAGGAGAGGGAGACAAGAGGCACAGGAGAAGGAAAGAAAGAGGAAAAGAAAAAGAAATAGAAAAAGAAAAATAGGAAAATAAAATCTAGAAATAGTAAATAAATAGAAACAACAACAAAATAATACTGGTGGTAATAATAATAATAATAATAATAATAATAATAATAATAATAATAATAATAATAATAATAATAAATGCATTCAGGCGCGGGTTGGTGCACTCGCTCCCCAGTGCGTGGAACCCCCTGGACAGGATGGTCCCACCGGGGCAGGGAAGGGCACTGTCCCGGGGCTCCAGCACCATGCCCGGCGCGGTTCCCGTGGCGCCTCCCGCGCGGGGCGGAGCGGAGCGGGGCGGGCGGACAAAGCCGGGCTGTCAGCGGGGCGGGCGGGAGAAAGGAAAAGAGGCGGCTGCTGTCAGCGGGGAGCGGAGCAGGTGAGGCCAGCAGCGGGGGTTGTGCCACGCTGGCAGGCCGGGGGGAGCCGTGCCACGCGTGGGTGGCCTTTGCGGGGCGTGGGCGGCTTTGTGCGCCGCGGGCGAAGGCATCGCCCCGCGGGGGACGGGACGGAGGCGATCCCTTCACCCGTGGGCAGCTCGGGTCGGGGGTGGATGATGGCTGGCGCTGTCGGTTTCAGCCATTGCCTGTGGGGCCGAAACTACTTTGGGAAAGGAGCGAAGAGGTTACTAGTCCTCCCTTAAAAAAAAAAAAAAAAAAAAAGAAAAAAGAAAAGAAAAGAAAAGGAAGTGAAATTTCAGCGCTGTGACAGTACTAGAACAATCTCCTGACTCGAACTGACTCCGCTATCCTGTAGCAGTGAAGCCAGAAAAATCCCAGAAGAAGTATTGCACTGAGTTGCATCACTAGAGAGTAATTAGTATTTAGTGGGTTGAAGGACTGAGAAGCGTGTTTGTGTGTTTGTTTTATTGCTGTGAATAGTTGGGACGCAGAAGAGTTGTTGGCTGGCTCTGCAGTGTGTTGTGTTTATGAATTTAAAATCCTTCAATATATAACTAGTTTGCACATCCCTGCTGAGCTGCAAGCATCCAAAACAGCTTCTGGTAACAGGGGCTTGAAAGGAACTTTCCTTCGGTGTGCTGCATGGTAGGGAAGCTTCGTGATAAATAAATCCCATTCCAGGGAACACGCTTAAAAGCCTGATGATTCAGCATGCTGCATTCACTGACCAAGGGTGATGGCTCGTGCGAGGAGGGATGCAGCACTATGGGCAGATATAAACACTACCTGAAGCTACAAGCTTCCCATGCAGTCGTGGCACATGTGAGGTTGTGTGAAAAAAATTACCATCAGTTTTTCATTTTAAACAGCTTCTTCTAATAATTCAAAAAGACGACCCTCTGGTGCTTTCTGTGGTGAGTTATAGTCCTTTTTGTACTTGTTCCCCAAGGGATAGTTGCTTTTCATCTGTGGTCCCAAACTGCATTGCAAATGAATTGAGGATAATAATATAAGCTCATAACTTAACATAGTGAGAAATATAAAGCAGTAAAGAAGGTGAAAACTTTTTACAAGAAATACTGTAGCAATTTTGCTATGTTTTAACAGAAGATAAACACTGAGACTGAGATGACATTTGACAAGTGGAATAGCAGAATAGTATTTCAAACAAAGCCCCTTGCAGCTTAAAGGTTATTTCAGTAAGTTGCACTTGCTCTTCAAAAGAGAATCTCTTTTAAAAGTCAAATGAACTGTATAAAAAATAAAAACTTCTACAAGAACGATATTGTAGGATAAATCTGTTCAGGGTTCCGATTGCTCCAATGAAGAGCTAAGTATTTAGAAGTACCATCTCAAGGGCATGTTGAGGTATTTATTATTCACTAGCTGTTTGAGCAACTGTGCATACTGTCATGTCAGGATGGCCAGGTCACGGCTGAAGGCTCTCCAAATCCTTGGTGTACACATGCTCGCTCTGTGTTTTTTCTCTGAGATACAGGGACTCCTGCTTTAATCCTTGTTTATGTCTTTTCTCACACAACTGGATGTGTGGGTGGGCCTTTACCAAATGAGTGAGAAGATACAAAGAGCACAAACTGTCTTTGTCTCACACAGGGGTTGTCTGCAACCACTGCAGAGATTGAATGGCTTCTTGTTAGTGAAGCCCTTGCATTGAATATCATCCCCAAAGTGGAGGACAGAGGACTCGCCTACTGCCTTACCCTGTGGGTGAAGTGTTTGAGTTACAGGAAACTCTCCAGCTTGCCAAAAACACTCAAGATTTATGGCACTGCTGCTGCAAAAGTGAAGTTTTGTACTGTCCCTAGCAGAGGAAGCAGACTGAGATGCTATATAATCTATTTAAATGCAACCAAGGGCTTCAGAAATGATTAGCAGTTGATGAATTTGACTTCTCTTGAGGGCAAGCGTGATTTCCTTCAGTCTGCCTCAAACTCAGCCTACAGAACTCAGCTTTCTAAGGAGAAAAGATTCACCTTATTAAGAGAGGGAAGGGGTCAGGGGCAGTTAATGTCTTGCAGGCCTGGTGTCTGTGAGATACCTATGCCTTTTGGAGATGTTTCAAAACAGGAAAATATGGATATTTTTCTATGACCTCACTTTTTGGGGTGTGCCATGGCAGGATGGTATAACTTGACCAATTGTCCTATCAGGCTGTATCAGAGCGCCTGGTGGTCAGGTGTGGTCATTTGGGGTGTCTTCTGCTTATTTAAATCTTCTGGCATTTGGCCACATACCAGGTTCCTGTTCAGGTACCTGGAGCTCTTGGAGCAGGTCCAGTGGAGGGCTACGAAGATGATAAGGGACTGGAACATCTCTTTTATGAGGAAAGGCTGAGAGAGTTGGGCCTATTAAGCCTGAGAAGAGATGGACATTATCAATGTCTATAATTATTTGAAGGGAAGAGGATTGTCAAGAGGATGGAGCTAGGCTCTTCTCGGTGATGCCAAGCAATAGGACAAGAGGCAATGGGCAGAAACTGATGCACACGAGGTTTCACCTGACCATGAGGAAGAACTACTTTACTCTGTGAGTGACTGAGCACTGGAACAGATTGCCCAGAGAGGTTGTGGAGTCTCACTCACTGGAGATATTCAAGAACCATGTGCTCTAGGATGACACTGCTTGAGCAGGGAGGTTGAACCCACTGTGGTTCATTTCAACTTGACCCATTCTGTGATTCTGTGATTCTTCAAGGTGAAGTCTTTTTGTAGTATGCCTTTTCCTCTGAGAAGCAACAGGGCCTCTTCCTCTTGTGCCATCACTATTGCTACTCAGTCAGGAGAAGCTTCCTGTCCACAAGGGCAGGAGGAACCGCTTACTTGGTAGGACATAAAGTGCATTGGTAATAACCTATGCAATGACGATGCTGACTGGTAGTCTGAGGCTGGAATAGTTTTCAGCCTTATGACTTTGTTTGTATCAGTTTAGTCTGGTATTCTAAATCTAAGGCCCCTCTCTGACAATAGAACTGTCAAATTGGATTTCTTTCAGCTCGTACAAGTCCAAGTGTTCTCAACTATTTATCATTGTCTCTTCTCGCTATTTGGTATTTTTC
The DNA here is from genome assembly GCF_003945595.2 of Pipra filicauda. Classification (NCBI taxonomy): domain Eukaryota; kingdom Metazoa; phylum Chordata; class Aves; order Passeriformes; family Pipridae; genus Pipra; species Pipra filicauda. The sequence goes on along the minus strand of NW_024104273.1, from coordinate 1,180,808 downwards.
TGTATTATTTCTGACCGTTCCTCCAAATGGCAGGGAAATATTTGGAGGAGTTTTAAAAAAAATTATATCCCCTTCACCACACCACCCCTCCCTCCCAAATGGTTAATCACAAGAATTTATTGTTGTGGTTTAACCCCAGAAAGGAACTAAGTACCATGCAGCTGCCCACTCCTGCCCCCCTCCCCCCCTCCAGTAGATCAGAAAGAAAAAGTAAACCTCATGTTGAGATAAAAACAATTTAAGGATTGAACAAAAATATAATAATAATAACATACTAGTAATAATATTAAATATGCTGTCCTGGCTGTGTTCCCTCACAGCTTCTCGTGCAGCTCCTCACTTGCAGAGCAAAAGACACTGCGAAGTCCTTGGCTTAGGGTAAGCACCACTTAGGAACAGCCAAAACATCAGTGTGTTATCAACATCATTCTCATAAATCCAAAAAACAGAGCACTGTACCAGCTACTAAGAAGAAAATGAACTCTGTCCCACCCAAACTGAGGCATTTAATCAAAAAAAAACCAAATTTGTGGGCCTTCAAAATTACTAAAACTTTAGCTGAAACACGTCATCCAAATTTACCTTATATTAGCTTTTATCCTAGCCCTTCTTCTCTTAAGCCTTGCGGCACTGAAACCTTAAAACAGTCCATTTTTATTTTTTTTAAAATAGCTTAATTCCAAAGGAGGGAGAAACAATAGACTAATGCAATTAGGTGAGTGGAATGCATTTTTCCCTCAGGCAGCTCTGGAGACTGATACTATATCATGTTAAAAACTGCAAGTGGTTGTGTCAGACCGAGTTGGGCTGGGCTGGTGTTGGGAGGGAGGGAGGGAGGGAGAATTGCAGCTGGTGCAGAGAGCCCTGGTGGGAGCGTGTTGACTGCATTGCTCTGAGTCACTGGGGGCCCAAAGACCAACTGTGGCATGATGGCACACATGGTGGTGGTGGGTGAGGTTTGAAATCCTGAGCCTTTCAGCACCTTTATGTATATTATTTATTTTAATGCCGGTGTAGGTACATGTGTATGTATATAAAACTCAGTGTTTTGGCTTACCTTCTTTGAGGATAGCTACAACTGCAAATGTGAAATCCTTGGAGCTTCAGTGGGTCTTGATTTGTCACTGATGGAAAAAAGTGAGGGGATTTGGGGAACTACCTGTATGGCTTTTGCCACAGAATGGCTGCGGGTCCTCCCTGCTGACAGCCTCCACAATGCCTGCTTCAAGGAGCAGTGAACTTGAAGACTGAACTCTGGCAGAGCAATGGGTGCTCTAAGGGCAGCCAGAGAAACTGTGAGGTTTAATCTGCCTGCAGGTAAGGTAGATGGGGGAAAAGCCTCAAGGCAAGGTGGTGTTTTCAAGGGGTTTGAAAAGACACCTCATGGACTGTAAGAAAGAAGCAGTGACTTGTCTTCTGCCTTTGGGAAAGTGAGGTGAGGGGAAAGGGTGCTGGCAGCAAGGATCAGGAGAGGGGAGAGGAGAATGCAAAACACGAACTGCAGGGAAAGGATCCCAAAAACAAGAATGCTGTAGGAAAGCTGTTAGGGAAAGCCTTTATCATATTTTTATCTCATTGGATCTCAGAACAGTTTCACATTGCATTTGTCCTCGATGAGCTGAAGTGTAGCCCCAGCATGCAGTCGCAAGACAGGCAGGATTAAGGCACAGACCTGTTCTGGGAGCAGTGCCCAGTGTCAGCAGCCAGCAGCAGGGCTGGCCTGTGCTATTTATACTATGGCCATGTCCAAAAAGTGTTTTAAAAGGACTGATGGAAAGCAACCCTGCTAATGGAGTCCCTAAAGCAAGAGAAGGGCTTCAGGAGGGGCAACTATGCTCAACTATGATCAATAATTGCTGCCCTAGAGAGGGACAGTTCTTCACAGTGGTCTGGTAAAGATGCCTGATGGCAGTGAAGAGGAGGAGGTGTGGTAGAGAAGATGAAAACATGACAAGGTTTGTGGGGAGAGCCTCAGTGATCCTGGTTGAATGCCTCCTCAGTTTCAGAAACTCTTGTGCCTTGTGCCGAAGAGTTTTACAGTCAACCAGCTTCATTCCACTGAGCCTTAAAAGACCTCAGACTTCAAATTTTTCCTATTTAAAGTTTAGGAATGGTTTTAGTCCTTTACAGGAGCTTAATCTTTAAACTAGTCTCTTCTGAGAATGGCTCACCATGTTACTTTTTCACCTTCTAGGAAGAAGCCAATAGTATTTCTTCAGCAAGGCAATTTCAGATATCAAATATGCCATTTACTCAAGTTTACTCTTTTCCTTAAATGAGAAAATTAGTAGGGTCCTAACACTGGATAATCTAGCATACACATAACTGAAAAACTTTCAGGTTGGTCTAACTACCAATGCCAAACTACATAAAAATTAACAAGTTGCCAAAAAATACAAACCTTGCTTAGATTTGACAGGTAAGAAGGATATAACGTACAGGTCTTATCTGCTATAAGCTTCAGACACTCAAATCATTTTAATCTAGTAAATCTTTATAGAATTGTGAAAGTCAGCAGGGAAAATCTGTCTCTCATCTCACCACATGGTTAGTTTGTGCAACATGCAAGGTGAAATGGCTGAATATCTTGTCAGGCTACTCCTTCCAGAGGAATTTTATTAAAATAGTCTTTGATCTGGTAACCATTTTATGCCTCGATTAATACTGGGTTGAATATAAAGCAGTGACAATCTCTTCAGAAAGTTTGAATCCCACTGCAAGCAAAGCATGTCAAGTTTTATCAAAGGAAAACATCATTTTGTTTGGCTTTACCATATTCAGGCCAAGTAGAAACACTTATTATTGAAACTTCCTTGCAATGTGGCACTCGAAACTAACCTTGGATCTCATGACTCATCTCCGCTGTGAATGCGGCAGCCCTTGACAAGCTTACAATTCTGAATCCAAGAATATTTCCAAGACAGATCGAGATTAGGAGGCAAAACAGAAGCAACAGATGAATACATCTCTTGATTTTAATCAGAGTCTTGAGTTCTTCATGTCTTGTATTTGTTCAGAAGACGCTGTCTTGCAGGAGTACCTGCAAATGCAAGTATTGTTTGGCGGTGTTTAGGTCTTGTGGATTCCATGGCCAAATACACACACTTCCAAGGACCTGCAAGTATTGTCTGCTGTGCTTTGTAAAATTGAAAATAGCTCACTGGCAGATAGCAGGAGCACATTATTAGTATTAATAGACCTGTACACAGAAAAGGAGAACAGAGAACTTCTGTTTGTAATTAAGTTAATCACAGAGGCAGCAGAGAGCTCCTGTCTTATCATTGCTTACACTCCAGCTACCAGACTGCACCCACAGAGCAAATACTTTCCTTGGCATTTGATGCTCCATACAGGATTGAGTACTTTGGGGTTTCCCTGGAATGGTTAGTGGTCAAGGTAGGACACCCCACTCATGCAGTTCTGTTCCACTTCAACAGGTTAGTCTGCAGGTCTACTATAAAGCTAAATAATTTAATTAACAAACAACTGGGTATTTAAAAACCTTGACGTAAATAAAGTGCACAACACAAGCAGACTAACCCTTAAAGCTGTTAGTTTAGTTTTTTTCTGCTAACTTTTGCATCTTTTTCTTGCACAAGTTCTCAGACATTATTAATTGCAGTAACTTTTTACAGTCAGTGCTAATCCTTTCAACTTCATTTAACCCTTTAGCTCCCTCATGGGTTTTGGTGTCAATCATAATAATGAGAAATATTTTCAAAAAAAGCAGGTTATTTAGAAATACAAGAGACTACAAATTGGCAATAGGTTGAGTATCTTTATGCCTCATTAGCAAGCCCCAGGAAATTTTCTAGGAATATACATTTCTGTAGGGGAAGTGGGGATTGCAAGGTGCTGCTGAAACCAGTCTGGGGAATATCAGAGGAAAACTGCATTTGCTGAAGTTTTGAACAGCAACTCTAGGTAGGTTGTCTCTTGGAACACAATACCAGATGATGACCAAAAAAACTCTGTTAAGAAAACAAAAAAATCTGGGCTTCCAGCCACTTTGGGGTTGTTGGTTTTGTGCCCAGAAAGAACTCTGCATCCATTCAGCTGCTCTTAGGCTGGTCCTGTGGAGTGCCTCTTTCTTTCTCATCTTACAAGAGATCTTATGAGATTTTTCACATTGTTTATCTGTGTCTCTTCCCCTTAGCTGCATCCTTACTTCACGAAACTGGCAGTAATTCTGTCAGTTTGCTGTTTTCCTTCCTCTAACCTTTGCCCAAAAATATCTTCCTCTTTTGTAGGATTATAGAAGAGATCATAGAAAGGTTTGGGTTGGAAAGGACCTTTAAAGGTCACCTAGTTCCAAGACCCCTGACCTCGGCAGGGAAAGGGGACCAGTCCTTGGGAGAGCTCAAACCACCTGCTGTTCATTAACAGCTGAACCATTGCACTACAGAGACTCCCCACTGGGGCTGTTGTGCACCTTGAACGGTGCCCCCCCCCCCTTCACCAGGCAGATTCTTGGTTGCTGTTTGACATCTAACCCTTGTTTTCCAGCCTGGCCCTGGGTTCAGTAGGAAAGGCAAGGCACCAGGAAAGGGGGACTGCAGGTTATCTTTAGCCCAGCCATGGCAATGAGCCAAAAGATGCTGTGCCAAGAGGAGCAAGAAGCAGTCTCTGCATTCAGGGGTTGAACACACCACTTTATCAAACCATGAACTTTTTATTCAGGTAGCTGTGAAGAGGGAGGGAACTATGGAACAAAACAGAACTAAGTCTAAGTTTTCCCCTGAACCCGAAGTGTCAGCAGGTGGATTAATTCTGCACTTTAAACATTGATGCCTTGCTAAGTACAGGCAGATTTAGAGGAGCTCTTGCAACTGTCCTTGCTCAGGAAAGCAAATGTGGTTTTAGGGCTTGCTTTTGCATGGAAGCAGCTGGCAACAGCAAGATGACATCATCAGGGAGAGGTACTGCTGAAGTGCCTCCTCAGTAAGGACTAACCTAGTAGTCCCCCTTGCTTGCAGGTGTGTACTCACCTCTCCTGCTTTTGGGTGTTAAAACATGATCTGGCCAACTAAGTTTTAGCAATTTCCTCCAGTTATAATGGCAAAAAAATGTGATTACACCTACAATTACAGCTGCATAATGCTGTGTTTGCCATTAGGATAGTAGGCAGTGCAAGTGTGCCATCATCTTTGTAAGAGCTGTTGGTGATATTCAGAAAATAGGACTTTTATTTTTCCATCCACGGGGTTTATTAGGACTGAATCCCAGGCACTGAGTATTTTAACTATTGATTTTATTTGCTAGCTGCTATAGATGAAACTATACTCCATTTCACCGTTTTGTGGTTCAGTATTGAGATATATGTACCACTAGATATATGTAAAACAGCAGGTCCTTTAAAAGTTAGAGCACCGTCTCTAGTATCTTCTCAGTCCTGTGTTTCTGAACGGGGAGTGGTTTCAAGCCTTGGCCCAGGAGGTGCATCTGTACAGCGTGAACTGCACTGAGAACAACACTACTCGTATCCAGATTTCTGGTCTTGCTCATCTCCTGTGATATTCCTCCTCCTTTCATCCACACCTGTGGATTTCCCCATTCTGTTTGGAATGGGGAATTAAAAAGAAGTGGTTTTATTGCCTTTGGAGAATGCTGCAGAATTTTTGTTTTCATGTACAGCAGAGCATGAGATTACAGGCCTTCAGCTACAGCAAGGGTCAGGGGTATCTGTCCTTTAAATATGGATTTTAAAGTCAAAGATGCTTTATCTTGCCTGCAGAGGTGCAAAAGCAAAGAAATGTGAGTGCTGTAGTTTATTATGCAACATTTCTTGTTGCAATGAAGGTGGCTTTTTTCCTCCATCTGACATTCCGGGAGTGTCTAATATTATAGTAAATTTCCACATGGATGGATATATATTTTTTAAGGACCAGTTAGCATTTTCAGACAAAAATGGCCTGGTACCATGCAAAGGGATGAACCTTCTTCTTGTAGTACTTTTTAAAGTGAAGATTGGTCCAAGTCACTAATTCTCAAGAAAATACCTCGGCTCTTCATATCAAGATGGAACAATGACTTTAGCTTAAGTACAGGAAATGTTGGGCATAATAGTCATTACTCGCACAGATCTTGTTAACAAGAACATAATTTCCTAATCGCTCCCTTGAAAGCAAACTCAGATGATAGAAGCATAGTTGAGCTCCTGCCAAACACCTCAAGAACTCTGATTTCACACCCAGGCTCCTGCAGGAGTGCCAGGATAACCTCAACTATTTGTTGGAAAAAAAATCCCAAACTGAAGCCCTATGTTCATAGTTCTTCATACTTGTACCCTTAAATACAAAAATATCAGTTGAGATAGTACAAAAACTTAAGAAACAAGAGTGGAGTCACTCTTGATGTGTTTGAATTACGCACCAAGGCAATATATAACTCTGCAGGCAGTATTGCCTTAGCGGCAACATCCTAATCTATCTCCCCATCCTCTTGGATTAGGCCTTGAGAGAAAAGAAAGTTGAGGGTTTTTTTAAGATACAGAGTATTTAGAGGACAAAAGAACATATTCTAGTTTATATTGGTGGTGTTCTCTCCACAGTGAGGGCAAGTGTGTGATTTAATGAGTCAAGCAAAGAGCTTTGATCTTGCATCATCTCATTAGGTAAATGATGAAAGCAAGAGCCTTCACTGGTGGTGGAGGCTTGTCATGAAGTAATACAAGTGGATATTGCTGCAAGTTCAAGATGTGTTGCTTTTCAATATAATGCATCTTTAATACCAATAAACACTAAGAGCTGATAGACTTCCCTCAGGTTGTTACAACAGTGCTGTTAAAAAGCAAACAAGTTCACCCACCAAATGTTTGCAGACCATGTTGGAGGAACTGCAAACAGTGGAGAAAACTTTATCTACCTACGTTTCTCCCACTAGTTTGTAAAACCATCAACCAGTTATCTACTTAAAAAAACAAACAAAACAAAACCCATCACAAAACATAGCACATGACATCTTGACAAAATTATCTTTCTTCAGAGAAGTTTTGGGGTTTTTTAATTGGGTTTCTAAAGAGGGTGAAGGGTGGAGCTAGTTATTTAGCCACACCCATGGTGAGGTTTATAAAGGGAAGTTATAGAGGAGAAGCTCTTTTGTACCAGCCTATGAGAGTGGGAAGTTTTACTTATCCTAAAAAACCCAAGATTCCTACTATGTCAGTTCTTCATAAAGGCTCCCGTAGTGGGCATACTCCTCTTAATGAATCTTTGAATCAGCAAGGCAAGGTAAGTCACAGTCTGCTTTATTAGTGTCATTTCAAAGGTCTGTGTTTTCTCTACCATGAGCAATTAGATTTTTGTTCTCTATAGCTTTGTATTCCTGTATTACTAACTCAAATGGAGAAAAAAACAATCTTAAGAAAACATCCCTAAACTTAGTAGAGTTTGGAGAGGTTGTTTTTTGTCATAGGGTGGTTATGCTGTCAAGACTGATGACTTTGAGGGCTAATTTGCACCACTTGCCCACAACACTGAGATTAATGTGGCTGTTGTAATTGTGCCGCTGTTTGTCAGTCATACCAATATTAATTTCTCAAGCATACAAATAAAAGATATGCTATGCTTTATTGCACAATTACTGTGACTTAGTCATGACTTTTTGATACACCCAAGAATCCTGCTATAATTTTTGGTTTGTACTGCATCACAGTTTTCTTATATATACATGGACAGCATTGCTTATGAGTTATTCTGTTCAGCAGATGTTTTGTGAGTTACTGTGGGTATCCCTCAGTGAGATCAGGTGGTATAAAAGTTTGTTTCCTATTGAACACAGGTGTTTATATTGGTACACTAATTCTGAGGACAGGTCTATATCAGTTTACAAGATGACTGGGTGAAATCTTTCATAACCATCAACTGAAGTCAAATGCATTGTATCAAAAAGTGATCACAGCAATGCAAGGTGTGTAGCGTGGATGTGGCAAGAACTCTGGTCAGCATAAAAAATACCTATCTTGTTACACTGGTTACCTAACTCAGGGTTTATTGCTGGTGTGATGGTAAAGCAGAACTGTGAGGAATTGAAGAGAGGGGGATGAACCTTAAAAGTACTTTTTAGGAACTCGTTTCAGGCCTCTAGGAAAACAGAAAAAAGTGAAGATTTCTTTGAAAACTTAATAAGCAAACAGAGACAAGTGTCTTAAAACTTAACTTTTTCCTCCAGTTACTCTATCTGTACATTACTAGTGAAGAGTAATAAGCTTTCTCTTATGAACCTTCAATATAGAAGGAGTAAAAGTCACTAATATTTTTTGTTACTCTGCATCCGAAACATGGAAAGTATTTGAGGGTCACTAATCTATTAGTTGATCTCAGAATATTCCAGAATAAGTACCATGGGCTACAAAAATAACCAAAGTAATGGTTTCCACAAAACTGGTGGTGTTGATGGATTCTCTTTTTCAAGCTGTAAGCAAAACTATGAATTAATGTACTTGGCAAAAAGCTGACCGATGGCCTTTTGGGCAAAATGCTATGATGTAAGTTGGGGAGGCAGTCAGAGCATTTTGACTTCATGTGATTAGTAGACATGAGAAAATAAATGGGTCTTACATTTGAATAGACGCATTTTCCACCTTGATAATGCTGTTGTTTTTCTTTGGAGCTTTTGCTGTCAATATTAAACTTGTAGGATGCTTAACTTAAGCAGTGTGGTCATTTCTGCTTTTTACCATGTGTTTTTACTGATATGTAACAAATTGTGGCTGTGCTGGATTGTGGTGAGAAGAGTCTTGTTTGACAGCATAGCAGTCTCCCGCAAGGGAGGGCCCTTGGCTTTATCCACTGCCATTCTTCCGGGAGGTTGACATGCTGCAGTTAGATTGTTCATAGGTATTTTTAAGTGCATTGCATTTATTTTAAGTACCACACTGTTAATTTGCTGTTATCTTTTGTTACATTAGTACAGCAAATTGGAGAGATGAAGGAAGAGGAAAATACCGTCAATACTGGCAGAGAGGTTTATATGTCTCTGCTCTTGGATATTTTTTGACGGTTTTCTAAATCAGGGAGAAAGTTGAAGCTTTTACAAGGGTGTAATGTAGAGTTACTTTTTGACATAATTTCATAGCTTAACATGTGTTCGTAAATTTGGTCACTCCTCTAAGCAGGGATTAAAGTGACTTGAAAGCCATATTTAATTGAATACTTATCTGGCATAATTCTGACGCTCACATGCTATTAAAAAAGAATAAGTCAAGGGACACCAACTGTCCTATGGCTGATTACTTATTATATTTGACAAATTTAGATAAATCTTCAAAAGGCTACTTTTGAGTGGCCACACTACAAGCCTTTGGGTGCCATCTTCCTCTTCTGATTTGATTTTTTTGGGGAGGCATGGATGTAGTAAATGTAGAAAGTCCATAAAGATGACTTCTTGGTGGCAAGCTGAGTAATGAAGAGGCAGTTGGCCAATGGCAGTCTCTTAGTGACTTCCTTCTTTGGGGTGGTGTATGAAGGCTGACACTGACAGTGGGATTACCCTGAGATGGTGTTCTGTTAGTCCCTTCCCATTTCAATACTTCTGCTATCAGAATATTCAAGCGCAAAAATTCAGCATATTTGGGTGGATGGGAAAATAAAGCCTGGCTCTGGATTCTCCCTCCTTAATTCATGCATGATGACACCAGTGTTTTCAGAGCCAAGCTGGAGGAGGAATTTGGAGCAGCTTACAGGTTTGGTTGGGATGGGTGCACGGGTGGTTGTGGAGAAGAGTTTAGTGTGAGTGGCTTGAGAGGATCCAAAGGGAGATGTAGGTTCCCAGGAGGATGGGGCAGGAAGAGTGGAAGGGGAGAGGCCCCATCACAACAGCAGCTTCTGAGTCTTAGCCCAGGCTTTAAACCTTGCTTGACCTGCACAGTCTTCAGTGTCTCTCCTTTTTTCCTGTCACCTCTTCCACTACCACCAAGAAAGTGAGTTTTCTGACTCCTGGATGAGGACAAAAATGCATTTTTCTCTACATTCCTGGGTCAGCTGCAGCCCATTCTACCTGGTGCTACTGAGAAGACTCAAGCTGACCCTGCTTAGCTGGGTGCCTTACCACTTTATGAACCAGCACACCACTAAGGATTACTCTGTGTAGCTGCCATTTATCTAGGTTGTGGAATGCTGAAATCATAAATGTCTTGCATGTCCTAAAATCACTGCAGTTTCTTTAATATGGCTGGGTTTCCTTAAATAATATATTTTTTAGTAGGACAGTGCGGCCAGAAGACAGTCAGCTGGCTTTTTTTGCCTAGTTTAGTTCCAGTCAAACCAAATTGCTGAGTTTAAACAGTAAGTCTTGTAGACTTGCAGTTTTTCAGTTTTTGTCCACCTGACAGTCATGCATATAGGCAACAATTTCCATCACAAGGAAGAAGAAGCCTGAAAATCAGCTCCTTTGTGCAAGCTGTAAGGGGAATTGCAAAGGATGTGGTAAGCAGCGAAAACACTTCTTAGATAACTGAGATGTAAATAGGAAACTGAGAAAGAAATAGAACTGCCGGTTAGATGTCGTTTGGCCTGAAACAATGTTTTTGAGCTGTGTTTCTAAGATGCTTGACGGCCACATCGGGATATGATTAGAATCCCATGTATGCCTTCAGGATGAGGTATCATCTCTGCTGCAGCAATAATCTTTCATTGGGATGCAGGGACTACAGGCAACATGTGATCATGGTGGAAAACCAGACAGAGAAATCCTGTGATGGGCTTGTCAAATGACAGGGAACTTATTATGTAGCTATGGAAGAGACGAACAAGAAACCTTTGTCTGACCAATGGCAGTGATATCTCGTCTCCCTTTGAAAGGGACGCATAGCTACTGGTACAGTTCTGTCCATTAACACAATGTGGCACAGAGAGGTTGAAGCTGCTTTGTTACTTTGTGCTACTGCAAGAAATTCCAAGTGCTGCCTTCTGATCTTTGACCATGAAGATCTTATTCCAGGTTTCAGTAATACTTAAGAAATCCTAAATAAAATGTGTGTGTTATGCAGTAGCCGAACTGTATCTATTTAAATCCCCTAAGATTGGTGGTACAGGGTATAGGGCCTCTGAATTATTTCCTGTATGTGTTCTCCTGTACAGTGTGGTGTTTATATATAGTTTTTTCATGAGGACCTGTTTACATTTGATAACTTGCTTATAACACTTGAAATTGCAGGTAAAGGTTTGCTCAGAATGATGTCTAAGGCAAAACCTAAAGGCAGTTCTGCTTTTCTCATAGCGCTAAGTATATGAGCTGGTCCTGCAAGGTGCTGGAGAGCCTACTCAAAAGTAACTGATTGGAGCTGGGTATCAGCCTGTGTGCTTGTGGAGTTCTGCAGTGGGGCCTGAGCTTTATGGGGAAACCGCCCGCTCTTTTACCTTGTATGAGCATAAGTGAGGTGTTAGAGGCTTCCAGCCCACAAAACTGATTTTATTAGAACATAAAAATACATGTTAGAAGAACCAACCTGAGAGAAATCTGGTAGGTGAAATTAAAACTCTTTAATAATATATATACCTTCCATGCCCAATGTATTCTGTGCAGTAGGGTCCTTCCCTCCTATTTTTTCTAGTTCTCTAATTTTTTTTTGCTTCTGAAATTGAAGAAAGTCTGCACTGTTCTCAGGATAGTTTATTTTCACTTCTTGCTGGGTTTGCCTTTTGGTGCAAGTCCCTGGCACCAGCCCAATACTTTACTCAGGCATCTCCCATTGACCACAGAGGGGCTTCACTCCCAGTTTACCCCATGGAGTGCAGTCAAATAAATAGCTCTCTGTCTGTGTGTAAACATAAATACTCTTTGAGTTGGATTCTCTTGCCATGCTACTGGATGCCTTTCCGTTGATATCAAGCAGAGACAGGCCCACCTCTTCTGGGATGTGAACTGACAAAATGTGTGGCTTTATTCCAGACTAAAAAAAATTACTGTAAAAGAAGCAGTAACTTGTGTTCCTGGATTTATTGAGTTCTTAGTGTCAGAGAACTGTTATATTGGCTTGCACACCCTGTTTTCCTGCATGGAATAGTACAGGAAAGAGCACAGCACTTCAAACAAGAAAGGCTGTAAGTATCTCTACTAAGGAAAGTATTCCTGGGATTAAAAATAGTGCACTTCCCAAAATAGCATCGTTGTCACCTGGTTAAAGTTGGGACAGTTTCTGTTGTATTTTTCTTTACACATCTTGTATGTCAAAATATATTCTCTTGATAATTTTCCTATTTTGGAAGTTAAACTTCAACATCAATTTGTCATCAAAAAGGAGTAGGAGAGCTGAGCCCTGATGTCTTGTGTAGGATACAGCAGTTTCTCAAACCCAACACATCTCACTGAGGGAAAACAGAATAACACTGAAGTAAAACGATGTGCTTGTGCGCTCGACAGGCAAAAGGCATTTAGTTTGATAAGGTGCCAAACAGTGTAATTTGAGAACGTTGCAAAGATTTCCAGCTGTCTTGCGTATGCTAACTAAATATCTGAGTGATTTGGAATTTATCCCTGGGATTATTTCACCAGAAGTGACCTTGCCTGATCCCGTGAATTCAAGCTCAAGTGCAGCTTGTTGCACTCTCCTGATAATATTTTTAACCGAGTCTGCATTTCTCTGAGCATCCTGCCCCATGCTGAATGGAAGGACTATGTTGTCACAGCCAGGCTCTCCTCTCAGCTGCCTCTCTGCTTGCTGCGGGAGATGCTTCCCTGCTCTGTTGACTCATGTAGAAGGTGTGGCATGTTTTGACCAGGAATGGAAGGGCGTAAGAGAGTTGCAGCAGAGTGCAGCAGACTCTGAGATAGGCCCTAGAGGGAAATCAATCTTATGGGAAAGCGTAGGTTGAATCTTGGATTTTTGCTACGTGAGTTAACAAGCAAGCTGACTACCAAAAAGGGAGAAAAACTGGACTTATACCACGAGCATACATAAACTGCTCACTGGCTTGGGAGAGACAGACCTGCTTTTGGCTGATGCTGGATGCTTCAGCTGTGTATGCTATGTGGCTGCTCATTTGTTCCACAGGTTACTACCTTGATTCACCTTGGGCATGTTCAGTTCAGTAACATCATGTTATAGGGACTTCCAATAGCTGACTAATCTTGCTGAAAAGAGAGGGGATTTGTTAAATGAGTGCATGCCTGGGAAATAAGGATTGTGTTTTCAGAAGTTTTTTATTTAGAGCCCCAAAATGCATGTTCACCTTTTGTACATGTATTTTATGTCTAGAACTGTTTATTTAAGTAGTCATGCCTGAAATAGTTGCCTGAGATAGTTGCCATCTCAGGAGCCCTCTGGTCATTTCAAAGAAACAGCTACGAGTAGGCTGCTGCTACAGAAGATGCCACAGAACAGAAGTCTGAAGAAGTTTGAAGACTTAAAGAGAGCCTATCTGCAACATTAACAGGGGCTGGGTTCTCTAGGGCCGGTTGCATGTGCCTGAGAAGATACAGTGACATTATGCTGCACGAGTTCTGCTCTACTGACGGGTTTATGAAAGAAAGAAATGAAAGAAAAAAAAACCCAAACACCAAAACTGCCAGAGTTTTACTTGCCAATCTAAGCTAAAAGGCTTTATCTTCTAAATGTGAAAAACTGGCTCTTATGTAAGTCTGTAAGACAGATAGTGTGCATGTAAAGGGCAAATCAATCCAAAGTAGCTGTTTCTTCAGTTAAGTGGTGGCTTTTCTTGATTGGTTTGGACAGCAAACAGAAAACATAAGTGTCCAGGAAAGGCAGTGACAGAAGTATTTACACTTAAATTGTGTATACTACTGAAATTAGTTTAGTGCTCCTCCAAATCAGAGCTTACAGGCAGTATGCTAAAGGAAAAACCTTCCTGAGCAGAATGTTGTGGAAGTTTAAATTCAGTCTGATACTGTAGAATCACCTGTAAACTTCCCAATTAGTTTTTTTTTAAAATCGATAAGCGATGCACATGCATTCAAGTTAGTGGCTCTTGTGTTCTGTGGCTTTTGTCTGCAGAACAACATAAAGAATAATTCACGTGAGCTTTGCACTGCAGCTTCTTGGAGGAAATACTGCAGCTCAAAAATGCAGCCCAAAAACTTCTGATTTGGTAGGATTCAAATGCAGACTATCTCTTCAAAACAAAGCAACACTAATTTGAGGGGTTGAAGTTTGGCAGCCCACTTTTTGAGCCCCCTCCCATATGACTTGCTTTATTGTGTAGTATCATGGAGTACCTAAATGAGATAACAAGCTGTCACTCTTATCTCACAGACTGGAATATTTTTCCTTCAACTTGAAGTTCATAAGCTGGGATCAGGTGGCAATGTTATTGTAACTGAAGGAGTAAAAGGTATTTATGCAGCTTTCAAATACAGTACTGCTCTGAAGAACCCCTTGGTGACTTCTTTTTAGTTTGCCTTTATAGCAGAGAGCCATTTCTAGTTTTCAACTCCATATACGCTCAAGATCCAAAAAAAAAGCTCAGTTGGCTCTTTCCTCCCTTTGTCAAATATACAGGTTTTGCAGTTTTAGCTCTAATTACTTGTGTGGGGTCATTACCATAGTGCAAGTGTCCTAAAACTTCAGTGCATTTTAACTTTCCCATTTTGCAGGCAGGAGGCAAGCCTGCCCACAGTTTCTGACAGGCCTTTTACAACTGGAGGTCTCTGATCCTTACTGAGAATCTATGTCAGTGAAGTTCTGCTTTTGTTAGTCAAGAGGTACTGCCACCTGGGTAGGGTGAGCAAATAAGCATTCACTATTTTGAAACATGAATAAATACCAAGTAGTATTTCTCTGCCTGTTTCCCCAAGAGATCCAGTCCTATAAATATACCCAGATCCTGTTACCTGTGCCAAACACATGAATCGCTGGCTGCTTTCAGCCAAAATATGTGTGGAAGAGTGTGAAGTATTGGTGGGCTGTTCCTCCAACTTGCAGATGAGGAGGTTGAAGGACTGACTCAGAACATGAGATATTAAAGGGGATCTACCACTCAACGGCTTGGAGAAGGCTTAAAACATGCTCCTCCAGAGTTTATTGGTCACTGGGCTGTGATTATGTCACTGGGACCACCTTGATCACCTTTCTCCACTGATAAAGCAGTGAAGAAGATTAACAGCAGAGATTGGACCCCAGCAGTGCTTGTCACATTGTGGATCTGCGGAAAAGTGACTCTTACATTCCACCTTGGAAATAGGTGGAAAAACTCGAGGGTTGGGATTGATTAGATGAAAATGAGAGAGGAAACCACTCAAACTTCTTTGGCTTTTGGTTTGTGACTCAGAGCACGTGGTGATCTGTGCAGGACAAATGAGGTGATGCTACACCCTTCAGTGTCCCTTCAGCTGTCATGTGAGCACCCTATCTAATCAGGTCATTTCCACAAACTATAGCCTTACAGCCCTCATAGGTTTGTACATACATAATTGACTGCAGGTAATCCATTCACCTCTTACAAGCCAGATGTCCAAGAACTCATCTGCTTCACCAGTGCTTTCAAGAGCAAAACTTTTGGATCTAGATTTATATATTAGATATCAATTATTATAAATATATTATATATTTAGGTTCCTATGGATTGAAATAAAAATCAAGTTACAAGACTTGAGCTGTTTTTACTACTGCCACAGATCTTTACATCTTTCAGTTAGTCCTTTTTTCCTGTTCAGGAATTTAAGGCAGAGAAAGACGTGCCAGAACTGTTAAAAGGGTTGAGATGGCAGTCTATACCCTAAGTAGGGCTCTCTTCCTGGGTACGGTAAGCAGGCAACAAGCAGCCTGCAGTGATGACACTTCTACATGGAATCATTGGATAACATTGGTTGAAAGAGATACTCTTGTCCCCTCCTGTTCAAAGCCATCTCAAACAGATCAAGTTGCTCAGGAACTTGTTCAGTTCTGAATATCTCAAACATTCAAATTTTCCAGCCTCATTGGACCCAATGTTCAACCACTCTCATAATGAAAACACTTTTCCTAACATGTAATGAGGATTTCCCCTGTTGAAACTTGCCTGTTGTCTCTTGCTGTCTATGTGTGCCTTTGAGAAGATCCTGGCTCCGTCTTCTCTACACCCTCCCCTTAAGTGCTGTGGGCTGCACTCATACATCCCCACACACCCTAAGCCTTCTCTTTTTCACGCTGGACAAACCCAACTCAGCCTCTCCTGCATCATATGCTCCATCTCCTTAACTATCTTTGTATAGTAGACTGGGCTCCAGGATGTCTGTCACTGGTCTGTGGCTCCCCAGTACACAGGTACTTCACTTTCACAAGCCCTGAGTACAGGAGAGTAATTAATGCCCTGAATCTGCAAACCCAGGCTGTCCTCCTTTTCTGCAAGGGCATACTGCTCAGCCTATTTCAACTTGTAGTCCACCAAAACCCCCAGGTGTTTTTTTTTTTTTCTCTGAAGTTTGTCTCCAGCTAGCTGGCAACCAGTAAGGTCATTCCCTCCCAGGGGCAAGAATTTGCATGCTTGCTTTCCAGAGCTGTCCTTGCCTCTTTCCTGGTCTGAAATAGGCATAGGCAGTGAAGTTGCACTGTTTTAGAGATTATTTTTCACTTTTTAAAGAAAGCTACTGAATTCTGTAACTTAGAAGACCACCAGTCTGTGAGCTTAGACAATTTGCAGGCATAGTGCTCATAGTAGAGCACTAGGTTAAAACAGAGGGTTGGTAGGAGCATTTATCCCCCTCTACGTAGCCACCTAAATGATTCTTGCTGAATGTTCTCTGATGTGCTTGATTTTCTGCAGTCACTGTAACAAGAGATCTGAAAAACTAATCCTACAGTAGAGGAAGATTCAGCCCATCTAATCTCAGGCACTCTAGCTGAGCTACCTGCATTTTTCTCAGGGATATCTGTAAGAGTTACTGTGAAGAGTGCCATTTAAATGTAAGTTACTTTTTGAGTTAAAACATATGTCTTTGAAACCAACTTGCTCTTCTAAATGTTTTCCTGGTCCTGAAGCTTATATATTTTATATCCCTGAAGCAATTCTGAGAGTTCCACAGACGCTGCAACTGCCTGTGTAACACTCCTATGGAAGTCATCTTTGGGCACTTCCTACTGTGCTTGTTCAGCAGGCTTGTTTTCAAAGAATGTCAGCTTGGGTAATTCAACATATTATTATGCCATCAGGACTCCCCATGTTGAACTTCAGGCTTTGCTGTTTTAAAAGAACTTCAGAAAATATCTCAGGTCAGAATACAGAGACGGGTTTTGGTTTTTTGTTTTTTGAATCTATACTTTCATGCTTTTCCTTTGTACCTTCTTTTTAATTCTAAGTTGCTGATTAGTCTGTAAAGATTTAGCTACAAAATCAAGCCTAAAACTGGGTACAGGAAATGATAAATGTACTGAAAACTGGTGGTGGGTTGACCTGGACCAAAGCAGTTGCTGCTAGCTGTCCTCCATGAGCCTCTTACTCCTTTCATATTGAACAGGGGAAAGCTGGTGTATGTTCTGCCTTAGCTCTGTGTACCCGCTAGTCTCTAGAACATATCGGAGGAGTTTGTGTCTGCTTTTAAAGCTTTCTGCTGCATCCCACTCAGTGGAGTTGTTCCCTATACCTGTTTCTGGCCAGCAACATCAGCGAGCGAGATCCTGTCCTCCCAGTTGTGCCAGCCCAACTGTTGATGGGGCCATGCTGTGTACTGTGGAACAGGGAACTGCCCCAGATATATTTTTCTAAATCTAAAAAAAAAAAAGGTAACTTTGAAATTAGTTTTCCTTTCCACATCTGCTTTAGAGTGGATTGGATTCAGAGTTCTAGCAAAACTGAGGGGCAGCCCAGAGACATAAATAAGGAGCGAACAGTTAAGGCTGGAATGCCTTAAGGCAATATTATTGCCAAATTCTTCATAGTGGGAAACCTTAGTCAGTGCTGGCTTTTTTGCCTGACTATAAAACATGCATCATCACAGCATAACTTTGTTTATAAGGAAGTATTAAAAAGAAATGTGTTAAGTGATTCTAGTGCATGAAACTAAGCAGAAACCTGATCAACTCTAGTTATTTTTAAATCAAGTACTCTCTATAAGATATAACGCCAACCTGAAAAAAAATATATAGTACGTGAGTACATACAGAAGTGCATCGATAGCAAACTTCAGTCCAATGTGCAAACAACAGCTGAACAAAATTATGTTGGATTTAGAAGCCAACAGACATAGGAACTGATAGCACAAGTAGGACAGACTTTTAGTTGTATGATAGAAATTGAAGTGCAGACATCAATGGCTCTGAACTAAACTTTAAAGAAAGTTGAAGGAAGATTGTTTTCTCAAAAAGGAGCGAAGAGGGAAACTTTCTGGTTGAAATGGAGATAAGTGTGATGTGGCAGTCTCCTGCTAAATACAAAGAATGATAAATACACAGTCTCATCTGTTCATGCTATTAGGTCTGCCACCTACTGCCTGATATACTGGTTTGACATTGCTTGTCATGCCAAAAAAAAAAAAAGGTTTGCCAAATCTATCACACTAGCTACGTAAATCACACAAACTGAGCTCTGTTACACCCTTTTCAAGTTGGAAGATAATTACTGCATCTCAGTTACTGGGCAGGAAAGCAGTGAAGGTATTTGTTAATAGGAGGAGGGCAGGTAGGCTGCTGCAAAAATGTAGATGTCACACTGCAGTTGGCTGGAGCTTTGAACCCAGTATTGTCTTGAAGGCACTTGGATCTTGGAAATTCCAGTTAAGAATTTGAGGAGGGATAGGAGAGGACAGCAGAAATGACACAAGCTGGTTTACTGTTCTATAGGGAGAAAAGTCTGGAGGCTTCCACCCTGAGCAGAGTAGAAGTCTTACTGAGAAAGGATGCATGTTCTTTCCTACAAAGTTGTTAAGTAGGACATGCTTGGATTTACTTTGTATGTAAATGATCAAAAAAAGATTGTTTGCTTTGTAAATGAGAGGGAGGGAACAGAGTTTTAAAAGTAATCTCTGGGACCTTTTTCATGCCAGTAGATGACTTGAAATCAGAGCACTGGAGAGAAGCAGAACTGCTGGGACAAAGCTGTGTTTGAAATGGGAAGAGCAAAAGAGGTGGGAAGCTCTGTTGTGCGCTCGGTAGCAGCATCTTGCAACCTCTGAGACTGCCTGCCTTGTGAAGCATTCTTGTAGTTTTGGAACTGGAAATAGTACTAAGCTCTGTTACTTGACTTCTTTGCTTTGGGTCTTTGCCTTTGTGTCTTCCCTGTAGTGCTGCAGAGTCCAGTTCTGAGTAGATGCAGAGGACTTACCCAGGAAGAGTGAGACAGCATAGGGTTGGGCTGTTAGTTACCAGCAAGTTGAGAAATCTGCCAAACTGTGAAGTGTATGGGGGTTTTTGTTTTGGTTTTTGTGATTCATGCAGAGCTCATAAAAACAGTCATTCTTTCCTTTGACACGAGAAGCTTTAAAATTAATGTTTTGATTCCTCTTTTCCACAGGAAAGCATATGTAAATAGTGATATACACTGTTTTCTGATTTACACTCTGAATTTGTCCATTTCTGTAATTTGTCAAGCTATTCTCCACTCAGTAAATGCCTGGAAAGCAGCCACATGGGGGGGTTGCTTGAATTCTTTCACTTGCTAAAAATAAGTTGGTTTTGAAGTTTTTTTTCTATAACTGCTGAGGATATTTGAGGCAATCAGTAACTGTCAGCCTATATTACAAGTTGTTTTCATGCAACATCACATTTCCAGTCCTTGGCAAGGGGAAGAAAATAGATCTGTGCAGTATGGAAGAAAGCATCCAGTGCACAGAGACACAGTAGCAGAAGACAGGGCTCTGTGCCCACAGGGGAAACACAGTTTCTGGAGACAAAGTTTTGAAAATACATCATCAAGTGTACTGGAAGGCATTTGATTTAAATCACTTTAATTAAATTCTGCCCTGACTTTTCCTCCTTGGTCCTTCAAAGGAACAACTATGGGTACTTTTCGTATTACGGCTGTATGATGTGCTTCTAGATGTTGTTGTACCTTGTTTACTGCAGATTGTCCCTGCTGTACTTTCTTTTTTCTCTTAGTTGCTTTCCTTTCTATCTGCTTTCTCATATCCCTCTTGCTCAATTCTTGTTTTGTTTGGGAATTTTTTTGTTTTGTGGGTTTTTTTTTAGTTAATATTCATTCAAAATTAAATTGTTTTGCAGCATTTCAAGGGATATTATCATAGAAGCCCCTTCTGCATCTGTTTTTTCAATAGGTTCAGTGGGTAAAGTTTGTGGATGTAGCAATAGCTATTGTGCACAGGGAGGAAAAGTATATTGTGAGAGAGAGCAGGTGAAAGCCCCCTGAGACCAGGTAAAACCCTGGAGAGCAGCTGAGTCCACTGAACCCATAAAGTCTGAACAGCAGGAGTCTGCCAAACCTGCCCAAGGCCTCCACCAGCACACGAGCATCAACAGCAGCGTATGTAACCCAGCTGTATCTGAGAAAGTGTAGTCTACAGGGCTGTATGTGCATCTGCTAAAGTAAGGGAAGGGACTCCCTGAGTGACTCTCGAATGCCCACCTGGAAGCCAGTGGCCCACCAGTCTGACCCCCCTGCGTGGGCTTGGCCTCCCAGCTGTCACTGCAGCGGGATGACACAAGGGGATGTGGGAGTAGGGATGTGGAAGGGGGAGAACTGAATGCACTAGACGAATGGTCATTGGCTGTTAATAAAATCTACTCAATTCTGTTAATAACAGCTTATCTCAAAGCATTTTGTAATAAACATTAGTCTGTTTCCCCCAGTGTAATCTGACCATCAGGGAAATGGATAGTATAATACAGGGAACTTGCAGCTATGTGTAGTTTTACACTACATAAATCATAAGTTTCTGTCCTGAAAACAATGCATCTCTTTATCTGTTTTACATGGGATTTTCTGAATCTACTCTTTAAATTGTTTTTAATCTTTTTTCTGTATTCTAAGGTCTTTTCCATTTTTACAGACCCTCTCCTGTTTTAAAATCAGTGCAGCCTGTGTGCGTTGGGGAGTTTTGAGGAACTGAATTGTGCTTGTTGGCTTATATAGAGCAGCGATATGATGCCACTGTCTGAAGCTGAGAGCAGTGCGTGGCTTGGCATTTAGTAGGAGAACATGGTGCATCCTTTTTATCTTGTCTTCATTGCACACCTTTATCCCCCCATCCTTTTGAAGAGGACTCCAGCTCTCCATCGTTACCTTCCTCACACCCACTAAGACCTCTACTGCATTCCTTTGTCCACCTAAATTAAATTCCACCTTAATGATCCAGTGTTTCCTACCACTCCCTTGCCTGGGTGCTGCTCTGGCATCTCAAGCCGGACGTACAGGTTGAGGTGTTGGCATGGCTTAGGGAGCAGGTGGAGACCTGGTAGTGCTGCTGCACACAGCAGCAGGTGCCAATTATCTCATCTGGCCACAGCAATCACACTGCTCCCTGCAGCTCAGGTTGGCAGGCAAAAAGGCTGAGATGTACCTCTTTGGTGTGACCTGTACAGTCAGCATCATAATCAGTTTCCAAGCTTTAGGAACCTGTGCTATGAGGGTTTCTTTTGTTTTATTTATGACTGTATTAATGAAGTTCAGCGTGGTGATATTACTCAAATCCCTTGCAAGGGATACATACTGAAGACAATTAAGTAGTTATCTCTGTCTTCAATATGCCATAAATATCACATTCTTCAAAAAGTATAGTGTGGAAAACATTCCATAAGTAAATTAAGTGTCATATTTCAAAGGTCTGTGTCTCACTGTGTCTCTCTACTGCGGTTGCCTTGTAGAAATTCTGGTCAACACCTTCTGGTGGGACATGACTTCTTCTAACCATTGTCTTAAGTGTCCCATCCTTACAAGCTATTGCAATAGTGTTGTTAGATCTCAGATTAAATTCAGGGGGGGTCTACTTGAGCAAAAGCCAACATACCATGATGGATTTGCTGTTCCTTTGCCAACAGGATGCCTGAGGTTTGTCAGCTGTGCTGGAATCACTTTCCACATTAAACAAATGGAGGAAAAAGAGTACATTGAAAAGCACAGCTTAAGAGGCTTGGATAGATTCAAAGAAATGAAACAATAACATGTTTAATAGCTAATTTTCATTCTGGTTTGGCTTTAAGGTAGCTTCAGCCTTCCAGTCTGCTAGCAGCCATCCTAAGTTCTCTGCCAGAATGAGTCACAGCTTCTGGAGCTGGGATCCAGTCCTTTATACAAGCCATCTTTAAAGGTCTGTTTACCTTTTTCAGATGATAATTAATTATAGCGAGAATTACTTTATGTATTCCTCCTCCTAAAACAGGGGGTTTGATGAATATAAATTCACCTGTGGGAGCTTCTTACATCTCTCAGTCCTGATGCAGTCCGAATACCCCTAGGGTCTTGTTTGGTGTAGTTTTGTGCTGTTATGCAGAGACAGATGCCTTTGGAATACTCCTCCCTGCTGGGCTGTCTCAACTAGTTGACTAGGAATGCAAAACAAGCAATGACCAGAGCCCCGGTCTGACTGTAAACCATTATTTACCTGCTAGGAATGATAGTTCCTGCTGACTGACGAGTTGAATTGAGAAATTTAGCCACGTAACCACAGAATGTAATTCAGGGCACAAATTGAAACCCATATATGGTTGCTCCATCTTATGTTTCTGCAGTCTGTAATGCAGAGAGAGAGAGATGGATGTGAGGACAAATTTAGCATTTGTAGACAATTCCATCTAGGAACACAGAAGGGAATGGGCCTTAACGTGGCTGCTACAAGTGGGCAGCACCATGATTTCATTGCTAAGCGAGACACTTCAAAGGATTGCCAGCTGCTTTGTGTTGTATTGGCAAAAACATGGGCTTTCCTGTAAATCAGTTATTGTGTCTTTCAATGGCAGATTTTTTTTCCTCTGAAAAGCTGTTCAGGCAAGTGCAGCAAGGCTCCAGTTGCATGACACAACAGTCATAACTGATTGCCTGTGCTAAGGAGAAGCCTGGTTGGATGAAGAAAGAGCAATGTGCCTGGTAATTATGAATAAACTCTGAATGTAGCACTGCATAAGGGAGCTCATAGATCTGCTACTATATCAGGGGAACATCTGATTGTTGTGCAGATGTTAGACACTGAGCCATTGTGAACACAGCTGAATTACGGCATTGTAATGAAGGATTTCTCCTCGTTTCATTTTTAGCATACAACTATTGCATCACTGCTCAACTAATACAGACAAAGACCATCCAGTGAGTCTTTTTTTTGTTGTTTTTTTTTTTTTTCCTATGTGATTGTTGAACTAAAGGTTTTCATGTTTTCTTTCCAGTACCAAATTGCTGCAAGGAATAATTCAAGCCGGCAACCAGGGAAAGTGTTTGGATGCTCAAAGTAAGTACGTTTGTATGTCTTTTTTACAGTGCTAACAAATGAGAATGTACCAAAAAAACTTGTGTTTGATGTCTGTAAGGCAGTAGCTAAATTAAGTTTGGTATCAATAACAAATTATATTCCTTTGCATCATCTTTTGACTGAGCAATTGATAGATTCAAGTCATCAAAAATTCTCATTCATGAAACGGAACTGCTGAAAGCTAAACTAGATGCCACAGACTTCTTGTAAATAATTGGGTATTTTTTTTTTTGTTGTAGTAAGAAGGAAATGGTGGCAAAAAGGAATAATTAAAAAAAAACCCTAAAGGTGGACAATGAATTTAACTCCTCTCTTCCCTTCTGTTTGGGAGCTTTGAGAAATTGTGTCCTTGGTTTTCTTCTGTTAAATGTTAGCTCTTCTGAACATTATTAGTGCTGCCTTCATAATGTTAAGTGGAAAAAGAGCAAATTACACAATGTCACATACAGGGTCAGTAATTAATGTCAGACAGAATTTTTAAGGTTCTGTTCATTTTTTAATCCCCAACTATGGGAGTTTAAATAGCATTCCACCCAAGCTGGATGTTAACTTCAACAGTCTAGCCTCCAGCTTGGCATCTGGCTAGGGCAGTCACCTGGGGAGAGTGGAAGGACCAGTGATATCAGGAGACAGGAGGCCCACAAGGTGGCAATGTTTAGAAAGCCTTCAGAAAGGATGCGCCTGGAACAGATCTGTGTTTCCTGCGGTTCCCATCACTTGCTTCCCTTGTATCATTGCTGCTGCATCCGAGCTGTCAAACAAGAAACCTTCACTGCTCCCAAAATGGAGCGTAGGATACCCAGTACTAAACCTCCTATTTGAACAGATTCACCATTGACAGTACTCACCGTACTGTGCTGGATACCATACCTGCCTTTTCCCTTGGCAGGAATGTGCTGCAGAATTAGTGGTTTATAATATAGTGTGGGGTTTCTTTATTCATAGCTGATGATAAACACATCCATAGCACTGAAATGATGCTGGGGCTGTGTAATGAAGAACTTTTGTTTTTAAAACATACCACTGCGTTTGTGTTAATACTCAAAAAGCTGTTCCAGTGTATAAATAAATGCTAATTTTGGATGTAGGAGACATCTCAGTTTGCAGTGGTACGTTGTTTGAACTTTACAGTTAAAAGTAAAAAGGTTTGTCTGAGCTATTTTAAAAACTTGCTTCACTGTGAAACTAGGAATTTGCTCCAAGTTATTTAATGCCCTGAAAAAAACCCAACCCTTAAATATGTTTGCAGAAGGATTTCTCTAGATACGTGACAGACATGAAAAATAATTCAGGGTAAGTTCTACGGGAAATACAAGAATTGCCTGTGTTCACTGGCGCAGATGGAGATAAGTAGAAGAGAAGCAGAGTTAAATGAGGAGCCACACAGTCCAGGTCCATCAGGTTGCAAGAGAAGAGTGACTTTGACAGCAATTAGCAAACATGCAGGGCTCAAGTGTACTTGGAGATTCTCAGGAAAAGAATAGCGTATAATTTAGTTGAAACAGGCTTGTATGCTTCAAGGGTGAAGCAGTAGATTTAGACTACAGGAGGCATCTGAGAGCAAGAACTAGAGAAATGTAATATCCTCCCCCATGGATGCAACCGTTCCCAGGAAGGTGTTGCAGATGGAAGTTCAGCGGGGCAATGCCTTGTGCTGAGCCATAGAGGCTTTCATCTGTCGCTTTCCACTCTGGCACGGAGCAGATGCTGCTGCTTAAAGTCAAGCTTCGTCACTGTGGTTATACTGGCATTGTCACAAGCACTTGGAAACAACAGGAAATCTAAAGAAAACTGTGTGCATGGAGATAGTGCACAGCCACCAAGTGGACATTTATAAAAGCAGACTGCATCCTACCTGTCTAATAGAAACTTATCTGACATGTGCAGATTTCCTGCAATGTGTAACCCTCTCTGTGAAGCAACAGACAGTTTTCCAGTGTATTCCCCATGGATTGCTGCTCACTGTGTAGCCTTTCTTTTCCAAATCCCTTAGTCCTTATGGCCTGTTATATGTCAAAATTAGGATCTAGCTATCAGCCTTCTAATACCAGAGATTCATTATATTACTAGAGAATTAGCTGAGCTATTACAACTGCAAAAGGTAAATGCATGTAACATGCTACTATATGCTGGCCTTCACTCAGGAAACCCTCTGGTTAGGTTTTAGTGCCTTTAAGCCTGACAAATGGGTGTATTTTTTCATGGAGTTAAGTTATAAGGACAACATGAGGGATGGATGTTGGAACATCCAAGGAATTTTACACTTCTTGTATTAGGCGCTCTTGTGTGCAACACACAGATAAGGGGACTTGGCACTTGAAATTCCTTGCTTGATTGATGTATTATCACCAAAACAATTACAATATACCCTAACATTAGAAAGCAAGTCTGGTTTCTGCTGGAATGTTAGCTCAGGAATTAGCTGTTATATTTGAGTAATTTTGAGATAGGGAAGAGAAAGAAAATACATTAAAAGTCTGTATATAAAGTGTATATACATGTATATAGAGTATGTTTGTATGATGAACTACTGATTCATGAAGTGTCCAGGGGAGGTCTGAACAAAAAGGCCTGTACGAGCTTTTTTTCTTCCCTGCAGACACAAATATTCTCTGGTCCTTCGTGATAAAAGTGCATGTAGTTACCTAAACCAGGCAGGCTCAAGAAGCACTTCCTCTCATTTCTTTATCCCTACCTCCCAGCATTGGTGCAGAATGAAACACTATTTCTAGATAAGGGCACTTTGTTTGCTGCTCAGTTCCCCATAGCTTGTTTCCCCAAACTGGTCCCCACGATGTCCGCCAAAGAAGACCTGAATTCCCTGAGAGATGCCTTGTAACTTTGGCCAAAGGGCTGAAGAAGTATGAAATAGGTGAACACTTCTGGGCTGAGCGGAGTGTTTCTAAAGCATGTTCATTCTGTGTAAACACCACAAGGTCTCCAAAAATGTAGTGGAGGACATCTGTTTAGGAGTCAGTCCTGCATAGAACGCAGATGCTTCATAGCTGGTTTTGATCCAACATGAGAACTGGAGACCTAAAGCCTGAACCTGAGACAGCAAAGTTAACCAAATGGAATGTTTGTTTCTGGCTGTGTACTCACCAGCCCCATTCCCTTCTTAACTTAGAAATTGGGTAGCTTTAATAGCCTTTTATGGTGCTGTCTGAAAATATTCTGAACTTTAGGGTGATATTTATTTTTCCAGTGCCCGATACCAAAAATTATCCCACAGGAGCTCAGCAAAGCAGCTGATGATTCATCAGGAACATAACTTTGCTTTTCAAAAAGATAACGTGTGGTTTTGTTCAGAGTTAATAATGAGATCCTTTCCAACGCAGAAGCTGTCAACAGCACTGACATACATTTACAGTAACAGAAACACATAGCCTAGTGGTTGGGGTTTTTATTAAATAGAAACCTCATTTTCTACTGTAATGAGGAAAAGGCACTGTTTTCTTGCCACTAGTACCTTTTGTGCTCAAAATGTTAGAAGCCTTGTTTTATTTTATTTTATACACAATGTGACTGTTCAGAGGTTACAAAATGGTGCTACTTTATGCCATGACTGTTGAAGACATAATATACAGTAATATAAAAAAAGATACCTTTGTTCCTAGTTATCTTTTTTGCTTTTTACATTCTGCCTATTAATAGTGCTTCATTAAAAAGTTGGAGAATGTTTATTAAAAATGATTCAAATAATGATTTGAGTTTTGCTAAAGGAGCATAATAAATTTAAAAAAAATTAAGGATCTTGAAAAATATTAATCTTTGTCAGATAAATCAAGTATTTATAGTGCATCCAAATGCTATAAAAATAAGTGTCATTTTTCAAAACAGTTTCTAGATTTTATAAATATATGTGTAGGACCTATCCTGATTCTGTCCAGTCATCCCAAGTCTGCCATCAGGCTGAATCTGTTAGGAAAACAGAGGACCTTTTTCTGGTAGTGTGTGTCTTGCTAGGCTGTTTGCAATGCTGTCCGCAAGTCTCATCACTTGGTTATCACTTTAAAGTCCAGAAGGTGCCAACGGCAAAGTGGTAAGTATCCCTGTATTTCATCTAGGCAAGGAGAGATGGACAAAGAAATGTAAAGGGGAGATGGGAAGGGAAAGCTGGCCTGGTACAGTGGTGACCCTCAAGTGCTACTGAGTAATATGACAAAAAACTGAGCTGAAACCAAAATGCTATTGCAAGATGAGCTAGGAGGCGTGTGGAGCTTGGAGTGCCATGGCTGTGTTCCCAACTGTATCCTGTGTTCTATGAAGTGCACACATCCCTGTACTGTGGTGTAGTAGGCACTGTGCAGCTTGCCTGGCCTCTTTTCCCATGCTGCTGCTAAAGCTTGCACCTGCACATCAGGCACTGGGATGCTGAGCTGTGGTGCTCAGGGCCTCTAGCAGTAGAGTAAAATCCATGGGTGGACAGGCTCCAAGTATCAGCATTTTCCAATATTTCTCTGCAATCTCTGGGGCTGGAAACTTTAGTGTGGGTTGGTTTTTTTTGCCAGGATTCCTATATAGTTAAGTTGTTCCATGATCTGCAGCTTGCAGAAAATCACCCTATTTACTGAGTCACAGTAAAGTGGGAGTCACTGGCAACACACAGCATGCTAATGAGGTCAGGTGGAAGCAACACGTAAGTTGTCCTTACAGTAAAAATGTTCCTTATAATAATGGCTTTCTCAACCTTCTTAGAGACTTGTTTAGGTCAAGTACAGGAAGGCCACTGTTGTGGACAGTGCTGTTGCATTACAATACAAGGTGTCAACATCAGAGGTTTTCAGGTCTTGAGACCTAGTAATTTGTTGTCCTTGATACACTTGCACTCTTGTTAATTCAGGGCTTGCACTCAAACCCAAATGTTGTAATCATCTGTAGCATCTTGCATGTTTGTTCCTACCTGAGCCTGGAGCAGGCACAGAAACAGGCATGTGGTGGGAGGTGCTTACGGGTGGGCAAAGTCGACAGCAGCTGGCTTGGGCCTTAAAAGCTTCAGCTGGAGGTCTGCCATCCAAGTGTGTACAGCTGCCACCCCTGTTAAAGTTCCTCTCTGAGTGATTAGACAGGCCAGGTACATGTCATGGTTACCGTTTACTGTGGGTGAATGGTTTTAAGCATCAGTTTTCAGTCTCTATCAGTACCTGTTCCTCATAAAAGGAAGCTGGCCATGCCCCCATACTTCAGACTTATGCAATGGCTTCCATTACAGCTTCATCCTCTTACAAAAGGCCTGGATTTGGCACACCACTAATGACCTGAGCGGGATGCATGGGATAAACGCCTTCTGAACAGCACTAGAGGAAACACCATTACATCATGTTGTAGGTTTTTAAACAAATAACTAACTCTCATCCTGCATCTCTATAAAAGAACAATATTGACTGTGCTTAAGTATTTTCAGACTTGATCTGATTTCATAGCTCGGATCTTTTTTTGTGTAATGTAAGAGGCTTCACGTAATCACTCTGTTAAATCTACAGCTTATGTTTGACAAGTGGGTCATTGGTTAATGGAAGCAAGTAAATCCAGCTGTTTATCTTTTCAGTAAGATCATACACCTTTTGTACGCTCTTGTCTGCTCAGAATGGAGATGTGTACATTTTTAATGGCCCTTCCTCTATTTTAGAGGAGGGGCGTGAACTTTATATTATATTTCATCTGTTCCCTACATTTAAAAAAAATTAAGTCACAATATTAATTCAGCTGGTATCCCACCTGATCCACACACTTGTGGCAGCAATTTTGTTACCATTAACTTAGTTACTACGTGTGATTTTTTTTTTAAAGTTGTTAATTTGACTTCCTAAGGAAAATTTACAGGTGTACATTGTTGAAAGTTTTCTTGCTTCTTTATATTTCCTACCCAAGCTCCCAGTATTTCTGTGTGTTGCTCTTAACAGTTGCACTTTCCACTGAAGCAAACAAGCAGTAACTTTCTCCCAGCTACCTTTAACTCTTAACAATGAGGCAAAGACTTTTTTGGCTACTTTGAAATTTCAGGCTTTCAGAAAGGGCTATGTAAGCCTTCTGTAGGGTCTTAGTATCTAAATAAAGCACTCCAGCACTAGGTTAATAAAGTGCTCAAAGTATTAATGGAAACTTGGTCTAATAGGTCAAGCTCCAAAAGTCCTCTCGGGGAATGCCTGTCAGCGAGATAAGTTTCTTGACACAGTTTGCAAGTATTCTTTTTTTAATTCATACTACTAATAAAAGTGTAACATGGTTAAAGCTGTCTGTGAAAATTATTTGTCCTCTTTGTAAAGCCTTAGGATAAATGCTAAGATGATAATGAACATTGACTTGCCATGGAAATGGCAAAAGTCAATGGAAAAAGTCTGTTTTCCATCAATAAGCGAAGAAACTAAAACTTTCAGATCAGTAGGGGTATTGTGTTAAGTAGCAATTAAATTATACTCATAGAACAGTTTCTTGCTCCCAAATGCTTTACTATTTACGAATAGAAAGTATTAGTTACAACTGTGTTACAGGTCTAAATCCTTAACAGCAAGTGAAAAAGCATGTGTATTAGAAATTCTCAGAAAGTAAAAAGCAGACTACCTCAGATGCTTGCATTTGGCCTGGAAGGAGCCTGAAATATCTAAAAGCAAGTCTATTTGAATGGCAAGACAAATTTCTGTTTAAAAATCTTGTGCGTAATATGTACATTTGCTCTAGCTCAAAGAGGAGGCAGATCTTGATTTCTCTGTGAGCTAGTGATCACAAGCAGATCCTCACAACCTAGTTTTTCAGAGGTGCTGAGGTGCCTCAGGGATTTCAGCTCTTTAGTGTGTTAATGGCAGCAATGTGTCACACGAGGTTTGTGAATTCCGGCTGTTATGCAGCCCTTAAATACAGGTGTCGCTTCTTGGGATGGCTGCGTGTGAATGTGCATGCACCTTAGCAGGCAAGTACTGCAGCCCATTCCTCTCGGCCTGGATGAAATGAGGCGTAATTAGCTAATGACAGTATGTTAGCTGGACAGTAAGTGTGCCGGGGGACTTGGCTGAGGGAAGGAAACCAATTTGACCCAGGTTCTCTGCAGGTGGCTGAGGAAGGAAACTGGAAATTGCCCAAGCCCACAAAGGATTATGCCCGACAAAGGAAGAGTGGGAAAGAATAGGAGAAAAAACAATGGGAAAACCTCAGGTGTGGAAGAAATCCTGAGATAAAAAGGAGGAGGCATTCACTTAGTTGTAGCAAGGGAGAAAAGGGATTGGATTGGGTTAGGTTAGCTGCAGAGCTGGAAGTACTGCAAGAATCAGAAAGCAACCCATGGAAGAAGGGATGGGAATTTACCATAGTGGTGTTGAGAATGGAGCTTGCACAGACTTGTGACAGTAAGTGTTTTGAGGAAGTTGGTCAGCAGGGCCTGTTTCTGTGCTTGTAAAATGAGGAAAGCTGACAGAAAGTAAGTTTCTGTAAAAGGCTATGAATGTCCCAGATAAATGCAGTTATCAAGAGAGGGGAAGGTGGCATACAAACAAAAAAGCACACCACTTTCTGTGTAACTTCTTGGCATTCACTAATTTGATGGGCATGTGAGACGCATTGGCCCTGAAAGAAGATGATTTGTAGCACTCTGTAAGGTCCTGAGGAAACTGTGTGGAGTATTTTGCAGCAAGGCAAGGTTTTTGGGCTGGGGTTTGCAATCACAGAAATACTCACACACTACTGAATGACTTGGCAGTGTGATTTTGATCCTGGTCAGGCATGAATGCACTCTGTATTTCTTTCACATTAGCTAGAGCATGTAATACTGTTTATGTTGGCTTTTTTGCTGGATGTGGGAGGACAGACACCTAATTAACAGTTTCCTGGGACTAAGTAACCCCTTCAAATCCTGGTTTGTAGTGATTCAGTCCTTTCTGTTAGCTGGTTGAAACATTCTTGATCCAGTAATAGGTATCCAAAAAATTTAATTGACCATCTGCTGGAATCATAACGTTCTTGTACCAGCCTTCTCCCTTCCTCTTTAGCAGTGGTGAGCATCTTGGACAGATCAGACAGGTTAGTAAGTGTTAGTAAGTGTAATGTTCCTTGTTATGGGTTATAAACCCTGTGCAAGCTTCATGTATTTGGTATCTGTAATGCTGACATTAGACAAGGTGCAACACTATGTTGGACAGATCTTAGCCATTAATTGTTCCAAAGCATTTTTTCCCCAAACATTTAAACTTCTCCTTGTGTTATATACAGGTATCAGATAGTCATGTAGAGCGTTAACTTACTTGGATAACGTGCAAATAAAATGGCTATCAGCTTCACACCACCTGTTGTATAATAGGAACAGAGAATCATTGATCCCAGGAGCCATTATTAAGAATTCTCGAGTTCTTAGTGTGTAATAACAATGCCAAGTTTCAGCAGGGTAATGAAACATGTTCAAAGTCGTTGTCTACCAGTAAAGGTATCACTTTAGTATGGGATACGGCCATACCAGTTTTTCATGTTAGAAACTTCTGCCCTTCATAAAGTGTGGCTAAGCTGCTCCTTTGTCCTCCCCCATGCCCCAGTCTTGCTTTTATGAAATATATCAATAGACTGAAAAGCTTTCAAAGGGTATTGCTGATATTTTCCATGTAGAACAGAGAGAAGGAACGTCAGAAAGGGTAGATTGTCCACTCCCACCTGATTTTGTCACCTTTCTGCCTTTTTTGGGACACCCTCTTTAGTCCCAAGAAAGCCAAAGGTTCCTCAACAGTTGAAAATACATAAAGAAATGCTAGACTTACTCTCTCACATTCCCAAATCCTTCCAGACTTTTACATTTATAATTTGTTTTGTTGAAGACATGAATATCTGAAGCTCTGACTTTTTACCAGTGGTATTTTTCCATACTGTAGTGTATGGAAACGTGAAAATCCTAAATCCCTCTTTTCTAGAACACTGATCTCACTTTCATTTAATTAAGATTTTGTCATTCTCTGAAAAAGTCCAGGAATCCAGATTGCCTGAACATTTTTAATATTTTTATTTTGGCTTTCCACAGTCTTTACACCTGAACTCTGACAAAGCTCTGACAAGCCCAGAAAACTAGTTAACTCCTCGCTGCAAATGGAAGCAGCAATGGTACATCTAGAACAGCTCCCACCAAAGAATTCCATGTAAATGCACATGCATGAGCAATGAGTCAGTCTCCTGTCTCAATTGCTTTCAATCAGTATTAAAGGCAGAGTGAGACATAGGAGTCCTTATTCTAAGCATTTATTGATCACAACCTCTATTTTTAGATGAGAGCAGCTCCCTGAGGTGTGTCTGAAACTCTGCTATAGCCCACTGGGTTTCACTGAACACAAATATAAGAGACACTATAGAGTTCCAAATTTTGAGTTGGTCTGGAGTTAACGGAACAAAAAATTTCTTCACTTTGGAACCATCCGTCGCTGAAGTGTTTCCTGCTCTCACTGGAGCTTTTTGTTATGTAGAAAATGCTGGAAAAAAATATTTTGGCTGTTCGGTGTGAACTTCTGATGTTTTATGTAAGGAGTCCTTTGATGTGTACTGAAGAGTGCTTCTTTCTAAATAGGAATTTGGAGAGTTTATTCCTTGAAGCAGCTGGATTTAGCTAATTGGATTTAATAAATGTCCACTAAACCTATTTATTAACTTTATTCTAAGAATTAATATTAGAAGTATATAACTAGTCTTAAAATACCTGTTATTCAAGGGTTTCACAGGAAATCCTGTTCCCGTGAACATAAAAATCCTTGTTTTGTAGACAGACTCTTGAATTAATCCTCTGATTTCTATTTAAGTTCTACATTAAGGTTTATATTAAAGGTAACTATGGCCTTTTTAAAGGAAAATACCCAGTCTGGCTCTTGAAGATGTCTCTCTTAAGCGATCAATTCATACACCAATGGTCAGATCAGATTTGCAGCTTATAAGACTAAATTTTCAAGAATACTTAGCTGGCAAAGACTCTAAGATTTGTTTTACTCTTCCTCACAGGCGCAGAACACTTCTTAAAATGTTAAATGTGACCTCTGAAATATAAATATGTCTCTATATTTAAAAATAGACTTGAATTACCTCATAGGGATATGGTCCATGCACATTGTGTAATTGGGACAGCCCTTTCTTTTTTTTTTTCTTCTCTTTATCTATCTCTCTCCAGGGAAGGCAAATAATCAAGACTTTGCTTAAAGTGGCAACACTAGAATCCCCAAGGGTGGGAAGCTCATTCTTTGTCTACAGGATGTCTGGAGTGATAAGTAGCTGTTTCAATACAACTCATGCAGTGTTTCTTTGTCCTGACAAAATTATCATTTGCTGTTTGGTATGGCGAGTTTAAATGCAACGCGCCCTGAAATTTAAGGCAGAGAATGAGGTAACGGGATGAAGGTGGGGGAACTCCTTCAGTGCTGTGTAAACGAAGAAAATCTATAAACTTGCGGTTTCAAATTTCAACTTGAAGTGATTTTACACCACAGTGGGAGTTTTCCTTTGGGCTGATCAGTGCTGTTGACAGTATGTCAGTGAGTTCTGTGTAACCCAGGTCAGCTTGCAGTTTATCATGCACCATATCATGTCTGATATATATTCACTGTGTTAGTAACACTGCTGTTGATGATTCCTTTTTAGATGTTTCTGTGCAATGTTATCACTAATTTAGACTGGTGCAAGCCAGTGCTCTGTATTAGGCATTCAGTTGCAGATGCATCATTTGTACTTCCCACAGATAACGTGCAAATCTGGATCTCCTTAGTCTTCTGTTCTTAGTCTACTAGATGCAACTTAAGAAATTAGGCTGATTCTGATGCAGCCTAATTAAGTATACTCATGGTTATACACATCTTACTGAATCTACTCATGCTAGGAATAAATTATGTCTGTGTACCTTACTTAATTGGGACTTCCTTTAAAAACCAAGATGTTCCCAAGACTTAACAGAGTAACTTTTAGCTCTTCCAAAACTTTCTTCCTGATTTGCTTTATTCAGTTATTTTCAAATCTAAACACTGTTGGCCAACTCCTTGAGGAGGGAGAACATATTTCTGGCATAGGTGTCTGATTAAACACAGGCTTCAGTGCTAGAAGTAACCAATTTTACTCTACAGTGTCTAAACCTGTGGCTTTAGAGAATTCTGTTAATCTTCATCCTGATAAAGGAAGACTATGAGAATAGTTAAATTAGAAAAGCATACTACATTGCTCAGGACTACTGCTTTCCAAAAGTTGTTGTTATCTTCTAACTGTTTTCTGAAATCTGATTTTCTTATTTTTTTTTCCCAGTGGAAAAACTATACTTGTGACAGGAGTGTTCATGAAACTCTTCAGAAAAGTGATGTACATGGCCCAAATTAATTATACTTGCATGGTGTCTGGGCTATAATCTGAGAACAGTGCAAAGAATATCACGAGCTTGAACCTGAACTGAGATGTCAGAGATGAGGAATGCTCCTTGCCACTCCAGGGTTAGATGTGTTTTTTCCTTAATCTATTTCCCTAATGCTCCCACCACCCCACAGTTATTCAAGCAGTGGGGAATTTCTGCAATCATTAATTGCATTTATGGTTTGGCTACGTAACACGCAATACTCCCTAAAACCGTGGTTTTTTTAATCTTCTCACAAATATACCAGCAGAAGTCTCTAGCATGGCCATCACCTCTGTTTTTGAGGCTGTACATTGATTGCTTCTTATCAGCCTAATATAAAATTCTGGCTTGAGCATGTCTGAGGACTTTCTAATGCTGCATTTTGGGCTTTTAAAGGATTTCACTCTCAGGCATCCTAAATTATGCTGCATGGCCTTTTTACTGCAGTAAGTGAAGTTTAGAGCAAATAAAGAGAGAGGAACTGAAAACGAAAACTCTGAGGAGAAAGGAGCAACCAGATTTTGGAGAATGATGGCTAGGCCTGCTTTAGTACTTGCTAGTGTTTGCTCTACCTTGTTCACCCCAGCAAAAATCGGAGTACTGGAATGCAAGTGCTGAGGTAGAGAGTGCTTTTTACATCAGCACACTTGCTGTGTGGCTAATGTGGCATGGGAGCGGGTGGCCCTGAGAGGATGCAACATCTCCATCTGTGGAGATTTTTGAGATTTGGATAGATTAATCATGTCCCGAAATGTGACCCGATCTTGTGTTGATGATGATGATCCTGCTCTGAGTGGGAAATAGGAATGGATGACCTCCATAGGTCCCTTCCAGCCATTGCATCTGTGGTTCTCAATGCTGAAGATCTATTACATCAGGTTTTGTAATCCACTCTTAGGCATTAATTGCTTTCCTGGCTCTTTGCTTAGTGTGTATATCTCTTGTGAGTACTAGATTTCGATACTTTCAACATACCATAGTTGGGACTCTTTAATCAACACCATGCTGACCTTTTATTCTTCAGGTTGCTTCTCTGTTTGTATGCCTACTGCATGTAAAAATCTACAAAGGCAGCACAGATGCACAGACACCTAATAACAGCAACAGATTTCCTATTTCTTGCAGGACCTCTTAGCTCAGAATAATGAAAGTGGGAAGAAAATCCTGGTGGCTTCCAGCACTTAAAGATAAGAGTGGTACTTGTGGGCCACAGAGCGCCCAGAAACAGAGACAGAGGCAGTAGAGTAGAGGGAGTGCCGTGCATATGGAATCCATATTGCACCCTCTGCCCCCCAGCCTGTGCTAGATCAACCAAAGCAGCACGTGCTTTCTGAAAACCAGCACCAAACTGCTTTGGTTGAGGCCTGGCTCAGCCTCTATAGAGGTAAGGTATTCTGTTTAGGCAGTGTGTATTTTCTGACCTTGAATCATAATGCAGAGGCAAGAATGGGTCTGAAGTGAGGTTGCCATGTTCTCCTTACCTGCACTTCTCTTCTATAGCTTTGTCGGTACATGTTTTAAACAGTTTTGGAGACTTCCATAAAGAAGCTTCTGTTCTTTGCCACTGATGAGGAAGTAAAAATATTTTTACAAGTTAGGGTTGAAGAGTGTTTTACTGCTCACTGCCTAGCAAAGCAGGTAGGGTTATGTCTGGCAGATAAAGACCTGCTATAGATTATTTTGATATTCTGTCACCATGTAGCATTTCTGGCTTCTCCATGTTCTTGGGTGTTACTAAGACACTGGTCTTTTTAGCACAATGTATTTTGTTGCTTGTTTAGAAAAAGACTCAAAGGTAGCTTCCTCCAGTGCCAGAGGAATGGAACACTTTTCAATAAAGTGTACCGACTGCGAATGTCCATAGATTGCTTACTGAAAGAGAAATCTGAGTATATTTGAAAACCTGGCAGAAAGAATAAATAAGACCTCCTGTCTTGGTGTTCAGAGGACAAGTGACAAATTGGCAGGCTAACTTGAATTTTGTTAGAGATTGCTCTGTGTGTGTTTGTGTGTTAATGTATACGTCTGATGTAAATCTAAGTAGTTTCTCAACAGTCCAAGTACTGCGCAGTTGGTGTTCAGTTATTGATTGTATTTACCTTACTCTGTGAACGCAGAGTCTATGTCATGAACATTATCATGTAAACTAAGTTTTCAGTAAAGTGTCATTTCAGTCTGAAAGGTTAAAGATTAGTTAAATTGTCATTAAATCTTCTTTTTTTTGCAGGAAAAAATCTAAGTATAAACATAATCAAACTCATACTTCAGAACTTCTGAGTTAAAATATCATCATGTGTCTCTGAGAACGTATTAGAAATACTCACATTGCTCTTTTTGTTTGACCTGCCACCTTAAAACTCATTTTAAAAAAGAGTTGGATTTGGGGCCATGTATTTTTTAAGATGTTGATAAATTGGCCCAAACATTTTGCATCTAACAGCCCTGAGGTCATACAAAGCTGTTAAGAGACTGTGCACATAGTCACTGTTGTTCGTTTTTGTTTAGAGAAAACAATTTGTAAATAGTTGGATAGTTTGTTTTTCTAATGTGGTAAATGTGTGAGTTTTGATCCACTATTGGGATGTGAAGGTAGGTTTGGCCACAGTGAAGTTCAGATCTGCTCCTGGAGATGACCGGAATTGCTCTGTGGTTAATGTCAAACTTTGAAGGGCATTGCTATTTATGCAAGGAGAGATATGCAGAAATCATAGAGCTATGCGGAGGGAAATGGAGCAAGGAGGATAAAAAACTGTTTTAGATGAAGGGGAGGAAGAGATGAGAGTTGTGTGAATGGTGGTGCTAGCAGTGCCAGAAGTTCAGTGCTACTGCCTTGGCAGGTTTTTTCCCTTCTTATTTCTGATCCAAGCAATATTTTGAAGGATGTGCCATCAAATGTTTTTTCTATGTAAGCCAAAGAGAAGGAGAATGCTGGAAATGTGCAGTGCAGCTTGACAGGTGGTGTACCGTGCTCTCCAGTGAAGCCATAAGCAGGAATAGAGAGCTTGGTAACTCGGCCATCCTGGTGCTTGGGGTGGAAATGCAGGCAGAGTAGCAGACGCAGGAACTAGGAAAAAAATAGCAATTAACTTAGAACCTTCTCAGGCTTTTTTGTTATTAGGAGTCCATGACTTTTGACATCCTTGTATTCTCATGTCACTTAGTATTTATGTACTTTCGTTAATAAAGGGTTCACCATATGAAACACAAAATCTACTCTATGATTCTTTAAGCTGCAGCCAGGGTAGGCGAGCTTTGCGCAGTGGGGATGTCCATAACCCGGAGCACACCAGCACCGAGGGAAGACGCTGGGGAAAGCTGGGCGGTGTTCCCTGCTGCGGCTGGGCGGCGTGTAACCGAGCAGCCCGCTGTGGGGGCTCCTTCAAAAGGAGGAGCTTGAGCCCCAAATAGCTCCTTGGTGTGGCGAAAAGGCGGATGATGCGGAGGTACCGGGGGACGGAGGGTGATGAAGACGCGTCGGGCTTTGAGGTCTCGGCTGGTCTCGTAGAACCAGGGCCACAGCGCGGCTGCCCTTGTCCCGGGTGGCACTGGGCAGGGGGACGGCGCGGTCCCTGCAGGGGAGAGGCTGTGTTTCCGTGCCGCCCACGGGCGCAGGGACACGTGCGGAGGCGGCGGGATCGCCGTGCGGGCACGGGGAACGCGTGGGGGGTGCCCCGGGCGCTTTGTCTGTGCCTGCCCCGAGAAGGGGCCGCCGAACAGCTCGGGCTGGTCCCCCGCGGGGGACGGCGGAGCCCCCGCACGCCCGGGGCGAGCGGCTCTTTGTGTGGGGGCGCGGGGCGGGGCGGGCGCCCCTTCCCTTCCTTCCCCGCTCCCTCCCTTCCTTGCCCGCTGCCGTCCCCGGGCGCAGCGCGGCGCCGGCCGGTTGCCATGGCGAGGGGCGGTCACGTGTGGCGGCGGCGGCGGGGCTGACGCGGGCGGGGCGGGGCTGACGCGGGCG
The DNA here is from genome assembly GCF_003945595.2 of Pipra filicauda. NCBI lineage: Eukaryota > Metazoa > Chordata > Aves > Passeriformes > Pipridae > Pipra > Pipra filicauda. The sequence goes on along the minus strand of NW_024104273.1, from coordinate 1,142,250 downwards.
GAGCGGGGCGGGCGGGCGGCGAGAGAGTCGCGGCTGCCGCCACCTTCCGCACACCAGCAGCAGCAGCGGCAGCAGCGCGGGGCTCTGCGGAGCGGCGGGAGCGCCAATGCCCGGACCGACCCAAGCCCTGTCCCCAAATGGCGAGAACAACAACGACATCATTCAGGATAACGGGACCATCATCCCCTTCAGGAAGCACACGGTGCGGGGGGAGCGCTCCTACAGGTACGGCGGGGGGGCTGCGGCGGCGCGGGGGGGAGGTTGCATAAGGAGGGCGGGCTGCAGCCCCCTCCTCTCGCCCCGGCCCCGCATTGTCCGGCTGGAGAGCGTTCGGTGCATAGGCGGGATGTCTGCGGGGGCTCGCCGCGCCCGGGCGGAAGAAAGGCGGTTAAATATGATAAAAAAAAAAAAAAAAAAAAAAAAAAGAGAAAGGGGGGGTAAAATAAAAAGGAAGGAAAGAACGCACCCCGCGCAGGCAGCCAGCTCCCCCTGGAAAAGAGCCGCAGCACCTCGCTGCGGATCTCGGAGGGGAGGCGGCGCCGTGCGGGAGGCGGCGGCCGCGGATGGCGGGGCGCGGGCAGCCCCTGCCCGGCCCGGGGACCCGCTCCGGCACCGGGCACTGCCCCCCGCACGCCGCTGCGGGGGTGACAGCCGCTCCCCGCGCGCCGGGGCGGCGGTGACAGTCCCCCCGGTGCCTGCGCGGGGGAGGGCGGCTCCATCCCCGCCCCCCGCTCCCCGCCAGCCCCATTTTGTGTTTATTTATCGTTCCTCGTTTTGGGGGGACACACGTCTTTTGTTGCAGTTGTAGGCATTTTTGATGAATCGTTTGGCATGCGTTGCTGGCGGCGCTTTTGCATGAACATCTCTGACAATATGTTCCGGCAGATAAGCTCATTAAAATTGTTTGCATTGTTTGATAAGGGTCGTGGCGCAGCCCGGAACGCAACTGGTTTGATGTGCTCCTTGTTACCGACTCGAAGGGTGATAATACGGCCCGTAGCTCCCCTTATGTCAATATACAGTTATTTTAAATGCTGCCTGGATGACAGCAAGCAGTGCCTCTGCAGAGAACACGCCCCTTAAAGCTGATTTTCAAGCAACAGGAAATGATGCTGCTCTCAAATATCTGACTAAAGTGGCGAGTTGTATGCTCGATTAGATGAAAACAAACGTGGATGACATGGCTTGTTTGTCTGAAGAAAATCACAGTATTTTTCTTCTGCTAAGGAGTAACGGAGCTGCTACCGGTGTAGCTGACCATTAATAACCTTAACAGTGAATCTCATTGTTGATCACACTCTGACGCGTGATCTCGAAGTGTGTCGGCGATCCCTGTGTGTGGCTTGTTTGAATTGCCCAAAATTTAGTCCATCTCACTCTAAATCTGCTGATACTTTGTGCAGTGGAGCCCCAATGCACACATTTAGCACGAAGTAGCAAATTTGCTTTTGTAAGGACCTATTTCTACTTGCAGAAAGCCTGGAGCTCTCACTTCCTATATGTAGATTTCAGCTGAGTAGTACAAGATTCCGTTTTAGAGGAAAGCTGGTGCACCTAAGCAGAAATATGAAATATATTTGAAATACCGTGCATCTGTGTTTAGTTATTCTGACATGTCATAGGTGCTACTGATTGCTGTCTCACTTCTTCAGAGGGGTTCTTTGGAAAACCTCTGTTAAATCAGGTTCTCCATTTTCTTTTGGAATAGGTTTGTATGTGTTTTTCTGCAGCCATCAACAAGTCAATTTTCTTGTCCTTTCATATCAGACACTGAATTATGTCTAGAAAAAACATTTTGCAAGGCTGCTGTGTTAAGCACCTGATGACAGAAATAACTGTATCATTTGCCCAATTTTTTGAAAATTGTGAAGTTATTCTGCGTCTGAATAGCCTTTAATCCAGAGTAGTACTCCTTAGTCTTCTAGGGATTTGAATCCATTTGTATTCCTCTCTAGAGCAATATAAAGGAATACAGAACTCTTAATGCTAATGTTGCGTGTTACTTTTGGGCAGTAAATAAGTAATCCGGTTCGATATATTTCAGAAATAAACCTTTAATGCACAAATAAAAATTTCCACTGGGGAATTCTATTTGGGTTCTTTTTTCCTTGTGGAAACTTACCCTGATCTGCACAGTCATGGCATCCATATCTGTTGATTTCTCACTTTCTCCAAGGGACAGAATGATACTTAACTTGCTCTCATTTCTAACTTTAAGTACTTTAGGAAGTAAATGGCAAGCATAACAGAAGGGAAATGTTAAAGAAAATATGTGAAACCTGCTGTGAAACTTCTCCTTGGTTTTGAAAAAAATGACTTTTAACTTCCATGGAAACCTTGACTAGTTAGGTGAGTTTGGTGCTTGTCCAGTTTGAGCTGCAGCAGGAGCTCAGTAAGTATAACAGATGAATACCATCAGTAAAGTGCCTGCAACCACGCTGGACTGTCAGTGCCATTGCTGACTTCAAAGCAGCCTTACGGAGCAGCTTGTACGACCTTACCTCATGACACATCAAGTTGTTATGCCTCTGACTGTTGGGCTGGCTTGTTCTATGTGCATCTAGGAATATGAAATAAATATGTCATTAAACACACCCTGGAGCTTGACATCAGATCAGCAGTTACTTGTACAAAGCTAGAAGTACGTACTTTGCTTGTAAAACACTTGTGCGTACTGCAGCTTTGCTCTTAACCTGCATCTCCCATGGGTATACAAGTTCAGTATTTGCCTTTAAGTCCTTCTCTCCTGTAATATCAGAAATGCATTCTCATTTTACAACTTCTAACATGTTCTGTTTCATAGATGTTTTAAAACAAAAGTAGTCTTTATTGATCAGAAAATTTGTGTTTATCAGGTTGGATATTCTCAGACCTAAAAAAAAGCTTTACTATTTCTAATACCAGGTCTTACCAAAGATTTAATATGCAACTCCTGAGTCAGACATAAAAACAGCTGCAGTTTATAACTTTTTACAGACTAGGAGGCTGACATGGAAGGAGATGCCATAAGTTATCCACTGAATTGAGGATGCAGCAGGGAATTGAACCTATACCACGAGTCCTAACCGTATGCTCCATATGCAAAGCCACAAATAGTTTTTCCAAGTCTTCCAAAGGACGTATTATATTGTGCAGACTGAGACATACGGGCCCAAGGTGTTAAGTTTCTCATCCAGCTTTACTTAGGTGGTAAATGGAAACCAGGCACTTCGGCATAAAATATAGTCACAGGATGATGTTACACCTTTTAGAGTTAATAACTGTAATCAGTCTGTATTGCTCTAGTAAAATGCTGTTTCATGTCCTCCAGACTGAGTTTAAAATTTTTTTGGTACTGAAGCATCTTTTTGTTGGCCCAGAATAGATTTGGGTTAATTTCTGAGAATGGCACTACATTTAATTATAGTTTTGCTTCTGTGTTCAAAGAAGTCTGAAAAAATTTAATGAGAAACCAAATCAAACGCTGTGTGGAGAACTTTTTTTAAAATAGGGTATGTTTGCAGTGCTTTTATTGCCAGAATCTGGGCATTTTGTGTGGTAGATCAGCTCATCATATTTTTAAAAGCTAACTGTACAAAAAGTTTGAATACTTCCAGGTTTGAATGATATACCTAGCCCACCCTGGTTCTAAAGGGGAAAACTGTTGTACCCTCCTTTGTAGGAGACCGTGCTTAACTTTTGGTTTATCTGTGTGTGTTGCTAGAAAAAGGCTTTTCTGGTCCTTCATCCCTGGCTATATTTAGTTTTATACCCAGAACTTGCACGAAGTGGAAGGAGGGGGGCCCAACTTCCTGATTGCTTTTCTTCAAATCACTAAGCTGAAAGGAAAGAGTATTTTTATTGTAGTTTTTATCTATGAGCATGTACCTCTCTAAAGTTATGTTTTAAATATCTGGTTTTCCTAAGTGTTGTCTTCCTTCTAGAAGTCATTTTGTAAGCTGTCAGTGAGCGATGGTGCTCTGCATAATAATGAAAGCAGGACAGAAGTGGCGATTTCCTCACCCACTGCTGAAATAAACTGTGGGGTGCTACAGAGCATGTCTGGCTGCCTTTTACAGCAGTATGAGCTGATAACTTCCATGCTGAAAGTGGAGATTTACGTTATAGCAAAATCTGTTTTGGTCTTTGCCTTCCCACCTCCCAGTGAATTGCCGGATGCAGGCTGGCCCTGGGCAGCAGAGAGCATCCTTCCCTCCGCAGGACCTGCCCCTGTCTCTGGTGGCTCTGTGCCTTCCACACGTGTGGCTTTACTCAGGGTTCAAAGGGAGACCTACAGCTGTGCCTTACTGTGGGCAGAAGGCATAAGTCAGACTCTTTTGAAGGGTCTTCTAAAATTATGTTCCATTGAATATGGTGAGCAGGTAGTTCCACTGAAGTAAAAAAGACCATTTGTGTTGATAAAATTAATATAATAATGCACAAACTTGCTGAGAACTGGGAGACAATACACAGTAAAAGCAAGGAGCTATCTTCTCGCTTAGTAGTACAGACAGGTGTGACTTCTGAAACTGTAAATGCTAGTCAAAGCAAATGCTACTATTATTACTATATATTAGTAACTGAATCATTATTTTCAGAGGCATTTGCTGTTCACCTAACGGCTTTGTTGCAGATTATGAGAATTTTGCACTAGATTTCACTGAAAGGAGAAAGTCTATAATAAATGTTTAAAAAAACCCCCAGCAACAAACCAACATAAATCACACCCCATAAATTTGGCTTGAGCTTTTCTAAAAGTGGTATTTTTGTGATAACCCCCTTGTCTGTCAAGCGTCTGGATTGCAACAAGATATTTGCTAGCTAACAGGCAGAAGACTGTCCTGATGACTTAGAGCCAGCAGCTACTAGCCAGCATTAAAAGGGACCATGCAGAAATCTTTCCTTGGTTCCTGTGAGCTTAGGTACCCACTTATTTTCTCTTCTTTCACTTTCATAAAGCTGTCTTCCTATCACTGCCACTGCTGCTCTTCTTTAATCTTGTTTTCTGATTAGGGAGTACTCTGCCTAGAGAGAGCTGTTTTGGTGAGTATCTTCTGCTGGGTCCAGCTCTCAAAAGGCACAGGGTGAAACTGTCTGAAGATAACATGTGAGTGCATATAAATGTGTCTGAGGGTTATGAGGATGACTCTGCTCAATACTGCATCAGTAGTTTGAAACCTAGATAATCCCTGCCTATGTTATTGGGCTACCTCTCTTGACGTGGATTTGATCTTCCTTGAAGAAAATATCCTCACAGTGTTCTGGGTGTTGGGGGTATTTGTTTAAATCAGGGGCTAAGAGGCAGATAACTTTATGGGATTTCAGGAGAGGGGAACAAAACAGCACTCCACAGACAACCCAGTTTGCGTAAGGAAATGGAGGTGATTTTCAGACAGCGCTATCTTCTCGGATGCACCCAAGCACTCTCACCAAAAAGTCCTGAGAACACATAATCTGCACCCAGCCTCCATGGGTTCCAGAAACATCCTGTAGGTGGGAGGCTGCATTCTGGTTTTTGGTGTGTGATGTGATTTTTTTAAACTACCTTGTTGAGCTGCATAGCAAAAGCAGTGTGTTTCTGACATATTAACAGAAAAGGAGCAAGTTTCAGATATTTGAGAACTGAACCTGATGCTGTCACTTTTAGAAACAGACAGTTTGACTTCTGCCTAGTGTCTTCAATCTAGTGTCCCTGGAAAACAGGCACTGAAAAATATGCTGCATTGTAAAAGAAAGGTGATTTGGAGGTGGGGCAAGAGATCCTGATTAAAGCTATTTCTTTGGCTAGTTCAAGGGAGATGCAGCACCCTCATGACAGTCAGGCTGGACCACAGGAATCGGCATACCTGGACTAACCTTGAGATATAAAACTTGTTTTGGGAGACAGTAAGAAAAAAAAAAGTGTGGTAGGTCTGCATTTCAAGCCTTGGCCCTTGAATGAGTGACTCTTCAAAAATATCTTCAGAGGTCTTGTGTTTTGGTGGGGAGGTTAGTTTAATTTGACAGTCTCTTCTCCTTCCTCATGTCCAAAGCTAAGTATAGCAAAGGCTTGGTAAGGAAGAAGATAAATCGTGTGCCAGCTTTTCATTTTGGAGATGAAACTTTCAGCCTTTGTTTGATAATTGAAAACGAGTGGTCTCACCACATCTGTTCTCAATCATGCAAACCGCTGAGTGGGATGGCACGAAGGCTGTAGTGCAGAATAAGTGTTGTGGTGGTGGTGGTGGTGGTGGCAGCAGCAAGGCTCACACTGCACCAGGACAATGTTTGGATACTTGCATCCCTGCATCCTCCTCGCTCCCTGAGTCCTGGCCTCCAGCTAGCAGCACTGGTTGCTCACTTCCAACATCAGTGCTAGGGAACGTAAATGGAAAACATCCGTGTTTCTTCTGCGGATGGCGTTAGCTGTGACTGCGTAGCTGTTTGGATCTTGCTCAGATCTCTGCTGCCTGAGTCACCGATTAAGCATCTTTTTCATATTGTTTCATTATAATTAGGTGGGAGGGGAAGTGGAATATCAACTATAAGAGTTTACTAAGCATGCATTTAACTGTTGGGATTTTAAAAGCTGTGTTTGGGGGGGGTTAACACAATTTTACTGTCTTCACGCTATCAAATATTTAATTCAAAATGAAAATATTTCCTATGATATTTTGACAGAAATTTATCTAGTTTTCTAGTGGTATACTAAGTTATTAAATATTTTGTAGAGAGAGCTCTGTATACTGAAAGCACAGCCATTAAATATCTTAGCTTAAGCACTCTGAAATAATTTGTTTCCCGTAGAGCCTCATGCTTAGCGAAGGGTGCTTTTGTGTTAAATCTGGGTTTTTGCTATGCTATCCAAACAGGAAGCGTAAACATTCATCAGTGAGTTGAGACTTAAGGATGTAGCTTCCTTAGGAAATCCTGCAACTGTGCCAGATCATTCTGCCTGGAGAGAAATATGCCATGCAGGTTGTGCTGTTGATCTTCTGCCTTGCATATGACCACCTTGTATTGTTTCAGAGGTTTAATTTTCAATATTATGTTTCTTGGCTACTTTGGAACCCTGAGAGCTAGTTAGCAAAATCTGTGGACTTCAGTTTTGTCTTTTAAGAGCAACTCAAGCGAATTTTCCTTCCTGACAGTATGGGTCCTTAGTACCATACAGATTTCCTACCCAAGCAGCTGTAATTATTCAGAGATGCACATGAATGCAAATTCTTGCCTGTCACTCTGGAATGTGGTGTTGATGCTTGGAAGGGCTTGCTGGCAGTATGCGTTAAACAATTTTGGGGGAATGAAAATTCATTTTAGGCAAATTTTACATGGTTGTTATGCCTCGCTTCTTAAGGTTAATCTCTGTGGAGCTAGTCCAGTAATATCATGAATAGGAAGCACTAAAATATTTGCAGTAGAATACTCATTTGTTTTACTTATGGATTCAGTGTTACACAAATCATAGCTTGTTAAAATAACTATAGAATCTATGAGTAATTGTTTGTATGGAAGTGGAATACATAGCACAGTGATATGAAAGTCCTGCAGGAGTTTGCGTGTACAGAAAGACCATGGTGTGTAGGAGTGCTGAGAACATGAAGGCAGTGGTAAATGGTTGAATAGAAGTGATACATTTTCCCAAAAGGACACAGTTCACATGTAATTTAGCCATTTTATTGGAAACCTTGGTATGCAGAATAGCGTTAGTTGTATTTTATTGAATTATTGTTTGCGGTCCATATCACTCCTTGCCCATATTAATGTTTCAAAGTTACACATGATGTAGATTCTGAATCACAGTCTGAAAACACTGTTTTCAGTAAACACATTCATGTCGTGCCAGTTGTCAGATTCAAAGAGGCATAAGGAATATTTTTTTTTTTTCATTTAATATTTAAATCTCCTACGAAGACAGGCTGAGAGAGCTGGGATTATTCAGCCTAGAGAAAAGAAGTCTCCAGGGAGCCCTTAGAGAAGCCTTCCAATACCTAAAGGTGGCTGACAAGGGAACTGGAGAGGGACTTTTTACAAGGACATGTAGTGACATGGCAAAGGGCAATTGCTTCAAACTGAGAGTAGGTTTAGATTAGATATTAGGAAGAAATTCTTTACTATAGGGGTGGTGAGGCACTGGAACAGGTTGCCTAGAGAAGTTGTGGATGCCTTATCCCTGGAAGAGTTCACAGTGAGGTTGGATGGGGCTTTGAGTAGCCTGGTCTAGTGGGAGGTGTCCCTGCCTATGGGAGGGGGTTTGTAACTAGATGATCTTTAAGGACCCTTCCAACCCAAACCGTTTTATTATTCTGTATGTTTCTGCCTGCAGAAGTTTGGCTCTCTAATATACCTTTGTGTATATACATATACATCTTTGGTCCCCAAGTGTGAAATGAGTTACACAGCAGTGGGGGTGCTCTAGAACTGCCTTGTCTCTCAGGCAGCTCTATTTTTAATATGGTGAGGTGTTTTTTTCCACTACCACGTTAAGCACACCCTCCCAGTGCCCCTCCCCCTCCCCCCCTGCAATTGTTCCTGAAGTGCTATACGGTGTGGATCTGGTGGTGCTGGTGAACAAGATGAACATGAGTCAGCAGTGTGCTCTTGCAGGGAAGAAGGCCAAGTCCATGCTGGGCTGCATTGGCAGGCATGAAGCCAACAGCTCCGGGGAAGTGATTCTTCCCCTCTGGTGCTTCTGAGACCACATCTCACATACCGTGTCTGAATTTGGCTTTTCCAGTTTGAGAAAGACAGTGTCATACCAAAGTGAGTGTGATGGAGGGTCACCAGGATGATCAGGGGGCTGGAGCATCTGAGCTGTGTTTATTCAGCCTGGAGAAGAGACAGCTCAGGAGAGGGGAAGAGCTCACTGCAGTCTTTAGCTGTCTCAGGGGAGGCTGGGTTTAAAGAAGATGGAGTCAAGTTCTTTGAGATGCATGGGCAGAGGATGAGAGGCAATGGCAGCAACTGCAACAGTAGAAATTACTTTATATATTGGGAGAAATGTTTTCACAGAAGGGATGGTCAAACACTGGAAGATGTTACTCAGAGGAGCTGTGGAATATCTGTCCTTGGAGGCACTCAAAACTCAGATAGATGGGATCATTGGTAGCCCTCTCTTGCTGGCTCTGCAGTGAATGGGAGGTTGGAGCAGATCTCTCTGGAGTTCCCTGCCTACCTGAGTCACTTTATGATCCCATTCTGTAACTCTTAATAGGCATAAACAGCTCATGACTTAGAAATAAAGTAATGAAATCGCATGCTTTAAAAGTGAAAGGAATATCATCTGGCAACAAATTCCGTACTGCCATAAGGGTGAAATCATCCTTGTCATCAAAGATTTCAAATGGAAAAGAAAAATGTGTGTTTTCAGTTTCGGTTTGACATCATCAATTTCAACTGTTTTCTAGTTTAATTCTTGCAAAAGCTATACTGCTGCTGCTGCAGAAGTGTATTAGTTACTTCATATTGCATTCTCTAAATCACTGGGAGCAACTTCTGCAATTTAGTACCCTGAGATGACCAAAAGTTTGTAGAGATACAGCAGGGCAAAGGGATAGTTTTGCTATGTCATAAAAATTAATTATGTGCATTGCAAGTAAAGATTATGTTTTGAAGTTAATAGCTGATAAATTGCTCCCTCTGCTTTTAAGGAATTGTATATTTTTTCATGCAGAATTTTCTTTATTGATAAACTTAATCTGCAAAAGATGTTTAACTGTGAGCACAGTTCTTAAACTGTGTCAGATGTCTGCTTAGTTTGACATGCTTTTACAGGGAGTGGTACAAAACTGTCTTGTTGCATGGCCTGCAGCAACACTGAGGGGATTGAAGAAACTAAATATTCACATTGCAGCACAGATTACCTTCTTAACTACATTTATATGTAGTTGAAGGCAATTCAAGCAATAAACTTTTTTTCCCCTTGTTTATTCTAGGAGTTGAACTTGGTAATGTCACCGTTTGCCAGCTGGAAGCAATAGACTTTAGGAATTGACCTCAAGATATTTCATGAAAGGAGACCAAATCCTATTAAACAGTACATCTATGCTTCTCTTAGCTTAAGGTTCAAGACTTTACTGGGACTTGTAGATAAAGATTGTTGTAACTAGTTCTGTTTTTACAATCACAGTTGCATCAAAGCAGTAGGCCCCACCTAAAGAACATTACTTGGAAAACAGAGGTTTGGGGATTTCCCCCTTTAGATAGGCAGAAGATGTTAAAATCTGATGGAAAATGCCGACTTCACAGACCTTCAAAGACCAACGTGGCTGAAAAAATACGTTTTGGGGAAACTTAACTTGATGCTGGTAGCCTCAGCAATTGTGTTGGTAGTGCAACAATACTAAATCAGTCTGTGGTTACTGGCACACAGCAAGAATAATACGTTACATAAATCACAGATGGTTGAACTAGCATGTTCCTAAAGGGCAATTTACTTCTTGAAGGATTAGTGAATTCTAGTTTTAGTTGCTCCAAAATTAATTTAGCAGTTAAGCAATTGCACTTAGAAGTTCAGCCCTGTTCTGGATAGTGCTTGGTAGGATTAATTCTTAAGTGCAAGTCATTTATTGGTAATACATTGAGCACTAGAGTAATTTAAGAGTGCTTCCTTGTCTGTTATAGTATGAACTCATAAGAACAAGGGAGGAGGTCAAGTTACTTCGGTATCCAAACCAAAATAAAGTGTTGCGGCTGGTAGTCTTAACACTTGAAATCTGTATAATATTAATAATGGTTTGTGGTGCAGCAGAGGTCCAGGGACCCTGGCAGCCCCTGTGCCGCGTGCGGCGGAGGTCTGGGGACCCTGGCCCCTGGTCGTGGTCAGCCCCTGCCCTAACCCCTGTGGGAGAAAGGAGAGAAAGAGGGGGAGCCTCGCCAGCGGGTACTGCGCCCCCGTGGAAGAGGAGAGAGGAGCTTAGGAGCACACAGAGGTTTGCCGTTCCAGGTTTGGGGGCAGGTTAGCAAAGGCATGTAGTGCTTTTGGAAAACCCCATAAAAAAGTACGGCGAAATAAACACTTGAAGAAAAGCACCAAGATCAGTGTTTACAAAACCATAGTGCTGTCTGCTCTCTTATATGGTTCCGAATCATGGGTCATCTACCGCCACCACCTGCGTCTCCTAGAACGCTTCCATCAACGCTGCCTCCGTACAATCCTAAACATCCACTGGTCAGACTAATACATCTATTCTAGAACAAGCAGCATTGAGGCCATGTTGCTGAGAACACAGCTACGCTGGGCAGAGCACGTCTCAAGGATGAAAGATCACCGCCTCCCTAAGATCTTGCTTTATGGTGAACTTGCCACCGGCTGCCGCAAGAGAGGAGCCACGAAAACAAGATACAAGGACTCCCTGAAACAACATCTCAGCCTTGGCCATGTTGATCACCATAACTGGTCTACTCTGGCCTCCAATCGGGAGGCCTGGAGACACACCATCTATAACGCTGCTGATGCCTTTGAGAATGCATGCAGGATCACTCTCGAGGAGAAAAGACAACGCAGAAAGAATCACGTCTTGCAGAATACACCATCTAAGGAGTCTTTCTGCTGTGCCTTTTGCAATCGGACATGTCTATCTCGTATTGGCCTCATTAGCCACCAGCATGCTTGTAACAAAGGTGAATAGAGCCTTCCTAAATCTTTGTTCACGAAGCCTAGCCATGATGTTGTAGGGAGTTTGTATAAGCCGAAGACAGGGTTATTTATTTGGGCCTGTGTCATCAGCATTGGAGATGTTAGAACTCTTAAGATTTAGTGTTATAATTAATACTGGTTTTGGTCTAGCTTTCACTAGCAGTTGAGAGAGAAGTGGAAGAGAGGTTGAATGCAGAGCCTAGTGAAAAGCTATGTAGTGTGTTGGTGCAGTGGTCTCCAGAGGCAGTGCTGGCAGGGGAATTACAGCTGGTTCGGGTCCCAGGTGTTGCCTGGAGCTTATTCCTAGAAACCTGCCCACTGAATTTGCTGCATACCCAACAGAAAGCCTCATGCTTCTCCTTTCCACCTCAAATGTCAGCAGAGCTGTGGTAGCAGTGGGAACTCTGGGCAACCATACTAGAGTTTAATCACAAAAATACACAGCAGTTTTAGAGAGTGATGTACCAGTGAAAGCAGCCAGCATGGTTGTGTGTTGCTTCATGTGTTGTCACATGCTTGTTTACAACTTCAGGGTAAAGGTGGCTTAAAATAAGTGTTGTCTTATACCCCTGATCAGTGTCCTCATCTTCCTGCCATTCAGGGACTGAGCAGGGCTGACTGCCTGGCTGATGTCTCAGCAGCTCTGTCGTGCAGGCTGTGCTCTGGAATCTTTGCCCATAAGTCCTGGGATGGTTGCATGAGTGGTTGTTGTGCTGTTTCTTGTCCCTTACTTGGTGTCACCTCAGACACCTTCAAAGTGAAGGTGGCTAAGGCCACTTTTTAAGGAAAGCCCCTTTCAAAGGGCCTTGTTCCCTGTGGTAACTGGGAGTTGGACCCAATGATCCTCGGTGGGTCTCTTCTGACTCGTGATATTCTGTGATTCTAACATACATGTTTATTAAGGTTAGAATAAATGTTGTAATGCATAAATCTGTGTGTATCTACACTTGTTTTTAATGTAGAAGAGAAAAAAGTTGATGCATGACAAAGTCCTTGTTCTCTGTATCATATTGCATCATTTGTGAGTAGAAAAGGTATATTGCAGTCCCTTCTTTGCTAGTGCAAGAGATTTCCCATGAGAGTGTTCTCCTTGTTATCTTTGCCTGCCTTGGGATAGCCAGGGTTTATTAAGTGTACTGCAGTCTCACGTTAGGAAATGGCAGTTATGTGTTAAGAGAAAGGCATTGTATTTCCCCTTGATGAATCCTCCTGTTTTCCCTTCTTCACAGACTTCTGAAATGCTTGAATGCTCAGTGCCCGTCTCCTGCTGAGTCACTGCCTCTCTTGCCTGGCTCTGTGCAGGGTTCTGAGGCACTTGGAGGCTGCTCAGACCCCCTGTCAGGAGGGCTGTATAGTATTACCAAATCTCATTTGGCATTACATTATGCTTGGAGTAAATCAGCGTGTTACTTTAGCCTTTCACCTCCGAATGTATACATGCCGGAGAGGAGGAGGGCAGCAGCAAAACCCCGGATAGGTCAAAACTAAATTCATTTGGTGACTTCATCTGTCTCTAGTTGGATCTCTTTCCTGCTGAAACTCTCAAGTCTGCCTACAGCGTTTTCTGGACTTAAAAGGCGGAAATGGCAGGAGTCGGAGCAGCGGAGCTGCTGGGCTGCAGCATGGCTGCTGTCCCAGTCTGTTCTGATTCTGACATAGTGTCTCGGTGCCCAGCGATCTGTATGACCAGCAGTGTTGTTTTTTCTGAATCGGGATTTATGATTGTTCTTATCGCACCCTAATCACAGGCAGATATTTGCTTGGTGTAGATGCAGGTGGCTGCTTAGATTCATGGCTGTGTCCACACTGTTTTGCCTGGGAGTTCACAGGCTGCCCTCATGCAGGGCAGTGTGTTTGGAAACAAGCCCTCCTCCGCTGCCGTCTTCATTTTCCAGTAAATCTGCGTTTGCTATAGCACTTAGGAATCTCCTGTCTGAAAGTACAACTGCTCATCATCATTTAGTAGGAGCAAAAGATATAGGTTCCCCTGTTATTTGGAGAACTCGGGCTAGGAACTGAGGCTTTACTAACATGTGCTACCTCTCAAAGCATCCTTCCTCTAGTACTCAGCACTGATGTTACCTTGCTTTATGGCATGTTTTTTAATCTCTTAGAAATCCTCTAGCGATGTCTGCACGTGTGCTTAGTAATCTGTTATTTTCCATAAGAGGAAAAAAATGAATGAAAAGAGAATTAAAGTGCCCATGTGTGTCTTGGTGAATTGAGACTTTGTTTAACAGAAGATTAAATGTTGGTTTATTCAGCAGCTTTTTCAAGGTTTTCTAGTTACAAAATGGTCATAGACCTCTTCTGTTTTCTAAAGTGTAGTGTTTCTCATTGACTGAGGTTTATTGACAATTATTTTTCTCTGAACCAACCTTTTTTTTTTCTTTCTTCACAATCTCCTTGTCTGCTGTGAAAGGTAGAGTAGTTGCCACTGTCTGTGAAAATTTTACAGGTTGAATGTCTTCCTTCAGGGCATCAAAGCAGCAATTCAATCTTAAGATCTTAGAGTTGAAAGCCTTGGCGGGGGGAGGGTAATAACTGTAAGTGAAAGCAGTTAAGTTATTCAGCATTGCAACCTTACCACGCTTATGTTCCTCTCATTCAGCCTACTTCAAAGGTTTCTTGTTCTTCATTAATAAAATACCTTCTTAATTTATAGTAACATTCTTTTTTACTGAAATTTGTGTCCTTACCCCATATTAACTAGTGCCTGTCTGTTCAGTGCAGAGCATTACTATTGCTTTGTTCACCTACTCTAAGGTATAGTTTGAGGGTGCTGTGCACCACTGCGTTTCATTTCTGACCAGAGTTACTACACCTATGTGGAAATGGTGGTGGCCAGAGACTCTGAATTGCTTCCATTTTGTGTGAGCTATTAATGTCTGCCTTTCTTGAACCTCTATCCTTTGTCAAGGATGTATTTTTTTTAGTTAAGGTTTGTTTACATGTGGAAATTGATAAGGAAACTTTCAGAGCATGCAAATACTTTGCAATACAATTAAGATATTGTGTAGTTAAGTGTTAATACTGCACTGTACTTTTGGAGGCAAAGGTGAACCCTGACAAAAAAGGAAGTGTGCTACTGTAGAGACATGACATTATGTATTACACTGCTCTACAGTTTTGGTGGCAGCAGGAGTGAGAAGGTAGTTGGAGAAATAAAGTCTTACCTATGCTATGCAGATATGACTGGCAGATTCAAGTGAATGTGGCTTGCCCTCCTCAGGCGCCCTAAAGTCTTTCCTGCACCAAATAATTGTCTTGGAATTTTTAACTGTTATTTTCCTTTTTGTGAAATATGCCAATGTCATAACTGGTTAGTGAATAAACTTCAAACTATTTCTAAAAGCTCTGCAGTGGACAGTGTAATGCATTGTTGGTTATTAGGCCATCTCAGAGGTTTTGGCTCAAGTCGTGTATATTATTTGAATACTTTTCATTGTGTTTTGTAGATTTGGGGGAGCTGAAAAAGAACTAGTATTTTTCTGCCTCTCAGATAATAAGGTTTTTTGGGGGAATAAAGTTTTCTAAAGCCATATGTAGCAAAAACCAGAATTACCACCATACACCACAATCTGAGTGACTCAGATTGGGATCTAAACCAGTCCTTGAGACCTATCATAGACGTTTATTTAGGTCAGAACATCACAACATTGGCAGGCAGCCTCTAATTTAAAAGAACAAAAATTAAAAATGCCCTAATCCAATCAAAGTAAATCTCTATTACTCTACTCTCACTTTTAAACAGGGAACTACAATGAGAACAATAGAAAATATGCTGTTGGCTGCGTTAAATGGTAATCCTGCAATATTAAAGCAATCAAAATGTACATGATTTGTCTCAGTCTCCTCTAGACTCTTTAGCGTGCTTCACAAATCATTTTAGGTCAAGTCAGATCCATGTGGTAAATGTAAAATGGCATTCAGAATTGAGTGGGATATACAGATAATAAAAATATTCTTAACATTTCAGGGCTATTTAATAACACGGGAACAGTGCATAAGAGATTTGACATTCAGCATCTTAAAAGGTGTGGTTTTCTTGCAGTATTACAACCACAGGATTCTTTTCTTCTTCCCGCCCCCCCCCTCCCCCCGGCAGTGTCTCATTCTGATTAATCTTGTATCTGATGCAGTTTCTGAGTAGATAGAGCTTTATGTTGCTTGCTACACATATCACTTCAGTTGCAGCACCCTGATGCCATGGTATTTGCTGCCGAAGTGCAACATAAGTCAAAAGGGAGAGTAACAGCGTTGTCAGCGTTGCACAGGAGCTTTTTGTGTTGATTTTCTGTCCTCAGGACTCCTTTCAGTAAAGAGAACCTCAAACATAACTGGCCTCTAATGACTATGGCTAAGGCTGTGTGCAGTGAGTGTTAAAGAAATAGGCAAGGTCCAGCAAATGAGTTGCCATTTAGAGATGATTTATAAAAGGATGAATTTTCCTTGTTCAGGGAGTTAGCCTCTGAGTCTGGCAGGTTTCCTTCTTCAGGGATTTTTTTGTTTTGCAGTAGCTTTAATCTAGAAAGCCTTTTGAACAGCAGCTGCAGCAGTCTCAGCTTCATCTTAGCTTTTCTGCTGTATCTTCTGCTTCAGTAATTTTTGGTGTGAGATCTTTTTTTTTACTGGCAGTATCTATCAGGTACCAGCTTCCAGAAGGCTCCTCTTTGTACTGTCACACAGACTTTCCACTTCATTTAAAAGCCTAATAATATTGTACCATGCCTATTTGAACTAAACAAAAGGCACTGGGCAGAAACTGGAACAGAGGAGTTTCCACCTGAACATGAGGAAGAAATTGTTTACTGTGAGGGTGACTGAGGACTGGAACAAGTTCCCCAGAGAAATTGTGGAGTCTCCTTCTCTGGAGATAATCAGAAACCATCTGGACACAGTTCTGAGTAACGGGCTCTAGGTGGCCCTGCTTGAGCAGGGAGGTTGGACCTGCAGTGATCCCTTCCAACTTTGACTATCCCATGAAAACATGAAGGCCTTGCAGGTTCAAAGGTGATGGCATGTGTGATGAGTTTTTACAATTACGAATTAGGTTCATTGCTGTAGTCCTTCCTGTCTTGCTGTTATTACTGGTGCCATTATTAATGGTTTGTTGTAATACAGCTTCTGCTGTCAACAATTGTTAGTTATCCCTGGAAAAATAAAGTAAATATGCTTCTTGCAAAACTGATCTTATGAACAGCTGGATAGCACCTTGTAACAGCTGCAGTTATCTGTAGCAAGAGCAGTGGAAAATGGCTAATAGCTGAATGTTCAGTGCTACATGCAATGCCTTAAAAAATTAATAGATCTTTGAGTGTAATGTTTACTGTTAGACATGCTGAGCCAGTATATTTCTGACTGCTTAAGCATATACATGATTTTCAGCACCTGGCTAATCCTCAGGTCTGTGGTGTGTAGTTGTGCATGTGTGAAGTGTGTTTATGAAATGGTTGGACTAATATGTGAAGGCTCTCCTGTGGCTTGAGGAAAAGTAAAGGATAGAGTCCTTTGTGGTTAGGCAGTGCTGTAAAAGCCAGAGGATTTTAATCTCCACCTGTGCTCTGAAGTGGGAGGTGTGATGTGCTATCCTCTGCTTTTAGTTACTATGGAATCACCAGGCATATCGATGGAAGGTGGAGGATCTCAGGTAGATGCCATTTTTCAGGCTTGTATAAGCCTCATTGCAAGCCTATGCTTGAGAGCCTTCAGCCTAATCAAGAGGAAGCCTAACAAGTTGAAAATGTAAATAATGTTATTGGAAAGAAGTAGTAGTATTAGTAGTATTAGGACATAAAATCAAGTTGTTAGCTACTTGGCTGTTCAGAGTATGGCCTGTGTGTCTGCCTGCCCAGCTGTTCTCTTGCATCGCCTTACACATGCTTATTGATGCATTTTGAAGCTGAATCACATTTTTCAAAGTACTTCAGCACTCAGGGAAATAAGTCAGGCAGAAAACCCAAGCCCAGCTGTAGATGTTGAGCACAAGGGTTCTTGGCTGTTTCTGAGCATGGTGGCTGTGCTACCTACACCTGCTTGTTCTTTTTTTTCTTTTTCCTCTTTTTTTTTTTTTTTTTTTTTTTTTTTTTGTTCAAGGTCTCTCTGTGTGGCAAAGAGGAGCTGTGTGTATCTGACCACCAAATTAGAATATGCTTACTGTACAGGAAACCTTTCCCAACTGAGTTTATTTAGAACATAACCAGTAGGAGGGTAGGGAACAGGAGATGCAAAGACAGGGTGAACTCTTTCAAGAGAAGAGGCTGTGGAAGATTCAGATGTATGTCACCATGTCACTGTGGATGAATGGCAATGGCATGTTATTGAATTGTTTTAACAAAAATTCTGATTCATTTTGCTTAACTTTAAAATGGTACTGATACACCCTCATGCATACTTGTGTGTACAAATGTGAAGCTACTGTCTCTAACAAATAGCCTGAACTTTTGTTTGACCAATAGACCATAATAATTCATTTGCAGACACAGTGTAAGTTGTATTACAGTAATCCTTCAGGGTAGCATTGTAAAACTCAAGGTTATTCATTTACTCGCAGTTTCCTGCAGTAGAGTTCCCCACCCCATGCACTGCAGTAGAGGAGGTTGTTTGGTCCCCTGTGGGTTGCAGAAAGGTGGATATCTCTCTCTGCAGTTCTGTGTGGAAAAGGGTGATGAGGGAAGTTCTGCTTCCTTCTTGTGTGTGGATTTTCTTGATCTTTTTAACAGAGTAAACTTTCCCCTTTCACTACTGGTAGCTGATGGTTGATCTGAGCTCTGCCTGGTCTCGAGAGGCCAATTAAAATTTTCATGAAGTAGTGGCAATTACAGATCAGAGTAACTTTATTTCAAATGTTACCATCTAAATATCTTTAGCTTCTTTAGAATTGAGTGGAACTGTTCCATATCAATCTGTTGGTTTAATATTAAGCTCACTATTCTGAATCTTCAGTGAATATTAAATTCAGTATTAAGCTGTTATTTCAGCTGATCTTACGGACAGTATTTAACATGTTAGTTTAATAGTGGCAGTGGTAGTATGTTTCTGTTAGTTTCTTATCTATCTAAAAAGGCTAAAAATAATAAAGTAAAAACCACACTAACAGTGACGTTTCAGACTTCAGATGCAATTAGTGTCAAAGGTGCTGTTTGCCTGCTCAGTCCCTTCCATCCTGATGCTGAATAGCCATTACGGTGTAGTTTTTAAGAGTAAAAGGGCACTCCCTGTTTCTAAAACTTTGCTCCTAGTGCTTGGTTCAATCCAAGCACTTAACGCATGCCAAGAAAGCAACCTTTGCTAACTGTTACAGTGAATGCAGGGCTGTGTTCATGAAATTGGCTGTGCTATCTGGGAGCCCGCTGGAAGAACTGAGCAGACTGAGCACAGGCTGATTTCTTCCATGCTTCGGAGGTGCCTGTACACAAGCGGGTAGAGAGGCAGCCTGGTTCCAAATGAATGAATTTCTGGCAGTAGTAGCCTGACTATTGGAGCATGAATTTTTTGACCCTATTTTCTCTTTTTTTTCCCCACCTTTTTTTTTCCTCCTTCCTTATAAAGCAAATGTGAGGATTTTATGTTTTAGATCTTAATCTCAGTAGATGGGAACAATTTAACAGCCTTCAGAGATTTGTTTCCTAGAAAGTGACCTGTAATCTTGTATTTAAATTTATTCTCTGTGTTATGTACTTATACACTTACAAGTTACTGAGTCAAGTTTCATGCTGGTGGGTTTTTCCACACATTTTATCTAGGTCACCCCAGCACACCTAACTATGGGTGGAGTTAAGTTGCAGTCTTTGTGTTCCCTGCGGAATTGTTTCTCAAGCTTCAAAGGGTTGCATCTCTGCAAATTCTGAATGGAAATAGTCCATGCAGACCTTTAATCCTACATAGGAGATCCTGCTTTCTTGCTTTTGAGAGGCAAAGTTGAGGTCCAAGGCTGAGGTGGCAGGATTGACACCAAAGCTAGGCAGTTAGGTGTTACTATAGATGTCACTAGAAATGGAGATGTGCAGTCTCCACCAAATCAAGAATAATGTTCTTGCTAAGAATTATTGTTCAATTTCGACTATTTGAATGTTTCTGATGCACCTCATGCTCAGATTGTTCCTAGTGGACTTTCTGATGTCCATTACTCATGGGAACATTATTTACTCTCTTCATGAATGATCATGATTCCATTCTTTGAAACTGTTGATGAGATGAACTTGAACATGCTCATCTTTTATCTTGGCAATGTCTCACAACAGAAAGATGTGACTGGGATAGGATAACAAGGAATAAAGTTTAGTAGTATGCATTTCTAGTCTGTACTTGGGGACTGATGATAAAGCTACCATGAATTACCTACTTGCAGGAAAGGACCTTAGCTAACTAGAAGAATCTATGTAAGATGATGTAGCTGTGAAAACTTTGAGCACAGTGCCATTTTCCAAGGTCTCGGTGAAATGTTATCTCAGCACAGTTTGAAACTGTCTGTTCAAGGAGGACTGCTGGCAATACCAGTCAGTGAATGTCTGACTTGATATAAGAGACTCAAATTGATTTGTTTAATCTAGACTACCTGGGCATTGGGACAGACTCTGAGTGCTGTCCCTAACACATTAGGAAATCCGCTCTGGGGAGGAGAAAGCCATTAGAGCTGGAGGATAATGTTGGCAGAAGAACAAATGAGTTTAAGCTGAGAGGGAATGTTCTTAATGTTTTAGAGGAGTTGGGCTCCACGGCAGCTTTCCTACCAGACTGTTGGGGGTGCAAGTCTCAGTTACTTTCAGGATAGAAGCTGGTAAATTGATAACAAAGATTATCTAGTATTCACTCTGTGACTGAATTAATTATGTAAAAGGCCCCTGTCCCAGTAAGAAATCAGTGTTCCAGTATATAGAACAGCTGCATCATCTAGAATTTATCTGAAAATTAAATATTGGTTTAGGCAGCCTGATTGTCCTGCAGGGGCAAAAAACTAACAAGAGGTCAAATCACTGCATTCATGCAGCACTGTTATGAAATCTCAGATCTCTGATCCTGTCTGTGTGTCTTTATCTATGTATGATTCTTTTTTTTTCTACCTTACCAGCATGAAGCAGAGTACTGTAGGTTTGTATGTTCTTTAAGTTCACAGTGACAGCTGGAGAAATGTGGTCATAGGTTCCAAGAGGACATTGAAGAGGTTAAATATCATTAAAGAATGAAAATTAAGCCTCCTCTCTCAATAAATAAGAGAGGGTTGTGAGTGTTGCACCTTTTCTGTCTGTTGTTTGAACAGGAAACGTATATTCATTGTATTCAGAAAACAATTATGAAAATGTCATTATTTTTTTTTTTCCTAGTTGGGGAATGGCGGTCAACGTGTACTCTACCTCTATAACCCAAGAGACTATGAGCAGACATGACATCATCGCATGGGTTAATGATATATTAGCTTTAAACTACACAAAAGTTGAACAACTCTGTTCAGGTAAGAAAGCACAGTATGCTCTACAAGTGTTTATTTTAAAACCTCTTTAAAAGTCTGATTTGTTGAAAATAGATAACTTTTAACTTTGACATAAACCAGTTACTTTGAGAAAAGAGACTAATGTATGTGCGAAGGAAGCATTTTTGCGTTTGTGTTAATTGCAGAAAGATAAGGTGCCTTGGGAAAGCAAAACAAAGGCAGAGGTGAAAGGGACAAATGTAGCAAAAGATACATAAAAGTAATAAAAAGGTTGGCTAAGCAAGAAAAGAATACAGTGATAAGCTTTTGTGTTTTAAAGCTACTGGGGTGGTATCTTTCCAAATGGAGAGTGGACATAACTGAGAAAGAGACAAATGAGAGCCGACACCCCAGATGAACAAAATTCTCCAGCTCCTTTTCCTTCCTGGTGAGGTTCCTAAAATCCCTGCTTATGTGTGCAGGAAAAGAGCATAAGTGTGACTGAGGGAAAACATGGATTTGAGGAAATGAGCCTTTAGCTTGCTGTGAGGGCTTTAGAACTTTGTCAAGAACATCTGCCTGTTTCTCTTTAAATGTACCTGAATTCTTGTTGTAAGTATATTTGGTAATGAGCCCATAAAAAAGGGCTAATGGCTTGAATACTTTGGACATTTTGGTTAATCAGAGTGGCAACCACAAGATAGGTGTTAAACAACAGGGTCTGTAATTAGATGATGGCTAGAAATGACAGAGACAAAGGCTGATTTTTCACTGAGAATACACATGCCCCTGGGGAATTATTTTTTTCTGATTCCCTACTGTGATTTTTAAATTTGAAGATTCTTGTGTTGGAGGAGATCTAACTTAGAGCATTCTCTTTATAAGTAAGATATTCCCAGCAGATTAGTTGTCTGGAAGTAGCAATCTAAGTACATGAAAGAGGTACCCCATTGCTGCATTTCGACTATTTCCTGGTCCAGATGAAATGCATAAACAGGGGCTTATATTCATATATTTGAATTTACCTACCATTCTGGGTAAATTTTATGTCTCAGAGATGTTCCCTGAAAGGTACAGATAATCCTTCGACGTTGATAGTCTCACAGCCTATTCTTCAAAATGTAGAAAAACAATTCACAGCTGCAGAAGTAGGGTTCCATGCTTGCAGCCTTGCACAACAGCCATAAAATCGAGGTTGAAAAAGTGCAGGTTAAAGTGCATGTAAGTAACTGATATAAACTGAACAACAAAAGACATAATCGCAAATAATCTTTTTAATCATTATTAAACTTGAAACTGAAGTGTTATTTTTAGCCGTTGCTATATTTACATGTTCGGAAGTTAGCCTAAGTATTTTATTTTGGTGAATTTTATATAGAGACAGTATTCAAACTTGTTTGTGCAACTGCATGTAAATGTGGGAGTAGCTATATATAGATAGATAAATATAAACATAGGCACACACTTAAGGAGATAGATACAAGAAAATGAACGTTTGCATCCCAAAATACCCGATGTTTGCCATTGTTTGAAACAGGAAGCATAGTAGACAAGTTATTGACTTGTTCCTGTGTAGCTGTTTAAATGCTCATAAATAGTTGAAAGGAAGCTTTTGAAGTGAGTTCTCAGTCAAGTTAAATGTGTGTGGGCTTTAAAAAAAAAAAAATCCAAAAAAATCCCCCCCAAACCCCAACAAAACAAACAAAAAAACCGAAAACCAAGATAAAAAAAAAACCACCAAAACCGTTTCTCAGAATAGGGGAGAAGTGATCTAAGAAAATTTTTATTAAACAGGATACAGTGAGTTAAAATTATGTAAGAAGATAAGATTGAGAGACTTCATCTGGGTGGGGCAGGCAAGCATGGGAACTGTCACAAATCCACTGTCCCATTTCATTGCACAGCTTCTTATACAACTTTTTCTGTGACCTCCAGTCAGGATTTTGGGACACATCACAAGGGAAAAACTAAAAAAAGGGTTGTCTCATTACAGCTCTTACTCCATTCTGTATAAAATTAAACCTTTTCTTCCTTTAGAATTTCCTAGATTGTATTGATTGCTATTGTTACCTGATGCTTTTACATTCTTAACAGGTGAAAACTGTTAACTTGAATTTCTCCATTTTGGTTTGATAGTCAACCTTGATACTTACACATTCCTGTTTTTGCATTGATGCTCTTTACAGTCCAGAAGGGGCTTTAGTAGTGCCTTATCTAAAGAAGCATTCCAGGACAGTCCTTCCTGTGTTCCAGAGGACTTTACTCTCTGAACAGACGAATCTAAACACTGGTAGATTATTGCAGACACTGGAGCACAGTAGTCTTAAGACTAGGTCCTTTCCCCTTGAGACTGCGTAGTCCGTTTCTCATGTGCAAGGCATGCATGTGTAGGGATTGAAGACAGATGGGCAAGACGCTTTAGGAATTTTTCTGCATTTCATATAGTTTACTGTGTAAACTCAAAGCAGCTTATTTAATATAGATGTATTTTATTTAGCATATTTCTAGTATAGTTTGCAGGAGGGAAACTAAGGGAACCGTAGCAGAAATGACCAGCCAACTAACAACCAGAGCATTAGCAAGCATTGTATGCACTGCAGTTTGAGAATGGCCAATCTAACTCATTCATTCTGGCGTTCTTTGGCTGATGTTCCTTCAATCATTGGCAGCTTTCATGCAGATGAATGTTGGTTTCCATAAAATATGAGCATTTCTCCAGGACTTCAAAGAGAAGGAATATGTGGGAAACTTTTTACAACTATGAAGCATTTCACAGCATTAATAGGGAGCTGCAGAGCTGCTGTAACTAAATTTTCATAACCTACTGTAAAATTGTATGGACATTTTCTTCTTCTTTTAGAAAAAGCATTAAGATTAGTCATGCTGTTTTATGACTATTCAATTCTTGTTCATTTTTGTTAATAAGGAGCAATCAAGATGCCAGCAAAAGCTAAGTGTAAGGCCAGAAAAGGTGGGAGAGGGAAGGTGGGTGGGTGCTATATCTGAATTAAAATCTCAAAGGTGTTACTTTTAGGAGATAGGAGCAACCTAGATATGGCATATGCTTGTGTTCAGCACCTGTCTGTGAGACCTTATGGTGCCCGCATTTATCAATAATTTTTGACATTCTGAGCTTAAGCAAAGAAGGAATAATGTGACATTCTGGCTTTACTAAAGGTTTTATAGGAACAGAGATGTTTGGATAAGGAGCGGCAAAGGAATGGCTGGCTTAGTCATAAAGTATTTGTATTCTTTGGGAGTCTTAGATGTGGTTTTTGTCTCTCTTAAGTAGGCCAAGCAAAGTGCAGTGTCCCCTGAGCTTTCTGAATGCCTGCTGTGGTAGTGATGTGCCAAAAAAGCCAGGTTATGGATGGGTGCAGCCCTGGAGAGTCTAAATTTAGTCTGGAACTCCTCTGGTAATTTAGTTTTGGCAACTAAATGGATAAAATCCCTCGGAGCATCTCAAAGCAATGCAATT
This sequence comes from Pipra filicauda, assembly GCF_003945595.2. Taxonomy (NCBI): domain Eukaryota; kingdom Metazoa; phylum Chordata; class Aves; order Passeriformes; family Pipridae; genus Pipra; species Pipra filicauda. The sequence goes on along the minus strand of NW_024104273.1, from coordinate 1,117,767 downwards.
CTGTTTCCTTTATGTGAGTGTCACATTGTCAGTTTCTGGTCTCTGGGTTTGGCCTCTTGGAAGGTTGTTTAACCTGAACATGAAATTTATAAACCGTGGTTTTAATTGATGGCATAGTGCATTGCTTTTAGATTGGCATTAGACTTGGGAGCATTTAGTTTGATATATCAATGAAAAATAATAGAGAACAACTGAGTGGATTTAATGTAGAATCCTGTGTGCAAAACCCATAGGCTTGGAGAATGGGCATTTCATATGAATTATGACACTGCTTGTTTCTTTGGAGTCATGCTATTTCTGTGATGAATACACAGTGGCTTCTTAAAAAGAATTCTGACTAAACAACTTATAACTGAATTTTCTTTAGTAAGGCTGCTTTTCATCTATAGGGGATACCAAGTGAATGTGTTACAGGGCTTTTCATGACTGTTAGAGTGCTACATGAGAGTATATTCAAAATAAGAGTCAGGCAGGAGACTGGAGGGCTTGCATATGAATTAAAAAGAATCAACACAATGCATACAAGCTATATAATGAGCAAGGAAGCTAGAAATGGTAAATGTGTGTAGAAAGGAAAATGCAGCCTGAAGCGAGGTATAATTTTTGTCTTAGCTATACTTGTGTGATCCTTTGAGGTTAAGGAGACAGACTCTCCTCCCTCACTGCATTTGAAAATCCTCAGTAGAATTATAAACTTGCAAATTGTCTGGCCCTCAGTGCATACAGACCTTCTGTCTTTGAGGATTTGGATGCAAGGATAAAGGATTAAATGTGGAGTTGTTTTTTTCCTTGCTTTTAATAAATGACCGTATTATAAAGCAAGCATGTGGTTTGGCATTTTCAGATTTAAGACTGGGATGCTTTCTCTACAGATGTCCTGGGTGTTGCCACAGGGAATTTTTCATGTGGTGACTACTCTCACTTGTCCTGTATCTCAGTTTGCGTTCCTCCTGTGGAACTATTTAGACCCTTTATACATAGGTTTAGATTTTAGATAATTTACATTACGTACATTATATATACTATTTAGACCCTTTATACATACATTGCTCCACCACCCTGGTGTCGGAGGAAAGCAGGCAGTGTGATGATCGGACAGATGTCGTTCTTTGACTCTGTATTGCCTCTCTGGCTTGGGATTTGGGGGAGAACTTGATTGCAGCCTCTGCCGGCTGTTGTCCTTTGCAGCTGGTGCTATGCAAGGGCGGAGGTTGTCCCTGGCTTGTGGAGGGTATCCATGGTGTTCTGCTCCCGGGGACTGAGTACGGGGGCTCTGAGCCATGGGGCTGCACACCAGGCCCTAGTCAGGGCAGCATTCATTTGTGAAGTGACTGTTGTGCCTTCAGCACCCTCAGCCTTGGGACCCTCAGCAGCAGCAGGGAGTGGCATGCCAGGAATGCCGCTTCCTGAGGAGCGCTCCATGAGCGCCGGTTCTTCTCTTTTCCACAGAAGAAAGATCTTTCTGAGCAGGGCTGAGGTAGCTGGAGAAGGTAGAGGCAGAGAGACGGTGAGAAGGGCTATTTCTTCACATCGTTTGTGCATATATACACAGACGCAGGCATGGTGTATTCTGTGGGTTTGCTGCATAGGATTTGTGTTTTCATGTCTTAGAAGGTGTATTTTGCTCGGTGCCTGCATTAACCTTGTAACTTCCTACATGTCTGTTACTAAAATCTGCATTATAGGTCTTTGTTGGAGCGTTTAGTGCCAGCATAATTCTCTACAGCCCAGCGTGCTAGGTGTGCCTGAGAAGGCAAAGCATGTTTCAACGTTGGTGGTTTTGTTTTTTTTCCCAGTTTGCAGCCTCGAAAAGGCTGGGTCTCTAGAGCAACTTGGGAACATGATTAAAACATGGCTTGATCCCATTTGCACTCTGTAACCAAGCCATGTTTCAAGGAACTGGCATGTTGTCCTGAGGTTATGCAACACAGAGCATACTCAGCATCAATGACTCTCTAATGTATTCCATATGATGTTTAGGATTAGAGGGATACAATGGATGTTAATGATTGGATTTAAATTATTTCCAAAACTTTCTGAGGAAGCTTGCAAAGCAGTATCATGATTTTCAGCCAATAATTTCTTTATTTAAATGTCACTCATTAAGAATTCAGGAGGAATAGAACTTGAACAAGGTTTTTACTTTTTAAAAATTATTATTTAATTACTCATAGGTCTCACTTGCAGTCAGTTGCTTGATTTCCCTCTGGTTTGAAGAACTTGTTAGATTTTGTGTGCTACTTTTTTAAGGCATGATGAGTTACGCAGCTATTTTAAGTTAAATGGAAACTGTGTTTTCTGAAATTGTTCTGATCTTCCTATTTAAAAATTAATGAATCCCAAAATAAATTATTGCCAAAAATTGAAGTATTAAAAATTCTACTGTGTATAATTTATGAGCAGCTTAATGATTTACATGTTTAAGGAGAACACAAATTATTACAGGGGAAACCTCCCTCCAATATCCATTATTTAGGATGATCACTGGATATTCTGCATTATGTCACACTCACGCCCCACCTGTGTAGAAAAGGACTTTTGAAAGCAGATGTCATTTAGATGAACGTGTCTCAGTGGCTGTTGGTCAGGCGGATAGGAGGTGCATAGTTCTTGCAGACTGTTTTCTGTGGTACCAGCTCTGCTTTTGGAAGCTCCCATCTGTTGGCAGGCACTCGCTCTGCCCTCATTGGGGCAACTGTGCTCAGACATCTGTAAGCAGGAGTACAGGGCTGCACTCTAATCTGCATCTATTTTAGGTTTTTTTAAGTTCCCTCCCAAGATTGTTGCTGGGAAGAGTGAAGCTAGGCCAGAGTGTCTTGATTGATGCATAGACCCGTAAATGCTTGCTTCTCTACAACTAAGTAGGTGGCAAATTGATGTGGGCTGAAACTTCTTAAACTGGGGCTCGAGGGCAGGCAAGGAGCAGTTAATTGGAGAAAGAGACCTATATTCTAGGTCATATAGGTGCTGCTGGAATTGCAAATAGGAGTTTGAAGACCATGATCTCCAGTGGAGTGCTCAGCACAAATTGTGCCATTTCTTAAAGATGTGCCTGTATGTAACACAGCTTTATGCTCACAGACAGAATCATAAAGTCATTTAGGTTGGAAAAAACCTTTAAGATCATAGAGTCCAATAGCTAACCCAGCCCTGCAAGTCCACTACTAAACCATGTCACTAAGAGCCACATCTGCACGTTTTTTTAATACCTCCAGGGATGATGACTCCACTGCTTTCCTGGGAAGCTTGTTCCAATGCTTTACTGCCCTTTCTGTGAAGAAATTTTTTCTAATATCTAATCTAAACCTCCTCTACCATAACTTGAGGCTGTTTCCTTTTGTCCTATTATGTGGGAAAGGACACTGACCCCCACCTTGCTACAGTCTCCTTTCAAGTAGTTGTACAGGGCAACGAGGTCCCCTCTGAGCCTCCTTTTCTCCAGGCTAAACAACCCCAGCTCCCTCAGCCTCAGTATCTTCATAAGAGTTGTGCTGCAGACCCTTCACAACCTTCATTGCCCATTCTTTTAAAAAAAACTTTGTGTGGCATAACAGAACACCCATATTTGGAATCTAAAGGAAAATCTTATAAGTCAGAAACCTCCTGCTATGTGCTTGCCTTAATGTCACTCCCAAGGAAGCAATTCTAGAAAGCCTGAGGTAGAAGACAAGCCTAACTGCTGCTGTACTGTAAACAGTGGTTGCTGGCATTCGTGGGGTTTTTTTCCCCCTTTCTTATCAAAACTAGTAGGTCAGGTGTGCTCCTTGCAAGTCACAGCCTTTTTTTTTATTGTTGTTGTTGTTGTCTCAGCAACAAAAATACGGGGCGTGTGCAGTTTCCCATCAGCGTTAGCAGCCATAGTGAACTGAAGTACTGATGAGTAATACACATACAAATCATCCCGTATTTTCCAAATGCGTGGTCAGGTGGTTGTAGCTTTGGAGGGAATGAATAATTTGAAGGGATTTGTATCTAACATGACTGGATGTATGTTTTACAGTACCTGAAAAATATTTCATTAAAGCAAATGAACAAACAAAATGAATTACAGAAAAAGGTACTGTCAGCCTTTTTCCCAAATGGGATTTTTTAAAAACTGAGTATAAAAAAAATCAAACTTAGGCCTGGTTAAAAGGTTTAAACTTGAATTGTATGTAATTTTAGAACAAAATTCATAATAAGCACTTATACCAAATTTTTAGCGTAGAACTTAGCTCTATTTGCTGTGATTGCAGTATCAGAATTAAAATAAAGCAGCCCCACCCCTGCCCCAGCCAGGCCCTGTCTTTTCATGAGCCCTTTGAGTTCCGTATTGGCTGGTGTGGTTTTATATGACTTTCTGGGATCTTGCTCCAACACACTGCAGGGAAGAGCTGGGAGGGACATAGTTTTTTCACATTAGATGTGAAGGATTGGCCTAACTTGCATAGGGCACACACGTATTGGCAATACCTAAGCTTATATTATATTGTTTCTACTAAATATTTATTAGCATAATAAGTTCTAACTATAGTATATTAAAAGCAGTTAGTTTGCAAATAATTTTTTCATTTATAAATATATAAACATCAATGCTAAAGAAAATCAAGGATGTAATCTTGGTTTCAGATCAGAGGTTTACTGAGCAGTAAAAATTTGTCGCAGATAGGATTCTCCTGTCTTCATTGTTACCTCCTTTAATTTCTTTTTTCTTTAAATAGTCAGAAGCAGAAGTATTTTTAATTATCAAGAAAATACTTCTTTCATTTATGGATTCATCAACCTCCAGATGGTTGAGGAGAGAGGAGAAAAATCAAAAATCTATAATGATGTAGAGTGCATGTGCTTCAGAGCATATTAAGCCAGTGTGGACAGTCTGGGAAAGTAACATAAAAGCAGGGAAAAAGAAGTATAGGACAAAAGCTAAAATTAGTTCAGCATTACTTACTGCAAGGGACTGGTGAAAGATTATCTACAACTCTGAAAATGCTGTAAAATATTCTGCTTTTATAGACTTGTTAGTAATTTTCAGCTTTACCACTGTATGTGGCAAAATTCTTGAAGTTTAATAGCTTTAAATAACCACCTTTGCAATTCTCAGTTTGTTCTTTTGTGTCTGAATTCTCCCCCAGCATCCCTTCACCTCCTCTGGCAGCTGCCTGGATACCGTCCCCTCCCTCCACTTGCTGCCTGCTCTGCCCAGAGCCGGGGATGCCCTGCAAACACCTGCAAAGCCTGTGATGCTGCTGGGCTCTTTCTGCTCACTAATGGGGCTAAAAATAGTGACTGCTTGGGGGCGGATTTCAGCACAGCGGTGTTTGCAGGCTTGTTTTGGTCTGGCCTGTGAATATCTTCTGTAACTAATGGCTGCATCAGTATTCTAGATCAAAACGCAAAAGGACTTTTAGCCAGTGATTCTAAATTGCTTGTTAGCTAATAATGGATAATAGGTTTTTACTGTTGATCCCTTTTCTGCAGTGCCTCCAGCTGTAGTTTTCATCTTTCATTTGAGTAGATGTCAAATTATTCCTGTTTGTATGTACATGCATGTTCATGCATATAAAAGTTTTTTGGTCTTAGAGATAGATTTATTGCGAGAGCCATTCTGGGCAGGTAATGTGTTTTCAACTTCTCTGTACAGATTTGCTAAGGTTTAGGGGTTTTGGGTTTGGGGTTTTTTTGGGGGGTGGTGGTTTGGGTTGTTTTTTTTTTGGTTTTTTTTCCAGAAAATGTAGGGAAGTTTTTTAATATTGAATGGATATAGTAGGATAATCCTTTTGTTTGTATAAATTATGCAAGAGGTATGTCACAAGCCATAATGTCTCTACTGTAATTTTCTTTGTATTCCATTGCAAATATTCTTTTCTCAGGCACCTGCCTTGAAACATCAGTTGTACAGTAAATTGGATAGGCCTGAGGTGGTGTCCCATATGCAGAGGGCTACACATATACACTCTGTCTGTAAGGTAAATACCTTGCAATCTTGCATCACTTAAGTAGGGCTGTTCTTTCTGCTGCCTCAAGGAAATCTCAGCCATGGGCAGTGTAGAAAGTAGCGTCCCCATTCTGTTGTGCTGATGTTTCCCATTTAAATGCAATCTGACAGCTACAAGCTTTAGGGAGTAAAATTTTAATTATAAATAAATACCTATATAATATTAAATACGTACATAACCTCCATGCCCAAAATCAGGTAGTCCCAGCTGACTGTAACGATATTTTACTTTCTCCTGTTGCTGTGGTAGGCAGGTCTCTGCCTTTTTGGAGTCACGAAGAATTTCCTCTCTTTGTAGTTTAGTGTTTAGTTCAGTCCGCGTTGGTGTGTTGCCTCTGCTCTTCAGGAAGGAGCGTTTTAATGAATTGTGTTTGCCAATGTAATAAAATCCTCCTGTTGGGGAAACAGCCCAGCAGCCAGCTGCAGTGTTGTGTCAGAGAACAGGTCTGTGTTGCCATGTGGATGCAGTCCAGTGTTTTCTGCCCTCGAGTGTTGTGCAGACCCAGGACCACCTCCTGGCTGGCAAAGGCACAGAAGCAACTGCCAGCATGATGGGAAGAAAACACAAGGAAATACCGTAACTGGAGAGACTATCTAAAGGCATGCAGAAGGAATTTGCATTACCAGCAGAAGGAGAAAAATCTCATGTGAACACTTTGGGCTTCTAGTTTTCTAAAAGGATCTAGATGAAAGGTTGTGCAGTGCATTTTTAAGGCCTCCAGGCAATTACTTAGATATCAGAGTAAAGCTTATAATTGGGGTATGGGGAGGATGAAAGTACAGAGTTAGGAACAAATTCAATTTATAACATTAAATGATTGCATAATAATCCTTTTGCATTAAATTAAACAGTAATAAGTGTAATTGAGCCATGCTTTATCTGTATATCTGTGCTTTTAATTGTAATGTAATTTTTCCATTGCCATATATTTACCAGTTCTCTTGCTAAGGATGAGTTTTGAATTAATAATTGTGTTTATATAGTTTTCAATAAGAAGATGCAAATTTATTGTCTGATGCTTGTAACTTGCCGGAAGGCTCATTTTCCTTTGGGGAATATTTTACTTTGATTACTAATCATATCAGGACCACTGCAAACAGCTAAGCACAAGGTGTCCTTGGAAAATCAGATTTTTTAATAACCATTTTCCCCAAAAACCTAGGCAATGTGAAGAGATTTTTTTTTTTTTTAATGGCTGTGGTTTTCAGCACTAAAGCTTGATCTTGGTAAGTCCCTTAGCAAAATTTGTATCGGTATTTTTGAGAACATTTTTGGACCCTACTCTTAAAACTCTGCTTCTCTTTGGGAAGTTGTGAGCTCTGTAACTCTTCATATGATGGCTGACTGAATACAGAGAATGAGAACTATCTCATGCGTAAAGTTGGTCCTGTCAAAACGTATGCATAGTGGAGAAAAATGACTGAAAGTTCAAGTTATTGTTGGCTCTCCTGTAAAACTGGGCAAGCCAGGTGTCTGCTTTGTTAATTTGGTTTCTGTGTGAGCACTCAGAATTGTTTTTTGATAAAAGTCATTGTTGATACTGGGCTGAACCGTTAAGTGAGATCTGGACACTTGTTTGTCAAAACTGATCTGCACTAAATGCACAACAGTCCTTTTTGTGGAAGTGAAATTGAACTTGTCAGGGGTAATGGGGCAATCACTTCCCTGCCCTGTATGCTCAAGCACAAGAGCTGGATCCTCTACAGCCCTCTGCTCCAGAAGTGGACCTCCCTGAATCTTTGCTGAGTATAAAGCATTTTGTAGAAAACTCTTCTGAAGAAGAACAGAAATTGTTTTTCCTCTGATTTCCTCAAACATTTTCATCCTTGATTTCTAAACATTGGAGTGTGTCAACATTAAAGACTTACTTAGCAAATGACAGTAGCAAGATGCTGTAGGAGGAAGCACCCTGTATACAAGAAATGCTGTCTTTATTAGCTATACTCAGTATGCTGGTTAGAAATTTTTCCATATACTTGCTGCTGTGTGCAGGTTTGATTATACATACACACCCCTACCCTCTAGTATGTGAGTTGAGAGCATTCTCAAAGTTGAACTTAGAAACCTTACTGTTTTGAGTGAGAGCTAAAGCTGGCAGCCCAGCTTTGAAATCTATGGGTGGGCTATGTTAAAGTCAGCTTATTTAAATGCTTATCTCAGGGGATGAAAATCAGTAGGGGTATTCGTTTTAGAGGGGTGGCAACTGGCTAGTATGTTTTAACAACCTGGAACTTTGCAGTTAATATTTTTTAAATCATGGTTTGATATAATCTTAAATGATTGCCTTGGACTTGGTTGGCATTTGACTACAAGTGCCAGAAGAAAGATGACCTTGGCTTGTGTGAATTCAGGGGACTGTGAGGACTGAGGAAGCTTATTAAGAGATTCTCATTTTCACTGTGTCTTCTCATTGTATGGACGCTCCTGCTGTGTATAGGGACTCACAAGAACATCCATTTTACTTTGTGTTAGTCATGGTGATTCCTCAGATGCTACACAACAGGGCATCATGTGTTCAGATTGAATGGAAAAAAACCACTTTAATATGTCACACTGCTCGATATACATTAGATAAGGAGGTCTTGGGTGCATAGTGTTAGGTTGAATTACATCAGGGACCTTTCAGCACTGTTGCTTTCTGCTCATGCTTTCTGCTAATGACATTAAACACCATTTGGTCTTAGCTGGGTGCATCTGGATTAACGTCAATGCATTCTCTTGTTGTAGGAGCAGCTTACTGCCAGTTCATGGACATGTTGTTCCCAGGGTGCATTAGCTTGAAGAAAGTAAAGTTTCAAGCAAAGCTGGAGCATGAGTACATTCACAACTTCAAACTTCTGCAGGCATCATTTAAAAGAATGAATGTGGATAAGGTAGGCATTCCGTATTTGTATTTCAATCACTACATGTTTCAAAAGTTCTATAAATTGGATAAAATTAATAGGGGAAACAAGCTTCAAAATACTTGAAAGTCCATTTTTTCAACATTTTCTGGAGTTACAAGCTATATGTGAAGACATCCTTGACCTTTCATCTTCTCAAAAGGATGTTTAGCCATGAAAAAGAAGTTGGGCATGCTCCATTTAGGTACAAATTGAAAATTGAGTCCATATTTCTGCTGAGGAATTGTGCAACCTAACTCATTATATCTTAATATCAAAGACCCTTTTGCTGAAACACCATGTGTTGGAAATTCCTTTCATCAGCGAATCTTAATTTTTAGATACAGTAAAATTACCAGTGACCTGAATTTCCAACAAAGTAACTTAGAAATATGCTGTTCTTGTAAGTATTCCATGTTTCGTGTCCAAAGCAGAGTTTAAGGAATTCAAATTATTCAAAAGCTGGAATAATTTACCCAGTGATTTAATAGGTTGGGCAACACATGTGATCTTGTTAAAAATGGAAGTCTCTGAGAAAATGGGTATGTTCAACCATAAACCATACGGTATTTGGTTTATGCTTGAATGTGAGAGTTTGATAGACTCACCAGTATAAATTACTGTGTTGATGAAAACAGATAATGGAAGTTATGTTGTCATTCTTACAGTTCTACACTGATGCACTACCTGAATACCCTTCTAAGATTCTGGTCTGGCATTTAGTGTTGCCTTATTCTGAACTTTAAACAGTCTTAATAGAAAGTCCCTTAAGACTTTTATAAAGCACTGGAAAACCCTTGTTTCATGAAATGTTACGGATGCTTCTATTTACAGTGTGATTTGCTAGTGAAACATTGGGAAGTCTAATGTATTGAACATTGTCGGTTTTTCTGTGGGGAGCAAACAACTATATCTTCTCAATGCGAAATTAAGATACAAATGGAACAACATGGAAAGACATGCAAAATGCTGTGTTAATTCTTGTAGATTTGTAAAATGCTGTACAGTTGGCTTAACCTTGAAGAAGAAATGAAAACTGCAAAGGGTTTAGGTAGTCTTTTCCAGCTGAAAATTGAATGCATTCAAGAGGCATTAATATCCATCTGACTCGGCTCTTTATTCAGCTGCATGAATTAAGCAAAGCAGGGCAGCTCTCCTGCAGTTGTAGTCCTTTTCTGCCCACAGCATCTGGGAACCTTGAGTACTGTAATATTGGCCAAAGACACCTTTTGGAGGTTTCGTGTCTGTGAAAAATTTGCAAGATATGGATATGGAGATATACTCATAGTCTTTCCATTGTTCTACTAGAACTTTATAGACATTTTAGTGAACTTCTGCATGTCCACAAACTGTTCTATGTATAGCTGTGTGTGGAATGGAAAGAAATTACAAGGTTAAAACCTCAGGGTTAGTTCAGATGATGAACATGTGCTACCAAAGTGTAGGTTGGTTTCAACTTTACCATGTCTTGGAAAAGCTTCTGGGGTTTGTAGTTCAAACAGTAGGACAGAGAGCAGGAAACTCCTGACTGTACTTTTTGCAGAATTGTTCATTTTTAGTATGTCCAACTGTAGCATGTCCATTAAAACCAGAAATCCCTAGCTGGCTGAATATAGTGTTACTCCCTGAACAATGTCATTCATTATGACTGTCACTGCAATCAGAAGGGAGCGGAACAGCAGTTACAAAGGCTTACATACACCTACTGTATAACTACTTCAGAGCCTGTTTTATTTTGTTTTCATTTTTTACAAGCACTTGCAAGTTGACCACAATTCCATTTCTTTTAGGAATGAAACAATGGCAGAGGAATATTTGCTGATGTAATTAGTAGATTTTTTTCAAATTAGTGTATATATGTAATGTTTATGTTTTAAAATGGCAGTGACAGATTATTGGAACCTTTATTCTACCTTTCAGGTAATTCCCGTGGAAAAACTGGTCAAAGGGCGCTTCCAAGACAACTTAGATTTCATTCAGTGGTTTAAGAAGTTCTTTGATGCTAACTATGATGGGAAGGAGTATGATCCTGTGGAAGCTCGACAAGGCCAAGATGCTCTTCCCCCACCAGATCCTGGTGAACAGATCTTCAACCTGCCCAAAAAGTCTCACCATGCAAACTCTCCAACTGCAGGTATTTTACATTTTAAAGAATTCCATTTCTGTCTCTGAAGACAATTGTAAGCTGTGGTCTACTTTACATAAGTACTAGTTAAAAATGTGTGGGCTGGGCCATTCTTTCTGCCTCGCATTGTTTTTGGCTTAGCATCTTGACGCGTCAGAAAGTTAACTTTTTGGGCACTCCAGTTTGACCCAGCCTGATTGTGCGTAAGGCCTCCTCCACTGAACACCTTGATGTAAATGATGTGGACTGTAGTAATGACAAAGGCATTTAACCATCTTGTTGCTGAATGTGGTATGTGTAAGTGTATTCAAGAACATTAAATGGAGTGTGTTTGTCTTTCACACCTCCACTTTTACAGGAAATTGCTAACACAGGCTGATTTATTTTTTAATTTTTGTGGGGAGTAAAATGTTTCCAAATCTTAAGGGCTGACCAGAAGAAAAAAAATTATTTATTTCTGGTTTTATGTGTCTTTATTGTTGGGTATGCTAGTCCTCTTAACTGAACAAAGTACAACTGTTGCTCCTTCTCAAAGATACCTCAGTCTTCTAACTTTTTGTGTTTTTACTGGGTTTTTCTAGGATAGAGATCACTCTCTTCATAGGAGATTGTATGGTGCTAAGCTTTGGATTGATAAGACTTGGATGTTTAATTATTGCTGATCAGTATTTACAGTTTCAAGGCCTTTTCAGTTTCTCACACTGCCTTGCTAGCAAGCAGGCAGGCGGTGCACAAGAAATTTGAAAGGGACAGAACCAGGACAGCTGACCCCAACAGACCAAATGGATAATCCATTCCACATGGCATCATGCTCAGCAAGAAAAACTGGAGGAAGAAGGAGAAAAGTGGGGAGGGATGTTTGGAGTTACACCATTTTTCCTGCCAAGTCACCACTATGGGTGATGGAGTGTGGCATTCCTGGAGATGGCTTAGTTCCTGCCTGCCCATGGGACATAGTGAATGAATTGTTTGCATGGCTTTTGCTTTACCTGTTAAACTGTCTTTATCTCAACCCATGAATTTTCTCACTTTTGCCCTTCTGATTCGCTCCCCAGTCTCACTGCAGGGGACAGTGATAGAGCAGCTGTAGGGGCTCAGCTGCCTACTGGGCTTAAACCACAACAGTGCTCCTGGAACAGGCTAAAGGACTAAACCTGATCTTTGGTGTCTATGTAATATTGGTATGACTAAGGACTAAGCAGGTGCCATTTTTGCTAACTGAGTGAACTAAGTGAACAGGAGAGCAGCTAATATTAAAAAAAAAAAAAAAGTCACTGAACAAGTGTTACTGGGGTTGATGGTCTATGTGCACACAGGTTTGTGCGTGCAGAAACACACATGCACACACACTTAATTCCTTTATTGGTTTGTCCTGGATTTATACTAACCCATTCCTCAAATAAGGATTAATATTTAGTTGGTTTTAAATCTGTGACCTGCCTTCTCATGGGCTTGGATATGCACCAGTGGCAAAGGGAAGGGGCGGGTGTGAGGCACCCTCAGTTTTAGTTTGGCTTATGCTCTGGAATCATACCCAGATTTCAGTGTTCTGCTCTGATCACTCCTGACGTCAAAGTGGGGCATTCTTGGCCAGCTGCCTTTATCTCATTAGTGCTTCCAGGAAATGGAGCACCTAATAGCAGGCCAGTGCTGCTCTGAACTTCTAAAGCTTGTTTACATCTTTGTTTTGCACCATCTTGTGCCTGAACCTCTGAATTTCAGGGCCTGGCACATTCTAATTTCCCATGTAATGTCTTGCACTCCCTTTGAAAGCAAAACCCAAGTGCTAACGTCAAGATGTTGTCCAGTTGAGAAATTGGAAAAGACACTTTTATTCAACACAGACTTGTTAATTCTTTGTACAGATGGTCTGTTTTTACCAAATATGTTGTTGTCACAAATATGTCATCCAAATTAAAGCTGTGGAGGTGACAATCCTACAGAAATTGAATAACTACTGGAGTGGAACCAGCCAGCTGATATGGAGGATAATGCAGTGTTGTGTTGCGTTGTTGGTTGTACTGAAGAGCATGTCCCGTGCCTTCCCAGCCTTTGTATGGAGTAGGACAACTGAGATAGTGTGATGAGTTTAGGTAAGATCCTATGTCTGTGAGAGTTAGCTTCTTCATGGAAAGATTCCTTCATTATTATTTTCCATATTGTCCAGACGTGTGAGAGGGAGGACACTAGTTTAATTTCTGAGCTGAGGGGGGGGGTATAGACACTACATAATGCTGAGTGAAATGAGAGTTCCAGCTTTTCTTGCTGCTTGTGTTTCGGAACAGGACTAATTCATTTAGGTGTCAGTCATTCATAGGTTTCCTGATTTCTGGGTGAGCGCATTTTCATTTCACTGATGTATTGTGCTTTTGTGCCTCACCTCGCTGCATCAGGTGACCTGGTTGTTTGACAGGATGAGAGCCTTTACTGGGTGCCTGTTGACAGAGAACACAATGGGAGGAGTTCTGTATGCATCTGCCAACTTGTGTGTGCCTCATGTCAGGCCGTTTCAGAGTAAATTGGAATGATGTGGGAGCAAGTTCTGGGTAGTTGGAAAATCATGAAAAATGCGCTTCTGTACCTCCGTCTTGCGCTCATGCACAAGGAGTATTCTTTACAGTTCTTATAAGAGCCATAATATGCAACCGGGGACGCAGTTGGCTTTCTGGGCTGCAAGCACACATTATTGGGTCATGTTGAGCTTCTCATCGTCCCACACCCCCAAGTCCTTCTCCTCAGCGCTGCTCTTAATCCCTTCCCTAACCAGCCTGTATTTTTACTTGGGATTGCTCCAGCCCAGGTGTAGGACGTTACACTTGGCCTTGTTGAATTTCATAAGGTTCACATGGGCCCACTTCTCGAGCCTGTCAAGGTCCTTCTGGGTGGCATCCCTTTCCTCCAGTGTGTTGACCACAGCACACAGCTTGGTGTCATTTTTAATTTGTGTGATTTGCTCTATATTAACACGGAAGCTTTGAAGTCTTAGTACTGCCTTGTTTCAGTTCATTAGCAAAACAAAATGAAGCAATAGTGAGAGAAAATAGCCCAGAAGATCTTTCAGCATAATCCAAAAGTTTTTAAACAGTGTGTAGTAGACATGCCTAAATGTATGCATCTGTTGTTTGGTGTCAAGAGCGAGTAGATATGTGGGTACTCATTCATAATGTATTTTGGGGTTTGGCAGACTTTAAAATATTGTAAATTGATCAAATGTATACATTTCTAAAGGAATAATTATTTAGCTACTAGTAATATTTTATATGCATTTCAGATGATTCCTGTTGTTTCACATAATAACTCTTCCAGTGCCCTTTGACCAACTTTTCAATTTGAGTGATTTAAGAGATGCTGATCTTGTTAACTCTTTATAGCTGCTTTATGACAGTGTGTTCTAACACTGTATTTTCAGGGGTAGACTAAGATATGTCTTTCAGTTAGTAAGTGGTCAAATCCCTAAAGACTGCTCTGAAAACTTACTCAAAAAGGTACTGGCATGAGTTAAAATTATTTTTGGTATTTAGTAGGCACTAAGGCTTGACAGGACCCCATGGTATCAGGTAGTTGCTTTCTGTACCTGTACGTGGATATTTACCTGTATCTCCACAAATGCAGAGTGTGGTCTTTATTTAATTTGAAAAAAAAATGCTTTTAAAACAAGGCAAAACTTGAGAAATCTGAAAATGCACTGGGGATTGTCTTAATCAGGAGTAGGCCAGCAGCCGTAGCCCTTCCTCTTCCAAAGGTGATCCTACTGGGGAGTTAGCGCAGGTCAAGGATAATGCAGCTCGGAAATGGAAGCATAAATAGGTCCCTACAACTAATCTGCTGTGCCACCCTCGTGTTGCCTCGTCCCTTCCATCAGACAGAGCAGATTTGTGGCCAAGCTGACAGTGGTACCGTGGGTGGAGGGGTTTGGTAATGTGTAGAAGTCTGCTTCTAGAAAGAATAAGAGCAGCAAGGATTCACCAGGTAAATGCAGCTCCCTGCTGGGGGAATTAGGGTGTTTTCCTCCTTCAAGGAGCAGAGCCAGCAGCACAGAGCACTGCTGTAGGCTCTCTGCCAGCAGCACCACAGCTGCTTTGAGATATAATGCCATCTGCCAGCCCTGAGCCGACTTTCGATCTCCAGCAGCCTCCGCTCTTCTCTAATGCAGTGGTAAACAGCCTACAGATGTACAGTCAAAATTATGGTACAGGATTAAAATATTAGGGCACTGTTGTTTGTGCCAGTTCTAATGCTCCCTGCGGGAAATAGCGGAAAAAGCCTCATCTGGTCAAAATTGAAAATACTGATCAGGTTATCAGGATTTTAGCTTAGTGTCTTATGTAAGTATTCCTGTATGTCAGAGCAGATCTCCATGGAGCGCTCTTTTGTGTGTGGGTATGGGGTGTCAAAAATACACGTGTAAAAGACAGCTTAATAAAATTAATTATTTACATGTAAGCTAAAAATGTGAGAGGTTCTTAGATCTAAAAGCTGTTAGATTTTTTTTAGTTTGAAATATTCAGTGAGAGCAGGATGACTAAAGCAGAGCTGGAAAATACTGGAGGATCACATGAGGGCTAAAAATACTCACACTATGACAGGGAAAATAACCAGGGCAGAATGAACTGTTTGTGCATGAATGCTTTATATATAATGTGCCATCGAAGAGCCAATTGCACAAGAAAATAATGATTTTCTTTAGGGAAACAGTATATCCTGCTGTGGCAGATATGCTGGAAATTAATTTTGAGGGATAAAAATACTCAACAAAACCAGTCTTTATTTTAGTAGCTGGTGATACAATTAGGACTCCTGGGAGACTAGAGAACTCCTAATGCTCTTTTTTTTTTTTTTTTTTTTAATTTTGCTTTCCACCAAGACTTTCTACCTTTTCCCCAGGTGTCAGGCAGTTGGTGTTGGTGATGGCAACCTCTGCCCGCAGTGGTGGGGTGCTCCAGGACAGTGTGGCTGAGCTGTAGGGCGACAAACTGAAAACCTTCTTATGCCTAGTTCATACAGGCCAAGGAATTGTACTGACTCATGGGAACAGCGTGTGCTGTGACAGTGATGGTCTGGGAGGTAAAGTGTCTCAGCTGTAATACAGACACACCTCCCCTGCCAGCATGAGGAGAATTTAATTTTTAAACCCACTGAGCTCGAGAATTTAGACCACAAGGCAATGCTGCTTGCAGTGCAGGATCTAGGGCCTTTTTTCTAAAAAGATGATTGTGTTTGGAAAAGCAGTGGTGAAAAGGCTCTTAATTTTCAGTGTACTGTGGGTATGGTTTGAGTGTTTATGTTGCTCAAATTTTTGCATGATCTTTCATTTTTCAATATGCATTTCTTTGCAGATTTTACTTCAGATTTTCATTTTGAGACTGCTTTTTCCGTGTAGCTAAGCAGACAGTGGGATTTTAGAAAATGCAGGTTTTTAAGAGCATTTCAAATTTTAAATTGTTATTACTCCTTTTAGGCTATGTGGAATGGTTTCATCCACTGCAGATGAATGCTTGCATGCTTGAAGATGTTTCTAGAGAAAAATAGGGGTTCCAGTTGATAACAATTAGTAGTTACCTTTAAAATGTTGGTTATTTTAAACCTAGAGTAAAGTCTTCATTTATGATGGGGAAGACCCTTTGGTTAGTTCCCATCTATCAAATCTTATATTAAAGACAAACCAAGGGAGTCATGCCATCAGCAAAACTTTTTCATCCGACACGTAGACTCCCTTGTATGTTCTTCCTTGGATAGTTCTGTTGAAATTGTAAAAGTTTCAAGTAATCATACACATTTCTCTTTGCCAGCTGTCTGCCAATGAGGATCAATGTAGAGGCTGTAGTGTAGTCAGTGGCAGTGGAGATTTGGAGAGCTGAGGGGACAGAAGGGTCCTGCCACCCAAGGGAAGGTAGTACCACAAAATAATTAGGCAGCTGCACCACAGAGTGTTGGGATTCGGAAAATCAAGTCAGATTTTATCTGAGATCGTTTAATTCCTATTAAGCATCATTTGTCATCCCTTATGCCAGTAAGCATCCCTAAATTGAGCAGTGTCTTGCATCCTGGTGTAGCTGCAATAATAAACATGTGTGAATATTAATTCATCTGCTGTTCTCACTCATTTGGTTTAAGCGGGTGGAGAGTTTTTCTTTTGCTTGTGAAGAAATTACTAGCTCTGTGGCCTCTTGTTGGGTTTGATTTTTCTCCTGTGGCATGAGTCAGGAATATTCACTTTATGAAATCCTTTAATTTGACTAAAATAGTCTGCAAGTGACTCCTAAATTCCACTGGAGCAGTACTCGTGTGGTCTCAGCCAAGTCTTGTGCTTGCTCAGGGCTTCCATTGCTTTCCACACTGTCCGCATGCACATCCACGCTGTATTCATGCATGTTCTCTTCAAAATTTTACATAAATATTTTACAGCGTATTAATTACTCACATAGCTTCAAGGAGGATTTCTGCCTAAACGTTCAAGTAGGTTTCTTGACTGCAAGACTGCACTTGTGATGCAGAGAGACCTGGAATGTGCAGCCTAACTTTGTTGTACCCAAACCCTGCACAGTGCCAGCATCCACTGTTTTAAATTGCAGAAGTTGACATCTGTTTGTAAAACAGGTCTTTAGCAGAAAGAATAGTGAAGCTAAAACTGCAGGGGATACATACTAGTAATTGTTTCTGGAGTACCACAGATAGAAATCTGTAATGCATTTCAAAGCTGGTTAATTTTAACTTAAATTTGAGTACAAGAACAAAATAATTTGTCTTTCAGCTGTGAATTTACTTTTCTCATCTCTGCTAGTGTTATATGGGCAGATACAAATAAGTTATCCAGGTGCTAATTGAAGCAACTGCGATACTGTTTAGAAAAAAATTGTAGTTTGAACTCTGCTTTGACCTAAAATCAGAGCATGCTGTCACAGAAGTTCTCACAGAACAGTGAAGGTGGGAAGACACCTCTGAGATCATCCAGTCAAACCCCTCTGCTGAAAGCAGAGTCACCTAGAGCTGGTTGCCCAAGACCGTATCCAGATGCATTTTGAGTATCTCCAGGGTTGGAAAGCCCCTGGTCTCTCTGCGTAGCTTGTGCCAGTATTTGATAGCCCTCAGAGTGAAGAAGTTTCTTCTTATGTTTAAGTGGAATTTCTTGTATTTCGTTTTGAGCCCATTGCCTCCTGTCCTTTGGGGACCAACTGAAAGGAACACTGAAGTGTTTCCATCTTCTTTGCACTCTCTCTCCAAGCATAGATAGGATCCCCCTGAAGCTTCTCTTCTCCAGGCTGAACAGTCCCAGCTCTCTGACTTTCCTCATATGTGAGGCACTCCAGTCCCTTATCATCTTTGTGGGCCTTTGTTGGACTGCCTCTGGTTCATCCATGTCTGTCCTGTACTGGGGAGACCTCAACTGAACCCAGCACTCTTGATGTGCATCAGCAGTGCTGAGTGAAGAGGGAGAATTAGCCTGCTGGCAATGCTCTTCCCAATGCAGCCCAGGAGGCTGTTGGCCTTCCTTGCTGCAAGGGTACCTTGCTGGTTTATGCTCAATTTAGTGCCCACCAGGATGCCCAAATCCTTTTCTGCCCAAGTTGCTTTCCAGTCTGTTGGCTGCCAGGATGTTCTGGGTCAAGGGGTGATTCCTCTCCAGGGCAGGGCTTGGCATTTCTTCTTGAACATCAGCAGTAAGCTTGAAAAGGAGTTGGTAGTGGGAAACATTTATGGTGCTGATTACAATGCAGTTCTTTCACTGGTCAGTGAAAAGAGCTGGTTATTGGATATTTTTTAAATAAAATATCTGTATAAAAATTTGTACTTCCTCAGAATATTTAAGTGGGTTATATATAAATATTGTCATAGAAGATATGATGTTGGAAAGAATTTAAACTGCTTGGATTATATAGTCCCTCTGAGCAATGCATTAGAAACTATTCCATGATTGCACTAATTGACTGCAAAACCATTGCTCAACAGCAAGTCATTAAGAAAGATCTACCAAGATCTTTCATCTCTTGTTTAGATATCTGGCTGTGGCAAGTACTTAGCACTACTCTACCAGCCCGCATCCTTTAATTCTTATATGAAATTAAGCTTTAACTAGAATGGGAGGCTTACCTCTGAGCTGATTCTAAAACTGATGTTTCAGAATAAATGTGCAGTAAAGCTTTTTTTTCCCTCCAGGAAATTTTAAATTAGAAATCCGTAAGCATTCTCTGTTGCAATTAAGTTCTGTCCAGCTGTCGCTGATACCATCAAGTATCTACTTAGCCGGTCTTTATCTGTGTGACTGAAATTGGAATATCCTGTTCATTTAAGATCCTGAGCAGCAGAGCAAAAGTGGATTTCTTTTGACTTGTCTGGACGTCATAAAGCTCAGTAACACTTTGCTGTAGAAATCCAAAAGGCTTTGTTGTTTTCAAAGGAGGGCAGAGTACAATGTAGTGTATTGGTGCTATCCAGCCCTCGCTGTCTGCAGGCAGAGTGGGAATGTGGGTTTGCTCTGCACTCTCTGGGAGGGCCCCTCAGCTGCAAATTAGAGAGAATACCTGGGGATTAAAAGTTTGTGCCTGCTCTGTCCTCAGCTGTCTCTGATGGTTAAAAAGAGGTGTGCACTTGATGATTTGGCTTTCTGTGATCAGTACCACAGTCTGCAAAGAACTATCTCGCTTGACAGGGCCATCGAGCATGAAAGGGAGCAATATGCCGGTCCTGCACAACACGTGTTGCTTAGGTCTTGCACCATGACTCCCTGGGAGAAATGGTGAAAAGCTGACAGGCCAAGGGATGCTGCCCTAGAAGAGCTGAGCAGCTTCTCCAGTGCTTGTGTGCACTGGAGAACAAGGGTAGTTGGTAGAGGGGGGAGCTGCATTTACCAGCCAAGGTTTCACATCTGAAGGGCTATAGCTTGTTTTAAGCATTTACTTTTCAGTTGATCCCCTGAACTGTGTAGAACACAGTAAGAAATAAATAATCGATTCTTTGGTTTAGTATACATAAACTGTATTTTAAGTGTTGTACAGGTGAGTGTTGCAGTTGTGTGTGATACAAATACTCATGAAATAACTTGCGACCCACCTAGAATGCTAGAGTCAAAGTGATTTTATTTCACATGTGTGTTTTTCATTCATATTTGACATTAGTTTTCTTCTGTTTATCTGCTAATCCAAATGAAAATTATTTTTCTGGCTCTGAGAACATCTTAGCAATCCTGCTCTGAAGCAGCTGACTTTTAGTTAGTCAAAATATGGGCTGAACCTAGAAAACATTGAAGGCAGGGTGCTAAAGTTTAGGCAATTTCGTAAAGAAAGAAATAGCACCAAAACATCTTGGCATTTTTAATGTTTTTCCACAGATGATTTATTCCTTGCTGATCTAAGTACAATGTGAAAACATTTTATTTCTGACATATATACAACACTGAATTTTCCCAAGTTTATTGAATCTGTGTGCTGTAGCTGAAATCTGCTAGAGAAGAGTTTGTGTATACAATTAGACATGGAAGCTATTGGAGTCACCAATTTCTAAAAGAAACAAAACCCAAGAACAACAAACAAACAAAACCCACAACAAAATCCCACCAGCATACTTTTCTTTTTCTTTTCTTATCTGCCTTATATAAAAGAGCATAGAAAAGGAGGATGGCCATCTCGCACAGAAATGTTTACATGTTAACTGAATTATCAAGTTGTTTGTGTTCCGTTGGCATTACATGACCCAGTTAATACAGAGTTATCCTTTGGGGTGGGAGGAGATGCCTGTTACAGAGGGAAGCCTGTGACTAAATCAGGAAAGCTTAAGCAAGCTTGATTAAATAACCCATTGCTGCTCTCCTTTCCCATAGCTTTTCAGCTCCTCCTGTGAACTGCTGTCACAGTTCTCAGCTCAGTGAGACTGTGACCTCCACGGTCTGGTCATATGGACAGCGCCACAAGATGTGTCTCTCCCTCTCCCTGCCTCCTTGCAATTTCTTCCTAGTAATGCCTTTTTGTGCTACATTTGTTTTACAATTAATTTCTTTATTAAAGCATTGTCTGACACTGGTGATACACCATGGAAATGACAACTTAGAACAATTTGTAGTGTGCCATAAATCAAGTAATTGTATGGGAGGAGCAGCTGGCTAGGAGGTGTGTGGTAGAAGGTGGCTGCAAATTTCTCTGGAATTGGTGAACTGCAACAAACTCAGAGCTCAGCTGTGCTTGCTGGATTAGGGCTGTCTCTTGTGTGACCCAAGCTTCAGAGTCAACATCATTTGATGGTGGAGGATGGGTTGGAGCCTGTCAGCACATCTGGACAACTGTACTTTGCTATTTGTAGGAAACAGTGATAAACATGGGTGCTGCTGAGCAGGACTTCTGATTCACGTCTGCTTCATAAATCAAATCAAATAGGTCTGAGGGAGGCTGGGTTTGTGTTCTGTCTTCTTAACCAAACCAGTTTCTGTACCAGATGTCTGTCCGCTACATCTCAAATTTATTCCTGGTTGGAGGGAATAAGGAAAAGGCTGAGTCAGAGTACAGTGCTTATGGGAGCTGAGGCAAGGGGGACGGCTGTGAGCCAGGCACTCACGTACTGGGCTGAGGGACTAAATCAAACAGCCAGCGTCGAGGAGGCGAAAGATGGAGAGGCAGAGCAAGGCGTGAGGAGCTGGCTGTGAGGTTCCTGTGAAGGCACTGCAAAGCCTTGCACACAACTGTTCCTCTGCTTGGGCATTTGTGTCCCACAGTCATTGGGAAAAAGAGTATCTGTATGCACTTGTTAGTTGCCATTTTTGCTGGTAAAGATGTTGCTCCGTATTCTTGCAGATTTGCAGTGCAAGTAATTAAAAAGAAATAGGAAAACCTAAGCAGATCAAAACTCATCTTTTGGTCACTGTGGCCAACTGTGAGTTTGCCAATGGGTTTAATTCTTCGTACTCTGTCTGAATCTCAATGCCCCTCTCTCAGGGATGGTTTACATTTGAGAATGAAGAAAGCACAGAGGCAGTTTAGCTGAGTTTGTTTCAGGTGTGTCTTTCTCCACGGAATTTGAGGGATAGCTGCATACACTAAGTAACGGGCTGGGAGAATGGTCTCTTAATGGCACGTTATTTTGAAGCTGAAAGCTGCTCAGAGCTAAGGGAACTCTATATTCTTAGTTTGATGTTTGTTTATTTTGGTTTTAGAGTTTGTTCACTCTCAGTAGCAAACTCAGACTGCTAGGAAATGTGGTTTTTCCTTTCCCAAGGTATAGCAGCACCAGAACTTCCTCCACTGTCACCTTGAAGTAAGAGAGAGAATGGCTGGCTGTAAAATGAATTCTTTTCTTGAAGTACCAGGTTAATAGGAATGCATTTATCATAGAGATCAATCTTGATTGATTGATTTATTGATTTATTGTGGTTTGCAGGTGCTGCTAAGTCCAGTCCAGCTTCTAAACCAGGATCAACACCTTCTCGCCCATCTTCAGCAAAAAAAGCTGCACCCAGCAGCTCAGCATCCAAATCAGATAAAGATTTGGAAACTCAAGTCATACAGCTCAGCGAACAGGTAAATTTGCTCTGGGCACAAAATTAGATGCATTCATTGTCACAGGCGGGCATGAAATCTAATACTGTCCTCTGTTGAATGATGCTCTCCAGAATTATGAAGGGACAAAAGTGGAAATAGCTCAGCTGGAAAGAGAAAAAAAAGATTTATTGTTAAAAATAAGATCTGGGAGAGATGACTGGTGTTTGCCAGTATTTTTAAAAGAATATCTTAGGAGTGACAGGTAAGTCTTGCTGAAGTACAATAATTTTATTATGTGTTGAAATATATCTTTTATTTCACTTGGATGGGAAAAATACCAATAGTGTCTTTGCTCTTGTGTATTGCAAATGAAATAAATCATTTAATGTGTCATTGTGGAGAAGACAAGCCCGTTTGTAATACCAAGATGTTAAGAGATTTGCAGATGAATTGAGACTAGTTCATTGCACTCTGCATTCTGAAAGGAAGGCATTAAGAAGGTAATATGCCATTTTCATTTAAAAATGTGACCTCCTTTTGTGAGAATACTTAGGTATATTATAAATAATATTCTGCAATCTAGTTAATAAAACTTCAGAATTTCTTTATTGTTAGGAATGTAAGGGCTTCATTTTTGTTTATGCTCTGGAGCATTACACCTCTCTCATTACTAGACATGCAAGAGTGTCTGCACTGAACATGAATAAATACCTGCATCTGGCTCAAGACTGTGCTGTCAGAATGGTGTAAATGCCGCTAGTATAAATGGGGCCTGATCTCTGTATTTGTCCTGGATGAGGGAAAATGGAAAAGAAAAAAACTGTTTTAGAGTTTGAGCTGCCTGCAGCTGCATTCAGGAAATGGTTGTTATTCTGGATCATGTATAATTTCCCACAATTAAGGCCATTTCAGTTTCAGATTTTCACTGACCAGCAAAGATTTCAGTTTGTTGGGGCACTGTTTGCAAGTTCTTGGTTAACGTTGTGCACTTAAAGATGGTGGATGGATAGGCACATCCCAAACACGGCATACTGCAGATTCTGGGTATCATTCCAAGCAGCAGGAAGCACAACAGTGTCCACCAACCTTCCCAATGGGCTCTAGATAGTTGCTGTAACAGAAAAGTTTTTAAATGTTGCACGAGAAATGGATGTTTATATTTTTCATGGAATCCCCTTTTCTTTAATCACTGTCAAGTGGAGTTCAAACGTCAGCTTAATGCAACTTAAACCGTGACATCTGTTCTCAGAAGTCAGAATGTGTTTGCTTCAGGAGGAAGAGTTGGTTGGCATCTGAGCCAACCATAAAAATATTTGATCTTTACTGAAATAGGCATTCACTATCACATCCACTGCTAACAGATTCCTAGCGTGTTCCATGTGTGAAAACCTTAAGCTTTATGTACAAATAACCCTGAAGGAAAAGTGATAATTTCCCCCATCACGAAAGAGGAGAAGAAATTCTGAGGATTTGAAAAGTTGATGCTTTAATAGCTAGTTTTTAAGAGACATCATCTAGCTGGAGTAGTCTGGAAGGCTTTTTTTTAATGCTGACAACATTCGGTATCTCATTTCCCACTAATGGATACTTGTGCACCCTTGGCATATAACATGAGCCAAAAAAGTTATGCTGCAAAGCAGCTCTGAGCCAAGTTTTCCCGACCCCCCATCTGAACGTGCTGGAAGAGCCAAATTTCCTGGTTTTTACCACTCTCCAGCAGTTGTGGAGATGAGGGCAGCAGCCGCTTTTACCCAATTTCTGTCTTTATTAGGAGTAAGAAGTGTTGAATTGTGTCTTGGATATCAGATTCCTATGTGGCTATAAGAGTCTTTTTTCAGACCTTTCATGGATAGCAGCTAAGGAGATTGAAGTATCTGAACTTCCATGCGATTTGTAGTGGAAAATTTTAATTAGTGGGGATGTCTGTACACTGTGTTTTACCATAGCATAGCTTAATGAGCTATTTGCAATAATTGTAAGCTGTCCCTAACATTTACTAGTTTAATGGCTCCCAACAATCTTAAAGTTTCTCTTAAAATTATCTTTGATCTGTGCTAGTAAATTAAACACTTCCAAGGAATGTCACTTTGCACTGGAACTTGATTACCCATAGCATTAAAATACTGAACTGGTCCCTGCTGTGTCTTTGGTCTTTGCCAACTAGCACTCTCCCAATGAGTGTCTCCGTGCTCCTGAGGAGACAACACAAACCAGGGGCCATTACATACAGAGAAGGGACCTTTACATATGGAGAATGGTCCCAGGAACCATTAACTGTATGTGGGTAGACACGAAGTTTTTGAAAACAGCACCGTCTTGGCTGTGTGCCTACAGTTGTGCTTCATCTCCAGCGTGGTTCTGCAGCCCTGTGAGTATTCATGTTATTAGTAAGTGCCATCAGAGAAAAGACCAGTTAGTGAGAACTGCTGCCTTTGCACCCATTAACTGGGTTGCAGAGGGGTCCTTTTGGTCCAGAAGCAGAGCGTGGGAATTGATGTGTGCTGTTTCTACAGTATCAGCCTTTTGGCATGTTCATGGAAGGAAAAAGTAGGATGTGATGTGCTAAATATCTGAAGAAATATGAATTCATATGAATTCATATGGCACAGGCAGGTATCTGATATGTAACTGAAGAAAAGCATATCTGGTTTGGTTATAACAGTGTTTATACTGTAGCTAATTAACACTGTGTATGTATGCTTAGTTTAATGGTTTTATTTCTTTAAACAGAGCAAATGTGATAGAATGAAAAATGGAGAAAATGTCTTCATAGTAAATAGGTCAGAAAAGGGAGATGGTCTGAGCTATTAGCTGCCAATTTTTCAGCTGAAGTTCATTGTTTTCCCAAGCTCTAGCAAGCACAGAGCAAGAGATCTGGAAGCAGTTACATTCTTGTTCTATCTGGGTGCAGGCATTGCTCTCAAGCAGTATGCTGTGGCAATCCAGAAGGCACATCCTAAGTGTGAGGTCTTCATCTATAGACCGGAATATTGTAAACTCCTGTTCCATTTTGCTATTCCTACTTTTGTGAAAAAATAATTAATTTAAGGTTGCCTGATCATTATATCCATCATGGATTCAAACTGTCAAGGGAAGATTTGGGTGTGACGCTCAGGCAGCTGGTCAGAAATGGATTAGTACATAAATGAGATGCTCTGAGATCCTGCTCTGGTAACAGGTCAGTTCTGCTGCTTGATGCCTTTGAGAGTGCAAACAAAGGTCAGAAAAAGGCATCACTGGCTCAACAGTTATGGAAAAAAAACCCGATAGGATTTAGTAGGCTGTCAAAGCATTGTTTGAACTCTGCTGGTATTTTTACTAGTGAAGGAAATAAATTAGCTTGCAGTGGAACTGGCAGCACAGAACTTTCTATTAAATTGCATCAGTTCACTGAAATGTAGTCTGATACGATTTATTTAGCATGTTTTATTTAGAAAATAATTTGTATAATTGCAGACTTTAAAGTGCTAATTTGGCTGTAATTGGATGTGATTAGGGTCAGTGTGTTTACTATAGACAACTTCGTCTGTGATTGTATCTGTTGGTTCTACAGTGCTGTTCTCCAAATTTGTGAGCCACTTACACATTATCCTCATTGTGAATAACCTGCTAGACAAAAATTTATATGTTATGCTCCCACAAAATTGTTCTTTTTTAAATATATATGTGTGTATGTATATATATGTAAAAATATATATTGCAACATCTGTCATGATTTATATGAAGCCTAATCATTAACAGCTGCATTGCCCATAAATTATATGCAGCAGTCCTAGTGGTGAAATTGAGGCTGACAGTATAGCTTGAGGATTCTTATGAACAACAAGGCTGCGAAGAGAAAGGTACTTACATTTGAGAGAATTTGTTGATAGAAACAGCGCATCAGTCAGAGCACAAAGTCCATGGTGCAGCCAGTCATGGCACCAGAGTGCCAAAATGCAGGTCTGTAACAGTATGGTAAGTGGGGAGGCAGAACAGGAGAGGTGGCCAACCAACACAGCAGAACTCACATTTGTAACTAGAGGATGTTTTAATTTCCTAACTAGACCAATTCCCTTTGTGAGCTTTTCTGCTAATTCTGTGTATTTTTAGGCAAGAAGATATTGTAGGTTTCCCAACAACTACACATTAATACAGGCAAAACAATGCAAGTACTGAGCTGAAAGTTTTATTAATTACCATTATGTGACACTTCTGGCAGCCTTGTTAGGAGACAAGGCTGAAGTAGCTCTGATTTCTGAACTGCTGCTTTGGGCTTCAGTATAAAAGGGCACTGAGAAAAATGACCTTTAAGGATCAAGGTTAAGATGTATCCAAGATGCATAATGGAGGAGCCCAATTTTCTGTTCTCTCTATGGTTCAATCTAGCACTTCAGAAAAAAAGTGGACTTCATTTTAAGCTATACCATTGAATATGTATGTAAGATTGTTTAGCATGCATAATTTTAGACCGAGTTGTTTTGTCTGTAGTGCACCTCAAAACTGATGCATCATGTCTTGGTTTATACGCAGGTACATTCGTTAAAACTTGCACTTGAAGGCGTGGAGAAGGAAAGGGATTTCTACTTTGGCAAATTAAGGGAGATTGAACTTCTCTGCCAGGAACACGGGGGAGAGAATAATGATCTTGTCAATCGGCTAATGGAAGTCCTTTATGCTTCAGAAGAACATGTAAGTTCAAGCTTAATGTTTTTCATTTCAACAAAAAAGCTTAATTTCATAAAAAATTATTGGTACAGTATTGAGTCATGTCCTATACTTAGGTCAGCAGAAGT
Organism: Pipra filicauda; assembly: GCF_003945595.2. Lineage (NCBI taxonomy): Eukaryota > Metazoa > Chordata > Aves > Passeriformes > Pipridae > Pipra > Pipra filicauda. The sequence continues at coordinate 1,090,548 of NW_024104273.1, read as the reverse complement.
GTAGCAGCTAGGATTTCCATGACTTCTCCCCCCAAAAAGGAAGTTTGCATTTGCAAACAGCAGGCTTTTCAGCTTGGGGAAAGGATTCCTTTTCCCTGCTTTTCAGTGTAGGTTTTGTATTCTGGTCTTGCTGCTGTTGATCTGAAAGGGGAGGGTCTGTGTCACAATTATAAATTGACTTCATATGATTCTGAGCCTCAATTTTGTTTTTTCATCTTCCCCCTGTGTGCATAAATTCTTTTACTTGTGTTCTGTAATGTGTTGAAAATCACAGAAATTCTGGCAGAGGTGCTTTCGGTGTCTACAGCTGCGAACCTTCTCTAGCCCATGTGGCAGTGTTGGAATATGTATGGTACAGGTTGCCAAGTACATGATTATATCTACAGAGATAATGCTCTTTAGCATTTTTTATCCTCTTGCTATAGGCAAAATTCTTCCTTGTGCAAACGCAATAATCCTCTATTAGCAAAATTTCAGAAATGTATTGTCTGCAAGATTAAGCAAGAATGTCATTGCGTCTTAGACTTAGTGTTGTGGACACTGAACAAAGCAAGAAGCAGCAAAGGGTGCTGGTTAAATTCCTCTGAGACATTCAGGGATAATGATTCAGTGAAGATTTAGCTGAACTACTCCCATTCATGTTAACTAAATCCCTGTATGGATTGTACTGACAATTGACCCTTCATCCTTCATTGGATGATGGCTTTGGCTCCAGAGTGTATAAGCATCAACTTAATCTCTTGGCAACACTGTGGCACCATAGGCTGTCTTATATCTGTTTCCAGAAAGCTGTTGCAGCAGTAGTCAACTGACTTAAAATTTTATATCAGTAGTGCAGAAGGAACTACTAATTCACGTGCTTTTCTAAAAAAGACTGATGTAGAGCATTAATGTTTGAAAGTTAGGTGCAAGAGGACCACAAGCTTGCTGCTGACAGGGACCACTGCTTAGATGAGAAGTGACAGGGGAAAGAGGATGTGTTAAGTGGTGCGGGACAAGTGCTAGAGAGAAAAAGGAGGAGGAAACCATTATTTTCACAGGAATAAACAATAAGACAAATTTGCCAGGCATGTGATAACAGGATGAAAGTGTTACATATATATGGTGGTCAGAGAAAATGTCTTCTGGATTCAAGAACAGTGATTTATTTATAAAGCAAAGCCATAAAAATCCCTCTTCTCCCCATACCCCTGCCACATCTGTCTGTCTGTTGGCTTAAATAGCAAAGCGATTCCACAAGGAATGCATTTGTTGTTTTTCTTCCTGCAGTTTTCCTTACTGGCGAACACATTACAAAATTTTCTACAAAGTTTTCTACAAAAACTTCAGTCCATATCCTAGTGTTTTATCTGCTTCTTCCCTCCAACCCGTTCCCTGTTGCAGTCATCATCTCTGCCTGCATGTGAACTACATACAACAACTGTGCCTTTATCTAAAAATGTGGTTGCAGTTTGGAGACCGGGTATGTCACTTCAGCAGGAGAGCACTCTCTTTCAGAGAGGAATACAGAGGCCATTCCTCACACAATTTTTTTGTATCTTTTGGTGGAAGATTTGGTCTCCTCAGCTTAGCAGATGGACTGTAATTTGCTGTGGAAGGACCCCAATGCATTAGCACTAAATCAAAGACTGGTTTGGTCCTGATTCAGATCCTACCTACTTTTTAGGTTGGGACCTTACTCTCTCATTGTCCTGCTTTGCCTTTCAGATCTCTTTTGTGGTTTTTTTCTCTCTCTCTCTGTAATGAATTTGACCCAAGTTAAATTCTTCATCTTGCATCATTTTGCAGGTTAATCCCTTGGTAGCAGCAGTTTGTCTTTCCTAGTCTCCAGCATGAGGCTGTTATGTGAATTGTGTCTAGAATTATTCAGAATGCAAGTATAGAGCATAGTTTCTATAAAAAGCATTCTCCAGAGGTTTGATTGTTGTAGTATTTCATTGAAGAGATTTTTACCAGGTTCGTGTCTTGGAATGGGGAGTGGGGCAAATATTTTTTTCAGAATTCCGATTCATAGTGTATTTTCAGTCATGTCACTTCATAAGCTTCTGTTTTGCTTCATTCACTAAGGGCTAAATTTTTAAGACTGATCCATTTCTTCTTTTTTGTCTTGTCAGTTTTGGTGAGTTTGAGCAGCACAAATATCAATCCATTTGAGTTCCTTGTCCATAGAGGCTCCCTTTTCTTTTCTCTGTTACAGTTCTGTTTTAAACCTCATCGTTGTCTCTGCTTACCCAAGAGGGATGTAGTATCTGCTACTGTCACTTAACATTTGGCTGTAATCCACTGTAATTTTTAATTACAGATTACTCATTTGTAATCTTACTTCTTCATCAAAAACATCAAACTTGACAGAGAACAGTGCTAAAAAGGCTATATTTGGTTGGTGAGATGTGGCTCCTAATTCTTAAGCTACGAGTGCTGTAGACAGTGTCAAGATCTCAGTGTGTAAAGCATTTGGTCATATGGTATTACAGTAGGAGAGCTTCAGACTGATGGACAAGAAGAGGCTATATGTGTAGTTATGAAACACACAGACATGTGGGTCTTGGCATAAAGCAGAAACTTGGGAAAGCTTTTGCTTTCCTACATGAACTGTTCTGGTTCAGTTCATGTAGAATTTGGGTGAGTTGCTCACGTTTGATATCTCAGTTTCCCAGAGCAATTGCTCAAAATGCAGTTGGTTTGGTAACTTTCTGCTCTAGCAGCTACTCCTCTGCTGCTACTTTTGGAAAAAGACCCACTCTCCCCAACACCTGGTTTTCATAGTCTAGCTCTTCAATCTACAGGCACACCTGAATAGTTTGAGGCAGATGGATTTAAGGGTCAAAAGGGAGCACCTCTCAGCATGGGTGACAGAGATGACCATGGTCATGTGGCTCAAGCCAGAAATAAATGCTCTAAATAGATCTTCCACTACTTTCCTTATTAGGGGATGCTATTCAAGGAGATTCCACAGTCCCAAAGTAACTGGGCATGGTGACTCTTGTCTTTCCCATTTCATGTATTTGTACAAGCTATACATACTGAGAAGCATGTATCCCAGGTCTCAGAATGACTTCTGAGGGAGTCAGTCACATAAGATTCACTATTTCCATCAAAGGTAGACCTGGCAAGAGAGGAGCCACCACTCCTCTTCAGAGCTGTGGAGTATATTCCCAAGCCAATTCCCATGGTTAGAGGCTTTTCCTATTGTATGAATGAAAAGGGAGCATGTATATGTGACCTATAAAGTCCACATGAGTGGGCTTTCTAATAGGGGTATCACATAAACTGGGCATACAGAGAGTCTGTGCAACGTGTGCATTCCAGAGCAGATCACCTCAACACATAAGGAGGGTCAGGATAGATGGGGTTAAGGTAACATTGCTCATTAAACAAGCTTCAGTTTTCTCACCCTGCAAGGCAGGGCCACGTTCTCACAGCTGTCAGCTCCTCTCTGTGAAACTCTGTTCTCCGCAAGTCCCGCACCCTTGCAGCCCGTCACAGAAGTTGCAGTTTTTAGGTACTGTGCCCAAAGCTGTTTTGACATGATGTACCTACTGTATGTAATAAGGGCATCATTCCCCCCAAGGGGCCAAAAGGTGCTAAACTTCAGTTGTCCTGACCAGTATGTGGCTTTTACCTGAAAATGGCACCTGAGTGATAGAGAGCTTGCTTTCAGTTGTAATTGGCCTGTTTCTGTTCGTGGCAAACAGCTGACTATTTCCATTGTATCAGCAACTATTAGGAGTCTTATTCTCCTGCTCTTGCCCTTTAGAAATACAAATATGTTATTGCCAGAAGCGAATTTGCTTATTTCATAAGCTGCTCTGGACTATTGTGGAAAAAGTCAAATCATGGCCTCACTTTTCTTTTGATTTTTGCCTCAAATTTGAAAACTTAGCAGTATCAATGTGTTCAAGTTTGTTGTTCAAGCCACTTGCTTCTAACTTTAATTGCTGGGAGCCAGGAGAGTTCTGCACAGGTACTGGACTGGGGATGCACTTGAATGGCAGCTCAGTGTCTTGGAAAAGTGTTTTCCTTCAGAGCTGCCAACGGCAGAGTGGTACTAATGCAGGGCAGAGCATATGGGAGAGGGATCTTTTCAGTGAACCATGCTGAAAAATGGAAACCACTTGAGAGGAAAGCTGTAAATGCAGCTGTGCTTAATGGGAATCCAGAAGGGATGCTCTAAGGGTCAGCCAGACTTTCTGAACTCAGATAACATCCAGGTCAACTCAGGATACTAGGTCTGTTGTCTCTAACTTGGAAGTTGTTTTGAACTGATATCACCTTGAGTTGGATTTGTCTTCCAGTGGAAATGTATATTCAGAGGGACAGCTTTGGTGCATAAGAACCATTTGTAAATGGGAAGTGCTTATTTGGTGATTAGTGATTTTGGCAGTAGCTTTATAAATCAGTGAATACTGGACTCTTCCCCCCCACCTCCCCAAGAAAATGTGTATGCAAGCCTTTGGGAGTTAGCATGGGTGTATTATTTTGGGGAAAGTAGAATGCCTGACCTCAAAAAGGAGGCTGTGTTTAATTTTTAAAGCAGGTGATAGCACAAGTGTCATGTCCATTTAGTGATATAAACCCAGAGTGAAGATTGTGTGAAAACCACAGCAAACAGGTTCAGAAAACCTTGGACAAACTGAAAATGGGAGGATATCAGTATTGTATGATACAGCATCTAACTGTTGGCATATCACTGTCTAACTATTAAAAAGGTTTGCTTACCAGAACAGATATCACTCAGTGATGTTGAAAGCTGACATTTTTTCCTAAGGAAATATCAGTACTGCATATGCCTCGATTAAAAGTAAAGTAAATGCATTTTATTGTAATACTACAAGAGACCGCTTTTCTTAGGTAACAGCCCCTTTTGTACTTACTTGCATGAAAATTATAAGTTAAGATTTGTGCTACAGTGAGCACCGTGGGGCAGGATTACATGAGGAGTGCTTTCTACTGAAGAATGTTTTGGGGTCTTTTTCTCCCTACAGGAGAGCCACACAGATGATCATGAAGGTGAAGAGCAAGTCCATGAACAGCCCCAGCAGCAGGATGAGTACTGACTCATGCAGCATCTCTGACAATTTTCGTTTTGTGTTAGAACTTTCTTCTGGAGAATGGAACATGTGCGGCCTCAAACTTGAAATCAGTTCACTCCCAGTCTGCCATTAACATTTATGTACCATAGTGAGTGCCAGCCAACCACTGCATTCTGTACCAATACTTTGCCAAGATGCATTTGCAGACGTCCTCTTTCAGTGTATCTTCCCAAGAGGTTGTAGGGCTACATCACCTACTGTACATCACTGCAACTTCACCACTTGGCTGCTTGAGATTTGTTCTGCTCTTTAAAAATATATATATTTATTTTTTTTCTTTTTTGTCTTAAGTATGATACACTTGTAACTTGTTCTAACATATTTATATTGGCATTTTGTGTGGCAAGAAGTTCCGTACCACTAGCTGTGTTTCTCACTTTGTGGTGCTTTCGCGTTTTCTAGTACATCTGCCTTGGGGCATAAATTTGGTCAAACAATTGGAATAAAGGGATACAGTGGATGTCATACTCAAGCCATAACGATGAGGTGTGTTGTGGAAGAAAATGCTCATGTTGCTCATGTTTATTCCTTTCCTGCCTTCACAGGCAGAGCATCTGTTTCAATGGGAGATTTAAACCCCTACGTTAGAAAGCTGCGTGGTATGTTTTTTGGCTTATTTCTGGAGAAACAGATATCCACTTAAGTTTTTTGAAAACTCTCCCAGTTTCGTGACTAGTAAACAGACATTTCCCAGCTTTTCTTCCTTCCTGAGGAATCCAGTCCCAGCTCCAGCTGCAGCTCTGCCTCCGCAGAGCTCAGTGCTGATGGAGGAGAGAAATCTCCTTGACACAAGTATAGCTGCAGGACATGATTTCTGCCATCATCCTTGGCTTCCCACCCCTCAGAAAAGGACAAAGTAGGCCAACCATTTCTTTTTGCTTTCTTTCTCCCCTCCACTGCCCCATCCATAAAAGTATGGAAGACAGACATTTTCTCACTAGTGCAAGGTATGGGGAAAAACCAGCAACAGCACTAGCCCTGAACCCCTCCCCAAACCCTATGTAAGTGAGTCATGGACACCTCACGGGTTTGAGGCTGCTTCCAAAGCATGGAGAGGCAGTGAGGAGTCCTGGAGACAGGGCACACATAAGAGGGGGACCATCTAACATAAGGGGACAGAGCAGCTTCTGCTCTGGGCTGACCTTCCTTCATCAAGGCCCTGGAGATGTCTGCAGTGAGAGTGTTCCCTTCCAGTGCGGTCCCATGACCCTGTTCTAAATGATGGTATTTTATAAACAGTGGTATCTTGGAGTATATAAAGCATTCCTTGTTCTTCTCATAAAACTGTGTGTTGTAGTCTCTCTGATTATTTAATGCTTGGTATTCTTGGTTTCTCACTTGATCTTCTGAACTGGAGATTGCTATGCTGATTTAGCAGGTACGTGGAAATCCCATCCCAATTGGCATTCACTGAAAAACTCCAAAGCCTGTTGAACAGCTAAATCATTTTAGATGTTCATAGGCTCCTAAAGTGTACGTTCCCAGCTTATGGTTCCATGGAAAGGTTTTCAATTAATCAACCCTCGGGCACACACAAGCATGACACATGCAGTTTTCCATTCCTAATCAATCTTTTGCAGCTAAGTGGCTCTTAGTTAAATGTGAGAACCCTGCTGTTGTGTTGCACCACCGAAAATATATAAAATACTGTTAAGCACTAGAACAGGTATTTCCAGTTCCTTAATCCTCCCCCTGCACAACAGAAGAGTTTCTGGACCCTGCAGGCTGAAGTTTTGCCAGCCCTGCAATCCAGTACTGACTTCACATCCTACTCAGTGATGAAGTCAAAGTACTTGCAACCTGCAGGCCAGCACTTCCCTCTCCCATTTCAATTGGTTGAAAATAAGGTCTGGTTTAATTATTTAAAAAATGTGTATATTCCAAAATAAGTATTTCCAAGAATCACCACAATGGGGGAATTGTCATTTTTGTTGTATTTGTGTTTATTAGAACATATGTACTTATTACAATTGTCATTGTAATAAATGGTAGTTCTTCATAATACTGTTGAAGAGCAGTTACTAATTTTTTTTCCAGATTCCAGAATGTCCTTTAACCTATATGGGATCTCTGATGGGGCAAGGAGTTTGGGATCAGGCTATAAACTTAATTTCATCAGCATCAGTCTCTGCTTACTGCCGTTCATCCTTCTGCTAATACTTGAGCAGATGCATGGAGAGCACTTCAAGGGAAAACATTTTTCTAAAGGTGCAAATGGTTGGGGTTGCTGAGCTCCCCAAACAATTCATAGCCAGGCTGTTGTGCCTCTCTCCTCTTCTCTCTTTTGAAGCATGTATTAAAAAAAAAAAAATAAGAAAATTTTTAAAAAAGCTGCACTTAATTTCCTGAAAATTCCTCATATCCTGTTTCTAATCAGAGGACCATAGCCCTCTCACTGCTTGTATCAAGGGCAGAGTGACTGATGTAGGGAGCTGGGGCAGTGAAATACCTTGAGGGCACTAGAAATTTGGCTGTGCTGAGGGGAGAGCAGTGTTCTGAAAGGGGAAAGAGTTGTCCTTTTCCCCCCACCCCTTGTGAGTAACCCATTCTTCTGTTATGGTTTTAATATGCATTTGTAATTACCTTTACTAAATAGCACACCATAAAGCTTTGGTTATATATTAAATGTAAACTGAAAGGAATGTAAACATATGTATTGTTAATTATAAATAGATAAGTAATGGCATAATAGATACAAAAAAGGTCTTATTCAGATGTATCAGTCATTTTACATTATCCACAAATTGTCGCATGATAGAGTAGATTTTTGTCTGAATATGTGAATAACTTGACTTGCGTTTATCTTTTTACATATTTAATAAAAAAATATATGTTAAAATCTGTCTAGCTCTAGAGACTATTCAGAACATTCTAAAGTAATACTTTTCTGGATAAAATACATATTTTTGATTCATCAGGGACTGCATATGGGAGCAGGAAGAAAAAGGCAGCTGCGTTAAAAAACCAAAAGTTCACTTATCCTGTGTGTGTGTGGGTAGCATCTGTTTCCCCAAGAGCTCAGCAACTGTATCCCCTTCTATAAATCAAAAAGAAAATGCATGTATGCCTGTGCATGTAAACAGCACATTTTTCTTTATGGTAAATGCTTTGGGATTTCAGAGTACTAAATCTCTTGTGTATCAGTTTTGATACAACAGCAAAACTGGCAGCAGCCAGGAGGTGAAGAGAGTACTACAGCAAGGGCACTGAAACTCCCAGTGGACTTTCCTGCAGTGGCCAAGTATTCAAGGATGAATCTTCAGTGCAGTACCTAAAACCTGCCTGCGTTTCAGATTAAAGTATTAGGCTTTTTGGAATAAAAGGGGGGAAACTTCATTGTAATTCTCACTGCTCTGATCTTTTGTAGCATGAGCAATGTTGCCACAGTAGTTGCTGCTCAATCTCCGAGGCTTCAAGCCTTGGCTCAGGCCCCCTTTGTGCCATGGTTGTGTGCCACCAGCCTGGGCCCCACTGCTATCAGGTGTTCCTGGGGCCGAGGCCAAATTTTTGCTTAGCCCGCTCAGGGAAGGTTTCTAATAGAGGGGGTAGGATGAAGCAGGGATAGAGGAGCCCATTTCCAACCCAGGTGTTCAAACCTGGGAGAGCTGTTCTTTTGAGTTGCTTTTTGTAAGACTTGGTGGGGAGGCATGTCTTTGGGCTAGTGCAAATGTTCAAAAGCATAAAAAAGGTACCTATTTTCCAGTTTCAAAACATTCTGCCATAATGTTGCAACAAAAAAAAAAAATCTTTGTTAAGACTATTAGGTCATCTACATAGTTATCTGACTTTGCAAAATAAATCTGTGACCGTACCACCCTATGAGCAAAGCATTTTTATTCCTGTTCGTTGAACCAGCTACCATCTAGAATGGCTAAAAACTCAATATATACTCTGTGCAATACATGATTTCTTTTTATATATGTCTTTATAGAGATTGTAGTGACAAGTTCCTTTAAAAAGGAAAAATAAATTATTTGCCATGTTTTCATATAGAAGGTGAAAAACTCGGCCAGAGCTTAATGTCCTTAAAAAGTGACGCTGTATTTCTCTTTAGAAAGGTACAAGTGCAGGCAGGTTGTGGTATTTCAAATTTTATAATTTCATTTAATGAATATTTCAAAATACTCCATTACAGTGCATCAAATAGTGCTGCTTCTGTGACCCTTATTTCCAGCTGTTTCCTAATTAAGTGCAAGACAGACATAAAAGGGAAGCCTGTCTACAGAGTTTCTCCAGTACAACCAATTTAGAGGTAATTTTGTTTATTGTATTCTAATTTTTTTCTCATCAGAACTTCCTCCAGACACTTGTGATGGAAGGGTGAAATATAAATTTCCTTTATAAAGTAGGTGAGACTTTTATGTCTCTGGTATTGGATGTAGTGTTTAATTCCATCAAACATTGACGCTGTTGGGTGCATGCAACAACATTAAACTTGTCATTCCCCTTCAACCCAAACTGCCTTTTCTAGCAAACTTCATTAAATAACCAGCCTTCAGACTTATTCTGAGAGAGTCCTTAGGGAGTGCCTTGGTGGACACCCCACACTCCCTGGGCATCCTGCAGGATAGGGGCATGCCTACCGCACCAGTGGGGAGGAAGGCTGGAAGATGTCTCTTGGAGCTGGACCACAGTAGTACCAAAGGGCATGGGAGCCTCCCTTCCCTGCAGGGCTCTTGGAAAAACCTCTGACTTTGCATTAACAGGATGACCGGTCACCCCTGCCCAACTCAAAGCTTAAGCTGCTTGAACTGTGATTGTAGTCTCATGTTCATTTGGGGGTGGGACCCTCAACATGCTCATTTGGTAGGTGGAACATGCATACTTTCAAATCACGAGAAACCTTTCCAGTCGGTGTGGATTTCTGCTTTGTGATGAGGGGAAGCTGATGTGCAGGCCTGTCCCCTGGCACCGCAGGAAGGGCTGCCTGGGGAAATCACCTACTGATGTTGTGGGAGGACAACTCCTGTAACAGGCAGCACCAGCTTAAATTGAAGCTGTTTATATGACTAGTCAGTGCTCAGCTGAAAATACTAATAGGAGCTGCTGATATAAGGGTAAGTTATCGAGGGGGGGAAGAATGATCAGGCTAGCGATAAACCCAGAGAAATGGTCTAAGAACTGAAAAAGGTGAACTTAAGCCTTAGCAGCTCAACAATTGTGCTTTTACCTGGCTTCTGGCAAGCAAAATAGTTAATAAATATGCCAGTCTGTCAATCACATCCCTCTGTGCAAAAAATGTAATCTCATGCTTACCTTGGGGAATGGACAGATTGTTTCATTAGTGCTTCAAGACCACAAAGTCCCTCTGGCTAGGGGCAGCATATGAAAAGAGATGAAACTCAAATTCTTACTCCTTCCTCCAAGGCATGCAGAAAACCTACGTGTATCACAGATGAAGTGAGCAGTTTACATCTGCATGCAAATGTGTAACATTTGAAAAAAAAAAAGCTCTTCTTGTTTTTTTTTCTTTTGTCATTTTCTAAACCCACAAGAATTTGCTTCAAGCACACAGGCAAATAATGGTTTGTTTTGCATTTTGCACTCATACACAATGTTTGACCTAAACTAGTTTCGCAGTGAAATGTGTGAATCTTTGAAGGTTTGCTGGCCAAATTTATTTTCAGCTGGTTACCTTTGTAGAGTATATTGCTCGTTGCTACTGAAATATCAACAATGTGCTTGTTACTGCCTAGGAAATAAATAGAAAGGTCAGCTGCTGCTGTACAGAGCCTGCATTTCTGACAGATACAGGTCAGCTGAGACTCATCTTAATGCTGAGAATGGGAAAAAAAATGTACATTTCAAAAACACTTTACCCATAGCTTTCTCAGCTCATTCTCTTGTCTTCACACATTCATTTGAGGTGAGGAAAAGACTGAATGTGCAGAAGCCTTTCAGGAGGTTGTATGGAAGAAATGAGTTGTGAGAAAATAAATACAGAAAATGAAGCAGGCACAGATGTCTGAGTGAGAAGGACATACAGGGAGTGTTTGCATTGCTGGAGTCCCACTGGTGACTAGGCTGGGCGAAACCAGTGCTGGTTATAAACCACCGAGAAGCTTATGTAACCTGGCATGAATTTATCCAGGACTTTGGACAAAATGGCAAGGAGGAGGAAGACAAAAGCTTCAGAGAGGCCAGTAACACAGCATTAGTGTTAGAAGAGAATAAATGTTAGCAGCAGAACAACTTGGTAAACACTTCTCTGCTGGACAGGAATCTTCCTCTGAGATGAAGCATCTTGCTGCATAGCTCATTGTCGCAGTGGTTCAGATATCTGTACTGTTCTATTCTTTGGTTATTTTAATCAGATTAATTCCAACTGTTTATCACATCAGAAGAGTTGCAGATCTCCACGTAAGTGTTACAGTCTGATCATAGTGCAGGTGTTCACTCTTGGATGCGTTTCTTCAGGGAAAAGATGTAAATGTTCAAGTGCTCACTCAGCTGCCTACCCTAAAGAGAAATCATGGAGATTAGCAGCCTGTTTGGTACGTGCTTCACAATTCACTGCCTCTCCTTTCCCAGTCAGAGGGGGGAGGACCCAACCACAGTCCTCGTGTACTTGGGGACCTACAACTACGCAAGGACCTGCAAGTATTCAAGCAAGAGAGCTGTGGTCCTTACATTCCTCTTGCATCACACCGATGGGAAGTTAATTTGCTACAGACCAGATTCACAGATGACATAAGCCATGATGGAGCTGGGCCCTCTCAGTCAACAGTCACCTTTGACTAGGTACTTCCATTCTGACCCTCACCAGTTGGCCCATATTGATGCTGGGGTAGACTCTACTATGACACCAATGTCTGCTGACAAGTCTTCCTTCAAAGAAAATCCTTACATCCTAATGGTGTGTCTTAAAGAATGCTGAACAACTCCCTCTGAAATGAGATTTTTGCTATGCTAGGTATTTTATCTAAAAGCAAATCCCCATGAAAACACTTGCTAAAGGATTATTTGACAATTTAGAGAAGAGGGCATCAGCAAAGTAAAAATGAATTTAAGCAGTAATTCAGATGACAATAAATGACAAGTCTGAGATCTAGCAGACACAAAAATGCACTGGTAAGACTGATGAACTGGAAAACTGTTCATGTCTCTAGCTTGAGAGATGCTAACACAGGGCCAAGAAAAGATTAGAAATTAAACAGCTATTTTGCCCGCAGATTCAAAGCAAAGTTGGCCTTATTTTATTAATTCTATTCATGGCACTTTGCATTTTACCTTGCTAGTTTTTCAGTCAGGTAACCTCAGGAAGAAGAAAGGCCAAAAAAAGGGGTGGGAGTGTTCATGCCACGTGGGTCAGCTGCTACATAAAACCAGTCCATAAATATTCTGATTGTGATGGGTTTCAAGCCAAAACCATTTGGGTACATTGGAACAATTCGAGTCATTGGAGTTGTTGCAAAAAGGCACTGCCTGTAATAAACTGACTTTTAACTTTGGACTAAATAAAAAACAAAACAAAACAAAAAAAAAACCTAATTGAACTTTCAGACTCCCAGACACCGCCCCAACTAGAAACTGCTCCCAGACCCCATCTTCCTGCCCACCCCAGGGCAGCTCTTCTGTGGCTGCTTCAGAGGCACCCGCTCACCACGCAGACCCCGTAGTGCACGTGGGCGGCCGTGACCAGGGCGGTGAACACGGCAAGAACAGCTTCTTCCATCCAGCCCAGCAGCCCGGAGATGGCTGCGTACACCACCAGTGCCAGCGGCAACAGGAACCAGTGGAAAAGCTCCGGCCGGGTGCCGCTCATCTGGCAGATGATCACCTTGCACTGTTGGAGCAAAAGGGGCCAGGTGAGAAGTGCTGGGTCAGTCCCGGGGGTCCAAGTAAAAGTACATCCATTTTCTCTGTGGGTTGCTTTGGATGAGGGGAAAACAAGGCTAGAGTTCAAAATGGGGCTTGTTTCTGGTGAGAAGATTACTATAGGTGCATCTTTGTGCCTCACTGTGAGTCCTAAAGGACATTATTACAAGCAATGTAAAATACACACTTTTCTAGAGACAGTGTTTTGACACACTTGATAAGCTGAAGCACATCTTCACAAAAGGGGAGTTTGTTTGCCACCTTATGTTTTTACAGAGGCTCGTAAAGTTGTGATCCCAAATCAAATGTGCCACCACTTAATCACTGGGAGAGCATAATGGTATTTTAATCACATGGCATGACAGAAATGTCTTCTGCTTCATTGTATAGAAGGGAGGGAATACAATATATGACACTTTCAAATCCTGTTTTTCTTTTCTAGCACTCCTTCATGTACTAAAATACCATTTTCTTGGCTCAGTCATGGCAGCAGATTCCCTGGAGATGTAGTTGGGGGCCCACGGAAAGGGATCCCACTCAGAAGGACGGAAAAAATGAATATGTGGTGCATGATTTAACTGAAAGCAATTAGCTTAATTCTACTGAGTTCTTGAAACCTAATGAGATGAACTCACTTGAAGTTCAGCATTTTAAAACCAGTTAAGTACACCAAAGTGTTTTGCCTGGTTTAGGCTCCTTAAGAAATGTGTCTCATATACACCATGCCCTTTACAAAAATAAAAAGGAATTTAGGCACATCAGAAATATTTTACCCATTTAAGTTTCACTCAAAATTGAAATGTGGTTAAAAATAGATTTTATGTATCCTGAGAAAAGTAGAAGAATGAAAAACTCATTCCCTGTGCAGTGCCTGAAATCTTATGACAGCAGCAGTAGGAGTCTGACCATAGGGAAAAAATACTGGCTTTACTGCCCGTTCTGTTCAAGCTGAAGAATGCAAAAATAAACCATGAAAAAATAATTAACTTTCAATAATGAAAGAAGTAAGCATTTGTACCTAAGGTTAATATTTGCACTTACAATGCATTCTCAGTATTGATTGTGAATTTTTTTAATACCACTAGTTTTATGGGTCCTTTGGGAATCATTCCAGAGGGTATCAGAAATTGCTAAAGCAATCTATATGCTATAATTTTTCTGCTAAATAATTGCACCTGTCCAGAGGTTGAATTTCACATTGTTTTAAACCATTAGTATGCCATGCTAAGTACAGTACTGGATAAAGATCGCTTATTAATATTTGGAGCAATTCACCTTCAGTGTATCACAGGACTGCAAAATGGACTATGCTCTCCGATCCTCCCTCAATTCCTTTTTCCCCTTGGTCCTGAAGCACTGACTGACACTACAAGTGAGGCAAAAACAGCATTAGGAGATGAAAGCACTGGTGTCTGAACAGGGAAATGGGAAAGAAGAGGTAAGGGACTGTGCCCTGTGCTTTTCCATCCCCCTCGCCTATGCCTTTCAATGCTTCCCTGGCCCTGCTGAAGTTAATCCTCTAGCGGCTGTGGTTTGTGCCCCTGAGTAGGGACTTAATGTCTTCTCCCTTAACCATTTTCCCTGGAAACATGAGCTGCTCCAGCTCGTCATGGCAGCCACCACGTCAGCCACTGCGCTCCTGCTATGGGGATGGCTCAACTGCCCTCCATGGGACTTACCCACTCCATCACTCCTCCTGGACTCAAACACGTGCCTCTGAGGGCTTCCTACCTGGGAGCTGTGGCAGCTGTGCTCTGTGGTGGTTTGCTCGGACCTGGATACTTGTGACACTTGCCGTATGAACAAATCTCAAAGCCGGGTCAGCTTCCCGGCAAGAGAGGCAGTCGATCCACAGGCAGTCCCACTGCCAGCTGTGGAGACTGGGAAAAGAAGTCCTCCTCTCGTGAGTAAGCAGCTTTGCTTTTTTAGACCTTGGAGGACTTACTTCCTTAGTTTAACCAAAAATGCTGGATATAGCCTGCCTTTCTGCCCGCTCCCTACTTGCCCTGATGCTGAGTGGCTGCAAGACGAAGTCTGAGACCAGGCATTTAGCTTAGGGGATCTGCTGGGTGACCAAATATGTTGTCAAAGGCTTGGGAGGTTCAAGATACTGGCAGGTAGAGAAATGTGGGCTGCAGTTTGTGGTCTGCAGAGCAGATAGTGGAAACCCAGTGTGTCAGGCTATCAAGGAGAAGAAAAGTATTGCCATGACAAGCCTTACTCTGATGCTGGAAAAAACGTGTGTATAAGGGACCAGTGGAGGTGAAAGGAAATACAGGCTTGTTTTTCCAACTTTAAAATGTTATAAATTCCAACTAACACCCATACATTTTTAATGCTTGCTTTTAAAATGTTAAAAATTTCAGCTGACATGCATACATTTTTAATTCACGTGAGCCTCCAACACTGCAGTATATGTTTTGGGAAAAGGAAAAACAAGGCTAGAAGAATATATATTCCACTCAATGTCTGATAAACTGCAGTCTATAAAGAAACTTTTGGTTTGCCTTACTGTTTTTCTTCTGCAAGCATCCTGCCACAATCACTCTTGGTTGGCTAAGATGTATATGCATAAACTGCCATCTGCCAAACTCTGAAAGCATTTTCCCTAGTGGCATGAAATAATTTTATTTCTCATTTTGGAATCTATGCTATTCTTTTAAGAAAAAGGGGTAGATTAGGTAATGAACAATGCATACAATAAAACTTAACACATCTGAAAATAACCTCATTTTTATGAGATTAAGTCCTTAAGATGGAACTGTTTGATCTGTGACCCTCAGAAAAGTATGTTTATAGGATACATCTAATGAACATCACAATTATGATTTCTTTTCCATTCCTGAATACAAGTTTCTAGAGAGGTTATGCTTTCTCTTTTAAAATCCTACA
This sequence comes from Pipra filicauda, assembly GCF_003945595.2. Classification (NCBI taxonomy): domain Eukaryota; kingdom Metazoa; phylum Chordata; class Aves; order Passeriformes; family Pipridae; genus Pipra; species Pipra filicauda. The sequence goes on along the minus strand of NW_024104273.1, from coordinate 1,074,745 downwards.
TTTTTAAGATCTCTCTCATAATGCAAGGCACTTCAAGTCTTTCACTTTTTAAATCACATGTAGCATTGCTCAGTGACACAGTTTTAGATGGTGTTGGAGACTATTTTCCTAAGATGACACTAGGCACTATCCTCTAGGGTATTTTTAGCTTAAATGGAGGATCACCTTTCTGCTTGGCTACTCTCCTGGCAAGAGAGGCAAAGGGCTTCCTCCAGAGAATAAAGCCCTGGGTTACCTGCAGTGCTCAGCACCACTGTCTGGCTGCCCATGCTGGTACTTCATGGAGGTTTATGTTGCCTCATAGGCATTAAAGGGGGGAAACTGGTCCCAATGATGTGGTATAGGAGAAACTAATCTGTGGGCAGAGAGCCATCACGAGGCAACTGCATCTCTTCACATCTTTCCCTAAAACATCCTGTCAATGGTGTGACCTTATTCTAAGCAGTGAAGGGAAAATGTAGGATCAGCTGAACTGCAGGATACAGGAATACATGTACAGCACTAATGGGCACAAGAGCAAGGGAAAGCTACAACCCCTCTACTCTTGCTAATAAATCTGTGCCTGTTTTGACTTTTCTTTTACTTTGACAAGTCCCCAATTCTGCCTGTATGTGGGGAGTATGTTATATTTCTGAAGTAAGGCCTCCCTAGGGTTGTCATAAACCCTCAAAAAAAACCCCACAAAAAACCAAACCAAACGAAAACAAAAAAACCCACTATCAAAAAAAAAAAAAAAAAAATCCCAGAACCCTCATAAAAGTGTTATGCTGTGGTAGAGTAGGTATTTCAGTACTGTAAATGTCCCTAGTCCAGACAAGTGTTCTGGAGTATTTTTATAAGACAGAGCATAACACAGAGGTAGAAGAGCTGAGTGACTCTGCTGATTTTAGCTACATTTTGTCCCCTTCTGTTTATTCACATAAAAATAAAAAGCTATCTCTAAATAAGCTATCTCTAAATAATATCTCACCTCAAATATACTTACAATAACATTTGAGAAAGCAACCCCAACCATCCATAAAAACAGCCTTGGTTGCTTTGCTAATATGTTGCTTGGAGATAAAACCACCCAGACTGTAAGAAGAACGAACAGCAACAGAGGTGACACAAGAGGTAGGAGTCCTTCATACAGAGAATCATGCTTCAGTGTTTTCTTTAAATGTGCTCTGTAAGTAAATATAGTAATTTTATGGAGTAAGAAAATTTATCCATTCTATTTCCACACAGTAACTTCAACCTCTAGCCTAACTCAGCCCAGGAGTTCATCTTGCAACATAGCTACCTGTGCAAATGTGCAGACATTTTTCAAGAAACTGTAGTATGCCCAAGTAACATTTCTTTCTGGGGTTAAATTATACTGATTTATTCACATAGCTCCTGGTCAGCTTCACCTGCTCACCATTGCCTGGCAATGGACCACTAAACTCACATGAAGTGAGTTGCAGTACTCTCAAGTATACAGGCGTGCTGTGAATTCAAAATAGAGCATGAAACTTATGAGACATGAAATTGTTTCAGTCAATACACCCCATGTTTTCAGTGGCACAAGAGTCAAGCACATGGCTAACAGGTATTGCTGTTGTTTAGGTCTAGAGGTGATGCTGCTAGACAATACTGTACCATTGTCAAAGTACAGCCTAAAGGGGAGGTTTCTTTGGCTAATTAGAGTACAGGAAAATTAATGATGCATTGTGTTTTCTTGGCTATTTTAAGCTGGCTTTTAAAGGTAGTGCTATTAAAGGTAGTAAATTACTGCATTTTACGTAACTTAGGAAAATGGTAACTGTAAGGTCAACAGCTTTTACCTGTATCTTGCATCTTTCTCACTCAGACAAACCTCATTCTGAGGTTATAAAAGGAGTAGGAGGTTTAATTTACTAAAGTTCACTACCATGAAACCACTAGTTCAGAAGAGCAATTCTGTGTTTGAAGTGTACTGGGAAACGTCCTGCTTAAAATCTCTGAACATACGTATTTATAGAAACAGCTAGACAAAAATCCAAGAAATATCTTTCTCATGCCAAAAAAGAATACTCTTCTCCTAAAATAGAACCGAGAACAGGCATCAGTATGAAGAAAGAGAGGAGATGATTGGAAAACACAAATCCCTCATCACCAAAGAGCTTGTATGTGCATCCTTCAAGCAAACCTGACTGGATTTTTAAAATTACTGTGCCATTCTGTTCAGAGGAATGACAAACCCACTGGAAGGCTTGAGAGGAACTATGTCGAATGATGACTTGAAAAGGAAAACACCAAACAAAACTCCTGACATGAAAGGAAGGAAAACAAAACTGAAATATTTACTGGGGCAAATGCTGCTACTGCCAGGGGCTGACGTGCACAAGGTGCTTCCCTCCTTCACTCAGTCGTCCCCAAACCAGAGTCCCTTGCCCCACAGCCCAGCCTTTCTACAAGTCCTCAGCTTTTCCTGCCCCACATCTCCTGACTCTCCTTTCTTCCTGCCTCAAACTCAGGGCTGTTCATGCTTTTATTAACTACACTGAGTACCACAACTGGAAAAGGGCTGTGTAGGAGCAATGAGATATTGTGTTATAGTCTCTTCAAAATTTAAATGTTAGTATAAATTCCCACTAATTCCTGAAGATGGGCAGTGACAGTCCCTCCTCCGGGACACTTAGGACCTGAGAGACCTCAAGTGACAAATGAGTGAAATGAGCCATCAAATACTAGTGGAAAGCAGGCTGCGTTAATAAAAATAGGCCATCAGAGTATAAACTGTGGATAAAATTCCTAGGTGGAGCAAGCCAGCTCTTAGATGTAATCACAGCTTGCCACCTGCCTAGCTTATATCTGAGAGCAATTATCTGCAGACTTCATACAGAGGACAGTTTTACAGAAGGACCTGGAAGACAATGAAGTATTTCGCTGACTGTAGGATGATCAGCTACAGAATTTTACTTAGTGCAGGCAGAAGTTACAAATGACATTTGATTGCAACTAAAACACAATGTTTCTAACTACAGAGCTTTTATCAGTTTACTGTGAAGGACCACTGTGACACTGCCTGGAGAATGGCAAGTGAAAGAAAAAGGGGAGAGTTGTAAACATGGAAAAGAAACCAGTCAGATTCTGAAAACTGACCAGAAAAACCTGTTACTACGTTATCAGGACAGCATCTGGATAAAGGAGCTAGGCTATTTCAAGCATAAAATTTATTTCTAATTGAGGAAACCCTTAAATATACATAATTAAATGGGAGGGAATAGAACTTACTTAATGTTAATTAACTTACCTGTGAATATTGTATAGTGTTTGTGGAAATGAAAGAAATAAACTGAAGCCTGGAAGAGAAAAAGATTAATATGTAATGCTACACTGATGACCTCAGAGTTTTCTCATATGATAACAGAGCTAATCTGCTATTTTAAAAATGACTCGGTATTCCTGTACTCATTATAGGATACAAACTGAATTTGGAAGCTTTAGGCAATAATAAAACCTTCCTCTTTTTTTTCAGAAGTTAGCTGCTAGAAATAGTTGCTGATACAGATTTTCTTGTATAACAAGGGACAAGACCAGAAAGGATTTTAAAAATTCTGACGTAGCTAGTAGGTAGGACCAATTATTTTTCATACAGGCTCCTCTGCTGGACCCAGGACAGCCGTATTTTGCTTGAGCTGCTGTCTATGTAGAAAAAAACCCAAGTCTGGCACTAAAAGCCTTCCAGTGGAAGACAATTAACCTCAAACAGCACTGTTCACATTACTGGGGGAAAACATGTTTATCATTCAGTATATTAAGGGTCAACTAATGATCTGTTTTGCTGATACAATAGCTAAAATGAATTAATTTTCATGATATGTCCGTCATTTCAATGAGTGAGGGCTTTTTACTGTTTTTTTTTTAATACAGGTGTGACCTTTCTGGAGCTCAGCTTTAACCCCCCAAACACAAGGAGTTTGCCTTTGCTAACGCTGTGTCTCTCTGCACTGCTCCTGGCATTATCAACACAGCTGTCAGCAGCCCCAGAGTTGCCTGAAGACCCAGTTGTACCCCCTCTAACACCTACATCCAAAACACATTGGTCCACCCAAGGGTCAAAGAAGACTCCAGCAAGAAGTGGAAGTTTGAGATTCAAACAAAAAAAGCCACCATTTCAGTCAGCCTAACTACGTGAAAACATACATAAGACTTTTTTAATCTCTATGTTTCCCTGTAGAGCTCTTGGGTTGGTTTTCCCACCACCACCACTTTCTGTGTATTGAGGGCTTTTCCCTGGTCAATTTGCTGCTTGGATGTTCTGGGTAGCACATTTCATATATTATAAGCCATGAGGATTGGGTTTAGTGCACTACATTAATACATAATTCCTATTTGGTTATGTGCAAGAAAAGCACTCTGATGTGCTAAACCTTCTGGTGTTGCCCTAAAAAAAAATCTCATTTAAGAAACACAGTGTACTGTTTGTACAGAAAATTAGAAAACTTTAACCTCATTATTAGAAATAAGGGGGGAAAAAGAATGAATAAATAGAAGAAAGAGCTGATTTCAGATGACTTTGTACTGGGGTTAACGTGGCATAGTAGAGTCTTGAGAAATGTCAGTGTTTACTGTTCAGTCCTCATCAAAGACATACCCAAACATTTAGCATGCTCTGGCCACAGTGGTAACTCAAGAGAAGGAAAACTAAAAAAACCCGAGAATAGCGGAGATCAGGATTGATGGAGAAGTAAAAAGGGATGCAACAGATAATCTATCTCTTTAGTCTTGCTGGTTATTTTTTAAAAAGAGAGGAACAAAGAACAGAAAAAAAAGAATATCCAGCCTGTAAATAATTTCAGGTATTGCATTTTTTTTTTCATGCTTACTTCTTGGTTTTGCTTTTTAAAACAAGTAAGATAAAGAGCTCTGCTTCTTTAGCGTAGTAGAAACTCCCTATCAAACAGCTGAAGGATGAGCAATTGAAGTAATATCCCAAGTATTTTGTGAATGTATTTCTAAAATTCACAGGTTTAGTGCCTTCAGAGTGATCTGTGTTTAATGTGCACTCCAGTTAGCTATGTTTTCTATTAGGCAGGGAGGGCTAGTTCAATAAAATCTTGAGTTACGTACAGCAGTTCCAACATCTGTATCACATTAGAGCAGACATGAGACAAAACATTGACTCTTGAGGTTAAATCTAAATTTCCTGCTGCAATCCTGAAGTTTGATTTGTTAGGAGAAAAGCAACCAAGAGGAACAGAAATAGAGACTAGAACTAGAAATAGAATTCAAAGAGCAATGGTTGCCAACAATTTGTTATTTTTATGAAGTGCCATTTTAGTTAGAAATAACACACTGACCACAAACAGTCCCCCAGCTAGCTAAAAGCCACTTTCCAAATGGGGCAGTTCCACCAGTTACTCCCCTGTATTTTAACACAGCTTTGCTTTTAGCAGAGGGAGAGCTGAGGATGCAGCAGGGAAAGCAAAGGGTGTTCCCCTGTTTCTTAGGGGATTTTCAAAATTCCATCATTTCCTACAACATGTTGCTTTCCCATCTTTTTTTAGCTAAGGAGGCCTGGCTTGGGGGCTGCTTTTGGTACTCATTAAGTCTGCTTTTTAATTGGTATTAAGGATCCTTTTGTGCCCAGGAGCTAAACTGCTGCATCCGCATTGCTGCCATTCCCCGCTGCTCTGGGGAACAAAAGGTGCAGCCTGGAAAGCAAACCCACTGCTGGCTCTCTGGCACACAGCCACCCAGGCACTGCCCAAGTGATGATCACAGAGCTTTTTTATTAACGTCCTAAAAGCACATATTTTATTTTAAAATAATTTTAAAAATCCAAGTTAAGTGCATTAGGTGTTTTTAACACACTACAGAAAATAGAACTCCTCAAGTGTTCTTAGAAGTATTACTGCTCTTCTGGTATTTTTTAATTTCTCCTTTAATATTTTCCCATTTTCCAGCTGATTTAAAATCCAAGACCCAATTATAAGAACACAGGTCTATATTAACGGCAGAAATACCAAAGCACACATGGGTGGCACAGATACACACAGAAAATTCTTGTGTCACAGTAGGCTGAAGGCTGAAGCCCAAATCCTTGGATTTATGTACAATCCTATCATCAGTCCTCTGCCTTGCACTATCTGGACTCCCTTTTCGAGAAATAAATATTTATAATTGGGAATTATTTTTTCCATATTAAAAAACCAAACCAAACAAAAACCAAACAAACAAATCCCAAAGCATTCATAAATTCAGGATTAAACATGTCAGAAATGAAGGCATTATCTTATTTTCCAAATATATATATATATAAACACAGAGTTACATACACACATACACATGCATACTTATCTATCTATCTATCCACGTGTGTAAAAGAGATCAAAAGGTAATTCCCATCAATTTTAGCTTTCATTTGGTGCTTTCAAATTCAATTCCAAAACAATAAGTTGTCATTTCACATAGCTGAGTAAATTAATAATAATTTAAAAAAGGTAGCATGTGATGGATATCATGGTACGTTGTCACCTATGTAATTTAGACTAACAGTAATCTATTTTAGTTTCATTACATGAGGGCATTTTAAACCCTTATGTAAATAAATTTACAGACTACTGAAGACCTGCAGGCGGTCAGGTTGTTTCCATGACATGCTGCAGTTACTTACTAAATTAACTCATGTGACAAACCTGCTTGTTGTAGAGGAAGAGGGGGCATGGCCAGAAACAAACTGCTGACACTACTCTCAGTTCCAGAAAATGCTATTTCAGTAACTAAGAGTCCCGCACTGGTGCTCAGACAAAGGCAGACAGCCTGATGCAGGTAGCCACATTTCTGAAAACACAAAACCTCACAGACTGTAAACACCGCTAAATAAAGAAGCAACTCCAAGACACATAAACCACTATTTTTACATAAATTACACTGCTTCAAAGGAAGGACAATGTTTATCTTTGCTGTTTATCTTCTCCACACCTTTGCTGTTGTAAATCCCCTTTGTTGGTAAGTTCCTGACAAGTGAATCATCCTTACACTGTCCTAAGAAAAGCACTGAAATATTATTTGTTAAGAACTGGATTTCCTGATAGAAGTTCAAAATGAGATAGTGCGATATAGGGATGCAGACTTAGGTGAACACTGCACTGGAAACTGTGTGAATTTGTTCAGGAAAGTACCATCCCTGCTGTGCTCCCTCCCAGAAAAGACTCCCCAGAGCATTAATCCCATTTGGGAGGCAGGGAAGAGGTATGTGCAGACCTTCTCCTGGGCATATTGCAGAAGTTGAGCACCTTTTTAACAGCAGACAGTTGTCATTTGCATTTCAGCCTACAAATGAAATACACCCTCCTCTCTCATTCTTCAATTGCCCACATCTCCACACGGCCTTCTTCAGTATACTGCTCGGCCTTTCCATCTCTAGATTAATAATTCATCATAGTCAATGCTCACTGTAAATAACTGGAATGTTATCATTTACCTTTCTTAGACACCAGACCAAAACAATTAGATTCAAAATATTCAGGCCTCAATATTTGCTTGGACAAATATTTAAATACTTTTTCCTTTTTTTTTTTTTTAAATTTCTTGCACATTTAGAGCAGCTAGACACATGAAAATATCTTAACACACTGAATATTTAGCACAATTATCAGTGCCTGGAAGCAAGCTTCATCAAAAGGTGAATATTTAAAAGCACTTGTAACTGGAACAGTAGTTTTTTATGGAACAGTGTGACCTTCTCAGGCATGTTTTGAGAAGACAACTCTTTTAATTGATTTTGAAAACAGATAATTGCATATTGAGCTGTCCACTAACTATAAAATTACATTTTATCATTATATAAAATGGCAAACTTTAAACTGCATAGTAATTGAGGGGGGTAAAAAAGCTTAGAAAATGAGTATATAATTTTCAGATTTAATTGAGCCTGCAAAGTCTGAATACATTAGGATGAAAAATACACCCAAACTGATCTACACAGTATGAAATTATTTTACAGGATTGAAAGAACAGTGTAAACACGAGCACTGTCTTAATGCACAAGGTTAATGTAGGTTTTGGATGATTAGCATCTAAGATATTTCTTCAGTATAAAGATTGTAAAGGGATGTGTTTGTCATGTTTGTTGAAAAGGGGTGTGTTTGTAGTGTTTGTTGATTTTATACCTTATTTTCACTGTCTAAGGAAGTACACACTGCATTTGTCTCTCTTGAACTGAGCTGTAAGATAACAATTAGCATTTTGAGAGATTAAGTGCAGACTGAAGAATTAGTTTATGGATGTAGCTACTTCTTTGATGTAGTACTGTTCACACATCATTCTCTTTCTGGGCACAGCAAGAATTGAGCACCAGAGAAACTGTGCCTTTATTTGAAAAGCCCAGGCTGGCTTCCAGAAGGATTCCACCAGGCGAGCTCCCTTCTTTGACCTTCTCCTGGGGCTCCCACTGCCCCTGAAATGACTCCTCACAGCTACCACCACCAAACTCATTCCCACCTGTAACCAGCATCCTGTGACACTGCTCTGCCTCTGGCCTTGAGTGCTCTGCTTTTCTGGGTTATTGTTCTGACTGGTTCAGATGAGTTACTCCAAACATGAACTCAACAGCTTTTTAAATATATATCTCAAGTGACAGGTGAATATTTCACACTCTTTACTTTAACAAAGTCTCATACAATCTGTCACAACAATGCCTTAATAAATGTTAAATTGGTGACAGACATGTAGAAGCCAATTCATGTTAACCACACTTTTCAAACAGGATTGGTCAAAGCCTGTCAGAGCAATAACATTTTGAAAACATATCACTTAACATTTAATCATTCAACTAGTCATCATTAAGGCAGAACCATCAGCCACTTCGCAATGGGAACTATAGGAAATCACTACAGAACGACTCATCTATATGGAGTAGAAAAAATTTATAATTTGACCATGGCCTCCTAAACATTTTCTGACCCTGAAAAGAGGGCAGGCTGCTGTATGATCACCCATGGCAAGGACTTCCGTGTCCTCCTTTGTCCACACAGGATGCAGGACACAGTGTAAGGACAAGGCCTTGTCTTAGATAGATAATTGTGCTTTCCCACTATGACAGAATTCAAATACTTAGCATGTTTCAAATGTTATGGCTTGGTCTCATCATTAGTTTTTTGCTGCTATTATGTATTCATTTATGAATTTAATTCTCTTTTTATATACTTAAGTAGCTCCAAGAAGAGTGAACCTCAAGGAACACACACTGAAGAAGTCAGCACAGAATCCAATCCAATGCACATCAAAGGAAAAAAATTCTGAATGTTTTGGTCCCATCTCTAAAAAAAAGTTTTAGATCTCTGACAGATGTTAGTATTCAATTCACATTTCGTGTTCAAACCTGCACTTTGAAAATTTACCTCAGCTTTGCCACAGACTTCAGTAGCCCAGATCTGGGCACTGTTGACCAGATAGAGTGGACTCAAACGTGACACCATGTCTGGATTACAGAATGGTCTGCCCCATGTGCCACACACTGATGAAGTACAACATATCCACTCCATGCTTGAATGATCCTTTACCACAAAACCTATTACTGTGGTTGTAATTAATACTGAAGAGGAGCAGGAAACTTTCTCTGCATCCAGGAGTCATTTTTTCAACGTGCTTTCTTAAGGAATGAGGCTGATGTGATAATGCTGCTTTTTGTGTACATCCCACAGTAACTTCTGAGCCCTCTGGTGAATTATGAAGAAATTTATTACACAGAGAAATTTCCAGTAAGATGCATGTGTTCAGTGAGGAGAGGATTGCAATCTGAACTCAAATTTTATTAGACATTATAAAAACTATCTCATACATAGCAAGTATGAATGTCCCAAGCATGGAAAATGCTTCATTTAGAACATGCACCCACAGGTCATTTAATAGCAATGTGAGACAGAAACCATCATCAATTAGTAATGCTACACCCTGCACTACAGATGCCTACCTGTCACTGAAAATCTTCTTATGAAATCTACAGCATCATTTGTGGTACTAGACTTTATGTGCAGGATTGACTGTTTTAAAATGCTTATTGTAAATATTTTATATTGCTCTCAACCTGATAGCACAGTGACAGGGAATGCTAGGCATTCAGGATGCCCTGGAGGGGTGAAAATAAATGACAGCTCTCACCCTAGTGCTGTCCTTTGAAGGGACCCTACTTAGCCAGACAGTGGTATGGGACAATTGTGTTTAAACCCCAAGAGAGTTTTTGGAGCGTCATCCACAGGAGCCTTGATGAGTGCAGAAGTAATTAGTTCCACATGAGTGCACAGGCACATAACCTTAGAAAAGTCTGGCTGCTTCATGTTAGGAGAGAAAAGGCATTTCTGCTAGCAGCCAGGACAACATGGAAAGAGGAGAAGGACCTTCTTCATTGGTTTGGTGTCCAGCTATGTGTGTGTTTCAGAGCTGAAGGATGGAATTGCTCTCACTGCCTGTGAAAATTATGGGTTTGTGTTTGCTGGATAGCTGAAAAATTCCCATGAAATACTATGCAAAAGTTTCTCAGTTTCACAGGGCAGTCCTCTGAGGTTGCTGCTTAGCAGCCCAAGACTTGGCTTTCCTGCAGATGTTCACAGTGTGCCAGACAGTTCCCAGGAGCATGCATAAAGCTCTCTTGGGAGGCTTTTCTGAAACATCTAATCTAAACACCAGTATTGCTGCACTTTTATGTATATCTTTGTGTGTTCTGGCACCTGATAAAAACTCCATTATTTTCAATGAGTGTGTGTCACCTGGTGATACCTCAGCTTCCTCTGAGGAGGTGCTTTTGCAGAGTTCATCCTTAGGTTATATATGGGCTACTTTTTTTTTCCCAGAAACTCCAGGAAAGACATCTGAAAAACACTCATGTGCATCTTGTTTGGATTTCTTCCCACTACACAAGGTATTAGCTAAAGCCCAGCTGTTCTCAGAGAAGTGACAGCTCAGCAGCTGAACTCCTGTTGTGCAGAGAACAGTAAAAACACTAAACAAATGCCAAGTATTGATGGAGCAGCTACAGGTTCATTGTTAAAAGGACCACTACTGACTACTAAATGCCATCAGATGGTTAAGGACAGCCAGTTATGGTTTAGTGGCTCCTCTTAGGATCATGGGAAACAAACTTGTAAAAAGCATCAGAGATTCACTACATTGCTTTGTTTTTAACTAGCCACAAAGGCATTTAACTGAGCACGCCAGAGAGTGGGCTCTCTGATACAAATGGTTCTGGCTGAGCAAGACACACTTGCTGCAGTCTCTCTGACAGAGAAAATAATTCCGTCCGCTTGGCTGCTTGGCCCTTGGTGTAGGTTACATGGGTATGTTTTCTGCAGTCACAGTGGGGTCCTGCAGTTTATCACAAGCTTCTAGAAATTTTAGGGAGGCGGTGGTCCTTCATCCTGGAGACATGCCCTGCCCATCGCAGCTGTGTTCTCATCAACATGGCCTCAATACTTGTGATAGCTGCTTGCTCTAGAACAGATGTGTTGGTCACATAGTCTGACCAGTGGATGTTTAGGATTGTGCGGAGGCAGCGTTGATGGAAGCGTTCTAGGAGACGCAGGTGGTGGCGGTAGATGACCCATGATTCGGAGCCATATAAGAGAGTAGACAGCACTAAGATCTTGCTTTACGGTGAACTTGTCACTGGCTGCCGCATGAGAGGAGCCCCGAAGAAAAGATACAAGGACTCCCTGAAACAACATCTCAGCCTTGGCCATATTGATCACCACAACTGGTCTACTCTGGCCTCAAATCGGGAGGCCTGGAGACACACCATCTATAACGCAGCTGTCTCCTTTGAGAACACACGCAGGATCACCCTCGAAGAAAAAAGGCAACGCAGAAAGAACCGTATATTGCAGAATACACCATCTAAGGAGTCTTTCTGCTGTGCCTTTTGCAATCGGATATGTCTGTCACGTATTGGCCTCATAAGCCACCAGCGTGCCTGTAGCAAATGTGGATAGAGCCTTCCCAAATCTTCGTTCGCGAAGCCCAGCCATGATGAGAAATTTTATATATCCATAGTCACTGCACACAACCACCTTAATCACTATTGCTGAGATTCAAATGTGTGGTGAAATGGCAGTGCTTTCTGGATCAGTATGATCTAGAGTGGAAGGATTCTACTTTTTTTTATATTTAAATTTAGTGCCTGTTTTTAAGAAATTTACTAAGCACTGTGATGATTCTGCAATATAGAGTCAAACAAGACCATTTCCTGCATACTATAAACATAAACTTACATTTAACTATAATTAAGCTGCAAATGTTGCCATGTTAATGGCATTGTGGATAGTGTGTGAGAGACAATGTTTTTTAAAGAAATTTTTTGGCTCTTACTTATGCCTTTTCTGCTTGGGATGATGATGGAAGAAATAATTCTGTGCTCACAGATCCATTCATGCAAGCATACCACAGAAGACAGAAGCAGTACTTCTTTCTAATGCTAATGGAATAGTCCTTGATTTCCAGCTGGTTTTGGTAGACTATGGAAAAGGATGCTCAGTGCTGCAGATCTGATGACACTGACATGCTTCCCTACCACAAACCTTCCTACCGTGTTGAACAGTTTAAATTAAACCTTCATCCATGGCTTCCCAAGTGCAAGGGAAGCCATCAATGTACTCACTGAATGGGCTGTCATGTGCTTTAGTGGCAGGAGCCAAAGCAGCAATGTGCATAGCACAGAACAGGTTAATGTTCAATGGACTGGCCCCAGCTACCACTTTACACCGGCGCTGGCCTAACCTGTCGCTTCTGGGTGAGCCAGCATCCATCTTTCCTGGACTTGCAGTGCTGCTTTGAGAGCACAAATCAGTCCCTATCTACTGATACACCTCTGTCAAGTTGAAAAGGCAACCACTGGTTTTTCCCCCTCCCTTTATTTTTTTCCTCAGAGTGCCTAAATCAGGCCTGACATGAAAAAGACTGGATAATCTTGGTCACACACAGTCAGTTTTATACTCTGGGTAAAGCACAAAACCATGTCCTTGCATACGCTGCTCATTGGAAAGTACAGCCTGAACGCAGTATCCTTTCCAGTCTGGGAATTCTGGGAAGCACTGCTGGGACAGGAGATGGTACCTGCTGAAGACCTTGCCATAGAAGAGAGTGGTGAGAGCCCATATCAATGCAGTGGATTCAAAAGTCCCCCCCAAAATGCTCAGATGGCTCGTATCAAGTTGACACTAGGTGAGCACCTGTATGCAAGTCCTTCATTTGGCTCAAAAGCAGAAGACATTTCTTGGGAAGTAAGTCCACAGTGTTTGTGTCAAACAGGTGCTTTGGTGCCCTCTTCTCATCACTTGTATGCTCATGAAAATCTCTAAAATATGTATGCTAATTTCTTCACCTCCCAAGCAACAGATCAAAGCCATTTTGCATACACACATTTTTAGCTAAGACTACCATGTTTTTAAGTCATTAAAATGTAACTGCTCTTGTTCTCATCTAGCTATAACAGCCAAAAAACACAGGATGCTTATTTCAAACTACACTGACAGTATCAAATAATGAGCAAATAGCTATTGCTGTGTATGAAAAATGCATCACTTCTGTTCAGAAAGGAATTCTAAAGAAGAGCTTAGAAACAATCTGATTCTTATTCATATTTACAGTAGTGCCTCCAAGATTATTTAAATAATGTCTTCATTCCTTCTATTCATATGTTTTGGAACATCGTGTGCTGCAGGCCAAAACACTGAACTTAGAACATATGTAAATGTGAATGGCATTTTACCTGAGTGACAAGAGGAGTTCCTGTGACTTTGGGAGCCAGCCAGCTGGCACACTGCACTGAACTGCATATGCAGATGAGGAGTATTTTCTGTATTATTTGTGTGCAACAGGTAGTAATTCAGTGAGGAAAAACTTTTACAAAATTATCTACTTTTTTAAAGTTTCTCAGTTTCCCTTTTAATCAGCTCTACTCATGTCTTTTTTGTAATATCCAACACTTACAAAAGAAAAAAAAAAGGGAAATATAAGACACATCTAATCAAAATAATTAAAAAGCAGTATATTTTTGCTTAGATTTGGACACTTACCTATAAGCAGGATTACTAATATGTCTGTAATGTAATAACCAAGCAGCAAAGGCTTCTGCCAGACTTCCACACCAACAGCACTGGTAAGCAGATATGCTGCTATTAATACCTATAGAAGAGGTATTAATAAATAAAAACAAATAAAAGATAACGTATTGTCAGTCCTCTACTTCTAAAGGCACAGAATTTCACTTATCATCTTGATACAAACGCAAAAGCAAAAAAATTATGCAGAATTATTTAAAATGTATGAAATACAGTAAGCAAGCAACTTCCCTCTAATACGTGCATCTGTTGCATGTGGTATTACTAACTTACCTTTTCAAAATACCTAAGTTCTAAATCCCTTCTAAATGCCACATCTCCCCACTGCACAAGCACTTTCTTGGTTTTGGATACAGATTTCAGAATTAGCAACGGGGTTATTTTTGCAGCTCAGCCCCCTGAACTGACCATATCAGAATAACTGAGAGGGGAGAAAAACTCCTAAGCTCAGCTGAAAGAATTATAAAAAAAACACTTGAATGTGAAGAAATAAAAATGAGAGGGAGCTGAAGTCTCCCCTGATTTTTAATTTGTTTGACAGATAACATCATTATAGGAGACAAAAAGAAACACACAGTCAGATGTCATTAGGAGTGAACGGACGCATACACGAGACTCACAAGTCACTTGCTGAAGTGCCACCAGTTTCAGTAGAGACGTAAATGTAGTTTCTGCTCTCTCTTCAGAGTTAATTTTGTGACCCAGCTGAGGTTAGAAATCTTAATGCAGCCAAAACCCTATAGCTCCTACAGCAACACCTCTCACATGCACCTGTAGCAGCACCACCTACAGCTCATGGCACAAACTGATAAAGTTTTACCATTTCAGATGTGTAACATGCAAATGCAGCACTGAGTGTGATGCAGTGATTCCCAAACCCTTGTGCCCTTCACCCCACCTCCCCAAGGGACCCCTCTTTCCCTTGAAACCCATTTCCTTGCTTATCCCAGGCCACCCACCCCCTGCAGCCCCTTCTGCTGCCAGCACCCAGCTAGCAGGACTGCTGCCCTGCTCTTTCTCTAGGCTGTTTTGTTCTTAGCTGTTCAGTTTTCCCCTAGGGCCCATAAGAGGCTGTATGTTTCATGCTACACTTCAGCTCTAAATCAAAATGACAGTGTTAATTATAATGCCATTTAGAAAACAGCATATTCATCTATTTATTCCCGGCTAACATTTAGTAACCTTTATATTTTCCATTCAATACAGCCTCTTACTCTGGGATGACAAATGTTTTTCAGCTTTACTTGTATTATAGATTTTACTATGTATTATTTAGTTTTTTAAATACTTACTTTTTACTATGTTATGTGTTTTCTTCATTTTAACATCAGGAAATACATTTCCAGTCTTTTATTAAATTAAATGCTTTAACTTTAGGATACACTGAAAATCTCTTTTTTAAATAACAGGCTGCTTAAGATCACAGATTAACAGCAGAACACTGCTGGCACTTAAACTCCCTATTACACGTGGATAACACTATATTTGACTTCACTTACTTCTCTATATCTAAATTCTTGCCCTATCAGTATGTAGCTCTTTAAGAGTTTTTGCCTGGATGTTTGAATTTGCCTGTGTTAAGAACAAGGAGCACAACAGATCTGCCACAGAGAAAAGGAGGTGCTAGTGAGTGTTACATCTTGAGCCACTGAAGACAGTGAGTTAAATTTTGGTCTAAATGAAGGACATGTATAATGGGTTTTGCAATCCACTACATCAGAGCTAACACTGGGCTTTCTGAAAAAATTGTATTATGTTATCCATAAGACACGACGGATGAAATCAGGACCCCATCAAAGCTGATGGCAAAACTCCAACTGGCTTTGATGGAGACTGAATTTACCCTTGCATGTTGAATCCTGACCAGACTATTTTGGCGAGTGATAAAAAAGGAACATCAGTATTATCCGTTATTACAGTCAATACTTTTGGCAGGGCAGCCATGAGCATCACTGTCAGATGTCAACACACATCCAGGAACAGGAGTGTGGATGCAGTGAGTTCTCTCAGGGAATGCCCTGGGATTTGGTGATGCAGCACTCACAGATTGAGTCTGCCTCTTATTTAACAGATGTAGCATATGAAAAAACACTCTTTGGCTTCAAATTTTTGGTGTGTTGCTTTTTAAGGACTCGTCACTTTGACTTCACTGAGGCAGTCTCAAAGACCTCCGTTAGAAAGCTGGAAGGATGTGAAATTGGCTGTGTCCCTTAATCTAAGATATATTAGCAAAAAGTAAGATTGTCAAAATTATTGGCTAAAGCTAAGTATGTTAATCAGCTGTATAAACTTCTTTTGAAGGCACTGTTGTTAAAAAAAAAAAAAATAAAAATCAATGTAAAGCAGTGTCCCTAAGTGCAACTGAATAATTCTTCTTAAGATGACCAAGTTTTTTACTTATCTCTCTGCCATCAATCAGCTTTAGTACTTTTCAGATATAAATGTAGTCATTAGCAAGTTAAAATAATTGCAGTCTTTTGTAAATTGAGAAGTCCAAATTAAGTAACACAAGTGAGGACTATATAGCAAGGTAGTGCCAGACATATACAATCTTGGATTTCAACTCACTGCAGCATCTGACCAGGAACATTTTTGGCTTGCCAAGGCCTTATCTGTGAGGATGAGGAGTACTTATGCTGAGAAAATTCTGGAAATATGAGGTGTTAATTTGTAGGCCTTTTGATATGGCTAGCAGAGGGACAGTTGGCTTCTGAGCAGACTCCCTATCTTGTCACAATTTTATAATACACAGTAACATAGACACCTTTACTCCTCTGTAAAATCAGAATAGTTCTTTGATGTGGCATTGGGAAAATTCTATATAATCATAAGGCATTATAACCCCTCAAAGTCTTCTAATTTCTAGTCCTTTAACTGTTCTCTAAAATATTTAATTTTTTTAAATCACCATCTCTTACATGTGTTTCCAATACTACAGGTGTAAGTTTTGTGGCCACAATATTCTAGACTGTGTGTGTACATACATTTTTTTTCTCCTACATGATTTACCATTTCCACAGGCACATTTAGTATGCTGTGTGATATTCTACACAGTGGGAAACAAAATCAAACATTTTCTCACATTTTTTAAAAAATGTGGATATGCTTTTAAATTCTTTATGATTCCACAAAAAATGTCATTAATTTTACTGTAATATTCAGTTTCACTAGCATATTGCTATAGCATTAATTGTTCATGTGTTGAAATATTTTCCATTAACACAGTGCTCAAACTGAACATCTTGAAAGCAAAGACATTTAAAATACAAGGTTACTTTTTCTTCTCAAAATAAATGTGATGCCTAAAAGAGCACGAATGATTACCTACGAGTGATTTCAGTAGGAGTTAGTTTTAACACGATGTGCAATTTTTCCATTTTAATTTTTTCTCAGTCTTTTTTCTTTCAATAAATAGTTGAAGGTTGAAAATTTAGCCTATAAAAAGTTTTTCTTAAAAAGATCACTCTGCATTTAGACATGATAGGTAAGCAGTTAAAGGCACATGGAAGATTAATTAACCAAGAAAGGTTTGCACAGAATCATAATCAAGTGGTTAAGAATGAAGCAATCAACTGCTGCATAAAGAGCCTGTGCACAGCAGGCTCTTCTGTTTAAATTTCACATGGGTACACCATGGGGTTTCCCTCTGATAACTGAGTACTGAGATCAGTTTCCAGCTACGTCTGGAAGCAGCTTGAAGCAGACACCATGGTCTGGGCAGAACTGCTTCCACACTGCTATCCGTTCTGTCACATCCACAGTTTCAGTGTGCTCCTACCTTTGGAACCAAATAATAATAATATTTTATCACAAGTAAGACTATGCTTTACACAGACACTTCAAATTTGAAAAACTGTGAAAGTGAATATCTTTTTAACTAAAATTAAATTGTGAATCCTAGTAATGTGACCAAAGAACAAGATATTTGTGTCTTTATTTTGCTTTTTAATAGATAACTTTTTTTGCCCCTCAGAAAAGGTAGAAATTTTTTCAAGATGTGATGTGCACTTGCATTGCTTGGGATTTCTCTGCCAGTTCCTAAAACGCTGGTTGCCACAGTACATCCCAAGAATAGGTCATATGAAACATATTTCAGCATGAGTTTTGTAAAAAGCTTGTCAAAAAAACCCCTGGTATAGGGCATCCAAACAAAAAGCCTTCCCCTGCTTTGACTCAAAGGAAGAAGGAAAGGAAGTTCTACAATTTTTCAGTTGCTGTCTGCATCATGGATTTCATTTATTCAGAGTTCCAAGGCAGGCAGAGTGTTCTCCCTGAGACTACGTGGTACTGTCCAAAGTCCTCTGGCAGAAGCAGCTGTGAAAGCATCTTAAACTGAAAACCTGGGGCTCATGGTCCAAGCACCCATCCCTTCAGGCATAAACCCACATATAGAGGATTTCTGGTCATCCTCTCCTTACAGGGCAAAGGCTGGGCCAGCGAGAGCTGCCAGTTGCCTTTCACATTTTGCTGCTTGTGCTGCTTTTAAGCTTGGCCTCATAGCTGGGGAGAGGGAGAGGAAGGAGAGTGGAATTGTCTGAGTCACTCCAGCTCTCATGCAGCTTTCTTTTTACTTTTAAACTTTTATTTAAGAATATAAAGGCCACTTCCTGTTACACTTAAGGCAGCACCAATGGAAGCAGAAGTATCATTACATCATATTAAGGAAAAATGAGTATTTTGTTCCCCTACTATGAATTCACTGCAGTGGCTTAGGAAAAGCAACAGCAGGATTAGGAGAGTATTTCATTAGGGGAATATTAAATTTTTCAGGAGCAAAATAGATTTTTTTTTTTTAAATCAGGAAGATGTCTGTGAAAATTAACATATGGCAAGAAGCCTGAAGTTTTAATTTCCCAGGGAAGTTTTGCCTTTTTTTGTCCAAGAAACTTAATTTGCAGATATTAACTTTTTTTACTTGGGTTTGTGAGAAAAACAAAAGTCTTTGTCTTCACAAGATGTATCCAAGAGAATTTCTCACAGATTATAGCAGAGGTTTATTTTTCAGCCTTTTCTTCAGACCATAATTCTTGGGGTTTCCAATAGGTGTGCTTACTCAAAAGTGTATGAAAATTGTCTGGAGGCTATGGTACAGAGGCTCTTCTCCCTGCATCTTTTTCTGCTCACTCAGGAGTCAGCACGAGATAGCTCCTTGCGCTGGAGAGAGGCGAGAGGGTAAGGGTTTTCCCTGCTGCAGATGCCTCCTCCTTGATTCTGGATCAAAAAACGTAACAGTCCTCTGACCAAGCATCTCTCAGACACATTACAGCCAGTTTTCAAGTTTACAAACCACAGCCTCCTGTAAATGGCTGTCTGCTGTAATCAAAGCTAATTGGAGTGCCAATTACAGCCCAGATAGAGTAATTGGGTTACCAGTTGTGATGAGTCATCAAGTCACAGAAAAATGTGATCTGTGTAAGTCCCACAAATTTCTCTATTCATAATGAGGTATTTTTTCATGAGGAACAGCAGCTCTTTTTATACCACATTTAAGGCAGAGCATGTGAGTGGGCTGTCTGTGTTTATATAGAGTGGAGCTGACTCAGCAGCAGTGTCCTGGGAGCCACATGCCAATTCAGTTTTCATTAAGGTCAACAGTTATCTATTTGCACACTTATACTAACTATTCTTATTTCTTGAGTTTTGGGGTGATAATGAAGCCCAAAGTTCTTGGCTACCATCAAATTTAAAAGCAGAAGCAGGGGACTAGACCACCTGAGTGTCTGACATGCCAATGCAATAGCACCACATCGTCAGTGAAATTAATGAAGACAGAACAGAGGCGCACATTCCTGCAGCAATCCAGCTAGGAATGCCATGGAGGAAATTGTGAACCAAGCACCGGGAATCAGTCTGAAAGCAGCCTGCGAGTGCTTCCACACTCTCTGCCTCTAAATGTGACTGTGGGAATATCCGGCAGAGAAGCAGTGGGAAAAAAAAAAGCAAGAGGAGCATTACCTTTCCTACTTATCATCAGCCATTTGCTATTGCCCCCAGTATCTTCTCCACTAAGTAACTGGAGACAAAGAGCTACCTTTAATAGTGTACACATCATACAAAATTTGCTGAATTGGTTTACAAAACAAGAGCAATTTTTTAGGAGAGTTATGATCTTTTACTAGACTAGTTAGTACAGCTGGGAAAAAAAACACATTATATACTTCCTGGTGTGTGTGAAATGTAGTTTGGACTAATAGAAAAATACTACCTCGACCTACAAATTCTATTTTGTCTTTGTTCATAGGCAATCACAACTACAAAAGCTATTTTTTACAGATGGGAAAACTGACATACAGAGATTTCAATAGTACAGTCTTCCACCACTGTTGATGACTGTGCTAAATAGCATCAAAAAAATTCTGACAGTTACAGGCTTATCACTTTGACCGTAGCCAAATCATCACAGAAGTTATTAGAAAGCAAGTGTGCAGGACAGCAATCCAGCATCAGAGGCAAACAGGAAATAGCACTTGTTAGCACCTTGCATCCCAGTTAATCGAAGCAGTTTACAAACTTTACTGATATCCAGCCTCACCACAAATCTGTCAGGCAGGGAAATGTTATTAAGCATTATTCCCCAGATGGAAAAGCAGTGCCAGGGGCATAGGTCACTACCAGCACTGACACAGTTAACAATACTTCTCTGCCACTTGATACCCATTCCCATATTTAAAAACACTAATAGGGTTCGGATGCTGAAGCAATCCAGCAGAGCTTTCTAAACATTCACATATACACCGATCATCTGACCAACAAGTGGAATTGGTTTGAACATAGCTATTTCTCTCCTGCTGGAAGAACTTCACCAAGAAGCCTTATACAGACATGGCTGAAACTTGCAGACCAGCTGGCTGCCTAATGTCTTAATCCTGAGCCAACTTCTTCTCCCAGAACCTATTTTGTAGGGGATGACACAGATGCACCACAGCTGGACCACCATCTCTGAGTTGTTCTCAAACCACTGGATTCTGATTATGTTTACAGCAACACATCTGCAGCCATTAATTCAAATACTATATTTCCATTAAAACACATATTTGAGTATTTGTCAAACTTCTTTTCAATTATGTATATTTGGCTGTACCTTTCATCTCATGTCTGTGACAGGAAGCTCAGAAGACTGTGACTGCTCTTCAGTCTGCAAGAGCTTGGCTATGTAAGAAACAAATAAGCCAGCCCAAAAATCCAGCGCTGGCCCTTGGAAGTGCACCGAACTTGTTACTCCTGCTACTTATTTGTGTACTGTGGACACCACTCACCGTGGTGGCCTGGGCATGTTTCTGAGGAGGTCCACCTCAAGGTAGGGCTGTAAGCCAGTCAAGAACTCAGGTGGGGTTGACTGTGGGCTGATACATAATTCATGTTACTGAATGTCATTCCCTACGACTTTTTGACATCCATTATATGACTGACTTTTTTTCAAGGGTAGAATTCACTTTACAACAGTTAATGTTCTCTGTATAGTTACAATGTTGTTTCCATCACCACACTTGTTGTAAAACAGGGTAGAATTGAGAAGGTCTAGCAGTGTATAACTGCATAATTACTAT
The DNA here is from genome assembly GCF_003945595.2 of Pipra filicauda. Taxonomy (NCBI): domain Eukaryota; kingdom Metazoa; phylum Chordata; class Aves; order Passeriformes; family Pipridae; genus Pipra; species Pipra filicauda. The sequence continues at coordinate 1,053,138 of NW_024104273.1, read as the reverse complement.
TAGTAGATACTACTTGGACTACTTCACATCATGTCTCAGAACCCAGTGTTGGGGGGGAAATTGCTTACGGCTTCAGATAGCAAAATAATTTTTGTTAACACCACAAATCAAATGCAGTTAAATGACATTCTCATAGGCACTATCTGGCTGCTAGGCTTGCTGCAAGTCTTTTTTCTCCTGCAAGGCAATGAATCTCTGATGCTGACAATTTGCTCAAGAGCATCCCTTCACTGCAAATGCAGGAAATATTTCTGAATTACTTTTAGGGTTATGCAATTTTACATATTTCAAGGTCTCAGCCAAATATATTTGCCTTGAGCACTATTTTTCTATTTCTTTAATATTATGAAAACAATTACATACTTAAAAAAATAAAACCAAAACAGAAATGATAAATACTTACCACTTGGCTTATATCATATCCCCAAGGAAGAAAAAGAACTCCTGTGTTATATTTCTCCCAGTGTGAACACATGAAGTTAAACAAGACAATGCTTAAATATATATACATTGTATATACAGAAACTCCAGTCTTCCCATTGTCACGGGAACAGACAGAAAAAAAGGAAAGCACAAAAATGGAGGTAGCCCAGCTATCCAGTCCATGGTCGAATAGTTCTCCTAGAGGAGTACTGGACTGAGTCCTTCGAGCATGTTTCCCATCTATGGAGTCTAGAAGGATTGGGAAAGAAAAAGAAATGAAAATTTAGAGCACAACAAAAGGAGTAACTTTCTTCACATACACTGCACTACTGCCATATATAACGCATGAGAAAATTACAATGACGACTGAAGCACAACAGCCTCCTCAATACTAAGGATTAGGATTGCTCATAAAATACTTGTTTCAGTTATCAAGCAATTTTTCTGTCCTTACCTCAGCTCTGAAGCTTTAATGCCACCTTTCTTATGAGCTTTAGAAAGACATTCAAAATTACTTGCCCCCAGTGGTCTTGAAATGCTTTAATGTCAGTCCCTGCAATCAGTTTCAAGCGCTGAAAAGTGTCCATAGGGCTTCCCACCCATCCACTGGTGTTGGGCACCCTCTGAGCCTTCAGACCATTGTGAGGTAGACTGGGGACATTGTTTAGTGGTGGAATTGGCAGTGCTGGGTTAATGGTTGGACTTAGCGATCTTCAAGGTCTTTTGCAAAATGTATTATTATATGAATCTAAAAATACATTATAGTTAAGGTGCATTACACGTTGATTGATCACTTTTAATACTTGAGTGCTTGAAAGATGGTCCAATACTGCACTGGATCTCACTCTGAAGTTGGACAATATGGTTTGAGTTGATCTGATAATTCACTGCTGTTGAACAGGGAGACCTGCAGCCTGTTCAGCTGGTGGAAAGAGAGTAAACATTATGTTTTCTTCTGTGTCACTAATAGATTTGGTGTTATGAATAGTACAAAAACCAAGGGAGATAGCACAAGAGAGGGGTGGTGAATGCAGGCAGGAGGAAGGGGATCTAGTGGTTGTAACCTTTCTTAGTTGTGTTGTCAAACCATACCCTTAGCCTCTTCTCTGAGATTGTGCTGCTGAAAAATATTTTCCTCTTTAAGTGTAAAGACACAGAATGAATCTCTTAGGAAAAAGTACGCAGAACAAACCTTACAGATTACTTACTATTGTCTTGAATCTCAGAATAAAATGGAGAGTTTTTTTCTTTTTAATGTTACTTGGAAGGTAAAGCAGTTATTAGCTATTGATAGCATTAATAACGCAAAACTGACTAGAGATACGACTCAGCAGAGTGAGACCAAAGTCTCCACAGCTGCTATAGATCATATGCTACTTACTTCACCAGATTATTTCTCATTACTCTGAGTTTTGTTTAATGTAAATACACTTTAGGGACCTAAACTGGGAAAACATGGGATTTCATTTTGTACAGTTTTTAGACTGTCTCTCTATTGTAATACCTAAACAGCTGTGAGATATCCTCCACTCAAATACAAATCTCTTGAGACAGTTCTCACAACTCTAAAATTAAATATCTCAAAGAGGATTTCAAATATAGCTTGCCCCTTTCTAGAGACACTTTCTTTCTCTATTAACATTACCACTGAATTTTCAACATCTTACTGAAATGTGCAGAACCTCAGCTTATATATAAGCTTGAGGTTAATTGAATGGTGTTACGATAACTGTAGAAATTCTTCCATCTAGTAAAGAATATTTCTGAAATTTAACTAGCAAATAAGTATATTATCAACCCTAAACAGTTTATGGTCTTTTATACTTCAAGAATACCTATCCAAAATAAGAGAGAATTCAGTTACACAGGTAATATTTTTAAAAATGCGAACATTAGAAAATTTTTCTGTTCATAAATTATTTTAAGTTGTCACAAAAGTGACATCAGATAGTAAAATATGTACATCACAGAGAAGTGGTTTTCATTTTGCAAGAACTTTAGTTTTATTAAAAAGAGGCTTACAATGGTGTCATAAAATACAGTATTTCTAATTATAATGGGTATGGAGAAAAACACAGGAACTATATGACACATAGATAAAATCAGATTTTCAAAAATCTTTAACCAGATTTTCCACGTAGTTTGATTACCTTTTTAAGAGATTGAGAATATTTTAAGTTTCAGTTTAAAATTGTTCATGCCAACACTGGTGTGTATTCCATAGCAGACATACACTGTCCCACACTTCCATTGCTTTAGAATTCTTGTATTATGATTTTGTCTCATAAAGGTTCATAAATATTCAGTTTTATTAAATTTTATATAACTTTTAAAGAGTGGAATTTAAAATAACAGCAAATAGCAGTCCATTTTATGGAAAGGGAAAGATACCAAACCACCTTAAAAAAGGGGGTGGAGGGAAGAACAGCATTTGGAGAGAGAAACTGTGTCATTAAAAAGAAGATGAGAGAGATTACAGCTGCATATTTGGTTAGTTATTATGGCTCTTTGCAGTCTTCCAAAGGGAAAACTTTGGCCATGAAGAATTAAATCTGAGACTAAATATTTCATGAAGTGGCTTGGACAGCAGACATAAAAATCTACATATACGTTAGTTCATTATAGCTTTGACTGTCAACATCAAATTCCTTGCCTTCCAAGTATTAGGAACTAGAGGCGTCACTGGTAAATACCATCTACATTAAGAATCTTGGAAGCTGAACTTCCAATGAGCTTTCTGGGCATACAGTAACAACTCCAATATGTAATTCCTATTTATGAAACAATAGTCATTTCATTAAATTCTATACAATTACACAAAAATGGTTTTCACAAAGAAACTGCTGCTTCTGATAATTATTATAGAGAGCTAGGGAAAACTGACCATTGCTTTTTATGGTACAAATACAAAGAAATTCCAGAAAAAAATAATTTTGGCATGATCTCACCAATTTAACAGAAATGCCAAGGCATTTACAATGCAGAGGGAGATTTCTCCACAAGGGGATACCCCCAGATCAATCAAGATGGCTCTATACGCATGAGTCTGATTCCAAAAGTCGTCAGCACCTTTGCACAGCACTGCAGCATACTAATCTATAACACATCCGTTTGTAGCCTCAGTGTCTCAAGTATGGCACACAAATATATGGCTACACTCTGCAATGGCCTCACAAGAAACAGCTCCAAGGAGAGTGTACATTTAGAATCACAGAACAGAATCACTACGGTTGGAAAAGAATTCCAGGATCAAGTCAACTTTTGACCAAACACTACGAGGTCAACTAAACCACAGCACTATATGCTGCATCCAGGAATTTCTTGAACACTTCCAGGGATAGTTACTCCACCACCTCCCTGGGCAACCCATTCCAATGCTTAACAATCCTTTCAGGGAAAAATTTCTCCCTCATGTCCAACCTGAACTTCCTCTGGTGCAGCTTGAGACGATTTCCTCTTTTCCTGTCACTGGTTGCCTGGGAGAAGAGGCTGACCCCCACCTGGCTACAAACTCCTTTCAGGTAGTTGTAGAGCCTGAGCCTCCTCTTCTCCAGACTAAACAATCCCACAGCTCCCTCAGCCACTCCTCACAGGACTTGCGCTCCAGCTCTGTTGCCCTTCTCTGGACTCAGTCCAGCACCTCAATGTCTTTCTTGTAGTGAGGGGCCCAGAGCCGGACGCAGTACTCAGAGGTGCGGCCTCACCAGTGCTGAGTACAGGGAGAAAATCACTTCCCTGGTCCTGCTGGCCACACTATTGCTGATATAAGTCAGGATGCCATTGGCCTTCTCGGCCACCTGGGCACACTGCTGGCTCATGTTCAGCTGCTGTCAACCAGCACCCCAAGGTCCTTTTTCACTAAACAGCTTCCCAGCCACTTTTCCCCAGGCCTGTAGTGCTGTGTGGGGTTGTTGTGACCCAAGTGCAGGACCCAGCACTTGGCCTTGTTAAACCTCATACCCATCAATGGGCCCTCGGCCCATTGATCCAGCCTGTCCAGATCCCTGTGCAGAGCCTTCCTGCCCTCCAGCAGATCAACACTCCCACCCAACTTGATGTCATCTGCAAACTGACTGAGGCTGAACTTGATCCCTTCATCCAGATTCTGGATAAAGACATTAAACAAGACTGGCCCCAACACTGATCCCTGAGGAACACGACTGATGACTGGTTGCCAACTGGATGTAACTCTATTCACCATCACTCTCTGGGCTCAGCCATCTGGACAGTTTTTAACCCAATGAGAAGTGCACCTGTCCAAGCCACAGGGTGCCAACTTCTCCAGAAAAATGTTGTGGGAGCCAGTATCAAAGGCTTTACTGAATTCCAGGTAGACAACATCCTCAGCATTTCCCTAATCCACTAGGCTGGTCATCTGGTCACAAAAAGAGATCAGCTTGGTCAAGTAGGACTTACCCTTCCTAAAGCTATGGTGGCTGGGCCTGAGCCCCTGGTTGTCCTGTACGTGTTAAGAGATGGCACTAAGATGATCTGCTCCATGACTTTCCCTGGCTCTGAGGACAGACTGACAGACCTGTAGTTTGCCAGATCCTCCTTCCGACACTCCTTGCAGATGGCCACCACATTGGCTCATCTCGAGTCTTCCGGGACCTTCCTGATTAAGCATGATAAATGATGGAGCGTGGCTTGGTGAGCTCATCCACTGGCTCCCTCAGCACCCTCAGATGGATCCCATCTGAACCCATAGACTTCTGAGTGTCTAAGTGGCACAGCACCTCACTAACTACTTCCTCCTGGATTGCAGGGGGTCTATTCTGCTCCCCATCCCTGTCTACCAGCTCTGGGGACTGGCTGCCCTGAGGATAACCAGTCTTTCTGTTAAAGACTGAGGCACCAAGTACCTCAGCCTTTTCCTCACCCTTGGTTACAGTACTTCACATCCAATGAAGGATGGAGATTTTCCTTGGCCCTCTTTTTGTTATTAAAGTATTTATAAAAACATTTTGTATTATCTCTCACAGCCGTGGTCATATTGAGTTCTAGCTGAGTTTTCATTATTCTAATCTCTCTAAATGACCTAATGACATCCTTGTACTCTTCCTGACTTGCCTATCCCTTCTTCCCAAGGTCATAAACTCTAATTTTTTTTCTGAGTTCCAGAAAAAGCTCCCTATTCAGCTAGGCCAGTCTTCTTACCCGACAGCTCATCTTTCAGCACACAGGGATGGTCTGCTGCTGTATCTTTAAGATTTCCTTCTTAAGGTATGCCCAGCCTTCCTGGACCCCTTTTACACTGCACTGTGCAGTCCATGTAAATATACTACCTTGGGGCCCCCCAAAAATTAACTCTGTTGCACCACATTGCGGAGAGACTAGTTCAGAATGAGATAGGTTTGGAAGAAAAAGCAAAACCACCATGCTATTGTGGATCTCACTCCCAGGTCTGCATCAGTTCAGGTTTATGTCTTCACACCACTGCACAGCAAGGTGCAATATACCTAAAAATACAGTCATGGTACGGTACAAAATAGTAAAAATGGAATACGAAATTGAGTTGTAGGTGTTACAGGAGAAAAACAGCAAGAGGAAAGAAAAAAATCATACTTCATCTCCATAAGAAGCTCAGCCCTGTCATCACACATATCATCACCGTTTCTCCTGACATACACCATAAGCACTGAAGTATCTAACAGTTTCCTTTTTCTCTGCTTTGCCCTTTTTTTTTCATTTGTCCTTGAAAGCACCCTCTGGTATCGCTGGCATCGAGAAGTTTCTCAGAATGTCAACATCAAGGAACAAAGATTTTTATGAAATCAAAGAGCAATGACTCCTATGAAGACAGGATGAGAGACTTGGGGCTGTACAGCCTTGGGAAGAGAAAGCTTCCAGGGAGACCTCAGAGCTGCCTTCCAGTGCCTAAAGGGGGTCCTACAAGAGAGCTGGAGTGGGATTTTTTTACATGGGCATGGACGACAGGACAAAGGCAAATGGGTTCAAACAGAAAGAGATTAGATTAAATAATGTTTAGATTAAACATTATGAAGAAATTCTTTACGGTGAAGGTGGTTGGACACTGGATCAGATTGCCCAGAGCAGTTGTGGATGTCCCATGCCTGGAAGTGTTCACAGCCAGGTTGGATGGGGCTTTGAGCAACCTGGTCTAGTGGAAGGTGTCCCTGCCCACGGCAGAGAGAAAGGAAATAGATGGTCTTTAAGGTCCCTTCCAATCCCAACCATTCTATGCTTCTTTGAGTGCTGCTACATAACGATTTCCACTGTTCCTCTAAAATAATTTGAACTTTACAGAGGGGTAAGAGCCTCATCATCAACCTCTAAAATATAACGTCATACGCTGTTCAGGGTTTTCTTCAGTCTTATAAATTTTGTGTGTATGTGTGTTTGGTTGGTTTTTTTTTTAATCTAAGAGAACTGTTTTGGAAAGAGATCAGTAATTTATCCACAGTGCCTCTTCATCTCAGAATCCACACTAGTGAATTTGAAGATAAAACTATACAAAGACATAAGATGTGTAAATTATTTCACTGTACTTTACCTAAAGCATAAGCACAAAAAGTGGTAAAAGCACTGAAGAGCCACACCCAGGTGGGAACAAGTCCAGGACTGCTACCTGAAAGAAATGGGGTAGTAAGTCAGTGTAACAGTGGTTAACCTCAAAGAAATCCACCAACATATGCATATGTATAAAAACAAGTTGCCACTGACTAACCTACTGCATCGAACAGATTGAAATACTTGGTTTTGACCTTCAGGCATCACTGAGCTCTACTGAAGACATATTGAGCAGGCTTAAATGTGTTTACACTGTAGAGGACAGAAGATAAGGTTTTTTGGTCCTGAAATTACTCTATTATTGCACAAAACAATGACAGTAACGAGATAAAAATTTTTACAGGTCACAGGAAGACTATCCATTGACAAATTAGTTAATGTTTATGTAATATCTAGAAGCAAAAAAAAGGTATTTTTCAAGCAAGATTATCAGTGCCAGCCTGGGGTTTATGTAGTACTTTTACCGTACAGATCTGAACAGGAAGTTGTTGTCCTCAGGCTAGGACAAATATTAGCACCTTTTTTTTTTCCTTGAGAAAAAGGAAAAGAAAGTTGAATTGGACAGAGCCCAGGGTTCTGTTCTTGCTCTGCTGATAGCATTAACCCAAGGTTATTGTTGCTCTTTTAAAGAAATCAATCCTTTTTCCGAAGACTGTTCTATTTAACTTAAACATCATGCAGTAAGTACTACACTAGCACTAAACAACTGTAAATGCCTCTCAGATTTCTGGCATTTGGCACCTAACACAGGGAATTCGTGCATACAGAGGGGTGTCCTTGCCTGAATGATGCCAGGAGTTGCCAGCACCTAAAGCAGTGCCTTGACTACCTTTCTCAATGCCTCATTTTGCCATTCTGAAAGAAAAGATGGCAATTCCTGACTCCTAGCTGCAAATCTGCAAACTGTAGAATGAAAACCAGCTGTCCAGGAAATTAAGTCTTTTATTTCTGATCCTAGGTATGGGATTGATATATGATACTCAAAAGGCTTGTTAGGTTGCATGAATGTTTTCAATAAATTGAGAAATGATGGGCACTGTTCTCATGTGAAATCGAGAAGAGGATTGCAAACTACACATATAGGCCTCAACTCCAACAGACTTAATCACCATTTCAAATATCTTCAAGTTCCATGTACATCTACTGGGAATTTGTCAAGATAACATCATCCCATTAAAAAGATTTGTTCTGGATGCTCTTTTATTACAGAACTTAATGTTAGCTGCATTGATAAAAAAACCCCAAGTGTTTAAGAATGAGGCCACACAATATATAACAAGCTGGCCCTGAAAACATAATGCTCATACAGGATTACTTTTGAACTAAAACTGCTAACAAGTATCTCTGCCTCTAGAATTATTACCATAAATGTACAAACAGCCCACACTAAAGGGTACCTCTTGAATCTAAACACAGGTATAAAAAAAATTAAAGACAGCAAAACACAGTTGTTTCAGGAAATAAAACTGTTGCCTTCACTAAATTGTCTAATTTAAAGAAAACTAAAGCTTTTTATATATTTATATATATATATATAGATGTTTTACATATTAAACACCTTACAGAAGATGCTTACTACTTTTTGTAGGCTCCAACAGCTGGTCTGAGAAGCCCAGAACTAAACATGCCCTACACTCAGAGGCAATCAGCCAAAAAGCTTCTGACTTGGTCTACCACGAAGAGCAAATACAGACTGAGACTCAGAGAGTCGCAATTTGAAGCAACATTTATTTAGAAACTATGTCTTCTTTGTCTAGAAGCAGTTTTGAATGGGGGGTGTGTATAGTAATGAAAGAGAAATAACTTGTTCAGGCATCAATTTAGGTATTAGGAAATGTGAAACCAATGAAAACTTTATGAAGAACATTTGGGTGTTTTTTGTCTGTGCATTTAAATCCTGGAATAAACTTTAAATAAAATGAGATATTATCATAGGCTGCAAGCAACATATGCTGAAACCCATTTTAGGGATAAAATTAAATAATATTTTTCAATAAAATGTTCTTAATTTTTAAGGCCATATGTGAGGTCAGATCCTCCTGTTGTGCTCATGGAGTGTCATGAAGGGAATGAGTGGAAGATTCAAGTGTCTGATCCCTCCCCATAACATTCAGAAGTACAAGCAGCGCACTAATTCTAAAAAATTACAACATGAGGATTTTTACCTGAGGCAGTGTAGTCCCAGTCATAAAAAGATATTAGAAAATAATTAAATAAAATCATGACAAATCCAGAGAATGTTAACAGGTTGGGAGCAATCCACAAAGGCACTATCTGTTAAAAAAGAAAGAAAAAAAATTTCAGAAAAACTGTACATCCTATTTTAATTAAATATTTTATATCAGGAAAGAAGCCTTTATATGGCATCAGCAACGTTCAGATTTGTGCATATTTCACCATTCTCAAATTAAAATACCATTTTCATTTCTGAAATTTATTTTCAAATTCAATCCTTTTGCCTGATCTTTGTGACTGCAGTAAAAATGACATTTTAAAACACTGTATTCCCTATGTTGTACGTTATCCTTATTTATCCAATCATCAAGGAAAACTTCCTGCAATCATCTGTATCAGAACTGAAAGAAGACTGCAGCACCCCAGTGTGGTAATTCAGCATCCACGTGGTAGGGTTTTTTAAGTATTCTATTCCCACACTATAAAAAGGAAATTTCCTTTTCTAAAATGTGTCAATAATTTCTAACTCAAAACATCAACAAAATCATACCCTGAGTGCATGACACTTAGATTCAGAAGATCTCTCCATTACACGCAGCTCCCTACTTCTCTAGATAGTAATGTACTGCTAGGGTCTCCTTCTTTACTTATAAATTATAAACACTCCATTAATTGATTTTACTTTGTAGGGTGCTGAAAAGGATTCTGTCTTCACCTAAACCTCTAATTCTTTGTCCCAGTAACCCCTCTCAGCTATTCACACCCTGCAGCTTTAAGGTGTTTCTTATACTGCAACAGGGATCCCGTTTGGTAACACTCTATCCAAATAACACAGTTTCTCCAGCATATTTTTTTGAAACAGCACACACAGTTTTCTACATGATTTTTAGACAGAACATACTTGCAGAAACACTAAGTATCAAATAGCATCACTCAAACACACTATCAATATATTTAAAATAGAAAAATATCGGAGGCTTATAATCAAATTCTTTGGAGAGCCTAATGACTGAAAATATATCTAAAGTACTTTAACAGTACAAATTATTACAAGACAATACTAAAGAATAGGAAGTCAAATAATTTCAGATACTAATAACAGTTTTGAAATAAAATGATTTGTTAGTTTCTCTGGACTAGCTAGATGGACAGACAGATGAATACATATGAATTTGTATACACCTTTACATTTCCTCTATCCTATTACTACACAAAAAATTTACTTTTAAAATTTGAATGCTTGAATGATTAATTATTCTGACCAGATCCTCTTTTCCTACTGTAGAACAATTTATAATACTCAAGAGGAATTGTGCAACTGATAGTGTACAGCCTAAAGTGTAAACTTTCAAAAAATCAGATTAAAATTCCTGAATACTTTTCTGTTATGTTTTTTAGATGTTTTCTGTAATAGCATTAGTAGTAACTATCATATCTGAAAGTTTCTTTCTTTATCACCAGGATTTTATCACTAATTTTAAAACACTGTATGTCAGCTCTCATAGTATTTAAAATACATCACGGAATGCATGCAACTACACTAAAAAAAAAATTTAACATTTCTATAATCCTGAGTGTTTAAAAGCCCAAATCTAAACCTCTAAGAAAAGGGACAGCAAATGTCCCCTGAAGTTCCTTTTGGAGAACACCTAGGGTAGAACCCTTCACTGCACAGTCCCCTTTTCTTATATTGACTGCACGTTCAGCATGCAGCAACAGCAGCATGTTCTCCCCATTTTGCTACCTGAGGATGCAGAAAATGAATCTCCTGCTGGGGAATTTATCTGATGTCTATGACCATAATTATATGAAACATGAACGACAAACACTAAAAAAATTCTAGATTTGTCTCTTTTAGTCTGAACTGTGGACCAAAATAGTGTGTTAAGACACCATGGATGAACCGTTTACGTTCAGCATGCAGCAACAGCAGCATGTTCTCCCCATTTTGCTACCTGAGGATGCAGAAAATGAATCTCCTGCTGGGGAATTTATCTGATGTCTATGACCATAATTATATGAAACATGAACGACAAACACTAAAAAAATTCTAGATTTGTCTCTTTTAGTCTGAACTGTGGACCAAAATAGTGTGTTAAGACACCATGGATGAACCGTTTACGTGGACATACAGACGCCATCCGACGTATTGTTTTAAAATGACTGACTTCTCCTGCACGATTCATAAGAATTGTTGACTATTAAATCAAGTGGGGCACCACAATCATCTGCTTTCTAATTAGGCTCATTATTCTAAACAGTCACAATGTCATCATTAAATTATTACAGAAAACAATTTAAGCTTACACAGTGCAAACATGAAGAAGTTATTTTAACCCACTTTCTTGCTAACAGCAGGTATTCTAAGAAGAAAACCTTCAAAGGATGTTGTTATACTTGCAATCCCTTTGGCTAACAGACACACCATGAAAAACAGTTACAGGAGTTCTGTCCTCAGGAAAACAGACTCTCCTGCAGTTAAACCCCTAAGCATGTTCTTTTGATCCCTACCGAACCTAATCTGTCTAGGTATTTGGAAAGTCTTCCAATTGCAAAATCCCTTTTTTTACATTTAATGCCCCTTATCCTTTTGGTTGGCCTTACAGTACCATCACCTTATTTCAGAATTTAAAAAATCACAGAGTGTTCAAGATTAACTTCTTACACACCTTGGAGAAATAGAGTCTGAATTTATGGAAGGATACATTGCAAACTTTATCATCTAATTAACAGACAGTAGAATTCTAATATACCGATGTGTTACATGATTAATACAACTGAAGGTACCATAGGGAGAATCACATCTGTTCTCCGGCAAAACTTTTGTATGCTTAAACCTTTTAAAAAACTTTTAGTTCCACAAAACACTAAATGATTTCTGTTCCACCAGGTCTACAGCCACTCATTCAAAAAGCCTTAATAAAAACAGCAAATCCTTTAATATATCAACTATTTGGATTATAAATGGTAAAGTACATTTATATAAAGTTCTGTTCAAACTTCACTAAGTCACTTGAGACCACTAAAATTCTACTCTTGCCCAATTCTAGTGATAAAATCAAAGTTCATAAAGGCAACAGAGGGGAGTTAAATTGATTTCAGTGAAGCTGGCATACACCTATGTATCCCACTGGGATTTCCTCCTTTTCCTCTCATTGTCCTGAACAGATGTGATTTCTTATGAACACAAATACAGGAGGAATATTCAGTTTGCGTAATAGCTAAATAATACTGCTCATTATTTATCGGAGAGCACAAGATTGTGCTTCATTATAAAATACAAATCCCAATTAAAGGTAAATGCATGGAGCACTGAATTAAATGAAGATGAAATGCCTATAGTTGCATAATCAGCATAGTTTTAAATAACACGTAGAGTCATATCCTAGTGTCATATCCTGGCTTGTATCAGCAGTAGTGTAGCCAGCAGAACCAGAGCAGTGGTCTGTACTCGGCACTGGTGAGGCTGCACCTTGAATCCTGTGTTCAGTTCTGTGCTCCTCAGTACAAGAAGGGCATTGAGGTGCTGGAGCCTGTCCAGAGAAGGGCAATGGAGTTGGTGAAGAGTCTGGAGCATAAGTCCTACGGAGAGCAGCTGAGTGGGCTGGGGTTGTTCCATCTGGAGAAAAGGCAGCTCAGAGGGGGACATTATCACTCTCTACAACTGCCTGAAAGGAGGTTGTAGCCAGGTGTGGGTTGGTCTCTTCTCCCAGGTAACAAGTGATAGGACATGACGAAACAGCCTCAAGTCACACAAGGGGAGGTTACATTGGACATTAGGTAAAATTTCTTCACCAAAAAGGTTGTTGAGCATTGGAACAGGATGACCAGGGAAGTGGTGAACTCACCATCCCTGAAGATATTTAAAATACACGCATATGTGGCACTTGGGGACATAGTTTAGTGTGGAATTGGCAGTGTTGGGTTAACAGTTGGACTCGATGATCTGAAAGGTAATTTTCAACCTAAATGATTCTATGGTTCTATGATTCGTATAGTTGTTACTATAGTTTCATACAACATGGAAAAACTGCCATGAACATGAGTTTTTTTTCTACATCACAGGATATTATAGTCTAGGGCATGGTCATAGATCAGCTATAATGCTTACAATAGGTACAAGTTACCAAAAAAAAAAAAAAGTATTCAAAGCTTCTCCTAAAACTAAGATATAATTTATTAAGATAACACTGGTGTACTTGCACTTCAAGAGAAAATAGTATTTTGGCGCTCAGACGAGCAGAATTTTCTTGAACTGAGTTTGGAATAACAGTTACTGCCACATCTGGTTTCAGTATCTAGCCAGGAATAAAACCATTATAGCAACAATTTTGGTGCTCTCCCAGTTCTCATTTTTATCTCTAAGAGCAATCTCCATTACATACTCTTTTCTTCTGCTGCTGTGCATTGCCAGCTCCTCTGCAGGACTCTGATTCTACATAGCATCTTCTAACATTAGAATGACTACTTCTACAAAAGCTGAAAGCAATATAGTTTCCCTTTAAATCCTTGCAACACATCACTGAGAATTATTCTCTAACACTCTTGCACCAGAAGGCAAGGTAGAACATTCAGTGCTGTATCTTCAGTATTCAAACCAAATGGCAAAGTACAGACAGCAGCCACCCCAGTCTTTGGTTCCATACTCAGATCTCCCAACTTTTGAAACAGGTTTTCAGTCCTTCGCTCTGGTTGGGTTCTCCTTCAGAGAGAAGAGAACTAAATCATGCTCATCCAAAACTCAATGAGGTTTAAAAAAATCTAGAGGTCCCATTTTTTATGGGTTCTATCACCTTATACTACATGGGGACATTCAAGAATGCTGCTTTTCCTCTCGTAGAATGCTGCAACCATTAGAAGAACTTATCTCCAAAGGAAGTTTTGCATTGCAATACACCCCCTTCAATCTGAGAGCAGATGAATACCCATGGATTTCCTAAACCAAAGTGCAAGTGCACAGTAAAGCCTCTGCTCATCTCCTGTGCCAGACTGCAAAGTGCTGGAGGGGCTTTTCTGCCTCATTGTTTTCCTCAATGGTATGATGGGAATGAAAACAGAATCTCTGAACTGAATTACTGAATTCAGTGTCACATCTTTGAATTGCTTTTTACTCATACATGTTTGGGTTAGTTTTTAATTCTTAAGTTAGGACATATAAACACTTTTCATTAAATTATCTTGAGATTATAAATGAGAGACTATGATTTTCCTGCTGTATTAAGAATAAGAAACACCTTTATTACAGAATCCAGAGATGGCAGATCCAACAGCACTCTGACCATGTACATCCATTTTTGTTAGTACAAAGCTTTATTTTCAAGTCTGCTCCAATCTAAATATTTCCTGTAACAAGGCAGATGCCGAAATCATTGCTTTCTTGGAGATCAATAAAGTTCATATTTATTTGAGATAAAGAGCTTTTTTTTTTTTTGCCAACAACAGCACAACTAATTGTGAGCAGTTTATTTTTAGAAACTGCAGATCATAACACACTCAAGAGATGGCATCTTCCAATCGTTATGGTTATCATGGTAACTGCTCTCATTTTCAGCTTCTTAAAGAAATGCCTTGCTCCCTCGAGCAAGTACCCTTGGGAGAAAATGAGACAGCACTTGCATAAAATCATATGCACGGCACAGAGATAAAGCCATGCTGTTGTTAGGCAGCATATGCTGCACAAAAATAATTTGTAGTAAATAAACCCCTTCATGTCTGCAAAGCTGTTTAATGGAAGATGTAAAAAAGAAATGGATGCCTTTTCTGTAGCAATCAGAAAAAAATAAGTAAACCTTTTTTTTCTAAAAAAAAATAAAATCTCAAAATAACATACTCGTATAAACACGTGGGTAGGGCCCTTCCCAAATCTTCGTTCATGAAGCCTAGCCATGAAAAACAGGTATACATCCTGCAACATTTGTTTTCTTTTATCAAATGCCCTAATTTCAGCTTTATTAATCAATATTTTTAAATGAAAATACATGATGTATTTAAAACAAATTCTTATATTAACATGTGAAGTTTTTATTAAATAAAATTCTTACCTTAATAATTTTGTTCCAGATGGGCTGCATAATATACACAGATAAAGGATTTGTATCCACAGCACTGTACTGTGAGGAAAAAGCAAACATGTTAAACAAAGCACAGAACAATGCTTATTTTTTCAGCATCTAAGAGCAATCACTCTGAGCGTGACTGGTGTAAATTTATTTTGTTCTGATGACCATTCATACAGGTTTAATTTAATTTAAAAGCACTGGCCTGGTTTACACTTACCCTATTAGTAATCCCATGTACTAACACAAAGGTTTAGGCTTGCGAACTGGCAAACAGCTCTGCAGTCACATTTTACTGCTAAATTCTTATTAATTTTACAAGTTATCCTATAAGAGTCTGCATTTCTACCATATTTTGGATTTATTTACTTGCACTACCACTCATACACAGTCTGAGCAGTGGTTTCTTGCTAGTATTAGGATAGATAGTGCATATGGAATATGTTCATAAGTAGAATATTATCTTGCAGAGATACAAAGCTTTTGTCATAGTAACACAGTTGCATTTGCACTATGCTAATTCATGTAAGGCAATGTTATTATAAAAATAAGCCTAAAATAGCACAGTCCATTACCACAATAAAATTTTCCCATTGCACAGACTTGTAAATATATTTTATGTGTTTTATAATTCCAACAGGTATATATCTGTACCTTTTGCAAACAAAATATTTCAGAAATCCAACCCCACCCCAAATTGCTGGTGTCTGCTTTTTCCTCAGAAGGCAGTATCAAGTTTTATCCTGCCTTGAGGCTGCAGAACACAGAATCAGAACCCCCAGAAGAACGATCTTAACTGACAATACCACTCGCAATCATGTTCTTGAGCTCCGGCAGGTCCACAGTCGAAGAAGTTATCCGTCATTGGGGTGAAACACGTAATTATTTCAGAAATTCTAGGACTTTGAAAGTGCATATGTTGCTTAACGTTGTTAGCATGATGCATATGACTCACATAAATCTTCAGATATATCTATATATACCATTGTCCAAACATCGTGTGCAGACAATGGGAACAAAATAGGGATGTGTTAGACCACAGGTTGACAAAGCTGTTCACATGCAGAAGAGCTGATGACAGAGTCTTTCGTTTCACATAACTCCAGCTAACAGTTAACTGTTCTCCCTATATAGTTAATTTATTGACCTCTCTTAGCCAACTACCCTTTGGATAAGATTGCCCTCCAGAAGTACCTGTTTCAAGTCATTAATTATCAAAGCAGCCTAGACACTTGTCTTAAACTTAAGACATCTTTTAGGTGACTGAAGTCTAGCAAGACTCATTTCAGTTTCAGTATCCCTATCTGCAAGCTTTTCCATACACACCTAACTTGCACACGTGGGAGCTAAGAGCTTCCAGTGGACAAGTGCAAGTGGGACAAAAGATTCATGAAGCATGCCTCAGGTTTTGCATGCACAGTCTATGACTTTGCATCTCATCTTTCTGAGGGTATCAGCCTATGGAATGCTTAGGAACTCTTCCATACATTTCCTTTTTCTATGCATACAAAGGATATGTTTTAATTACCTTCTGGAGAAAACAAAGCATTCAGATAATTATTTTGTGATTTGTGGTTAAGTTTAAATCATGATCATAAGTACAGCATTCTTGTAAATTTATTTTAATACCCTGCTTTGTTCTGCTCCCAAGAAGCTGCTAACCTCAAGGCCACGAAATCCTCAGGAGTTTAATGTTCATGTCTGGTCAGAAAAGCAAAGTACTGAGTAACACGCTCATGTTATGATCAGTGAACATGAATGCAAGAGTGCACTGAACCTTATGTAAAAACAGTACTGCCATTTGCTATTGTGTAATTCTGTCCTTTTCAGGGCACTTCTAGTAAAAGGCAGAAGTGGAAGAGGATAAGCCTGTTAGAGGTTTTTAAGTGCAAGATTGATAAAAGTACTAAGCATTTCTGCCCTAGAAAAGGGAACTTGATTGACCTTATACAAAGAAGAAGGACTTGGAATAATCAGAAAGTTTCTGTCAATTACATTTGAAAGAAATTGTAATATTTGGGAGGGAACAGCAGGAGTGAGGGAATAGGAAAAATGGCATTAATTGACTCCATCTTACTCCCAAGTTTAAAAATTCTTCTGTTGGGTTGTTTTTTGTTTTGTTTTGTTTTGTTGTTGTTGTTGTTTGGGGTTTTTTTTTGTTTTGTAGTTTTTTCTTAATAGCTAAAACCTCCTTGAAAGCCATCTGCTTTCCCTCGTGGTGTTAATAATGGCTTCTAGCAGAGCTGGAAATGAGAATACAGACACCAGACGTGCACACACGGACGTTGATTCGAGCAGCACACGTGAGATGTGCTTTTTACTCTGTGTTCCTGCATTTTAATCTCCATCCAGGGGATCCAATACAGCATCAAGTTTGTACTGGTCAGCTCTGTCAGAGTAGAGAGGAAACATGAGAATATTAGGAGGAAGAGGGGAAAAAAGGAATAAACAGTTAAGAAAAGTAAGAGTAAGGAAAGAAAAGTAATTGAGAAAAACAAGAGAAAGAAAAATGAGCCAAAGCAAAAGTTTGGCTACACAGAAGAAAGACAACCATTCTGAAGTGGCAGAGCAGAGCCAAACATCTGAGGGCAAAAGCACTCACAGTGACCAAGGTCTGCACTGCTGAATATAAATGGTACCTTCTGACTCACATCCACACAGCTTAGAAATACCTCCCCTTATTTCAAACTGGTCACATCCACACCGCACAGCATGTGCTGGACGGGTGTTTGACCTCCTCATCTGGCCCTGCACACCTAACACATTATTTGGACTGAATACACTTTAGTTCAAAGTATCTGAAGCAATCTGGAGACTACATTGAAACCCAGCAACATGGCATGTTCAGAGCATGGAAGTGAGCACCGTGTGTTGCACATGTTCACAAATCCAAACGCCCATGCTGGAAGAGTGCTGAAGGATGGTGAAAGCCAAAAATGGTGTGCACTGCCTCCAGAATGGACTATTCCCAAAACAAAGCCTAGTTATTGTCTTGAGGAGACTTTGGAGAAAAAAACAAAGCAGAAGAACAGGTAGCGAGCTAACCATTAATCAGAGCAGACAGCTGGATCTTCATTGGACTCCCTAGTCCTCTCCAGCCTTGCATTGTGGAGGTATCCCAAGAATAAAATTTTGGAATTACTACAAGTAAGAGAAAAATATAAAGCATGTCTACACAAACTTCAGAGTCAGGAGAGAAAGCAAACCCCAAGAAATGTAGTTGCATAACTGCTAGGAGATAGTTACTTCAACTTAAATTGCTTCTTATGCTAACAGACTATTCCTTTCCTGTACTTAAATTATCTTTTCCCAGATAGCACCATATTGTGTCACACAGTCATATACATTCAGAGATACAGAGTCAAACTGTTGGGAATTGTTTATATTTGAACTGTTGGCATCAAAATGGCTCTGTAGGTTTTAGTCTTGTATTAGTAGCAACAAATTCACTACACTTCACATTCCTGCACAGAAAATAGTGAATTTTAATTTTTCATTGACTTCGTGAATCACATGATTTATTATCTCTGTTGTAAATGCTGGGAGACTGAGGCACATGTGGGCGGTAATTCACCCTATAGCTGGAGAATAGAGCAAAGAATAGAGCCCCAATAGTGTTAGTGGTGTCATATTTATATACATAATTTCAGTATAAGCAATATTGATTTATTCATATAAAATCTGCTCATATTAACTCAATTTTATATTTCTGTTGACTTCTACAAAAGCCTTTAAAAATGTAGAGGCTGAAAAGCTTCTTTCCCAGACAAATTAATGTTTAAAACAGCTATATATCAGGCAGTAATAATGGTTTAGGTTGCAGTATATTGAAATATATGGTTCTGTGATTGCTTGAGTATTTCATGTGAAGTTAGATGCCTATTATGGAAGAATACACTAGCTATCCTGTTCCATGTTCCCACACAGAAAACCTGACAACCATCTAATGACAACATAAGGACTTGAATGAAGAACATAAATATTGGAAAACCTATCCTTTTCCTGCAAGCAAACTCAGCTGGGGCAGACACGTGTATGGAAGAGCCACAGCTGTACCCATGTGCTGACGTTCTAACAACACAAGTGGTCCTGCAGGCCTGAGGAATCTCAAGCAGAGAATCAATACATCAAAAGGAAAAGAGGTAGAATTGTGGTCTTTAAACAAGTGATATATTGAAAATAACTCCTCTTCAGAGTGTTTTCCAAAATAGGTGCATGACGGTGTATTTCAACAATGCCACCCGGACATCTAATGATCACTTCTCCAACACACATAAGTGATGAGCTTGTCATCATCTGGCCTATAAGCAGAGACCTACATCACTGATGGAAAATTTTGAGGGATCTGCTGATGGAAAAGGTTTGAAAAATTGACTTTCACAGCATATATTTGAAATAAAATTAAAAAGTATTTCAGCAAGTGCTGAGGTTTTACTCTCTACCGTGCATGGCTCAGCTACCCCTCCCAGGGCCAGCACAGCACAGATGGTTCCTTCCTTTAGTGCCCATGGGCAGAGGCTTCTGGTGCTGAAGGCGGTGACAGGGTCCCAGCCCTGGGAGCTTTTGGCTCTGATTATGGGACAGGACAGGCTGCCAGGCCCACCTTGCCCTGCTGCCTTGGGGCTCCCACTGCCCCCAGCCATCATGGCATCAATAGCTACCAACACCTTCCTGTGGCTTCTTTTATCACCATCTCCTCTCCAATTACACAATTTCACAACACCTGTGTTTTCTAAATGACAGACAAGGGAATAGGAGGCACAACAATGGATTCTCTTTTGCACAAGATAAGTTTTTTTGTGGTTTTGAAAGCTGCAAAATGACCCTCCCAACCCAGGGAATGAACCAGTCACTACTTAAAGAGAGCTTGGTGGGAAATCACTCTTCTGGGCAACTTCTTATGCAACGTGAACGTGAATTCTGTGGTACCTCACACTTCTGGAATCATAAAAAAATTAAAGAAAATACTGAAATACTGGCACATCTGGTAACAATTTTCCATCCATCTTTCAGATTCCTAGAATACATTAAACACATAGAGTTTAATTCTAGTTTACATATGTTTTTACAGGTTTGTAGATATTATGAGACACAGTTTTGAGTTTTAAAAAAAGCCTCATAAAGGGAAAGAAGAGAATCACAGTATAAACAAAAGAGCTACACAACACTATGGATGCCAAATGAATTCAAAATGTTCAGCAGTTTAAAAGCGCTGATATATTCCAAAACACAATTCTGTTATTTCTAATAATAACATTGCTTTACATTATAGCATCATTTAGTTAATTATTCATAAATAATGGCTTGGATTTTGTATCTCCTACTGCTTAGTTTGGACCACCCTGCCTTTCCTCTTATCCATATGTTTGTTTGTTTTATTAAGTCACTGATATCTAAGTCCAGGAGTTATAAATCCCTAAGACATCTAGGGTTGAAGCATATAACACACAAGTAGAAACTAAAGAACAGGATTTGTAATTTATCCTGGCAAAGAGTAGGTAGTGGAGGGCATGTAATTGCATACTTAGATGCAAACAATTGTCTCTTTGGACTCTGAGGTTGTGGACTCTGTTACCTGATGGTTGTGCTGTGTGTACTAGGGCTGGATGTAGCGGCACCGTGAAGGAAGAGGCTGCTCAAGGTGGCCTCCTGAGCAGTTCTCTCCCCCCTGACTTTGCTCCCTTCAATTCCATTAGCCTATGCACACCTACAACTAGGAAATATGGTTATATTTTCCTGCCATCTGGTACTATTCCTAGCAAATACTCGAAACCCAGTGTCATGGTTTGGGCAATTCAACAATTCTGATTGGTATTACTAAGTCATCACAAAGCTGTTATTATATAAACTGTATTACCTAACATACATATTACATAAAATATAAAATAAAATGTATCACATAAAAGCTGTCCTGGGGATGCTTTGTTGCAAAGGTATACTTATGATTCAGACCTCCTGGTTTTCAGGAACCCTGACACAGTCATTGACCCATAGGCCATAGCTGTTTGCCTAATGGAAGTACGTATGAACCCGTGTCCATGAGGTCATGGCACACATATTGCTGTGGGTCAGGACAGGATGCTCTTAGGGAGTCGTACCTGCTAGAGGGGCACATCCCCTTGCTTGCAGAGCAGTGTCCTTCCCTTAAGATCACAGAGTCATGGATTTGGATCATAGAATCATTCGGGTCAGAAGGCACCTCATAAGGTCTCCCCCTTTTCAAAGTAGGTTCAGCCAGGAGCTCAAAACCAAGTGCTTGGTGCTTTATCCAGTTAGGCCTTGGAAAGCTCCAAGGTTGGTGACTGCTGGGCAACCTCTGCCACAGCTTCACTGTATTCTTGAGGAAAACTTTCTCCTTATAGGCCGCATGAAGATACCTTGATTCAGCTCGTGCCTGCTGCCTGTGATCTTCCCACTGTGCACAATTACAAGGAGCCTGACTTCATCCTCCCAAGGACCACCCCATAGGTACTAGGGGGCTGCTGCCCGGAGTTATCTCCTCTCCAGGCAAAATAGGCCCCAACTCCACAGCCTCTCCTCACAGGACAAATGCTCCAGCCCCAACTACTCTGGTGGCCTCCACTGAACTTCCTCCAGTTTTTCTTGAATTGGGGACCCAAACCGGACACAGTATTCTAGATTTAGCCTAGTAAAGGTGGGTAATTACTTCCCCCTTTACTAATGGGCCATGCTACAGTTAATAAGACCCAGGATGCTGTTGACCTTCTCTGCTGCCAGGGCACACTGAGGGCTCATGTTCAGCTTCCTGACTACCACAATCCCATTCACCAGGAGTAAAGGGCTGATGATGACAGATTTGCTGACTAGCTGTTCTTGAAATCTGAGATCTATGAGAGACATCAGAGACTCAACACAATTGCAAGAGGAGTACATTTTGAGGTAAGAAGTCATAATGTCCTGGTCCCAACAGTGAGGTTCTTGTTCACTATGTGAGACTAAATAAAGATCGGATTCTTTACTGACAGGACTGTAAGCAGCCAGACCAGGGAGAGGTGGAGAGTCAGTGGAACTCGAAGTTGGCAACCATTTTTCAATCAACAGTAGTTTTATTAAGGATGCTGCCTAATTAGTCTTCAGGAAAAGGTTTTGTTTAGTGGGACACATTCAAACACTTAACAACAAAGCCAAAATAACTACACAGAGCACAGAAACACGATTAAATATTGAGCAAGTGATAGATAACATAAGGCAGTTGCACATGTGCTGCTCTAAAGGGACAAAGGTAGAGGTTGGCCCAGATTGGCAAAAGCATAAATCCTACTAAAACCAAAACCTGCATATTCTTAAGGAACTGCACAAAATGATTGTAAACTACTGCCATCCAAAGAAGCTCAAACATAGCAAGGAAGTTGATTTTTATGTTTTTCGTTTTTTTTTTTCATAGACTGGTCTTCTACAGTTGGTAAAAGGAAACAACATCACGATTCTATGCATGTGCAAACATGTACGTGCCAGCAGCCCTTTAAAGATCAAACAGTACAACAAATTCCCATGCAGCTGGAGATCTGCCAGAATGTGTACCTAAATCTCTGGGGAAACCAAAGAAACCGCTCCACGCCCAGAAGGTCAGGCAGATTAAAAGTGGGTTGTAGTTTTCATGAGGGATGCTAAACAGAGGTTCTATATCACATACGAAAACCAGTTGTTATCCAGTATCCTGATGCACAAGAGAGGAGATACTTCACAGAAAGATTCTTCCCCCTATAAAACAACCCTTACAAGAAGGGTTCGCCTAGATTTGTAACAAATAATCCACAGCCAAATCACAGATACATCTTTGCAATTAGCCTTCTATTAAAACACAGATGAATAAACAAAAATACATGTAAATATATAAATGTGTATACATGCATATCCTACACATAAAAATCCAATAAGCATTGCAGAACACTAACATCTCTTGATAAAGCAAGAAAATGAAATTATGTGGTTGGTAGTTGCACTTTCATGATATTCAACAAGGCATACAACACTTTATATTGAGCGTATTTGTCCTAAAAGTGATCTAATGAACCTTTGTAAAGTCATGGGCTTAATATTGCACTCAAAACCGTGTACAGTAACACCATCATTGGGAAAAAAGTCCTTCGGCAAGTAATATCTAATGTAGCATCTCTGTGATGTGATTTCATTATGTTGTTGGCTCATTAGCATACGATGTGTAGAAGGAAGATAATGATTGCAGAGCTCTTGAACTGCTACCATTACAACAGGATAAGACTAAGAGGTAGTGTGTGCACAGACATGGTCTTTCAGGTATTCAGTTGGCCCACAACTCTGACACACCAGTACAAGTGACAAAAAATATAAAAGTAATGAATTATTTGATTTATTTCACATATGATTTAACAATATTTAATTTCAACCCCAGCCTTCCAATCCATCAAAGTAACATGAAGAAGAGAGACTACAAGATTTTATATGTAGAGCAGTGGGCTGTTGACTCACTGTTTCACAGAACCTGGAAAACCCTAGTTTTCACTGCCTCAAGTATTCAAGGACTTTATTAAACTGTAGTGGTTTGAAAAATCTAACTATAGCAAATAAAACTGGTAACTGCCTTCAAATATTTGGAATTAAAAATTAGGGAAAAAAACCTAAAAATACTATCTGCAAAAACACTATGTAATAGTCATGTAATGAATGTACTCAACATAGATAAAATTGTCCAAATGCAATCATGAACACCATTAACTGTGTCCTAAAAAGTTTCAGATAAACATGCAAACGAGAGTCTTCTATCCTAAATTTTCAACATCATGTGAACTTGTTGTGCCACTGGAGTCGAAAACAAAATTCCTGTTCAACAAAGGTGAGCAGAACCCATTATGTTTCTAAATCTCATAGTTACACAGGTAGCCTTGGAAAAGCATAAAGGCTTCACAGAAATCCAGTCTTGTATCTGGATGAATCCTGAACTTCCAGACAGGAACTCACTAGATTATACTCAACACACTTTGCTCCTTTGGTGTAAGTCAGTATAAGAGAAACAATCAAGCCTTGAAACATGATCATCATACATCTGATCTGGTTTCTCTAATCTACCAAAATGAGGGCTGGGATGTAATTTGAGAGGTCTTCTAGTCCAGCACATTTACCTAATGCAGGATCATGTTCAGTATATATTAAGGAAGCAGATCAAGTTACCATGAAGTAATGAGCCAATTGCTTGTGATAAACGACCATGCTGGCACACTAAAAGAGAATACATAATTCAAAACTTTGCTAAAAAAGGCGTCAGCAACTGTTTATCAGCACTCAACACTAGACAAATAAATCTTCCCTCAGAGAAATCGAACTGTTTCTTAAGACTATAAATGATTGCCCAATCCCCTTTAGTACCTGTTCTAGCAAGCCTTATCAACACAAGACTGACAGAGCAGACACCTTAAATTTCTCTTTGTGCAGCCAAAACTCACATACTGTCTTTCTTTAAAGAGGCACTCATGAAGACTAACTGGCTGCTAGACTCTTACTCCCATTGTACTCAGACTGTTTCTCACAGTTCATCTTTTCTAAGCCTCTTAGTATTCATAATGTCATTCTGTGGACTGTAAATTGTGGGCCAAAGCAAGCAGGACATATTATTCCACCTGATACCTGATCGGTACATCAGCTACAAGAGTATATTCCTGATTCCCAGGAATCTTTACTGCAGTCCGCTGTCTCCTATTTTATGTTCAAAATGTTGATTTTTCTTTCCCCTAGGTGTTTACTGGATTTCTTCATACTGATTTCTGGCCATTGTATCCACTTTCCAGTAACATTTTAAATCATAACCCTATTCTTCAAAATGCTTTAGTGTCATGTGAAAATTTTACAGTTTCCTCCCTTCGGTTATTTAATGAAAGTATTGAACAGCAACAGAACTGGGACAGAGAGACAGCTCTGTAGGTAGGATTCCATTTTACAGAACCTCCTACTTTGACAGAGAACTTAAGATTACTCTTTATGTTTCCATTTTACACTGATTTCATCTTACTTTCCTCTCACCCCAACCCTCATCCGCTCAGCAAATTACCCTCTAAAAATGGCTTAGAGGATAAAAACAGTGTTGACAAATTCAGATGAAAATGTGAAACCATAGACCTTAATTTTTAATGTTATATCTGATTTTTTAAATAATCTTTTCCAAGGCCTATTTTTTGAGTCAAGTCTCTATAGTCTGTCCTTAGATCTCTTTTCTCCTGAAACACGATAAAACATCAAAGTTTTCTGGCTTGGGAAACCTTTGTGCACAGGTGCTGCAGAAAAGCTGACTCAAGGCATATTTGCAAGGGAAATCCTAAAACTGAAGTGATGAGAAGATGCAACGGCAACAACAACTCACCACTGACATTACTGCATTCTGGTCCAAATTCTGCTTTTATCTGTACTCATCACCTGGCTTTCTCAGAATTGCTTGTTTCCAACAGAAACCCAAACAGAGAGACAAAAGGCAGCTGAGTAATTCCACGGGTGCTCCTCTAGAACTGCAGAATGTTGATAAAATATAAAAGTAGAAATTATATGACCTAAGCTCTACAATAGAAGTTAGTTGCAGCCTTTAGACTGTGTTGCTATAGATCCCAGGGAATAGCACAAAATCCAAGTATCAGCATCTTCTGCTCTACAGTTGCAGCAAATCACCAAGCACCCAACTATCCTGAAATCAGGACCTGTCCACCTGCCCCACAGGAAAGAAGATGGCAGAATTATCACGGCAGCAATAGTGAGGGTTGCATCTGAACTGTCTCATCATCACATCTCCACCTTTCTCAGTGTGCTTTTAAGCAGTAAAAAGAAAACTGAATCTCTAAATCCCCATTAACATGCAGAATAAACAGGAATAGATTTGTAAAGTGAAATAGCTAGCCCTGAGGATCCAATGTCCATGTTATAATGATTTCAGAAAATTTTACAGTAAGCTGGTTCCAGTATAATAGTATGGACTGATTGTATTTGGTGTACTTGTGCATTTTTTCTTAGTACAGCTGGTTTAGGTTCATTCAAAGGGAATGCATTTTTGTGCTCTGAGGTCACCCTGTGATGTAAACCAAAGCTTGGTAATTGGGGAAAACTTGCTTCAAAAGCATGGACCTGACATGCTAAAGGGTGCTGAAGTCTTTGCATTCATTAGAGGTCTGCCATTCCCTTTGCAAAGAACTGTGCTGGTTTTGTTGCCAAGGCCCTCCTCCAGCTGCGAACAGGAGACAGATAGTGCCTGAGACATACAATTGTGGTATTCATGGCAGAGAAATTAATTCAGCTGTGTGAAAATTTTGAAAATCAAGCAGCATTTTTTTCAAGTCAAATTTGCCTTTACGAAAGGAGTTGATTACACAAATTAGTTTTTTAAGCTGCGTTATGCTCAGCTCCCAGATCAGGTCAGTGGACAAGCTGTGCAAAGTACCGAGGATATTAAGCCACTTATACTACTGCAAATATAATGCTGCAGTGGGATGCAGAACAGAGACACGGATACTGCTACCTAAAGTTTCCCAGGTATGCTTCATGTCCAAAAGCAACACATTGTTTTAGCTCAATATCAAACATACGCTAACAAATCCTTTGAGAGATTACCTATTTCTCCACAAGGCCAGCCCATGTATCCTTCTACAATACTCCAGAGCCAGGTTCCCCAGGAAACACACTACAGAAATAGCCAGGTGGTTGTAAGAAGAGGTAACCTGTGTGTGCTGGGCACAGTAATCAAGAGTTTAGCGCCTGTTGAGTAGGCAGGAAAGGCAGCAGCAATTTCCTCACAGAAGATGGGAAGCTAGAGGAGCAGGATGCAGTAAGGCTGTAGATTTGAGGGGAGGAGATGGCAGCCAGAGGGCAACAGGGGGTTGAAGAACAGGTCTCAGGCCTGGGAAGTGATGAGAACAAAGTTGTGGTTGTGGTAGCAGCCCTAGGCATGGGAGGGGGAGGGGGAAGAGATTGTGGCAGTGATTAGTGTCTCCTTGCTGCACCCGTTTTGCATTTTTTGAGAATTTTAATCTACTGTGAGCAGCATTTAGGAATGGGCAGACCTGCTATCACCTGCCAGGTCCTCCTGCAAACTGGAACACCAGGAAAATGGTGCAGATACCCCACTAGCTCATCTCATGCAGCTGTATTTCTCTGGGTGTAACCTGTGACATTTGGATTTAATTATTTCCAGGATGTTCCAATCCTGAGCCACCTCAGGTAATAGAAAATTGACTATCTGATTTCTAAATAAATTTCTAAATAAATTTCTATCTTTCTAAAACCTGTACTTACCACAGTTTTTCCAGAACACAATTGAACAGATACTTCTCAAGAGTGTTGGCTGAGTCCTACAATTAAGAAAATTACCAAATATATTTTCTGGCCTTTACAATGCTCTCAAGAAACCAATATACGAAAATAAAATGGTTTGATATGTGATTCTGTCTTTTGTTAATCATTTGCCCTGCAAATCATAAGTATGGCACAATGATTACAAGTTTTTTTTTTTAAAAAATGCTATTTTGATTCTTTCCCATCTGCACTTGTTTGAAGCCACTTTCATTCAAGTGATAAGGAAGAACGTAACACAAGTGTTCCTTGTATTTGTACTATGAACTCAAATATTTTAGGAAGGTTACTTAAATAACAACGTCTGTTTATACTAAAAATAGCTTTTTGTTTTCCTGCGGTGATCTCAGTCAAGACTGCGGCTCCACTGTTCAAGCACAGGCCTGTGCAACTTACACCCAGTGGCCAGACACAGCTTGCAGCATGTTTTATCCCACACACACTAGAGACACATGAACAGGCTGATACATTTTAACGAGTTGCTGTGCAAAACAAGTTCCTAGTAAGCAACCTGGAGAAAGCTCTCGAAGCCACAGTTCCTCCATCACCATTCACCCTGAGGTGAGCAGGCAGAGCTGCTGGCCCAGGGAAGGGCTTGGGAGGAGCTGAGTGTCCTGGGCCTATGCCAGCCCGGGAGGGCACACGGTAAAAGCAAGAAGACAAGAATCATGGGGAGTGTGGGGTAGGGGCTGCCTCGGGAAACGGAACATCAAATAAAAGGTGGAGGCTGGAGCGCCCTACATGCTTTTCATAGGGAGCAGCATGAGTGTGTGCAAACAGGGTGGCATAGCCCATCTCAGACACCTGCACCTCAGCTAGAGCAAATCTGGATGATCCCCTGTACTGCACCTGCAATGTGCTGGGAACAAAGCCCAGGTATATCCTAAGTCTGCGACATAACACTGGTAAAACTAAATATCTAATGATTCATCCATTCATTTGAATTCTGCATGCCTGTTATTTGCAAACACAGGGTTTAGTTCAAATTATTGAAAGTAAGGTGTTTTTTTTCCTGGCTTCCTTATTTATTTCTCAGTGCCAGAGCATTCCTGTGTCTGAAGGCTTTGCACAGACCCAGACAAGCATCATCAATGCACTCTTTCTTACAGAAACACCAGATGCCTCCTAAACCACGCTGCTTTAAAACGAGCAGGGCATTTAAAGACGTTGATACTCACTCAAAGCCCAGTTCACTCTGTCTCCACCGAGACCTGCCGCTTCGCGAACACCCAGTTTATACCCAGGTAACGCACTCTATCAGAGCCGGACCCCGGCCAGGTGCGAGCGGGCACAGGTGGAGATGGGGGACATCCCTGCGGACGCCCCGGCGGCGGAGGGACGGCCCGGCCGGCCGGGGCCGTGGGCAGAGCAGGGCTGGACTGCGCGTTCGGCCGCGGCAGAGCAGAGCGCTCCGGAGCCCGGAGGCGCCACATCGAGACCACCGTCCGCCCTTCCCGACCCCCGGGGCTGCTCCTCACCTTGTACTGTCGGAAGCCGTCCAGCTGCCGGCCGCTGACATACCGCCACTGCCACATCGCTCCGCCGTGCTCCGAGCCCCGCCGGGAGAGAGGGAGGGAGGGAGGGAGGGATGGGAGGAGGGATGAGGGAGGCGGCGGGGCCGGGGCCAGGGGCGGGCGGAGGGCGGCTCCTCGGCCGCGCCCCGCGGGCTGGACCTGCCTTGCGCTCCGGGCATCAGCGGGGACACCGGCGTCCCCGGGGTGCCCGCCGGTGGCGAGCTCTGCCCGGGCGGCTCCCACGGGAGCAGGCGTTTCCCCGCGGCCCCAGGGCGCTTCCCCGGCCTCGGTGCCAGTAGCGTGTGTTACACACTTGTAATTTCCGCACGGGACTCGGTACCGGGGACAGCCCGCAGCAGCCTCCCGTGGGCACCGCGAGCCGCAAGACAAGTGACGATGCAGTATCACCTCCAAACTATTTTTCTGATTACAGGTCTGTTAAAGATGCCATATTAATAACGTGCGCGAAGAT
The DNA here is from genome assembly GCF_003945595.2 of Pipra filicauda. NCBI lineage: Eukaryota > Metazoa > Chordata > Aves > Passeriformes > Pipridae > Pipra > Pipra filicauda. Next base: position 1,023,646 of record NW_024104273.1, on the reverse strand, counting down.
GTGCCTGTGAAGACGCTACACAAAAGAATGCTGTTTAAGTAGCGTGTTTCAGAAACAGGTAACACTGAGGATTAAGATTTTTGTAGGCATTTCTTTCCTCTCCAACAATAATTTGCCTCTTGTATCTCTTTATTGCACCTGCATTGGAGCCTGTCACATCACATCATTCAGCAGCACGCTCTACACCTTCTGATTTCCAGGGAAGTGAAGCACTGTGTAGGCAAAAAAAGACTGGAAAACATCAGGAGGGATGTTTCAGCTGCAAATGAATTTAAGCATATGGCATTACACTTTGTGTTACCTTTGCTGGACACTGCTGGAGGAAGAGTTGAAATCATACACATCAGGGTCTAAGATCTTATTGACCAATTGGAATCTATCCAGAAAGGAAATCAATTAAAATCCATTACTTGCACCACACAGGGTCTTCCAGGCACCTAAAGAATTGTGATAGTCAGTGTTATTTTACAAACTGTGCAGGTTGGATAGGAATTATATATAAGTTATAATCGTTAAGTGCAAACTGTATACAATGGTTCTTGTTCTGTATTATTAATTACACATTAATCACCTGAGATGCGCTTACACCTACGTTCTGCTTCCAGCAGCAGCAGCTAAACTTCTGCTCTTGAATGTAACCCAGGACTTTAACAGTCAGCTTCAAGTTACTGAGTTAAAGCTTGATTCCAGTTAGGAAATCTGAAGTTTTTGGAGCTTATATTTTTCACGAACTGACTCAAATTTTAATTAGCGTTCATACCCTGGATTTTGCTTTTGCATCCTCTTCATTCTTGTTATCATGGTTTTAAATTTTATGCTATTGAGTTAATCTACACAGGTACATAAGAAAAGACTCGCAACCTCTACCGTACTCAGTGCGATTTTTTTATGCAAGTAAGTTAGTAAAAGTGGCCAAACCATTTTGTAGTTACCGCTTTCATTTCTTAACTCTAACCCTTATAAGCCTCAAACACGAAAGCAGAAATTTTTCTGAACAACTATTAGGAGTTTGATGGGCAGCAGGAGAAAAGGCACTTGTTTTTCTGAAAGGTAGAAGGTTGGAAAGTATTTTTTCTTTTTGCAGGCCTCTATATTTATGTCAAAAATATAGAGATACAGGAGACACAGATACAGCAAATATAGAATACAAGTTTTATTTCCTATTCTCTCAAAACTATTTTGGGGACAAATGAAACACTTTGAAAAAAAAACCACTAAAAAACCTCCACGAAATAGAGAATGTAAAAGACTGCTTACATGTAAAAATGCAATTTTATGAACTCGTATCTCAGCATGTTCTGAATCTGCTAATGAGCACATCAAAGGAGTCAGCATTACATTAGCTATACTGAAGAGAAAGAAACAGACTGGTGACTGAGTATGGAACATCACAGAACAAGCTATGACACATGAAACGTGAGGCTTGAGAATAGTGTGGAAATTACACTGATGTGCTATTTGTTGACTTAAGAAACTTCCTTGATTTAAGCATCACAGTTCATATGAATCGTTGGCCCTTAAGATCAAGCACGCAGGGTAGCCAAGCCTGGGTGCGAGCAAAGCCCACAGCCACGTGGTTTACTGCTACACCTTATGTTCTCACTGTCTCCATGCATACCCATGTATATGTTTATGTATATTGTATATGTATATTATTTATATGTATATTCTATGATTATATTTTTTGATCTGAGATGTATATTATGTATTTTTCGATCTGAAATGATTTAGGGTTCTTTTCTGGACAATTGCTTGAGCTGTGATCCAAGCTGTCTGTCCTACATGCAGGATTGTGGGAAGAGTAGTGAAAGCAGTCTTAGTGCTGTAGTATATTCCCTTGTATCTTTTCTGGAAAACTAGTGAGTTGTAGCCTGAGTAAGAAGGACCTGTAACTGGTACATTAGTATTATTACCTGAACAAACTTCCATTTCATGAGCTTAAGAGTGGATAAGATGAGCACAGCTAACTTTCACTATAGAAAAAGTTTAAGTTTTTTTAACAACTGTGGCTGGGACATTTGTGACAGGTCAGACTTTACTAAGTAAATGACCTAAACATGGCTTTCAGCAGCTCAGGGGGAAATAACTCAAGACCAGATTTGAATTCAGTGAAATCAGCCAGGGAATTCTCAGGTCTTCAGTGCTGCTTACTAAGTACATGTCATACTGAGAGGAAAACAATGATTTATTATTTTGAAAGAGTGTGCATATTGTACTACTGGTATATACAAGAAAAAGTTTAAAAGAATAGTTGTTCCACAGATATTAATGGCATTTTTTTTAAGAAAGAAACCAAACACTGAGGCGAATTGTATTCTGTATCCATCAAAATGATAGTCAAAGAGATAAGGGCTCAGGATGACTTAGAATAAATCCTTGGGTTTCAGTTTGTCTCTCTGTTACAAGTTATATTAATAAATTAATAATGATGGAGTTTCTTGCATAGGAAAGCCTGTCTACTACGGCAACTTTGGCTTTTAATAATTTATTGCGTCTTGTTTATTCCCCACCTTAAAGCTGCCTGCTATGCAATACCCTTTATCTAGGAGGCATCTAATAGGACATTCCTTCCTACATCCAGAAGTAAAAAAAAAAGCAGAGAGAAATCGTGGGGAGAGCAAACTCAAAATGGACAGGTGCCAAAATAGTAGAAGAAAGGACTAATGTACTGGGAGGTAAAGTGGGAGCACTGTGGGACACCGCAGTTTCCCCTAGAATGTGTGACATGACTCAGGCGGTGCTTCCTGCCCCATCCCTGCATGGGCTAGCAGAAATCTGTTAATATTCAGGTTGACAGTGACAAGAATCAGTTTAGAGGCTCAATTTAATTTCCAGGCTTTCTGTAAGCTCATCTTTGTCTGTTAGCCTTGTTTAATACTCATGGCTATTTAACCTACTAACACAATACTGAATGCTAAGCTGTATCGGTTCCAAAGCCAGTTGCTCATTTGCAGTTTCAGTTTGCCCATGGGCGGATAAGCTCCACGAAGGCAGACTCCTGCTGGCAGTTCACTAAACGACCTTAAAGATGACCTCCAATTTGGTTTGAATGAGAGCTACATTCGCTACACCAAGAAAATGTTCAAAAACCAGTCTGTGAATTTCAGAATATGTCCAGAAGGTGGCTAATAGATAGAAAACAAACGAAACAAGTAGTGTAACCAGATTATGGCTTGTTAGCTATTACAGGGCTTGCAAGTGATACAAACGCAGTGAGCCGCTGCTGTGTACCACAGTCCTCCCTCTCCCTTTGTTCCAGAGCATGTCTGGCGTGCTGGGGCTCATGCAGGGGAAACAACCACCACGTTAGTGGGCACTTATCAGTGAGACATTCTACAGATATGTGGCATATGGCCTGGACATAACACCACGTCTGGTCCCCAAAGTCTGTATTTAGAGTGATGCTGGAGTTAGTTACAAGCCATGGATACTGTGGTGTGGAGAATCACACAGCTGAGGGACAAGAGCTGCCGGGTATTGCTGGGTACCAGTTGTGTCTGGGTGCCAAAGGGGACAGGTGATTCTGGGCAGGTACAGGCTCCTATGTTCCCAGCAGATGCAGTCTGTATGAGAATTCTCATGATGCCTATCCATTTCCTACCTGGAAAGGAAAAGTCATTTGTTCTGAAAAGAATATGTGCCAAAATAGAGTGAGCCAAACTTGTTGCCTTGCTCAGCAGCACCAAGTGTTTCTACACTGATGCACAGTAACTTGCTCCTTAGCTATGTCCTCAGCAGTGCCAGGGCCTGATCCAGGCCAGGGAGCCTGGATCAGGCAGCAAGGGCAGTCATAGGAGAGTACTCAAGCCTGTGCTCTAGCTCCCTCCAGTTTGCTAAGGGGAAAGCCTGCTGAGCACTGGACCCAGTTGTTCACACCACTTACATGTTTACCTTTTTCCCAGCTCCGCTTTCAATTACTCCCTTCAGGCTTCTGTGGAGCAGCTAGCCCCAGTATGGATGCACATGAATCCATGCCAATCAGCCTTCTTTCCCTCAGCAGTATAGATAGGCTGTGCTTAGTGATGCTTAACACAAACTTCTCAAACTGAGATCTTGACTGCAGACATTCAGCAGAGCCTATCCATTTTTTAACTAACTTCTTCCTTGGGCAAGGCATTGCTTAGGTTTTTCAGGAACAGTCCTTGTAAAGTCTTCAGCACAAGGGTACACCATAGTCATGATAAAACCAATTATGCTAAAATAATGTTAATACTGGACCTAAAAGAGGAAATTCAGTATCTTAAGTTACTAAAATATATAAAGTGCAGTGTTATCAGTATCTCAGTAATTTTAAAATCTTGTTGAATTAAATTAACAGGGAAAACTTTGGTGGGAGCAAACTCATCTAATGATTGAAGTTTAAAATATGGCACTTTTTTCCAGCTCTGAATATATGCCTGCCTTTTTTCTCACCAGTTAGAGCCAAAAGAGAGTACTTTGATGATAGATGTTCAATTTCAGCTTGGAAAAAGCTTATTTTATTTGCACTTACCTCATTACTACAGAGACATCTTATAAAAAGTAGGCGAATATGTTTCACAAATGTTACTGTCTGTCAGAAAGTTATGTATTCATGTTCCTTTTATAGCACTGACACAGGAAAATACCAGGAGAAGACATAAAAGTGTCATAGGCAGTGCTTGGTGCTGGGATGTTGAGATGACCCGGTTTAGGCCCAGTATGCAGCCACCCTGTGCCAGCTGGCAGCCAGGACACCCCAGAGGCTGGAGCCCCTCGTGTCTTTAAGACCCAGGGGCAAGGGCTGGTAAAAAGAGGCTTCCTGGGTATGTTGATTCACTTAAAACCCATTTTTGCTTTTGATTCTTAAATGGTCAGCTATTAATTTTTAATTTCCGTGAATGTAAAACTTGACTCCATTTGATTCACTGCAATCTGGCATCCCCTGAGGGGCTTTATGTTTTTTTTTTCCATTTCTTCCACAGTTTACAGCTTGCCTCAGCATAGTGATGCATTGTACTGTGAAATGATACAATTTAATTTATAGTTGAACTGACACTGCAGTTTGAGGATTAAAAAGTCTGAAGTGTTTCATATTGTCTCCTAAAAAACCTTAGAGAGCCTGGAATGATTAAACTGCAGCACAGTCTGCAGAAGAAAATATTATTTTATATCTAGACTGGGATCTATCTGGGATCTAGCCTAGGCCTTGGATCACCTCCTGCCTGATATTTTCATAAAAATCCAGCTGACCCTGAAAGAAAAACTCTAAAATACTTGATGAGTTTTTCCTCATCTATCTCATCCCAGTTCAGTGGCTGGGATGCTTATGACTTTTAAAACTTTACTAAGGAAATGACACACATCAAAAGCCTTTCTCTCTGTTTGAATTTGACATTGTCTGTACCAGGCTTTATACACTAGGAAGCTTTTTAAAGCTCTAACTTAATGCTCTGTAAGAGGAAATGAATCCATAAACCCTGAAGGACAGGCACATTCAATCAATATAAACAAGTGCTCCAAACTTCAGTAATTTAAGCTTCCTTATAGTTTGATTCATTTGTATAAAACATATTTTGTTTCTTTGAGAGGGTTCTTTCTACACGTGGATTAAGAAACATCAATACAATTTAACAGGTTTGAAGAATAATGTACTGGTATTATGAAATTTAAACTTTTGTCAAGAAGCTCAGCATCTACTATTCTGTCTTCAGAGAACCACTATTTCAAAAAAGTCACAGCTGTATTTTAATTCCTACTATATAGGGTTGTTTTCTCACACATTTCCTCTATTTCCATGTCATTTCATTACTTCTTTGTGAGGAACATGAAAATAAATAAAAGAAACCTATTAATTGGGTCATCTTCTTGGGATTCTACAGAAGTAAGTTCCTCTGAGGTGTGAGCACCTTGGAATCCTCAGGAGTTCACGTACAGAAAAAAATACAGACTCACTAAGCAGACCAGACTTCTGTGTTCCTTGTATTTCTCTGTGGTTTAGTTCTAACATAGACTGTTTAGCTGAATATTGCAATAACATACTTTTTTAAAATATCAAAGAAAACCACTTTGATGATATATAATAGAATTAATTTGTCAGTCTGGTAATTTCAGAAGAAATACTGCAAATTTTTGGAAGGATGAGAACACAAGTGCTTTTAACTCTGTTTTGAACATAACAATCAAAAGGCAGTATGGGGCTTGGATGATGTTTCTGGCTCTTCTGTTTGCAAAACCCACTTTAATCAGTTTTATAAAGGGAATGCAAGACAGGTATTGGCCACAGGGTGCTTTGGAAAAAATACAAACTGTAAACTATAGACGGATATATGCAATTAGGGTTTAATAATAAAAATCAGTCATGCAGCACTTTCTACCAAAATGTAAGTGCTTTATAAATTCTAATTTAGCTACGAGATACAACTACCTCAATGAGTGTTTATTATTAATCATGTTTAACGGCAGCACTGGCAGCCAAAGCGACCTTCTGAAGAACATGCAAAAAGCAATAAAAAAATAACCTTTCTGCCAGTGTTTCCACTCATATCAGAAAAACATTTGTGAAGGTGGTCAGCCTTTTTTCCCTCAGTTAGCTGCAGCTATTATTTTATGGAAGAAAACCTCCATACAAAGCAGTTTCAACTCCCAAGTCTCTACACCTTGGCACTGGCATTAAATTCACTGGCTTACTTGTTGTTTAGGGAGTTGACATCGTATAGTAACACCTTAACAGTGACAGTATTTTTCATATAGTGTCTTGTGTGACTTGTGAACTCTTACAACAAACGCAGCTCAGACACGGCCCTCCACACCATGCCCTCAGAAAGCAGCGCTGCCAACTCAGCCCCTGCCCTGGGCAGAGGAACAGACGATCCAGGAGGCTGCAGCATCCCCTCGGTCCCAGCATGCCCAGCTCCGCGTGGGGCCTCGGGGCGGCTGAGCGGAGGAAAGCAGGAGGGACGCGGTGGCAGCAATGGGGTTTCCCGCCAGGAAAACCACGACGGCTCCCGGAGCGGGACAATGAAAACAAGCGAGAACTCCTCCACCCTCACGGCCGCTGACCCCGCCCCCCGCGCGCGCGCACTGCGCCCCTCCCCTCCAGGGAAACCCCTCCCTTCCCTGCACGTCACCCGCGCTCCGCCCAATCAGGAGCCGGGCTCAGGCGGCGCCAAAGTGGCAAAGGGCGGGCACGCGCCGGGGGTTCCCTCGGCCCCGCCTCCGGGGCTCCCCCCGCCACGTGACGGGGGCCACGGCAGCCGCGCCGGGGGCGATGCCCGGCGGGAAGGTACCGGTGGCAGCGGGACGGGAGGAGAAGGGGCTCTGCCGGGACGGGAGGAGAAGGGGCTCTGCCGGGACGGGACGGGACGGGACGGGGCGGTGCAGACCAGGGAGCACCGCCTTGGCCGTCCCTCAGGGCCGAGCTGTGGCGGCCCTTGTGCCGGGTCCTTGTGGCCTTGTGGCCTCCCCTCCCGACCCCGGGGCAGGGGGCGCGGGGGTAGGTGGGGGTGGGTGGCGGAGGAGCCATTGCCGCCCCGCTGCCCCCTCCGGTCCGGTTCCAAGGCGGTACCAGTGCTGGCGACCCGCCGCGCTGGAGCGGGGGGCGGGAACACGGTCCTTCCCCGCGTCCCTGGTGTGCGCGGTTGCGCAACGCTGACAGTGCGATCCATCCTCGCACAGCTGTTCCGGCGGGAGAGCGGGGCTCAGCCTGCTTGTAGATGGCAGTCAGGGAAAACGTGCAGGGAGAGTAAAACTGTGACAGGAGAAGAGACTTGTCAGAGTTGCCAGGATTAGTATTGTTTTGAGCAGCTTCGCTTCTCCGCGTGGGAGTTGGAGTGGAGGGAGGAGAAGCACCCCGTGCTGTTTTTCGGTCTCCTTCCTTTGGTAGTTTGCTCGGTGCACTGGATGATCCCCGCAGGATGGCAATCAGGATGTGCTCTCTCTGATTTGCAGTGCTTATGCTAATGTTGAGGCACTGCTGGAAGGCAGACTACAAATGTCGTTTTTCGATATATAAATACAGTTAGAGGTCAAATGACAGATCTGGTTCCTAAAGCATTTTGTTTAAAATGGTGCAAATATTCAACGGATTTTTAAATATTAGCCCATTTAAAGTAAATTTTAATGGACGAAAATGTCAACAACAAGCTTAAAAATAACCTGCTATGTTTCATTTAAATTTCCTTGTAATACTGACACTATACACATTTTCTTCTGAAAGGTTTTAAGTCCTTGACTAGTGAAAAGCTGTACGTTTCAACTGCCGATATTTAACCAACCCTTGTTGCAACGTGATAGCAGCTTTTGATAATAGTAGTTTCTTTTGCAGACAAAGATAATGTTCCGTGTTACTTTATAACTTTTTTCACTGGTCAAATGAAAATAGAACAGTCCTGCCCACTTGCTGACTATTAATTAAAATGATTAAGAGAATCCAACCTGATACATAACAAAAAGCCATGATACTGTTATTGTATACTAAACATTTTGGATAACTAAATTTTGTGAAAACTTTTCTAAAATACTTCTGTTTTAACCATTTTGATAGATTGCAGATTTCTCTCGAACTCCTTGGTGCCAGTTATTAATATAAAGTACCACTTCAATAGTATTCTTATTCCATGAGAGGTTTTTTTTCAATGTAAACACATAGTAATTTATACTTTTGCTTAAAAAAGGATGTATAGGTTAAAAAGTCCCAACGTTCAAATGGTAAACTTGTATACACCTAAGTATGTCAGTCAGTGATAATAACCTTTCATTGAGAGTAGTAAAAATCATGAACACAAAGAAAGGTTTTGAAACAGTGTTTTAAAAATTTTGGTCTCACATCAATAGCAATGGAAAAAGTATTGTGAGATTTTAGTTTGGTTTTAATATTTCTTTTCTTTCCCATGTGCATGCTGACATGTGGGGAAGGAGGCAGGTCATCATTGCTGTCATTGGCTGTGGTCATACAGTTTAGATTTTTTTCATGAGTGATTACAACTTGATGCAGACCTGTCTAGGGATGTCTGTGTTCTTGCGACTCATCTTTGGAAAATATGCGTGCTGGTTTTCATAGGAATGAAAAAATAATCTTGGCTGGAAAAAAAATACAGACTATGGCTTTAAGTATGCAACCTTTATTTAAATTCTCACTTGAGGGTTTAAAGTTCAAGGATGTTTTCTTATTAAATTAAAACTTCATTTTCTACCCAGGCACTAAAACCAGTAATTACACTTTCAGAAGCTCAATAGCGTGACTACTGAGTTTTGTTGAAAATTAGATGCCTGTTGTCAAATTCAGTTTTGTTCTTTTTTAAAGTTGAACTTTTGAACGCCAAGACTCCTCGCTTTTAGTTTATGAGTACTTTTCAGTGAAGTCTGTGAGGACAAAGGCAAAAGATGATGATGGCTGTTGCTCAGTGTTTGATATTTGTTTCTGTGTACTTTTATGCAATTGTTCCCCTCAAAGGTTTTTTTAAAAAAACTCAAAAAGTCTCTGGTACCTAGAGCTGTGATTTTTCAGTACTTTTTCATTCTGCTCTGTTTAGGAAGATTACAGTAGTTGCATTTGAATACTTTTGAGTGATGCTTAAGTGACATGACTAACTATTTGGATTTGTATGCTAGTAGCAGGAGTTCATGTAGTGAAATATTTTATTTTTGTCCTTCAGCTGATATTGTTTTTTGTGTTAGAGAAGGTGAAGCATCATGAAATGCCACTTGCATATGAGGTAGATAATATATAGGGTCTTGTGTTCCTGGGGATTCTTCTTATGGTTTTTGGAGCAGCCCCAAGAAAATGGGATTGTCTGGAGTGTGAAGGGTTGTGTAGTAAGTAGCCTTTGAGCATATGGTCCCAGTGACTTCATAGAGGGTATTTCTGGGTAACAAGTGTTTGGTGTTAGTAACCATACAGATTGGTTGAGTGGAGATGTTCTAGATAGGAACATCTATTTAAAAATCAAATCCAATTCACCTGTCCCGTACTTTTAGTAGTCTGTTGTGTAATCACTATGTATATTTATGCGTGCCTCTCTTTTCCTCACACCTGAACCTATGTAGGCTGACTTACTTTTGTCTCACTGGAAATAACTGAAGGAGTAATGGGGGAAGGTTTGCTTGCCATGCCTTTTATGAGGAGGGCTTGATCCTAATTCTGCTGACACCAACAGGAGTAATTAAACTTTTTTCTATTCCTTTAGAAGGAACTGTTCCAGAGACGAAATGCAATGCTTTTATGAGCAGAGATCAACAATTTCTTTATAAGGTAGCCATCTTAGCCTCTCCCTTTTTAACTCAAAAATTCAGAGGTCATATTTTGTCTTCTGACACCCTACTTAATTCTCAAGGTTTTTTGCCTGACTCTTTTTTTTGTAATAAATCTTGATTTTATGATGTATGCTGGGTCTACATGCTCTATCTCTTTTGAGCCTGATTCAGTGGTGTTTTTGTAATACCAATATCTTGTTTCAAGACACTTAACGCATGCCTTTAATAAATTACACAAGTTATTTTTTGTCTGCCCTCATTTTATTCCAAAGGAGAAAGATTCTTAACTTTGTGACTCAAGATTAAGAGAACTCACTGTTGTTGCTGCATTTCTTTGGGAGCAGCACAGCCTTCAGATTAGCTTCATTATAAATATTTACTCCTGAGAAGTAAGTTTCTTAAAATATTAGTTTCTCTGTTGTCTTGAAGCTGGCTGGGGCATAAGCCAAGAGCCTTTAAAACTTGCCATTTCTGCATGCCATCTCATGTATTGCTGTGGCAAAAGTCCTTGGACGCCAGACCTCTGTGCCAAGGTGGCCGAGGAAGAGTTACAGTGCCCTCCTCAACACGGGCACTGCCCCACCTTGCCCGAAGGCAAAGAGCTAAACAGAGGCCCCATAGGGCTGCTCCTGGCTCCCTTGCACCTGCTCCCAGGCCCGTGACTCACTACCTTGGCCACGCTGTTACCGTGGTGCATTTGTGATTTGAAGCACGGTGACACCAGCAGCATGTGCAAAGTGTAGTCAGTGTGTTTTCCTTCTGTTCGTTGCATAGTAGTCTTCATCCGGGCAGAACTCTCTGGTGTCACTGCGTCCCTGGGAATTTTTCTTCTGAATCGCGTCTCGAATCCTTGTAGCTACGTATATTTGTACCTCCTTTCTATTACACACAATTTTCATATTGCAGGTTTTTAATAAGAACACATTTGTGTGATTTCCATTTATATCTGCACATAAACATTACTTCATGCATGTTGAAATGATGCACTTTTTACATGGCACACTTTTCCTTTGAAAAAAAACTTGTTATGTGTATGTATGTGTGTACAAGCACCCATACATACATATGCATATGTGCATTGCTACGATGACAAATCCTCCTCTCAGTAACTGTGGATTGTAGCTGTAGGTCCAGTTTCCCAAATTCACATCAGGTATTTATATGGAGAGATTTAAATTGACAAGGCGTTTGCAATGGGGGGAGTTGTCTTTACGGTTTGTTTTTTCAGTTTTTTTAAGATGGTCTAGGTTGTGGGAAATGGTGGAAAGACATTTGCATTAAAAGCACAGAGCTCAAAGCCACTGCTGTCAATATCAGCAATCATAAATCCTTCTCTTTCTCTTCCTCCAAATGGTGCCTGCCAGAAATTTGCAGTAGCTGAGGAAAATCTCATGTAGAGGGTGTATTTCTTTTACTTTCTTGGTTTGTGACTTCGGGGACTGTTTTCAATTTTTCTGTGACTCTAATGGCTATAAATTTTTGTGTGATGGTAGCAGAAACTCTTAGATTTTCCTTTACCTAGGGAGCAGATGCATGGTGAAACTGAGAGGTAATTAGCCAGAGCTGTCAGCAGTGCTGATGGTTCTTCAGGTTGTAAGTAACCTGACATGGTGTTAAGCAGCTGCCGGAGTGGTGCCACTGGTTCTTGTATCTTTTCTTTTGCTGCTATGCCAGCTGTAGGTAACTAGTGCTTTTTCCCAAAGAAGTTTTCTGACAGTTTGGTTCATTGTTGCTGTGTCTGCACAGAGTCTGGCAAGTGCCAAGTGCTTGGGAAGATGGGGAAGAGAGGACTCCAGTTGCTTCTGGTTTGTCATGGAACCAACTGCCCTGAGACAGCCCCATAGTGCTACTCTGAAAGCCTGAGCAGCTCTGCCTTTTTTCAGGCTAGTGAAGTGCAAGATTAAATAATGCTCATCTGTCGTTAAGTCATTAACCATAAGAACTCTCTTTTTGCCTATCACAGCCGTGACTGTTGTGCTTCTGAATTCCAGCTGTTCAAAAGTCACTTCCAGTGCCACTTCACATTGCACTGTAATAATCTAAATATATGTAACCATCTAAGCATAAACCCAGCTATTTGTTCTACTCATATTAGTCTGCTTTTTTTTAACCTTGTCACCTGTAAGCATGTCCTTTCTGTATGCACCCCAACCCCTCTTACTTGGGGAGAGGGAGTTAACATGTAGCCTTTATCCTGATTTTTATGTCATTCCCATAATCCGGACAGTTGTGCACCAGTGGACATACCTTGCATTCATCAAAACTGGAGCGTCCCATTTAAGAAATAAGCTTAGATGAACTTCATTTTATACTGTAAATCTTTGCAAAATGTATCTTGCAAAGTCTTCTCAAAGCTACAAAACCAGGTATATAAACAAGACTTCCAGGACTGGCTAAGGTTAAAAAGCAATCAACCAAAAAACCCCAAAAGACCAACTAACTCAAAACTAGAGCCACAATGTGTTGTTGAGCCTTGTTGCCCTGCTGGCTGTACTGTTAACTCTGAGCCTGGCAGATGTCATCCCATCTGGGGACATGGAGGTCAAGGAAATGACTCCAACTGGAGTGAGGCTTTGCTGTGACGTTTTGCAGTAGAACCAAAAAATGGGCCTTGATTTGTTTCAGTAACTAATATTTGCCCTGTCCATGCTTTCTTCAGTGCAAAAGGAGAAGTATTTACTGAGAGGACATGGAAATTGAGGCTTGGGCCAGCATCTTCACTGGGAGGAAGGCAGAGCTTAAATTCTCTTTCTGTCAGTGCTGTAGCCTGCTTACCTGACATCATGTCCTTAAAATGCTGTTGATTCTATATTTAATACCACATCAGATTCAACACTGTACTTCTCATATCTGCGGGAGTAGTTATGGGGACAGTTTGACTTTGGTGACAATGACCTCTTATAGTAGCTGCTTTGCAGTGTAAATGCCCCCAGCAGTTTTAGAAAAGGCTCTTAGCAAAATCAGTTACCATCAGAGGAAACTGCAAAGCCCATTTGTTTTACTTTTTCTTACCATGAGACAGAAGGACAGTATCATTGGAGGGGTGAAGTAAGATGCTGTTCACTGTACTTGTTTTGATCCTGTGAGCACAGAAAAATTCTGTGGAAAACAAATATGCATTGCCAGTTACAAAATGGACAGAAAGTGCTCTCAGGCACCTGGTGTGCTTCTTGGGGCTGTACTGTGCAGGGCCAGGAGCTGGATTTCGATGATCCTTGAGGGTCCCTTCCAAGTCAGGATATTCTATGATTCTACTTTTTTTTTAGTGTTATTTTTTGTGTGCATATGTTAGTTTGACACTGTAGTGGGTTGAGCCTGTCTGGATGCCAGGTACCCACTAAAGCCGCTCTCTTACTCCCCTCTGCAACTGGGCAGAGGAGAGAAAATACAATGAAGAATTAATGAGTTGAGATAAGAGCAGGGAGAGGTCACTTACTGATGACCATCACAGGCAAAACAGACTCAAAGTGGGGATATTAATTAAACTGATTACTAACAGGATCAGAACAGAAGAGTGAGAAGTAAAATAATCTTAAAAATACCTTCCACCCTCCTCCCTGCTTCCAAGTTCTACCTCCTGCCCACCAGCAGTGCAGGGAGATGGGAATGGGGATTATGATCAGTTGTTTCTGCTGCTGCTCAGGGAGAGGAATCCTTTCCCGGCTTCCCATGGGGTCCCTGCCACGGGAGACAGTCCTTCACGAACCTTTCTGGTATGAATCCATCCCATGGGCAACAGTTCTTCATGAAACTGCTGTCCCGTGGGTCACTTTTCTGTGGTGTGCAGTCCTTCAGGCACAGGCTGCTCCAACGTGGGTCCCCCACAGGGCCACAACTCCTACCAGGAAAACCTGCTCTGGCGTGGGCTCCTCTCCCCATGGGTCAGCAGGTCCCTGCCAGGACCCTGCTCCATCATGGGCTCCCATGGGGTCACAGCCTCCTTCATGCACCCACCTGCTCCAGCGTGGGCTCCTCCATGGGCTGCAGGTGGGTCTCTGCACCCTGATGTTCCTCCATGGGCTGCAGGGGCACAGCTGCTCCACCTTGGTCTGCACCACAGGCTGCAGGGGCTTCAGCTCTGGTGCCTGGAGCACCTCCTGCCCCTCCTTCTGCACTTCCTTGGTGTCTACATTCTTGTTTACATCTTCTCACTCCGCTCTTCTCTGGCTGCATTTTTCATCTGCTCAATAACACTTTCCCCCCCCTTCTTGACTATGTTACCTTGGAGGCGTTACTGTCATTCCTGGTTGGCTCGGCCTTGGCCAGCAGTGGGTCTGTCCTGGAGCTGGCATTGGCCTCACCAGACATTGGGGAAGCTTCTAGCAGCTTCTCACAGAAGCCACCCCTATAGCCCCCACCCCCCTCCTACCAAAACCCAGCCACAGAAACCCAACACAGACATCTATGTTACAGTCCTGATTGACCAGTCTGGCTGAAAATGTGTGCTGATTAACTTAACTTTGGAGTAATACTTTTTTTTATAGGTAGGAACTGTTGTTGCTTGATAGAAAGTATATAAGAAGAAGACAGATGTATTCAGGCAGATAATATAGTCAACATTTCGTGAGATAAGTTTCAGTAGCATACCAGGCTAAGTTGTTTATCATGCTCAAGTTCACTTTTTATGTGTGAACTTTGTTGAATCTAAGAGATAGCTTTGGATGTAGTAATAGGCAATTCTCTCATCTTCAGCTAATTTCAGATGTTACAATCTGTTGCATTAAATTAACACTAGATGCAAAACCGAATCCTATTTCATGACTTATGTAATAATCCAAATGACTTCTGGCATCCTATGTAAGGGGAAGGCAACAGATCATCTGCTTTTTGGGGAGGCAGTGGTTATAAAACCAAATCTAATTCTTACAGCTAAAGAAGTTTGGGGGTTTCTTGTTTGGTTGGGTTTTTTTAATGGAGAACTGTATAGTGATATCTAGTTTGACCTGCTACATAAACAGAATTAAATTAGATGTGAGTTTGAAGGAATTACTTATTTAAAGTGTATTTTACTGAGCTGTTCCTGTCTTACATAATGTTTTTAGCTTCACTGAGCAGCTATCAGGTACTACGAGATGTAGCTTAGACCAAAAGAAAGTGTACTAATCAAAAATTAAATTTACCCGTGACACTGGCAGTGGTGTTATTACTTAGTGTTGCATGAAAAATGGTTGCAAATGTTTGAGACTTTTTTTTCCCCAGCTCATTAAAAATTGGAATTTATGCTTGTAAATATTCAGAAAATACTGTGGGCAATCTAAATTAAGTAAATTTAACTTGAATAATGTGTGTACTGTGTTTTTAATGGGTTTGCTTTTCCTCATAGCGGAAGAGACTTTGGAATGCAGAATGCACACCCTTCCCAGATGAGACACCCCTACATCTGAAAAAATCAAATGTCAGGACATCACTGGCTGCTACTTCGATTTCCAAGGCGTGGCTTAGGTGTGGGGATGGTTTTCAGAGCACTTCAGTGCTGGAGGTAAAATGCTGACATAAGGGTGTAAGAAAGAGATGCAAACTGGCAGTTAGTTTCCATGCTTGACTGAATAATAAGATGTTGCCTTTTTTTGTTGTTGTTTCCATATTGTTACAACTGTCAAAATAGACAAAAAATGGAAAGCACAGTTATATAAGGACATTGTCTTAACTTGTTAGTGTAACTTGCTGAGCATATGTTAATACATTATGTTCTAGATAGCACTTATCACTTAGAAAATTTCAATAATACACTGAAGGATGCAAAAGTGATTTGGCATTTGAGATGGACTGCTACATTTCCTAAAAATGTGGAACAAAAAGACTGTAGTTTGCATTGAAGGTTTTTTTGCTAGATCTAAATAGTGTGTTTGCAATAGTGAATTCACTGTAGAAAATCCTGCTTTTTGATGACCCTGCAGATGTGGATCTTGGTGCTCTCTCAGACAATACATGAAATTATGCTTAACTTCTTGTGCGTGCGTTAGTCTTGTTGATCATGAACAGAGATGTTCAGCCAGCTCTTAGTGAGAAGTGTTTTGTGCTGAAAATCATTATCAACCAAGTTGCTTTTCTGTTTCTTTTTTCTGGTACTGACCGGTCACACTGTTGCATAGCTTGTGGGATTTAGTAAAAAAACAGGGACAGCATAACCAAATACTTCTTCCTGTAACCTTTGAATAGGGCACATGCTTTATCAAGCATGCTGTTGCTATGCACTTCTGACATTTTAATGCTGAAAATACTGGCTCTTGTTCTTCTCAAGGTCATATGTGATTCCTGTCATAGTCAAGTAAGTTTGTATGTTCCAAATCTTTGAAAATTCAGCTTTTATGTTGCTATTCTCATGCTTTGATACCCCGTTCGTTATCACAGTCTAGTAGAAGATAGAAAAATTAATTTGAAATTGTGCTGCTGAGCTTTGGTGGGTGAATAACAACAGCTTTGAATATATTGATAGATGTTAAAATTATTTTTAATGTCTTAGTGATTAAATCTCTCCCTCTGTCTCTTTTTAATATAGTACCAGAGACCTACTAATAAGAAATCCAGGATTAAGAAGCATCTTGGACCACTGTCAACATCTGCTGAAAGTGCAGCAAGTATGTTATAATTATTTCATGTTAGCATTGTCAGAAGATTATCACTTTGTTTTTTGCCTTTATTAAGGTAGAAGTTGGCATAATATACTGGTTACTTTCTTCTTCTGTTATTGTAATCAGAAGCTAATTTTTATAAGACACGGTCTCTTGCTATTGTTGTTGGTCTCTTCACCTAGAGTGCCAAATATATTCTGCAAAGCTGTAGTCACTCAGGACAGGATATTTAAATTCTTCACATTTTTAACAGGAGGGGATGAAAGATACCCCTTAGCTGTATAGATTGAGGGTAAAATTATTTTGTTTTCTGCTAGAGACAGACAAGCAGGCATGAGAGATAACATGCATTTTGTAAATATGAGCAATAGATAGAAAAACAGAATTTTGTCAACCTCCTGCTTTTACAATCTTCTATATGCACCTGAGTCATTTAATACTGTGATTAAAAAAAAAAGAACTCCAAGCACAATAAAGAGAAGGAGGACTTATCAGTTCTTTCCCTTTTTGAACCTGGAGGAAAGGAAAGAAAGAGGGGGTAGTGGCTTCTTCAGTCTATTTCTACTTGGTCTAGCAGCTGTGCTGTTTCTGTTGGACCTAAGTAGGTGACCTACTGGGCACTTGCTGTCTACCTTTTGGGGTTCTAGCTTTTCTAGATTTCTGAGAAGAACCTCTGTGTGTTGCAGGAGGAGATGTGGTTGTGTTTCTTGTGGACCCTTCTGCCTAATTCCAAATCCTCAGTAATTGTCTAGCTTCCCATTTATATATAAAGTTTTAGTAGTGGTAAGAAGTGGAAAGTTCTGCCTTCCTATGATTACTAGTTCTATATACTTCATGCTAAGCATGAATCCTCTTTTCCTTGCTTTTGTTATTAAAAATGATGGAGAAAGGTATTTTGAGTTAAAATGTCTTACGTCAAAAACCCAACAGCTTTTCTTTGCAACTTCTGAAAAGTTGTGCTTTTCTTTCTCCCCCTCCCCCTCAGGAAAAAACTGGAGAGTAGTCTCTACTGGTGAAATACTTTTATTCGTTTGTTATTCATTGCATGAAATCAGAGAAATCCCAAACCCAGAATTCTAAGGACAGTCTTTATTTAAACCACTTACCATTTTACAAAGACACGTGGGGGAGCATTAGGACTGTGTATAGAGGACTAAATGTCAGATAGTCATGACTTGTTCTCATTCTGCTGAAGGACAAAGTGATAACCTCATTGTATAAAATGAAGTTTTACCATTTATTATGGAGAACCAAAAGGAAAGTAATGCATGTATGTGTAAGAAATATGTGTGTTGATGCTTCAGGATTAATCTATGATGCCTGTAGCAGAACTGATAATTTTTTCTTATTAAAAATAGTATAGTTTAATTTTTAATAATTTTAAATCTAACAGAACTTCCTTTCTGTAACAATCTAACACTTTACTTTTTAATAGAAGCTTCTGCTGCTGCTGAAAGCTCTAGGGAAGCCGAGGACATAATATGGACCTCTAGTGGCAGTGATTTTTCAGATGATGAAAATAAAACATTGATTCCAAGGTTGCACAGCAAAAAAAATCATGCTTCCAAAACAGAGGAATCGCCTAGCAGACATGATTTATTGTTGGAGGACAAAAGTAGTGAAGGTAAGTTCAAACGCAAGCAGATTTATCAAGAAACCTTCTGTCATCTTCAAGTGCTGTAATGAGAATACTCCGAGGTCATTCTGACAAAATGACATGATCTAATCCTGTTCTGGTTGAATCAGTTGGAGGGTTTTTTTTCATAAATTTCATCTGGGTATAGAACAAGCTCTTGGTATAAATTATGTACAAAAACTTTAAACCTTAGAGTAAAGGAGCAAAGCTGGGGAGATTATATAACATTGAGTAAAGCGTGTCAGTTCATTTCAATATACTGTAGTTTATTTGTACTATTTTATTTTCTGTACTGTGGTACAGATTCTGGGGTTGTGAACAACCTTCTCTGCCTGCCCTATTCTGCAGGTGATATTGTTGTCTGCATCTACTGACTAGATGTGGCAGACTTTGCAGCTGCAGATAGCACCATGTTCTGTGGCACGCATTTTCATTTTGGTACACAGTATTCCTTGCTTTTCATGTTAGCTCTACTGTGAGCTAGCCATGAGTTTGGTTCTTAGGATTTCCTTTCTAATTCATGAAGCAGGAAATGGCAGAGGGGAGAGAAATTGATTAAAAAGTGTGCCTGAAGACAGAAAAATCTTTACTTGTGTGCTGTATTATTACAAGCGTTAGTTAGGATAATGTGTAAGTTGCATTAGAACTTGTTGGGAAGTATTTTCATTGTGAAAAATAAATAGCTTTGTATTACTTCACCCAGATCTGAAGCATTACAGCCAGATTTCACATTCTGGATGTCTGGCAAAGTGTTCAAAGACCATTATGAGCTGAACAAATGGATTGACTGATTTACTTTTTGTGTGTGACTCTGGATAAACATGCTCCTTAGGTTTAAAACAAAAACGCAAAATCTTCCTCCTTTCATCCATATTTTTGTCACCAATTTAACACTGTCATTGGCATACTGATGGTTATCTTTTGTAATTTCTAGTAATTTTCTTCTTTTTGAAATGGAAGGACTGTCCATTTTTTAAACTGCAATCTCTTGCTGACCAGAAATCTTTCTAACCTGCCATTACTATTATTCTATTGCACTTATCTCATGTAAGTGGGACCCTGCAGCCTTTAATCTCTTTTTTTTTTTTTGAGACAATACACAGTCTTATTTTTAATCTTGTAAGATAGCAAAATTTAGTTTCTCTGTGTAATTGAAGAAACCTTGATGAATTATGTATCTATTTAAAGGTACTGAGAAAATCCAGTAATTTCCTGTTTTTATTCTAAACCCAAAAATATACTGAAAGCAGTGGGGAGTAAAAGAACTATTATTTCCACACTTTTTGGAGTGTGGAAACCATCATACAGTATGTACAGTGCTGTAATTAGTGTATATCTTTGTGTGTGCATATATAGGTACAGTTGTAGAAATGGCTACAGTAGCTGAAAAAGTTATTTTTAAAAGTGACATTCCCTTTCATGCGAAGTACTTTAGTGTGACAAGATAAAATGTGTTGTATTTTATTAAGGAATTTATACTGCTGTCACAAGTTGTACACAACTTGTCACACAGCTTCAAGAGAAACCTCTTGACCAGAAACCTGGTCACTGATGTCTGTGTTTAACATTTCTGATGAAGCTTTCTCTTAGTTAGAAGCAGAAGTGCATTCGTGTGTGTGACAAAGCAGAGAACACCAGATATGTATGTTTATTTGTCTGGGTCACTTCAGGCTTTGGAAGTTTGATAAAGAAACTAGTGATTTAGACCATGGTAGCACTGCCAAGTCCAGAAGGTACTACCACAGTTCCATGGATATGTATATCTGTCTGGAGTGTTCTTCAGGTGCCTTCTTTCTCTGCTGCATCTTCCCTATGCATGACTATTCTGGTGTATGACATTAGAAGTATGACATTTACAAAAGCAAAACCCAAAAAAGCTTTCATCCAGTCTCCTCTGAACATGCTCATTTATACAAAATGCATTGAGGTTATCCCTCTCAGTACCTTGTGGCACTCGGACCTGAAGGGTGGTGAGGCTGCTATTGCAGTGCAGGTTTCCATGACCTTCATTAGATCCTCAGAGGTATGAGCGTACTTTTGGAGTTGCATTAAATACCACCTGGTCATGAGGATGGTGGAAGAAAAGTTCTGCATTTCTATCTGCATCTCTTTGTTTATTGCCATTTTGTTGTGGGTTTGTTTGTTGTTTTGGTTTTTTTAACTCTGTCTTTTCTTGTGCCTGTTTCTATGAATTTATCCTAAGCAATCTTCTCTCTGATGTGCTTAGAGGTTTGAATTGCAGACCTGTATGTTTAGGCATGGTGTTCTAGGAGGTGACCATTTAAACGAGCTTCTTCGTTCCTCTGTGAGGGTTACCACTAGCAGCAGATGTTAACTAACACTGTTTGAAGCATTTGCTTAGAACATCTAATTCTGAACAAGCACACCTGGAAACTCCAATACAACTGGGCAAAAAAGTCCCCCAATTAAACCATGGAAAAACTAGTAACTAAACTAAAAAAAACCACCCTCTGTACCTGCGCAGCTAAAGGTACTGCCTCTTTGCAAACAGTGCTTTGAAATCTTTTTTTTGTGTGTGTGTAATGTTTATCTTTCTTCACAGAAGATTTTATTCTCAGTAGGATTAAGCTTAGTAGGATTTAGCTTTTTTGAGAGACAAAACAGTTAAAGATCAGTTGAACATAGGAAAAAATTAACGTTGTATTTTTTGCTTCAAGTTCAGGATAACTGTATTATTACTCTGACTTCATGCTTATAATAGATAGTGATTAAGCAAAAACTCTTTTTACCAATATTCTATTTTAGATGAATTGGAGTTCATCGATTGGGAGAACGATAGTGATTCTACCGATAAGTGCGATGGATCAGAAAAAGATGCCAGCTTACTAGAGATATCAGACTCAGACTCTTGCACAAATATTAATTGTCTGCCTGTCAAAGAAGAGAATGATGAGCTTTGTAAGGTGAGAAACTTTCAAGTTTGAGAAAAAAGGCTTCTGCTATAATTATGAAAGGTATTCGTATTTGATTGCATTTAATTTGGGGGAATGTGACAATTTTGCTTACCTTATCTCTCCAAAAGGAATTCTGTACACAAGAGTTTCAAGGCATTTTCTCTGACTGGCAAACATCAAACCCAAGCCCCGCACGTAGAGCTTGGTGGCGTGGTCACAGGATGACCAAGGTGGGAAAGCATCTCTGGAGATTGTCTATCCTCTGCTCACAGTAGGGTCATCTGAAGCTGTCTGTTCAAGGCTGTGTCTGGTTGGATTTTGAGTATCTCCAAGAGTGGAGACTCCACAACTTCTCTGGGCAAGAAGTGCCTGTGCTTGGTCACCCTTGCTATAAAGCAGCTTGTTCTTATGTTAAAATTTAATTTCTTTTATTTTCAATGTGTGTTCAGAAAGTTATCAGGTGGGTGGGTTTCTCAGCAGAGATGTGATGATCTGGATTCTCTACAGCCTCTGGCTGCCTGTGATGAGTTGATGCCTGAATTTCCTGTAGTGTGGTGGGTGAGACAGTTTCATATTTCTCTTTAGTACTTTGAGATCGTGACTAAAAATTCAGGTATTTGGAATAGAATGTGTTCTGAGATCAATGATGAGGCATGAGACTAATTGCTAATTAATTTTAGTCATGAGGATTGCAGACCTCGGAAAAGGGACAGCAGTAAAAATTGAATCTTATGAGCTAAGGTTTGGTACCATTTCCCCCCCCCTTACTTTAGAAAATATACGTTTATTTATAATGAAGGCATTCTGCTATGTCAGCTCTAGATCTTTGTTTAGTATCTTACAGTGAAAGGACTTGCATTAAAATACTCCAAATGTGTCAGCACCCTAGGCCGAGGTTAACATTTGGAATGGACTGCGAGTCACTGTCCCTGGAGGTGTTTAAGGAAAGAGTGAACGTCGCAACATGGTCGTGTTGACATCCTGTTGTTCAGTTATAGATTGGACTCGATGATGTCAGAGGCCTTTTCCAAGACAATTGATTCTGTGATTTACCCTCTGGTGCTGGGGGCTGGTGCCGCCCCGGGGAGCCTCCGAGCCGGCAGCGCTCCCTGGGGTGTGATGGAGAGGTCGGGGCTCGCACGGGCGGGCAGAGCCGAGGGGCTGGGCTGTGACCCCGCTCAGAGGAGCCCAACCGGGGGAAAGGGGCAGCGCTTTCTTGGCAGCATCAGCAGGAGGGCGGGTGTCGGAGGATCCGGGAGGAGCCGGGGATCCGTACTGGAGCAGCCCAGCAGAGGGCACCGCAGGCCCGGGAAGCTCGGCCGGCGATGGGCAAGGGATGGGGAAAGCTGGTAGCGAAGTGAATTAAAGCCATACTAAAACCCGTTTAACTTTATGTATCGATTCTCTATTAGAATCCTCGTGAGTGAGTGTGGGTGGAGTGTGGTAGCGAGTTCTGCTTGCACGGGGGGGGAGCAACCTCCAGTTTCCCCATGAATCAGCCCCATCACAGGGTCCTGCTGCCTTGCTGGGGCCACAGCTTGAAACAGCGAGTCTGGCTGTGGCCCCTCACTACAAGAAGAACATTAAGATGCTGGAGCGTGTTCAGAGAAGGGCAACCAAGCTGGTGGAGGGTCTGGAGCAAAAGGTGTACGAGGAGTGGCTTAGGAACGTGGGGTTGTTTAGTCTGGAGAAGAGGAGGCTCAGGGGTGACCTTTCACTCTACAACTACCTGAAAGGAGGTTGTAGCCAGGTGAGGGTCAGTCTCCTAGGCAACTGGTGACAGGACGATAAGACATAGTCTTAAGCTGTGCCAGGAGTGATTTAGGTTGGAAATCAGGAGGAATTTCTTCACAGAAAGGGTGATTAGACATTGGAATGGGCTGTCTGCAGAAGTGGTGGAGTCACTGTCTCTGGAGGTGTTTAAGGAAAGACTGGACATGGTGCTTAGTGTCATGGTCTAGCTGACATAGTGCTGTTGGGTCATAGGTTGGACTCGATGATCTCAGAGGTCTTTTCCAGCCTAATTGATTCTATAGTTCTGTGAACATGTGTGACCTGGCTCTAATTTGACTCCTGTGGGTGTCAGTCCCACTTTAGCATCTGTAGCTTAGAGTTCAGCAAGGGTTAGCCAAGAGTTTTCAGGTTTGTGAAGAACTGGTTTTATATAGCCAAGTCACAGACTGCAGCATCAGAAGAGACTCCAGAAGAGACTGGTCTGTGTAAAGCTGTGAAAACAGAACTAGGATTTATGCAAGTGGTTGTTCTGCTTTTATTATACCAGTATGACTTACCCCAGTGTACGTGGAAAGTTGGATAAATATTACGAGACACATGTTAGAAAATGATGCTCGTGAGAGGGTTTTTTGGGATGCAACCATACTTAAAAGTTTTTTAACCCTAACCACAATAGTTATGCTAGTACAAAAGATGTGGGAACATTAGGAATTTGAGGATGTCTCTACAGATTTCCCCTTTCCAGTTGGAGTGCCACACTGTGGAAATTCTCCTGGGTGGTCAGCGTCACCAGAAAACTTTGTTCTGGGAATTCAGTGTATGCAGGAGGGTAAATCCCCAGTGATAGCTGTGCCTGTTGCCGTCTTTGTTTTGCTTTACTTGGGATAGGCTGTTTTCCTAGAAAAAAAACCTGTGGGCAAGCGGTTTGAGAGGTTTTCAAGAAAGAATAGAAACATAATATTCACTATAGGAGGTCATTTACTGTATGAGTATTCTTTTAAATTTTGTGGCCTAGTTCATGGTGAGGGAAGCGGGAAAAAAGCCAAATGTTGATATAGCATAATTTTTGTGGTATTTAGTAAATCTCTAAAATCTAATGGAGTGTGTGGATAATCAAAAGACCATGAAATTTATTTTACCCCACTTCAAAATATGCCAAATACCAAGAGGTTCTGGAGGTTTAAGCTTGCTGCCAAAATATCTTTATGGTAGTATTTACCCTTGGTAGGAGTGCACTAGGTTTCTACAGGGAAATCTCAGAAGATTAATAACTATGGCTTCCCCCCCCTTATATACCAATATATCTAATTTCAAAATCACTTCTATTTGGTGATAATTAACGTCATAGAAAAGCTTCATGTATTGTTTTGGTTGGAAGATAAAACTCTTGCTTATCTCTAGGGTGTAAAGCTACAGTCACGATTCAGTTTACGTTCCAAGTTCCTGTCCTCTGTCTTTCCTATCAACTATCCACTTCTGATGTGTAAAGCTGCTTGAGGAAGGCAAGTTGAGACTGGTGTTGTGGTGAGCAGCTGTTACCTAATTTTTGGTTTCTGTTCAGTACAGAATTTTTGAAGAAAGCATGTGCAAGATGTGACAGGGCCATGCTTTATTTTCCTTTGGATATTTTTGGGTGATGGGAGAGTTATTTTATGTTAGCTTTCCTTTGACTTATAAGTGGTTGAATTTTTAAGATGTTGCAGGACAAAGATCTCACAAGGCCTGATCTTAGAGTTCCTTGGCTTTCAGTTGCCAGTGGTAAATGCCTTTTTTCTTGGCATACTAAAATAAAGATTAACCATTAATGTTAGTTTTTTCAGCATACATGTTTTCCAGGAGAGTGTCATGTAATCACCTCAAAATTTTAAAAAAATATATTTTTATGCATTGATAGTGACTACTTTTTGCCAGGCTTGTGTAGAGACCTTGTCTCATGAGCTGAAATTCCATATTTTGTATGAATTGTTCATCTCTAAATTACTTTTAACTTCTAAATATTTTAATACTAGGAATTAAATGAGTTTTCCTATAGATGAATTCATGTCTCCTGCCATACTGCTTCCTAAACTGGGAACTTTCTCTGGCCTCATGCACTGAGTGGCATCGTCTTCCCTAGTGGGATCCTTCCTCAAAACTTAAGTAGGCCAGCATTTTTATGGAGTATATAAGTTTGGTATTTTATAGAGTATGGTCTTTTCTTTTTGTCCTATATGTTAAATCTACTTACCATTTTCTGATGGGTAGCCAGATTTGCTTGCTTTATATGCAGAGCAAGTGAGATTTATCCCAGAATGGTGTGAGGAGAATTTTTCACCCTTTACATTGATAATGTGTAGAAATTAGGTTGTCTTATGCCCTTCCCATGCAGCGTTAATAAAACTTAACTGGTTATAGCAGATCCTCTTTATCGCAGAGCACACTAATAAGCTTGTCTGCTGATCTTAACTTCTGATTTGGATGAAAATCCTTCAAAAAGTCATATGGTTAAGGGCTTGTTCCCTTTATATCATAGACCCATGGAATGGTTTGGGTTGGAAGGAACCTGAAAGATCATCTAGTTTCAACCCCTCTTCCGTGGACAGGAGACACCTTTTACTAGACCAGGTTGCTCCAAGCCCCATCCAACCTTGCCTTGAACATTTTCAGAGGTGGGACATCAACAACTTCTCTAGGCAACTTGTTCCAGTGTCTCAACACCCTCACAGTAAAGGTTTTCTTCCCAATATCTAACCTAAACCTACCCTCTTTCAGTTTGAAGCCTTGTCCTGTCACTGCACCCCTTTGTAAGGAGTCCCTCTCCAGCTCTCTCATAGGCACCTGGTAGATACTGGTATACATATAGAGTGGCAATATCCTCAAACTGTTGTACTGTATGAAGATAGTCAACTGAAAAAGAGATTTGCCATATTTTTGCGTGTTTCAAAAATCTTAAATAAATCACTACCATATTCTCAGCTCTCTACTATCTTGTAGCCTGCGTGCTCTGACAGTGGGTGATCTGATGGGATGTTGATGAATATTGTGCAAAAATAATTTTAATGTTGTGCAAAAGATTTATTTTTGGGTTTTCCCTGAGTGAAGAACACATTATTTGAGAAGTTTTTCCTGTACGTGGATGTGTATAGGTCTGTGTCTTTTACCTGAGGCCTTCTGATCTTTCAAATTAAGGTTCATTCAGTTGCTTAGTTATGGATTTATTGCTGTCCTAACTTTGCTCTTTAAAAACGCCCACACTCTGTCTTTCTGTGGCATTACATTGGGGGGGGATTCAACATGCTTAATGAAATTCTGAAAAGGTCACTTTAAAGATGAGTAGGCCAAGATTTTGCTTTTATTTTTGGACCTGCTTTTGTGTCTTTGCTTTCTTGATCCATTATGGTGATAATTATAACTATCATTGGCTTGGTAATTAGAAATGAGTCTAGAACTCCTGTTGTGTAGCACAATTTAAAAGAGGTTATCTCTAGGCAGGGAATCATTATTATGGCAAATGGAATTTGTGTCATCCTCTCAGACTGATGACTTAACACTGATAAAGGGTGATGATACAACCATGTTATTGCAAGCACTTACTTTTGTCAGTCCATTACCAAAGCAAGTGTGTTAGAATATATACAGAATACCCACAAACTTACAACTGTTTCTAAGTGTGTACTTCATGGAATAATTCAGGTTGGAAGGAACTTCAAAATGTGTCTAGTTCAACCTGCACTAAACAGACTCAGGTGCAAAGTCAGACAAGGTTCCTTAGGGCTTTATCTGGTTGGATCCTGGAAAACTCTAGGGATGGAGACAGTATAACTGGTCTGGGCAGCATCCCTTCTCCCTCCCCTGCGTCTCTTCTCCCTGCCTCTTCGAAAACAGGGACCTTACTTTTCTAAGTAGAACTGGTCTCTTCTAGCAGGTTTCTTCAGGTGTGCTTTTTAGGCAAGACCTATAAATCAGCAGATTGCAAGTCAATAATGGTGCAGAAACAGACACTTTTTTATTCATATCAGCAAGGTGGAAGGATTTATACCTGAATGACCAGACAAAACTAAATTTGTGCACCAGATGCTTTCTGTTGCATCCCATCTAGAGGGACATCTCTGCATCTTCTGATGGAGAAATGAAGCATCGAAGCCTTTTTCCTTAGTCACAGAATATAGTATTTCCCCTCTCAATTTGCTGTTTCCGTGATTTGGTGAGATTATCAGAATAGGAAGCAGGATGTTTCTGGGTGAGCTGTAGCTATCCGAATGATAACTTTGTTCTTCATAAGTTAAGAAAACAATAATAATTAAATAATGACTGCAATAACTTTAAAACTGGATTGAAGACACTAGTTCAGCTAATAGCTAAATGGCTCAGATGTTCCTTGCTTTGATGTGTTAAATTGTCTTGGGAATATTTTTCTTTATAATTCCAAGACACAGGAGTTCAAATTTCAGTATAGCTGAATTGGCTCATTATCTTCCTCAAGAATGACACAGTCAGTCATATGAGTGTCTTGACACACATTAAGTGTCTTTTTGGTGGTGTAAAGTTTCAGAAGTCCATGATACCCATTTTGAAGCTGCAAGGAATTTGATCAGAGTTCTCATACTTCTGTGTGTGTGCTCTTGTAGGGGACCCAGAGTGTCACTGAGATAGCTGTACTTCTTTGTGCCAAGTTTGTGAAATTCCTGGATAATTCATTAAATGTAAGTTTTTACAGAGACTTCTGCGTACCACGTTCTGAGTGTACAAAATCTGATGGATTACAGGGGCTATCACAGTGACATAAACAGACTTTAGACCTTCCTGCCTTGAGCTGCCATTCCCAGACAGTATTTTTATGCTGTTTGAAGCACCAGGCTGTTTGTATGTGCTTAATCCAGCCCCTCTGCTTTGTTTAAATTAAGGCTTCAACTGAGCCTCATATTCTCTCTTACACAGCTCTGGAGAGCAACAACTTTAAGCGCAGCTGACAGCATTGCTATCTTGGCATCTATGTATTGAATGCCCCTCTCTTTGTGGTCCTCCCCACCTCCTCCCCATGTTTGCCTGGTGTTTTAAACAAGATTCAAGGGGCCTGTGTTAGTTTTCCTGTAGCTGCATGCCACAGGAGGCATCTGTGTTTCCTCAGGCCTGGTACCTCTCGACAGAGTGACTCTTCGCAGCATCACGGTGGATCTTCAGAAGTACTAGAGAGAAGCAAAGCAGTATATGTTGGCCCTGTCAGGGCCCTAACCTCCACCTAAGGAGGTGGAGCAAAGAAAGAGGAACTCATCTGTCTTCTGTTGGTATTTTGCCTAGTGCTGCAGCAGAGGAGGGTACAGGAAAGAAGGGGAGCATGCACTGCTAGGAGTACAGAATGTAAGGAAAGAAAGCATAAAGCCAGAGGAGTTAACAACTTTAATAGGAAGTTAAAGGCTTTTGTCTTCCCAGTTTCCTCACCTCTGATGAGGCTTTCTGTTTGCCAATTTGGATAATTTGCTAATAGTATTGTACTCTGCACAGAGCTGGGAGCACAGTGAGAAAGCTGCTGGTTTTTTGTTTGTCTTTGTCTTCCAAAATGTCTCAGGAACCTTCAGGCTAAATTGGAGGAGAGATTAGTTTGAATTTGTTGGAAATCCTTTTTTGAAGGACATGGTGGAAGAGAAGTTTTAGTGAAATGCCAATCTTGATAATTTCTTTTTCTTATCAATGTGCTTTCCAAGTACTGTGGTTCTAGAAGGAGACCTGAACTGAGTAGGTTGGCTAATGGCTTGAATTCTCTAAAAGCCTTTGGTTCAGTCTTTCTCATGTGTCGTCACTTCTTTTTAAAAATAACTTTATGAACTTTCAGTGACCAGTTCTGTCACCCATCATGTCAATTCATTGCATCCAGTTGCAAAGAAAACATTTTGTGTCCTTTTAAGGTTCTTAATGGAGTTGTAGCTTCCATCTTTTCACAACTGGTGTTGGGGTTTGTGGCAGTAGTGTAAGAAAGACATATATGCATGGCTATCTCAAAAAGAGTGCCTGTGTAATACTGCCTATAGAATGGCTATTAAGTGAAAATAAGACACTTAAGTGTCCAAGGTCATCCAGTTCTTGGTAGAACAAGTAAAGTATTAGGTGTACCAAAATCATCCAACTATCCCTATATTTAGGCTTCATCTTCTTATGAATTTCTTGTCACTTTTCACCAAAACAGAACTGTTCCTTCTTTAATAAGGGTTAGTGTATACTGGCTCTTTGTAGAATCGACTGAATGTGAAAATCTGGAAATAAATTTAGAATACCTTTAAAAACAGAGGAAAATCAAAGTTTAGGAACTATTCTGTACTAACCTCAGGGTTATTAAAAACCCCTGAGGTTTTCTGAGTGTGTTTCTCTCTCTTTAATGGATGAAGCTCTTGTATATCTCTGCTTGTTTTTATCTCGCATGGAAGAAGGCAGTTATGTGGGGAGTTTGTTTTGTTCTGTGGGGGTTTTTTAAGTCATGGCACTGCATCTTTAGCTTGGAAAGAATGCAATTTGGTGATATGGTATGGGGAACATGACTTTTGTTCCTGGCTCCCACTGCAGTGTGTGTTGGATAGCCAAGAGGAATAAATGGGGGCAGAACAAATGGAAAGAAACTGAGAACGTTTATAATAAAACTTAAGAAATTTGGAGGTATGAAATGCTGTGCGAGGAATTGACTCTCTTGAGGACAATAAGAAGGAACTGGGGTGGGGTGAAATCCTAATACCTCCCATATCCAGTTTGGCAGGGTCTGTGTCATGTTCTATGATAAACAGTTTCTGTACAAATGTCTGAATCATCTGTAGATGGCAATTCAGATTTACAGTTCTTTTGTTATCAGGACACTCATGTTCCAGACTAATAACCCTGGTGACTGATTAACCCTTTCTGTGGAGATGGTCTGTAGTGATGGGCTCTAACTCCATGACTGTAATATGTTAAAGAGAATTTTGCCTGCTCTGCAGGAATCTGTTAAAGCACTCTCATGTACGGGCCAGCTGCAGACAACTCTGCTCCATCCTTTTTTTATCCCGTTTAGGATAACACTACCTATAGACCAGGGCAACAGCTTTGACAACTTGATGTTTTTATCTTTGTCCTCAATCTCTCTGGAAGTATGCTATGAAATTGTTACTTCATATATCTTTCCCACTACTCACAACTTCAGCCCAACTTTATTATTCCTACTTCCTGGGCACACGAAGATGCTGTTGCATGTGGCTGTTGATTCACTGCTCAGTCCCAGCACAGTGGCATTCTTTTTGACTCTGTCCCAGTCATTCTCCTCCCACTCTGTCTCCTCTTCCCAGCACAGTCACTATTTCACTCACTTGTCCCCATTCACCTTCACCTGATCATTGCTTGGTCTCAGTTCACTGGTTCTCTCTTGCCTAATACAAGATTTTAATCCTGTGCCACCAAATATTCTCATCTGGTTGCAAATCTTCAGAAACAGTGACTGTAGCAAACTTCTTGATATTTTGCAGACACATTGACACCTTCCTGTATGTGAGAAAGGGAACATTGAAGCTAAGTGAGAAAACCAGACTTGAACTTGAAGGCAAACACAATGGGCAGAGCAGCTTCATCCTGACATAAGTAGTCATGTATGAGAAGGCTTGAGGTTTCTGTTGGGTTTTAAATACTGTGAAAACACTAAAAACACTGCAACTTTAAAAATCCATTAAGTTTGCACATTAACTTTACTTATGGATAGTAGTTTTGATCTTCCCATTCACAAAAAGGTGCGGTGGAAGTAGAAGAACTTCAGAACAGGTTGGTATGAGTGAAAAATTCCACAGAATAGAAACTGTCAGCTTCAAAAAGAGATTGCTGTGGGGAGGAGATGGAAGAAACCCATGCCTCATAAACAGATAAGTAAATAAAATGCCTCAGTACTGTATAGGAGACATCAAGTGAAACTAGCAGGTTGATTCAACATTAAAAAGGAGTTGATTCATACCACCATAGGAGCTGCAGAGCTCCTTGCCACAGGATGATATGAATGCTGAAATATTACATGGGTTCAAGACTAATTGGACAAACTCATGAAAGACAAATCTGTTAAGAATTTAAATACAAAGACCTTGCCTCTAGTTGTAGCTACAAACTGGAATCAAGAAGGCTGTTCTGTGGCAACATTTCCGCATGCCTATCCTGTTTTGAACTCTTCCCTAAACATCTGACATTAATAATTGTTGGAGACAAAAGTAAGGGGCTAGAATGATCCTTGGTAGATCCCTATTCCCATGTTTGTGTGCTGTGGGCTTTCCAGCGTGTGTGAATTTTGTTCCTTTTTACTATTGCCACCCTCAGTGCTTTCTCAGCAAAAGAAGTCACATAGCAAAAGATGATGTTGCAAACAAGTGTCCACTTGGTCAGTGCAATGGATACCCTTTGTAACTATTGTTCTCTACCCTCTGCTGCTCTGTGTGGCTTTTTGCAGAGTGTTTTTTCATGTAGTCTAGTTTTATGCTTACCTCATGTTTTTAATAAAGCTTCTGTACAGACATAGGGAAGGAGAGGAGCTTTTGAGACAGCATAGATTTTGAAGAGGGTGATAGCCCTAGCCAGACTTGTCTAGAGAAGAATTTAGCTTCCCTGGAGTGAGCATGACAGGCTTCACAGCCTTAAGTTACTTTAATTTACTTGGTTGGGTGAGGGAGAAGTGCAAAGGTAAGTCTTGGCTTTCTGTTTGTTTTTCTTTTTTTAATTGAAATCTTTTAATTTTTATGACTAATTCAAAAAGCACTATGGTTTTCTTTTTTAAAACATAAGTATTGGTAGTGGATCAAGGGTTGGACTTGATGATCTCAGAGGTCCCTTCCAACCCAGCTGATTCTATGATTCTATGATTGTATTTGTTTAAGGACAGTGAAGTATCATGAAATTTAAAAAAAAAAAGATGTTGCCAATTATGAATCTAGTATGTTCCAATCATAAAGTGATTTGTCTAGGATATGAAGCACTTAGGATCTTCTGGGATGGGACAACAGTAGAAGTAGTAGTATAGAAAAAAAAAATATAAACCCACAATACTGAACTTTCTTTCTGGGGTAAGCAGCGTAACTGCAGGTCCCTTGGGGATCATGTATGTGAATTCATCAGTGTATAATGGTGTGAGCTGAAGCTGGAAATAGGTGTATAATGCAAAAGTAATAAATAATATGTTCTTCATAAACTGATGACACAGAATTATTATACTGAAGGCTCATTTAGCTCGGGTACTAATTGTAATAGTATCTTCTCCCAGTACTTTGTTAAACAGTGTGCTGTGGGAGAAGGAAGATCTCTGTTGCAGTTCAGATGCTTTCTGAGCCAGAAGCTGAATTGAGGTTATTAGGTCTGAGAAATATTGTTTTATCCTGCAGTAGGTAACTCAGTCCCTTTCTGAGCCAATTTAAGTTCATGGGCTCCAGGCATTTGGTGGGGGTGGATAGCCCAATCTAATAACTAATATCTAATAATGCATTATCTGTTTAAGGGCAGAATTAGAAAAAAGACCTTTTAGCTGTGGCAGTTGCAGATAAAGCATAATATTGCCTTTTGCCTTGTTCTTTGCAGACATGTACAGAGAAAAGGATTAACAATATTATGGACAGTAATGTAACAGTTTTACAGAGCTGCTTGTAAAACCAGATTATATAGCTGTATACCAGGAAACTTTACAGATGGTGTGCTTTGACTAATTTGTTCCTCCTTTATGGGACTCAACAGCATCATCCTTATAAGATACTCGTGGTTTGTTGGGAGGATATAAGAGTTTTTGTATGGTGTTTACTTACTAGTCTAAATGAAGGAAGGGCCAAAGCAGCAATTTGGACTAAGAAACTTTATCAACCTCAGCCTGTAGTAACTGGAGGAGGAGGTAAGAAGAGAAGGAGATATATTTTCTCTTAAGTTGTTTATGGGGGAATGTTGGATTAAAAGATATCAGGTTATGTAGACTTTTTGAAGGGTACATATTCAGGACTTGGAAATAAAAGAGGACATAATTGTCACTCATGGCTAAAAAGCAGTGAGATGGACAATAGATAAGACTGTCAGTTTAAACAACAACAGAAGCAATGTTTGTACATGAAACAAAAGTCTGGAAAAAAGTGCAGGAGGGTGATTATTTTCCTCTGTGTTGTAACCTTTATATGCACTTGAGTCTAGTTTTCCTATGCAAACAGTAGAGCTAGATTTGTTTCTTATATTATTTTTAACTTGTGGTTTTTATTACTTTAATGATTCTGTGATGCTTCTCTTATCTGTAAAAGCATTTAGTTGTTAAAAACTTTGTACTAACTGCAGCAGTTGTGGAAGAAAAAGTAGTTAAGTGGGCATCAGAATAGGGCAGAGAATTGGTTTTGGGTTTTGGGGTGGTTTGTTTTTTTGCGTGGCTTTACAATTTTAGATAAATGGTTCCCATACATATTGATGGTTTCTCAAATCTAATGAACTCAGGAGAAAGTAGGTGTGGCAAAATACCTAGTCTTGTTTCTTCAATGTTAAAAAAAAGAAGGAAAACCTGAATCTATCACTTTTGTTGATTATGGAGATGCTGAATTGATTCATCATTTTAATATATGAGTCTAAGTGAAAAATATTGCACTTATCTCCTCCTTGAGGATGCTGAGTATAAGTATTGAAATTATCATAGTTTGTTGTGCTGGGAGGTAAGTGGAAGGAATCATAATTGGGCAAATAATGGAAAGGAAATAATGAAAATATAATGGAAAGGAAAACTAGAACATGATTTTATATAGGATTGGAAGGCAACGTAACTTCTGTGCCACACTTCTGCAGTACAACTCACTTTTTGAAGGCAAGAATGACAGTAAGATTTAAGGGGGAGGAGTCGTATTACATTATTGTGAACTACTCCACATAATTTTTTGTTGAGTGTATAACTTTGCAACAACTTTGAGCATCCTCATGTTAGCATTTCTGCACATTTAACGCAGGAGTTTCTTGTAGATCATGACTTCCAAAATTTGGTTGTGAAGAAGCAAAACTTTTTACATCCTCTTCATGTGAATTGCAGGGTTTTCAAATATTACTCAGCTGTTACTTGCTTGTCACCAGTGAATTTGTAAGCATTTTGGAAAGTGGTGGTGATAGTTTTCTCTCTGCCTTGCATGCTCCAGAAGCTCTGAAAAGAAAGAAGTAATAATGTAGACAATAATCACTTGCATTTGACACAGTCATGATCCTTGTCGTCATCCTAGAGCCAAAAAAGTAAGACTGCTGGTGATGTCATGTGTGGTGGTTTATTTTCACATTTTGAGCAGGGAGAGGTAATTTAAGAGACCACTGAATGCTAATTTCCGTTGCTTTGTTACCATACATTTTAAATGGAAGAACAGCAAATGGATTTAATTTTTGAGACTTCTAGCCAGTGATCGTAAAAATTCTCTTGTTAGCAGCGCTAGGCTCTACTTTTAAGAAGAGGAAAGAAGATGATAATGTAGCTTATATGTTTTCCTAATCTGGAACAAATTCTGGAATGAATGAATGAAATGTTCTTGAGGAGAGTGTTGGTAGTATTGTAGGATTTAACTGCAAGAAAAGTGTCTTTCCATGTATTTTTCTTCCATCAGCACTGTGACTTTTTTAAAATGCACTGAATTGCATAGGCTCATGAGCTGCCACAAAGTCACTGAACAGAGGTTACCACTTCTTTTTGGTTTTTTGGTACAGTTCTCAGCATAACACTCATTAACTTTTCTCAGACTTCTTTGGATGTTGCAACAATAATAAACCACAGTCACTGGATCAGAAACCTATGGCTGGTGACCCACCTGTGGCCCCTTCCAATTACTTTCTTTGCTAACGTTAAAAATATCAAGATGTTCTACAATATTACCAGAATTCTTCAGAGTTTGTTTTAAAAGAGATTGGACTTTTTTTCTGGAGAAAAATCTATTAACTTAGAAAGTCAAATGATGCTCCCTTAGGAAGTTCTGGAGTTGCAAGTCACCTCACTCAGGAGGAGTATCAGTGAAGAAATATTCACTTGCTTTGTGCTTCTTCTTTGCTTTATGCATCTCGTGTGGGCCACTGTCCCAGGTAGGATGCTGAGTTCAACAAGTCTCTGGGCTGACTTGTTCTTACTGTTCTTGCTTTGTTTCCTTGATCTCCACAATTTTTTAATTGCTGCTTTATTGCATGTTTAAGTTGTCAGCTTCCAGAGTCTGGTTAGAATGTTATCTTATGTGGCATTATGCCAGTGTTGATGGGATTAAAGCAAAAGGAAGCTCTGGTTTGCTGTTTACATCTAAAATGCGGAGTAAATTTGATTGGTTACTTCTGTTCAGTGACACTGAAACTTCATACCTGATGCCTCAATCTTCCTGGCAGGCATTAGTTCCGGTATCTGCAGTTTCTAACAAGAATAATGTTTTAATTTTTGCTAGCTGAAACTAGGTGAATTGTATGCAAAGAAATCTAAACAAACAATGCTGGAAAAAGTTAGAAAGGAATTCTTTTGTTTGGTTTTATGAGCTTAACTATGTAGTGTTGTAAAGAGAGGAAACTGTGCTGTGGAAAATCAATACTTGCTAAAGCTCTGAAAAAGCACAAAGAGGACAAACTAAGGCAAACTAGTCTGTAATGAAACAGAAGCTTAAAATTAAGGTGAAAAAGGTGATAATGACAGCTATAAATGAATTAACAAAAAGTGAGGATGAAATTAAGAGTGAAGAAACCAATTTGACATTTTGTTTAAGTAAGATGCGAGTACAAATCTGTGTTAACGTTGTGAAACTGTAGAATCCAGAAGCCTGATGAGTTGTATGACATTGTTACTGTGGTTAAAATGTGGTCAGTACTACAGGTGAGTATGTTTGTTTTTAGAAAAATACCTCAACCTGTACTAGGTTTTGAAAAAGAAAACATGTACACACATTATTAGCCCTAAGCTGTAATTGGTAAAAATAAAAACAAGCATTTAGAAATATGTTGCCGTACATAGCTGACAATGAATATCACTTCCTTTGCTGCAAACAGTAATAATTTATATTTAATAGATTGAAAGGTCCTGAATCCTGTATGCATAGTCAGGTAGGCACAATCTGTCTGTCTCTGCATTTATTGTAACCACAGATCACGGAAATCCTGTTATGTTGCCCTGTAGGTAGCTTGACATTTTTTCCTTTCACTTATTTTCTGTGCATTTCATCTGGTGATAGGTGATTTCCAGACCAAAGTGTTGTGAGGACTGACAGATCAGGTGCTGTAAAACAGCAGTAGAATTA
This sequence comes from Pipra filicauda, assembly GCF_003945595.2. NCBI lineage: Eukaryota > Metazoa > Chordata > Aves > Passeriformes > Pipridae > Pipra > Pipra filicauda. The sequence goes on along the minus strand of NW_024104273.1, from coordinate 987,363 downwards.
AAATGCTTCCACTTTGTATATTCCAGAAGCTCAAATGCAACACTAACCTAATTGTGGCATTATCCTGGGTTTACTCACCTATGGATGTGATTGTATCTCTCATGTGCTGTTCCACTTCCGGCTGCTCTGAAGTCATATTTTTGTGTTGCTTCTGCACTTAACAACTCACTCTTGTTATGGATCTGTCCTAGATTCTTTTCTCTGACCCTCTAAACGGATATTTTAACTATGTTTAAAATTGGGGGAGGAGAAAGTAGGTAAACGTGTTACATTGTCAGGTTCTGCAACATTACTGGCAGTAAGTGCTGTTCATTCATTAGTAAATGACCCAACTCTCAAATTAGTAAATTGACATGTTAACGGAACTACAAGGTATTTCTGTGCTTTTTCAGTATCTGGGTCTTGCTTACACTTGTTTTGAAAGGAGGGTGACCCATCTAATACAGTCTTTCTTCATTTAAAATGACAGTGTTGTATTTAAGAAAATAAAAGTATTCCTCTCACCTACATTTTTTTTCCTGCCTGGCAGGTATGTAACTAGCTGTAGTTGTGTGCTGTTGCGGTTGCTTTCATATGGTTATAGTTGAACATGTTTAGAGATGGCTCAGGATTCAACTGTGCTTGAAAATGGGATTTTACCCTTAAAATTACTTGTGGATAGGTGGGCATTTCTTTTGTATATTAAATAAAAACATGCTTCATCTGAAAGTTTTAATTCCAAAAATACATTATAAAGTCAGGGACTCTGTTACTCTCATTTTGGTCCTGATGCAACTAATTGCATCCAATCACTTCAGATTCCCTAAACTGCAAATGAAAATATTCCAGGACTTAAATACTTCATGTTCCAGAGAGATGAGGTGGTTTAGGAGAGAGGGGGGCAATGGAGCACAGACCTTGCTGGCTTTTGTGGTAAACTACAAAATATGAGGACTTGTTGCTTTATCTGTTAACTGTAAGAGATCCCAAATTTTTTTTTCCACATCCCATTTGCAGTCTTGAAGGGTGTAAGAACAAATTATCTTACTGAATACATACTTTAATGATACAATAAAAAATTAATCTCTCCCTGTTTGAGCTAACTGTGTGCATTTGCTTAGGGGCTGTAAACCATGCTGGGTGTTAGGAAGACAAGTAGCCTGCATGACTGTGGTAAGTGTGTCACATCCTGCCCTCAACTTTGCCCTCCTTGGAGGCTCTGGCAGTCTCCCTGTGGTTTGCCCACTAGCCAGGTGGGAGTGGCTCGAGAGAACTTCTCTAACCTGTGGATCTGGTTCTCGAGCAAACTTTCAGACTTAACAGTATCTCGGTGCTCCTTGCCAAGCCCAATTAGGAGAGGTGAGGGTACTGGGCCAGGCTTTCAAAGTTTCACAGAAGACTCATCTGTAATTTTGTGACAAATTTAATTGTGTGTATTCAAAGCATGTAGTATGAGGATTGCTGCGGGGCTTTTTCCTCCTTGACAACACAGTAAACTCCTTTGTAAACATGAGACTACTGAACAGCTTCCCTTTTCTGTGAAAATCTTCCCCCCATCTCCACTGCAGGAGTAGTGTTTCTGGCTCTGCTTGGAGGGGAATGGGCAGGTAGCTGCTTTGACATTAGAAAAATATGGTGTGAATGCCAGCGCATCTTTGTTAAATAAATATGAACTGTTCCTTCCATAGGGATTCTTAAAGTTAACCTGTCAAGTCAAGGCATGTCACTGGAAATTTGTGTGTCTTCTTATGAATTACCTGTCACCTCTGTCATCAGCAGTCTTTGTATTTCTTACTTGAATGCCTTTTCTTCTGTAACTTACCAAACTCTGAATTCACTTTCTCTGCTACTTGTTTAGGTCCCTTCTTGGGTCTGTAGCCTGACCATAGAAAGATGAGATTAGAAATTACTGCCTCTGCTGTTTTTTCTCTTGCTCCATGAAAGTTTTCACTTAGATATGGTTGTGTCAGAAGATCATAGATTGTTTGTAGAGAGCTTTTAAGTTCAGGCAATCCCATTCTCTACTTTGTCCTGATCAGCATTTGTGGGTGTTTTCACATGTGAATGTGCTCTTGGTGTATATCCCACAGAGAGGCAAAAGAAAACAGTGTAAGAATTGTATTTTTTTCATATCCCTATATTTTTTTTCACTTTAGAATGCGGTTACTTGGAAAATGGCATTTAGAGCATCAAGAAATTATATGTACAAAAAATAAACACATTATTTTTTTTCTCATTCTTTTTCATCCTTGGGGAATTAAAGCAGAATTATTTTCTGCACTGTTGTGGTATTGAAGCTAATACTATTTTAATATGAAAGGCATAAACACAGTTCTGGTTGGTGGAAAAGGAGTTTTGAAAGAATTTTCTGTGTTACTAAACAGAGACTCCAAAAAGTGCCTAATTGCTTCCTATGGAAGTTTTAGTGTCTCTTCGGTTAGCAGATAGCTTATTTCTATCGTTGTAATAGTAGCTTGCACTGTGTAATAGTCAAGGTGAAAAATAATCAGTGCAACTTTCACATATAACACAGGCTCATGATGTTGGAAGGCCTGACCAGAAATGTGGATAATTTCCTAGATGCATGTGTTGTGTGTCTCATTAGGGAACCTGTAACTAGACAAAAATGTTGCCATCTTTCAGCTGATGGATGAAGGGTGGTAGAACACTGGATCAGATATTAACTGATACAGCTTTTCAGGTTTACACTGAAATGGTGGAAGCAGCAGTGGGCTTTCCAAATAGGGAGAAATTTTTTCTTACAGTCTCCCATATATTCCTCTAATGTCATGGACTGAGTGCTAGACGGAGGATGTGTGTGCAGAAGGTAATGGGGATGAAAGTGGATCCATCTTCCTGTTGTTGTGACTGATGGCCTGGCTGGAAAGCATTACTGCAGGCTTGTGCCAGTGGAATGCTGGTGGGTTTGCTGGTGGCAGGTATGGGCTCCGGATAGGTGACTGGGGAGAGTCCCTGCTGCAGGTGTGCGTGAGCTGGTTTTGATGCCATCAAATGTCTTGATCAGGCACTGAAGAAGGGAACAGAGCATCAGTGAGATTAGAGGTGACAGACGAGAAGAAGGAAAAGGACTTGAGGCTTGGCTTTGAATAGAAAGAGGGGTAGTCAGTAGTCTGGGAGGGAGGAAATGTGGAAAAGGGAAATAATAGCAATATGGTATATGGAGGAAGCATATTGAGTTCATGGTGCATTAAGTTTATTTTGCTTGTCCTCCTTCTACTTGTGTGCTTGTCATCTCGTGACAAGGCGTTAGCATAATCCGTTTGTCCATGACATAAGTGTATCGCGATCATCCCCAAAGGCATGAGGTGCCTGCTGTGTTGCCTCTTTGTGAGGGCTGGGTGAGGGGGTGAGTCAGGGGCAGCCCTGGCACCACAGTCAGTGTCTGCCCTTGCTGCCTGGCTGAGCGATGCACTGGAATTTTCCAGGTAGGGCCCAGATAAAGGTGAGAGGGAGAGCGCGTGGGACGGGATTTGGACAGGGAAGGGCTCATCCTGGGGAGAACTACCTGTGCACTGAGCTTCTGGTACATGAGGGAACACCAGTAATGAAGAAACTAATAAAGCAGAGGGAAAATGCAGCAGATACATTTAAAAACATCTAATGCTGCCTTTGTGTTTTATTACCTTTTCATTACCATTTTCCTTTATTAATTTGAAACATGCACTGACTTTTTTTTTTCCCTCTCTCTCCAGCATGGATTTCAACACATACTTGTGTGGGTGCCAAGAACACTGTGTTCTGTTAAGTCACGGGGTGACGTAGGGTGCTGGCTGCCTGCCAACCTGGGTCAAGTTCATTCAAATAAGTTTCAGTGGCGGCCCTTGCTGCCCAAGCCCCATCAGTCCTGCCTTTGCTTGGTAGGTGGCTCTCTTGCGTTAGTTTTCCGGAGAGCTTGGGATTTCGGGGCTTTAAATTTTAGAGGCTTTTGGATTTTCTTTAATGTTTGCAGAAGGATTAAAAGAAAAAAAAAGGTAGCCCAACCTTGCGTGAAACTGCAAGGAGAGAAAAGAAGATGGCCATGGGTTTTCTAAACAGATCAAGGTCTGCAAGTTGTAGCATGTGTTTAAGTGTTTTTCTTCTCTGCCCACTGATTCTTTTTTACTTTTTTTTTTTTTTTACTCCTGACCTTGAATGGCTTTTAATCACGATGTAAAGACTTTGTGTCTTTAAAGCAGGAGCTAATCCTGAGGTTCCAGTGACAATCCTGCTCATGACAAAAATAGATGAAATGGCACATAGTGTGTGAAAGCGGCAATGGCTGTGCTAGATTAATCACTTCCCTTTCCTAGGATTTTGTGTTTTGCTCTCTTAGCTCTGTAACTTTGGACTGCTCTTAAAAATGCATTAAGTAAAAAAATCTCTTGTTTAGGATGAGCTTTCATTGTAAAGGATCATCCCAAGTCACGGTGTTGAAAAATCCAACCAGTTTTCTTGTTCTCTTTATTCCAGTTTCCCTTTCAGGGGACTGTGTTGTTGCTACTTTGCATAGCAGCATACTTTTCCTTCCTGTAACCCTACCAGAAATCACACTAGATCCCCTCCCCTTCACTTCCAGTAACTGCTCTGTGAGCAATAATTTTGGAACTACTGGCAAAATAAGAGTCTTTGACAAGCTTCTAAATCCTTACAACTGGATAGCAGTTGTAACGCCAGAGACATCACTAAGTGGACTCTAAGACAGCTGCTGATATTTTAGTATTTGATGAGAAACCCATTCTTCCTGTTTGCTTCTTGGATATATATTTTTAATTAAGAATGACATATCTGGGAAAACTTGGTGTTTCCAAAGAGAGTTGATTGGTTTTAAAGAGAATGGAGAAGTGTACTTGCAGGGCATGATTTAGGTCTGTTTTCACCATCTCTCATTTGGACATATTAACTATTTTATTTTTATTTTTTATAGCTGTGCACCAAGTTTCTACGTCTTGGCTCTCTTGATATTTGGCTTTTAAGGGAGAGAAACATAGTAGTGTCAGGTTCCCATGATTCAACACCCACTCCTGAGTTACCTGTTGGTGCTTGCTGGCTTATCTTCTCTGTGTGGGAGAGTGGAGGATGATCAGATTTGTGTTCATCACTAGGTGTCACTCACTTGCAATTACTTAAAGTAAGTTTCAGGGCAAAATTAAAAGAAACGAGAAACTCTCTTGCTTCCTACCTCACCCAGTTTGGGTGTGTGTGGGGGAAGAAAATGGTGTGAAATCTGGAAAAGAATATTTTCTCATCCTTTTTTCCCATAGAACTATTGTATGTGGTGTTCTGTAATTTTATTGCTTTATGTGTCTTATTGTGTTTTTTCTCTTGTATAGTTCTGTTGATGCAAGCTATAAAAGATTCTCATGTATTATGTTTTCTTCTCTCATATCAAGTGTGTAAAAACTTAAATAATAGCAGATAGCATGTAAAGGATATGGAAATCTAGCTCAAGGGAGATGTGGTGATAGAACTACAGGATCACTGGAGAGAATGCTTGGGAAAAAAATGAGATGACAGGACTCATAAAATTGTTATTGGGACTTGACCACTGAGCTATGTTGGGCAGAGGATGGTGATTAAAAAACTGTGCACAAATAAAGATGATTTATACTTGTATTATTTAATGAATTATGTGGAATGTGATGCCTCAGCTGGGTCCTGGTCAACCTTCTCTGTCATCAACTGATTAGTGTGGGGAATGTATGTTAAGTTGTTGAACTATAGAATATTTCAAAATTCTAACACCAATGCTGAAGAAATAGAAGGGGAGGAGGAGGAAGGTTAAACCATAAAACTCAGTATATTTGTTCAGAGTACACCAAATGCTCTAAGTATTTTATTCCAGAGGGAGAGTTTTCAGAGAGTATACAAGTGTCCATGCAGATAGCTGGAAACTTTACTGGCAAGGATGACAGCTTTCTCCTGTATCTCCCACCCTTCCCCTTTGGCTTTTCCCCTGAAATGAGATGTGTTTTGTCCAGCCCAATTCTGTTGTTTGGCTAGGGGGCTGCACTGCTGTGGATCAGGATGTTGTGTAGACCCTGTCTTCCTTCCTTCAGGTTCAAGTGAACTAGGTCTGGGTTGTGTCTGAGTTTGTCTCCTTGGGAAACTGAGTCTCATGGAGGGTCTCCAGGCGGTGGTTGCTGGGGAAGGTTCTCTCAATATCTCCAGCGGTGTTAAATGGTGAAAAACAAAAGCTTGTCTATTGTGCATTTCATTTTTACCTTCTCTCCTGTGTAACCAGAAGTGCTAGTTTAAAAGAATACAGAAATTACCTTCACTCACCTATTCTTACACTTGAATAGCAGAGGCTATTTGAGATCACCTACGTCTCTGTGAAAGGTGACCTAAGCCAAGGAAACCCCTTCTAGACAAAAAGTTGTTATTCCTGAAGACCTGGAGTGGTAATTTGCTGAAGGTGGTAATAATGGAACAAATGTGTTACAGGGTTGAAAACACAGTGAGAAGAGAAGGAAAATATTTCTGTTTTGTTTGTGCTAAATAAGATTCCTAGCAATAGTCTGCTCCTCTCTGCAGCATATATGTGGATATCAGTAGATGTTACGTGCTAACCATATAAACAAGTAAATCTCTTAAGCTCTGTGTCAGACTCTGTGTTTGCAATGTCTTTGCTCATATTTAGGCCTAAAACCAGCATGAATTTCTTATGACAGCTTAGAAGAAAACACGCGGCCTCCACTGATACCTGCACAGATATGACAGAACTCTTAATCATAAGATTTAGTTTCCCTTTGCAAAGATTATAGGTTAAGAGATTCATCTCCTTGTTCTATCTTGGATTACTAAGTGTTTGTGGCTGTGTGTCACTGTATTTATCTAGTCCACATGCTGTATTTGAATTTAACTGAGAGTGTGTTTGAATGAATAAAGTAGCATAATTTCCTTCCCTTCCCCTGAAGGAGAGGTGGGTTTCTTTTAAAGTATGGCAGCTATTATGACTAACTATATAATTACACCTTTAATCAGACTAAACTATTTTAGATGCACAGTAGCCCCATTTGGCCCCTCAGTGTCGAATTGAAAACCCTCTAAAGATGCATAGTATGACCTGTAGTCATCATCGTCACCTTTAATCACTCAGTATATTAAAGTCGCTGTGCAGGAGTGTACATGGCTGTGTGATTTACTTTTGGGGGTGGTGGTGAGGACAGGAAGGAGAGAAATGTTACCTTAAGTTCCTGTTTCTACCTCTAACTCTGCAAGTACGCTATTGTGTGTCTCACTGTCTCTGATCATTTTGCCAATGTTCGATGGATTTCTTGTACTGTCCTATTGTGTTTGAAGGTGAATGTTGCTCTGAAGATGTGGGGAGAAGGTTTTAGTCTGTCTGGGCTACTGAAGCTACTGATGGGTGTGGAAAGCAACTTGTTCAATGCACGGTTCAGAGGCATGGCCTCCAGAAAGCCTCTCTTCCTCTGAACAACGAGCTAAGTGTACTCGTCCTCACAGCTCTTCAAAGACACCGCTTGGCTGCTGGCTGTTCCACTTCATGCAAGCTAAATGTGGCTCTCTAATTTCCAGCATATTGGAATTCATCCTTAAAATAAGAAAAATGTACTGCTACAACTAACATATCAGTGTTTTAGTTCACACCCTCCACCCCTAGTGTTAGTTCTACAACTTTAATAAAGCCTAGTAAGTGCTATTTCTTGGAGACCTTAATTATACTAGCAGCTATTTTTAAAAGAGATCTTTTACTCCAGTTGAAATACAGTTGCTTCCAGTATTTACTTTTCTTCTGTTTGATATTTTGCTTGGTACATTTATTTTACTTTTCTTTTTGTGTGTGTGTGTAAAGAGGAAGAATAGAGGAAGAAAGAAAAGGGCAGATGCCACATAGAAGAAGGGACAACACCAGAATGGCAGTTCTGTCAAATAGAGCCAGATGCACAGATTGCACAAGGTGGCACACATGGTTTATTTTTGTTGTCATCCCTAAAACCAACATAAACTAGTTTTGGGCTAAAAGGTTAAATATTGTTGGGAGAAGGCTTGAAAATGGCTGAGAATGCTATTTGAGAAGGTTAAAAAGAGCTTAGGCTTGTGCTGTACCATCTGATCTCACACAGAAAGGCCCAGAGTTCAGAAATGAGCAAGTTTGTAGCTCCAAGACACACACATGCACCTGGCAGAGTTCTCAGGCTTAATTATATATGGTCTATTTTACTCTACCATGAGTGAAAAATTCTGAGCATCGTGTTTGCAAAACGGATCATGACAGGGCTATAGTTTGTTGCCTGTTAATGCGTATTTTCTCACAACTTGCTGGGTATACATGAACATTGCGTAGGGATGTTGGTACAGCACTGAGATAAGGACAGGAAATTAAAGCAAACATAAGAAATGGAAAAGCCTTTGTAGAAATCTGCAGACAACTGCATTCAGCACAACTGTTGATGGCTTGGCCTTGAGCTTAGTTGGTGGAGCTGCTGCTGCCTGACTGCCAAGATAATGTGTGTGATGTAATCATGCCAAGCCCAAACTACCGTGGTATTACAGCAAAACTGTGTCTGTGAACTGGGCACATTCCCAGTTACATTCGGGTATAGTAACAAGGTATCTGGAAAGGTTTTGCCAATACTGTCTCTATATACAGTTAAAGCTTGAAGTAGATGTTTTGGGGCAGAAAAGGCAAAGTAAGTATCTTTTGATAGCCAGGTACATAGTCTTTGCTCAGTACCATTTTTTTCTAACTTTTATTAAATGACCCTACAAGCATGCCTCTCTTCCCCAGCTGAGAGGAACATTGTAAGCTGCAGAGGAATGATGTAAAAATGGTGATACAGGATAGACTGAAGACCCATCTAGCCCACTGCCCTTCCTATGCTTGTGGCCAGATGCCCATGATGTGGGCACTGGAAATAAACGCAGGCTAAGCTAAATGGATTAACTGGCCAAATAGGAATACCAGTTGCTTTGTTGCTGACTGAATATGAAATAATCCCTCATCTTCAGTGAAGGCTAGATAATTGAATGCTAGAAAGTTGTATATAGCAAGTGTTCTGGTTTAAAATACATTTGTTATGCATTGCATAACTGAGGAGGTACACAGTATAAATGTCTGTGTATTATTAGCCAGTCTTAAGTGTCTGCATCTAGACTGTCCAATGAGTAAATAAGTGAGTCCGAATTAGACGTCACAGATACCCAACTGCAAGGATATCTGTTAAGTCCTTTTGGAAATACGTGCTATTGTTCATTTTGTTGTTCCTTTATTGTCTTTTGTTTGTTTGTTTGTTTGTTTAATTGGAGACATATTCTTAAGATACTTATATAGTCCTAAACTGAGCTTGTTTATGTGGTTACGTGCAGTTTCTTCATGCAACCTTCACAAACCCTTCCTGCTTGCCAAAGTTTTTGGAACAGTTAGTTAATTCTAACTCTGCATCTTCCTCTTTGACTGAAATTTGCAATTTCCTTTCGAGAAACAACTTCCTATTGAGTACTAACTTATCTGACCACTTTGATGTATTTGAAATACATTTTTTGAAGTCCTGAAGGCATTGCAAAATCCAGTGTTTTCACAGCTTGAATTTCTGCACTGCCTCAATTGAGGAAGTATAGGAGTGGATAGGAACTCATCTAACAAATGAAAACCTGATTAAATTGTGCTTGATCATGCAGTGTCATTGTAAAATTCCAAACGGTGGTAATTGAAACCTGGTTAGGCAGCTAAAGAGGACTGAATTGTCACGTATTTGCTGTGACTGGCATCGGCTTTGGGAGACTTGCCTTTTAGGAGTTGTGAGGCTTTCCAAAAAAAGCTGCAGCATGTTTGGAGGCAGATGCAGAAATGGGCTGATTTCTGTGGTGCAGCTGATCATCATGCCAGAGCTACAGGAATCTAAGTTCTGGCCTGCAAAATAGCCATTAAACTTAGATTTAGATGCCTGTGTTTTGTATACAATGAACAGATGAGCTTAAGTGCTAAATACCAGGAATCCCAGCTACTGTCTTTCTGACCAAGGAACACTTAAGCTCCCTGATGTTCCTGTGTTTTATCTAATGCCTGTTTGATGTGGAGCAGGGACTGAAGCTCTTCAAGACCCTTTGAATCTTGTGAGGTTTTTTCTGCAGTGGCCCAACCTTCAAGGGAGAGATAGAAATTATCTCCTCATTGCTTTGTTTGGTGGGTTGAGAGCTTTCCTGAGAGGAAGGGATTTGAATTCTCTTAATCTAGAGATTGTCTTGATAGAATTTGGGTTTCTCACTGCTTAGGCTGAAATGTCTGGAGCGTTACAGAGGAGTTATGTTTACGGTTGTGGACGTGCTCTCCAATTCAAGCAATACAGCATGCCGTGAGTGAAAATCTCTGTTCAGCATAAACCCACACCTACTGAAGCAAGCCCCTAAACAGGCTTAGGTACGGAAGTACCAACTTTGTACTCACAGACTTAAATGTGACATAAACCACGAGTCTGCAGAGGTGCATTGCATCTGGGTATGTCCAAAAGGACCCACCTCTTCGACTTTGATGTCTAAATGCCATCACAATGCCTCTTGGAGCCCAACTCCTAGCTTTCATAGTTGAAGATAACCTTATGTATTTGCATGCACAGAACACTTAGTGTATCTTTTTCCTATTGCAATCTCCCTGAAGTTATTAAAGTGATCAATAGTCTGCTGTTTTGAAAAGTTAAACAATTGAGGACTTTCAAAAGTCTTTTAAACTTGAACATCTGCTTACACTAAATTAAAATGTAGATGCTTTGCAGTTCTGCTTCCCTCACTCCTGCATGCGAAGACTTAGTGGTTCTCAGTGTTTTTACAAGGGAGTTGGTGTCTAGCCCCTGTGCAAGATAAATTTGAGAACCGAGTTGAGAGTCAATTGTGTGTCCCCAAACCACAGCAGGACATGATGTTAGAGCTGATGTTAGATCCAGTCTTAAACGTCAGGCTTCCTGACTCAGTCCTGTGCTTACACCACTAGATGATGACATTTTATTGTTAAGGTTCACCCGTTCATAAACATCATCTGCTTTTTAAAGTAGATCCTTGGGTTCTTAATACAGCTATAATTTCCTCTTCTGTATCTGAAATAGGGAATTCCCCAGATTTCTCCCAAGAGCTTTATTATTAATTTTTTTTTTTGTAAGTTCTGATTTATACTCTCTCCCTAGAAATCTTCTGGTTTAATTTTATTTCATCAGTTCCAAGCAAAATCTTATGGTGGTGGTATAGAAAATAACATTGCTCTGCTGCCACCAAAGTGATTTTGTATGTTGTCTGTCACACTGTGCTTCTTTGTGCCAGGGTTGTCTCCAGAGAGAGGCCACATTTCTGCACCCCTTCTTCACAGTCTTGGCCATGATATGTAGTAGTAGTAGTATAATATCTAGAAAACCCATGAACATAAATCCAGTGGTGTTGCTTTCATAGCAAACTTAATTTACATGCTTTCTGGGTCCTCTCCCTACACCGTGCTTTTTAAATGACTGTCAAATGAAACAGAGGGGCTTTTCTGATGCGTGTCTGTGTTTTCTGGAACACTATACTTGCTCAGTATACTCACATACTTAAGTATGTGAATAAAGCATTGCTTTAATGTTGTCAAAGTCCTAGTTTATCAGTATAGTATTGTTGAAACTACAGAACCAATGATGATATTGACCTTAAATTTTGAGATTAACAAAGCATTGAGATTAAACAAGCATTGCTGTGTTCGTTCCCTGTTTTTGCAATATGTTTCTGTAATCCTTCAGATGTAAAGTTAGCTGCCATGAAAGTCCTGCATTTAAGCCCTTGGTATCCTTTTATGTATTTCAAACCAATTTCTAGAGTGTAGTAGGTTGTGGAGTGATGCGGAGTTCAGTTTTGAGGCAAGGAGTGGGTGTGTAGGTGCGTGCATGTGCTTTCTACATTCGGTCATGTTCCTTTTCTGTTTATTAAAATTTATCTTAAATTATTATAGCCTTACATAGAAGAAGTTAGTGAACATAACTGAAGTTTCTATTCTGCAAAAAATAGAATTAAGGAACCTCTTTATAGGCAGACTACTCGCAGTTTAGGCAGAACAAGCTAACAAGTTAACATCAGGTGTATAGAAGTACACCAAGAAAATCCTAAAACTGGGGAGAAAAGTATGTGATGTTTCCTAAATGAAAAATGACAGGTTTATTTAAATCTAAACAAATAAATGTAAATGCTTGTGCTTAGAGGGGTGTCTGCGTGTCCATGTGGTTTTTCACTAAGGTACTGGAGTGTGGGTGACTTGTTAAACTGAATTTTCAATTTCTTGAGTGCTTTTTCCCTAAGAAGTGGTTGTCTCATTACGTAGTAATGTAATTGTACACTTTTGCTATTTTACATAGGGTAGGCTTTCCATTCCTTCTATAAGTGCATTCCAGGAATAATAATACTTGTATTTGGCTGTAGTGACGTGATTTTGTAGGACTTTTGTTAATAGTAAAATGAAGAGAAAAAAATAAAATAATTTGTTTTATGATACTGTTGGAAATTGTCACAAATGGTCAACTTTTGATCTAGAAACTCAATTCCCCCTCCCTCCTAAGTAATTAGTACATGACAAAATCCAGTTGCTTTTGGCAATTTGGGGGGAAAATGCATTTAACATGTCTGAGATTTCCAAGTGTATATTTGGCCATAAACATGTCAAAAGGATTTTTATCCTGAAGTCTTGGTATATCTTAAGGTTATATTAATGCTCTGAATTGCAGTACCTCCCATGGAAAACTTTAAGTCAGCATTTTGGATACCAAGAGCTTAAATGATGCACTTGTGATTGTATTTTTTCATTATTTTGACATAAGAGTTTAAAACTGAAAAATAATCTTTTCTACAAGAATGTTCAAATGCTTGTCTGAATCCTGAAAACATATTCCCCCTTATACCTAGACTAAATCATCATGCACCATTATATGACAGAGCTATGTTTGTTCTTATTCTGAATTTTCTTAACTGACTTAACTTTTTGCTTTATTTTAGTAACATTTATAATTAGTGTGTAGTTTGCTTTTAATGAATTGATAACTCTAGAACAAAATATGGTACCATTCATTCTGCTGTTGTCTCAAAACTTGCTTTAACTGGCATATTTGAGAAGAGTTGATAACTGTGTAGTTACTGTCCTATGAACTGAAAGGAAAATGAGTTGGAGTTTAAATCATTAAAACAGCAATATAGATAAACTTATTGGGCTTTTGGCAAGTAGAAAGCCAGATCTTGCTCCACTGCAGTTCTGCCCTCTGTTGTACCCTGAAAAATGACCCTAGAAGCATGTAAATTTTTTTGATTTTAAATCATTTTTATTTAAACCAACTCTGCTGCAATGTCTTGCCTGTTTTTCTGACCAAAACGAAATTACTTTTGTTGTGAGCTGGGGAATGCAGATCATCCAGGCTGCAGTTTAGGTTAATATATGCTCAAGTATCTCTTTGATGATTCAGAGTGGGTACAATATGTTGCAGTGTTTTAGGTTGTTATCATAGACCCTGGTGACTGTTTGTTGCTACTGAAGTAATGTGACTACATGCTACGTTGCTCTCTAACCACTAAGAAAAAAATTTCTGATTAAAATAGTTGCCAGTGAGATGAGCACAAAATTGATACAGTGGATGCCAACATTTGCACTTCTGCATTTAGACAACAAAGCTGCCTGTGCCAGACAATTCCTAAAAATGGCGCAGCCGAAAGTGCAGAACTCTCCCTGAGCACTTCCTTCAAAGCTGCTGTTACTGTCCCTCTCCTTTCTCAACTTGGCTTTTTCCTCTTCCCCCACCCCAAATTCTCAGCGCTGAGCACAGCTCCCAGAATGAGACCTTAGGCTTGCTGATGTTTGAGAGTTAGCTGCTGTTTAATAAAAAGTATTTTTCTTCTTTTTAGAACAAACTTTGGACCCGAGTTTGTGGCCCCAAACATTTCAGGAAATTGCAACTTGCACAGTATTTTTAGTTGCTTCTTACATAACATGCCGGGGGGTTGCCCCCGCGGTTCTCGCGCGGCCTCGGGGGTTGCCCCCGCGGTTCTCGCGCGGCCTCGGGGGTTGCCCCCGCGGTTCTCGCGCGGCCTCGGGGGTTGCCCCCGCGGTTCTCGCGCGGCCTCGGGGGTTGCCCCCGCGGTTCTCGCGCGGCCTCGGGGGTTGCCCCCGCGGTTCTCGCGCGGCCTCGGGGGTTGCCCCCGCGGTTCTCGCGCGGCCTCGGGGGTTGCCCCAGCGGTTCTCGCGCGGCCTCGGGGGTTGCCCCGCGGCGCGGCCTCGGGGGTTGCCCCCGCGGTTCTCGCGCGGCCTCGGGGGTTGCCCCCGCGGTTCTCGCGCGGCCTCGGGGGTTGCCCCCGCGGTTCTCGCGCGGCCTCGGGGGTTGCCCCCGCGGTCCCGCCGGGGCCGCCCCGGGGTCCCGCGCGGGGCCGCCCCGGGGTCCCGCGCGGGGCCGCCCCGGGGTCCCGCGCGGGGCGCGGGGCCGCCCGGGGTCCCGCGCGCCGCCCCGTGGGCGCGGGGCCCCGGGGTCCCGCGCGGGGCCGCCCCCGGTCCCCTCCCCCCCCAGCGGGAAAGGATAGAGGGAGCCTCGCCGGCGTGACCTTGTGCCCTCGTGAGAAAGGAGAGAGAGGAGAATTGAAGCTTCGGAATACACAGAGGTTTGCCGGTCTGGTTTGGGGAGGGGGGTGGGGTACCAGGCAGGCTGTGGGGGTCCTCGGACTGGAGGGTGGTCAGGTAAGTAGTGCGTGGGAAGATATGAGGAAACACGGTGGGGGGAGGACAAGATCAGAGTGGTTAATAGTTTCCTCTGGGGCTTGGAGTTCTTGGTCGGACTGGGGCCTAGAGAGGGCCTCGAGCCCTAGATGGGTACGGTGGCCAGAACAGTTTCGCTCGTTTGTTTGTTTGTTTTTGGTTCACCCGTGGCTACTGCCCAGGTTTGGTATGTCCTGGATTTATCTGTTACATACTGTAAGGTTGGTCAGGACAAAGGGCTGTTCCTGGGTGCTTCCCTGGGATTGAATATAGACAGATGGCAGAAACCTAGGTAGTGTAAGACTTGGCCTAATCATTTTTAATAGTAAGAATGCAACCTGTATACCCCTATGTGGTTGCGAGCTACGCTGGCGATGGTACATGCCTTCAGTAGGGTCACCCATGCCAGACAGGTCAAAACTACAGGGTCGGTTACAATAAATCTGTGGGCAGGATGAGCTCATTAGCCTTCTGGCAGTCATCCTAGGAGAAGGTCAACTCTAATTCCAAACCCGGGCTGATGGAGCTCGCTTAGCCCTGTAAGGCCATCCATCTAAGAGAAGGTCACTCTAATCAAACCTACGTCCTGAGGACCTCACTGCTACCGTCCAAGCTCGCTCGGCCCTGGCAGATGAGCCTCGGGATTAAAGGGTGGGTTCAGTTCCGCGCATACTGCATCTCACCTAAAAAATCCATTGCGCAGGCTTGAAGGCTTTACCCACATGCAAAAAGTCCTGTAGCGACGGGCGAGGGTCGAAACGGCAGGTGAAAGATGCACTGGGAGCCGCAGACTCAACCCTGCATGCAGGCGGTTCAGGATATTGGTCATTTGAGACTGACCGGAGATGACAGTCTCTTGAGGCAGCACCCTGAACGACCAAGCAGCCTTTCCAAGGACAGCACTGCTTGCTCCACTCGGAGAGGGGCCTAGAAAAGGTGGCCTAAACAAAGCTCATCTCCACTTTCACCCGGTTGGTTAACCGCAGGCCAACGGGCATCTTCCTCCAATGCGGTCACACAAATAAAAGTCAAAGGCACGCACCTGCCTCCAAAGGTGTACCTAAATTAACTCTAGCATGTTGGAACATCAGAACCATGCTCGATTCTGCAGATAGCGGACGTCCTGAGCGTCGGTCTGCCCTAATTGCCCATGAGCTGGCTCGTCTCAACATCGACATTGCCGCTCTCAGTGAAGTTCGCCTTCATGAAGAAGGCAGCCTCAGAGAACATGGTGCCGGTTACACACTCTTTTGGTCAGGCAAGCCCAGAACCGAAAAACACCTCTCAGGAGTCGGCTTCATGATCAAAAACTCTATTGTTCCTAAACTCGAAAATCTGCCGACAGGTCACTCTGACCGCATTATCTCCCTACGCCTTCCACTAAACAACAAACAACATGTTGTCATCTTTAGTATATATGCCCCAACTCTCCAAGCTGACCCTGCTGAGAAAGATAAATTTTACACTGACCTACGCCTCCTTACCCAAAAGGTCCCTGCAGACGATAAGATCATTATCCTTGGTGATTTCAACGCCAGAGTAGGCAAGAATTTTGAAGTTTGGAAAGGTGTATTAGGCAAGCATGGTGTTGGAAACTGCAATGATAATGGTCGACTTCTGCTAGAATTCTGTGCAGAGCAACAACTCACCATCACTAATACTATCTTTCAGCAGAAAGATAGTCTGAAGACAACCTGGATGCACCCCCGTTCTAAGCATTGGCACCTCATCGATTATGTCCTGGTGCGACGGAGAGATGTCCGCGATGTCCACCATACCCGCGTGATGCCCAGCGCAGAATGCCAAACAGACCATCGGCTGGTGCGCTGTAAACTCAATTTCAAGATCAAAATCAAACCAAAAAGGGGCAGCATCCCAAGGAGAAAACTCCAAGTTAACAATCTCCAATCAGCCACAGTAAGAGACAGTTTCCAGACAAACCTTCAAACTAGGCTCGAAAACATTCCCACAGTTTCTGCAGATTCCTCTCCTGAAACAATCTGGCATCATATTAAAAACAGCATCCTGCAATCCTCCGAAGAATCCTTAGGGTTCTCCCTCAAGAAGAACAAGGATTGGTTTGACGAAAACAACCAAGAAATCCAAGACTTGTTGAGGAAGAAGAGAACCGCCCACCAAGCACACCTTGCACTGCCATCCTGTCACGCAAGAAAAACAGCCTTTCGTCTTGCGTGCAGCAAACTCCAACAGAAACTCCGTGACATCCAGAACAAATGGTGGATTGATCTAGCTGAAAAAAACTCAATTATGTGCAGACACAGGTGATCACAGAGGTTTCTATGAGGCCTTGAAAACAGCATACGGGCCTACATACCAGGTACAAAGCCCTCTACTCAGCGCTGATGGTCAAACACTTCTGACAGATAAAACCTCCATTCTGAATCGATGGTCTGAACACTTTCAGACTCTATTCAGTACCAACCGCACAGTCCAAGACTCAGCAATTCAGTCCATCACACAACAACCAGTAAAATATGAATTGGATACTGCCCCCACTTTAGGAGAAACCCTCAAGGCCATACAGCAGGTGAAAATCGGCAAGGCAGCTGGGATTGATGGAATTCCACCTGAAATCTGGAAACATGGGGGCCCTGCACTCCACACCAAATTCCATGAGTTCGTGGTGCGCTGTTGG
Organism: Pipra filicauda; assembly: GCF_003945595.2. NCBI lineage: Eukaryota > Metazoa > Chordata > Aves > Passeriformes > Pipridae > Pipra > Pipra filicauda. Next base: position 970,027 of record NW_024104273.1, on the reverse strand, counting down.
GAACTCGGCGAACTACCATCTGACCTTCGTGATGCAGTCATCATCACCTTGTATAAGAAGAAAGGAATTAAATCTGACTGCTCAAACTATCGTGGTATTACTCTGCTCTCCATTGCTGGCAAAATCCTGGCAAGAATACTCTTGAACAGACTAATACCCACTATAGCAGAAGGTATCCTTCCTGAAAGTCAGTGTGGTTTCAGAGCCAACAGGAGCACCACAGACATGGTATTTGTTCTCAGACAACTGCAAGAGAAGTGTAGGGAACAGAACAAAGGTCTCTATGTAACCTTTGTTGACCTCACCAAGGCTTTTGACACTGTGAGCAGAAAAGGTCTGTGGCAGATTTTGGAACGTTTAGGTTGTCCCCCTAAATTCCTCAAAATGATTATCTCACTCCATGAGGATCAGCATGGCCAAGTCAGATATGGCAATGCACTTTCTGAGCCCTTTTTAATTAAGAATGGTGTGAAACAAGGCTGCGTTCTCGCTCCTACCCTATTCACCGTCTTCTTTAGCATGATGCTCCAAAGGGCCACAGCAGACCTCAATGATCAGGACGGTATCTACATTCGATACCGTACTGATGGAAGTCTATTCAATCTAAGGCGACTGAAGGCCCACACTAAGACCTTAAACCATCTTGTCCGGGAGCTGCTTTATGCTGATGACGCCGCCCTTGTTGCCCACACAGAAGCAGCTCTGCAGCGTTTAACATCCTGCTTTGCAGATGCTGCTGAGCTCTTTGGTCTGGAGGTCAGCTTAAAGAAGACAGAGGTCCTCCATCAGCCTGCACCTCAGGATGTCCCCCATCATCCCCACATCACCATTGGTCAATCAGAGCTCAAATCAGTCCAACAGTTTAATTACCTCGGTAGCCTCATCTCCTCAGATGGTAAGATTGACGGAGAGATAGACAACAGATTAGCAAAGGCATATAGTGCTTTTGGAAAACTCCATAAAAGAGTATGGCGTAATAAACACTTGAAGAAAAGCACCAAGATCAGTGTTTACAGAGCCATTGTGTTGTCTACTCTCTTATATGGATCTGAATCATGGGTCATCTACCGCCACCACCTGCGTCTCTTAGAACGCTTCCATCAACGCTGCCTCCGTACAATCCTTAACATCCACTGGTCAGACTATGTGACCAACACATCTGTTCTAGAGCAAGCAGCTATCACAAGTATCGAGGCTATGCTGATGAGAACACAGCTGCGTTGGGCAGGGCACGTCTCCAGGATGAAGGACCACCGCCTTCCCAAGATCTTGCTTTACGGTGAACTTGCCACTGGCTGCCGCATGAGAGGAGCCCCGAAGAAAAGATACAAGGACTCCCTGAAACAACATCTCAGCCTTGGCCATATTGATCACCATAACTGGTCTACTCTGGCCTCAAATCGGGAGGCCTGGAGACACACCATCTATAACGCAGCTGTCTCCTTTGAGAACACACGCAGGATCACCCTCGAGGAAAAAAGGCAACGCAGAAAGAACCGTGTATTGCAGAATACACCATCTAAGGAGTCTTTCTGCTGTGCCTTTTGCAATCGGATTTGTCTGTCACGTATTGGCCTCATAAGCCACCAGCGTGCCTGCAGCAAATGTGGATAGAGCCTTCCCAAATCTTCGTTCGCGAAGCCTAGCCATGATGATGACATAACATGCCAGTTTTTGATCAGAATGCTAATAGGTCACTTACAAGTTCAAGAGAACAAGATCTGCAAGACTTTAAAAATCTTGCTAGCTGCAGAGTTCAGTGTGAAGGACAAATATCACATAAACATTTTTACTTGGGGAAGAGGAAAATAAGCAGAGAATGTTTAATAGTATCTCGAATGACATATTTCTAAATGCTCTTCTGAGACGTTGAATTAACTTCTATGATTTTAGCATTGTCTTGTCAGCTTTGAGCTTCTCTTGCATTAAAAAAAAAAGGGGGACACACACACTCCATGCACAAATTTTGCAGAGGTTGTGTTTTCCATGTGTAAATTCACATTGATGTGTGCTAACAATTCACAATGATGTGTGCTAACAGAATAAAAAAGAAAATGACGATTTAACATTATTTCCCCACCACTACCTTCCTGAAGTAAAGCAAGCACTGTTTTAAGAATGGAAGTGAAATTGAGCCATCACAATCTCTCAGTCTGGTTTGAGATAGTGGAGGCATGAAGCCAAAAGATATTGGTGACTGCTGTGGAAACCAGTCAACTATTGCTTTTTCAAGTGTGTTAAAGTATGCAGGCATGCACTGAGTCTCTCTTTTTCTCTTTGCCTGTAATTGAGAAGAATTACCTTAATTCTTCTTAATCTTTCTACTTTATGCAAGCTTTATAATCCTTATAAGGAATTGCTTAGTACAAATTACTGATGTTGGTATTTCAGGGCTCCTTTCTTCACAGGTTCCCCATGTCAGTTGCTAGCCAGTTCTCAGAAACTTAAAGTCCATTGAGTTTAGTTGTGTAAAGATTGTATTTGATTACTGCCTTACTGGGACATTTCAAGTGTGTTTTCCTGATAGCTTTATGTGGTATGCTTCTTAACTGATAAAAATTTTAAATATCTGCGATTGTCTCCATGTGTCTTGTAATGCATGTTATACCCACATTATGGCAGTTGTGTTGCTGTGTGTAATGTAACACACCTATATTACAGCATACATGTGTTTTTATTCTAACCTAGATCTCAAAGAAATTTTAATTTAAAGTCTTTACTTTGAAATCTTTTCATGTACTGCGAACAATCAGTGCAACTAGTGTCAAACTTAAAACAGTATTACAGCAGTTAGCACTTCTGAATCTCTATAAAATGTGTGTTGGCAACAACATTACAATTTTCAATTACAGTGCCTTACCCGATCGATGGTTACTTTATTTTCCTTCTGTTCCTCCAAAGTTTAGGCACGTGATCAGAAAGAAAATCTGTAAACTTAGTATTGGGCTTCTTTTCCTTTGTTCTTTATCCAAACAGAGTTAACTTTAGCCGAGTAAATTTAATGTATTTTTTTAAAGTAGTTTTCTTGTTCTGTGTTCTTTGGCTTACTTGGAAAAGCAATTAAATGGGTCTTCTGTTTCTTTAGTCTGCATATAGGTGCTCTCATCAATGTTAGAAATCAATTTAGGTGAAATTGGTGCTTTTGTATGCATGCACATGCTGTCATCACTAACACAGTATTTCAGACATGGTAAGACATTTCCTGCCCTGAAATGTTTGCTGTTTAAAATAGTTTTAACAGTGCAAAACCACAAAACAATGATCTAGAAAAGGTAGACTGTGGAAGGACTTCTGGAGAGGAGGGAAGGGGTTGAAATAAGTGTGAAATGAGGAGAAGGGAAGAAACGAAGTGACTATTTTAGGCTTTGGGGGCAGTTCTGCTGGAGCTGTGAAGCAACAAATGGGGCAAAGGGGAGCACAGTCAAGTGAGAAGAATGTGGAGTGAGTGGGAGTAGAAGAAAATGAATGTAATGTGCTGTGCTGCCCAGCAGCCTGGTGTCTCCTTAAGCTGCCTGTGCTATAGCTGTGAACACTGGCACTGCTGGAGCTCAAATCGCAGAATCTCAATTTCAAGATGTTTCTTTATACCCCTGTGGAAATTATAAACAAAAAAATTTTCCACTAAGTGCTGAACATTATTGCAGAAATTATGCCTGTATTGCATTTGTGTGTTATACAACACTGTGCCACTTGTGTTTCCATTCTCTCATTTCTTTTTTTTTTCCTTTTATGATAAGTGCTTTTCTAAGGGTTTTCACAGGAAACTGCAGCAGATCAACCAAAGATGAGAAATCGGTGTGTATAATTTGTGCTTCAGTGAATATCTTTGTGCAATCTCATTTAGTTGATTATTCTGGAATTGCTTCCTTTAATCTCAAAAATACCATGCTTGCAGTTATCATCTACTTTTTGAAAGAGAATACATAATATGAAAGATATTTTAAAGTCCTTGACTGTTCCCTGATCTGTCTACACAGTGACATTATCATGAGAGGCATTTTCTTTTTTAGAAAGAACTTCTTAAAAAGCTTGCAGGATGGTTATTCTTAACTGTATAGGCTAAATATAAAAAAGATAAGCAATTTTATAAGGAAAGATTTAATTTATTTAGGTCAAATTATCTATTTGGAGAGAAAACCCCAAACTTATGAGACCTATAGAAGGGCTTAGTGCTAAAAGCTTGTCTGTTTTCCCACAGTTATATCTGTCTGTTAAAAGATATTGCCTCCCCATTGTAAGTTAAAATAAAAGAGTTGCTTGAAGATGGACATGTATTTCCTCCTTTAACAGTTGCTACTGAATCCTGCAGGTGTTTAGTCTAGGTGCTTTAGTATTTAGTTCATAAATAATAATTTGGCTTTTAATCATGCCTTTCAGTTGAGTCCTCTTGTTACATACAGGCTTTAACCTGGATGATTACCATAGCATCACCTAAACCAGAGACAATAAAACTGAGGTTTCATGGCCTGGATCCATTGACTTTAATAAATGAAACTAAGTGAATAAGTATAAACAAAGAATGTGAAAGTAGGTTATCAAACCATGTGATAACATCTGTTCCTTGGAAACATGAAAGTAACTATTTCTATGTCAAGAACGAAACCCTGTTTAAGTGGTATTATAACCTGACTGCAATTTTCCTGTGTACCCAAACTTCACTGTATAATGTTGAGGCTTCTGTGCAAAATGATGTAATTATCTGCATGCCCTATCAGAGACAGGTATTTATATTTGAAAACCTGTGTGTCTCTGTCATCTGGAGGATCTTTATCAAGATGAGAGCTCAACTGCGTGGGATAATATGCAGTTACATGAGAGGAGACCTGGTTCTGTCCCTGAATAGTTTGCAAGATGCAACACGTGAAGTGGCATCTCCCCCTTCCCCTCTTTTTCTTAAGAAGGGAATGGAGAGCAAGGGTTATGGTAATTCACTTGAACATAACGTTGGCTAACAGTGTGCATAAATTGGTCCAAATTGTCTTTAACTCCCAAAGAAAATGAAGATGTTCTTGTATGATAGAATAACACCCCATTAGACAAATCAGAAAAAGCACTTTTAGTTTGTCTGTGTTAACATTTTTCAGCATTACTTGGTCTATTAGAAGTTGACTATTACTCTGATCACAGACTGGTGGAGAGATCGTGATAATGAGATAATATTAGGAAGTGATAGATTGATTTCTTAATGCTAAAGCTCATTAAACTACTAAAATGTTTCTTTTAAGAGGTACAGATGCAGCACAAATGCTACAGATGTCAAGATTGCCGCAGGGTTTGCCTTATGCTCCATACCATACAAATCAGTGTCCCTTAACTGACGTTGGATAAACTCTTGCTTTGTGCCCATTTTGCACCTTAAGAGCTCACTGTCCCCTACAATTCCTTCCTGCCCTTGTGCCCAGCAGACAGCTGCTTTGTTGACTCTTACCTTCAGAATCACTATTTAAATTCTACATCTACAGAGTATGCTTAGCAATAAACAGTGCTCCTTGCTTTATGGACTTATTTTTTATAAAAAGGCTTGGGCTGAGAAGAGAGCCTCACCTGTTTCGGTCGGCTGATCCATGCCTCAGAACAACCTGTTCTGGGAGAGGCAGGCTGGAACAGCTTGTGGATCTATCTCCAGAGGTATAGCCTGCTTAACCTGTTTGTCTTGTGAAAGATGAGGTTTCTGCTTGGGATTAGAAGTTATGGCTTTGATTTCATCTTTCTTACCACTTGTGTGTTCTTTGCCTGGCTTTAAAAAAAATAAAAGTCAGTAAATACCATCTTTTCATTAGGTCTATAAAAAGTCTGTTTAGTTGTAATTTCAATCACTCTTCTCCCAAAGTTTTTCTATCAAAGATCAGATTTTCATGTTGATTTTTGTGGGTATGTGCAAAATCTTATTTTAATATTATTTCTTTCTGTTCTTGTTTTCTGCAACGATTAGTGCTGCATGCAGGATACTGCCTGCCAGTGGTGTATATGTGATTTTGTGTGAGAGCTCAAATGAAACAAAAACATGCACCTCTCCCTTTACAAAAAAGAATGCACAGCCAAACATACTGCATGTAATCCTAATTGTCACCTCATTTTCCACTTCAAGGCAGTATGATCTAAACAAGATATTGGAGCTGATAAATGATGATACAAGTTATTTATTTTGTTAATCATTATTTCATGTATGATATAAACCACCATTTTGTGGGCTTGTGTACTGTGCTTCAACTTCCTCACTCTTTGAAGTGGAAGAAGGAGTTTTCCTGTCCCTGTCACCCTCCACACCTTTTCTTGGTTTCAGAACTGGTGCAGGAAGCCCAGCGTCAGATAACTGGCTGTTGAACTTAGCAGCAGCCATATCATTCCCTTATTTTCTGCAGAATTCCGTGAAAGCCTTTTCATCTCCTTCAGTCCATGACAGCATCTCAACCCCATCTGCTTTTCTTTTGATAACAGCTATTGATACTTTTCCTTTGGATTGAATCCTACTTCTGGGATAACCTTTTAAGACAGTAGCTAATGCAGCTGTATTTTTGACAGAGCTTGCAGAATAAATGGCATCAAGCAGGAGCTCTTCAAAGGGAAGCCCAGCAATGTAAGCAGTGGTGCTTAAGGTTTAGTACCTGGCCTGCTTCCTCCAGAGATAATCATGAATCAATTTCCTTTACGATAGGAAGCTCTGGGCTGCTGGATGCAATGAATCCTTTTTGATTAGTCATAGAAGAGAAGCCCTAACCACTTGTTTAAAGGTCTCAAAACACCATTAAGAGGAGATGAGGGTGCAGTCTGTGACCAATTTCTGCTTTGAATAATTACAGTCTTGCTGCCTACACTTCTCCTCCATATTCCAGCGTTCTTTGCTACTTGGCATAAATGATTTTGTGTGCTAATAACTACTGCATTCCAGCCCAGGGGTGGTGGCAGCTGGGAGACAGAAAGAATTAATTCCCATGTCTGTGTGAAGGGAGATGATGCTGAAGTTTAGCGGTGGCCAAGGATGGAGAAAGAAGCAGTTGCTCTTGAAGAGTCCCAGGAAAGTGCTTGAGGTGGCTGTTCTGGTGCCCTTGAATAGCACACGGCTCTGTTTCCTGTAATGGCAGCCACAAAATGTTAATGTGTGTGTGTAGCACTATTTCCTAGTGCGCTGAACCAACACCACTGATAAAAATTTAGGACAGATCAGATGGTCTGGCGTGCTGAGGAGGAATCCTGTACTTGGCTAAACAACCAGACATTATCTGAGATCCATTTTAAATATATGCTGTCTCTGTAATAACACTGGGTGGTTGTTCTAGATACAAAATTTCAGTTAATCTGCTGTGTCAGTTTGGGCTTGCAAGTCCAAAAATATCTTACGAGTGATTTATGTCTTTCATTGTTGTTCGTTTTTGTCATATGATTATCTCTGCCCACGCACTGCTACCTAATCTTGCACGTTTTGCGTGCTGTTCCTGTGGTTATTCCGTGAGAATAAAGCTTGGTGTCACCCACAGAGCGGCACACGCCTAGCTCTGCACTTCAATATGAAGTTTCTTGTATGAGGGAATATCTGAAATTTATCTCTCTAGAGTGAAAGTAGCTAGCTTACCAAGAACCAAATTATTTCTCAAGATAGTAGGAAAACATTTGGCATAGACTTCAGTGCTCCAGTTAAAGCTTCAGAAAACACAAAGCTTTGAAGAGAACTACAAGCTTTAAATCCTTTGTATCTTTAATTATCTTTATAGAGCTGAATAATATCCTGTACTATCTGTGCACACAATGTTTGAATTAATTTTATGTTGATTAATTAAGGGGAAACTTCATTTCTCTTACCTTTACCCTACTCCCTATAATCCTGCAAGCCAGCTTCTGGTGGAGTTAGCTTCGAGCATTCATTAGCATAGGCTAGGCCTTTGACACACTGCACTGGTGATTTATGCTTGTGAATATTCATTATAGCAAATCCAGTGGCTTTTCTGCTCACTTTGTTTTTTTGGAGACTACCATGCAACATACCAAATCTCTTTGCAAGCTATAACCAGCACCCTGGGGTAGAATTTTGCTGCATTTGAATCCCATTGCATGCAGGACAGCAAAGAGTACCTGGAGTGCAAATGCAGCATTGCTTATTGTAAGGGAAAGCTGTATAAAAGGAGAGGCAGTAGGATAGTTGCCTGAATTTACTCCGTGTGTGTGTGTGTGTTACTGTCAGTCAGCTTTCACCCATCTTGAGACTAGTCATGAGAAGGCAGTTAGGGGAAATGCAAATTAATTCTGAATTTTCTCACAAAAGAGAAAAAGACAGTACATGAGAAAACAGGCAGGAGATAATAGAAAAAAATTCCAGAGTCAGAAGCAAAGATACATGAGTGAACAAGTAGGAAAGGAGATGCCACAAGATTAATTTGTCTTTGTATGTACAGTGATCACAGACTAAAACTCTGAAATACTGTTTCTATTTCTGACACAACTTGGCTCTGTGACCTTGAGAAAGCCTGGTTCCCTAAGGGTGCTCTGAGAAACCCTATTAGTTCTTCTGCCATTTGAGCTAGGCTGTAGCAAGATAATAGGAGGGAAGAAATTTATTATTTTTAGGGAAGGACATTACAGACTAAGTGACCTCCATCTGCAAAAAGTTATATCATCATCTACATAGAATTTGATGTCCATTTTTTTGTCTCTAAGAGGAGATTCAGACATACTGCAGGATGCTGAAGCATTCTTTGTTTCAGCTGATGAACTTTTCTGAATATCTGTGAGCTTTTATTGAGCATCTTATCTGCAAAGTGTCTTCATATCACCTGGGAAAGATTTACAATGTTTTCTGAATGTACCATGACTGAACAAATGAAAGTGTTAATACAAATGTAGGGTGTGTATACTGACGTTTTTCTGCAGAAAAGTTTCACTGAGTGACGTATCTTGAAAGGAGAGCCAAGGGGGATGAGAAACTCTTGTAACCGCTCATCGCCTTGCCTCTAATTAGCAATCACTGTATGAGAGCCTTTTTAAAAAAAAAAAATACAGATTTATTATTTATTTATTTATTATTTATTTTAATAGGATTGATTTTTTGTACAGAAAGTTTTGTACAGTTCTGCTTTCTATGCTGAAGCTGCAACACTTTGTTTTAGCTTACTGTGCTATTTTATTGATAAGAAATATCGAGTGCTTGTTAAACTGATCAAATACAGATATGTCTTTCTTCCATCACAACTGAAGTGAAAAGGTAACTTTTTCAGACTTTTTAGAGGCAAACACTGTGCAGATTGCCAAGTTAATGCTGAAGACATAGCTGAAGCAAATCTCTTGAGGATGAGGGAGGGAATACTTGGTCACAGAAGTAACAGCATGGTATCTTCTTTGCTGCATGCATGCAAAATCTACGTGCTTATGGAATGCCATCTTCATTTCACTGAAGTCAAGAGTTTTGCTGTTGAACAATTTTGGCCAGGATTTCACTGTCTCTGTGGCTGGGTTTTTTTGTGATTTTTTTTTTTTTTCTCCTTAATGAATTGACATGAGTAATCATATATTCTGTAGCAATCTTAGCTGCTTAGTCGAGGGGGGGGAAGGATATTTGCTGTTTCTCATTCTGGTTTCTGTTTTTATATTTGTACCATCCTCTACATTAGCTTGTGAGTGCTGTCAAAAATGCATCATAAATCAATTAATCTTGAGAACTCTTTGATGCATTTTGATTTAAACATACTTATCCTTACAATATAGGGTCCTGGATGCTCAGATACAGTAATCAGTGATTTCTCTGATTTCCTGTAGTCAAATCTTAACAGAAAAAACATGAGTAGTCTGTGCATTTATACTTAAGTCATTTTTCCTTAAAAGAAAGAGCCATAAAAGGGGAGTGTTTAGAGCTTTCAAATTAAACCAGTCACAGAGAAAATTGGTTTATTTTAAAAATTGAACAAAATGAAGCATGTTTATTGTTTTTGTGGCAGAGATTGAGGCCAACCCCTACTTTTTTTCTTTTTAGTCATCCCCTGGATATGGACAAGTGGTTAGTATGATATAAAAGTGAGTGTCAGGGTAAGGCCATCATTGGAAAATATAGGTATATCTTAGCGAACAGTTTAATACCAAATATTTCGAGGGATTGGGATATATGGGAAACAGTCATGAAAAAACCCAGGACGGGGATGATTACATTGGAATCAAGGGTCAGAGGAAGGGATTGGGTGGGGGAAACTGAGCGTCTGTATAGTGAGTACCATTGTATCTTCAGCCACTGTAATTAAAAATCACTATATTTCAAAATAATAAACCATGTGGAAAAATCACCTTCTTTTAGTTTGATAATTCTCTGTGCTTAGCAATGGTGCTCTTCAGAAACTAATGATATTACTGGGAATATTATTTAATTAAAAAAAAAAAACAAACCCAAAAAAAACCCAACACAACAAACAACTCTTGAAAATTTGTCTTCGTGATGTTTAAGGTATTGATTAAAAAAACCCCAACGTCTTCACTATTTACTAAGGATTGTTTTAAAGTGAATCAAAGAAATTAAATTTTTATTTTACCAGCTATTCCCCACCATAATGTGGGTAGACTTGCCAGTTCATTTACTGGATACTTTCATGTTTGCATGTTTTGAAAATATTTTCCTTTTTAGACTATAATTCTGATGGCGGCTACAGTTAAATAGTGTACAAAATTGGAAGGCTGAGTTTTTGTTCTTTGTTTTTCTTCTCCATTTTTATAGTTTCCTCTTTTAAGAAAAAGTTCCAACTCACCAATTAAAAAACCAGCAGCGATAAAAAACCTCTAACAAGCAAACAAAACAAAAACCCCAAAGTACGGTTTCCTTGGGGAAGTCCAGTCTAAACAAGTATACAGTAATAAATATTAACAGAAGAATTAAATGATTTATTAGACAATCTTTAGTTAGGAAAGCTTCTTAACTCTTACAGCGGTCAGTGGGATTAAAACATGTGCTTAACCGGAATCATATCCCGAGGGCTTTCCTCATTTGCATTTTACTTGCTCAGAGAACTTCAGGTTTGCATCCTTTTTTTAGGTGCAGTGGATATTGTAGCTATTTGAGCAAAATTAAAGCATTCCTAAAGCAAGAGAGTGCATTGGAATGGTGTTTTAAGAATGAAGTGCTTGCTTACTGCTTTCATAGTGTTTGAAACCTTTTATTTCTGGCTCATTTCCAATGTGGAAGGAGTTTGTTTTCAGAGAAATATTGTTGCCAAGGGACAAATGTTGACTGTGTTGTGTTTAAAACAGATTGATATTAATTACATTCTTTTAGCTATTCTACTTCTCTGGATAACTTTAAAAGGTCCTTCCAATTTTCAGAATACTTAGGTAAGCTCTCGGAACATTAGCACAGTGTCTTGGCACTGACGTGAAGAATGTATTAGAGAACTGGCAAGAGCCGAACTTATTTTGTGCACGGTCGAAAAACGCTGTTTTCAGATGGTTACACTAATGAATAACATAGAGCAGCATTAGTGAATGCAGTGATTTCCCTCCCTTCCCTCTTTTACCTATAAACTCTTTACCTGAGCCAGTTGTCAGACAACCTGTGTGGAGCAGTGCTTCATGCATTTGACCAAGAGGAACAGGCTTAAATTTTTCCAGGACCCGTTCTGTGACTGAGGCAGCATGATCTGGAGCAAAGTCAGTCTTTGGGGTCTTCCAGTTTCCCACAGATAAGGTGAACTTAATATTTTATATTGAGTTTTGGTTCTTCCAACTGTCTGAGTTGCTTAACTTGCCTCTTCCACAGAGCAGTTTTGGGCAAGCCTCCTTGAGCTAGGCTAGTGCTGGTGGTTGCAGTGATGGGACTGGTCACCCCACCAGAACTTGCAAGCAGTGTTAGTTTGGGTTTTTTTCAACTAGCTCCTGAAGACCGAGCCCAACTCATGTTTCTTTGTCTTCTGCCTATTTCAGTGGTTTAGATAATTTTGTCTGTATTAGGTAAAATGACACTTTTCAAGTATTTTTGCTTAATACTCAAACAAATAGTGGGTCAAGAGAGCATAATGTACATAACAGCTGCTCAGAGCTCACCTTAGGGTGGCAACCCAGCAGCCTTGCCCTGCTTCTGCAGGAGTCCTAGAGGAGGGTAAAACAAGCTCAGCCAAAACACGTGAATTTTCCCACCCAGCCCTCTCCTCAGCCTTCCATGTCTCTTTGCAGTTGTTTTTTCGGCCTTCCCATCCTCTCCTCTCATCCCTCCCTCAGTGGGATGAGTTCAGAGTGTCCTGTGAGTTTCTGGGAGAAGAGCTCCAGCAAGGTTCTATGGGTCTGAACTCCAGCCCTGCTGGCTTACAGCCCTTACTCCTGACCAGTGATTGATCCTCCTTGAAGCTACCTTGATGCAGTCTGACAGCTTATGCTCAACTTCTGAAACCTTCCTGGAAAGCTATAGGCCTGCTGGACGTGGATGAAGACCTACTTTAGTGGTCAAAATCATGTTTTAATAAAAGGTTACATCCTTGTTGCCAGCTACAAGCTCTCAATACAGGCATGTGTTTCTTCCCTCCATTCAGACTATGGAAGCTGACCTTCCTGCTTACTTGAATCCCAATGTGAAAGCTCCCTTTCTCTCAGCTTTCCTGCCAGTCACAATCCCTGTCACTTATTAGCCTCTCTCTGCTTTCCTCAAAACTTGCTTTATCCTGACACCCCTCTGGAAACTTGTCCTGATAGAGGTAAGCACTGGCTTAATTCTCCGGATCAAGTTATTTAAAAACCCTAAACGTTACTCATCCCAGTTGACCCTGAAGAGACGGTCTTATATTTAGGAGCTCATGCTGACTGACAAAAGAACACTGTGCATTTACAGAAGAGTTGTCCAAGTTACATTAATAAATTGGCGTTCCATTTATGGATTACTAGGGAACATAAAACTGCCTACATAAAGCTGTAGTATCTCATTAGCATTCTATTTAAATAGGTTTATATTTTTATCTGTTTAGGCGACTTCGACAGAAATATCTGAGTATTCATCCGATAATGACAGCATGGGAAAAGGAGAAACAAGCCTGGCGACCACTACTCTGGGATCCACTAAGGGGTCACAGCCGAGGTTGGGAGCGGACACTGGGGATGTCACAGCACGACCAGCCAGCGAGTGGCTGAGGTCTGCACAGGCCCTTCTCCGCACCCCCGGGAAGCAGGCGGGCAAGGCCTCCCGAGGCCCCTCCGAGTCTGCCAAAAAGAGGAAGCTACTGAGGTAAATGCACCGTCCACCTTAAGGAATTCCTTTTCTTTTTTTTTCTTTTTAAATTGTAAGTAAAATAATACTTACAGAAGTGTAGGAATGTGTTTCAAGGATAAACATTTTAGAGGTGCAGATTCAAAAAAAGTTATAAAGAGTGTCATTTGTAAACAAAGCAAAAAAGGCAAGAAAGAGCTAAGTTCAGTTTTAAAATCTGTGGTGAAAGCTCTCAATCTCGAATTCCTGTGTACAAATTGGTATGGTTTTTGCAGTTTTAATAATGCTTTACACTGCCTTACAGATTATGTGAGTGGACATACTTCTGTTTTAACTTCTAATCCTTACAGTGCTTTGTGCCTTTTCAGATAATCTGCAAAAATGCTGTACCTCTGGTTTTTTGGGTTTTTTTTTGTCCTCTCCAGATTTGTCAGTGCAAAATTATCCAATATACTCTGGGAAGGGGGTGGATGAGCAATAATTCTCAATAGTATAGGACAGAATGGTATTTAGGCAAAGGGAGGATGTATTCTTAATCTGAAATTTAAATCTCTGTGACTAAATTAAATACATTAAAAAGATATCTAAATGCTGAAAGAAAACAGCATGGGATTAAGAAATGGAAGCCTGATATTCTAGCTAATTACAGTGCAGAAATGGTCACTTCCTATATTGAATTAATGAAAGTTGTGTTAAATGGTATATGTGAAAATATACTCTAGCTGTGGAGACTACAATTAAAATGTTGCTGCTATAAATTCGTATTGTACTTTTAACAATGTGATTGTTTTTTCTTTTACAGCTGATTCTATGTACAGTAATCAATCAATCAATTACTTAAAAAGTAAATCTTCACAGATTTACTTTTTAGTTAATACACATACCTTATTTTTCTCTAAAATATTCTTGACTATTTCAAAATGCTGACTGAGGAAGCAGGTTTGGAAGTCCTAATTACTGAGGATCTCTATACTTAAAGTGCTTTGCTTGTGCAATCAAGCTTTCTTGTTACTTTAGAAACATACAGACACAGCTGTACTAGGTCAGACCAAAGCTGTAACCCCAAAAAATGCCTTTTAGTGGCCAAAAGCAAGTGCGTGTGAAGGTAGTAAGAACAGGACAAGTGTACAGTGGTATTTTCCCCAGGTGCTTTTCCAGCTTTCAGCAGTTCAGGAGCTGTTACCCTTAGTGGGTTTGTGGTTTTTTGAGTTTCAGCTTCATTTGATGACCTCTCCTATAAACAGTCTTAGCGTAAAAAGTGTTTTACAGCAAAGATACTCTGAAACAAGTGTATAAGAGAATAAATTGCTTTAAAAACAAAGAAGCCAACAAAACCAAACCAACCACAATGATACAGAATGTAATCTGTCCAGAGTGACCAGAGGAGCAGAGCTTGTGGGCTTTTTTACCTTCCATCCTGTGGTTCCACTTCGGGTTCTTTTAGGAACAGGGAAGCAGGCAGGAAATTCCTCAGTTATGAGCATTGTTTATCTAGTTATTTTGCTCATCTAGGTAATTGTCATCTTTTCACTCTTCCTGTTCAGGGCATTAATTCCACGTGTCTCTCCCATCCTTCCTTTTAGTGTTGACAGAGAACATTTTCATTGGTGCGATAACAGTGGATATGAGTTTGCATCCTCAATAGGAAGGCTCAGGTTTTCAGTGCCGTGGATTGAAGGCCAGTTCAGGGAAAGGTTTGTCATCTTCTGATTGATGAGGTGACAATTCCCTCTTTCTAGTTAAAAAGGTGAAAGTTACAAAGCAGTTGTTGGCTGTCGTTTCTCCTTCCTTCCATCTCTGCTGAAGATCGAGGCCACAGCAGAAAAAGCAGGGAGCAGGGAAATCATCCTGCAAGCTGGATCTGGCCCACAGGCTCCCACTTGGATGGACCATTTGGATCTGCACAGTAGAGAAGAGAAGCTGAGAGTCTCTACTTAGCTGAGCTCTCTTTTTCCAGGCTGATGCCTAGGGAAGCACGGATTGGTGAAGGTGATAGAGCTGCCATCTTCCAATGCAAATTCCTCTGTGCAATAGGCTCCACTCCAAATCCAGAGAGTATTGAATATGGTTATTTCATGGACAAGTCCTGATGTAGGTAGAGTAGGCTTCCTACTGTTTTGTTTCCCCTTTAAAGAAAATAGAAAATATTTTAGTTTTCACCTCTTTGCTGTTTGACGTGAGTAAAGCTATCTTCAAAAGTAAAGATAATATTTTAAAAAAATTTTAGCTAATATTTTGTGTAAAAATCTTATACCATGTATAACAGTCTTGTCCAAAATTTTTAGGCATGCTGCAATCTGCACTTATATTTGCATTACCTGATTGCAGCTATACCTCTGTTACCTCAGTGGCTATGTTGTTCTATGCAGCCTCAAAGAAAACCCCCTAACATCACCGTCAAACCACAAGCAAAACCAAATAAAAAACGCAAAGAAAAGAGCCATAACAGTCTGTGGAAACATTCAAATGAGTTCCTTTCTACTGTCCTGTCCTCCTGGAATCCTCCTGGTGCTAAAATGGAAATGGGTAATTGTCTGGATAGGAGGAAAGAGTATTGTTTGTTTGAGTCTAATACAGATACAATTGTCATACACTACAAAAATTAAGATGTAACCAAATCAACAGAAATCTTCAGAAGTAAGCTAATTATGGATGATTAAAATAAATTTTGTTGAACTTAGTGTTAGAAATTTGAGTGTAAATTCAATATATTTGAGTGTAAATAAAATGAGAAGCCCATCTACGTCCCCAAATGAACATGCACAATATCCAGTGTTGCTTATGATGAGCCAAATTTAAAGGGGCATATTGCAGTCCTCTTCTGTTAGGAATTAAGTGGAGTTTTGGGAAATGATTGGTGTCTGATGGCAAGAAAGGTGTGACAGAAGCAATTCCTCTCCCCCCATGTTTACTGCCAAATTCTTGTATGTCTTATGTGTCCCCTGTAATGTTAGTTTTTTTTTTTCAAAAGTGTTCTAGGTAAAGATTATTCTTCTTTCTACCCATGGTTCCTAGGGGAGAGCAGGTAGTCTATATGGTGTTGTTTGCCCTTCAGGGGCATTGGTGCCAGGCTGGTGCTGTAGGAGGTGCCACTTTGTCATGCCAGAGGCAAAGTATATCATCTCTCATTCGCAGCCATCAATGCCACTGCTCTGGGACATCCTCACCTTAAACACTGGTATTATATGCTATCTTGTGTAGCTGCCTTCCTTTATTTAAATAAAATTGTTGATGGATGTGGGAGCAGTGTAATTTTCCTTGTACTGCACCTGTAAGCTACTGAGTTGGTAATTAAGTGCTAGTAGTGGTACTTGATACTGAGATGAATTGCCTTGATGATCAGGTCAAGCGGTGTTGCGTTTAGATGTTTCTGCTCTTTTATACCATACAAAGTTTCAGTTTCTCAGCTTGAGTCAGCACTTTGTGGGAAAATTATGCAAGTGATTTGCAAACCTGAAGGGAGAGAGTATATATTGCAAATATATTTTCAGGACACTCCTCTTTTTAGATTTGGAATTCATGTTAATGCTACGGGGTGAAATGTCTAAACTGCTTTAGTTCCAAGTCTTTCAAAGTTCCCTTGTGAAAGAATGGAGAAATTGGGTATTGCAAATCTCAACATTTGTTACATAGGTTAAGCAAATAACTGGGTCAATTCAGTATTTATAAAGAAGAAAACTTAAAATGCGTGCACTCAGCTTTTCTTGTCTCCAAGCAAACCTTTCTTAAAGGTTTTATGAATTTTTTGCTTTTTCCAGTAAGATTTTGTTTCCATCAGAAAAAAAAAGCCTGAGGTTTGGTGTAGGAAATAGGTATCTTAAGTTATATAATCTTAGCTCTGCTTCTAAACGTATCATACTGCAAGAGCTTTTAGTTGTGAAGGATAGATGCTTTAGCTTATTTCAGTTTTTTTAAATACTTGAGTGGCTATTTTTAGTTTAAGAGTAAGATAAAATCTTGGGAAATTCTGTTTAATTATCTTATATCTACTTGTATGCAGACCACTTACAGATCTGATCTGCTAAAATTAACTTGTGTTATCAAAAAAGAAGAAAATTACAGAATGTCCTGATACTATGTGCAGTAAAATGAAACCCAGTTGTCACATGAGGCCAACTAAAGCTTGAAAATAAAGGAAATTGCCAAGGGAAGAGGGAGCTGGCACAAATGAAGCAGGCTTTTACTCTAAAATTGGGACTGTGCGTTCTTACATGCATCCACAAGTAGCATGAGGGTTTAATAGCAACAGACTAGCCCTTTAGATGGTCATGTTCTTATGCTAATTTTAACTATTGGATTAAGTTTTCCTTGCTAGTAAATTTCTTGCTGGGTTAGGAGAATATAAATGAAGAATATCATGGATGCAAAACAGATGCACCACTTGTAATCACTGGCAATGTACACAGTAAAATTATTTTGCACGTAGTGAAAGTTAAAATGTGTTTTCTTTTTTAAAAAGTGTGGATGGTTTCTGGCCAGGTGTTTGGTGTTAATAGGGGCAAAAAGCACCATGTTTAGTAGAAAAAACAACCAACCCACTTTCCTTAAGATGACAGACTTCTCCAGTTGATGTGTCATGTATCTTATTGATTGGAATGGTTTAGCAGAGTACATTTTCCCCCATCAGAGAGAAGCAATTTTGGTGCCTTTGGTTTGTGTAACCATGGTGCTTGCTTTTCTATGCAGGACCTCTGCTCAGGAAAGCCAAAACCTTAAGAACTGAAGGGAAGGCTCTTCCCTTATCTTGTAGGGATAACTTATTTCTGGGAAGACTATTATTAAATCATCTTACTTCTGCTTAGAGCCTCTGCTGTAAGAGAGATAGGACAATCTGAAATAATTTTTTTCTTTTAAGGAATCTGAAGAGCCAGAGAGATGTGGGAAACTTTTCAGCTGTGGTTGGTTTTTTTTCAGTGGCTAGTAAGAAGGGGGGATCAATGCTTTGAAAACTATGAAAGGAGAAAGCCCCAGGAGATTACCTATTTACAAAGATGTTCCTAAGTTATTTTAAATATTTTCTGTGAGATAACTTGGCTAAGTAGAGGCATGGGGAAATCAACTACCTATACAGTTTTACTTGAAATCTTTCACCAGAGGCCATGTGGGATGTAGAAAGTGTTCACCCACCCTGTTCTCAGCAGTTATGTCTATAATCCATCTTACATCTCTTCCTCTGCACTATCTGAGGCAACTAGGACCTGGAAACCAAATCCCACTGCACAAGAATGATGAGGCTTTGGTGTCTGTGACAAAGAACTAATTTTAATTTGCAAGAGTAATTGTGGTATAATGTCCAGGCACTTCTGGCAATTGTTGAATTGTTAAAGGTGGTGTTGAGGATGTCTCAGGTATATGCTGGATGGAATTTACAGCTGAAGACACTGTTAATTCTCTAGATGGTCAGTTCTGGCTAATGCAGTTGCTGAAAGATACCTCTGTCTCTCACTGTGCTATGGGGAATCACAACAATGGTATCTTTGTTCCATGTATGTTTTGTGGAGGTGACCTCCTTTGTGGAACAATTTCAAGAAGAGTGGTGAGAGACTACACAGACTTTTGGCTTATTGAGCTCTTAAATCCTTGAATTCTTAAGGCTCTAGAAGAGACTTTCAATATGTCTGCCTTGTTGTTTTGATTGATGTATAAAAAAACCCTCTCTGGATGGGTTGAATAGATGAGAGCATTGAAATGTCAGCAACCAGTGCAAGAAAATCCAGCATCTGGTACAGAATAATGCCAGAGATCATGGTAATGGTGGTTCATCCAAGGTGAAAGTTGATGAATCTATTGTCAAGTCAGAGCTTGAATGAGGCTGATCTGTAAAGCTAAAATTACTCTTTCTGATCCCTTGTTGCCTCATGAAGTCAACAGCTTCTCTTCTGCGCTGGAGAGGAGGTGGGCCTCAGTAGAGACTTGTGCTTGTGTGGCCAACGTGTTTTAATCACATCTTTCATATGTACCCATGCTGTTATGTACACTAAAGTAGCACTTTAGTGACTGTCAGCATTCAGTGTTGCTTATTATTTTGCAAGTTGTAAACTGGCTGATGGGTTTGCAGTGTTGACAAACCAAATGCCAGCATGCTTAGGGGTCGTTTTTCGCTCTTTAGGAAGTGCCCAGTGGAGTGGAAAGGGACAGCTGAGTGTGGCAGAAGTCAGTTACTTCACTGGTTAACACGGAAGTAGGAGAGGAGATCTGTATTTGCTTTGAAAAGAGAGGAGGGAAGTTGCCTAGTCCTGAGATGGGGATATATATTTGCATAACCTTTAGTTTTTTTAATTATATGGAGTCCTGCATATAGTGTATTGAGAAGACAACTCAGTAATGACATGCTTAAGTGTTCACTGTTCTTAAATTCAAGTGAAGTCTGGAAAGGAGTAAACTTGGATGAACGTGAGGTTATTTTTGGTAAGTGCCCTGCTGAATAAAAACCTTAAAAAATAAACACAGAGACACCTCCAAGACTTCAGAAAGACTGAAAATTACTTTTTAAAACACAGCATGCTCACTAGTGTTCTTTCTTTTTTCCTTCGTTGTTGTTTTTGTTGTTTTGCTTTTTGGTAGGTTTTTTTGTTTGTTTGTTTTCCATTAGCCCCATTGGACTTCGGAGATAGGGACCAGCAGCCTGAGAGTCACAGATCAGGCTCAGTGTTACCTTTTGCTGATGGTTGTCACATAGTAGCATAAAACTCTTCAGTCTTGGAGTTAAAGTTTGTGGGAAGGGGCAACTACCAGAAACGGAACTTTTGTGCAGGATGCTGAGCTTTTTTGTGGTCCTCAGAGCTGTCCTTCATGTGAATATTGTTGGACATGGACAGTAATGGCAATGTGTTGTTTTAAATACAGTTTTTCAACAAGCTCAGACTTAGTATGGAAATAGGACTTGAATTGCTGCTTGTTAAATCTGTCTGCCTTCAGGGAATTAAAGGGACAAAATAGTTGTACTGAAAGTTTTGTGATTAAAAATAAAAAGGTTGTGGGCAGTGGAGATAGTATCTGAGCAGTTTGGCTTCACTGAACAGCCTCTGCATTAACAATTTACCAAATGTGTTCAATTTGCTCACATTAAAGCATTTTGGGGGCAAGTTTGAAGAGCTGGTCAGTAAAGTATGCATCTGAAATTACAGTTTTTGTTATTTCAATAGTTTGTTGGTTTCCTTGATTACAGAAATCATACATTAGTAATCAAAACATATTTATCAAATATATGTATATCTATAAAAATACAAACACCAAATGTTGGTTTACCTCTTATCCACACATCCTGGAGTGACTCTGACTGTACAGTTCACAGTATCTCACAGCATATGCACAAGTGTTTTTAATAATGTGGGCACCTGTACTGTATGAGAAGGAATTAGTAGTTTTCAAATGCTGTTGTCATCAAATCTGATAGATTATGTAACAAAAAGCACCTTTTTCTTTGTTTGTTTTATGTGTTTGAGCTAAAAAGGAGATTAATCCTCCTGGGTTTGTGGCGGTGTTTAAACTCCTTTTTTTCTACTTCTTTAAAAGGAACAAACCATAAAGTTCTAACTCTTGCTCTTGCCATAGAAATTCCTTTTGTGCATGGCATGTCCTTGAATTGTTTTCCATTTTCACAAGGTATGAAACAGACATTATAAAAACACTTAGAATGACCAGATGAGAACCTCTCATAAATGCATTCGTGGTTATATTTTGTGTTCTGCAACCAAGAATATGCAAAATGCTTTATGATATTTTCAGTTTAAACTATTTTTAACTGCATTTGGAATGATTAATAAATAACACTATTTTATTAGCACAGAGGGCTGCTAAAGAAAGTCACAATTTTACTTTTCGTGGACCATTGTGATGACTGTTATCCTAATAGAGGCATGGTTAGCAAATTAGTTACGGAGCTTTGAATGTCAGTGAGACCCTCCTAGTAGGCATATCAGGCCTGAAACAGGAATAGTGATGTGTGCAGTAGCCACAAAACCTGAAACTTGCTTTCCTTCATGCTACAGGACATTCCTGCCGCAGGTAGAAAAGTGGTCAGCTTGCAGAAGAGTAGGAATATATTGACTGGACACAACGATAGCTCTGTTTGGGGAAAAGGGGGAAATTAGGCTGTAAGCCAATAATAGCTGTGCTCTTCTGAAGGTACCTTAAGGCTTTCTGGCATTATTTGAACTGAGAAAATACATTTCTGTGACTGTAGAGGGAATGGAGTAGGGGTTTAGGACAGTCCTGTTGAACAGTCTTCTTTCAGCAAAACAAGTTTTTGAGCTGCTAGCTGTATGGTGTATTGCTACAGTCCCAACCATGGAGTTCAGTTGCAGACTCATGCATGCAAGACTTTTAAACAAGCAATCTCAAAATGCATTTTACTGCTGCATTTCTGAGCCTAGCTGAGTTTCAGCATGGCTTGTGTAGAGCACGTAGCCAAGCTGAATTGCAACTCTATCTGAGAATAGTTCCATGGTGCGAAGAGAAACTTGGTGGATAGCTTAGAGTTTGTAGAACTGTCTTGCCCACAAATGTTGTGGTGTGGTAACACCTCAGTGCTCAAGTTTTGGGGGAAATGTAGATGAGCACAGTGTTATCAGCAGAGTATGTTCTCCTGTATGAAGTTCTGTGCTTGGCTGTGCTGCTCTTGGTACCAAAGTTTTCATTGCACATATCTGTATTAGTTGCCCCTGTGCCTTCAAGTCCATCTTGAAACCAGGATTAAGCAAGGTTGTCAAGCTCACCTGGAACTTCATTTGAGCCCAGATTTCCTAAATATGTTTGTTTGTTTTCCTCCTTATTATAGCAGGGTTTATAGCTTGTTAAGTGTGAGTTCTTTATTTTGGGGGTTTGGGGATTTTTTTTCCTCCTCTGAAAGAGTTGGAGCTTCTCTCCTTACATTAAAAATTCTCCTTCATTAAAAATTCAGCTGAGACTGCTAACTACTTTTCATATAATGTGTTGATTTGTCTGTGGGTGAAATTACTTACTAACTGGTAACCAAAGAGAGATTTTTTTACAGCTTACTTGAAGTCCTGCTTAGCCTTTTTAGCTTCTTCTTGGTTTCCACAGGTGTGTCTTCCCGGTTTCACATGTGCAATGTGAGCTTTACCAAGCTCTTTGTCCTTTTTTCTGAACTAAAAAATTCTATTCATGTGCACAAATAGTCATAAGGTGGTTGTGTGTTATCTCTGTTGATTCCTAAATGAGTTTAACCCAAGGACACGTTTCATCTTACTAGAAACCTTTATTGATAAATTCAGTAGTACTTCTGGAAAAACTTACACTACAAGGAAAGAATGAAGTAGGTTTTTACGCAAATAACTTCTTTGAAGCCAAAGAAAAGTGTTCAGACACTCCCACAGTAGTCCAAAACTCTTTGTAGTAGCCCAAAGACAGCTTCTAACACATATATCTTTTTGTTCTTAAAATGAGAGATTATGTCTTCTGGCTTTGGATCCAGAAGTAGGAGTTGCTTTAGTGTTACCTTAAGTGTATTTGTGCTAGATGCCACTCCTCTGCTCCTCACCTTGGGAATGCTAAATTAATTTCATCTTGGAGAGTGTTCAGACCACTGAAACTGCACACTTGACCCAGCTTGTGAAATGAATCATAGGGTCAAGTATGGGTAAAAGAATATTTTTGTGATCACTCCTTGCCAACAGCCAAACAAATCTGTGAGGGAAAAGAAAACCCGACCTGTTATAACTAGTGGTTACACTGGTTTGTTTTGAATTCTCAGTTGTCTCCAGTGTCTGCTAGGATCCATGCATAAGTGCAAAGAAAAGTTGGGAGCCTTTTGTTACAATCCTTATATTGGAGACAGGACTAAAACCATGAAAATTTTGGACACCCAGATAATGAAAATGTTTTATTGTGTGTATTGACTCTAAGTGTATGTTTTATTAGGAATGTATCCATTGGAAAATCAAAATTAGGAGAACTAATCTGCAAAATGTAATTTTATTATGTGATTCTGTCTCTAAGGGTCAAAGCATACATATATGTATATACATATATATCTGTCCTATGGCTTGTCATTTGGCAAAACTGAATTCGGATTCCTGGCAAAATTGAGCATTCCTTTATTCTCTGCAGGGGTGGGCTAGCTGAGAGGTTATGTCGGCTGCAGAACAGAGAAAGATCTGCCATTAGCTTTTGGAGGCACCAGTGTATTTCAGATGCAAATATCCCCTCAGGTAAGAAGCATTATACAATACTACTATGAAAGTATATACTTACATGTGTATATATGGCCTACATAGGGGTAACAGTGAAGTTTATAATCTTTGTGGGGTTTGCCTGACTTGAGTTTAATGCTCTCTTGATTGTCTTCTGAGCAAATATTGCATTTCTGCTAAATATGATGGTTTCTAATGTCTCAGTCATCAAAGTATCTGACTATGAGGAGTAAAGAACATATTTTCCCTTTCTGGCACTTGCATAGCAAAACCATGCTGCCTCACAACTTTCATAAACTAAATAGACTGAGCTCTTCAAGGGTCTCTAAAACATTTTTATCAGTGGTTTGCATGGCTCTTTACTGCACCCTCTAAAACTTTTCAGCATGGTCTTAAGAACAAGGTGAGCTACTCTGTATGTATTCTTCCAGTTTTAGTCTCATTAATATCCAGCTCACTTCTCAGCCTCCTGAAGGTTCAAGGCCTGTGATAAGTGTTTGGGTCTGGTTTGGCTTTGGTCAGAGCGTGATGCTGGGACTTCACGTTGAATTGACTGTCCAGTACAATTTTATAACTTCTATAGCCGTTATTTTCTGAGATCCTGTTTCCCACTCCCCAGCTACTCTTTCTATTTCTTCTGCCTGAACACAGTGAAGTATTTGTGCTATATCCAGGTCGGCTTCATTTGAGTATGCTCAGCTAACCACAGAGTTCAAATCATTGTGTATCTCAAGCCTGTCCTCTTTTAGTCATGAATTTGCTTGAATTTTTGGTATCCACACAGTTTCTTACAGTTTTTTAACTTGTTTTTATATCATTGATGAAACCATTTATTAGCATGAGCATTTACTTCCAAATCCTGCTGGAAATGCTATTACTCATTTATAATTCTCCACTAATAAAAAGCTCTAACTGTAATTCACAGAATTAGTTCTCAGAATTTTTTTTTTTTTTTGCATTCCACTTAAAGGGTGCATTACTCGCGGTGAAAATAGTCAGATTTTCTTAAGAAGGTTGTACAATTTAAAGTCACACCCAAACTGTGGGCTAGTCTCACAGTTTCTCACTGGAGCTTTGGAGGGCTTCCATCCTGTGGCCATTTGCGTGCTATGTGTTCAAAATGCCACCCATGTGGAGTAGCACATTGTATTTATGACCTTAATTCCTTACTTATTTTTCCAGTCACTTTGCCTAGATCTGATGACAGGCTGGCTGGTCTCCAGTTACTGTAAGCCATTTCGTTTGCCCTACCTGAATAGTAGCGCAACATCATCATCCTTCCAGTCTTCTGGAATTTCACCAGTATTTGAACACTCACTAAAAAGTGCCATCAAGGAATCAGAAATGTCTTTAGCTAACTCTTTTCAGAAATGCAATGTTGAAAATTATACAGGCATGCTCCCTTAAAACTAGTGAAGCCTTCTGCGTTGATTACACCTCCACTGGAGTTACTAACGGATAGGAGATTTTTTATCATTCTTATGTGGGTATGAAGACATCCTCTTGCTGCTTCTGAAATATGGAACAGAAATAGATGTTGAATAGGTTTGTCGTTTTAATAAAATGAAAATTTTTAATGTTCTCTGTAGTAACAGACCTGCAACACTGCTAATATGCTAATATTCTTTTTGTCCTAGTTTCACATGTGTCATTACAAAACCTTGTGTTTGGCTGCTCACCATTTTGTCAGACTAACTTCCTAGGCTGAAATATTCCATGCTAAACATCTGCCTCTGGCTGAATTCCTTTCTTTGATTATTCTTCTTTCTTTCAGAAAATGAGTCAGAATTCGTTAGCATTTTATGAGAAAAAGGCTATGGGAAAATACCTTGGTCTATTCTTAAGTACATTTAAAAAATTCTGATGAGCATCTTTGAGATGATTTAGTTTTGGCAGAAGATGAACTATTTCCTGGATATGCCTTTTGCCATCATACTGAAAATGTACGAGAACTTGGGCCAGTTAGAAGTCTTTAGGACAAACTACTGTTTCATTTACCCTGTAAGCATTTGCTAAAATTTCTGAAAAATGCTGGATGTGCCATAATTTAGGAATACACTTCAACTTCACAGCCTAAATTTCACTTCCAATTCTCAATCCTTGCTCCAATGTATTAGGATTATAAAATAACCATTAAAATAGCTGTGATAAAATTTTGGGGATAGTTTTCCATCTAGGACAAAATTTATTTTTCGTAGTTTTATTCTTAGAATGGCCA
Source organism: Pipra filicauda (assembly GCF_003945595.2). Classification (NCBI taxonomy): domain Eukaryota; kingdom Metazoa; phylum Chordata; class Aves; order Passeriformes; family Pipridae; genus Pipra; species Pipra filicauda. The sequence continues at coordinate 944,499 of NW_024104273.1, read as the reverse complement.
TACTGTTTTGTGTCGCCAAAATAAAATTGGTGTTTGGTTTGGAGGACATTAGTTGGAATGGTTGAAATTTTAGTAAAGTAACTAGATAACCTTCTCATTGCTTCTAGTCTGGAATGTGAAGTGTCAGCACAGAAAAGGAATACCACTTTTAGCTTTCACCACTTTAGGTTCAAGTTAAGGGTGTCTCACTAATCTGAGATTCTTCTCGAATTTTGTTTCCCCTCTGTTTTGCCCAGTAATATTTCTAAACTGCATTGTTTCCAGGACTCTTTCTGAGAGGAAAGAACTTCTCAAATTGCAAACTCATTTGAGTTACTAAAGAAGCCTGAAGATTAATGTGGAGGATTGAAGTACCTTAGTTGCTGGGAGAGCTGTCACATCATTTTGGATATCCCATGGACATGCAGACCATGCTAAAGCAAAGGGGAGCAATTTCAAATTATATCAGTTTGAAGTCCTTCTTACATTTGAGATTTAAGGAAAAATCTTTCAGAAGTGTGGGCTATTCACCCCATTAGACATTTCATGTCACAGAATTTTATGCCTTTATTTTGCTGTTGCTTACTTTTAGCTTATATCAATCTTCATATTATCCAAAACCCCCTAGGTTTTGGCTTTAGTTTTTAAAAATTCCTGTCTTTTAGCTCCCTGACCCCTTTCTGTAAGTAACCATTGTGGTTTGGCTGGCTCTTGGTCACTGGAATGAATCACGGCCCAGAAGAGAGCACCTCCTTTCAGCACGTACTTTCTGGTTTTTATACAGTGCACGGGGTCTCACTTTTGGCCAATTCATTCCGCAGGGTAGAAGAAATCCTCGCACTTGCTCTGATTTTGACAATTTTGGGTCAAAATTGCATTCGGCAGCCTGTCCCTGTGTTGGGATAGGCACTCGCTAAGGATATGCGTTTCTGCAAGGTGGTTGGTAACTCCACTTCTGTAAATCAAGCTAACCATACCAGACAGAGGCCTGAAGGGAGATAAGAACAAAGTTTGTCCGTGCTACTCTGCATTGGTTGGATGCTTGCTGTGGTTTAGTTCTAATAGAGGCAGATGTCAGGCTCTTTGCCACAAATCCAAAATTTTTTCTTCACAAGATGTAAAAGGGAGGTTGAGGTGCAGTCTTCATAACAGCATGTCTCCAATCAGCCAAGCTAATGGTTTGAGAGTACTCTGTGCATGGGCTTGTAGACCATTTGCAAGTTTTTTTTCTGTATGCAGTGCTGCAACTTCCCTATGAAGTTTCCTGTTTGAGCTAAGAGGTGATCTGTCCAGCTGAAAGAGAGAGAGGAAAAACAAAACCAAACCCAAAACAAAAACCTAAACCTTTTTCCTGTCAACATCTGCTGGTTATATGGGGATTGCATGATGCAGAAGAAAAAATAGTATTTTTCTGAGTTACGTTCAGACGACCTTCCTGTCTATAGGAGGGGACACAAATAATATTTGAAACAAGCTCATGTAGATTCCTTTTGTAACTTCCAAAATTTTACTTTCTATACATCTTACCTTCTGTTGTTTGTTTTTGCCTGGCAGTTATCATCAAAGCAGTTCTTTACCTTAAACGCAGAAACATATTATTCTCTAGCATTTATAGTCTAATGCAAGATATCTGCTTCTTGTTAGCCTGAGATTAAGCTTTGTGGTTGTGTTACAATTGAATTTGAGTAGTGAACTGATAATAAACCAAACCCATTGATCTTGCCTTCCAAACTGCTCCTTCTTCTCAGGGTACGGTGACCCTCAAGGGGCAACAAATCTTCATTTTGCTGAGGCAAGTGGAACACACACATGAAGGGAGGAGAGTGAAGCCCTGGAGATGAGGACAGGGTTTCACAAGTAACACCACATTTTCAGGAAGGCTGAAAGGTTTACAGAAGAGGATATAAACAATCACTCCTCCTCTTCCAGTTTTGATGACTAGTTAAGATGATGGGAAGAAAGGATTTTAGCAGCTTGAATGCCACGAAACTTGCACATGGATGAAGAAAACAAGGGTAACCCTTAACAGGATTTCCTTTACTATGCAAAATTCTTCTAAAAAACACAAAAGTCTGAATTTTGCAAGTCGTTGCTTATTTTCTTAATTCTTGATGGTCTATTTTATTACTTAAGAGTTAATACTATAATAGAGAGACATAGCAAGTGGCCAATTTTTTTTTCCTAGCCAGCTGTCTGAACTTGTTGCAGCATTGGGAAGGAAAAAACCCCAAATGTAAACTTGTCTTTTTCAAACAAGAATTCCTTGTAGGTTTTTGTTTTCTTATGGGAAACAATAATGACATGCATAGTTACTTTAAGTAGCTTACATGTGTTCTTATAAAGAATGTATAGTGTTTAAAGCACAGCCAAATTCAGCAGCCTTTTAAAAATTAATATAAATGTGGCAAGAAGCCATCATACCTGCGAGACTTGATGTGTTTTTGAGAAAAATCTTTTTGAATGGCTTCAGAAATTACCAGCCCAGGAAGAATAACAACACATATGGATCAGAATAGCAACCCTGTACAGGCTGTGAAAACGTTGTAATCTTCACCTGGTTTTCAGTGTTGACTTTGGATTTACAAGGGTCTGCTTGGTATCTACCTGCTTGCTGAGTTTGTTATGCCTGCACCTGCCATTTTTACAGGAGGAATAAAAGTAATGGGATGCCAAGCAAAAGCATGTTTTTGTTTTGATTTATGCCTGTAATTTGACATTTTTTACTTTTTACACTTGAAAATGAAAGTAAAATTCTGTGGCTTGAACCAGAAAGTGGTTGACTATTCTTTCAGTGCAGATAGTACGTGCTGTCCCAGGAGGATGTCCACTAGCTGCAGTTGTGGAACCCACATTCAACAATTAGAAGTTAAATTACCTTGGGATAAAATAACGCCTTTGAAAAAATAACTGAGGGAGACAAATTTGGAAGTGTGTTGCTAGTTTGCTTTATTAGACAAAGCATAAAGTGGGGCTTTCTTTGTTTTCTTAATAATTCCATAATGCATATCGAACCTATTCATCTGAACCAAAGGCTGAAAATTACTTTCACTCTTAGTGCAGTGGGTACTATTTCCAACATTAATTGCCCACAATTCTTTGTACTTTCAGTGGGAAATGTTATTTTATAAAAGCTTTTAGCTAGGTTTAGTAGAAATTTGTATTTTTTGTAGTGCATATTTCTAAAGAATTTGTCAGTTAAGAGAAAGTATAATTTAACTTCTCAACCAGGTTTTTTAGAAATTTCAACTAAATATGTCAGGTACAAGTTTCCTTCTGAACTATAGTTCATATATATGATTTGTTTGATAGCTCTTTGAGCAAAAGTAACAGTAATTTGTTTTTCTTAAAAGCATCTGCCCTCTTTCCTGTATCATTCATTAAGATCAAGAATTAAGACTGTTTAACTGGTAAGAACAAATACAGGTTGTCCTGACTGTTTTTGCATAAAACAAATATTTGTTAGCAGTTTTTCAAATATTAGCATGGCTTCAGGCAATCTTGTATTTCTCCCTTGGGTTTTCTGATGAATTTGTCTTGTTTTTTTTCATAAAGCTCTACTTTCATGAATGTAATTTTTTTATTGATTTAAAGGGAAGGGGTTGAAGTACTCTTCCTTTTATCTCTTGCCCTGCTTGCTTGGTTTCTTTTATCCATGTGACCTATGAGGTAAGTCTTGTGGCTGAGTTGTTTCTCTGTTATTTTGTCATTCTTACTTTGCATGATAGTTCACGTTTACTTGCTGTAGGTGTGTGTATGTTCATTCCTCTATACTTTTCATTGTCACAATAACAATAATTCCTGCTCTGCTTTTCTTCATGATTGCATATTACTTCAGGGCTTTTCTGGAATGCTCAGTGGAGCAGAGCCATACACTGCTTGGCATTTTACTAAGCTCCAGTTGTCTTCTGTGTTTGTAAGAACTGGTCTGTGTGGTTGTAGTACACTGCTTTCTGCATTGGTGTTGTGGCCTTTAGGAAAACTTATTTCTCCATTGTGTCATATATGATTATTACATTCAATTACATTCAGATGGGCACAGCAGCCCTGTGGGTGAGATGCATGATTTTTAAAATTTTCATGGCAGAATGGAAAATGGAAAATTCAGGAGTACTCACTGTCAAAGAGTCAACTTGGCTTTGTTTTGGTCTTGTTGATGTGATGGTGTTACATCTGCTGAGTTGATCTGCGTGGAGGTGCACTGGCTATCCCAGTTAACATGTACAAATAATGTAGGATTCAGTTTGCTGTCCTGAAACACTTTTTCTCACTCTATACGTCTTGTAGGGATTGCTCTGCTGCTGCACTTCTATCGACTGGCGCTAAAGAATGTTTGTTCCCTTTGAGGACTTTCCATTTAAGGCTTCAGGTGCTCTTTTTGGAACACTTGAACAGTAGCATTTTGGCAAAATTCACTTAAGTGAGGTGAAACACATTGGTCTCACTGGTACTGGTATCTGATGCATTTCCATACGTCAAACACCATGGATCCTCTCCTTGCAGTGTGTTCAGCTTCCTGTCACTGTGTCGCAAGAGGAACATAAAATATGTGGTTCCCAAGAGATCATAATTTCTATATTTTTCTCCTCATTTGTCTTCCTTATTGGTAGTTCCAGAGTTATTAAAACAAACTTTAGAGTTGTATTTCAGGCACTGAAGCCAGAATGTCTGAACATTTGTTTTTTTTAAATTGCGCTCCTTGATGTTTTTTCCTTTCCTTCTCTCCAAACTGCTTTTTCGTTGCTAAGTGTCAAAACCTCCTTCCTAGGCTGCCCTTGGCATGACCAGTGCATCATTCGTGACCATGTACGTTCAGTGTTGATGTGGCTTAAATATATGTGGCTTAAATATATGTGTCTGCTGTGAAGCCACTATGGTAGGGCTGAAGATTCAGGGCATTCAGTCTGCCAGAGACTGTAGAGTGATGCTGAAATCTTCAAAACGCTCAAGACCTCAGGGTCTATTATCTCCAAAGGAACAGTGAATGTTCCCCCACACACACTTTTCCCCTCCTTTTTGTTTCTTTTTAAGTCTCCCGGAATTCAGAGTAACACAGAACATCTGCAAAGAACTGCGTCAAAACATGTTTTGATGTCATGGTATATGACTTGGTATGTGACTGAAGGGCAGCATCACTCTATGCACTCAGGTAGTAAACAGAAATGAAAATAATCACCCAAGAAAACTAATACATTCACTGTGAAATTTGTTTGTTCATCTCCCAGGCACTTGAATTATCTTTGTAGTTTAATTGAGCTACTTCATGTCTGGGTTGCAAATTGGAGTGAGAGACCAACATCCCAGAGGACACCTGGAATTAAATAATTAACTATGGATGCCAGAGCAGATCTGTTAGGTGGTTAAAACAAAAGTTCCTCTAGCTTAGGATCCTGTTTCTGGCAGTGACAAGAGCTACCAAAATGCCTGGGAAAAATGATAACAGGGCTAACACTTGATATTTTCCCACAGTGTTCTCTCAGTGATCTCCCAAAGATCTCTGACTCGGGGGCTTTCTGAGCCAGAATTCTGTCTGTGTTCTTAGTAGTTCTAAATAAAAGATTTTCTCCTAACAAAAAGTTACTGGGTTTTTTTCCAAACCTACACATACAATGTAAACCTGTTTGGATCACACAATTATGGAGCATTGGGCTTTTTTGGAAATCATGCCCAAGGTTTGTTCCATTACTGCTATATTGCCAAAAAGACCTTTTCCTTTGATTTCAAAGACTCTGCTAACAGTAGCAGTGAGAGGTTGATGTTCCATTTGCCTAGATTTGGATCGGGATTTCTTCATCTTTGTTAGAACTTCTTGTTTCTTGTCTGAGAGGTGATGGAGGTTCTTGCCAGTCGTAGAAGGGCTTTACCTGAGATGCTTCCCTGCTTAAATGGCTTGTTCATCCACCAGTCAGCCTCTCCTGCTGGTTTCACTCATTCTGGATCACTAGTAAAGTCTGTTGCCTTTCAGTGGGTGGGACTTACCACAGCAGTGTTCTGCAAAGAGTGATGTGACTAACCTGCCTCGTGACTGGTTATTTTAAGTACATTTTTCTTGTACTCCAGACTTTCTGTGACCAAATTTTTTTTGATTCACTAGGTACCCAGCATGTTACTGCATGTCTTTGTGATGGTTTTATTTCTTATGGAGGATTCTGTTAGAAGTGAGGGAGCATTACAGGCCATGGTGGCTGATTTCCCTTCCTTTTAAATGCTTTTTTTATTTTAGAGGAGACATGTTGTACATCCGAAATATCTCTTCAAAATTCCCATCAACCAGATTTGTCAGAGCCAGATTTATCAGTGCCTTTCTATCTTTCTTTGTGGTACCTTGAGCCTTGTGTATCAGGGATTGAATTATACTTCATGCCCCTGGGATGAATAAGCCCTCTGTTTATATTCATGGGACCAGATATTTCAAATGATCCTGTGTCAGTGGATGTTTCCTTTGGCTTTCCAGCTGACTCTGTGTGAAGGCTATGCAGAGATGCTGGAAGGGGCAGCTGTCCATGCTAGGCTGTGTTCCAGGACCACTGAGTTGTAGCAGCCCTCTGTCACCCGAGCTCAGAGCACCCAGGGCTTTGCTGAGAAATGCACCTGTGTCTGAACTGATCAGGCAGCTATCTGGGTTTCCATCTTTGTCTCCTTCAAGCATTTCACTGATGCAGAGGCATCTGGAACCAGATAAATATTTGAAGAAAGTCTTCATTGAAAGCATGGTTTATCACTAGAACAGGCTCTCCACAGCACCAAACCTGTCAGTTCAAGGAGCGTTTGCAGGAGACTCTTTGTTCTGTGATTTATCATCATGGCTGGGCTTCGTGAACGAAGATTTGGGAAGGGCTCTACCCACATTTGTTACAAGTGCGCTGGTGATTTAGTGTTAGGTGATCCTGCAAGGAGCAGGGAGTTGGACTTAATGATCCTTATAGGTCCCTTTCAACTTGAGATATTCTCTGATTCTGTAAGAGCTTTGTTAAGCAGTCCTCAAATTGCTGCTTCAGGAAGGTTTCTAAATGCATCCGGGCAGTTGTATGCTCACTCTGTGAGTGTGCCTGTGCAGTGCAGAGTAAAGGTTACCTTCAAGTAAGTAAACTGAAGGGTTTTTTTAAACAAGCATTCCATACATACCTGCAGTTCTTATTCCTTCTCTCTGTCTCATGATCCTTCCAGTATATAGCATTATGCCTAGAGTTGGTAGCTGAAAGATAACACTAGGTATGCCTTGACTCATGTTTTCATTACCCTCCTGTGTTGTCTGTCCATTGTGGACATTGAGGCTCAAAAAAGATGAGTCTGGCCAAGAGTTGTAGAATATATATATGCCTATAGTATCGAATATGCCTGCAGATCACACCTTGAACAGCTGATATCTCTGTTCAGTGACTTCATCATGTCTGTCCTTCCTGTGTACTGCAGGAGCTTCTTGATGACAATCCAACCTGGGCACCACAGCGGAAAAGAAGTAACTGGATACTGTTTGAAACTGACTTAATCCAGCCTGGTTGGACTGTCACTGCAAAGTACCATCCTTCCACAGTCCCTTCCTGCCCCATCTTTCCCCTTTCCATCATTTGTTCCTTCCTCTCCCTAGTATATGCTTCTGCGCTTTGGTGGCTTTGCAGTTAGCTGGATTAGCTCATTGATTTTCTTAAAAACTAACCCTGAAGAAAGAAATTCATGAGTGTCCTAGACAGCAGAATGGGAAGTGAAAGAATAAGCAGTGTAGGAATGGGCACAGTTATTGATTGCACCTTTTTAAAACACATATTATTATAAGGTATTCTTCCTTGTTTAAGATTGCTGGGTATTGCCATGAAATCTGCACATCCGTGTGTTCAAATTTCTTGGGCTGTAGATCTGCTTTGCAAATGAAATTAAGTGAATGAGAACTTCAGCAAGCAAGCAAGAACTTCTGTGAGTTATCCAAGGGTGAAAGAGAACATTGCAAAGCCTTAAAGTGAGCTTTCCACATGGATGAACAAACAAGTGAACTTCTCTGCAAACTGCAGAATTTGCAGTGATCCAGCCTGTCTCCTCACCCACAAATTCTGCCTTCAGTGTGCAGCCCCATATGTTTGATTTATTTTTGATTGACATAACAATACAAGAGCCAAATGAATTAAAACTGAAGCTACGTTCTGAACTTTGACGTTTCATCACGTGCCAGCAATCCGAAGTGCTTTACCATGTTGTTCAAGAGAACACTATCATCAGCAGTAATAATAATTTCAGAGTAATTAAACTAAACTATCTCTGTGCATCTAAATAAACAAATAGATTGTGGTTCTGTAGAATGTGCGTGTGTGCCAAGTGTGAGACTTGGCTAGTTGTCGAAATTGAGATGCTTTTAATGTAGAAGCATTCTGCTTCATTTAGTATCAGCTCCCAGTGTTTGCAGCAGCTTCAGGCTTGCAAGAGACTCTGGTACCCTGGTAGGGTATTTTTTACTCCAATGTCTTTTAGATGATTTCATATAAATATAGTTTGTGATTTACCTAGTATTTTTAACTGTTTTACAGTCAGAGGTATTTAAAAGAAAAATTCTATTAGGTTGTCATTCATTGTCTTCAACCTGCTGTATCAACTGAGTAACATGTATACTGCTGACCAGTAAGAACTGTCATAAAATTCTGCATGTAAGAAATGTGTAGTTCAGAAGTGATGGACAATTGCTCTCACAAGCTGTCTTAATACTTTTTTTTTAAAATAAACTGTTGGTGTGTTTCAAAATAGAAGCTGATTTTTTTATGACTTGGTTTTTAAAGTGGATGCAAATGCAAATTGTGCAGTGTGTCTAGAGGGAGGAGGTAAGTACTCAGTTACTTTAAAGGATGAGAATTTTTGTGGTTGGGAGAATTTGTTTATGTGTGCCAGATGACTTGGGGTTGACAGAGGACCACAACTGCAGCTAGTCAGGCAAAACAGAATTCAAGTGTGAATATTCTAGGTCCTCCCCTTTAGGCATAGAAAACTAGTCAGTGCTCACCCTTGGCAGAAGTTTGCACATAAGCAAATATTAACACAGTGCAGTGAGTATTTGGAGTGGCACTGCAATGTTACAGCTTTCTCTGAGAAGGTGACAGCAGTGAAGAGCAATAGTGTGACAACCCTCTCTTCATCAGTTAGCCTCAAAGGACTTGGCAGAAAGGACTAGTTCTCCTGATTCTGCTTCTCAGATCTGGAAAGGAGGTCATGCTGTAATGGCTTGGACAGAAATGACTTATGTACATCTTATGACAGACTGTCAGTGGAACCCTTTATCCTGTTGGAAAATACTGGTTCAAGGAAAGCAGAATGCTTTGCAGAAGCATGTTGCACGTGATGAAAATTTGGTTCATGTGAAAGTGGTTTTGAGAACATTTCAGTTTTATATTTCAATATTACTTTATTTCAGTTTTGGTATGAAATTTAATAAAGACAGGGACAAAATATTTTCTTTTTTTTTCTTTTGTAGAATTTAATAAATCTGAAAGGTTTTAGGGCCTGGTTTCTTTGGTTTGGACTTCTTGAGAGTTGGGTTAATTATTTTTTTTAAGTTTCTCATAAACTCAAACTAAAATATTTTGATTTATTTTCCAAAGGAAAAACATTCACAGTTGTGAAATGAGCCTTAAAATAAACAAACAAATAAGTATACAACTCTGCTGTTAAGTTCCAGTATCATGTTCACTGTTCCTCCCCTGTTTCTTTGCTGTGGGAAGACAATAATTTATATCAGCTGTTTTTCTTGGGTTGCTATGTTTTTCCCAATGCAGCTTGTGAATCAAAAAGGGTAGAACTGGGGCTCTGCTGCCTTTGTCCTCTGAGACCCTGTCTTGCCCCACTAAATACTCAAAGCGTTCATCAGGGAGGTAACAACTATTCTCCCCTCAGTGACTGGAGTGCAGATCTGCATGGGGCTAGGTGAGAATGAGAACAAATCTTACACAATCTTACAGCACAGACCAAAGTCTGTCCAAGTAGCTGTCGCCCTGTGCAGACTGCAAAGGGACCTAGAGGTAATTTCATCTCAGTGCAAAGTTATTCCTTGTTCAGCATAGACAAAAGTGCTTAGAATCGAACTGTGGGGATGCTGGTATCTGCTCATGTTGCTTTAAAACAAGAGAGCCTTCCATACCCTGATTGCCTACTGGTAAAATGGATGATCAGTTTTGCAATAATTATTTTCAGGCAGTGCATCTATCTTACCCCCTATTTCTCTACATTTGTCTCTAAATGTGAATCATCAGCTTTTAGATGCTTTGTACTCTCTTAACTTGGTCCCTGACAACTGCTACTTTGAGAAAGGTCAGGGAAGGCAAACAGAACTTCACTTTTAACAGTGTGATTATTCTGTTTTTAAATAAATGTAATTTTTTTGCAGTATCTAATAAAAAAAAGACTGAACAAAGTGCATAACTGCAAGATTTAAAAGTTCAAATGTGGTAGGAGAGGGCTTCTTGTAGGGAGTTTGTGATTGCATTGGTGTTTGGAAGAAGTGCAGGTAGGCTTTTTTTCTCCACAGTTAATAGTATCTATAAAGAAAATAAAAATGGTTGCAAAACCTAAACATAGGTCTTTTGGTAAGGTAATGCGTTCTGCTTATAGATGGATTTTTTGCATTGGGACAGTTGTGCAGAGAGCAGAGGGATGCACGTCTTTAGAGTGCCAGAATTTATTTCTCCTCATCCAGATTTTGCATTTTTATTTTTCATTTTCAAATTTATTTCTCCTCATCCAGATTTTGCATTTTTATTTTTCGTTTTCATTTACTTTCCAGATAAATCTGGTGTCTTAATTGTGAAGATCTTAGAAATATTTGAGGAGTGTACAATACAAGTTGCCATCTGCCAGCAGCTGGAACAGTCTCCTGCTACGCTTTCACCCGAGGATGCTGTCATCAATGCAGAAGAACCAATACTCAAAGTCCTCTTTACAAGAGAGACAGCAGCTCACCTCAAGAGCAGACCACAGGATGTCATCCACATCTATCCCCCATGGTGAGTAGGAAGAAAGGGCCACACTTGCTGTAGCACTGCAGAACAAAGTGAAGTTGATAGAATTCTGGCTGCATTGTTGCAAGAAAGACCTTAGGGGGTGAGGGGGAAGTATGGCTCCCTTGTGGTCATCTGTCTTTGGCAGCTAGAGGGATTTGACAGATATCTTAAAGATAGCTCAGATAACTAAATGTGTATCATAATGCCTCTAGTGTTGCTCAGGGCTTCAGTTGTGTTTTCACTAATATTTTCGTGTTTAGAGCTCTAGGAAGGCCTGAGCAATGTCTTATCAATGATAAGGCCAATAAAGTGCATACTTTCTGGAAGCAAAGTAGTTCAGGAATGCTCATCTGTTGCTGTGAGTATGGGTATAATATTTCAGGGGAAAAGTCTGTATTAACTCTATAGCATTCGGTTCAGTTTTCAGTTCCCTGAATCCTTCTTCAGCGCAACCCTTTCTGGAATTCTTCAAAATGTTTGGTTTACATTTGTGATTTTTTTCTGAATTGGTTTACTTACCTGAATTTTAAGGGGTAGCAAAAAGTGATGAGATTTCTAGTAAAGCAGCTAGGTCAAGGGAACTTTGAAGTGGGATTATTACTTCTCTTTTCACTCTTCTCCACCCAAATGATAAAAGAGGAAATATTTTTCTTATGTATTTCAGCATTCAGTACCTGAGTTCAGCTACCTCTAGTGTTTGACCATATCCTTTTGCAAAATACTTTTTCCTGTTTTGCAAAGGCCTGTATCTGGTTTTTATCCTCATTGATAGCTGCAAATCTTTTTTGAGTTCCCCAATTTGTAATCTTTTGCTTCTAAAATGTTGTTTAACTCTTTTTGGATGCAATTCAAAAATTAAGGGAAGATACTTAATTTGTGGTTTATAATGGCTACAGATACAACTATTGATAGTTTAGATATAAATAGATCAGTAGTGAAGGGAAATACAGTTTAATTCCTAGTCTGATATGATTATAAGTCACTGCTGGTTTTTTTCCTTCCTCCCACCTTAAGGCATTTAGTTCTAATTTACCTTTTTCTACAACAAGCTTCTTTTTATGCTTTACATTTGCTTTTGTTTGCCTCTGTTTTCTTCTTGTTTCTTGCTCTTACAAGCTTCTTAGTTCTGTTTTTCTCTTCAGGTTTCCTCTGATGTTTTTAAACCTCAAGTCATTGTATTTATGCTGCTTTGTCCTTCTATGTAGACCTTAAGCTACACAAAGATTTTTGTACCAGAAAAAGTGTTTTAGTTAGAGTATGATTCAACTTCTTGTTTTTCTCCTTTTTTCTTTTCCTGAACAGTTACTGTAGTATACTTAGCATGTGTAAGTCTCGGACTGCTCCAACTTGTTTCACATCTGCTCTGGGAAGATGTAAATCTGCACTGATACAATTCTTTCCAGACTACAAACATCTGCAACTGTACTTGTGTAGTCTTCTCATTGTTTAAATTCAAAGATGTTCTGGACATAAAATTAATTCCTATATGTATGTAAACTGAGATTTCTTGAGAAAATTTCATAGCTGTCTGTCTTTCCAGAAATACCACCTTTTATTTACTTTTTAATTTTTTTTTAATTATTATTATTATTTTAGGGGGATCTGCTTTTCATGTAGGCAAAGAGTTATTTCATGAAACCAGAATATTTGGACAGGGGATACATCAGAGTTGCTCTCCTTACCTATATGACTCTCAAGGCACTTTTATAAAGAAATCATTTAGTAGTGGAAAAACTGCATTATACCTCATCTTTAGTCCTATTTTCTATAATTTCGTAATTATCTTAATGTCAGTTGTCTCTTTTTTTACTCAACGAGAATTCAAAAGAAGTTGGGCTGGATACTGTTAAACTAAATCTACTGGAGGCGGAGAGGGGAGAGGGTGAGGGATGTTTTTGTTTTAGATTATAATTTGGCCCTTTTAGTTTACATTAATTGGAAATTGGACTTGTACACTTAATGAAAGTTTCCTGTATCACGGTTCCAAGCTTCTATTCTCTTAAACTCTTAAGTAAGAACTCTGAAAGCTGAAATGTAGTTTCTGTTACTCTGCATTGAATTTGTACTTCTGTTGTTCAAAACAAATACTGTTCCTGTTAAAATGCTTGTCTGTCAATTCAAATGTGTGACTAGTGTAAAAACAAATTAACTAAATCCAACCCTGACATGTTGAAATAAGCATATTTATGTGTCTCATTGATATCACCAGTCAGAAGCAAAAGGGAACAAAAAAAAGTAAGTGCAAGGGGAGACAATATTTGAATGACCTGCATGGTTTTGGGACATATAGCACACTGTGTGTCATTGTCCTGTATTTTGAGATACTTGTATGGTAAGATAGAATAGGATGAGATGGGGTGTTTTGTAAGTAGTCTGCTTCTAGTCCTGTAAAGTAGTGTCCTGAGAGCAAAATTTCCCATTATCTTTAAAGTAAAACCCCAGAATTACATTCTGACTTTGCTTTTTGCTCTATGACCAGGCAGCCAAGTGAGTAAAATGTGGACGCACAGGCTGCTGGCTTCTGTATGTGACTGTGAGTAAACTTTGAATGCATTGTTTTGGAGCCTTTGTAAAATTAGACTTTGCTTTTGTAACTGTATGTGCTGTGAATTCAGTGCACAGCTTGGTATGTGAAACATCTCTAGCAGTAGACTTACATAAGTACTTTAGGAAGCAGTGTTTAGAGATGTGTTGATATACTTGTTGGTATTTGTTTGTATATGGAGTCCCATGAAACTTCAGTACTACAAGCAGTACAATACAAGCAATTTAATTTAAAAAATAAAATATTGACAGGGAGCTGCTTATAATAGTCTTACTAACCTGGACATTTGCTCATGAGAGACATCCCACTGGCTTTTAGAGAATCTTTATGTCAGAGCAAGAATTTGCAGGACTGAACCCAGATTTCTTTATAACTAGATATGAATTTCTTCAGATCTAGTGTCTTAAGAAACATATTTACAATCTTGAATGAAAGGTATTTGATGTGAGAGCTGTCATTTGCTATAGGGAAAACAAGTCCATTAGGGTGATTAATTCTTTCAAACCAGAGTGTGTGGTGGAGGACAGAGCTCAGCTGCCTGGCCACTGAGACATCTGATGGGAACCTGCTCTGATCTTGAGGCTATATGGAAGTATTAGTGCAGTGTTGTATCTAAATAAGGTCTATTAACTTGGACACATCACATGAAGACGGTTGTGTGGTTTGGGCTGGAGCTGGTTTGTGTCTGGCCAGCCAGGAACACAGCAGGCAAAAGAGCTCAGCCCTGCCTGCCCCTGCCTGCGTAGGCTTGCCTTGGGTTGTCTTTGCAGTACCTGAGCAATTCCTTGGATTAAGATTTCAAATGAACACCTCATAATTTTTTACAAACCAAATCTGAATCACTAAGTGTTTTTAACAGTTGGAAAAGAAAAAGTTTGTTACTGAGTTTAATTAAATTGATTACTAAGTCTGTATTCACTTTACAGAAATACATATCCAGCAAAAAGTAAAGACTGTTACTGCAAAGACATGAGAGAACGGGAACAAAGGCTTCCACTGTTTTATTGGTGATGCTTTTATGGCTTCAACTTATCTGGGTTTTTTTGTTTGTTTAATTTTAAAAATTATAATTTACCATACCTAACAGAAAGCAATAAGAGTTGGCATCTTTAGAGACTTCAGGATTCATTTTACTGCTGACAGCAAGGCTTGGGGATAGACAGTTTCCTTTAGATACTCCTGCCTCCTGCTCATAGATATGCCTACTGTTGAATATTCAAGATAAATTAATGTGAAGAAAATGGTGCTGATTAGAATCCTTTTCCTTGCCATTAAATTTAACAACTTTGAAAAGTTTTTCATGTATTTCTGAAGTTAAACCACTAAATGTATGTGATATTAATAGAGTTCTCGGCCATAGCAGTATAAACCACAGATCACGTTTGATTTGGAGAGGCTCAGAGATTGATCCATTCCTATTGAATGTGAATGTCTGGTATGAAGCCTTTAGTTCAGGAGGTTCACATGGTGCTGATAACTGGAGGCTGAGATAGCATAAAGGGGACAGAACTGCTTTGTGTTCTGTTCTTACACTGCCTGTAAACACTGCAGAAGACAGGCTCCTTGGCTGGATAGTCGCTATTCCCTGTGCAACTTCTCCGAGACAGTTTATTTTAAGAACTCAGTATGGCAAGTATATAAAACACTTAAATCTGTGACATCAACAAGCAACTTCAAAGTTGTTCTTTAGTTTCTCTTAACCTGTGAAACCACAGGGAGTCATAATTACTCAGCTTTGAAAGTGTTCCAGTGCCCGGAGAAAGTGTTTAATGGAGACTTTTCATTTCTATTTGCATAGCACTAAATTTGGTTTCTTCTCAGTGAGATTTAGAAGAGTTTGAATTATTTACTGCCAAGAAGTGCTCCTACAAAACATTGCTGCAGAGCAGCTGATGTACAGGAATGAAACCTTATATCTCAAGTCCTTTAATGTAGGCCCATGATGGAAGTTGCTGTAGAAACATTCAAGGAAGCTCTGAGCAAATTCATGTACAAGAAGCAATCTGGCTTTGTGGATTTAGGTATTCTTCTACTTTAGAATTATCCTGGGTATGCTGTAGACTGTTTTGTTGATTCAACAGCAGGATTTATGATAAATGGATATATTACTGTGATTTTTGTGTTGTCTTAATTAATACACTGTCTTACATTGCATAGTCTTACATCATCCGTGTGAGCAACAACAGGACCAACACAGGACACTAACATGAAGTAGGTGTTTTGAGCTAGCATGGCTCACGTTAAAGAGTGTTTGGCTTCCATTTGATGAAGATAGAGACTTTTTATCACTGTTGTCTCACCAAACAAGGGAAGCGTGTAAGAACATTGTTACAGAATACCTATCACAAGAAAGATCATGTGAAAGCAGGATCTATGCTTCACATATTAATGAAGTGCAGAAATGACCTCCTGCTGCTCTGTAAGGAAAGCATCTATCTCCTTTAAAATTTTCTAGTTCCATAAAGGTAAAATACAAGTATGAATTAAATTCATGTTTAGAACATCTTTTGCATACATTCAGTTTCTCTGGTTACTCCGCAGAGAGGTTCCTTCTTTGAATGCTTGGTAGATCAGTTTTGTCCAAATGATCAGTGTTCACCATCTTCCTCTGATGAAATCTAGGCACTTCTGTATACACATATAAATATTCAAATGGATGGAAAAGAGGGGGAGAAAAGATCACCAGTCAGATCCCTCCCATCAGGAAAGATGTTGGCTCTGCCTTAACATCTTCAAAGAAAGAATGTAACAATAGCAGAGCGGGAGAACCCTGATAAGAGGGATGAGACTCACTCAGAAGATAAAATTCTACAAAACTTCAGAGCTGTAAAGCCAGTGTGGGCACTATTTCTAAAGTACATATGGGAATGGCCTTAGAGCCAAAGATCAGATCATATCATCTGATTGGAATTGCTTCTCAGAGATCATGCAGTTGTGAAAATTGAAGCTTTCAGAAGAAGCTGAAAGAGCTACAGGTTTTTTTGCAAGTGTTTATTTTGTATTTTGCTAGGATATAACTTTCCTAATGCAATCACTTCAAATGGGATGAGTTGTCTTTAGAGAACAGGAATACATATACTTTCTATAAACTGAAAGCTATCCCTAGCAAGCTTTTAATATAATTTCTTCAATGCTTCTGTTGCTTTGTCTTTTTTGAAAAGGTAATCCTTAGGATTTTACTCATTTTGCTCTTCTAAAAAGTTTTGGGGTTTTTTTCTATCCTCTCACGTAAAGGGAGAAAGTTGTATCTGTAGAGCTGCTTAGGTATATGCTATTTTACGTCTCTAGAACTAAAGAGATGAAGCCAGTAATATTATTTGTGTTTGTTTACTTTGCATGTAGAAAATTGAAACACAATTTCTTACTAATCAAATCAATGAATAGTGATGTTCCTTCGTAGGTGGATGACATAATTGGAAAAACACAGAATTACACAGCTTTGATTCCAAGAGGAGAACAAGTAATTTTTGCCATTTCTGTGATGTGCCACAACCACCTGAAGGAACAGATACCTGGTATTTCGGATGTGGGCTATGTCTAATAAACATAGTAACATGATCACACTTTTACAGTGAGAGACGTGTTTATTTTTACAGCTATGACACGGATAGATGTATTATATGAATGCCATATACAAAATATTAGTACCCTGAAGAACAAAGATTAAAAACTGCTCTCTGTAAAAGGGGTTTTCCACAGAGAAAAGAATGGAATCACGTTTGGGGAAGATAGCCTCAAGATTGTAGATACAGAGTTCTGTAGAAGATTAAAACTGGATTTTGAAACATGACTGCCTGTCTCTGGGCTAATAGCTGATGGTATCTTGACACAATGAAAAAGGGGAATTTCCACTGTACTGTATCAATGAAGTGCGAGGTTTTGTTGATACACTTGTTTGCTTTCAGCCAAATCAGAAGGGTCAGAAGCGAGTGGTGTGTTTGCAAAGCAGCAGCTTGGTTTTTAAATCATGGTTGAAACGCATTGTTGTCGGCACAAAAGCTTCCATCGGGGTATTATGCGTCTCCCTGCCCAGATGTGTGTCTGAACTGGGGACATGCAGTCAGTTGTTGTGCTCCTGGCTCACACTAGCGCCACAGGCTACCCCGGCAGCCTGCACGGAGCTTGCCTAAAAGGGACACTGTGTGTTCTCAGGAGGTAATTCTGTGCTCTGGAGGGAGTGTCCACCAGCATGACTCTCTCCAATATGGGCTGTTTTGCTTGTAAGAATAAAGGAGTTGTAGAAAAGAGGCAGTGAATGTGAATAACCTGTTTTATACTAAGGGTGTGTTTTTCTGCATTTTTGTTAAATAATAGATACCATCCAAGTTGGATCCTACTGGAATGATTGTAGTGTCCGGTTAATGGGAAAAATCTGAATCACCTCACTGCGGTGCTTACATGTTGAGGAATTAGCATACATTTGAGTCCATGACTTTTAAGAACAGAAGAGGGAAATTATGGTTTTGAACATCCATTCTTTATAGTCAGTGATGCTGTTTATATTTGAATTCTTAAATTACTGGAAAAAAACATTCAGTGAGAATGAAAATGTCTTATAATATTCACAAAATATTCTTATCCTGAAAAATCTAATATTGCTTTGTTTTGTTTTTTAATGAAAGGTCTGTACTTGAAACTTTCCAGCTTTTATAAGTGAGGAAATTCCAAGCATTTTGTAGTGACAGATACTGTTAGTGGGTAGTTGTCCACTGACGTCAAAAACAGAGGATGGTGAACAGCTTTGTTCAAGTCAACGAAAAATGTACGGTCTTGGATAAACTCTGTGTTAGCAACGGAGCTATCAATGATATATGAGCAGCTTCACATGAGTTCCCATGTGTATTCAATCCAATGCTAAATTCCAGATCTTGTTTAATGAGCAACTGATGGAGCCAAGACCTGGCACTGCAGTCTGCTTTATCCAGTCATGAAGGAAAAACAAGCTAAATAAGTTCAGATGAACAAGTTCAGAATTACTGCAGGGTTATTAAAAAGTTGTGATTTGTATTCCTCTGCTAATGTTTATGACTAACACATTTGGGACGTGTAAAACAATACTTAATTTGTAAAAAAACTATGTGCCAAAATTCCTGGAGTAGTTTAACCACTAAAGAGCGAGTTTTGATTGTGTGAATGGGTTTGTTTAAATATTTAAGATTATCACTAATCAGCTAATTTTTTTTTTAAATTTACATTTTGAAAAATTATGGTTTCTGCTTGTTGGATTGCTGTCACTTTGTGAAATAAAATGTATTTCCATAGCTCATCATGGAGAATCAATTTTCAAGTTCACCTCTTTATTTATCAGGTGTGATTTGCTACTATAATGGTAGGTGTGTAGCTAGAGTAAGATTTTTACATGCAGTTCTGTATGCAGTTTGAATATGCT
This sequence comes from Pipra filicauda, assembly GCF_003945595.2. Classification (NCBI taxonomy): domain Eukaryota; kingdom Metazoa; phylum Chordata; class Aves; order Passeriformes; family Pipridae; genus Pipra; species Pipra filicauda. The sequence goes on along the minus strand of NW_024104273.1, from coordinate 925,616 downwards.
GGATATTTTTTACTACAGTGGGTTTTTGTGCTGAGGATGCTGGTGTCCTTAGGCAATTTTGTGTGGGCAAAGAGATGGATAAAGTGTGAGTTTGCCAGATTGTCCTGTCTGGTGATTCCTTACGACATGAAAGTATACTTTCTCAGACTCCTGCTCCTGAATGTGATATTAAGTGTAGGTAAGCAACAGTTAATTACTGTACTCCTGGCAGAAATAATAAATAAACCCCCAAGTATTTCAAAAGGGGAATGTTGCCTTAAAATATTTAAAAGATTTGGAATGTTGCTACCCAAAATGCAGTATTTAAAATATCTCAACTATCCTGGGGGGTGGGGGCACAGGTCGGGGAAGTGAAGGGGGAGAAAAATTTTGCTGTTCCTTCTACCAGGCAGATTACTTTTCTTTCAGTAAAAGCTCATGGAAAAAATGCCCGTGGTTTCATGTATTTTTGGCAGAAGAATGTACTTTGGTATATGAAACAGTTCAGCTGTGAAACATTCAGTGCAGCCTTTTGTGTGTTTGATAAAGCTTCTCTTCCTACAGTCTTCTGAGTCAACATTAACTGTGCAGATTGCAATGTATTACTTCTCCCTGACTGGTAGGCTCCTTTGACAGCTTCCTGAGATGTCTTGAAAAAAATATTCCTCTAGTGAGTGTCCCAGTACAGCTTTCTGGAACACCGAGTTTCTCCCAGCAGAAGTATCGGAACAGTATCTATAACATTCCAAGTAGTGTACAACCATTAATTTTACCTTTGAGAGATTCACTGTGTGTTTGGAAAGCCAAATCACTGATGTGGCTCCAAAAAAAAAAATCATACTTGGCAGTATGTGGAAAGGACATTTGTTGTGTGTATGGTTTTTTTCGGGTTTGGTTGTTTTTTCCCTTTCTTTAACCTCATTGGACTTCTGAAATTTTATCTGTCGTCTCTCTCCTTGATAAAAGAGTTAAAGATAAAGAAACCTAGAGAACACTTCTGTGGATGTTTTTTGTCTTGATGGTTATCTTCCCCTTTCTTAAGTCTTGGATTTATTTTTTTTTTTAACAAGTGGTGCATATTTGCTGTAGAGCAGATTATGCAAAGCCCATCATCATAATCTTCCTGGGAAACACTGTCCATAGTCTCTTGTCCTTGGCTGGCTGGTGTAAAAAAGGAGACTGCAAGTCCACCTTGATGCTGCTGCTGCTGCTGTTCACAGCATGTCTGTTAGGGCAGAACCAAGTCTGTCAGCTTGTTCAGCTCTAATACCTTGTAACTTGAACTGAGGCTGTGAAGAAATACCCCTGTCGCCATCTCTGAGGTATTGTTGGGACAGATGTTGAAGATCATAGCTACTCTGAAAAAAAGCTGGCAGAATATCTACAGTGCTATGTGCACATACTGAAAGCACTGAACTTGAGAACACTTTAGATTCAGTATAAAACCATAAATTATATTGATTGTATTTGTGTTTTCATTTGTCTTCCCAGCATGGCACAGCATGTCTCTCTTTTGTGTTTCCCAAAAACAAATTGCTCCTCCAAGCTGAGGTTCATTTTTTTAGAAAGTGGGCACTGCAACTATGTGAGATTTGTACATTGCATTTGTGCCTTAGCAAATACTGCTTGTCTTCTGGTTCCCTGAGCTTGTCATAAATATTAATTTAATAGGGCTGGTACTATTTTATGCATTGTGAATGTACAGATTGAGGAAGAGATAAATTTTATTGATATGGGCTACTGCTGGAACTTACATGGTTTGTAGGCTTAAAGGAGCCCAGATTTACAGTATATGTATATCATAATTGTTATTCAAATTATTTGAAGACTTTTTGTATAGAATAGGATAGTTCTTTATTATATTCCCAAGTATTTCTTACCTTCTGTGTCTTACACAAAAAAAAAATAAATTGCCTAGTATTTCCTTTGTCTTTTAGCAGTCTCCTTTGGCTTAGAGTTTGAGAAGTTCTGCATGAGGTGACTGTTTAATTTTGATGGGAGATATTTGACTCTAGGAGTTTGCTTTTGAATCTTGCTGTATAGCAGGGAGCTGTTTGCTAGCTATACTCAAAACCAAACCCATTTTAAAAACAAACATCAGCATACCACAATATCAACTTCTAGAACAGTCCACCTAAGTATTGAGAATTGCCTTTGGTTGCAGGTCAGTTCAGTTTCCTGATTGTGGAGGACTGCTGCTCAGGAAGGGATGGAATCCTATTAGGTTTACTGGTTACCCTGAAATTGCCCTTAGCACCAGCTCAGCTTAGAGGAGAAAACAAGGGGAAGAAGTTATTTCCACAACCTAAATATAAATGGCACTTCTTTTTTTTTGAGGGGGGGGGGGGGGGGGACACAAGGGGGAGGAGCAACTTTTATATCTATGTATTTTTTAAATTAGACTATTTATAAAAGTATTCCCTTCCTGTGTGTTCCAGTTGTTCATGGGTTGGGATCCTTTACCTGTGATCACAAATCTTGTTCTTAGGCAAAGCCCACATATTGAAAACCACCTTTCTGGAAGATGTCTGAGATTTGGAAAGGTGTGTAATCTTACATGTAAGGCCCTTCTATGCCTATTTAGATTAAACATCCATTTTCTAAATTAATATAGGTATTACTTGTTTGCAGTGTTGACTTTTTCGAAGCTTTTCTTGGAAAGACCTTTCCTATCCCACATGATCAGTTGCTTTGGAGTACTTCAACTATGTCTAAGTAGAGCCATTTTCCATCCAGAATGTGGACTATATGTTCTAGTTAATATATTGAATTTATTATTAGTTGTAGTTTGTTTAACTGCTATCATAATGCTACTGCTTTATTAACTATACATGGACTGTGGACGACTGGGAGGAAAATACTCCCTGCAAGCTGGCAAGACAAAATCCAACCTTTTAATGTATAATCTTATCAGATGTTAAAACTTGTGCAAAATGCATATATTGGCATTTGTAAAGCCTCCATTAGGAACATGTGGAAGCCAGGGTAGTACATGTAGTTTGTTACCACTCTTGAGTGAAACTGGGCACGTTGGTAACTGAATGCATTGGGGATGGAGTCTGGAATGAGATGCCCTCAGGTCTAGGCATAGGGAGAGCGAAACTCTCCTCCCCTTAACTTCTGCTTTGACTTTCCTCAGCTTCCTGAGCTATTTTGGATTTGACACGAGCAGTCATGCTGGCAATGCATTCAACACTATATTTTATGTGTGGCGAAGAATGAGTTCCCTCTGTTGCGTTTCCCTTCTGTGTGCCGCGCTCCTTATCCCTCCGTTGTATCAGACCGGTGGTTCTTGGGACTATGCTGTACTCTGCATCAATTCAATCACAGAAAATAAAATATTGTAAGTCAGCAGTGTGGCTGCGCAGCGCGGCGGGGGGGAAACACCTTCCTGAGCAGCATTTGCACAGCAGTCCCCCTGCACAGGTCCGTGCCCTTCCAGGCGGCTGCGGAAGGTGGCAATGTTGTCATCAGGAGCCCAGGTAAAGCTGGTCTCGGGTGGCAGGTCTGTCCGAGACAGCTGCCGCGCCTGTTTGTCCGCAGAAGGGGGATTTGTTCGGGTTCGTGCGCCATCCACTTTGGCGCAGCTTGTAATAACTCGGTGCGTTATCGCTGCTGAATGTGGGGATGCACGTTGAGAGTCACAGCACTGCTCACACAACTTTTTTTCTCTGCAGCACCTCTCCGTGCTGGCTGCCATTGAATTTGCACGCTGACAGCCATCCCCCACCCGGGAGAGCGAAACTGATCTCTTTAAGTGAAGTTTCATTTCTGCAAAATACTCGTAAATGTTTCTGAAACCCAGTGTCATTTTCTGCCTCCTCCCCTGGGATATTTACAAACTTTGCTTTGAATTGAGCTTGCCAGGGGAGAAACCGAGAACTTCCCTGCATGCCACAGTTCTGTTAAGAGCTACCTCCTGGCTCTGACAGGCTTTTAACCTGTTGAAAGCCTAACAGACCTGTTCCTGGGTTTGGTGGGGATGTTTTTCTTTTCATATTTCCACTAACTACTTGAATTTTTAACTTCCTCAAATGATCCTCTCAAAGACTGTTGTGGCTTGTGATTTTTAATATTTTATTCTGTCTAATGCTAATTCTCCACCCTCGAGGGAAAGTACAAAAGTTTTTGGTTTTTGTTACCCCATTCCTTTCCTCTTGACTCTCTTGATTCTGCTCTGGTAAATCCATCATTGATTTTAAATTATCATGGAACCTTTCAACATATTTAATTACTGGGTTCACCTCTTATTCCTTACCAAGCCTCTCTGATAAGATGTAATAGATTTTATCCATTTAGGAGGTCAAATGGGTAAAAAAAATAAAATATTCTTCATATACTTTACGGTAAGCAGAGAGCAAATTGGATGACATTACCTTGTAATCCCCCACCTTCCTACTTAACTTTATTTGCAACACAGATGACAATTTTGTTGGACTTCTTATCTAGTTACTTGTTTTTCATAAGGTAGGAAGGCAGAGGTAATGTACCTAATACTTCCGAGACTTTAAATAATCAATCTGTGAAGTTGTGTGTATGTGTCCCCCTTCCTGGCTGGTGTATTGGGTATGCCACTCCCTACATTAAATAGACACTGAAGGTTTCTAATACTGCTTTGGTCTCTTTTAAACAAAGATTGTTTGCTGGGTACCAAAATCTGTTTCTATGTGGATACTTTGCCTACCACCACTCTTTATTGTACAAATGCTCCAGTAGTTGTCCATGAGAACCATAGATAATGACTCCTTAGTACTAAAAAAAATTAAAGACAGGCCTTCAGAAACCAGTTGGGATTTTGAGAAGTTTGGCAGCATCTGCTACATCCTGTCTCTCCAAATCAAATGACAAGCCAGCAAAAGCTTTCTGTTTTGCTGTGCTGTGTGGAAGAATTTTGCTTTTCAAAATTTAAACTGGAAAACAATCATCTCCAATTCCAAAGAGGAAACAATTTAAGATATGGTGGATTATTACCACTGTAATTTTTGTAATTATTTCTTTTTGTAGTAATTGCAGTAACAATCTTCCTGCTTTAGGAATAAAGTTAAATACTTCACCTTGGGACTTTCTTTAAACACTGCTAAATAATGCGGTCTTACACTGTTGTGATGATAATTTGGCTGAGGCAAAAGCTTTGTGATCATAAAATTTTCACATTAAAGGAAATAGATGCTACATGCAAATATTAAACATGGAAATAAACACATTTAGAATTTTGTTTTCTCTTTTCAAACCAAAGAGAAAGAAGAGACTTCCCTGTGATTTCAGAGTATTGTTAACAAGCCCCCATAGCTATTAGGAGCCTAAAACAGTAAACAGCTTAGTAACGACATAATTATATTAATAAACTTAACATCAAAATGATTCTACAAATTTATGTACAGATGGTTCCATTTTACATGACAAAAGAATTTTTCTGAAGTGCATTTGCCTAAAATAAAGGTTTTAATGGAACAGTGTGATGATTTGACCTCATCTCTGCAAATCCTTTTTTTGAATGCAAACATGAATACCAGGGTAATTAACTGGGTAATTTACCCAAGCAGACAAAGTTCAAGTTCTGTAGGTAGGCACTGCTTTAAGTGCAGTTGGCATGCTGTCTCCTGCATGCTGATGGGCTCTTGCTCAAGTGCATATTGGCCTTAGTCTCTTAGTGCTAAGTCTCTTAGTCCTAGGGATAGTTCACCCTCAGGAAGTTTGGTTTAGATAAGTATCTGAATTTTTTTGGGTACCGAAATCTGGAATGCAGCAGCAAAATCTGATGAGCACAGGCTCTCATACCTGAGTCAGCAACAGGGCTGGATCCACTCCCGTTGTTCAGCACTTCCACTGCCAGGTCCAGCCAGCAGCAGAAAACAGAGACACGTGAAAATTAAAACCAGAGGGAAGAGGAGGGACTGTACTTCAAAAAAGTATGGACAGGCTTCAAAACAGAGTTTGTGTAGGTTGTGTGCAAAAGTGAGGAGCTGTGAAGGAATTGACACTTTCTTCCAGTACAGCCTTCCAAAACTTCAGGGGCAGTTTGGTTCTCAGGAGGCTCTGCTTTTAGCCCTTTGTAGGCAGGGCTATGCATCATTAGCAGCTGGTGTCTAGGCTGTTTCACTTACCAGATGTAAAAGTGAGCTATGAAATTAAGGAGGTTTTTTTCCCTGCTTCTGATCCTTTGCAGTTAACAGTATTTCAGGTGTCACAGAGCATGCTGATATCAATTGACATTTTAGTCTTGATGAAAAAATTATCCACTCAAATGGCAGTCTAAGCAAGAAAGGTATAGAAAAGTAACCAGGAAAAGACAATTGATGTGTTTTTCTCTGGTCATTAACTCAATTTTCTGATCTCTTTTCCTCTGCACTCATTGTTTTCTAAAGCTACTCATGAATTAATCCCTTTTCTGTAAGTTCAAGGAAAGAAAGATGCTTCTCCCGCTAGAACTTATGTAAACTGCTGTGGTTCTGCCACAGCAAATATCTATCACTGTGTTACTCTGTGTACATTTTTGATGAAAAAGAATCTTTTAATAAAGAATTTTTAGTCTTCGGAGACTGAATTTCCAAGCTAGTGTCTACTTCATCTGTGGAGGTCAAATCACTCGCCAGACTTTGCCAGGAGAAAGTTGGCTATGACTGAATGGTAGTGCATGCTTGGGACAAGGCTCCTGAGTTACAGGTTCTTGGGGCAGCCTCCTGAAACACGCCTGAAGATTAATTCTGTGTACCATGCATAGAAGGAAGTTCTCACTGTGATTTCTTTTATGCTTTTGGCATCCCAATGTTATTCCTGGTGATAAAAGAATAATAGAATGAATAAGCAGCTAAAACACAAGAGGAAGGGAAGCTGAGAACACACCCCAGTTCTCATCACCTCTACACTGTGCCTGTTCTAATCCCCCTCCAAACCTCAGTACTAGGGATTAAATAGTCAAACATTTTTAAATTTTCATCCTTCAGAAATTCTAATGTCTACTTTTCAGAAATGACCTAGTATGATTTGCATGTGTTTACATTTTGATAAGATGAAATTACTGAGAAAAAATCCGAAGGGGGAAAAAAGGAGAATTTTTAAATACCTAATATATAGCTGCAAAAACCTTGCGTATATCTATCTCTACATGTACTATAAAATAGAAAATGGAGAAAAAATGTCTAGAACCAAAAGGTGTATAGTATTCTTCAGTTGCTACAGGGCCATCTTAGCTTGTGCCTAATTTCAGAAGGTACTAAGGACGTTTCACTTTCTTTGCTATTTAGCTTAGGAAATTGACCAGTTCTACTGAACCACTACTTATATTTTATTTAGGGAATATAATATTTTTTTTACATTTCTTCTCTACTTCTATTTTTTTCAGTGATAGAAATGTCTTGTACTTTTTTTCTCACTTTGTTGCAAAACGTGAAAAAAGGTATTATTTTTAATAGTCATGTATACTGATGGCCGTCTGACATCAGTGAACTTCAGTTAAATTTGTATCTGTATATATAAAAGTACAAATCAGCTGGTTTTTTTAGTAGCCACTGGCTGCAACGGCTGCAGGAAGCTGACTAATGTTTTTCCAGGGCCCCATCAAATTTTATGAAATAAAATTAATGAGTCTTGTTGTCACTTTCTCAACTATACCACTTTGTTTATATGATACGTCACTTGAATATTAGTGACCTCTGAAGAAGAGAGCAAAAAAGGTGATTTGGGGTTTTAGCTGGTCAGATGTGGCCAGCTGGTGTAACCAACATTTGCAGGCTTCTCACCAGGAAAGCAGTGTGTTTACTTACCCTGTGGTTCTTCAGAGAGCAGGTTTCCTTAAAAAAGTGGTAGATGGCATGAGGTTGGCCAGAGGGCAGACACTTGTTTGACCTCTTGGTAACAAGTCCCTACATTAGGAGAAAACCCAAACCTGTTTTATTTCTTAATTTGCCACAAATGGAGTGAGAAGCTGAGGGACTGGGAGTTTTGTACTAATTTGAATCTTCATGCTTAGGACTTCAGCTGGACAGACAGTATAACCCTAACAGCTGATTAATTGCAATTAATATTGAAAGGGATGCAACCGTCTTGCTTAGTGTTTCCAGACCTTTATTTTTTCAGTGTGGTCAGTCAACATTGGGAGATTTATGTTTATTATGTAAATATTTGCGGGGAAATTGATATATGCGAATACTTTACTACCACCAGTCATATGCCTTAGCTACTCGGGATGAGTTTTGGCTTCCTTTGTATTCCCTAGAAAATTATGATTAAACTAATATCCACACATCAGGATTTTGTTGGTTTTGGAGTGATGAAATTATGTATTTTATACTTCTTGTTAGATAATTAGAGACATGTGAAACGGGAAAGTGTTTCATGAAGTGCTCTTTATTCACATCCTCTAGAAATGGTTTTCCATACTCTTTTTTTTTTTCATCTTCCCAAGGGACTATCCTGCTCCCTTGGCATGGTGGCATCAGGAAACTCTCTTTTCAGTTTTATCACGGATCTGATAACAGCTACTGGGATTTCTTTTACTCTTCACTGTCTTTGATACGGTTATTTACTAAAATACAAAGAGATACTTTTTTTTTCCAGGCAGAACATATTATGGAATTTTAAAAATGTATGTCCCAAAAGTATCAGACTAACTGGGCTAAACATATTGAAAGGAGTAAACTAAACTTGAGGACTGCAACTCCACCAAGAATCTCTTGTATAAGTTTTGCTAACAGGTAGTTCAAGAGTAGAATATAAAATAATGCCAGTAATTGTTAATGTGTTCTGATAAATGAAATTGGAGAGTTGCAGAGTTGAAATGCTTCTGTTATGTGTTAGAAGATAGATACTGTATGAAAAGAGAAACTGAGAAGATCCATGTTTCAGAGCCGTGTTGGATGCAGGCTGCCTGCCTGGCTATCACGTCATGTCTCTTGTGAATGTCTCAAGAGTGAAAAAACAACTGTCCTGCAGCAGCGTGTCCCTGTTTTCCTTGGCACCCTCCTGCCACCTGCCTTCGAGTGAACAAATTAGAAGTAAAAGGAAAGAATCGTAAAAGTCAGCGTCTCAGCTGCTTCAAGCCTACTGGGGCCCTGAAGTTTATCCAAAGCAGAGACTCCTGTTAAAGGGCAGGGAGAAGGGGTATGTGGAGCGGCTCTGGAGCAGCATGAACCACGTCAGGGCACCTGGCCAGGGCACCGTAGCCCCATCCCGGGTTTATTCTATCTCCATGTTCGTGGGGGGAGCAAGAAAACCCCAGAGCAGGCACGGGGCAGGCGGCTGGACCAGGCCTGGGCTTTCCGGGCCCGGCCGCGGTGGGAGGAGGAGGAGTAGGAATGCTGCCGCCCTGACGTCAGGAGCTGCTCCTGGGAATGTTTTGCATTCCTCTTCCTGGCAGTGGTCAGGTGGCTTCCAGCAAGAAGGAAGGAACAGCCGCTTCCAAAAAGAAAAAAAAGGGGGGGGGGGGGGGAGGGGGGAGAGCCCACGGAGGAAAAGAACACTTTATAATAAAAGTATTGTGGGGGAGGCGCTTTTATTAAAAGCCAGATTGGGAATTGGAACCAGATGTTCTGCATTCGAAAGCTGCACGAATGTTAAACGCGTTTATTAATGACTGTGATGGCTGAGGTATTTGGCTGTCTGCCTCGCTTTAATCTCATTGCTCCGTATTTAAAAACAGTCGAGAAAAACATTTTTTTGTACCCAACTTTAGGCAGCTTCCTTTATACAAATGTTCATTTAAAAAAAAAAAAAGAAGAAGACAAGATTTTTCTGGGAGAATAGCCACATATATTAAAGCAAGAAACAAGCGGGAAAACGTCAACATTTGTCTTGTTCTGTTAGTTTTAACATACGCGTTGTGCTGGAAATTAATGTCCTTAAATTGGGTTTCCTTCTTGATTTGTGGTTGTTGGATAACACATATGATGTAAGCTGGAGAGGTCAGAACATGCAATTACTGATGTTCACAAAGTACTTCCTATTCCCTTAACTCTCCCTCTTTAATGTCCCTGTCAGAGCATGTGTTTAAAGCAAAACAAGAGTGGATGCTCAGTCCAAGGCGGGTAACGTAGGAATTGCATTCACCACAGGCAGTACTTGTGAAATAACTGCTTTACATCCTTCCATGGACCCGAGAGCATGTTATATCTCCATTTCAAGAGCAGTATCTCCACCTTGGTGGTTGCACACATTTGAGACTATTGAGCACCAAGAGCTTCTGTGGGGGCTTCAAGGGTTGGATTTGATGATCTCAGAGGTCCTTTCCAACCCAGCTGGTTCTATGATTCTGTGATTCTGGTTTGTGCCTCAGTGGGGATGAGATACTCAACACCACCATAGCCTGTACAGGCAGAGGCAGATTTGGGGTGTCCCCCAGGCAGGCATGGGATCTGTCTCCCATTGTGACACAGTGTTGTCTGTGGCTTGTAAGATTTTCTGCGGGAAGCAAGGACTGTTGGAGGGAGAGATGGAGCTGTGTTTATGTGTCCTTTCAATTAGCAACCCATGACTTCTTCATCCTCTTAAGAGTGGAAAGAATCACTTTCTCTGTAAGCACTAGAGAACCCCCTCTTTACCTGGAGGGGCATGGCTGTTTTGAATTAATGCAGACTTCTTTGGGCAGGAGACAGATCCTGCCTGTGGCTGTTGGAGTGGAGCTGCCTCTGTATTCTGGAAGAGCCCATACCATTAAAATTGCATCAGAGAAACTTGTCAGTGCCTTTGTCCAATGTTAATTTTTTTTTTTAATTAAATCTTATATTTCCTGTTCTTTGAAACTGCACATAGTTGTAGTTGGGTGCCAACTGAGGAGGTACTGAATTTATTCCCAGGCAGTGTATTCGGTGGTGGTGTGGGAAGCTGGTGGGACGGGGAACGTTTTGTAGTTTTGGTGAAATTTTCTTGAGCTGTGTCCCCACCTCAGGTGAGGTCCATGACCACCCGTCCATTTCCTGGTACCAGCTAAAGTGAACAGGCAGCTTCCTGCTACAGGGTGGATGCTCTGCTGAGGAATTTCCAGAAATGCTGAGAAGTGCTGACTCACAGCTTACGGCCTGTCTGGGCTGAGGGGAGGTTTTCAAGTCCTTGGCTGAAGCCAGCAAAAAATGTTGCTGTAATGTACTGTTTTATTTTTAGCAAGGGGGGAGGCTGTGTTGCTTAGGATGAAATGCTTGTGAGTGCTTTCAAAATGACAGATAGTTTTAATATTTTTTTTCTTTTCTATTTTTAGAACTTGGAAAACAGGTTGTTTTGCTAAAATACAGACACTTCTCTGTTTCCTCAGTAAAAGGGTTGTTGTAAAGGAGCCTTAAGGAGTTCATGCAGGAAGGCTTTTACCACCCCTGCAGTTCAAAATGTCCTTCAGGGTAGGAGATACTGAAGTATTTGAGATTGAAACCCAGTTGGCACTTACTTGCTTGTATTTCTCACTTATGCTGAGGTGGGACTGCAGCTGCAATTGTTGGAGCTGAAATGTAGCCAGGTATTTGATTGCTGGTATTAGGAGATCGTTGTAAAAGCTTGATGCTTGGGTTTTGTCCTCTCTTGTTTTAGCAGTCACTTCACAGGTAATTCTCTGTGTATTTTTGTTTTTTTTCTTTCTGAACATAAAAAGGCCCTATACTGCTTTCTGCTAATGTCTGCCAGAAATAAGATTGAGGGAGAAGTCATTTCAAGCTGTACCACCTCTCAAAATACAATTTTAGTGATCAGATTGTAGAGGCAAAGGGGCAAAGTTCTTCCTCTCCCCCTCCCCCCCCATTCAGTACATTTTTTTAACATCTTCTTGGGCGTATGTATTGTTTTTCTGTTGAACAAGCAGTGAGCACTTTGGGATGATCTCCCGGAGAGTATCATTAGTGAGATACAAGCAGACTGCTCCTAACCACAACGAATAATTTTTTAACCTGTAGCATAAATTAGCGCATCTTGAAAATACAAAAAAAAAAAAAAAAAGAAACCCACACATCTTGCAACAACCCTGCAGCATCTGGCTTAAGAAGAACTGGTGCACAACTTCCCTGAGAAAGTACATTTCCGTTTTGTAGGTGAATCATTTTTAACTGCTCTCCTCAGTTTTTGCCCTGTGACGTTACATGTCCAACAGGGTCCTCATCCAATGACAACAAAGAGGAAAAGGGTAATTCTGTGCAGGAAGTACAGGAACATAGGACAAGACTGTTTCCACGATGTGCAGTGAACTCATTTATTAGCTCACCACTGTGAAAAAGTCCCAGTCTTAGTCATTTTAATGTAAATACGGTGAGGGCGCATGAGCTGCTGGTGATTTTTGTGGGCAGATATAATAGTAGGCTGCACATCTATCACAAAATTTCACAATACAATACACTTTTAGTAATGACTCTAACCTCACCAGCTACCCACCTTCAAGAGAAAGCTGTTCTCCTACCCATATCTGCCAGTTCCCTCCAGGATTTTATAGCAGCTGCATAATCTCTTTTAAGAGTTGTGTCCTGGCACCCACCACTATATTGGGAAAATAATATAGGCCACACATTATTTCTAGCCACCTGTCAGTAAATTCAGGATAAGAGCCATGAACTAACAACCTTGCTTGTGACCCCTTTTAGATAGATGTGTCATCCGACCTGGGTAGACATGCCTCAACTAGATTGCCTGACTTCAGATAACCCATTCTGCAATCCTCAGCTGCTTGTCCCTTTTCTAGTTTGGATGAGGCACAGAATGTACCTTTTTGTGAAGATTCTGTCCCCAAACTTATAAAAAAAATTAATTATGCCTGAATGTTGTCCAGCTTTCCAGGGAACATCTTGGTACAACATGTATCAATGTAGTAAGAACATCTCATTTTACAGTCAGCTTTTTGTAATTGAATCTGCCCTAGTAGAATCCAGGAGTCCTTTCTAGTAATATCATACTAAACGGTCTGGTTCCTGTCTTTAATACAGACATGCCCTGCAAAGAGCTTTCTGCTTGTGGCAGTGTAAGCTTGTGCCTTCTCAGATAACTTGGTCTCCTCATGCTACCTGTTCTTGCATAGCTTTCTGATCTCTCCACTATTTGATATGTTTTGCTGCAAGTTGCAGTACAGTCTTGGTAGCTGTGTGAAATCTCAGCAGTTCACGTCTATGCTTCAGTTGAAATACTACTTTTTGTTATTGTGTGATTGTCTTAAATAATTTTTACTTTTGATCTTGAGCAATTTCTTCTTACACCCTTCCTGTGACTTCACTTAGGGTCATCATGACAACCTATTTCTTTGTGATTTTAGTGGGTGCCCAAAAAGAGCAAGAAGGCCAGTTTAATGATAAACCTTGAGTAGTCAGCTACTCATTATCATCACTTGTGTGATAGCATTCTCATTAATTGTCTTTTGCTCTGTTTATCCATTAGTCTCTGTTGGAGTTCAGAACAACTCAGCTCAAGAACTGCACTGCATGTTACTTTACTGTTTACTGGATAGGGTGGATCATATATTGATTTCTATGTAAAGATGAGATTACGGTGGTAAAAAATAAGACATTTTAAAAATCAGTGATCAGAATTTGAGTATCCTAAGTAGTGCCATTAAGTCAATCAATTGTTTTAGTAAAGACTAGAGGAACCATTTGTGAGAAATTTTAAAGAATATGCAGACCAGACACAAGTATGTGTGTGTCTGAATATATGAAATTTCATGGGTGTAGACTGATACTTATAAGCAGTTTGAAGCAGTGAATAGAAATAAGTCACATTTTGTTTAAACCAGTAAATAATCCAGGGAGACTGAGGATAGAAGGAAAGAACAAGTGGTTAAGAAAAAAATAGCTTACCATTATTTCATGAGGGTCTCCAGGTGTCTCAACCTCATCTCAACTCCTAGTAAGCCTCTTCAGTCATCTTTTCAATTCTCCTGGTTTTTAAGTCTTGTCTCTGAGTTTTAATCTTTTTCCAGTATTTTCTTTTGATTACTGTAATGACTCCATGGTATGATCAAAATTAGAAGCTGTGTCAAACTATCATTTAAAACTTAACCTAAATCAAGGTTTGCCTCTTGCAAAGTAGCAAGGAGTTGAATGTGATGTCACTCTGCTTTGGGATGTGTGATATGGCCCCAGTAATCAATATGTCAAAAAAATGAGTATATATACAGCTGTCGAGAAGACCTGTGCCAACATTGCTGGTTGTAGGGCTAAGGGCTTCATTATTAATAAATATTCACACCAAAATCTGATCATCCTTGTGCCTAAGCACTGCTGCATACTTTGAACAGCATAGTTTAGTGATTTCCTTCTTGTGGCATTGATTCCATTGTCTGTTTCAAAACGTCTGTGCTGCTGTACAGCTGGGAAAATTTGTCTGTCTTTCTGCCTTCATGGTCTTCCACTCTAATATGTCTTTCTGAAATAATGAAGCTATCAAAGGATGCGGGTGGAACTGTGCGTATAGAAGACAAACTTTCCAAGGAACAGGAACATGATTTTGACACAAAGATGTCTGTACTAGCAAGTAATGTGATGTGGTAGGAGCACTTTGTGGAGTGAAAGTTGGTGTGGGAGATTTGATCCTGCTCTATGCATTGTGGGCTTTTACTCAAGACAGGCTGTAGGCTGCTCATGGTGGACCAAATGCCTTTTAGTAGTTGGAACACATCTTCAGGTTTAGTTTTGTATGAAAAGAATCCATTGTGTGAGCTCAGAAGGCTGCTCCACAATCTAAACCAAAGCTCAGGAAAGCTGGAGAGATTTACCACAAAAGCACACTACTGATCTGAACTGCAGAACTGGTGTGGACACACCCATGAATGACCAGACATCAGACCGATCCATCTTTCTCAGTTTGGCTTGCTTTGAGAATTCCTGTTGTCATACATATACACAGATGCACACTTGTAAACGGATAAAACCCAGACAATAAGCTGCCTTTTAAATACTAAGGAGAAGAAAGAAAAAAAAAGGTGGATGTTCAGCTTTTAAATACCTGGGTGTTGCTCTGCGTAGCCATTGTTGCAGCTGTCAAAGTTCTAGACCTTGTCCGACTGCATCCTTTCTCTGCTAGTCTTTAAAACTGTGCTAAAATTCTAATATTGTTTCCTTGTAGCTGGTATGTATTAACTTGAAAAGAGGTACGTTTTCATTCCCATGGCTGCCCTGGAAATCTCTTGACAACTTTTGCCATACCATATACTTGATGGTACAGCAAACAGATACTTGGAATGATAAGTGGGGAAACTAGTCTTAAACACTGTAACTTTATATAGAGGAACAGGTTCCAAGTTGACCATGACATGGACACATAAAAAACCCTTGTATATGTGAACTAAGGAATGTAAGATGGTGATCCTTTACCTCCTTGCTGTAAATTGAGAATTCCTGGTTCCTTCAGGCTTAATTTTGGTGAAGTGATAGAATAGACTTATCACAAAGATAGAAGAAAGTGCACACACCACAGCAATTGCAGACTGTTGATCTCCCCAGCATACAGCTCGAGTGCTGAGGTTTGCTTCCAGGAGAAATAAGCAGGCTCGTGTATAGTTTTATATTGTTCCTCTACAGGGCCAGGTTAGAGCTGGGAAATATAAGCAGGCCAGAGCAACAGATCAGTCAGACCCAGTCAGGTTTGGACAGCTTTTAGCACACTGTTACAGCTTGCTCTTTTGAATAGAAGCAGCAAATGGCCAACCTGTAAACAGCAGGGTTTTTACAAATATTTGTTGTATACAAATGAAAAACTGAGCTGTGAATATGTATTTCAATATGTAATTGCCTGGCGACAGGGTTGCAGTAAGATTAGGTAATAAAAACTGAGCTGGAAAACAATTGGTGTAGCATACGGAATGGATGGTTGCTTTACAAATTTTTCCTTTTCTTGTTTTCCTCTCTCCTTAGAGAATGTACATTGCATCGAGGACAGAGAAACAGAAAGTCTTGACAACTTCTAGTATGCCAGAGACTTTGTTCTGCTCAGTGAGGAGGGGTGCAGTTCCCAAGAAAGATGTCAAATGCAATAACTGATGTTCTTCCTTCATATGATGGATACCATCTGTATTTAGAAACATCTGAGCTTGTGCTTGAATAGAAGTCACGTAGCATTTTTATTGGTATAGTAGAGAACTTGAGTGTTTTTATTCATGATACTTGAGGCTTCGCTCCCAGACATAGTTTACAAATGCATGACATTCCTTTTACGTTTCGAAGTGAAAAGTGAGCCAGGGTGAGCAGGAAGGACATTCCGTAGCTCGGTGAATCTTTTAGCAGTTTTTCATTGTGTCATATTTGTTTTTATAGAAGCAACTTCAAACTAGGGCACTATGAGCAGCAAGTTAGTTTTTGTCTTATATAAAAACAAACATGATTAGAATCTCCTCATCTGTAAGGTATTCATAGAGTCCATTATTGTCAGGATATACAACTTTCCTCTTTTGATAGCCCTTCCTCAGACTTGTCAAAATATATTATCTTCAAAACAAACAATGTTATTAGTTTTTACTTCCTTCTTAGCATCCTGTATTTCCCTAACAGTGAAACACTAGTAACCTCATTTGAAATAATCTGTGTTTGTATCCCTCTCTCTTACAACTGAGATGTGGCTCCAATAATTCTGCTATGTAGCAAGTTACTTCCTATCTTCATCATGTAATATGTCTTGGTGTATTTTTATTTCCCTTTGTTTCAGAATATAAACATGAGCAAATATTATCTTGATTAATTCTCTCCCTGCCCTCTATCTCCTCTTTCCCGTCTCCCTGTTTTGAGAAAGAATAAGAAAATGCAAGTTTATTCTTTTCCAGCCAAGGAAAATACTTCCTCACTAGTTCCTGTGAGGAAGAATATCCCCTTGGTCTTAAACATGCTGATTTTGTTTTGTTTTGTTTTGTTTTAACCTGCATGGAAATTATTGCTGTCTGAATTGATACACCTTTCCTGTAAACTCTCTGAACTGGTAAGGAAGAGTTAGTGGCCTGGAGCAAAGATTTTGGGCAACAACCTCAAATTTCTCAAAAATATAACATTGCAAATGGAAAATTCCATGATCTAGCAAGTATTTGTAAAAATTTTTAAGATACTGTTAACCTGATTTTGAGGTCGAGAAGGAAGATGCCAGCCAACCTGGATACCTAACTGTGCCAGCACAGAGGCAGAATGTTTTTTTTAGGCAAACCTATATTTAAGTGCATGAAATCTCAACTCTGCTAAAGCCCTCCTGGTTTCACAGTTTGTCCAGGGACAGAGAAGGATCATATGCTGTGACCTCGAATTCTGCCACTATGTAGTAGTGCATGTCATACAGCTGGCTGTATGCCAGTCATGTGGTCAAAATCTCATCCCTTTCTCTGCTGACTCTTGACACACACTCGAATGTCTTGTAGTATAAGGGAGAATCATGATCAAAGACTACTAGATGAGGAAAGACAGACTTTGTTTTTGAAATACTCTTTATATTCCTGATTTCATTTGGCTTATGCGACAGGCTTCCCATAAAATCTCTAGCAAGCTATCTGTTGTGAGCCTTAATTTGGCATATAAAAAAATGAAAATAACAGTGATTCGTAGTTTCACTGGAATATTAGTAAATAAAATTTATGTTAGTGAATCGCTGGCCTGGGCTTGAGGGAAGGCCAGAAAGGTAGGGAGAAAGTCCACTCTTCTTGAAGAGTTTGGATGAGATGTGTCAGAAGCTGCTGTAGTTCCCAGGACCAGCAACACATTGAGAAAGACCTAAAATGCTTCTGGCTGCTCCTTTATGAGCAGTCAGCTCCTCTCTCTAGAGGCATGTGCAGACTTGTCCTTAGGATATACTTGTTCGTGTGGAATGTGAGAACATAGAACACATCTAAATTTATTTCCTACCAACTACTCAGAGAAATTGGCTCTGTATTTAAGAGGAAAGAGGAGAACTTCAGCTCAGACCAAGTAGTTTGTCCATGTTATAAGCAGCTAAAGAGATACTAATTAAGGAAAAGGTAGATGGAACATAAAGAAAATTGGTATTAAGCATGTACAGTCTGTGTCAAATGGGATCCATTTTAACCCAGAAAATGAATATACTGTGAACTTTGAGATATTTTAATATATAAGTATGTTTTACTGACTAATGTTCCCTTCGTTTTCTTCCTCTAATATTTTCTGAGTATGTACAGTTAACCATATTTTTACCAAAATGTTCAGTGTAAGAGCCCAATATTTAAGACCATATATAATATTTAGAATATTACAGCATGAAATCATCATAACAAACCAAAGCAAATAGCTCTTAAGCAATTTTGGAAGCTTCTGTAACAGGAAAACCTTTCTTGTGGGAGAATAGCTTTAATAGCGAAGTGTGAAAAATGAATGAGGGGATAGCCCAGCCTTGGTTTTGAGAGGTTTCCTGGTAAAGTGGTGGTGGAAAATGTTTTTCCTGGAGGAGGATGTATGCAGTTCTGCTGTGTTTGCTTGAAAGTGCTGAATCCAGTCATTGTGCCTGTATTTTGGCTTCTTTCCCATTGTGAAAGTACAGCGCAATCTCCTGCCTGCTACTCCCTGTGAGCTCGATATCCTCATTAAAGATCAGGGAAAATAAAGGGGAAAACCCAAAGAGGTCAGTGAGTTCATTTACACACCATGCCAGGGCCAACACGTGATTCAACATGTGATACAATAGTGAGCCTTTTTGGTGAGCTTGCTAAAGGCATTGAGAGACATTTCAAACTGCAGAGATACAAGACTGCAATTTCTTATTCACAAGCAAGAGTGAAAGTGCTTTACAGCTCCATTACGTAATGTAAATAACTTGTTTTGCATTTAGTTAAACGGAGAGCTGTGACTATTTGATATTTATTGTTGTGTTCCTGTTCTTGTTATTACTGTTAATGCCCGAAGTCTTTGATACATGTTATCATTCCTGTCTTTATGATCGGTGTTCCTGGGAGTCTACTGTCTAGCTGATAATTTAACTAGGTGGAAAGGCCAATGAGAAGCACCTAAAATGAGCTACATTGATGTTCATCTTGTATTGTGACATCTGCTTGCACACTTTTTTTCTTTTCCCAATTGAAGCTGGATTCTTTTATGGTGCTTTTTCGCTCCATTCTTGAGCAAAGAGCCCTGGCTGCTGCCTGGAGGGGTGGGGTATGTGTTCTTGCCGTTTGGCCTGTGCCATCTCCAGCACACATCACACTCTTCTGGAAGCAGTTTCCATTCACCAGCTCTGCATTAGTAGTTCCCTGGATGAGCAGACTGAACCAGCTCACACACAAGTAGGGAGCAGGTCTAGACCCTCCCTCCCCTTTTTAGGGTTAACCAGACCATAGATAGACCATCTAGCTGAATAGTCATCTAGCCTTCTGCTTTTATCTGAGAAGTTTTTTTCTGGAAGGGGTTTCAAGAAAGCATTTGTATCTTGTTTGCTGAATTTATTTACATCCATTTGACTGAAAGTTGCCTGTAACCTGTTACAACTGTATACTCTGCTGGGTAGTGGAGTACTAACCTCTTAACAGAGCTTAACATCAGCCAAACCAAAATAGAAAGCCTTGTTATAAAATATGTTAGCAGTGTAGCAGACTTATACTTATGAAGACTGTAGCTTATAGTACACCCTTTTGAAGAATAAATTGATTTAGAATAAATTGTGTACTTATCCTGATGTAACTATGCCTATATAGTGAAATATGATGTTTGTAACCGAACTGGTAAGGACAAAAAAGTTCATGTTGACAGATAAAAGGTTGAAAGGCATGCATGAACACAGGCTTCTCTACAAGTATACCGGCCCTCAACGTAGACATAGCACACATAGTGTGTTTGAGGGACTTCTGTAGAAAGAATCTAGTTTTGTTTGGGTTGAGGGAAGATGTAGCTGAGAGGAGAAAATGAGCAGTATGACACGTAATGGGAAAAAGTTCCCATTTCCAAATTTGGTGAAGCAAGGTAGTTCCTAACTTTTCTGTCCTCAAATTTTTTTATCTTCATGGATACCTTCATGGGACATACATCATTAAAATTATTGTTTCTAGGTAAGAAGTCTCTGTAATTTCCTGAACAAAAATTAAATCCCAGGTCTTGCGTGGTTGCACATAGCTATTGTACTGTCCAGTCTATGCTCAGGTGGTTTTGTATGGTTTTGGTGGTTCTTCACATGCCTGGTTAATTTTTAGTATCAGTTCTTTTTTAATTTTAATCATATATGAGAAGGGAAAGAGTGAAAATTCAAAGTAAATTAAGTCTGTTCTCTTTTTCACGTTATTAGTTACTCTGAACACTGATCAGTTTTATGTATGCTTTAAGAAACTCCATCTCCTGAGGCTTTTCAAGGAGCTGTGAGACTTCCTCTGCTTGGACTCAAGTGAAAATACGAGACGTGTTTATTATGATCTCAGTTGTTCCTTAAAGGTCAGAGCACCAGTTTAATTTATGACTCAGCACTCTAGTTATTAGAGTCTAGGTAAAGTGGGGACTGTAAATAATTTTCACCACTGTTTCTTAATTTGGAAGCGATGTGTTCTTTTTCCACACAAAAAAATGCTTGTTTTCTTCCAAAGTGTTAAAATTTCGGTGAAGAAATTATAAATTTCTCACTTTGTGACAACTAAGTAAAGACTAAAGGCATTCAATCATTGCTTGTTTTTTTGTTTTTTTTTTTTGTGGCCATATACTTCTAAATAAGTGCTTTAGGAGGTTGTAGTCCAAAAGATGGATTTTGTTTCTGGTTGTTGGAAAGCTGAATTTTTTATCTCGAGTTTGAGAAACTGTATCTGAGTTTAAGTAGAAACAAAAACATATTGCAAAGATCATGATTTAGAAGGAAAAGTTTAATCACAGAACAGTGAAATATAGTTTAAAAAAGAGTCTGCATAGGCTGATCACAGAATCTTGGAATTTTTGTTTGTTTTATGGTTACCATTAAAGCAAATCGTCATCACATTTCTGGGAATCTTGCGTGATCATGGATTATAACACTGTTTATATTCATTTTTCATTGACATTTTTAAAAGCAAATACTTATCAGTTAGACGATTAAAAGTTCCTGTTGCCTGCTACCAACCAAGCACATGCCTAGCAATTTTTGCTCTTACTGGATTTTTCACTGTTACCGTGAAAGCTGCTGCTGTCCTTAATATCTTTGTTTTGAACAAAGCTGGTGGCTGGATGACAGTGAAATGAAGAAGAAATAGCTTTAAACCATTGTAGTTGACCCAATGCCAAGTAAAGATAAACCTTTCTGATTTACAAAGTGTTGCATTTTAGCTTGGATTGCTCTCTCAGGAGTTATGTCTGAAAAAAAATTAAAATACGAAGTATATGCTCAGCTTGGTTTTAAATACAAAAGCTCAGAACTGGCACTTGTCAAAGCTCATTTTGGCCCAGGCAAACAAACCTTTCCGAGGGGGAAAAAAAGAAACTGAAAGCCTTACCAGCTGTAGCAATCCTAATAGGGGCTAATATGTGCCAACCTCGGTGTCAAGGCTGCTTGCTCAGAAAGAGGTGGGGGTTTGCCCAGTCCTGATGCTTCTGGCTGATGGTTTTGGGAAGCCAGGCTCTCTTTTTCCAGGACAGAAACCCCTCTTGCGACATTGCACTTTCCTATTCTCCCTTGAACACTTGAACTCTGGGATAGAGGCATGCTATGTCGCTCATGAGGTTTACAATGCCGTGGTTTGACCTTGAAGGCAACTTGAGAAAAATCTGTCCTTGTGTCTTTTCTCCAAGACTTAAAGCATCTTTTCACTTAGTAAGTCCTTCTGTTAGGAAGCTGATGGAAGGGTTTGTGTAACAAAACTGTCAGTAGCCCAAACCGAAACACTTGCAATATGGAGCTACTTGAATGATTTCACTGTTCTTTTTTTCCTTACACTACTGAGGGAAGAATTTTTTTTTTACTTTTGTTTCATGACCCAAATGTTTTGGAGTTTTTTCAGCACTTATTGAGCACTTGGCTTCAAAGAAACATCAAATGCTACTAGATGTGTAAATCAATTCAAATGATAACTATATGCTCTCAGACCTTTTAAAAATGTAAAAATAAGGCATTTTTTAAAATCCATATATTTTGTAGTTGTCTCACTGCCTGATACTGGAGCTTGAGGCACTGTGTTATGATGAATTATTGTCTTATATCTTTACGTGAGAGCTTAGAAGGATACCCTTTACTCCCCTGTTCCACTGGAATTGAGTGATAGATTTTATTTTGCCTGCCCTAGATCACTGGTTTGAGGAGCAGTGTGAAGCTTGCTTTGTTTTCCTTGCAACCTCTCCCTTGGGCTGTCATGTCCTTTTGTACTTTATTTATTGCCAGTTTGTTTGATTAGATTAAGAAAGGATTAAGGGATCCAGTACCCTTAGCAAAAGGCAACCCATTGTTTAGAAATGTGTAAATGTAGTGTAATTACTTCTTAATTCCTTACGATTCATAAAAAAGGAGATTCTTCAGCAGGTAAACCCTGAGAGGTTTTTTGAAAATCAAATTAAGATAATTTACTGACTCAAACGTGTATGCCAAAGATGAGGAATATCACCCACAAAGCTCAGGTTTTAGTTGATATGAAGAACTTCAGGTACTTTGATCTCCTTACAATCCAGATAATACACCTTGTCAGTCCACACTGATTTCTAACCATTTCTGGATTCCCATAGTAAAAAGAGGCTTTGTCTCTGCTTGGACAGTTTAGAATTTGCCATTAATTTGTAGTTCAGCTCTCTACATTAGCAGTGATAAGGGATATAGTAAGAAGAAGATTCATCTTTTATTCAAAAAATTAGTGGCCCTTATCACCCATTTTTCTTCTGTCTCTTCCATTAGCAGAGCTATACTAGTGGCATTCTGGGTAAAGAACCATACTAAAAACTTAGTCAAAAAAAAAAAAAGGTATCACCTGCCTGCAAGGAGGCTTACTTGGCATCCTTGCATTAGGGGGTTTTTGGTTTCACAAATTAAAAAACTCTTTAAAACAGAAGAGTAAATGTGATTCGGTTAGACACTGAGATGACATACTGTGTGCACTCGCTTTAGAAGAGCGTCTCAGTGAGGAGAAGAGCCATTTTGTGCAAGTCCTATCAGTTTCAATTTTATAATTTTTTACTATTTGAAACTTAGCATCTTGATTTCTAGATTTCTTGTAATCTGTTTGTCCTGCTTTTCATGTGAAAGAGAAGATGAGGAGCATTTCTCTGAACAGGATGGTCTTCTTACACTTTTGTAAAGCATTAGTAGTAGAATGTTTCACCTACTTTATTCTTTCATGTTTTGGCATGCATTATTTTTCTTCTTTTTTTCTTTTTCTGGCTTTGTTGCCTGTACTGCATATTGTGATTAGGACTGTTTATTTGTATTATACCTCACAGGTCTGTAGCTGGCTAGTTCTGAGCTGGCTACCTGCAAGAAGCTGTCTGTGCAAACAGCAAACATCAGGGCTTTGCTTACATGTCTCTGCCAGGCTGGTGTCAAAACACTGCTATCAGAAATGACGCCAATTCTGTGGCAAAGGTTTCTGTTGTCTTTTTTTTGGTTTGTGTTTTTTTTTTTTAAACCTAAGCCCCTGAACACGGTCTGCTTAGAAGCCATCAAGCTGTCACCATGATCACTCACATTTTTCCACAGAGTAAATACCTACAGCTTCTCTGTTGACCACAAGGCACTTGAAATGAGTTGCTGAAAGATTCCGCATACTGCCCTGATCTTCCTTATAATGAGCACTACTTTAAAGAAGAGAAAGTGTAAATCCTTGCTGTAAAAGAACTGAAATTAACTCTGCATAAATGGTGAATGACATATGCTAATGTGAGATTAGGCAGAACAGTTTGAGAAAAGTATTTAGATTGCAATGTTATTTTGTGCTACCTTACTTTGACTCTTGCTGGCTTGCAATTGGGACCATTTAGTGCTTCAGTTTTGATGGGAACTACATTTCATTAGGAGAACAATGATGGAAACAGCTGTTGCATGCACAGGCAGTTCCTGGCTGTCTATTGCAACTGCAAAGGAACAAGTTGCAATTAGCATAAGCCTTGAAGAGCCTGTTTCCTTTGGAAGTTACCTTTTGAATGTATCCATTAGTGTAGGGAGTTTTAAGGAAATAAAGAGTATGGGGTAGAGGATGATGCATTAGAGGATTTCACTGGGAGTCAGGCACTGTGACACCTCAGGCCAAGATCCATGATACACCCTTGCCTCAGCTAGTCCAGCCTTCTCCGACTGTTCCCACTTGATCCTGCTCCTGCTCTATGGCACACCTCATTTCTGCCAGCCTGACACTGATGGGGCTCTGCCATGACCTGGATCTGACCAAGGGGGGTGCTCCAGCTATAGGTTGGAAGGAGGTTCTTTCTTTTTTCGAAGGCAGGGAGTTTTATTTACTTTGTTTTTCCAAGTTGGATGAGTCCTTGATCTGATCTGCTCCTCAAACCCACAGACACGTCAGACTAAATGAGGGGTGGAGGCAAACATGGCTTGAGAATATTGTGGTGAAGCCAGAGGTTCCTTTTCTGTGTTCCTTTAGAGAAATGACCACCCTCTCTACCTTCAATTCTCATTTCATGAGGTAAAGGGAAAAACACTTTAATTAAAGCAGGAATTATAAGACACCTGTTAACTAATATTATTTTGTAAACTTTTTTGGACAGGACTCTAAAATTTCAAGAAAAGGTACTATTAAAGAACTAGGCATTGCTTTCCAGGTAGCTTACCACCTGCATCTTTAGATATTGAGGCAGTAACAGTTTTAATTTTAAGAAATGCCTTGTTCAATAGAGGAGAGATCCTACACTCTTAGACACAATGCTACCCTTGCTGGCTTTCCAGTTGTTATGCCATTAGCTCATTCTTGTTCTAAGGCTAAGTGTCCAGAAAAATGTTCTGTTGGTTCAGCAAATCTGTGTTTAGCTGAGAGGTTCAGAGAATTCACTGACGTTCTGCTTTCTGTTTTGAACCTACACTAAGCATGCTTGCCCTCTTAAAGTCTGCGGGAGTAGTTTAAAACAACCTCATGTTCCCTGATTTTCTGTGGCATATCAGCTACAGTGGAGCAGTAACACAAGGGAGCAAAAAAACCCCAAAAATTTGTTCAATAGCATAAGATACAAGTTTTTGGACTTAAATTAGCCATTACCTTTTTAAAACGTTGTTGCAAAGTGAATGTTTGCAGTACAAGATCATTGCACTTAAGTTCCAGAGCGGCACCTCAGCATTTTTAGTTCCAGTGAGTAAAGTGAGAGCATTGGAACTCATAAGTGTTTTCAGTACTAAATGGGAAAGTCTTTCTTTCAGTTTAGCTTTACCTCGATTTCCTTATACACTTCCTTTGTCTGATAGGGGCCAATACACCCACGTATGTCTACAAAAAATCAACAAAGCAATGAACTGGTGAAGGTGTTTCTCTCAAAGGCTGGAAAGGAAGGATTGCTGTCGCCAAGATACACCGATACTAACAGGCTCATGGAGCCATATAAATGTGTAGTTAATGAAACGTGAAACTTTATGCTTAACATTTGACAACTAATGTCTCTGGTGGGTGTTTTGGTAGACTTCTGTTGAAAACGGGCATTTTAGATCTGCGTGGTTGGTTTCAACATGGAGGAAAGAGTTGGCAAAGTGTCTGGGCAATTAAGACTCTTGCTGTGTGAATAATACATAGCATAGGTGATAGTTTGATAAAGGTGGAGTTACAAGTTCTCCTTAAGCTGTATACTGGGCTCTTAAATACTAAAGTATGACTTACGTGGTACTCAGGGTAACTTTGCCTTTGATGTATCTGGCCGAAGAATTAGACTTAACCCCTTCCTTGGGACTTACCTCCTCACTGTGTTGAGCAGGCTTAAGAGAGAACACTACAAAGAGCACAGGGAGGCCATTGGAAAAGCACTGTGTTTTGGTTTGTGCCTGCAAATCTTTCCCAACAGTTACTTCTGTGAAAGCTGCAACTACAAAGATTTCTGAACAAGTATTGCCAATTGCTTTTCTTCTTTGTTGTGTTGTAATGACATGTACTTCAATAATTTCACCTCAGTTCAAGAATCACCTACCCTTGTGTTGAACACTGAGAATCTGGAGCCAACCCCAAGGTGTAACAGGCAACTTTATTTTCTTCTAAGTTTCACTGATACAAATATAGTAGGATCAAAAATTAAGAGAAGTTGCAGAATCAGTCGTAATGCAAATTCTGAACTTCTGATTTTTGTCAGACAAAAATGTAAAGAAACCTCTAGTTCATGGTATTCAGTAGCATTCCTGAAAACAGCTGATGGAAGACCCTGCAAGTAAATGAGGGCAAAAACGTAATAAACCAAGCACTCTCCTATTTGTCATCAGCTGGCACAAGGCTTAACTGTGTTTGAGTTTCCTTTTTGCATTGGAGCAACTGTATTGTGTATAGGCATATACACATATAAAAATACCTGGAGATAGCTATGACTCTAAGATTTAGATTTTATTGCACTGTATTAGTTTTGGTTTGTGAAGCAGTAATTTCATGGCTGATTTATATTTTGTTTATAAAGTAAAAATAAATCATTTTGATTTTATTTCGTAGGCACCAAATAGCTCAAACCTAAATCTTGCCAGCATGACTGATTAACCTTGTAATAGCATCTTTGAGATATTAATGTATGCACTACCTTATCTTGTGTTTTATCTGACCTTTATCTGTTGATTTTAATATTCTTTGTGGTTGCTAGTGACGTGTTTTTGTTGTAGACAGGGAGAGATTTTGGCTCCTGTTTATTTCTCTGGTTTATCTTTATTCACTCTGTTCTGTCCTTGCAAAAAAATAACTGCATTAAGCAGAAAAAAACAAGATAATAAGCTGTAGCCCAGAAGCACAATAGGAGTCATGTCTGCTTGAAGTGTTCAGTGAAGTACATTCTGCGAGCCGTATGTACAGTTACCAGTCTAATGTGGATTGACAGTGGAAAAAAAGGAATTGATCATCCTGAACAAATGCAGAAGAATTTTTACCCCTTTACAACATAATTTACTCATAATTTCCAGCATGATTTATCTCATTGAGTTATGTAAATTATTTATACAGAGTAAAGTTTGGCCACTGCATGTGCTTGCAGCGTGATATCATCTTGCAGTGCTTGAGTGCTGGTGATCAATATCGCTAAACCAGTAGAGAACTAATCAGAAAATAAATTTAAAAAAAGATGATGGGGGAGAAGAGTATGACTTTTTGTCATACGATTGCATTGAATTGGCTCAGCAGGATCAAGTATATCCCAGAGTAGCAGAGAGCCAAAAGGCAGAAAGGAAGCAAATGATGGGTTTTGGCTGCAGCAAGTCTGTCCATGCTGTGGATCGTCACTTGCCACCACCTGTCCAAAGGTGGTAGAGACCTGCTTGTTCCGGCCGTCATGCTGGAGACCATTGCCCCATGCCAGCAGAGAGTGGAGATGAATGTGTGAAAGTCCTTCATGTACGTTTGTGTGAAATCTGAGAGCCAAGTGGAAGCTGATGATTTAAGTCAGGTCGTGATAACCTGGCTGCCTTCGCACCTGAAAGAATTAGAGCTCTGCCGTAGGGGTGGTAAGGTCCTGGCAGCACCCAGTGCTGAGCAGCTATGAGAGGCAGCTGTCTTGTTCAGCTGCTGCAGCTGGGTCTAGAACAGAATGAACTGCACACCATGTGCTCCTGGATGTGTTACAGTTCTTGGCTATATGACCATGGCTGTACCCTTGCTACATCTACTGTGCTCTTCGCTTCTTTGGAATCACTTGGGCTCTTCCTGCATGGGGCTGTGCTGAACACCTGTGTTATTCCCATTTGTGCAACTGTTTGTCAGTTTTTCTCCTAGAGTTCAGAAGATATGTGGGAGAACATGCAGTGCAATTTTTTGGTGTGATACCGTTCTAGTTCCTCAGTGGGTGTTTTCCTTGAAGCATGATATCTGATTTGGTGTTTGGGGATGTGGAAAAACTTGTGTAGTTTCTCTGTGACTGATTTAGTTCAATTTTCATGCAATTCTACAACAGTGTTTTCATGGTTGAAAAGAAAAAGAAAGCAGAAATAGGAATAGAGTTCTCTTCCCTTAACTGTTTCTCTATCCACAAAAGTAGCTGATGAGAAGATCTCCCTCTTCCCAGCATCAAAGAGACAGAGATGGGAAAGATCTCCCTCTTGGGCAAGAGGTACATTTATTTACAGGAGGCAGGGAGCAGTTAATAGTAGGATTTCATTATGATTTTTCACAACCTAGTGAAACCTCCTGTGATGTGATGATGGAGTTTGCAATGCCAAGAGCAGTGGGTGCTGTGAGAACCACCTCAGAACTCATCTCTCCGACTTTGGCAAGGGGATTGCTGGGTTACAGATTGCCTCTATGCTGTGCTGGTCCTGCTTGAGCAGCCTGGCAGGCAGTGTACAACTTGAGGCACCTGTGGTATGGCTGTGCAAGGATGGACCTGTAATCCCTCTGTAGGAAATGGGGAGAAGGAAGTTGGCGTTTCTGGAGTGTGTCTCCTCTCCTCTTAAGGGCATCAAATGAACCTCATTCTGAAGTTTGTTTTTGTTCATCAGCTGAAAAGATCATCTAGAGGACCAGTTAATAAAGTTAGCTAGGTAAATCCCAGTCTTAAATGTCTGATAAGTGTTTTAGGCTTTGAATGTCTCCAGCTATTTGCTGATATCTTAGTGTCTAATGTAATACTTTACATTTCCCTGCAGACTCTACCATGCTATACCCATCCATGTGACCTAGTATATCTTAAATGTTTACTTTTATGAGTATAATGTAGCTGAAGTGAGCAGCAAACATTCTTGCTCTGTGCCTAGTATGTGTACTGTATTTTATTTTAAATATACAAATAAATAACTATTTTTATAAGCAACCATTTTCTCTGTTGGGGCAAATGACTTGGGTGAGCAAGGCTTATGAGATTTGGAAAGACTGTTGCTTTGCTTATATTGCCTCTTTCTGTTTAGAGGTGCACTCAGATTCAAGGTATTGTAGCTATGGTGAAAGAAAGGGCGAATTATAATCCAAAATACTCAACAGGACGACTGTCATCTTGTCCTGCTGACATGTAGTAGATGTGCTGCAGATCACTTTATCTTGTGAATATGAGGTTAGCAAATTCTCCTTGGTACCCAGCCTGAAGAGTTGGCAAACCATAGAATGAACTTTTTAACGTAAGCATTTTTTGTTTGGATGCAATGATTATAATTTGTTCTCTTGAAGAATCATATTCATGTTACATCCTGCTCTTAGTAAAGCTCATGGCAGTTGCAATTTTGCAATTTGTCAAAATTCGCGTTCTTTATGAACTTTGGTTTTTCTGACAAATTAAATTCTAAATTAAAACAAAGAATCGTGTTTACACTCTTTTGCTGCCAGGATCCTTCCCCAAAGATGTTTAGCCTCAGCATAAAGTTGTCAGGAAAGACTCATATCCTTTTCTTTATAGGAGGTGTTTTAATGAGCCACCTGAAGGCAAAGAGTAAGCAAAATTACTTCCTTTTTTCCATTAGGATTATCACTTAGGGCAAGTGTTTTCAAACAAACAGAAGTCTCCTGCTATGTTTACAGTTTGGGAGGAGGGCATCCGCAGGTACTGGTTTTTCCATGTGTAACTTTTATATCCCATTTCTGTGAAGTTGTGAAAAGCATAGAGATATTTCCGTGGCATAAAACAAACACATGTGTATATGCCAGTAGATATAATTGCTTTTATCAAATACTGTGTGCCCCATAGCAACCTTAATCTGGCAGCAAGGAGCACTGGAAGTAAAACTAACTGAATTCCTTTTCAAGGTAAATAGGTGAGGTTAAGGGACATAACAAGGGAATTTATTTATTTGCTTGTTTTAAATGGTAATAATTATTTCAAAAAACTATCTGAAGAATGCACTGGCCTGTGGAATATTTTCCATATTGAGAATGAGATGCCATGGATACACATAGCTGTGGTCCTTACCCTGCAGGTCTTTGTCTGACCTGCATTTCCTATGTACAGGTTTCCCACATATGTATCGGGATAGAGCCGATTTACATCCTTTGACTGGGGAACCAGAGAGTGCTCATAGGTCTCAGTGTCGAAACCCTTTTTGTCATCCAAGGGTGACTCTGTGTTCTTTCTGGAAGTGCCATCCCTTTCCTGGCTCACATGGGAAGAGTGTGAAGATTTCAGTGCTCAGGGGGATCTTGAATGGGACCATGAGCTCTCAGCCACAGAGTCTGGTTTTGTGGCCGTGCCTCTTCAGCTGGCACTTAATCATAACACTATTAATCTTAACTCTGCCTTTGAGTTCCAGCACCACGGGGTGATGTTTGCTCATTGTTGGAATACTGAGAGACAGCAAAACAGCTGGCAAGAATGTTTCTGGGAAGAAAGAAAAAAAAAAAAGCGAGAACAAAACAAAAAGATGAAGGTCATATTCAATACTGAGTCTGTGTTTAGATGGATTTTTTTTTTTTTATTTTCACCTGCAGTGAGAATCTTTATGACTGAATCTGTTATGGCAGTGAAAAGATACTATTATCCTTTCAGAAAATGCAGCTTTCTTGATGTAGTCCAAGCTTAGGTGTGATGGAAGTATGGTAAAGGCCCAGCCTCAGAGATCCAAGTGAGCACAGAGGTGAAATGTTTGCTTAAAATTTTATCAGCCATTCACTCTGCTGCTTGAATTAATAATTTTCAATATTCTTTAGCATAGTCTTTTTTTCCTGTCTGTCCCTACTTAAACAGTTGCAACTATTTTTGTTCTTCATGTGGACCTTGTTACCATTACAATCTTATTAAAATGCAACAACAATTTGTATGTGACTGTATTATCTAAACAGAAGTAAGCCAACAAAATCATGTAAGCACATATTTTGTAATGGATATGTGATTTTACCACATTTTTAAAATTGTTTGATGGCTGTTAGGCCTTGTTTTTGCTGATTCTCTTTTGCAGTGCAGAAGAGAAACTCTCTGGATGACTTCAAGAGGGTTTCTAAACTAACATGTGTTCTCCTGATCAGACATAGCCAGACATTTAGGGTGCCCTATAAGGGCCCGCTGCCTTCTGAAGGGAAAGGATAAGTGTGTGGGTTAGGAGGGTTTACATTTACAGAGAGCTAAGGTGGGTGGTACATATCTTGGTGCTCTCTATTGGGCAGACACTCTTGGGTTTAGTAGGGCCTTGCATTTCTTCAAAACTTGTTGGTAGCCTTTACAGAATAGACTTAAATGAAAATGACAGTCCTGGAACAAGTTTAGAATAAAAAAAAGTGAAATCTGCTTGTATCTCAAGCCTTTCGTGCGTGCTGTGTGTAATTTATGAAGTTAGAGATTTGTGTACTCGTGTGTAGCCATGCAAGCCCACGTCCATCACTGTCATTACGTGATCAGTTGTGGTCACAGACTGTGGCAGCAGAAGGTGTTATACAGAACACTCACGACACGATGAGCTTGAGGCACATGAAATGTTCACATGGTGCTCAACTGCTTTTGATGATCATCGTTTCTGTTAGGCTATGCCTTTACTGGCATGGGAGCAAAAGGTGTGATGGAGAGATCATCCCTATCAGGTGAGATTGTAGTTCTGCCTATCTGGATACTCTATCTCTAGGAGTACCTATTGGTGGGAGAGCAGAAGGGCTGAACAAACACAGATAGGTTATACCCTGGATTAACCTGCCAGACTTCAGCAAACTTTAGTTCAAGGGCTTCCAAGGGTAGAGGTTACATTTCTGCACTTGGCAACATTTCTTTTAAAATGGACCTAGATAAGTTTTTATGGGAAAGACAGTAATTTAGATTCACTTTAAAATTAATGCTCCTGTAGTGGAATCCGGCTTTGAAATGAGATTCTGTAATGCTGCTTGATTCTGCATAGCTCGTTGCCCAAACAATATCTGGACGATTAAGCTGTGTTTAAATAAGATGCTTTATAAGATTTTCAGCCCACATGGACATGTAACCACAATGTAGAAAACAGATATGAATGTTTTGGCCGATGCTGAAACAGAGTGGTGGTGTAGGAACTTGGAGGACAGCAATGATAAAGAAGAAGTGGAAAGGCAAGTGATCTGGGGATAAGGTTCTCTAAAGAAAAAAGTGACAATTTCTCCCCAGCTTTAGGGCAGTGGTGTTTTTCTGTGTACGTCAGTATCAAAGGTGTAAGACTGTGGAAGTCAAGTCCCCTGTGCATGGCATTCACCTTCTCACGAGTCAGCCAGAGGGACTGCTAACTCAGTTAACAGCGTTAACTGAGGGCTGAGGGATCTGACCCTCTCCTTGGAGACAGCAACCCTGTTCTCTGGCAGGCGTCCCAGGGGTGCTGGAAGGCAACACGGTCTGCACAATCTCTCTGCCTCTTGATCGGAGACAGTCAGGGTCATAGACGTGAATATTATCTTTGTGACGCTTCAAGCAAGCAAACAGATAATATTTTTTTTTAAAGGAATGTTGCATGCAGTCAGTTGAATGTAAAAATGTCATATCAGATCTTTCAAGATCTTGTTCCCTTGAGGGAATGTTGCACCAGCTTGCCCACCCCAGCAGGGCAGAGGCAAGGCAGAGAAAGGAAGGGAGCGCACGTGCATGTGCATGCACTTCTGTGTGTATGTGCACGCACATACTAGAGTCATGGAATGGCCTCTTTTCTCTTGATGAGTCCCTTGTGTCTTCCTTCTGATGTTAACTAAGCCAGGGAACTCCCCTTTTTTCCTGTATCATAGTCTGGGAATCGTGCCCTGGACATTTTTTCAGCTGAGCACATTTACATACAGGAAATCAGCCCAAAGGCTCCTTTCTGAACAGTGTTTGTACTAGACAGTTTTGCAGTGGTTTCAGGTATGCTTCATTGTTTTTTAACAACTGAAAAGGAGGAAAACATAGAGCACAAGTAACTTTGTTTTTAAAGCAGGTGTTTAAATACGTGTCAAAATACAAGTATCCTAAATATAATACTTGTAGAACTTAAATCAAGATTGATCTAGTATTATTCCATTTATATATGTTTTTTTCCATGTCCTGGTTAGTGATGCAGTTGAGCAAAAGAATCATTTTTGTTTAAGTCTATCTTGAATTGCAGATGAATAGGAGCGTGAAGCACTCTGCTCCCTCGCAGAGTGCCAGCACCAGGAGGAGCAGTGTGGAAAGGACCTAGCAGGGCAGCTGTAGACCAGGTGCACTCCTTGGGAAAGGAGACTAAGAGAATCTGGGCCTTTGCCTGGCTGGACAAGAAGAGGAAATTCTTTTAAATAAAAAATGAAATAAATGCATAAGCTATTAGGAAAAGTCTTCCCACCAGAGTGGGAAAAAATGAAGAATTTCAGCTTACGTAGGGATGAGTATCAGCTGGTAAAAACGTGATTCTTTTGGAGTTTAGAAGATGGTTTCCTACCAGTAGTACTTCAGTAGTAGTGGCTGGAAAGGCAGGTAGTTTTGCTGGAGCTTGATTGTTTTGTCTTTTTTTTTCTCTCCTGGTTTTGCCTGTGATAGCACGGGACTCAACAGAGGCCACCTTAATCTGGTGTACTTCATGTAAAGCCTGGGATATTGTACAGTGATACTGTATTTGCTATTATTTTAGTGAAAGCACATATAGACTGAGAAGTATTGAAAAGAAAAAAAGAATAGATGAGGATTCCTTTCTAAGAAGTCAGTCAGCAGTCCTTCTTTAGGTTAGTATTTCTCATGTCTTCAAATTTGACTGCAAAGTCCGTGCTTTCAAAACTTGATACACAGCTTCCAAGCCTGAGAATAGGGATGCCATCCTTTCTTAAACAATACAGGATTTATTTAAGTCCCTGATTAACTTAAAATTGTTTGCTTGGGAAATGTGTGTGTAGGGGAGTTGTTTCACCCTTTATTGAATAAACATTTCTCTGTACTGGCAAATTTTGCTGTTGTTCTTGGAATGTCATTCTCTCTTTAAACTTCAGGGTTTTTTGCTTTGCCAGGGCCAAGATTTCCATGCTGATACACCTTCTCCCTTCTCCCTTCTGTCTCTCACACTGGTTTTCTCCAAAATGCATATGTTTTCACAGGTGTTTTCCCACAACTTCCAAGACTTTGTTTCTGCTCTTTTTTGGCAGGGAAGGGCTGGGTACAATAGTGAGAGATACCTGTACTCCGGAATGCTCCTCTCCCTTGCAACTGGGAGAGCTCTTTAACTGAAGTGGGTTTTCTATGAACTGTCCCTTGATGTCTGATTGTAAGTCAGAGCCTCACTGCTGCCAGAACTCTTCCCAGGTAAACTCTTTCAGAGGTTATTGATGGCCCCCCTATTTTGGGAGGTGTATTTGTGTCAGGCTTGTAGAAGTTTTATGATGTTTATGATAGTGCTTCAATCAATTCTTTTCTTAGGTCCTCTAAAAGCACACAGATCTCATTCTTGTTTTGAAAAGGTTGTTCTTAGGTTTTATTTATGTCATGATATGTCTGGTATTTTCCCCCTTCTTTCAACTTGACTTATAATTAGTTTTGCTGGATTAGTTTTAAGGAGCTGTATTCATATGACTCTGCAAAACAGAGAACTGTGGTAGGTAAACTTGGCTTATTGGATTGGTAGATGTTGAAGTATTTTAAAGAAACATAAAGGCAGAGCTGTGTGTACTTTTTCTTTTTAATAATATGGACTTTCATCTTTCCACTCCAATCCAGGGGTTCATCCACATCATTGCATTGTTGAATCTGCTCTGCTGAGTGACTAGGTCTCTTACATGAATCTGAAAAAGAAATTTGGGCATATAAGAATAGTGTGATACAGTATGAAAATTCTCCCACATGTGATCTGGTTTCTAAGTGTCATTGCAACTGTTCAGTGAAATAAAACAAAACAAGTTAAGCAATGACCTGCACACCATGTAAGATTTAAATATTAGAAGGTTTTGCTTGTTCTGTACAATTATGTCTTTAAAGTAATGCAGAAGTATTAAGATTGCTCTGGATTCAGAACAGACAATGTTAAGGAAAATGTTGAATTTAAATGTTATTTCTCAGAGTGTTTTGACTGTGAGAGAGCTATGCCTCAGGATCCACCTATGATGATTTGATGGAAAAGATAAGTAATATTGCGTAGAAGCAAAACGAAGCTCTGAAAGTAATTTGTGAGGGATAACTTCAAAGTACATACACTATTGAGGGCTGTTTTCTAACCTGAAAAGCAGAAACGTATTTTGTTTATCACACATGATCAGTATTTCTGTGGCAGGCTGAGACTCTGAACTTTTTCCCTTCCACAAAGACTCTGAACTTTTTCCCTTCCCTTTCACTTAGTCTATATGTCTACACCAGGATATTTCAGTAAAGAAGTTTCCACTCTGGTCACCAGCGTTGCTCTCTTTTCACTGACTGTCGTGGGTGGATGCTGCAGAAAGGACTTTGCCTAAAACAGTTTTCTGTGGTACCTGGCTTACCTACACCGCCTTTACCTTTGTTACACGTTTATCAATAGTAGCAGCAATTACAGTGAAAACCAGAATTTTTCTCAGCTCAGTAAAGCTCAAGTGGGCCACAGTGCAGGTAAGCTTGGTCTACCACTTGCTTAAAGACCTGTTGAGCTCTGCAGGACAGCTTTCTGTGCCAGGGGTCCAGCCACTTGCCCTTGCCTGGTGCTGTTCATTGAGACCCCCAGGCTGCTGCCCACCTTCTTGCTTGAAGCAGAGTTTGACCAACTCAAAAGGCATCCTCTGCTTTGCTGTTGTGCTCTGTGGCACTTTCACTGCCTTTTGTGATTCCCCTTCGTGTTACCAGAGAACCCAGAGCTACTGCTAATTTCAGCTACTCTCCCTATGCTGATAGCACTAGATTTGTCTGTATAAAAAGTGACCTCACCAGATTAGACCAGAATTTGATCTTGCTTCATATCCTGGCAAAGAAACAATACGAAATGTCCAGAAATTACTACCAGAACAAGAGTGGAGTATAAGAACAAGTCTGATGGAAGTTTTTTAGTTGTTTAGTAGTTGTGTTGGGGTTTTTTTAATATTAGATTTGATAATAACATACATAAATAAAATTAAGCATATTAATATATAGATTTGTCTTTTTGAATACCAGAGTCTGCTCAGGGATAGTTATTTGTTCTCACTGTTGTGCGTGTGAAGACACTTGTGAGCATATCTGCAAGCATGGACTTACAAAGAGCCTTTGCCAATAGCAAAAGCGAAATCTGTATGGAAGAAAAGGCTAGTGTTCTTAATAATCTCTACAAAACATTGAACAATATGTTTTAAAATGTCATTTATTTGTTAAAGTTTCTCCAATAACCCTCCAGACTTGAACCAACCATCCAAGTACACTGACTCTCCGTACCTTGGTCAGAAATTCTTGAGTTCAAGTTCTTCACTCTAACACATGGCCCTCAGCTGCTTGGGTGGATATTGCAAAGATCTTCTGGCCTGAGAAGCGGCTTCACCTGATACCTCAGGAGTAGTAATGCTGTGTAATCGTGTTAATGGCAACACTAACACTTTTCCTCCATAGGCAGAGGAGTTGTTGGTGTAACCTGTTCCCTCAACTCTCCATTGTGTCATGGTGCCAATGAAGGAACTAAAGAATCGATAAGCTTCTGTACAACAGAAGATTATGCAAATTTCCTTCCTCAGGCACACTGTCATCCTCACAGTCCTATGGGCAGAGGAATATGTTCATGGTCCTTGTGCTTTAGAGCTAAGGCTGGAGGAAGGACTTAAGCTCTCTTACTAGGAAGTTGTAGGTAAGTGTAATGTGCACATATAAAATAGTGAACTCTGGATTGTTGATATTCAGGAACGTGCTTTTAGTGTTCAGATAGCTTCATTAATATGTCAGCTTAGTTTTCATCTAATGATCAGAAAAATACATGGAATAGTAAGACTGACAAGAAATGGAGTCAAAAACATCATGATGCCACTGTAGAAATCCATAGTGCATTTCTAAATTGGAATTTCAGTTTTCCAAATCAAAAATATGTAGCAAAAGTGGAAAAATATCAGAGAAGAGTGATGAGAAGAGAGGCATGGAGATGCTTCCCTATGAGACATGACTAGGGTGACCAGTGCTCTCTACCTTGAGAAGGCAGCGGCTGGGAGAGGACATGATAAAGTTCTGTATTAGGAAGTGCATTGGCAAGATGATTGTTCACTGCCTCTTAAAAACAAGAAGTGGGGGGCAGCAATGTTACCACTAGGTGACAGATCAAAACAAATCAAAGGAAGTGGTTTCTCACATGCGTGTAATTAGACTGTAGGGCACTGTGGAGGCTGCAGGATATTGTGGATGCTGTTAATGTACAAATGGTCCAAAAGCAGGCACAGAAGTTCCTGGAAGAAAAGTTTACCAAAGACTTTTAAATACAAGGATATTACTTCTGCCTTAGGAAGTCCCTAAGCTGAAAGTTTTTAGAAGTTATCAGAGAGTGTTCTGGAGAACTTTCTCTAGAGGCTTGCTTTTATTTTCATAGTCTTCAAACATTTGCTGTTTGCTGCTGTAAGCTGGAGTATGGGTTGGATGGGCCTCTGTTCTCACACCAGTATGGACATTTTTGTTCTCTCTAATACTCAGTATGAGTTTTAATATGATGTCACTGTGCAGCTTGCTTGCTTCTTTTTTTTTTACCTTTCAGAATCCCTCTGGTATGTCCCTGGACTTTGTGGTGGCTCGTCAGCCACCTCAAACCCTACGTGCAGTTTAGCACTGGGAACAGAGGGAAGAAGTCATCTGAATAATGAGCTCGTGGCTGGTCAGACAGAAGTTGATATATGGGGTAAACACACAGACTGGAATTCTTTCATAACATCTTGATTATGAAAAGATAACCATGATATTTATATCTCCCTAGTTACTTGTAACACCCTCGTACTGTGTGGGGGCAGTGTTTTTGTTTTGGTTTTGGAGCAACTTTCTCATTTAGTGCTTTATTGTGTGCAGTTCTTTTAATAATAATTGTTTCGTGTCTGACTTACATGTTAGGTGTTAAAAAAATCTCAGCATCACAGTTGGAGTATATTTTTAGCAAATTCTCTCTAAAGTATTACCCCAGTAAGCTCAAGAGATTGTTTCCATGCCAGTTTGTACGTAAGCACAGTCTGTGAGGGGAATTTTATGTTTGGTGGTGCCAAAGGTTAAGCTTTGTCATGATAAACTGGGGTCTAGAATGCTAGAAATTTCAGGTGCTTTCTTCGCAGCCAAAATAAGTGGCTGGATAGCTCTGAGAAACTTCCCTACTTTCCAATTCTGGTAAAGCCTGGAATTAGAGTAATTTCCTGGAGGTGGATGAGATTTGCTTTGATATCCATCTGTGCTTTCCTACATCAGAAGACCTGCACATCCCCTTCAATTAGCACATGGTGCAGCTCCCTGCAGAGGTGAGAGCACTGGGTGTGTGGTATAATAGTGCTTGATGTTAACCACAAGCTTTTTATAGAAGAGCTCTTCTTAAATGTGAAAATTTCCATACAACTTTTTTTCGTGCTACAGGGTGTCATATTTCAAAAGGCAGCAGTATGGCAAGCCAGTGGTTAGTTTATATGATTACTTTGAAATTAGTAAAATGATACAGTGATAAAAATGTTGGCTTTGTATACTGTAATTTCTTGCTGGAGTGATTTCTTAGGTGTACAAGTATTTTTGTTGAAAACTACAATGTTATTTTGCAGAAAGAACTTATCCTGCAATAGAAAAGATTATTTTCTTTACTTGTGTTGCTTTGCCAATTTTCTTAATTTGCTTTTTACTTAAGGTTCAGTGACAAATGGTAACAGATTGAGTTATAACAAATCTATATATTTAATAGCTATGTGTTCTTTTCTTTGTGTCTTGTATTCATGGAATGATTCCTCAGATGAAGTATTCTTGCGGTAGGGGAACAAAGCAAATATCTAGCTATTCTCTTCACAAATAAAATGTATCATACTTTAAAAGTAGAAATTTTAGACATAGCTTGAGTAGCTTTTTATTGTTACATCTTCTGCAGAACTGCCATTCTTAGGAGCCAAAGCTACATTTCTTTGGAAACCTGACACAGTTGAGAATTGTATGTTTGACATATATGACTTTGGACGTTGATCTAGATGGTTAGTAATATTATTTCTTCATGGAGAAATCAGCCTTGAGAATTTGTACCACAATAATCTGTTGCTTTGAGTAAGATAATTTCAAAGAAAGAGATACCAGCTGATTTTTGTTTTCTGTCTTTGAGGTTGGGGCACAGCAAGAAGATTTGTATTATGAAAGTGTGAGCTCAGAATCACAGTGTCCATACAGACTGTTCAAGCGATGGTAAATGACACTGATGGAGGCTCACACACAAGTGGTGAGATTACTCACTCATGGATAAAAATTCTGTGTTTGAGCAATCTCTGGGCGTGACAGAAGGCAGATCTGTTCCAAATGGCTTTTTGATTTGGGCTATCTACTGAGAAGATAGTTACTGTCCTTGAATGATAGGTGGGCAGAGATCTGTCTGAACTTGGTTGGGTTTGTGTTTTGGTTTTTAATTATTAGCTCGATGCTCAGGCATTTCTTGCACATGTTAACTATTTTTCACAGATAGAACATTGCAAATGTCCCACAACTCCAAACCCAATGCAGCATGAGCAACTTCCTCCACACTGGATAAAACAATCAATTTCTAGGAAGTCAGGATGGACCTTGTATGTTGTTCCTGTCCTGCAGTGTGGGGGAATGATTCCTCATGCTTCTAGGCAGCAGTGTAAGGCTCTGGCGCATGCTCTTATGCTACACGTACTACTGCTGTGCTACTTGGTGGGTGTTAAACCTTCTTTACGCAGAAATTGTTGTTCTGAGACTTGAAAATAGCCTGTTTTGTAATTACAGTGCATGTTGTAGGTCACCAAAATGCTAAGAGTGTTCAGTTAATGCAGTATACTCTTAAAAAAAAATGCTCTAGGCCTTTTACATGAGGAAAAAAAAAGCCAGAAAAACAAAAGCCTAATAAAATACCCAGAGAGAGTGAACAAAAAAATATGTTCTCTAATTTAAAGTGATCCCGAGTCTTCTCGAGTTCATGAACCAGCACCGCCGTTTGATGTCAGCAGAACTGAGCGGAAGCGTGTGGTTTGTGAGCTCGCTGCTGCCACAGAGTCACAACTCGCTGGCTTCGGATGGGCTGTGCAGGGCAGACCACAGTGCAAACCTGACGACTGTTTGGCAGCAGGATTAAGACCCTGCCTCAAGTTGAAACGTCAGCTGCTTCACCCCATGCTATGCCGTACGTTCTGCAGCATTTCGTATCTCAGATGCTGACAGACCACGATTAACGTAGAAGTAGACAAGGAAATGTCCTACTTCCACTTGGCCAGAGAGCCATTTCATTGTAGGAGGGAGGAAGAGAAAAAGCAAGCTACATTCTTGGATAGAGAAGCAAGCTGCTGCTGGAAAATAAAAAAAAATAACATTATTGCCTCATGTTCCTTTAGCATGTGACCAGTTACGGCAATTGCTGATTGTCTACATACCAGGAAAAAAATGCCCTGTAGTATAAAGAGTTCCCAGTCTGTACTTCAGGTCATTGCAAAGGTCTAAAGGCAGTTATTAGGGAAGTCAACTGCTAATCCAACTTTTAAATATAATTTGCTGAGCAAGAGAAAAATCAGAGAGTACAAGAGAAGGTTTCCAAGGGTTTTATAATCTGTAGTGAGCTTTATTTTTTTTCCATCGTCTGTGTGATTTTTTTTTGAAAACGAGCTTTTAAAATGTAATGAAGCAGATAGAAAGGAAGCAATTTAAGAGAGGTCACAGAAGACTTGCATTGCCCACTTAAGACTTTATCTGTTAAGAGGATGCTACAGAGTGTATTCTGTATCTTAGAGTAGGGTTACTTCTGGCTGTAGAGAATATGCAGCTGGAACAGATCCAGAAATTTGGGGGGATCAGTTATGGTGTCTCAGGGACTACACATGTAGGGATTGCTTGGATAAGTGGGGCATTTTTCCTAACTGTTCCAGTATGATAGGCTTTCTTTGCTCTGGTCTGTACCTTTCAAGCACACAGAAAGAATTCAGGTACACAAGTGTCTCTAACGTGATTGCATTTATTGCAAAGAGAACAATATATGAGCAATATACAGTGGCAATGCAGAGATTTCTGCTGTGATGACAGTAAAAATTCTCATCCCGCAGAAGAATATATATATATATATATAAAACTTGGTAATAATATAATAAACAATACTT
Source organism: Pipra filicauda (assembly GCF_003945595.2). NCBI lineage: Eukaryota > Metazoa > Chordata > Aves > Passeriformes > Pipridae > Pipra > Pipra filicauda. The sequence goes on along the minus strand of NW_024104273.1, from coordinate 884,638 downwards.
TTATTCCATATATTATATGTAAAATAGACATTATTTTATACATATGTGTGTATGTATTTTATATATAAAACATACTTCTATTTAGCCATCCACCTGCACACAAAATAGTGAGCTTATTACAAACTTTTTCCTTTTTTCTTTCTTTTAAATTAGTTGTTATTTCTATTTATTGCTGGTTCTTTTCATTGTGAAAAATCTGTCCATTGAGAAATAGGGAAGATTTAAGTAGACTTACGTGAATATTCCTCTATCCTAGCTGAAGAGTTACTGCTAAGTCTGTGGACACCTATGCAGGTCTAAAACAAATTGTTTCTTACGGAGAGTGTTTTTAGTGAACTACTTAGAGATAAGAAATGGGGAGGTTCTCCTGGAAGTGTATATATGTCCCGTTTTTGCTTTGTGGAAATGCCAAATAGCCTTTAGTTTATGCATTGCCCGTTTAAAGATATGATGAAATAATGAGTACTTTACCAAGAAAGCTCTTGGTGGTTATGAATGTACTCGAGGTATGGAGTGCATAGGCATAGCAAAACCATGGTACACGTAATTTGGGTATCAGTAAAACCTGCCTGCCTTAAAAAGATCACATACCTGTACAGGAAAATAAAAATAAAACCATAAACCTCAAAGTTTCTGCAAATGATTTGCTACTAACGTCAGTATTTTTTTTAGAGAATGAGATGATTTAGATCAAGCAAACATTCTTCTGACATTAGTGACGTAACGGTCTCGTGTTCAGAGAGATTTCCTGTTTACTTTGGGTCTGAACACAGACGTCTCAAGAAAGTAGGTGCTAAAATTCTCGTTACACATCTGCATATAAAGACAGCCCAAACTGTTCTGAGATATGTAGTAAATTTTATATACATTTTTGTTCTCTAGAAAAATAGGGTTAAAAATTTCATAAGATCAGAGATGTCTCAGTTTGCTGACCCAGCTAATTCCTCAGTTTTAATCATATAATGCAGAAATTATCAGGTGATGTCAGTTTGGCAGCCTTGTGAGCTACTGTCATGCTCTTAACTGGGACCTTTGTTAGCAGATTCATCTGGAGTCAAGGGACTCGGCGTCCCTTAGGGGGATGTACTGCTGCTCTCCGAAAACTGGAGAGCTTTCAGATGGCAGTAAGGCTTCTTTGTGGTGAAGTTCAAGACTTAGTTATATGCTGTAACTTTTCATGCATTTTCTGTTTCAAGTCATAACTTCTGTGAATGTTCACCGTAGAAGCAACGCATCTTTTTCATAATTTATGTGTATGATTCATAGTTCTAAGTTACAAGCTTGGTTTTAAATGTATACTTTTTTCCTAAAAAGCAGAGATCATCTTGCTGTTGCTTTATTTTCCTAATTATAAAGTAACAGGGATTATATTTAAAAACTTACTGCAACTCTTCTTATGCCTTTGAAAATATGAATACATCAGTCATACATTTAACTATCTGCTCTCTGAAGAATGAAGGAGCCAGTTATAAAACAGACCATGGTCAAGATCTTGTAGGGACTAAGATCAAAAATAAGTAGTTTTGAGTGTTTTGTTTTGCTTTTTAACTCTGCATGGTTGCATTTTGACGGACAGTGTCATAGATGTGGAAATTTGCTTCATAATATGACTGCTGAGCATTCTAGAGACTGAAGTTCTGAGGTTACTACTGAACTCGGGTCAGCTCAGTTTTGCTGCCAAGGCAGAAGGCCTTTGTCTTACTCCCAGGTGATAAAGATCTAATTGTAAAAAACACAGACTACATTAAAGTGGATTTTGGTTTGTTTTGATGGTGTGTAGAAAATGAGATTCTTCGTTGTTTTTGTTAGCTGACTTCATTAGATTTTGTATCCTGTGAGTATAAAAAGTGTACTTCTAAATGTACAACTGTGATACTAGTGTAAGAAAAAATCCCAACATCAATACATGCTTTGGCATGAAATTATTGTGTGTTTAATGATTCTGCAACCATTACCTTAATCTGCTAGGCAAGAACTTGCTGCATGTGGAGCTGTTAGGGAATTTACATTGGCGCTAGAAACCAAAACTGGATCTTGGAGAGCACATTTATGACAGCGGCAAACACACAGGCAAGATAATATACAGCATATCGTAAGAAAAACATATTTTGTACTTAGAAAAATTGAGGAGGGAGGAGCAGTTTGCTGCCGGCTGCAGTGAGAATGAATTCGTGTCAGTGGGAAGCACTCACCAGAGAGGGATGTCCTGCAAGAGCCAGGCTGGGTCCAGCAGAGCCAGTGCTCTGAATTAACGTAGAGCAGGACTACTAGTCTTTTGTTCACAGCTTTTAACTCAGTAACTGTATGCAGGCGTTCCTGGTGCTCTTGGTTCTGTGCTGACAATGCAGGGACACCAAGCAGCCTTTATGTGAAGCCAGATAGGGTTCATGGGGCTCAACAGCTTCCAGGTGTAAGTTGTCCTGGATGCAGTGGAGGTCCAGGGACTATGGAGCCCAGGGCTATGCCTAAGCTGGGAGGGCTGATCCAAGCTGACTATTTCTATGGAGTAAGTTATTTACAATTTTGATAACAGACCTTTGAAGTGTTTTAGTGGTAATGATAGAAAAAAAGAGGAGAGAAATATAATGCAACACGCATGTTTTAAAAAAGTCCTTATCAGTAGTTTACCTTGTCATGGATTTGATGCCACTTAAATTATTTTTTTCCAGGCAAAAATTGCTTCTCAGAAATGCAGATGTTCCTGTTATCATGAATACCTACTTTAGTCAGAAGGTGCTACTCAGTGAACATTCAGAAGCAATAGAGAAGACATGTGGTCTTACAAAGATGCTTATCAGGAAGAATGTTATATCTTTGGCACAGACCTTCAGACTAGATGACCTTGATGATGAGTTACACCAGGAATCTTCAGATAATCGGGTAAGGTCCATTTGGTTTGCAATTTTAACACTTGTTAAGAAGTTGGTCAGCAGATGTTTGGAAATGGTCAGAAAAACAAAAATTCTAAATTACTGACCTTTTCAGTTTCCCCTTTCATTTAGCCAAGGCTGAATAATACGCGGTGTTTATTTTAATAATATTTTCTTAGTAGAGGCTTTTGGTCCATCCAAATGCTGAACTGCTGTGAAGTTATTTTGCTGAAGGCTCACTACTGTTCTAAATAGTAATTGTAGCTTAGTTTTTCATCGATTTTTCTCTTCCTCGTTATAGCTGAATAACTAAAAAATAAGATCTGTTTTCTTCTAACTCACTCAATATAGTATTTTAAACAAGCATTTCATTTTTCCACTCATATTTCTTAACTCATTTCCTAATTGATCCTATCCTTTCTTTATAGAATCAATTGATAACATCATCACCCTTTCCCACCCCTTCATTTCTTTTCTTTCCTATTTTATTTGTATTAAGATGTCTACTGAATCTGCATTTCCCTGTGGTTGTGGTTGTACAAGCTGAGGTGTTTTAAGGGATTTGGTTTTTTAATAGCCTGTGCCAGGACTTTCTGAAAGTAGGGCTCTTGTAAAGGCTTTATATTGGCTACCCAAATCATTCTTAATATTTGAGAAGTTTGACCCTACAAGTTTGAAGAACAACGAATGTCAGCATTTTATATTTGCCTTATATATAATTCCCATTATAGGCCTGGGAATTAAAATTACATAAATCCTAATCTCCTTTCTTGCTTCAACTCTAACTTGTAAAAAGCTTCAACTATGGTATTTGAAAACCAGACAATTGACTTCTTCCTCTCATGGCTCCTAACAAACAAAACCACTTCATTTAAAACTCAGTAGACAAGTTTTATTGCAACCTCTTTGTAGATAAGGGGTAGTGTTGTACCACAATTTACTTCTAAATATTGCAAATTCTCCTTCTTTACTGGTCTATAATACTTATGGCACAGTCTGTGATACTCTGAAAATCTTTCTTGGCACCCGGCTGTTCATAAAAACAGAGTTCATTGTGAAAATAGAAATTTGGCTCATGCTGTGAAGGAACCTATAAGTATTGACCATGTTAGTCTATACTTGCGTACAATTTTTACCAAGAGAGATTTATTTTAAAAATAAAATCAATGAAATTTCTCATTTACATTAAGGGAAAATGGAACATTCATAAAATTTATTTTGGAAGTTTGGAAGATTTTATTAATAAAATATGTTTTGGAAGTAGTGAACCAATAAATTAAGGTTTGTACTTTGAAGATTTTTACTTTTCATTAATCATCTAATTCTTTTACATTGAAATATTTTCCATTGAAATGTGTAAGTCTGATGACTAACTTACAAGTCTATAGAACTAGACATCTGTTCATTTACAACTTTATCTGAAAGTCCAGAAGCATTCAAGATGGATTTTACTCTTCATTTTAAAAGAGAAAGGAACAGAACATCAAAGAACTAAAAGTGAAACTCAATTCAAGGGGAAGAATCATAAGGACTAATATCAGTTCTGTTTTCCTGCTGGTGTCACTCTTATCTCTCATGTACTGAGTTAGCTCTAGAGCACCAGTTAAATACAGGAGTGTATTGTGTATGCAACTCTCTTGAGTGTTCATTAAAAATCCACAATAAATACTGACCACTAGTCTCTAAGTTACTTTAGGAGCATTAAGTATTTTGAAACTGATTTTGCACTTGCAACTTGATTTTTCATGCTGAAGTTTCCCTCTCTAGCTCTACACAGTTTCAAGGTTCCCCGGAATGTTTCTGTTAATGGGTTTTCCTTCACCAGGTTACTCATGCTCCACAAATCCATAACAACTGTGATTTGAAACGGCATCCGTTAGCACTGAGTGCTCTTAATGATTCTCTGCTTGAAATGGTGGAAAGCCAGGGAGCAGTGTCATGGAGAGAAGCACAGGTACGAGTTGTTATCCAAAGGGTGTACTGTTTGCCTGCAAGACAAGGTTACAGAAGCCACATTCAAGGAAACAAGCCTCTTTGTGCAACACCCATCATGAATACAGATCCACCAAATGTTAGGTGAGTAATAAGATGCATGGGAATTTTCCTGTTGAGGCTGTGATATATGAGAAACCAAGGAGGAGGGTGTTTGGAAACGTCACTTGTCAGCTCGTAGGGAATAAGCACACTCAGCAAGGCACGAGGCTGTTGATGGAAGCGATGCAGTTTTGTAGTAGGTGTACTGTGCCAGTAGTTCTACCCAGAGAAGAGAAGGATCTGTCTCTATGTAGGGGGCGTATCTAAGGTACGAGGGAATGTACCAGGGCAAGAGTGCCCGAAGGAGCATGCGCCGATATAGACAACCTTATTGGTCAAGGAAGTCACATGGTTTTAAGGGATAAAAGCAGCATCGAATTTAAAATAAATCTCTTTGTTTTACCACCTCACGGACAGCGTGTATATTCTTTATTACAAAAAGACACGTACACCCTACATCTATAGTTTATGTCATCAACAGATGAAAGGAAGATTGAAAATTAAGTAATCGGAAATTAATTTAAAGCCTTCGATGAACATCTTATACTGTTCCTTGAGTTTCACAGAATAGCTGTTACATCCCATTTGCCTGTTTCAGTCTCTGGTATGCTCTGCTGGTAACTTATCCTCATAGAATCGTCTTTCAAAACAAAAGAGAAATACACAGAGAGACAGAGAAATGAAGGGCTTTTCTAAAATGAGGATTTTGCAAGATGCCATTAGAGAAACATAGGTGTACACTTCCATTGTGAAGTCACAGGTAAAAGATCCCATTGACTTCTGGAAATCTGCAGGTCATTGCACTTAAATTCCTCTGCAGTAAAAGGTAATGTGGTGTCAAAACACTAACACTAATGCAGAAAGCCTGCATACAGAACCCATGGAGTGTACAGCTTTTGACCAGTGGTTTTAACCTCTTCTGTTTTAGTCTTTGCATCCCAATACTGGTCTGTTTAGAGTGTAGTGAATCAAGAACTGGATCTTGTTTTCTTAAATACAAAAGATATGGCAGATAGTTTTCCTTTCTGACCAGTACTGAACCTTTGAATCCTTTCCTTTTCCTTTTATGATCCTCAGGGTTTGAGACCAAAGACTGATTTCAAAGTCTTTCTCAGCAACTCTGCGTCTGAGATAGCTGTGTCTATTACTGCATTTTCTTCCTTTGGTTTTGCGCTAACTTTTGGTTAATGCTGCCTTAAAATGAAAATGTAAGATACATAAGATTTTATTTTCACTCAGGAATATTATTAAAGTGAGTTACAGTGGCAGAGCTTATATTAAGCTTCTAAGTTCAGCCTTTCAGGACATTAGGAAACGTCTCTTCCTGCAGACTTTAGGACCTGAATGGAGATGAGCAATTAGTTTAGCAGGTCCCATTGAGAACTCTCCAGATGTAATTTGCAGTAGGCTTTGAAGGGTTTCTTCAAAGTTTTGGAGAATTTGAGTTCCTCTAAGCCACCCTGTTGGTGGGTAGTGGCGTGCTCAATGGTCCTTCCTGAGCTTTTGAAATAATAGAATTCTCTCGATTCTTTCTACCTTGTAAGCCAATGTATAATTTACAGCACTCATTGATCAATAAAATTCTTCCAGAAGGAACTGAGGAAGATTATTCTTTCCTAAAATGTAAGCTCAGTCATCACCCACGGGAAAGTAATTATCAACATTGTCCCCAACATTTTTAAGAAGCTCCTTTAAATATAAGAGTTATATGGAACTTAACTTGCATTATTTTTTAAAAAGATACATCTTGTTGTGTGAAGTCAGTGCTGTGTACTTATTTCATTCTTGCTATAATGCATATATGTGAGAGAAAAAGTGCTTTACCAGCCCTACATCAATATGTGGTTTTGAGGACAGTATTGCTCTGTTTAGATTTTCTTCCAGAGGGCCACATTTGATCAAAAGTCAGAGCAGCTGACAGACCGTTATTCAAGCTGATTTTTAACATCAATTCTACCGCAGTTCAAATGATAATACTGTCTCTGTATTTTATTTCCAACTTTTAACCAAAAGTACACTTGCAATCACTCAATTTGAGATAGTTAACCTGCCCGAGGCCCACACCCTTCACAGGAATGGGGTGAAAGAAAACAGAAATCTCAGATTGCATTTCTTATGTCAAACATGAAATTAAAAAAAAATGAGAGCCCATTGCTTCTGAAAACATGCTGTAGTTGGGTATTCTCAGGTGCAGTTGCTAGACTGGTCTCTTAGAAGTTCCTCAAATTTTACAGATGTCCGAGCTCAGAAAACAACTTGTTTGTTGTTGTTCACAGCTATCAGGCTGTTTTAGATCATGAAAAAAAAAAAAACACAACCCACTTTCTCTTTTGCAAAGAAGAGAACTAACACTTCTTTTGCAGACTGAGGAATGGAAAACACCTCATACTGGTTTATCAGCTGCTGTTTCCATGGCTGATAAACATCCACATGAGACTTTTCTCCTCTATCAAAAATGTCTCTGTCTGTCACCTGATAGTGAGCGAAAAGGTCCAACGCCCTCTGGCAGTCCTTTGAACCAACTGATGGCTTTTTCTTTTGTAATTAAGAAGCCGTCTTTTTTTCTTTTTAAACTTCTTTCTCTAAAGCAAAACTGCCATGAAAGCAAGGTTTGTATATTATGAGGCAAGATGAGTTAGGTTATGCATTGTTTCATAAACAAAAGTTTCTAATCAGATATCAAGGTACATTAGTAGTTAATTGATTAGTATTTTCTACAGGCTATTTTATTGTATATCTTCTCTTGTAGCACTTCATAATAACCTAGATGCTGTTGTCACAGGGAAGCATAAAAAGCACAATAAGCTGAAAAGAAGCATGAAATTAAATGTGGAGCAGGGGAAGTAATGCATTTGGTTCAAGGCATCCAGTTTCTAGTAAGAGACTGGCAAATTGTGGGAGAAACCTCTATTTTGATTGGAAGGAAATGGATTCATTTAGTAGGTTAAAACTAACAGCTTAGAAGCATGGAAATTATGGTGCTGCCTGTAGGAATCTAGCTTTTTCTCATAAATACACATATATAGAATACGACCTTTTACTGATAAATAAATGGATATGTCTGAGGGGTTAAACTCTGTTTAGCTGAACTGTTCAGAGCATTTTCAAAAGACACTGAGAAATCACTGCAGAAACTGAGAAGTTCTCCGGTTTCTGCTATACTTAAATTGGTCCCACGTTCCCTGTATTATTGTCAAATCATCTGCCTTTCCCCCCATTATTAACTGATCTTGCAAATGGACTTTTCATGCTGAAGGAGATTCATGGGGAAAAAAAAAACAAAACAGAAGAAAATATGACTCCCTGTGACTGTCTGCCCATTTCCAGCATTCCTGGCATACTTTTTGCTGCCTTTTCCCGTCTGATGAGAAAGATACTTTTGCTAATGACACAACACATGTTTGTCTAAACCCAGTTATTTTGACTCTTTTTTTAAAAAGTCCTGGCTTAGGAGGATCCCAGAGAGACTCCTGTCAACCTGAGGAGCTCACTGGCGCTGAGGTGTCTGACTCACTGCGTCGGCCTTGTACTTTGTGTTCCTGGGATAAAGCAGTGTATAATTTGGATTTTGCTCCTGCCAGTATCTGTTTGTTTTGAGCGGGCCACGTGAGTTTAGTAAAAAATAGAGCTGGTCAGTTTTGTGCCTTAAAGGACAAGGCTGGTTGTGTAGTAGTCAGTGTAACAAAAATAGTTGCATTTTTAGAATTATTAGGCAGTTAAACTGGTCAGAGCACTCAGAAGATTTGGGTGAGGAGGCTGGACAGAAAAGGGTGTTGTCAAGAACGAAAAGCTAACCACTGCTGGTAGAAAACAATGCTAGCTGTAGCTGTGAATTCACATTTTAAAATCTGTGTGTAACTAGACGAATTTTCCATTCACTTCTCCTGGCATGTTTTGACCTATTTCCTACCTGAATATTAGCATTCCAGCCTACTATAACTTACTATTCCTAGAATGAAAGAAAGACAGTGCATTTACTTTGAAAATTAATGTGATCTGCATCTATGTGCTAGTCATTGATAGTTCTTTCGATTTTTCTCTTTATTTTGTTTGCCATTTGCCAGATCATAGAGCAGTGGAAAGGTCTGCCACCATGCAAACAGGACCCTTGGGGAGCAAAATATTTGGAAGAGCTGAGGATTTGTTTGAGTGGCTGGAAGAAATAGAAATGAGTAAAATCATATTTCTCTTTCTGAGCAGGCCCTGAGAAACATGATAGTCAATTGCTGTAACTCATTGTGGTCTAGCAAGTTGTTGCAAGTTTCTGAGTAGCCTGTTCGTACGTAATTCTGTGTAAAACACTTTTATTGGCAAGTGATAATCCCGTGAAACTAATTCATTTCAAAGTTGGATTTCCTTTTATCCCCTTTTTTTTCTTCATCCAATGATATTTGCTGTTTATCTTAATGCAGATCCAGTCAATGGGTTAACCCGTCTGGCAGCATGCACAACTAAAAGTTGAGTGTCAGGTGCTGCAGCTAGCATTCCAAGTAGATGGACCAATATATTGAAAAGTTGTCCTTCTGGTATGGAAAACCTACTTTAAATTCTGTAAAGCATATTGAAATAACAACAACAAAAAATTTTAGAGGTCTTCTTATTTGAAAAGAGCCCAGATTGGAAAGAACTGTCATGAAAGATCCATGTTCACAGATGCTAACATCTGTCAGAATGTTTTTTGTGGCTGACTTAAATTTGTTTACAGCATTCCATTTGTTTTTTGTGTTTTTTTTCAACAAAACATTTGAAATTGAATGGTCATAAATGCAAGTTTTTAAAAATTACATTATGTTTCTGGATGTGATTTTTCAAGTGGAAAATAAACAGGAAATAAGTAACTGAAATGCAGTAGGCAGTACTCCATAAACTAAAAGGTTTCTCTGATTTCCCCTTTTCAGATCCTTCTCTGGGAAGATATGTGCTCTTAATATTCTTGCAAAGTAGTCTAATTTCTCCCTGACAGACTTGTAATAGTTCTCCTAATAGCTGTGGTTCAAGGTCTAGTAACTAGTTTCTACTTTGAACTCTCTTTTTTTTCGCCTTTTTTATTCACAGTAAAGACTCTCTTTTGCCTCCACCCTGTTCTATTTGTAATTCTCAAACCGGAGCCACCAAAACAGGGAGTAAAAACAAAAGACTGTTGGAAAAACAGCATTTGTATCACACTGTCCATCTAAGACTTTAATTTGTACTATATAGGTAACACTGTAGCTTCCCAGTGTTGTTGCCTGGATAGCTATGAAAGTCTGTTTTCCCTGCTGCTGATGTTGCTGCAGATGGATAGATGGAACTTGGGCTTCTTCCAGTGCCGCTGTAGTACAACAATTTGTTAATTTGACATTAACGTTTATTTTTCAGTGCTAAATATTTACATAATCCTATTTTGTCCAAGGGCAAGGTGAAAGTACTGTTATCTGATATACTCTGCACAGATAAAAAAAAAGGACCCCTCAGCGTTCACTACCATTTTTCGGCCCTGCACTGTGCACAGGCAATTAACAATTTGCTGTTGTTCTAAAATATGTCAGGGCAGTGATATAAACTGCTGATACAGAAAGAGGCTCAAGCAGACGATAGCCAGCATAGACCACAAGTGTGACAAGGATTCAGTCTCTTTGAAAAGCAAATGGACAGGAACAGAAACCAACGGTCAGATGGCCAACACTGTGTGCAGGCTCCTGTATGCGTCTAGCGAAAAGGAGACACTGGTTGCTTATATTTCCTCCATACTCAAGTGCTTAGACTGATCAGTAAAACATCCACGTGTTCACAGAAGACAGTCGCACACACCCCCCAAAGACTTTTTTTTCGTCAAGGAGGGGTAGCTCTACTAACTAATGTATTCTCGATGACAGAGAAATTGCAGAGATCTGTAAATAGCACAGAGAGACAGATAAGTGGTATAGAAGAATCATTATGTAGAGTTGTTGTGTTCCCCACCACTTACCTTGTAAATATACCATTTCACACCTCCCACATCTGATGATTGCGTGCAGGGCTTTAGAAAGCTTACTGAAAGAACTAACTAAGATTATCTTCTCTGAGGAGCTTTGTTTTATTTGCATTGTTTGCTGTATCTTCATCTTCTGAATTTTTTTTGGAAATGAAGCTTTATTGCACCTGAATGCCTCATTTCCCACTGCTGTTGGCTTTATGGCTATATCCACCCAATTAGTTGTTTTCAAGGCACTATGTAAATGGGGGGAGTGGGAAGAGTGATGTGGTTCCCCTGTATGTTATCCTACAGTAGAGACCAGTCTAGGGAGAAGAAAGTAAACAATTTGAAAAGGTAATTTTCCAGCCCTACAGCCACAATCAAGGCATGTTTAAAACAGTACGTTGTCTGGTTTAAACCAGAAATAGTAATTTTCCAGCACTTATTATGTGTCAAGAATTATTCTAAGATGGCCTATGTAAAAGGTATGGAATCTTACCCTTGGTTTTGACCTTTCTTCCCCTTGAATTTTTGTATCTCTGAGAGTTATGTGGTTGACAGAACTGAGAGCAGAAATTTTCCATATGTGTTTTACACGCCTACCTTTCACTGACTACACAACTTCAGTCCTGACCTAGAGGTAGTCATGCTGAAGCTCTCCAAAACCTTTGTAAAAGTCAGATTGTGTCTCTGGAATTTGTTTTCCTTCTACCATTGCACCAAAGGCAAGGACCATGAGCAGTGAGAAATGTCATAAATGCCTGGATGGACACATGGTGAGTTAACAGTTGGGAGAGAAATTTAACCACCCAAATATTGCACGTAATTTCTGTGCAGCTTGGACAGGTAGACAGTCTTTGTATTCATAGCCTTAAGTATCTGTATAAATAGTGGATGTGCACAGAAACACTAGCACAGATTTTATATGACAGCAGTTTTCCAAAAAGGAAGATTCTTAGAAATAACTTTCTATTGTCAGCTTTGTAAAAGCTTCTGTTTGATATAAGAAATCAATACTCCTTGGAAAGGTGTTATGAACATACTCGTATTCTTTTGGGAAGAAGGAGGTCTTATGTCCCAAAGAATCAGGAATACACAATCCTATGTAGCTTTAAAATTTTGGGCACACTCTACCAATTAAGACAAGACAGACTTTGAAAAGGACGATAATGCTGAAACACAGGCCTGGACATCTGTATCTTAAGCTTTTATACACTTTCTTTTGTAAAGTGCAAAAGATGAATATACAGCAAACAATGCAAATAAAACAAAGCTCCTCACAGAAGACAATCTTAATTATTTCTTTCAGTAAGCATTGTGGTTTAAAATTGATATGCAACTTATAAATATAACAAGTTATCTTATGTTCATATATCAGTCCAAACGGGTGGCAGTGCCTGCTAGTTTTGTTCCATTTCTCACAGCCAAAGGCAACCAACAGCATCACACTGGGTAGGGATCTGCTACAGGCTACCCTGAGATCCTCAAATGCATTTTAGCTAACGCCTCAACCCCCTCTTTGGCTAAAGGGGACTTCACAGATTTTGGAGAAGAACATACTCCTCAAATGAGAAAAGTGATGAGCAAAGGCCTGGGATGAACTTACTGTGTATTACATTTCACAGTGTAAGGATTTGAGTGGATTAGCAGTTAAGAGAGATTTAGTTATTTTTGTAATTTTAGTCCTACAGTGAGAAAAGAAAGGAATAATTCACCTCATACGTACACGTGTATGTTCAAAATGGTTTTGTAACTCACTGAATTTAGATACTCAGTTTGAGGTGTGTGTTTGAATGCAGTGTGAACTGCTCTGGACAACATGCTTTAATACAAAATATTTTTCAGAGATGTTTCACATTTGACAGGCTGAGAGAGTTGGAGCTGTTTCCCCACAACCTTCTAGGCTAAACCTTAGAGCAGCCTTCCAGTACCTAAAGGGGCCTCCCAGAGAACTGGAGAGGGACTTTTTACAAGGGCATGTAGTGATGGGACAAGGGGGAACGACCTTAAGTTGAAGGAGGGTAGATTTTGATTAGATATTAAGAAAAAAATTTTTAATATAGAAGTGGTGAGGCACTGGAGCAGGTTGCCCAGAGAGATTGTGGACTCCCCATCCCTAGAAGTGTTCAAAACCGGGCTGGATGGGGCTCTGAATAACCTGGTCTAGTGGAAGGTGTTCCTGCCCATGGTAGGGAGTTAGAACTAGGTGATCTTTAAGGTCCCTTCTAATCCTAACCACTTTATGGTTCTATTATTAAATAGACCAAGAATGATGTAATGAAATTGTGGAGTGTAATTTTTGCTCGTATTTGTGTTGTGGGCTCTGTTTCATTCAGTATCACATGATAAAAGGAATTTGTTATTTGTTATTTTGTTTTCTCCTGTACAGCATCATCAATTTTACCCAGGAAGATGGCAATTATAAAAGTATGAAATTATTCCATATCTCTCAGTAGTTTCCCAATTGTTCTAGACCAAGGGCAGCCACATGCTTGGGCCTACCTGCCTGGCAGGTGGAATATGGTCCCTGCCACAACTAGGAAGTTGTGGTCCTGGTTCAGCACGTGGTGCAGGAACTCCACCAACAAGGAGATATTCACTTCTCTTTCTGAGTGAGGGAACAGGGGATCTGCAAGGAATGCAACATTAGTGAGATGAGGTAAGAGATTGCACTGGAGTCCCAGCTTTGCAGAGATGGGAAGTGTAGCTGGGATCATGGAAGTAGAGTTCCAAGTGTGGGAGTGTGTAGTAGGTTTTGGAAGGAGGAAGTAATGTGTGGAACTGAGGTTCTCGTATGAGGACTATTAAAGTGGTCATAAGGTATTAGAATATCATTTTGTGCAAATTACCTTTCTGTCTGCTCTTTATTTTCTCTTGAGCCTACGTAGTTCCTGTGGATTTCCTCTCTGGGGCAGCAGCTTTCCCCACTATTGAATTCAAATATGATCTAGTCATGACAACTACAGATGTTCTTGTCTTTGTCCTGTAACAATGGGGTTATGCATTTTCCACTGCCTCTGAAACAAATGCCAAAATTTGTAAATTCTGTTTGAAATGAGGAAAAATGTACAAGGAAATGAATTTGATTGGAAGATGTCACATCTTCAGTATGGAGCTATAAATTAACTGACCATATTAACATAATGTAAGTGGGACGTGGGAGAGCATGTTAGCAAAGACACTCAGTGCAAAAATGTTTTTAGTGTCTTTATTTCTATTTAATTTAATGGTAAGTGGATATTTCCTTTCCAAGGGAGCTGAAAACTGCCAAAACTTTCTTGCTGCACTCTGGGCTGTTTAGTCGTGATTAAAAATATCTGTGATAGGAGCTCATCTATACCTTGGTGTTTCTGTGTATCTGAGTCATCATTCATATTTGGACTGCCAGGGTTTGGAGGAGAATTGTAGCAATAACATCCTGAGAGAAGAGGTATTTGATGTGGATGCATCAACAGTCAGGAAAATCAGTGATTCTCAGGCTGTTTCCATTTCAACAGTGCACGTGGGAAGGTTGTGGATTTTTAAGAAATTGGTTGGAAATCCGGTTATATGTACTGACAAGAAGCGGGAGAACTCAAAGCAAAAAGAGGTGTCATGTCCGGTTTAGAGGTTGCAACCTTAGCAAATCAACAAACTGCAACTGGATAATGTCTTTTTAAATGCTCGCAAGGGTTGCACCTTGTTGGATAACATCTGTATGCTAGATTTGGAAAACTCCTGCATAGACAAATAGGTTCTGTTCTATGATTTGTTTGATCCCCACTGAATACATGGAAGCTGGATTTGGCATGCCTGGTTGCAGTTGCTGCTTGGGTAGTGCAAATCAGAGGAAATTAAAAAGTCATGCGTTGAACAAAATCATGAAAATGAAGAATCATGATATTCGGAAATGATACTTTTGTTTTTTTAATGAATGTACTTTTGAGTGTTTCCAAACCTTTTCAGTGAAGAATTTTCAGTTCAACCTTGTGTATAAATGGATTTTCTTTATAAAAATAAAAATTAAAAAAAAAGCTAGGTATGGTTCTTACTTACCAGTTCGGAATTGTGATTAGCCTAGCACAGTGGCCAGCACACCTGGTCTCCCTACAAAGACCTGAAGGGTTTATGTGTGCCTGAGGTCACCTGCTGAAATCCGTAGGAGCAGATGGTGACAAAGTAACCGCTTTCACAATAAACCCAACTATTTTAAAAGAGCAGATGAACAGTCCAATAGTCAAAGAATAATGAAGATTTTTTGTGTGCACAGCGTGGGTGAATAAAAATTGCTGCTTGTCATAGCACTTCAGTTTCCTGATGTTTTGGTCTGAATTTGCAACCCTGAGTTGCATGCATCCTTTTTTTCCAGGGAGTAGAAATAGATGCTTTTTTCCTTTTCTGTATGTGTACTGGATAAACCCAAGTATCTTTCTTTTTTCTGCAGTTTTTTTTATATTTGTCTTAATAAAAATATAAGTACTGTAGTAAGTTTTGAGAGCACGCAGAACTCTCAAGTATAAAGTGTAGTTTCTCTGCTCCGTGTATGTCACTGATTGCATTATTTATTATAACCGGATCTGTGACAGCAAAGCAAAGTAATATTACAGCAAAACACAGGATTATACTGTAAGAGTCGGGCTGCGTTCAGCATCAGTGCACGCTGACAGTTTTATGCCTATAGGTCAGTCCCTTGGTTAATAGATATTTCCTCCCTTTCTCCAAGCCATCACTAGAAGCCCAGGGCTCCGGGTTACGGGAGGGTTTGCCGGGCGAGCGTGGCGGCACGTGGTTTGTCTCTCCCCCTGCGTCCCCCATGCTCAGTGTGTCTCTGCACACACTGTTCAGTAAACAAACTTTGGAGAACCAGAGCAAGCTGGTTCAGAGCAGCCAGTTCATTCACACAGACCTCTTGGAAAGCGATGCCTTTGCGCAGCCCTGACGTACGGGCTGAGGGAAGTGGAGAAGTTAGTATTTATGTTTTCATTAATGCTTTTTATAGCTGTGAGCCAGCTGTAGCTAGTTAGCATTAGCCTAGGACATCTATTAGCGTGCAGTCCTCTTACGCAGGATAAAGGGCTTCTGATGGAAACAGAGTTGTTACTCATGGTACTCACGGCTGTGTGTTTACATGAAGGCTGTTTGTGCTGACATAGGATATATATTAGAACAGCACGCACCTTTTTAATGAACAAATTTTCCAGGATTCAAGAGGATTTTGTGTAAAAACTTTTTAGTGTATCAAATGATGAGATTTCCATCTTTAAATGGCTTATTGCTTGTTTAAAAGCTGTTCTATGTAAATAATGCTCTGCAGCTATGCAGATACTAGAAGTATTTTCTATTTAGCTTTTAGGATATATTGGGAATAAGCAGTATTCCTGCAAGTCTAAAACACACTACTTTGGACTGTTAAATTTTTTGCTGTGAATGATGTAAGCAGCTGGCAGTAGCACAGGGTGAATTGGACCTAAGGGTTTGGCCTAGAGGAATTGATGGCTCAGCTGTCCTTCTCTGGTTTCTCCCAGTTCTTGCTTTTTTGGGTTTTTTTCACCTCTCCTTCTGGAAGCTAGTTAGTCAGAAGGGTATTTAAAAATAAATAACAAAAGCAACTGCAAAACAGAGAAAGAGGAAGGCACAAGAAGTGTTGTTTTTAGAGCTCCAGTGTGACAAGCACCATGGTCTCTGGTATTTGCGTCAATATGACAATTTCCTTTCCTGGTCAGTCAGCATTCCCCAAACAATTCTGATGGCTCTATTCATCCAGGCAACCACAGAGGTGCCTAAAGAAAAAGCAGGAAATTTTGTCTATACTCTGCTTTGCAGGATTTCCATAGAAGGTGTGGAATGAATTTAGTGCTTTCTCACAGCTAATTTAGTAATTTTAATAGTTAAAGCTTTGGAATGGAAAGTTTCAGCACTGGTTTCTCTCAAGTTGTCTTCTCCTGAGGAAGGTAGATTGAACTGAAGACCATTATTTTTGTTCCTCTTCTTCCCAGGTCTTTTGCCTCTACTTGCAGTGTGTTTTACAGACTAGAGAAGATTCCTGAGCCTTTGTAAAATGGTCTCAGCTTGAATTTCCATTCTGTTATCTTTGTCACAGTCCCACCAGTTGTCAGTGATAAATTATTGCAGTCAAGAGGAATTCAAAAAGTTCATTGTAAAAAGCTTAAGTTTGCCTCTTTAAGCCTAACCTCCTCATGAAAGCGTTGATTACATCAGCCATCATCATGTCAAAATTTTACCTTTATGGTTTACAAAAAGAAGCTTTATAATGCTATTCTTTTTCATCTGCACAACAGTATCTGTATGTGAAACTGCTGAGTAGCCTCAGATGCCAATGTCAACTCACATGACTGAGCTGTAGTCTTACCAAGACAAAAAGTCGGGTTATCTCCCAAAATTGAATCACTTCTGTTCAGATAAATTTCCTCCACCCATCCATTTAGGTACACCACCCTTAATGATCCACTTGAAAAGAATGTGACAAGCTCTTGAAAGCTCTGTGAGACTGTGGAAGCTCATGAATTATGCGTGTTCAGTGCCTACAGCCCTAACCTCCAAATACAGGTGGGGAAATTTACATCTGCAGTATCTAGACTTCCCTACAGATCCTGTTCTGTGATTTGGTTCTGTATTACCTTTACAAATGTGGTCAAGGCTCAGTTCACTCCAATTTCAAAGTCAGCTGCTCTTTTGAGGACCAGAAGAATAATTTCTTAGGGGCAAAGTCAAGCTTTGATGTGCTTGCATTCTTCCTTTTAATGCAAACCAGCAAAATTGTGCTGGAATGTTTTGCACCATTTGGTAAATGTGCTGGAAACTTGTTCATTGTGATCTGAGGGAAAACATTTTTGCTCATATTTACTATTCTACTAAATGCTTCATAAGCAGTTTTTTTTCTTATGTACAAGGAAATGACCTATTCGGTGTCATCACTTGCCGGCCCTTGGGCTTGTTTTGAACTGACTGTTCTGCCATTCAGGGTCCTTGCTCATTTGTTCCTCATGCCCTTGTGACTGAAACAAAAACCTCTGTGCAAGAACTTAGACTGGAAGAATGTGGATAATTGGGAAAAGCAGTTTTGCCCAACCAAGTTTTCCCAAAAGATGTCTGGGACCATCAGCATCGTGCTGCTGGCTTTGGATACTGTGGTCATAGATCAGTGCATCAGATGCTGTATTACAGGACCCTGTAGCCTAAAAAGCAACATCTTTCTCCTCCAAACATTTGGCAAAGGTGTTTTACTGTTTTCTCAAAGTTCATATTTCTGTGTCATCTAACTGAACACAGCCAAATTTAACATAGCCACATCTTGACTGCCCAGTCCTTTCCCTGAGTCAGTTGCCGATTGTCTTTAATTTTTCATTTTAATTTATGGCTAGCTTTCCCAACATTCAAAGAACACGTGTTTGAAGGCAAAGAGGCATTTTTAACCCTAGCAGGGTACCCAGTTACACCTTGGATTTTGCCATTCCTCAAATGCTATGATAGTCCAGGTTAGTACATAATTATATCCTGCAGCCAAGTGAAATATTTTTTACTAAATCTGGCAGGAGATTTTATAGTTAGTTTTGGATTTTTTTTCCTAATTACTTGAGAATGGTCTTTTTCTTGTGTGTTCTGTCCATAGGATCCTAATGAGGCACACAGTATGTGGGAGGCAGGGATAAGAGAAAGATAAAGCTGTAATTTCTGTCATCAGGCAGTACTGGGTTGACAACTACTAATTTTATCTAATCTATTCACTATATACCTCACTCCATATGCTGAGTAATTGCCAGAAAACTCCCTTCTCTTGGCCCCTTTGCAAAATAGCTTAATGCATCTTTTCTCTCTCTGTATATATCTGTATTATGTTAGTATATTTCAGATTTGAGAAATAATTGTTTTGCCAACTTGAAAAAAAGAAACCATTGTCTTGAGGTTCAAATGTACAAATGGAATGGATGCTGAAGAAGAGGGAGCTTTAAGGAGATACTGGAATTGGAGACCTTGTTGGTATATTTGGGAAATTCATTCCTACTCAGTACAACTCACTACAATAAAGATAAAAGACAGCAGAAAAAATTAACACTGATTTCTGTAGATTATTTACATGGCCCATTGTTCACACACACATTTTTTTCATCCATCTGTTAAAAATTGCTAAAGCATGTGAGCACTAAGCTAACTGCTGCGTATCTCATGTGCCCAGTCTGATGGGGTATGAACCTGGTTAAGGTTTCTAGACATTTGGTGATAATTGGTACATGTACCTTATGGCAGAAAAGTGAAAAAAAATTATTGTTCATATAGTGCCATTTAACAGATTTTCATTTCTGTTTTTGTTTGGAAATGCTGAGTTAATATTCCAGATTAATCTGAATTGGTGGTCTCTGCTAAAATTAAAGTTACAGTGTCTATAAGTCAATTGTCACTTCATGTTGAGCGTTGAAAACTGTTAAGTGGAAACTGTGTCTATATACCAGTGACTGACAATATCTGAATTACACCCTTTTTTTTCCCCTAGTTATCAGTGACCTTTAACTACCAGTTTCCTCCACCAGTCAAGTCCCATTTTTTCAATCACCCACATTTAAAAGCTCAGATGTTTTGTTCTCAGCAGTACTTCTGGTTTATGTGAGTGTGTTCTTGCAATTAGTCAAACTCAGTTCATCCTGTTGTGAAGAAAATGTTGACTGACCAGGCTTTTCCAAATGGGGAAGGAGAAGAGAAGGTAAGGTTGGAGGAGTGTTCCCATACTGGGCACCTTAGGTCAAGGATGAATGCACAGAAAGGTGTTGAAATCTTTGGAGAAGCTGTAGGCAATAAGTGAAAGTGATGATCTTGTTGGGCAGCTTCCCATGGGAGTTGGCAGGATGGTGATATATGAAAGATGTGTAGGGTTAATTCTTTATTGAGCAAGTCACCATCCCTTCTGGCTTGTGTTTGCTAAACTATCCAGTAGGAAAGTGGGAAAATAAAAAAGAAATCCAAAGCAAGCTCTTTTTACTAAGGAATTATGACTGTTTTCATTTTCAACATAATGAGTGGCCCTGAAAATTCAGAACCTTCAACCCATGCCCCCCACTCCCTTCCTCCACTGCCCTAGCAATGCAGAAAAATGCTGATAATCACAGTTTCCCTCTTTGCTGAGGCTTACCTGTACAGAGAATTCATAGGGAGATGAATGCCTAATATCTGGGTTCACATTTAAACTGTTAATTTCCCATAGTAAAATTGTTTTGTTATGCCCATCTGAAGGAATTTTAGTCTGGCTAGGGATTAGTGCCAGAAAGTTGTTCAGTGATAGCTTGTCCAGTGTTTTTCCCCCTAAATGCTTCGTGAGTCACCTTCCATCTTCTGCCCTTGGTCTAGGGACTAAGAGTTCTCTATTCATCTTCATAGCAGCAGCACTCAAACTAGATATCACGCAGTTCTCGACAACCCCTCCACTTCTGAGAGGCAGGAGAGAGGGAAGACCACCCTAGTGTGCTTATGGAGAAGGCAGGAATGCCAGTGCTGAAGGAGAGTGGAACGGAGGGGGGCTTTTGGGCCTCAGAGGCCAGGGTGACTATGGCCATGGGGAAACGTGACCCCATGGGAGACTGCTGCACTGGCAAGCCTGAGCATATGCACAGGCAGAGAGCAGAAGCCCAGAAAACATGTGGCTCCTGCTGTT
This sequence comes from Pipra filicauda, assembly GCF_003945595.2. Taxonomy (NCBI): domain Eukaryota; kingdom Metazoa; phylum Chordata; class Aves; order Passeriformes; family Pipridae; genus Pipra; species Pipra filicauda. The sequence goes on along the minus strand of NW_024104273.1, from coordinate 864,159 downwards.
GCTGAACCCCATCCTGCCAAGTCTCCATGGAGGCCTATAGTACAGCTTCAGTAGCTTCTGGCAGCCACGGGCTCTCTGCATTGCTCATTTGTCCTTTGGCTAGAGCTTGCAAAGCACAGCTCCATCAACAACTTATCACATGCTCTGCTCTTCTGCCTGAAGCTCTCCAGTAGCACATGCCCTTTCTCCTTTCCCCTACTTTGTGCACTACTTAGTGTGTGACCTGCTATTTCAGAACACCCTACAGTTTGCATGGCTTCTTGCAGTATGTAAATGCATTCTCTTCCCAAAGAACTAAAAATCTATTCTTTTTAAGACCTGACAATTAAGGTGATTACAAAATAGCCAGAGGGAGAATGAATTTGAGTTAGGTCACTGGGACCATTTGCAGTATCTCAGCAAAGACTAATTCAGCTCACAGTGAAGTGTGTTTGAAAGCATGTGCAGTGTTTGTGAGCTGGAAGCAACCCCTGCCTGTGGGTAGCCTGATATTTTCCACTATGAAAAATTCTTGTGACCTTTTGTTTGCAAAGCTGTTTCAACTCCATTGTTTGCTGTAGACGTTTGATGTTCAGAGGGGAATGCCCTCAAGGTGGGAAAATGCCTTGTTTTCTTTGGCAGCAGGTACAGCTGGCTCTACCATGGAAACAGTTGGGGTTGGTAAGAGAGAAGGGGAGGGACATAAGAGGTAGACTTTCCTCCTCCAGCCTGAGGTTCATGCCACCCCAGGCAGGAAATATTTCAAGATGAGAGACAGAGAGCTGAAGTAAAACTGTTTCCAAACCATTCTCCCAGTTAGGGTATAGACCACACTGTTCCAGCTACCTTTGTAGGGACATCACAAGATACTTTCCATATGCATGAAGCAGCCTGGGTGGTACTTACCTGTAAGCTTACCCAAGGCTGACATCTTTCCTCTTTCTTAGGCAGCAGGACTCAAATGTCCCCTGATTCAAACAGTCTGCTTGAGCTTTGGACCTGCTAATATAAATAGACATTGTTTAACCATATGTTGAAAAGCATAGGTGCAAATACTACAAAGAGTTGTAATACCAGATTTCTGCGTTTTATATATATATATATACACATATACTAAAATCTGAATGTGTCATCTGTTGATTTCAGACTATTTAACCTTACCACCTTCAGACTCTAAACAGGAAGGTTTATTAAGTTTTGTCTATATTTACCTTGTAAGTTAAAAAAACCCAACACCACAAAAACACAACTTAGAATATGTGGGGGGGTGTGTATATATATATATATATTTATGTGAATGAATGATACTTATAAACTTTGTGTTTACTCTGTCTAGACCTATGTTTTCTCCCAGAGCAGCACAGCCTATTGCGGTTTTTGGATCAGGCTGTTCTTTCCATTTTCTGCTGTTTTATCAGCCATGAATTTCTGTTTCCACAGCACAAACTTGAGATCTCTATACAAAATATACTTTGCAGTCAGTATACCATTTATCAACGGGCTTTAAAGTCTTACCTTTCTCTCCCCAGTTCAGTGTTATACGATAGAAAGAGATGAATATTGCTAAATAGTTACTATTTGTTGGCAGAATTGATGTGCCATGTAAAGCAAATAATTACACATACAAATAGTACTGGTAGTCACAGCTATTTCTCTTGCATACGCACATAAGGGATTTACACACTTGTAAGGTCATATTTTGCTTACATAAATGATCTTATCTTCTTGCACCCTGTATCATGTGGTATTCCAAACATTGCAGGGAACATGAAAAATGTCAAATCATTTTGGTATATGGGATACAATATAGACTACTTACAGAACATGTAGAATAGGGTAGTACAGTGATTAGTATTTTATTCAGGAATTTGTATTTTGATTGTTTTGTGTTTAAAGCAGTTTGTTGATTCAGGGTGAGTAAAAGTTTTCTCTGAACAATTGAAGTGAGCAGGGCTAAGGAGTTGTTTCTCTGAAAGGAGCTGAGAAATTAAAAAGAACCCCAAAAAGTAGCATTGGAGGAGGAAAGAGAGTTAAGAGATGTTTTTTTAAGAAGATCTGTTAGAACTGCAACACTGTAGGAGTCACTGACACTCTTCCAAAGGTGAGAATGGAGGGTAGGCTTGGGACTAGCATTTCCTATTTGCCCTGTGTGGAAAAAGCGGAGAGAACACTCTAGTTCTTGGATCTGATACAAGAAAATAAATCCCAGAATGTGTTAATCTGGGGGGAGTGGGAAAGGGAGGAGAGGAAGGAGATGTGGGAAAAGAAGAGGAGGAGATGAACATTCGTCCTATTTATTGTGGTTTGAAAGGTGTGCCTGGGACTGGTTGTTGGGGATTGGGTTAAGTGGTAATTGAGTAACAATTTATTAATCCGATAATCATTAATTCTAACCAGATAAAGAGTGAGGGTAGGAGAAACTGTGTGTTTAAACAAACGTGGTTTTAGTTGAGAGCAACTCTCTGTTACTCAAAGGGACTGGAGGGAGGGCTCTACTGGACATTGCCATATTCCTTTCTCAAGGAATCCTTCAAACCCCGATTGAGCTGTTTTTCGTGGTGGATTGACCCAAGATTTGACCCTGCTTCCTTTTTGTCCCATCATCTGCTCTCCTAGAGGTTGTGTGCACCTTCATTGCTCATGTCTGTGGGTTGCTGGGATTTTCCCACTTGAAAAACACATTCCTCCATGTTACTCCTTTAATTTGATACAAACAACTGGCAAAGAGTAAGTACTTCTTTATGAGTAGCTGAACACTGTCTTGAATAAAAGAACATTTTTAAGCTTATATAGGCATGTTACGAGTGAAGGGCAAGAAAAGATGAAATGACCCCTATGTGAAGTTACTTTTCTCTTATTAAAAAAAAGCCAAGAAACAAACCCTTTATCATGTAAGGGATTTTAAGTCTTGATTGCATTATCAAGGTCTTTTTACTTTCTTCATCTTTCCACTTCTTGCAATTCTGCTAAAAAATCTTGATGTTATTGATGGAGTGACGAAACACAAGAACTGAGGTAATTACATTAAGGGAATACTGAAAAAAAAGCCTCATATTCCAGTTTTTCCTGCTATAAAGACTTATAGCTACTTTCTTGCTTTAAACTAGCATAATATAGCAATATTAAGCATTTCTGATGGTATTTAAAACTGTCTGGTAAATGTTTTAAACAGGTTGAGAAAAATTTGCTGTGACTTTGTTGGTAGACTCTTACATTGGCCTTTTAGAAAGAGGAGTTAGGTAAGAAACTGAGGAAAGATGTTGCTATTTGAATACTTGAAGTCATGATTCATTTAATGCTTTAAATAAATATGGAATTTTTAACTAGCATACATTTATTTAGGTCCAGATTATCATTTATGAGTTGCTTGACATTCCAAAAACCAGGGAACAAAAGACTCCTTATACATAATTTTAAAAGGTGTGGCAGTCAGGTAGGATTATCTCTTTAACTGTGTCATAGTATCTTGCTGTTTTGTTAGGGCATTTTACCCTTTTATTGTTTCCTAGAGAAATATAGTAAGCCAGGCACAAATAAGCTTTTAATTTTTTAAAAAGTACTTCTTTTAACTATAGATAGGTATATTAGGCAACAGTTAATTTAGTCATGAAATCTTCAATAAACTGAAGTGGAATGCAGCATTTTATCCCTAAACAGTAAGAAGTCACAATTACTATACCAATTTTTTTTAACAAATATGATTACTGTTTGAAGTCATATAACTAGTAATACCAGCTAATAAATACTCTCAGTCTCCCTGAGAAACAACCAGCCAGTAAACTAGTGAACAGTCAAATAAGTACGATACTTGAGGCTTTTTGAGAAGGATCAGTCATTTAGCATAGCTTGGTACCCAAGAAAAAGTCATTTATTTTCCTCCTGTCAATCCTGTTTTTCCATTATTTTGTGGTCTCCTCAAAGGCCAAGATGTATGACATCTTTTTGCCTAGCCATGGTGACACACGGTGCTGTGAAACTAATTCTGCCATGTATTTGTTGTCTTTTCCTTTGGAAAGTTAAATCTTTGGCATATTGTTCCATTGGACATCTGAGCAAAATTTGCTTTGGTGTTACTGGGTTTTCCTTTTCTGGTGTGACACCATTATAGCGGTACCACAAAGGGAAATCTTCTGGATGTTTGTATGACATATTTTTTAATAAATATTATTACTATTTGAAGTCACATAACTAATAATACCAGCTAATATTTCAGGAACATTTCAGGAAAACATGCGCCCTAGGTTTTGCTATACTGATAGTGCCCCAGAGTATTTTTGAGCTAAATGGGGGAGTTTATATGAAATTGCATCAAATATTGGAAGTATTAATAAAACTCTGGCCTTACCACAATCATGATAAAATTTTGAAAAGCCACCTTGTCTTTACAGGCTGACTGGAAGGAGCTACCAGGTTGCTCTCAGAGATTTGCCCCTTTATTGCAAACTCTTTAGAGTTCAGTCTTGACAAGTAGTGAGGGATCAGGAGAGGAACCACCCTTTCTAAGGAGCCAGAGAAGATCAGCTTTGGAAATTATTCGATGCTGGGGAAAGCAACCTACTCTCTGTTGTACCCATATGACCTACATTCAGGAACTATGCCTGGGTTAACTGCCTGTATAGAATAGGTCTGTTTCATGGGGGCCTTACCCTACAGTTGTTGAAGTCAGGAGGTATAAATGGTGCATATTTAACCCTGGAATAATACTGTGAAAGCCATAGTTTAGTGATAATGCAATCCATCTGCATGCCCAGGAAAGCAGGACATGGCATTCAGTCTGTCTTAGCTCAAGAACCATTTGGCATGCATAATTTTGTAGATACAAGGAAGAGGAGGGAACAGTCTTCTGTATTTTCAACAGTTAAAAATCACATAAGGTTTAAAGGGCAGCAGGGGTATGTGCATGCCTTTGAATTTTCTTAAGAGAAAGTTTGTATCTTACTTGGTCAGAGGAGGAAGAGAGCTTTGATATCCCTGATCCACATACAGTCAAGCCAACATGTTCCTGCTTGTAGAGTTAGAGTAAGGTTCTGTTCTCTGTACACACTGATCAAAACTCATATGATACACATTCTTAGGTGTTCCTGTAGATTTCTCAAACTTTGCTTAGACAAATGAGTTGTAGTGCTGAGGGATAAAGCCCAGAGAAATTGTGCATAATGTCCACTCAAGCTTCAGACCCATCTGCAGGATGACTTCTTTCATCAGGGTGAATAAACTGTGTTTCATATTTGTTTTAAATTCTGAAATCTTCTGCAAGCAGAACATGTTTCATATTTAGACAGAAAATATTCAGATGGGCTTCATCTTTCCAAGAGTGCTTTGGAGTAAGAACATTTAAAACATTGTCTCATAAACTGAATCACAACAAACAGCTCTCAAAGGCTACTGGAGTTCAGTGAGAGGTTTGGGAAGTTACCAGTAGTTATGTATTACATCAGGTGGTGTAATAAGTATCTTGTAAGTATTTTCACTTCCTCTGTAATGCTAAGTCTAGGTGCAAGTGTACATAATCACTATTATCTCCATATGATGGACAGGCCTATTTTGTGTGCATATTCACATATGATAATACTGTCCCTCTCTGAAAATAAACATAAGTTTGTCAGTGGTGGAGGGGAGGTAAGTCTCTCCGTAATAAATCGCCGAGTGCCTGTCAGAAAGAAGCATAGATACCTCATTTGCCCTGCTGAATTTTTGATAGTTAAAGACCACCGTTAGCATCCTATGCAGGAGTTGATTTTGTTTTTATTTTGCCTGATACCTCTGTGAAAGGAAATATTTAATAATTTTTTCCCATAAATGTTTACCCGTAGCTCTCCCAAATTAAGAATGTCTCACTCTACAGGAATGTGAACTAAAAACCAAATAAAGCTTGTAGGCTTCACAACACGGTCATTTGTGCCAATGCTTTGGCCTGTGCTTAGAGATGACCCAGAGTCTGATGATTTATATCCATTTAGTTCTTTAAAAACAGCAAACATAAGTTCTTTTCTTTTTTCCCCCCCCTCTTTAAATCAGCAAGAAAAATTTGCTGGTTTTGTCACTGCATCCTTAAATAGGTAGTATTTTGCTCATTATGAAAAAAGAAGTTAACCGTCTGTGATTCTTGCAAGTATGAAGTGATAAACTAAAGGAAGAAGTGTTTGCAACAGTCTCATTCACCAGATCTGCCTCAGTCTGAGAAAAGGAAATGCTAAAGTGAATAAGTTAATTTGAGCATAGTAGTTGTTCACTCTAGTATATTTTGACAGTTGCAGATGTCACTAAAGGATTTTTAAACAATTTTTAAAGTTTATAAATAAAACAGAAAGCTAGTATAGCAGGCCATTAAATAGCATCCACATTTGAGGCTTTAGGTAAGTTAAATAAATTCAGTAAACTACACAGAAGATACATGAGAAGATGTGTGTCAGAAGTATAGTGGCTGGTAGTTGGACACACATTGAAATTTGAGTTTGAAAGCCTGACCTTCACTTTTGAAGACTGTTTTAAATATTCGGTGTTAGTGAACTGATTCTGCTGGGCAAATTAGGTTATGTGTTTGTGTGGTTTTGTAGTGTATGGCTGTAAATGCACATTGGCAAACTGAAAAGACTAAATGGAATTTAAAATATGCAAAAAAGTAAACTTTTTGTGAGGTTTTAAACATGTTTTCCATTAGACTGGCTTTCAGTGATTTTGAAGGTTTTCTGCTGTTCCTTTTAGGTAGCTTATGTTTTTTAATTGGCTTGTCTCTTCTGCAGTTATAAAATTAAAATGTGATATTGTTTCTAATGTTATATACACTATCATTTATGTAAATACTTTGCTTAAAAATTATTTTTACAAGTGTTATTCTTACAAGTTGGGAGGATTCAGACCAATGTTTCCATCAAAACTAAGCCAAAGGAAAACTACTTGAGGCAGGAAGGTAGTGATGGACCTTCAGCTGGTGGTAGAAAGCCCGTTTGTTTTTATGCTTCATTATGGGTGCAACCAAAGCTGTGATCTTTCACTGGGTAAGTCTGTGCTAAATTATTCTCTTTCTCTCTGAAGTGGCTTGAAATTAATCTGACTCCACATCCATCTCCCCAAATCTCCTCACCCCAGTGAACTGTCTTGTCACCACAACATTCCAGGATGCCCATTCAGGTGAGCTGGAACAGCTGTTTGTGATGCCAAGTCAGCAAATTGATGCAAAAGAAAAATAGAATCATAGAATCACAGAATAGTTTGGGTCGAAGGGACCTTTAAAGGCCATCTAGTCCAACCCCCCTGCCATGGGAAGGGACATATTCAACTAGATAAGGTGTCTCAGGGCCCTGTGCAATCTGACCTTGAATGCTTCCAGAGATAGGGCATTTACCACCTGTATGGGCAACCTGTTCCAGTGTTTCACCACCCCCCTTGTAAAAAAAGTTTTTTCCCTACATTTGGTCTGAATCTACCCTCTTTTAATTTAAAACCACTACCCCTTGTCCTATCACAACAATATCTATTAAAAAGTTTGTCCTCATCTTTCTTGTAAGCCCCGTTTAAATATTGAAAAGCCATGATAAGGTCTTCCCAGAGCCTTCTCTTTTCCAGACTGAACAACCCCAGCTCTCTCAGATTGTCTTCATATGAGAGGTGCTCCAGCCCCCTGGTCATTTTTGTGGCCCTCCTCTGGACCTGCTCCAACAGGTCCATGTCTTTCCTGTGCTGAGAACTCCAGAGATGAATGTAGTACTCCAGGTTCATAACTTTATTTTTGTGTCTGAGATGTGTTTGTTAAATTCAGATCAGTTCCCTAATCTGATTTCTTGTGCTGCTTCAACCTGTTTTGCCATCACAGTTATAAGAGAGGACAGGGGACAGCTTAAGGCTGGGAAATCAGTAGTGTACGGCAGATAGACCTTCATTTGGTTCCTCCATTCCCTGACATGAAACTGGTTTTTAGTTTGTGGATGATAAATTTGTGGAATTTTTAGTTTGTGAATGCTAACCTTGTTGATACCACCTGACAAATAGTAATTTCAGGTCTGAAAGTTCAATATGAATATATATATATATTTCTGCATGGATGTGTGTATGCATCTACTTTTGCATAAGGAAAAATGTTTACTTTAAAATTTTACTGGTTTTGTAGAGCATGAAAAATATGGAATTTTTTGATTTTACAGAAAAATCCTTTAGTGGACATAACTTCAAGTCACAGAAAACAAAAACGATCTTGAAATCTACAGAGCACTCAAATGCATGCCATGAGAAGTTGAATATTTTCCTAGCTGAATCTGGTCATTAAAAAGTTTAGTTTGTGGGGAAGTGTAGGTGGAGATGTTAATATTTCTTTCATTACTCAACTAGAAATTTGAAAACAATGTAAAAAGTTTCCTGTGTCCTGAGATTGCCTATGTTAAATTTCAGTCCAGAATCAGTTTTAATATCACAAATCTTATACAAAGCAATTTAATCATGGAAGGTCATTTTGTCTGTTTCTAGGCAGCCCAAGTATTCTGACCCTCAGCATTGCAAAGTCGGATTTCTGTTTTCTTTGAGTGGTTTCACTTAATACAGACTTAAGTCATCAGACATAGTAGATGTTGTTATTTCTTTTCACGTCATTATTCTTTGTTTTACCCACATACTGCAAACTGCCCTCATAACAGATCATTGTAATTTGATTTGATTATACAGAGGTGTTGGAAAGGACTTGGAAAGACAAAGAGAAAGCATTCCTTGCCTTCTTCTGGAAGGGTTGTTTTTCAGGAAAACTTTTGACTAAAACCTTTTGAAGTGCAAAACTTGTGTGGAAGTTCTTACTGTACTTTAAAATGTTGCTGCAGTGCTGAAAGATAATATTCATGCTTTCTGGGAGCATCACTTTGTGAGCAGCTGTGATAAGATTCTAAGCCATTTTTTGTGTAATGTAAATACCAGGTACTTTATTTCTGCCCTGTGTAGACCTCAGATAAGTTACTTTGAAAATACTGATAATTTAATTGTTTTCCGATTTAATGTTATTCAAATGAAACTACAGGTAAGAAAACTAGAAAGTATTTAAAATCCAGAGGATTCATTCTCCCCTTACTCCATTTCACCCACTGTGATATTGAAGTCATGCAACCCATTCTGCAACTGCAAATACCCAAAGTTTGAGCCACTTCTTAACTCCTAATGCAGTGGTCAGGGTTAGGCAATCTTTTCTGGCAGCTTTAATAAACTGAGTCAGTAGAAGAAGATCATTGTAGTAATTATCATAATTTAACAGTTACAGCAGTAGTTTCCATTTCTGTGTTTCTAAACCTGAATAAATAACACCATGTAACTACTGTTAAGTAGACGAATTGTCTCTCTTCTTTAGGTACTCAGAAATACTGGTGGATAGGGGTTTTCCCAAGTGTGTGTCCTTCCAGGCCAGCATGAGCACCCTCTATCTAGGTGTTGAAGTAGTTGTTTGGAAGTGATGAGCTGTTCCTATGACCTCATTTTGGAAAAACTGCAGACAGTGTTTCTCTCTGGCACCTGGTGGCTGCTTGCCTTCTTACCAAGGTTTGTAAGCACTGACGCTGCAGAAGTTAGCCGGAGTTACCAAGACAAATGTGTATTGATGCTGTAAGATTTCTGTTCTGTTGTTGACTTGTGAGTGTAAAACAGAAAGAGCTTCTGTTCACTTTCAAGTTCTCTTCCTACCCTGCTCACTGTAATCTTTTGTCAACTGGTCTGTTTTAGCTAGAAAAAAGTATTGCCCACTAAGGAACTATAACTGACTTCCACAAAAGATTCTTGCCACTTCATCAATTGGATGTTGTTCATGTAGCTGTATTTACAAAGTTGGTTTGTCCCAGCTCCTACGACTTAATAACAATGTAATGATAATTCAAAATTATAATACAGAATATACAAATATATATTTTATATATATACACGTTTTTATATATGCAAATATATATTTTATAATATAAATATACAAAATATGCACTGTTTATAAGGGGTTTAATGCATTAACATGCCAGCTGTAGGATTAAAACTAATGTCCACTGTGTAAAAGGAAAAAATGAGGAATACCGGGAATCTTCCGTTGATACCTCATTGAAATTTGGGGTCAGCAGGTATACAAAGGCCAGTATATCCAGTAGTTAAAAACACATGTAGTATAGCAGATTGGGGAGAGAGGGAAAATTAATGGGAGAAGACAGTTATGAATTCAAATTAAACAATTGTAGGATGAAATTAAACTTTTTTTTTGGTGTTTCATCCCGAATCAGATGATACCACATTTGTTTGCCCTACAAGAACATAAATTTTTGTGTGTCCTGTGGATAAATAACTTTTTGGTCAAGAAAGGAATGTTTGTGGTGAATTAGACTTCCATACAAATTGAAAAAAATTTAAAATCTAGTTCTCTGTGTGGAACATTTTTATCATATTTTGTGGGACTGCCTTTAAAAAAACCTATTTCGGTAACTGGCTTAAAAAGAGCAGTGAAATATGGGTCCTTCCTGTTGCAATTTTGAAATTAAAATTAGTGATAATGATACATCCAGATGGGGTTAGGTACAGGTAGTAGTTACCTTTTCCCCAAGAAAATTCTCATGAGTGTTTCTCCCCCTTTTCATTGGAAATGCATGTAAACCACTTTTGGAAACCATAGGTACAGTTACACTGTAAAATCCAGATCAGATCCTGCAGTTGCTGTTGGGATTCAACACTGCTTAATGCTTAGCAGAGTCCAGGTAAGGTAAGGCAATGGAGGAGGTTGGAATAAGTCTCTCTTTTTAGCAAGGTTCAGGATCATCACTGGACTTCTCCACTGACTTACCTCAAATACCCAGTGGCATTCAGGCAGGCTGCTGTTCCCACTGTTCCCACACCTAGGCCAGTACCTTTGTTTCAGGTTCATACAAAGGCAGCAGGCTGTTCTCATGTCACCTTGTTCAGGATCAGGGCCTGAACTCCACCCTGGTGGCGCTCCAGGAGGACAGCTATAGTCATGTTGGCACCGGGAATGGTACCAGCAGTCTCAACCTCTTGGTCTTTCTGTAGAGGACCCAGGCTTTTTTTGTTTTCTTTCTAAATTTGATCAATCCTTCCACAGTGGGATGAGGGAGAGAATCGGAAGAGTAAAAGTGAGAAAACTCATTGTTTGAGATAAAAAAACATTTTAACAGGTAAAGCAAAAGCTGCACACTCAAGCAAAGCAAAACAAGGAATCATTCACTGCTTCCCATGGGCAGTCATGTGTTCAGCCATCTCCACAAAATTCAAACTCTGCATCATGGATGATGGTGTCTTGGGAAGACAAATGCCATCATTCTGAATTTTCTCCCCTCTTTCTGCTTCTTAGCATGATGCCATATGGTCTGGAATATCCCTTGAGTCAGTTGGGGTCAGCTGTTCCAGCTGTGTCCCGTCCCAACTCCTTGTGCATCCCCAGCCTCCTCAGTGGTGGGGCTTAGTGAGAAGCAGAAAAGGCCTTTGACACTATGCAAGCCCTGCTCAGCAGTAACTAGAACATCCCTGTGGTATCAACACTGTTTCCATCACAAATCCAAACCATAGACCCATACTAACTACTCTGAAGAAAATGAACTGAATCCCAGCAAACCCAGTACATATGTTCAAATGTCTTTCTACAGTTGTTGTGAGAGAAGGAGGGGGGAAGACATCTGTATATTGCATTTCTATTTCTTACCATTCGGTATTGCTTCTGCTCACAAGCATACTTGGGTAAATATTCTTCGGTGTGCTGAATAAATATGTTTTGCCAAAACAAAGCCTTGAAAATTAATGAATAGTTACTGCATTAGAGGTTTCAAAAATATTTCTAGGAAAAATGGTTGGAAATTTTTCAAAGAAATAATTTTCTTTCAGATCAACTTGTAAAATAATGAAAACTTATGAAAAGCTTGGTACAAGCAAATGAAAAGTTGTGAAATTGCTGAAATGCTATGTTTTGAAACAGTGCCATTTTCCTACTCCAAAACCACTTGTTTAGAAATTCCAGTTTGGTTAGGATTTTTTTAACCTAGTTTCTTTAAATTGGTAAAGCAAAATACTTAAATTAATCTAAGTGGGATTCACTTACTATCTTTTCATTTTTTGTGTTTCTGTCTTGTTGATATTTTCACACTTCTTGAAGTGGGGGAATTTAGGAAACATGTTTTATAAGTGGGTGATCAGAAAGCACATTTATTAAAAATGTAGGCATTTCATCTCCTATTCTTGAGAATATTGTTTGAAGGCTTTGTCGCTTTTGTTTTAGCATATTTCCATATTGAAGTTTAGGGTACTTTCATGTTTCACCTTAGGAGTACATGAGTTACATAGTGTCACAGTGATCCAAAATCACAGTTTTCTGACATTACTTGGCAGTGGAGATAACACCATGGACAGCGTATTTCATGACAACAAGCAATGCATGAAAGTATAGCCTATATTTGTGTACAGTGTCATCAATGTCATATGCTGGTGGTTCTCTGCAACCTGTATCACATGTCCAGTAGAAAGGAACCACCTTAAAGTAACCTTCAGACCTCCCTCTGATGGTTCCTGATTGCTTTTTTCTGGGGATGAGGGTGAAGCCAGGCTGGAGGGGCAGCCTTAGGAGCCCGATTTGACATGCTTCTACACAAAGAGATCCTACTCAAGTGGAAAGCTTGAAAGGGAAAAATGCAACTGCTAAGATGCTGACAGTACTCAGAAAATTCAAATACTAGCCCTATTGCCTGTGCTTAAAAAGCATAAGCAGCAACGACTGATGATTAAATGGCTGCACCAAGCTTTGATCTGGTTTTGTGACACTGGTGCTCCAGTGAGGATTAGGGCGTGTACCCTGATCTCAGATGCTCTGCAGTCACGGAGAAGTCCCTGTCCTGATGTCTCCTCGGTGCAGTACCCTGAAGACTGAATTAGAGAAGGAATGTGTGACATTGTGACACATGTGAACGAAAAAGAGGATAAGACAGCAAATGTGACAGTACAGAATGCTATCAACAGGAAACTGCATGTTCAAAAGACAGAGGGTATCTTGTTATCTTGGCTGTGATGTTGTATCTCCTGCTAGCCTGCAATGGATGACAGCTCAGGAAAATCCAAACGTTTAGTTATGTTTGTCCTTTCAAGTGCTGAATCACATCAGAGGCTGTAACATCCCCAGCATGGTGGTAGGAGAACAATGTGCTATTGTTGATATTCTTTTGGATAAGACACAAAACCATAATCTTAACCACAGAATATTAAATCACCTCTTTTGGCATGGGTAGATAGGTTTACTAAGGGCCCTAATCTAGTTCTAATTTGCATTATTATCTTTTGTCTCTCTAGTAGTTTTCATTAGATTTGGTCCTGTTTTCTTCTTTTCTTTGGAATATAAATAATGGGAACAAACTATGCTGTACTGATATTTGAACAGGTTCTTACTTTCAGGACTATTTTCTTTTTAATGGGAAGGGAAAATCAGGATCAAGTATACCACACGTGTAGTTTCTCAATATTTTACCAGGGTTATTATATGAAATCCAGTGTAATGACTGATTATGTCATTACAATTAAATAGTGTTCTACATGCATGAGATATAAAATACAGACAATCATATGTGCAGGGCAGTTGAGATTAAGATGTAGCAGAGATTTTTTTCTTTCAGGACACTTCCCACTAGCATATGTAATATTTGAAATCTTATGTGTCTGAAGATAACCAAAGTGCTGAAAGAAGTGAGAGCTTCTCTGTGCTTGTTATAGGATTACCCAAATAAATGCCAAAAAAAAAAAAAAGAGAATATGGCAGATTTAAGATCTTTTTTACATACTATGTGCTCTATTCCAGGTTCTGATCCTGCTAAAAATGATTCCTTGAAGTTATATGACAATTTAAGTGTGATGTTCATAAAATTGCTTCAGTGTTTGATCCTTGATTGGGGCTGAGTTTAGATAGTTTAAAAGAGAACCATGGAATTTGCATGAATTATTGAATGAAATTAAGATGAAATGTTACTGAGGCTGCTCAGGTGTTTTCTCTGCCTGCTATACAGCTCACTGAAATCAATGGAAAGATATTAATTTAAGTGATCTTTAGATAATGGCCCAAACCTACTGCTTATTTAAAAGCAATTTATATAGCATTGCTTGACCTATGACTGAAAATCGGATTTCTCATTTTGAAGAGTTCAAATAAAAGCTTAAAAGGGTAACAAAGATTTATTTTTCATTTTCAAATTGGGAAAACTGCTACCGTCTGCAACTCTCTTTCAGCTGCACTTGTTGTGTCCATAATTTCTTATATAAGAAATCCAAATGTGTCTAGGGAAAGTGCTCCTTCAGTAATGTTTGTAGGTCATCCATGGGATTATACTAGTGTTACCACAGACTGGTATTTCCCCCCTAATCTCTAACTACCAGAGATATGGAAAACAGCAAAGTGTAAGAAAGGAAGTGGAAAAGAGGTGATATCAGAGAACATTTCCTCCTCATCTTTGTTTCCTTCACCTTCCACATTTTCTTCCTGCTGTTGCTTCATCATCTCCTAATCATCTCCAGTTGATTCACCTTTCATCTGCATTCCTCTTGGCTGATACATTCCCTCCCGAAGTAGGGTGTGATGATAGCCAACCACTGTGGGGTCAAAAAAAGAGGGTCCTTTCTGGTACGTGGATTGTAACTGCACTCTAATTTGGATTTATTGCTTTCTTCTCCTATGCCCAATAGTTTTCCCAAAAAACAGAGGTGGTAGCACCACCATATTCTCCTGGCTTCCAAGAGAAAGGTTTTACCAAACTCTGTTGCTTCTTCCCTGCAGTCCTACAGATAATAACCACCATGCTCAAAGCTGCAGCAGCTTGGTGCAAGTTGGATCCTTCTCTAATAGTGCTGTAGACTCTCCGTCAGTTTGGGGATGAATTTGGTAGACCAAACTCACAATCATGAGGGGGCAAGCATGCTTTTCTTGTGCAGGTGCAGCACTGGGAGGGTGCAGGTTAAATGACAAGGTGCACTTGTCATTTAACACAGACGAAGTGTTCAACAGCAGTCCTGTCTAGCAATACTGGCTCTTCCAGTCTTGGCTGGAGGCCATGGTGGGCCAAGTGGTGGACTGAGAGGAATAAGCCTGAGGCTGCTCCTCTGGGGTTCTGGCCCTGTCCACTGATAGCTGCCTCCCAAGCTCATTTCTGCAATGGGAAATAGCTCTGCTTTCTCTGACCCTGTCGCGTTAGAGCTCATCAGAGTGATGTAAATTCAGCAACTGCTGCAAAAGATTTAAAAATAAATGCAAACTAAATTAAGATCTCAAGGTAGGGGGCGGGGGGGGGGGGAGGAACAGGAAAGATATAAAAAATTTTTGTGTAAAATATTAAAAATAAAATCAGACTTTCACTCACATACCTGAATTTACATTTTTGCACTTGATGACTTTGGTTGCACAGAAAACCCAGAATCTCAGAGCTTGCAAAATGAGTGAAAATAAAACAGGGAAATATTTTCCTTCTCCTCTTACAGTTTGTCAAATCGTGTATTTTTATGATTATAAATAGCTAAATCAACAAACTTTTACTGACCGGGGATGTTAAGCACACTTTCGTTGTTGACTTTTAGAACTATTTAAACTTCTGAGTGCTAAAAATTAGAATTCCCTTTGGGAAAGCTTGTAGCTTTCAGTGGACTGGGTTGGAGTCCCCAGTAAGAAGCAGTTAATAGGTAGGCTGTAGTGACTCCAGCAAAACAAGATAATCAATTCCATCTGCTTTTCTAATTAATCACCCTTATTATTGAAAGTCAGGGACATCATGAATTTGCACATTAAGTATATATTTTGAAAAAGAGGATAAGAGTTTTTTGCCTCAGTTGCAGTGAATTAGTCTGACTCCTCTCTTTTCACCTCTCACAGAAAACCTGGGACCAGCCACCCCCTACTCAGTAGCTACTCTCTACTCCTCAGGCACCCTGTGCTCCAGTGGCAAGGACAACACACATCCTGATTTTTTTTTTGTTTTAACCAGTTTTGCTTGTTCTTGTCAGAAAATGAATAGTTAAAAGGGATGAATAGAACAGTCTGTTTGGGACTTCAGTTTTCCAAAATAAAATATGTAAGTGAGGGAAAGGTTTCATTCAGTTTTGGCATTGCTTTGTTAAGTCAGTTTAAGCCAAGAAAGATTGTTATTCCACACTGTTTGCCGATAGTAGAAAGTTTACATATCGAACTGCTTTTTTTTTTCTTGAGGGAAGAAAAAATCAGTATGAATTTAAGGGACGGATCTCATTTGCTTTGCAGAAGAGATTGTTCTGTTAACAACTCATCGAGAAAGAAAAAAAAAAGATAAACAGGATTAACTGTTTACTTTAAGTGAGCTGAAGTCGGGTTGTTTTTCTGAAGAAGAACACAATGTACTGTTGTATCTGGTTTCCAGAGTGGTGTTTATCATAATTCCTCCTGCAGTGGTTGGTAGAGTGCTGGGAAGGCTCTCCGCCCACTCGCAGCTCGCTCCCTTTCCCTCTCCCATTGAGGCCTCCGGCCAGGACTGCGAGATGGAGCGAGCTGTCCTGTGTGATCTTTACTGCCTGACATGAGCTGACATTGACCGAGAATAAAATAACAGGGGCCGTTTCCTAGAACTCTCAGTGGACTGCTGAGAACTGCTACCATAACTCTTGTAAACACACGGCATGCACACACAAACACGCTCCCTCTCCCTCATTTAGAAACACACCTAGGAGAGGCAGCCACTAGTGCAGAGTAAAGGAAAACAGCGTGAGTGAAAAACAGAACCGGCAGGCCCTGCGAGAAAAGGGAAAATTGCCTTTCTGCTGGGGAAGGAGCCCCAGCAAGATTTCACTTCTGCTTTTCTTCTTTGCTCTTTGCTCTGCCCTTGACTGTGATGAATATTATACTTTTCTGCTAGTTCAGTGGGGTGATGTCTTATTGAATACATCTGCAGCTGTGTAAGATATACTTCAGTGTTAACTATATTTCATTTACCTTTTACATGCCATGGGAAGTGCATGTGCAATGCTGTGCTAAGAATATATTTTAGGATGTTCTGTGCCCACTAAAATGGACAGTTATTTTTTTAATACTCACTGTATGTTGGTTTTTAGTTTTTACATAAAATCTTTTAGGACCCCATTCATGGTCTCTGTAGTTCAGAAGTAAATCTGGCGAATCCACAAATAATACAATCTTGAAAGATCAGGGACCCCAGTACTGCTGCAAACAGTGTTCTTGCTTCGTTCCAGAAGCTGTAAAGCCCTCAGTGTGAATTTTGCAGGGTGAGTTGAGAGTTCTCTAAGTCCTCTAGTGTGAAAGAAATAGGTTGATACTGCAAGGAAGCCCTCTTTCTCTCTCTCTCCATAAATATATATATATATAATATATATATATATATAGCCTCCTACTGATACTGCTAACTCAAGTGGGATCTAGCACACATAATAGACTTTGTGGACCAGCCCTCCTAGATATAATCATATTATTCAGCTATTGCTTTCAGATCACCCTTTGAAGACAGGACTTTTATTCTGATTTTTACGAATAAGGAACTGAGGCGTGGAGGAAACATAGCACGGCAAAGATGATGTGACACATTGCCAGAACCAGCAACCGAATGTTGATTTTCTTGGAAAGGAGGGTGCTGAGCACCTTGCAAGAAAAGATCTTTTGGCAGCACCTCGCCAACTGTTGGAATTCTTGGATGCCAAAACAATAATTACAAAGTGTTGAGATTAAGAAAATAAACAAAGAACCCCTCCTCAGATTCATAGATAAGTACTTGAAATGACTGGGTGGTAATTACATGTTATATTTGGAACATGATTTTTCTATTGGACATCATCCATAAGAAAGACTTGCAGTTTTCAGCTGAGCCTGTAAGTTTCCAAAATATACATTTTTACTCTTGATTAGTAAATCATGACATACAGGAAAGTAATAATTTCTCTGAATTGTATACTGAAATAAACAAGGGATTTTTAAAGGGACTCCACACTGAAGTAATGGTACACTGAGGACCCTGAGGAGTGTTTGCATCATTATTTTTTTTACCAATACAGTTAACAGCACAGTGAGTCTGAAACAAGATGGGGTGATCTGATGTACTTGCTTCTTTGTTACTACCCAAAATTGGCTTTATTTACATTACAGGCTCTATGGAATGGATCTTAGCAGAAGGACTGTGAATTACATGCTACATAGTGTAGAAATGCCAGGGGGATAAGGAGGCAGGAAGGCCTTATTGCTTTGTTGAGGCCCAAGTTTATACAAACTTTTAGGCAGTACTTAGGAAGTTATTTTTCCTTAACTTTCTGTGTCTTCTAAACCAACTATCACTATAAAAATTGACTTACATAGCATAATTACTTTGGATTTAAACTATGAATGCAGAAGAATTTCAGTATTCATTTTTGAATCTGACATAAGCTCTCCATGATACTGAAAATATTTTTCTAGTGCAACTATGTAACTGTTTGAAATTACAGCTTAGGCTCCATATTGGGTTTGAGTGGATGTCAGGAATGTCTTTTTATCATTTTAAATGTTTTGTTTACTTTTGAGAGAAATTCTGTGTACACATAAAACACACACATCAGCAGTTTAATTCAAAAGTGCACTTAGAGACCGTGTCAGCTGGGGAGTTTAAAAAGTTCATTGGTGCCACATGGAAACTTTTTGTAAGAAATGGTTTATGCTGAAAAAATTGTCACATGTGAAGCTGTGGTTGTCATGGCGAATACAAAAAGCTGGCATTCATGTTATACCAATTCCTGACAAGCTGTATGTAGTTCCCACCAGGCAGGTGATGTTCCATGTTTTGAGTGGGAACATTTACAATGCTGTGGAGCTCTGTTCTCTGTGTGCACATTCTACATTAAAAAGGTATCTCTGCTGACACATTTGGCTCATACAGGTCTCTTCCTACGCAGAAAAGCCCTTTCCCACAGAAGTGCTGCTTCTTCAGGCCATAGACAGAAAATAGTAGGTGGAAGGATTAACCTGAATGAAGAAATGGAAAAAGCAATCAGCAGGCGGGGAATCATGAAAGACCTTGTGGAAGTTGCATTTGATTTTCCAGTCTGTATTGAAGTGATTATTCAAGGAAGTGAAAAAAAATAAGAAACAGTTATTTTATAACCACTCTCACTCTTTTTTTTTTACAAATGTATAAAATTGTAATGAAAAGCAAGGAAAATCCAAAATTATGGACTTGGTATAGTTACTGTAGTGAGTTATTTGCAAGCATGTTACAGAAATCCTCTGTTAGGAAGTGCCTGCAAAATAAAGTTTCCTTTCCTGAGACCAGAGAGGCCTCTGCTACGTATTTTCTATTTGAGATGCTGAGATAGGACTTGTTCATTTCCCTGGTGATACTCTGACATGTGCAGTTCCACCTATACTTCTGCCAGGTCCAGAGCTGCATTCTCCTTTCTTTCCTTCTGGGCTCTTCTACAGTTGCCCAGTAAAAACATACATGATCACAAACTGTGCTTTTCAGTCATTTTAAACCTCCAGTTTTCAAATTACCACTCTTTATGTCATCTCACTGCTTCAAACAAGAACACCAGCCTGGGTGCTAGAAATGTCTGTACTTGGAGGGAGTTATGACCAGGATTCTTATTCTAGCTTGACATTCCCCTTATAAACTGGAAACAGTGGCACTTGTGCTTGTGTTTTCCTTTGTACCTATGCAGAGAAGGAGCTAGTTATCATCATCATTAATTTGTATTTGTATTATTCAATCCATAGTTATATTCTGTAGAGCTTCACTCACTATTTAGTGACAGCAAATAGTATGGATTTTAAGCAGAAACCCCTGAATCTTGTGTTTCCCTAAAGAAGGCTACGTACTTGTCAAAAGGGAGCATGAAGCAATGGATAATGTGGTGAATATAGTTCTTTTAATAGAGAAATTCTACTTGTGTTACAAGGGGGTAGGGAAGATGGATGGTTGTCCCTGTGCCCTGAGCTTTAATTTTTCAGTTGCAGTATGGGTATGGTGAATGCAAGGAGTTCATAGGGTAGGGAGAAATTAAATCCCAGTAGGGTGGTGTCCTGCAGGTTACAATTTGAATCTGAGCCATATTAGCAGGAGTTAATCAGCTCCACCTTGAGACTTGACCAGACAAGTTGCTGAATTGGAGTTGTGTAGGTAGTGTTGTGCCTCTGGTGATGAAGGGAGAGGGGGTTTTTGTTTATGTGTGTTTATGTACGTGTGCTTTATGCCTTTGCTAGGACCGCACCTCACAGAGATAAGAAGTCCTTTTGACAAACAAAGCAGCAGCAGCTGTCTCATGGATGGTCCAGATAAAGAATGAACAAATATCAGAGCTAATACAAGTCAATTAGTTTTCAGACATTTTCCCATTCCCCTCTTTCTCTCCCTTCCAAAGAAAGAGCAACTAATGAAGTCGCTGCAGAGCTCTGCAGAGGTGACGGTGTTTGCCTGGCCATCTTGCTCCTCATGCTGTACTGCACAGCTTAACTGTGCATGGAGAAGAGCCGCTGTGGGCCACACAGTTGTCCTCCTACCCAAGGGTAAAACAATTATTTGTTGATTAAGATGTGTTTGTGACAAATTTCTGCTGCTTGTTTTCACAAGACTTGGTAAAGGCAGTACCTGTGTAATCATTCCATTCTGGCCTCCATGCACTCTCATCTCCTCTGCAGGAGGAGATCTTCTTTTTCTTAGTCTTTTCCACTAGCTGCTGAGGAGACTGGAGGTAACCAAAAATGAAGAAGGTTTTTGTTGCACTTACCTCTCCAGAAAGTCAGCTGCCTCATACAAGGCAGCAGTATGGAGGGGTATGATTTTTCTTGCATAAAAAAGTAATAGTAAAAGAACTGTTTACCATTTACCCGTGAAGAATGACTAACTGGGAGAAGGGCATGGCAGTAATCCTGTAAACTTCTCCAGATTTCTACTGTGAGACATTTTGTCCTAAAGATCAGCACAGTCATAGAAATAATGCAGAGTAATCAGTCTCATCTTCCCCCGGCCCCCATCCTTGCTCCTGGCTATTAACAAATTAACAAAATCTTCCCAAGCTTTTGCATGAGACTTACTGTGTCATTACTCAAAAAAAAAAAAAAAAAAGCTAATCTCTGCCTCAGTTCTTATAATTCCCTATCTTCGCCCGCTTTGTTATTACCCAAGCATCATACTTCAACTTTTCCTTAGTCTACTCTCCTGCATTTGCTCCTCTACTGGCTTTCCTGCTAACCCTAACTCTTCTGGAGTGAATTCTGCTATTTTACATGAGAAATTTCAATTTCCAAAACTGTATCTTAAACTGAGGTCTTACACAGGGTTGCATCCTGTTGTCCCAAAAATAAAGATGGCCATTATTTCCTCCACACACAAGCACCACTGATTAAATTGGAGATGTTGCCTGTCTTTTTTTTTTTATCAGTTCATTACTATGCATACTGACAGGGCATTTGTAAAGGTATGTTTAACCTGATTAACTGATTCAGTACAAACCCACATTTTATGAAAAAAAAAGTGTGTGTGATAGATGTGCACAAAACATAAATGCTGAATTCCTGGGGGGCAGATACTAATTTTGGCTTTGCAACTTGTCTCATAATTTAGATGTGGGATTTTATCCTGGTAGTGAGCTTCAAAGGGGGAAGAAATCATGGGACAAGCTGTTGCTTAAATCACAGTTAGACTTTCTACTAAAAATTAATTTGCAAGCACATTTGCTGTAATATGAGAGCAACACTGCAACATGGGAAAATAATACACATGCACTTTTCTGGGAATGAAGTGAAATCAAGGAAAAAAACAGTGCTAGTGAGGAAGTTAAGGTTGTGAATCAACAGCCTCTGCATGCAGCTGAACTACTGTCAGTGATGCTGAAAGCATGTACAAAATCCATAAGAACAGAACCAATTTCGAAGAACAGGAGGGTAGTTCTCCAAGTGCATCACTGAGTCTGTTGTGGGATACAACTGGTTTTATCATAGTCATTAAGTAGGAAAATCAATTGTCACCTGTCATTAAATACCTATGGCATTTCAAGGGTTTGTCATCATTCATTCATACTGTTTTAAAAGAATGGTGAAGCAGGGACCATGTGTTTGTGAAGTTCTCTTCATGGCGTTGGTTTGGGATATTCCTCTTTTAGTCTGAAATTGGGCATCTGAAGGTTATTTGTGAAATTCTGTCTTCCAAGGGAGTGAACATATGCATTTCATTTTAAACGCGTGCTGCAGAGAAATCATGGCTATCTTTTGGATACTGTTAGAACAAGTGTAGTATAGTGTCTGTCTGCTCATGTGTACAAACCTGACAGAACAAAAGTACTTGGAATCTGATGCTATAGGTTCTGCTGCCCTGTGTTGCTTCATGATGCCAATAATCATGAATGTTTTTCTAGTGTGAATGGGAACATTAGTGATAGGAGCCTCAAATTACACAGTTCTTCAGTGCATTGAGCTTGGTCATAAGATGACCGTTCTCCCATCGTATGACCTGAGATGTTGTGCTGCATCTGGACAGCTGGAGTGAGAGCTTCGAGGAAAATACATCCTTGTCTAGAAGTAGTACTCCATGCAAACAGGAGTTTGCTTCTGCAGAGTTAATTTTCAAGGAACTCAGATGATGATGATGATGATTTGGCTACAGAACTTTTTTGGTCAGATCAGTTTCCTGTCCCAGCCATTTATGCTGCCACCACAAAGGGATGGAAATCTGTGGCCAGGGATGTGGGGAGTTGAGACTCCTATGTCTGACAGAAACCATCTCATTGCTTGAGTTAAAAGGGCATGGAAAATGCACTTTTAGTGACTGATGTCTTCAGCACCAACCAAGCTAATTTTATTTGGGCAATTAACATGTCCCAGAGGATTTAATATGACCCTGGTGCCAGCTAGTCTGGAACTTACTTGTGTTCAGTTATGTCTCACTAAAGATATGAGAAATCCCAGTGATCAGTTAAGAGACTGCTGAACTGATCTGATCTGACGCTAACTCAGTTGGCCCTTCCTTGCTCCAAGATATGGAGGCCTAATTTTTCACAATTAACAGTCAATGTTTTGTTAACATAGGCAAAACTGTTTGCTTTGTTTTTCCGGTTCCCCTCAATCTGATTTTCAGAAATGTCCAGAGCATTTGAGCTGTGGTTTTCCAAACAAAACAGCATCACAAGGAGTTTCAGTCAAATCAGTTAAAACTCAGGGGAGTTCTTAACTGATTGCAAAGTCCTGACATGGAAAGCAGCAGGCAAATGTAGTTTTTTTAGTTTGTTTTGGGTTTTTTTCTGGTGATGACTCTGTTTGTATGGGACCCTCGTAGCTAGACATATGGGGAAAACACGGGAGCCTTTGTTTGTGTCCAGTCCTACCCCTCCCTGTTCCTTAAAACCAGCACCAGAGTCTGAAAAATGAGGACTCTTAGCTGGTGCTCGCATAACTGCTGATGTCTGAAAGCCTTTGGGGTTGTAGCTTATGTTGAATACAGCTTTCTTAAGGGTGTAAGCTAAAGTTAGACAGTTCATAACAAACAAGAAAAGTGTGATTAATGGTCTTCCACATGTCTACTTTTCCAGGCAAAGAAAATACATGAATTTCTTCAATGTAGGAACTAATTTAATTTAAAATGCAATTTATAAAGATATAATGACTACTGTTGAATGCTTTCAGGATGTGTGTATGTTACATGATGTGCTCCAAAAGCAGTTGGAGTTGGCTTGCTGTGAACAATGGTGCTGCTCTGGGGAAGGTAGTTTTGGCATGAAATGAACTGAATTCTGCTCCCTAGTGCACCCCTGAGTTTTATATAGAAATAAAGATGCATGTGCTACCCTCAAAGGTAATTTTTGCCTCCCTTTGAAAAGTTTCCATGCTTAACTGTCTCTTTCTGAGGCAATTAAACCCATCTTGTAGACAGCAGCCTCCTTCCTCCAGCCCTGCATGACTCATGCTATCGTGGCTGCTCATCTCAGGTGCAGAATCTTGTGAAATGCATTTTTGACTATCTAAATGTATGACATCCACTGACTTTGCCTTATCTCTTACAACAGTAATATCTTCTCAAGATGCCAGCAAGTTGGTTAAGCAATACTTCCCAGCCTTACAGCCCCCATCTTCCATAGATTAATCAAATTGTTTGTTTAGCAGGTTCTTTAATTACCTTCTTAAAATAGTTCCTCTGGGCTTCCTCATACCCAATACTGAATATACCAATTTGCAGTTACATGTTGGGTTTTTTTAAAAAGAAAAATTGATGTTTCACTCTTTTTTGCCTCCTCAGAACTCTTTCTTAAAAAAAAAAAGTTATAGGAAATGTAATGCTTGCTTTGCTAGTTTCAGTGTTGGTGATTATTACTTGTGAAATATGTTGCTTTATTTACTTCTAAGCAGAATTTTTATATTTGTACACACGTGTATGTTTCTGTCATTGCACTGTCTGCATTGCAAAATTCACCTTAACTAAGGCAAAACCTCAACTTTCTTTCTTTATAAGTACACAAACTACATAGTGCATAACAGTTAATTCATCTAATCCCCAGTGCAAGCCTTATACACTTTGTTTCAGTCATGCTTCTCTATTTCATGGCTCTTTTATCTCCTGAAAATGTACATGAGAAAACCTTTAATGAAACAAAATCTCTTGGTTTTGTTTATATGTCGTAGAGCATAAGCCTTGTCCTGAAGTTTGTAATACAGTTTTCAGAAATTTGCTCACTGGTTTGTTATGAAGACAAGCCAATGAGTAACAGAGGAATGTTTTGCAGGTTATGCCTCCTTGTCCAGGATGCCTATGGCATGTTCAGTGAAGTGCAGCTGCAGTCCCTGAGTTCCACAGATGACATTGAACAGTATTGCAGGAGATGGGAAGGAAAATTCTGCTGCTTAGCTGGAATGAAAATTTTACAGAGAGCTACAAGAGGAAGGTGAGAACAATTAATGGGAGAACGTATTGGTTGATGTGGCCGGCAGAGATGATCTGCCTTTTTATTTATTTCTGTGACCAACATTCTTTGAAACAACTGAACCTGTCTTTGTTCAGTTAAAAGTCCTTATTGCTACTTTTGGGGCATCCAGTTGTACTTGACCCCACTGTACTCCAAAATAGCATAAATAAGCTAACGCACAAATACACCCTTAGCAGAGAAAGGAATTGCTGTATGCAATATTTAATAAAATATGATGGTTACTTCCTCTTCAGTAGATTCAGAGACTTAAAAACATTAGTTCACCTCCCTTCTATTGCAGAACTTTTTACTGCAGTAAGCTTTTCTACAGTGCTGCCCAGTATGGGTTGAAGTTTCAAGCACAGGCTTTCTCTGACTATATAAGAGTTTAATTCTTTTAAGTCTGTATGGCTTTAGAACTATAGTTTAAGTTTCTTAAAAAAATATAAAATCCTATTTTGAATAAGAATGTCATCAGGTTTATAGAAAAATCCCCTCAGGTAAGTAACAGATTGACTTACGGTACCTCTCAGATTTTGCTTATTCTGTGGTTCCTTTTACATTCTTTGAATAAAATAAAATAACTTCAGTCAGAAAAAAAAAAATTAAATAGTTAAAGTATCTTACAGATTATCTTTCTAGGGAAAGTGATGCAGTGTTCTCATGGGGACCTATATAAATATAATTAGATTGGTTCAGTTCTCAACATAATTTATTCGTACAAGCCTCCGATCTAGATAAGCCTTTGCTATTAGAATGGCTATGGTATTTCTGCTGACACTTTTTTTCCTGTTGAAAAATGCTGTTTCATCAAAACCAGAATGTTTCATGGAAACATTATCTATTTTGGAGACGACTTTGTTGGGAAGATTTTTTCAGGTCCAGAGGGAGTGAATATTCTCTCTCTCATTCTCATTTCATGAAAACTTTGAGAAAGTCTCATTTTTGTTTCATATTGGAACAAAAACAAATTTCAAAGCCTTGAAATGTTTAGCAAAATGGAATTGTTGTTTTCCAGCCAGCCCTATTCAGTATGCTTTTCTTTTTATGTACTTGCAGTGTTAATTTTCAGATCCTTTGGATTTCAAGTCTACTTGCATTTTTATGGACCTTTAATAACAAACACGTCTTCTTATTTAATTATTTTGTTGGCTTTTTTTCCGAGTTACATTTTTTCCAAACAAATTAAATAATGGCTTTGGAATTCTGGATACAAATGAAGTTTTACAACTGGCTGCTGGTGCTTCCAGTACTCTGCCTAGCTAATAAGAGACAGACTTTTTCTAATGCAAATTCTGTTTCAAAGCAGCAGTAACTTACTTCTGGCTATTCTGAGGATGATTAGAAGACACACTGCTGAAAATGCTGGTGGCTCAGCTGGAGCTGTGCTGGTGGTAACCCTGCTAGGGAACATTAAAAGAAAATGGCTAGTGTAGCTTCGGGGACAGTGCAGTGGTTAAAACGTGATTTCATTGTACAAGATGGGTGGGTGGGGGAATTGTTCAGGGATTTATTTTTTTCTTAATTGTTTTAGCCTAAGTTCTGCTTTATAACTTTTTATTACTTTTAAGTGTTTGGGACACATTCTAGGTGTGATGGAAACCACAGTAAAGCCATAGCTGAAATGAATATGAGGGAGTACTTATTCGCAGGGAGCATAATTAAGCTGTAAAACTCATTGCCACTGGATAAATAGATTTCCAGAGCCAGTGGTATATCCAAACACATGATGGGATGTGCCTGTGAGTGCCCAACCTTGGCTTGCAGCATATGAGTGAATAAGAACTATGTGGTCTGCCCTGCAAGAAAGACTGCTGCCTCTTTTTTTTTTTTTCTTGAGAACACCAATTACTTTTTGGAAGGAGATGACTTTTAAACTGTTTGTTTCCTGGAGTCTGACAGTGGCTTTTAAAATGGACAAAAGGGAATAAAATGTAGGAAATACGAGGGAAAAGTAATGACTTTTTTCCTTGTGCCTTTGAAGCACATGATCTGGAGAAAGCCAGGAATGGCTAATAAGATCCCATATGTGCATGTTGTCCCACAGTCACATGGATTGTAATCAGAGACAGAGTGCTTCCTCCATCCCTCCATGAGGCAGAGGAGATTTGCTAATAGATACAAGAAGTTTTCAAGCATTTTGCATCAATGGACTACTGCTATTGTTCAGAAAATTTTCCAGGCCATCATCCATCCTCATCATCAAGTATCTAATGTTTAACATCATTCCAGTAAATGTAATTTGAAAATCACTGTTGTTAAGCTGAAGTTGCATTTCAAGGGCTAAAAACCTATAAACCTGTAATAAGAAGTATTTTACATTCAGGCAAAAACCTGGCTCTAAGCATTATTTGATCTTTGGAATGGACCTCTACTGTTAAGATGTGCTGAAGACTAAACCCATTTCTTCTCCAATAAGAAAACATTTGTGTTCCAAAAGAAAAGTGGGATAAGAACTTATACAACCATGTCCTGTCTTGATGAAGATCAACCCTGTAAAAAATCGTAGTAATCTTTCATTGAGAGAAACACTGTTAATGTTGAATATTGGGTTTGAATACTCATATGCTCTGACAAGTACTAGGGTCTCGTACTAGGTCATTTGAAGGTCTTTCACTGATTTAGGTGGTTTTCAGAAAAAGTCCCATACCCCACAGAAAACATACTACCCCAAACCATTCCTTCAAGAAATCCTTCCCTTTGCCGTCCAGTAGAGGAAGTGGTGTTTCCTTTTGCAGCCCAGTTTCTGGCAATCCTATAAGACAGATGGACATGGCTGAGTCATGGCAGAGTTGCCATAGCTTGTTCAGTGTTCAGTTTCCAGTAGTTCTTCTACTCTCTTCTTGAGGCTGCTGGATAGGAAACAGTATTGTAGCAGCTGAATTAACTTACATGGTTCGGTATCTGTTTCCCGACACCTTTTCTCTTCACCCTCCCATTCATACTTGTCTCCTAGCCTTTCCTGCAACTATTCCCTGAACTGCATGCTTAGTATCAGCAAAAAGAGAATAAAAATATTACAGTGGTTTAAAGGGAAAAGACTGAAAAATGTTCACTGATCTGCTGCTGGTGGTGTTGGCTCCTTAGAGGCACGTATTCTCGCTCTCGCCCTCCCACTACCTCATGTGTCACTCTTAAATTCAGCCCTTTGAGAAAGAGGAAGTGAAATTTTGAGCGTGTGCTGCTAGAGGCAGGAATGTTGGTTCTGAATCCGTATGCAGTGCAGCTAATATATAACCCCCCCGATTTTAATGGATCCCAGGCATGTTTCAAGTATGTCCAGTATAACCAGTAACTAAATGGATGCAACGAGGTGCAGGGACTGAGCACTCACTAAAATGCCTCAGGAGTAAATAACCTATAAATTGTCACAGTTACTGCTTCCTACCAGAAATTAATTTCAATGAGCTGGGATAAACTTTGTAGTTAGATATGTGTCTTTATCAACAAAAACTATTAATTTTATGTTTTTATCCCTGACTGGAGTTCCACACATAATTTGGATTTTGACAATGTGTGTCTTTTCACCTGATTTTCCAAGCATTGAGTTGTTTTACAGCTGAGTATAGCACATGTACCTGCTTCTTCGTTTTATGCTTTCTTATATGTTAAAAATATGAAGAGTTTCAGCGGAATGGATAGATGACACCCATTTATAAAGGGAGAGAGGAGGAAGAACACAGGGTGGCGGTACAAATTTTGTCCCTAAATTCAAAAAATGCTTAATAAACTTCAAAAGAAGAGGCAGCTATTGCATTGATAGTGTTAAAATCCACACTTAAGTTGGATAGGCTAAAACATTTAGAAGGATACATCAACTCATAAGCTTTGGCATTTGAGCCAACATTTAATTCATAGCAGGCTTTACTATCTGTTGGATTTTCCTCTAAAGTAAGTAGACTCTGAATAGAGTTCAACAACCAGTGTTAAGTTCTTCTGAAACATTTCTGCATTTTCAAATAAATTTGGTTTCTGTTGTTTGTCATTTTAAACTTTCAAATGTTAGGCACTGAAATGTGAAATCTCTGTATGTCTGTAGTGGTCACTATTGTGCCTGAGGGCTTTCATTCTTTTTTTTTCCCTCTTCTTTTTATTTAAGTTTCATACTTCACTGGCCTCTGTTTCTCTCCTTTTTTTTTATTACTCTTCACTGTGTACTTTCTCTTCGTTTTGCTTTGCCCTCAGAAGAGAGGACCACTGCTAACTGATACACAAGTAAGTGTTTCAACTGGTAGACATAGACAGGAAATGTGATAGTAAGAACTCTCCACAGAGCAAGGAGGTCAGAACTTCCTTCCTTTAGTTTTCCCTCCTCCAAAACGACTGGCTCTAAAAGAGCCACCCACAACTCTGAGGTTTTGAGGTCCTGAAACACTTCAGTAATTGCTGTGGTTAAAAGTTGAGTTCCATTTAAAGCATAATTTCAGTAATCATATTGGAGTTTTGAATATTTGCATTACTTTTTTATCAATTTCTGTGACTGCTTATTTGTCAGAAATTATCTTTTTTTGTCTCCTGAGTTTTCTTTATAAGCATGGACTTCTACTTGTATCTTCAGTGCTTCTGTCTTTAATCTGTTTAGTAACCATCACTGGAGAATAACATAGGCATATCCATGTTGATTTGAAAGTATTTTTATGTTATAATTTCAGTGGTTTAATGTAGTACATGTAATTTCTAATGTACTATAGAAAATTGAGTTATTAACGTATGTAAATTGTTTAACAAAATAATTTCATATATCTAAACAAAACTTTGGGAAAAATAGATCAGCAACCCTTCCTCCCTATTCATATTTTGACTGAGATGCTGGTTTAGTAGGCTCAGATTCTTACTTTATGGCTTTGTTTCTTTTATTACTAAAGTCTGAGAAAATGTGGTGTTGCATAGTTTGTGCACTACAAGATCTTAGTAGGTCAGTTAAAGGGAGAGGTAGCCTACAGTATGAGCTTTTTATTTGGATTACTTGTCCCTTGAGAGTTGAAGCTTATGCAGCCTAGGTGATTATTTAGGAATTTCTTCTTAGTTTTGCACAAAGGGCTAGGAATTGCTTTATTTTTGAGTTCTTAATAATTGAGACTGACACTGCCAAAGAAAACTGTTTTGTTTTAGACTAAAATTGTAAGAAGTAGGAGAGGAGGAAGCAGAGAAGTGCCAAGTCTGGAGTCCTCAGAGCAAAGCAGTGGAAGATATTGGAAGAGAGTCCTAGCATCTTTTTGTTCCTTGCTGTAAACCTTACATAGTGTTTCTTCTTTTCCTACTTATGAGCCTTCTTTTCCTTTAACTCTCTTTGACATTGCTGATATTTTCTCCCTGTTGTAATTTTCCCCTGAGACTGTGTTATGATTATTAAAGTCAGAAAATACCCCTGCCTATAAGCTGTATGTTAAGCGTTGAATCAGGTATGGCACACACCAAGTTCTTGGACCAGAACTGTAGCTGAAACCTCATGCATGTAAGAGAAATAAACAAAATCTCCTTATTAAGTTATAAAGGAAGTTGTCAGGTCAGAGTCAGTGAAATACAGTTTTGAAAAGTTAAAATTTGGCCTTGTTTGATTTTTGTAGTACAGCTTGTAGTATAAATGAATGGAATTTCCACAGGATCAGAGAGGTGCTGATAGCCTAAGTACTCGTTTATCAGTTTACTGGCTGTCTATAGTTACAACACCTTTGCTCTTTATTTGTATGTTTTTACCAAAAAAATCATAGAGCAAATAGGTGTATGAATGTATACACATACCAATCTATGCAGTGAAGGGCAAAACAAGGCAGGAAGGTTAGAAGCAGAAGGTGACTTCTGTCTCCTATTGAGCTGTGAAACTGGGAAGGAAGGTGGTTAGGTGAGCAAACTAAAGCAACTTCTTTGCAGAGCAGCACAGTCATCATTTGTGATGAGAATCCTGGTGAAGGAAAAGTAAATGCTCTTTTATTAGTATCACTCCTATCTTCTAGTGATTTTTCTATGGAGTAGTTTAACGTGATTTGTTAAATAGGTCAGGATTAATTTCTGCAAGTGTTGCATATATATTCTGCATTTTCTCAGTCATGTATTGAGCCTGTTTAACAGTATTAAATCTTTAAAATTCTCTGACTGCTGTCAGAGCAGAGTACACAGCAGGCAGTTGGCATTTGTGGATGCAGAGAAAAGATGTACTGAAGTTTAGCAAGGAAAGTTTGAGAGAGATGTTTTTTGAGGACATTGGATAATAAATATACTTAAGGACACTAAAAAAACTTTTTTGCATATTGTATGTATTTAGACACACACACACGTATATAAAAATCCCATTATATATAAGCAAACCTTGAAGACGTGGGTTTACAGAAGAGAGGCATAGCTGCCTGTCATAAATCCATATTTCTGTGGAATTCTATGCTGTAACACTCCACTTCAGTTATGGAGTTACTGGCGGTCTTATTGTGTTGGTGTTAAACAGTAGACATGTTATGATGAGACAAAAATTTTTTTACCAAACATAGGTTCAATTCTGTCATGGAAAGTAGAGAGCCGAGTCATTTAGAATCTGACAGATGATTTTTGTCTTCTCCTGGTATGGCCTGTGTCTTTTTTTCCTTTTTTTTAAAAGAAAAGTTATAGAGTACTACAATAGAGCTCTAGCCTCTGAAGTTAAAAAAAAAAAAAAGTTATTCTAAATACTTTACATGTTCTTTTTTCTTTTTGATTCCTCTGCCTGTTTCTTCTCATTTTTCACTCTGCTTTTCCTTTCTTAGAAGTCTGTCTTCTTCGATTAAAATGATTTTTTTTAAGACAGTAACTAGTAATTACACTCACAGAGCAAAATTTTAACATTTTTATTTTGCCTTCTGTCACCAGGGAGGCTCTTTATGCACATGGGAGCTAACCATGTCTCTTCACTATAGCACAGAGCCAGCTGTTCATCTCTTGTCCTGACTCTATAGCCACAGAAGGATACACATATTGGATAAAATACACCCATTGTTCAAGTCAGATTGAAATGGGGTTTGAGTGTTGCTTGGCCAATAAAAGAGAATGAATTTTATTCTTTCTGTGAGGATAGTGATTTTCTACAGAAGAGGACACAATGTCTTTTTTATTTCACTGTCAGTGCCCTCACTCATTCCCCCCTCTGCTAGGTCAAAGTCCATAAGTGTAAAGAGAGAGTTACCTTTTTGAAGGCATATTAGTGGGTGGAGCAAGAGGGGAGCTCCTCACCAGGGACACCAACTGATGGAGTGACAGCTCCAGAGAGAACATCCCAGCTGGTGCACAAGGATCCCAGCAGGATGTGATTTGGAACTTACAAATCCTTTGGTCGGCAAATGTCTCTGCTCTTGGCCTGACTGCTGTCAAAGAAATAACAGGGCCAAGATGTTCCGGAGACATTCCTCACACAGCATTGACCCTCAGCCTGCTTGTAAACAAATACTGCCATTTACTAATAATTAAGTGCTTGTAATTCAAGCAGTAGATAGCCTTCTCCAAAAGGACACAAGGAGTAGGAGAAAATGTACTATATATCTTAGATATACTGACGTGGGATAACAGTTGGACGAGAGCTAAAGAAGAAAGGACAACTTCATGTCCCTTTGAACACTTAATAATACACATGAGAGATCAGCGTAAGGTCTGTCTGAAGACATGAACATGCAACAACGTGGCTTAGTTGCTCTAAGTTGATAAATGTGCAATCTCTGTACACACACAGAGTTTGTGGTATGTTCATATCTGTGCTCTGCCCTCGTGCTGCAGGTTATGTGAGGAAGGCCACTTGAGTAACTGCCCGAGTTGTAAAAGAGGCTGTGCTCTCTTTCAGTAACTCTTCTCTTTCATCTCCCAGTTAGCAAGACTAGTTAGTTTCTGTGGGCATTGGCCCCTTTTGTGTCTGTAGAGAGGGCACAGTTCTGTACAATACTAAACAGAAAATCTTGCCCAGATCAAGGATTCAAGAAGTGGTCAGTTTGCTGTAAAATCTCTTTAATACCTAAGAAATGTTGCTTTGTGTGTTTTAATGCTCTCACTGTTAAAAACAAAACACAAAACGAAAAATAAACACCCCAATCTTTGAGCTCAGCATTCTCCTTTTACAGCCTTGGGGTTGATGCTGTATAAGTCAGGAAGTTCATTTCTGTAAAAGAGCAACATGTTTGTGTTTCTGATCTGTTCGTTAGTGTGGAGAACGCAACTACAGGTAGCAACATCATCTTTTCGCTCTGCCAGTTAGTTACTGAATTGTGAACCAGAAGTTTTATTCCACAAGATCTACTTTGAGATTTGCATCCGTAAAATTTCTTGTAGTGCTGGTCCAAAAGCATCACTATTAACACTGAATCACAGACAATACCTGGCACTTGATGAAAAAAATGTGGTAAGAAGTTCAGTCTGTAGACACCCAAAATCTAAGCACTTAAGGATTTGGAGAAAAACTAGGAAAATGCAGAAATAAGTAAGCTTAAGCAGAAGTGAGCTAAAAGCAGAACTTTAAAAGGAAAGTTTCCATGACCCCTTGAAGAGAAGCAGCATAATGCAACATGCTTCAGCCCTGTACCAGAGTATGTGGTTTCCTTCTAAGCAGTTGGGTTTAGAAGATAATACTACTTCTAGCAAGTTTTGGACTTCATTTTTTAAAGCTGCATCAGAAATAGTGGGGTTTTTTTATTGGAGGAAAAGACAACTTGTTCATAGGGTCAGTGTGGGGTTAAAATCCAGATCTCAGTACTTCAACTGCACAGAAGAGAGGACTGGGACAAGATAACTCAGAGCTTTAACTCAAAAATGCATGCCTCTTCAAGTTGGTTATCTGTAGCTATTTCCCCTCCCTCAGCTGTTTTCCTGGCCTCTCCCTCAGATGTTACTGCTCGTCCAGCAAGGATGCTCCATCAACTCACAAGGCAGCCACTGAACTGCTGCAAAGTATAGCTTTGATTGCTAAAGAGTCTGCCACATCTTACCTTAATATGCTGGGCTGTTAATTTTATGTTTGTTTTTAAATCAAAAGTGTGAAACTTGGAAAATAAATAGACTAGACTAGACTAGACTAGACTAGAATAGAATAGAATAGAATAGAATAACTAAATGGGCAACTGTGTAGGAGGGAGACAATCCTCTGCTCATGTACTTAAGATAACAAAATCTTGCCTGTTTCTCTATATCTGATAATAACTGACTTTCCTGAAAGCAGTTGCAATCAGCTGTTAGCAACAAAAAACAAGAAATGAAAATTTTAGAAGCAAAACTTTTTTTTAATAGTTAAATAGTTGAAAGCTATTTTTTAAAAGAGGTTGTACTGGTATCTGTGTCCTTCCCAAACTAGTGTTTACCCCAGTTCCCCTGAATTTTGTCATGTAGCAAGCTGTTTGTAGCAAAGGATTAAATATGACTTTTTTGTCACTGAATGTGATACATCCCTTCCCTCCCTCTCCACCCTGCAGCAGAAATGATGGAGATTTAATTAGACCAAATCAAAACCAGCTTCCAGAAAATAAATATGATTTTAAATTGTTTTCATAATCATGCAATGGTTTAAATTACATTTCTTAATGAATCTTTTTAATATAATGTGTAAAATATATTAAACCTGATTTTACTGGTCTCTTTGAAGGGCATTAGGACTTTTTAGTCTGATAGACAGTCTGTGGCCTCCAGTAGTGCCTGTAAAAGTTCCCGGACAAAGTCAAGATGCTGAAATGGTAAGTTTTATTATTATGAGTATGAATTTTTTCACCCACAACTAGTATTTTTGTTGGTGGTATAATCATGTTTACTTTGGGAATCAAGATTCTTTCCCTCTGTTTTCCTACTAAGTTTTGTTTTACTGATTCTGACAACCTCCCAGGCTAACCTGAAGCCCTCTGGATCAGCAACATCTTTCCAAAATGATGCAATTATCCCCTTATTAATCCTCTAGAGCTAGAATGGTAAGATGTCCAGACAAATTCTTCCTCTCTCCTCCTTGCAGGAGGAAAGAGATAGTAGATAGCATGGAGCCAGCTGAGAAATACAGGGATACTAACTTGTTCTTTAGAAGCACTTTTTAGCCTTAGGTTTGAAAGTACTTTTCCAAAGATTAACTTCTGTGAAGACAGACCGACTGCTGGAAGCAGGTCTTCCTCTAATTAGGATAACTTTGACTGATACTTGTTTCATATGAGGTCAGTTGAAGGATGAAAACAAAAGTAATTACTAAAATAATGTTTCTTTGTTTTTAGAGGGTGGGGAGGTATAAAAATGGATTTAAAGTATGTTACTATGTATTTGCAAAGCTCAATTCACATCTGTAATTTTCCTTTAATTAGCTTTTGTCTTTGAAAAGGAGTTCTGTCATATCAAGTGTCATTTTGGTAATACGAGATCATTTGAGAAGCTTCTGGGTAGCCAAGTGCTTGTTGTTCTTGAATAGGCTGTTCTTTGGGGAAGAAGTTTGTGGTATTAAAAATTTGGTTTAGACCATAAGGGAGTCAAGTGAGATGCAGGTTCTAGAAAAAAAAATAAGGAGAAAGCTGGAAATAAACAAGTTTCAAAACCAGGGAACATTAAAGATGGATACTACTGGTTATTTCTGAAGTCTGAGAATCTTTTATCTCCAATGTGGAGTGTTCTTTACACTGCCCAGAGGGTTATACTGAAGAATAAAAAGCTCAGACCTTAGTTATATATAAAATCAAAACTGAAACTGAGTGAAATAGCTGTACTCTCCTTAACTCTCCTTTTCATCTGCATGTTTTAGAAGTCTCAGAGAAATGGATGCTTTTCTGCATTAAAATAGTGTGGGCAACAGAATGGGAATATCCATGGCTGGAGCAAAGCTCTTAAATGTTGTTTAGGGTTGTTATGACTCTGATTTTTTTCTATTTTATTAGCAATCTGAAAATGGAAGAAACTTTCCATAATCATGTAGTTTACACTTCTGTCGTGGGTTTGAAATGGTAATTCATTCCACGAAGAATCACAACTTGCATTCTAATGCTGCATGTTTTTGGCTGAGTGGATTTCTTTCACTTGAGATACATTTTTCTTGATACAAACATTATAGCTTTATGCACAGTTTTACGGAAGCAGTTTTATATACAGGTACATAAATAATATTGCCAGCATGATGATAATGTTATTGTGAAGGGGTCTATGGAACTGATTTCTTTTGAGCCATATATACATTTAGATGCCTTCTTTACTGGTGACAGAGGCAAACAGAGTTTGGGTATCAGCTTCTTTTGCTTTTTTCTTTATGCAGATTCTTTTTAATGGGTGGGCAGCTGTCTTTAGTAGATTCATATTTCTTCTATGAAATTAGGAGCTTTATTAACAACAAACATTGCCAAAAGAGTATTTTGCCATAAAAATTATCTTCTAGCATTGTCTTTTCTGACAAGTCTTTCTAGTTTGAGACCTCTTTAAGTGGTGGTTGATAAAGTTGTTACGTCATGGTACTTTTTAAGGGAGAAAGAAAAATCTGGCATAACACAAAGAGAGCAGTTCTTGCAGCTCTTGCATTCCTGTTCTTCATTATCTCCTTGTGGTGTCCTGGATTTAATTTGGCAGCTTTAAAAGTTCGGCAGCTGTTTATTATCACAAAAACCCACCCACATGCAAAAGTCCCCAAATCTCAGAAAAGTTATGGACGTTAAAAAAAAAATAGTCAAGGCACTCCTACCATACAGTAAAAAAATGCAAAACAAAAAGCACCTTGAAAGAGTCACTGTGTTTGCCAAGTGTGCCAAATCATGAGTTGTTTTTGTGATGAAGATCAACGTCAGATTATGGAAAGAATGATGCACAAAAGCTGATTTCACTTATAACTTATGAATGTTGGTTTATTAAGTCAACTTCTACATCAGAGTCCTTGTTATTAACCATATAATTTTGTTTCCCCATCCCTCTTAAAATATAGGTTGTTTTGTTCATTTTGCCTATTATTGAAAAACTTGACTGGCCAAATTAAAGTACCTGTTTTAAGTCACTTTTCTTTACTTTTTAATAGGTGACAACTAATCTTCCTCCTCCCAGCTTCTGTTATATTCTTACTGTTCAGTCTGGTGAAGTACATGTGGAAGTGGATGAGGAAGAACAGATTTCTAATTTGTACCAGCCACCAGCTGTTCATGGTCTAAAGGAAATTCTTCGGGTAATCTGCTTTACAAATCAGATAACAAGTACTTTTTACCACTGGATTTCTGGTATCGAGTTTGTCTCATTCCCTATTTTTGTACTATTTTCAGATCGATGGTTGTAACAAGCGTTGTAGCTTTGGGGCGCGAGTGCTCTATCTAAGGCTGCAGGTAATCTTTTCACTTAGTAATGAATTCAACATAAAATCAGCATGTTGTTTACGTGAAGAAGCCATCATTCATCTTGTTTCGGAGACAACCCAAAGCCTTCTGGAATTAACTTCAAGAGTTGTATGGGCAGAATTATCATCATGTCTAAAATGCTTGTGAATATGGGTGAAATGAATTGCATCTCCAGTTTCAATGCCACTCAACCTAGAAAGTGAATTACTCCTGAATAAATTGCTATCTTACCAGAGGCAATCTTGCACCCTGAAAAGGGAGCTTGCAGTGGAGACTCCATTTATCGCTAAATGCTGTCCTTAGGTACGTAGCAAATCTTGCTATGCAATGCTCCCAGTCAGTTGAATGTTGAGGCATAGAATGGAACAGATGATGGTTATATAAAAATACAGTTTTGCTCTTTTCATGCAAGTATGTGGATGATTTTCACTGACTTCCATAGAAGCCCCTCAGGCAAATTTGGCTTTTATGGTCCAGTAAGTAGTAAAAGGGAGGAACCCTTAGGTAAATACATCTGCCATCCATACTGTGCTGGAAAGCTTGCAATTATATTTTATTTGTTTCTGAATTATGCTACAATTTTCTTTCAAATGTTGCTAACTCCCTTAGTAGTTAAAGGAATTTCTTGTTGCTGATTTATTTATTTTTTCCTGGTGACTGGATCCCTAGTACAGCCAGCACTGAATTCTGGTGGAGAATAATTTGCAATTGTCCATCAGCTCCACAAGAAACAAAGTGCGAATCAAAGCATATGAACCAAAGACAAAGAAATTCCAGAACAGCCAGCAAAATAGCTGGAGATGCTTCCCACCAGTGGAGACATAAATTTAATTTAGGTCTTGCCCTTTTGCTTCAGAAGCCAATGAGTTATGATTTAATTTTTAGGCAGGGAGTACTTTTAACTCCAGAGACGAGGGGTATCTTTTGTGTTTTCTCCATGCTAAGCGAGAATGTAACAGAGCATTTGCAAACATGAAATTAGGGCTAGCTTGATGGGATCTTTAGCCTTCTAACAGAAAGACACATACATGTGTTAACTTCTATTTCCAAGAAACCTGTTCTAGTGCAAAATACAATAAAATTGCAGACTAGAGGCATCCTAGCCAAACATTTTTGTATTCAGGAATGTCTACATCTGAGATGCTGATGTGGGTCATCAGTATTCTTCTGTAAAAGCTCTTCATCACTGAATTAGAGAAAAGATGAAGCATGCAGGAACAGATGTGATTTTGAAGAATGGAACATTAACTAAAAGATAAAAAAGTCTATGATTTTTTCTTTCTACTTGGAGGTTTCTTAGCTGTTTTTTTAATGACTATTCACTTGCCGAACTGTAAGCACATAAGTGAACAATGTGAGTGCTCACAAATTTTTTTAAAGTAATGATGGAAAAGCAATAGAAGATATTCTTCTTATGTTTAACTTTCTGGATAACTCCTCTAGGAATGTAAAGGTAATGTATTACTTGCCTAATCCTCCCAGAAGAAGATCATGAACAGCAGCTTGTTTCCTGCAGTTGCCTTTGCCAAGAGGACATACCTTTGACATGAAAAATCACCAAGTTGTAATAAGTGAGGAAGGGACTATGATTTGGTTTATTTTGCAGATTTATAATTATTAAATAATCTGCTATGTGAGCTAATTCAGGTGTACTTTAAAAAACAGTATTTAGTCTCTGCAGCTACAGTATTAACTACTTAAATTAATACTACTTAATTTGTGTAAAGTGGGAATGGAAATATGTTTTTATTATTACTCAGAATCTGTACTGTGGTTCAGAAGGAATATGAGGAAATATATTCCATCTGTGGTTAAGGAGCTGTCCTTCCTTATAACTCAATCCTGCTGCTATTTGTCTGTTGTGTCCTCTCTGTTCTGAACAAATTGTCACACATAGCAAGATGATGATTTTATACTAACTTGTGATTTTTGCTGTTATTATTATTTACTTTTTGAATGATTCTTCTGAAACACAGCTTTTAATGTTATTAATTCTCAGGGGATAGATGTAAAAATCCTATCTTTGAAGCTGTCCTAATGCTATCTAGGTAGAGAAGGTACTCAAATGTATGTAGTTAGTAGGCAAAGAAACAGCATCAATGCACTAGGCAGCATATATTTCATTAAGGCATAACTGTGATATCTGAGTTGTAAACTTTCCCCGTCACTTTACAATTACCACATTTGCTTTAAGAGCTGCTAGCATGAACAGAAAGCTGGGTTTAGTGTGGTTAATGGTGCCAAGATTCGAATTCAACTAAAGACAAAAAGTTGGGGTTCTCGTTGCATTACCTTATGCTAGAGACATGCAACTTCGAGAATAAAATGGTATGTGTCTCTCC
Source organism: Pipra filicauda (assembly GCF_003945595.2). NCBI lineage: Eukaryota > Metazoa > Chordata > Aves > Passeriformes > Pipridae > Pipra > Pipra filicauda. The sequence goes on along the minus strand of NW_024104273.1, from coordinate 824,705 downwards.
AATCATTGTTGTATTCAGTTTTCAGTTAAATGTTTTAAGTGTGAATTTTTGATCAGCAGACTAACTAGAAAGATCAACAAAAACATTTTAAATTAAGGAAGTTATTTAATCTTAGTCAAATACTTTAAAATATTAGAATCTGAAAATTTACACATTGCTTGCATTGGTAAATGCAAAATATCCATTTTTCTAAAGCTTGGGAAAATTCACATACACACATAGATACTATAAGCTGTGTAAAAAAAAACAACCAAACAAACAAAACAAAATAAAAGCACGAATCATCAAATTGTAACCCAACTGATTTTGTTAGAGATTCAGGAATAAGCACTGATGTGTATGTAATGTCTGTCTTGTTCATTATTCCAGTGTGAAAAATTTAAAAAACACTCCTGATGGTGTGTTGATTATTTTCAGATACAAGGACTGAGCTGAAATGTAGGGGGTTTATTCATTGATTATGATGGACCTTAATTCAGTCATACCATGATATTTTTATACCTGTCTTGGGCAGAAAACTTACATTGTCATTGCGAATTCTTGTGTCTCTTACTTATGAGTTATCTACTTCCTTAACTTTATGCATCATTGAAATATTTAGAGCTTTGTTCAACTGAAAGAAAAAGCTCCAACTTTGTAACTTGCAGTAGCTATTAGCCAAGGACTAGACAGTAGCTGTTAACCAAGGACTGGAATTCCTGGGAATCTGATAACAGGACCTAGAAAATGTGCTCACAAAGGAATAATATTAGTAGTAGCAATAGTCTTTCCTTCTTTTTTTTTTTAAGGCAAAAATTATGTAAGTCATAGTAAAACCATCCGTTTAGCTTTATATATATATATATATATCATATATATTATCTAAATAAATAATACATATTTTTATAAAATATATTTTCAAATCCCATGTAGAGTCCAAGTGAATTATGATAAAATGTGATGGTTGACAGAGGTAAAGCCAAGATTCCAGAGTGTCAACCTCGGAAACTTAATTTAAGGTAGAGATGTTTGTATCTGCAGTAAGGAATAATGAAAAATTCTAGTAAAGCTTTGACTCATTATCCTGTGCAAGCCCTAAATGTAATAATTTCTATCAGTTTTATTAATTATTTAAATATAAGAATGTTTAGTCTTTCCTTCTATTAAAAAAAATTAGCAATTGAATTCCAATTTTGTATCTTTTTTTTTTAATGATAGACAAAACACAGTGTTCCTATAAGTCAAAGAGAGATTTTGTTGTTTGTGACTGACTCCACATTGCAAGATGTGGTTCATATGACTCCAAAAGTTGTTGCTGTGGCAGTCACTGCATCATGTGCTCTCAGTACGGAAATCACAGAAGCCCTCGGTGTCGCCTCGCGACTTGTCTTCTTCAAGGATGCACTGTGGGGAAATGGTAAGCTTTACTTGTGGTTTTGAAGCAGTTGGAGTCACAAAGAAATAGCATCCCTATCTCTGACACCACAATATGCAACCTCTAGAGACTTTCGTTCTCAGATGAAGATGAGACTTCGCAAGTTTGGCATGAGAAATTTGAAAGGGGTTGAGAGCTTTCCTCTAAGGTTTCTTTTTTTATATTTTTAGCTTGATCTCCAAAGTAAATGAGAAATTCAGTAATCTTGTTGTATGTCCACTAATATTACTGTCAGTCTTCCCTGATGACATTTGAATCTGATAACCGGTGTCAATTGAATTTGCTAGCTGACAGAAGACTCAAAAATATTAAGAAACTCATGTGTCCCTAGATATACAAATTTTACAAACTCTCCTATACCATCTTAGGTGTGAGCCTTTGCCACCACACAGATCATGAAATTATAGTGGTTCACTTTACTTTCATCTTCAGTTACTCTTTTTATGAGGTTCAAGTTGTGTGCTGTATAGTGACTGCTTGGGTAGTTCACATCTCACGCCTTCAGTCACTTCCAACATGTAAGTGAACTGAAAATACAAAACTGTGCAAATGACTGTGTCCTGAAGCAAAAATCTCTGCTTTAGAGAATAAAACACTGCATGCACCTACTCTTTGTAATCTTGGAAACAAAGTAAGAGCACCTCAAGGGGTGCCCAAGGCTAATACTAGGGAAGAGATGGTAACCTGTTTTCAGGGAGCGTGGTTCAATGCATTCTGGGTGGCATCAGACTCTCTTCTACCGTGTTCAAATTTTTAAAACTTCTTTTTTTCCCTGGGAGTTGTGAAGTGTATCAAGAGCATGATGCATGTATCACTGAAAGGAAAATATTTTGTCATTGAGAAAACCTGATGGAGTGTATTCATCTGTTCAGTAGCTGGCAGAGATTGTTGTCTTTATTGGCCGTGACAATTAACATGGTCACCTTTTTCCTTGTTACTGTACTGAGTTGAAATGTCTTTGTTGGCAGGTAGGATTATTTGTGTTGAACGTACTGTTCTCTTATTACAAAAGCCTCTTTTGTGCTCGGCTGCCAGTGCTGACCTCAGTGAGCTGACTGGCCCTGTCAGACTCGATGAGCTGGATTCTACAACACAGGCCAACTCCATTTGTGCTCTAAGAGGTTTGTATGGCCTTTCCTGAAATGAATGTGGTTAATTATTTGTGCTCACTTTAATCTTTTATGTCTTTATATTGATTTCTTGCACAAACAGCGTGGAGGGATAAAAAAAGCACAGCATTGCTGTGGGTCATTAGAATATTTACGATTTTATACTTCTTTGTGGGCTTTGTTTGCCTGTTGCTGGCCAAGCTCTGTTCCCACTTACTCATTCCCCAAAATAAATGTTTAATGTACAATCTGTTTTTATTATATTCCTTCCTTCAGTGTCTTCTTTCAGGAGCCTTCTGTTCATATCTGCCTTGTTGATGTTAGCAACAGTGAGGTATACCAATATTTTTTAGGCAGATGGATAAGATATGTTACCCAGATCCTGAATGGTAGGGGTTAGTGACTGATTTCCCTGAAGCTTTGCTGCAGTGGGACAATTTAGTGTTTTGCCATAGTAATCTAGCATAACTTGGCCAATATTTGCTCACCAGCCACTTTGGATCATAGCTTTGTCTAATATCTCAGTTCTACCACAAACCATGCAGAAATATTTCTTACAATGTATTTTCTAACATTTCCTAATCATGCAGAAACATTTCCTACTGTGTGTTTTCTAATGCTTTGTCCAGACAGCTTCTTAAGCCTCCCAGCTGTAGAGTGCCTATAGGAAAATGTCCTTAAAAGCCCAACAATTCTTGGCTTTTAAAGACTATTTCCTTTCTTAATTTAACTCTTATGATTCCAGGAGCCCTTATAGAAAATTCCTGATACAGTTTGACATTTACACCTTTAAGTATTCACTGGATGAATGAACTTTAAAATTGTAGAAAATAATGGTTTACAAATTAATCCTTCCAGCTATAATGTCATGCACTAAGAAGACAGTTTGAAACCATGCAAAACCTTTACTAAACATACCTTCTGCTACGGTAGAGCCACAAGTTCACAATACCTCTGTGATTAATAAATGAGCCCCTTGCAGTGCAAATGTTGAACTCTAACAGCTCATAATGAAAACCAATCACAACTAGAGGCACTTCACTCAAAGCCTTGATTGTTACGTACATCTTGCATTGATATAGTTACTTGAAAGATATTTCTGTCACTGGGTATGAAATGCTTTTTGACTTTTTTTTTAATGTCTCCAATAGTTATGCTAGGAATTGTCAACATTCTGCTGTTAGTTTTTTGTATGAGAAGTGCCTTTTCTTGTTGACAGTGTGCATAGTAGGATAAAGCAAACATTTCTCTGTCCTTTCTTTTTCCAGTAGAGCAAAGAAAATACACCTTTGTGAGCTGTTGTGTAAACAAGTACTTACTTTACATACATGGGAGATGTCATGCTTTACCTGTTCTGTATTACAGATAGAAGAATGACAAAAGGAGAAATTAATCCTACAACCTTGTCTTGTTTAATCTGGAATTTGTGCAGTTATCACTATGTTCCCACGCCTGGATACCAACATAGAATATAAAGTATCTTCTTTATACCTATGCTACTGATATATATAGACGATAACTCTCACTCTTATGTGTAACTGAAATAACTTAATAGCATTTAAGAGATACAGTCACTGGTTTGGATTTCATTTAGTTAGTGCCTACATTTTCCTGCCGAAGTAGTGAAACTATTAGCATTGACCCTACTTTGTTGGTGGGAGAATATGTATTTGATGGAGGAAAATGTATAATCTCTAAAATTCAGTCACTGTCCCTGTCTGTTAACTCAGAGAGTTGTTAGTCTGGCTTTCAACGTGAAGCAGTCTTACTTCATTCACTCTTTTTCTTTGTGCATCCTTTTACTTCCTGTACTTTCAATCACCTACATGTGCTGTACATAGGCATCCTCCCACCTAACACTTAAAAAAGCTTCACAGGCTTTACTCTACCCCTTCTTTGAAAGGAACTTCTGAAGTTCCTCCAGTTCAAGCTCCTGCTTACAGCTGGGCCCTGAGCAACTTGGTACAACTCTGGTCTGGATGAACTTCAGAGGTTCCTCCCCCATCGAAATGGACAATGTTGCAGATTCAATGAGTTTGTCAGAAATTCTTGTTTCGGGGAGGTCCAGTCATTCCAGCTGTGGGATGGAATGTGTTGTTCTTCAACAGATGAGTGAAAACCTGTGGTTGTTTTCTAATAAAAAGTTTATTCTTCTTTGCAAGATGAATCTGTGGTTTTCACCTGTGAGCTCAGGGTTAATATATTTATTTTCTTATCACTGTGCATTGGAATGTAATTTCCAACCTCTTTTTTCTGTATAGTAGCAGTCAGGATGACTTAAATGTTGGCAGTTCATACTGCACGAAATTGTTTTTCCTCTTAATCATGCTTATGAGCAAATTCTAGTTAGTCCATACCACATATGATAGGTGGGAATATTACTTGATTAATGATATTTGCCTAGTATGTGACTCATCACCAGTGATTGAATTTTGACGTTGAATGTTTTCATATTGAAGTCTTTATTCAGGGGTGTGGTTTTTTTTCAGTTTTCCTCTTAATAGTGTGACTAAAATGGGGTCAATCAGCTTACCTAGGTTTTTCTTTTTGATTGAACTTTTCCCCTTCCTGTCCCATTACTCTGGGCAACTGATTGGGAAAAAAAAAACCAAAACCAAACACATTGATTTTTGAATGTTTCAACCAGATTGTTACTTTGCATTCCACACAAGAGACCTGTTTTGTCAGGTGTCCTATTGTCAATCTCTTCTTAAAGATGTCAACCACAACTCATTGAAAATAGCAAATAGGTGAAAATCTAATTTTGGCTTTTCCATTGAAAAGAAGGATCTTGGGAAAATATTCAAAAGATTTGTGAATGTTAAGCAAAATCAAGAGTCTTGTCAAAGATGTGCAACAATTCAGCAGTTTAAACTTGAGAAATCACTTTGCATACAGGGTGCCCAAGACTGTCACTAGATTATTATACCTGTTGCTGGTTTGAGTTGGTCTGACTTCAGTGATGTCTGGTGATTTCTCAAGGGAACTCTACATTGTCATCAAAATAAACCACTGTACATAATCTCATCAGTATGATCCTGATTAATTGCCTTCAAATGTACTTGCATTACTTGTGCACTGGCATCCTGCAGTTGCAGTATGGCACAGAGCTGGGAGAAAGAAGAGTCTTAGAGAAAAACACATCTGTCAGAAAAGGGGATTTGTTTTGTTTTTAAAATGATTTTTTAATTAAAAAGGTAACATATTCAGCAAACCAATTGATAGCTTTTCTTTTTGATAAACAAGAATCATAGAATCATGGAATCTTTTATGTTGAAAAGGATTTTTAAGATCACTGAGTCCAACCATTAACCCATCACTGCCAAATAAACCACTTAAACCATGCCCCCAAGTGTCACATCTGCATGTCTTTTAAATACCTCCAGAGGTGGTAACTCCATCAGTTCCCTGGGCAGCTGTTCCAATGCTTGACCACCCTTTCAGTGAAGAAATTCTTCCTAAAAGCCAATCTGAACCTCCCATGGCACAACTTGAGGCCATTTCCTCTCGTCCGGTCACTTGTTACCCCCTACTTGGCAACAGCCTCCTTTCAAATAGTTGTGGAGAGCAAGAAGGTCCCCCTGAACCTCCTTTTCTCCAGGCTAAACAACCCCAGTTCCCCTTCACCAGCTCCACTGCTCTTCTCTGGACATGCTCCAGCACCTCAATGTCCCTCTTGTAGTGAGGGGCCCAAAACTGAACATGGTACTCAAGGTGCATCCTCATCATTGCCCAGTACAGGGGGACAATCACTGCCCTGGTCCTGCTGGCCACACTATTGCTGATGCAGGCCAGGATGCCATTGGCCTTCTTGGCCACCTGGGCACACTGCTGGCTCATGTTCATCCACTGTCGACCAGCTCCACAAAGTCTTTTTCCACTGGGCAGCTTTCCAGCCGCTCTTCCCCCAGCCTGTAGCGCTGACTGGGGCTGTTATGACCCAAGTGCACGACCTGACACTTTGGCATGTTGAACCTCATACCACTGGCCTTGGCCCATGGATCCAGATCCCTCTGCAGAACCTTCCTGTCCTCCAGCAGATCAACACTCCCACCCAACTTGGTGTCGTCTGGGAACTGACTGAAGATGCACTCGATCCCCTTGTCTAAATCATTGATAAAGAGATTAAACAGTACTGGCCCCAACACTGAGCCCTGGGGAACACCACTTGTGACTGGCCACCAACTGGATTTAACTCTATTCAGCATTCACATCATTCAAAGAGAAACATGCCTGTGCTGTGGCAGAGAGCATCCTACCTTGTAGTAGCAAGTGCTGATGGAAACTCCAAGCTTGTCACAAACACTGAATAATCAATTATTTCTGTAGGAGTCCAAGGGGTTAAATAGAATTGCTTATTCTGCCACTGTAATGCATGTAGTTTCAATGTATGCTTAGCAATTGGGTCGTAAATGTTGTATTTGAGAAGCAACTTTCCATATCTTCAGACTCCCTGTCCTTTGAATTCACAAAGAAAATCTTACAGTTTTGTAGTTTAGGTGTAGCTCCCTCCTTGCTCCAGGAGAACCAGAAAAGTAAGGGATTAACAGCCTGCTTTACAGTCCAGATGGTGTAAATGCTCCATAGTCTCCAAGGCTTTCTTCTGTTGAATGTGGTATAGAATGTGAGATTCTTGCTCAATAGGAGCTGGATTTTTTTAGTCTGTAGTTCTGTTGTATTAGTGAGGTTTTATTTTAGTGTAATTTTGTTCTTACAGGTGAATACTCAGATGTGTTTTTCTCCATAAATAATTCTCATAATATCATCATATTGTTACCATAAAATATAATACGCTCTTTATTGGCTTCTCATAAAACCCTGAATATATTTTTTCTTGCCAAAACTAGTGAGGCCCTTTTTATTAGTCCAAAGTATCTTTGGCATTCCCTTCTTAGGCACACACTTAAGTCTGTGGGCCAGGTCTAATCTCTCTTAAATCAGTATAAATGAAGAATAACTCCATTTAATCTGTATTGTTGTTTTCAAAAGGGATTGGGGCTTCTCATTGGTTTATGTTTCCTAAATATCAATATCAAGCTATCCGATCTGATGATTTTTTTAGCTGTTTATTGCCAAGGAAACATCAGAGGACCAGAAAGAAAGCAAACAAGCGAAAACAAATCAGAAAAGCAATAAAATCCAAACCAAAAGAACTGAGCCTGTTTGGAAAGTTAATTGTCAATTATCTACCTTCTGGTATTTTTAGAGTGTAACATACCGTGCTGTACTTTCATCCCTTGTTGGAGGGACCAAGGAGAAAGGGAGTGAGATTGTTGAAAGAGCCAATTCTTGCTCTGACAAGTCCTAAGCTGTGGGTCAAAAAGGCTCAAACCTGCTGTGAAGCCAAGAGAGACTGTGTTTGCTGGTTTAATGTTAGCATTTTGTAAGAATTCCATGTTCTGCAGGTACTGTTGTTGGAGTTAATGAGAGCACTGCTTTCTCCTGGCCTACATGCGACAGATGTGGAAATGGAAAGTTGGAACTGTGTCCCCAGGACAGGTGAGAGTCAGCATGCTCCGGAGCACTCCAGGTGTTTTGTAGATGTAGCCATAATAGCAATAGGTGATGCAATGATTCCTGCAGGCACAGGCTGCACTTTGCTCCTTCCTAGAACTAAGACGTAGTATTTTTATTGCTGATGAACTGATAAAGCCTGCAAGGTTACATTAATTTATTAAGAAAGATACAAGTAGATATGAAATGGTTTGATTTTGCAATTAATACTTTTTTTAAAAATCAGTCTTAAAGCCTTGTTTATAAAGACTTCATAGCCCACTGCATTATAATGTTAGTTTTAATAAACATACACATAAACTACAGGTCTGATTTTAAGTTCCTTTAAAAGTAGCTGCATGTGTTTGTGTGCCCTGCCTTGTTACTCTGTGCACCCCCAATTCACCTCATTTTTATACTGAACTGTGATCTTTGCTGAGATTTATCTAAGTGTGAAAGAGTTGTGTTTCAGACCTACTGAATTTATCACCTTTCTAAAAAGGACATTGAATAATTCTGGCAGTATGGCTGTCCTGAATGTGAAGACTGACTATACAGGACCTGTTACCACTTGAAATGCTGAACCTGGGTCACACTGGCATGCTTTTAGAAAGCCTACCCTTCAGCTGCCTAGCCAGCTTCCTCTTGTAGAGACTGAGATACCTGGTGGAATAAAAACTCAGCAGGACAAGAGTAGTCAAAGTGTAAAAAGAAGGAAAGAAAGAAAGAAAGAAAAAGATAGAAAGGAGGGGTTCTTTCTACTGGAAAAGCTTACAAAAACTATAAGGAGCAGTTGGGCGGGTTTGATCCTACTGAAATAGATAACATTTTCCTAAATATGAGAAGATTTACTGCTTATGCTTTGTTACATATAGTCCTTGAGGGAAAAAAAGATGAAAATAAAAAACAGGTGACCTATATTGTATTGTCATGCAAAAACTAAGGATGTGTGTATGTTCACATAGTAGTGTAGTTCAATTAAAAAAATATCTCACCTGTGAAGGACATTTTTGCTTCCTTTGGAGAATGAATGAAGTATCATGGTTTGTTTAAGAAGTGTTTCCAACAAGCACTTATAGCTGAGCTTAATTTTGTTCAGTGTGCATTGAAAACACTGAACATTTGCTGAATGAGGGCCTAAGTCAATAAGTTGCTTGGGCCAAATGTATCCTACAAATTTTCCTGTGCCATAACTTTTAGAAAGTTATGAGATTAATATTTGCTTAAGTGGGGTGACTATAAATAGCAACCTCCCTCCATATTGCCAGAACTTATAAAAGGAAGATCCTCTGCCAGAAGAGTTTAGGTCCTCCAAGAGAGTTACTGCCAGCAGAAGAGCTTTATTTGCTATTATCAACTGAATCCCTAACAGGGCTTTCCCACTGAAAGTCTACCAGCAAAGTATTTTACAGAATAAACTAGTTGGGTTTTTATTTGTTTTGATTTACAGCTGATAGGTCTTCCGCTTCTCTATGTTTTTCCAACATTATTTGTGTGTTTCAGAGAATTGCTATATTGCAAACAATGCTCTGAAGTTGTCTTTACTCCGGTTTTGAAAATGCAGCTGGAAGTCTTCTTGAGTTGTCCATCCCGATCTCAGAGTACAGTAAAAGTAAAGGTATGGCATGAAATAAGGTTCTGTGTATTGTATGTAGACACATAGGTACTCTAAGGCACACTTTTACAAAAAGCTTTGTCAGAAGACAAAATATGTAAGACTATCCCATAATTTAATCTGATACTAAACTTGTGTTTCACTGGGCTAAGAACCCAGTTTCAAGATCGTGCTCAAATAATACAATCATTGAGTTCACACTGAGGTTTGCAAACTGTTCTATGGCCCAGAAGAAGGGCTTATTAGGTTGGGCCTTGGGAAACCTCAGTCTCCCCAGTCTAAAAGGAGTGCTTATTTTTAAACTTCCATTCTGAACATCATTTGTGTCTTCTCTGTTTTCTTGGCCAGAGAAATAAAAACATTTGATATTAAAATGATAAAGCTTTCTTCTATGTGACTGTTTTAACCTGCAAACAGAACGTCTTTGCATATATAAGATTTTTGTCATGAACAAAACCTGTGAATTTTCTCATTCCAGCTGTTGCAAAGGACAATCTCTTCTCTCCTGATGTCCTCCACCAGTGAGGATGGGGTAGGTATAATGAATGCTGATTAAAGGAAGTTAAACTACATAACTTACTGTAGACGCAGAGTACAGGAGACATGAATCAGGTGGGAAGATAGTCAAATCATAGAAGTGGAAAGGATTCCTGGAGGTTGTTGTCCAACCTCCTATCCACATTGAGCTATTGCCAATGTGGAGGCAAGTCAGCCATGACTTTTGTTGGCAGGGTCTTGAAAACCTCCAATGATAGAGTTTTTGACTTTCCAGGCAGTTCGTTTCAGAACCGCGCTAGGAGATTGCACTTTCTCGTGTCCAGCCTGTGATTTGGGTGGGCTGGGCCCTTTGGCAATCCCACCTTCCAGCTGCTGATGTCCTGCTGTCTCATGACTATGATCAGACTGACACCTTCCTTTGTTGAAGAGGGATGCTGCAGATGGGCTGTGTGGACATCTTTAGCTCAGCTGCGGATCTGCAGAGCTACCTGCAAACTGCACCATGTCCAGGCACTCAGAGCTGCGACAGGCAGCGCTGGGCTTTTAGTCCATTCTCTGGCTGAGGATCCAAAGGCAGCAGACATACAGTCCAAGTACTGGCAGGTGGAAGTAGTAGAGGAATTTGCAAATTGTGTGCAAGGTACTACTTTATAATGGTACGAATGAAACACACATAAGCCACAGGGATCCATGGGCTAAAGTACAGTTTATGTAATCGTGAAGTAGTTATTCCTTTAATCTGAGATATCAGAAGAACTCTGACATTTGACACAGTGACCCAGATTTATCAAAGGTGAAGGAGGCACCCGGATAGGTGCCTGGCTGGCATTGGCTGCCAGATGGCCAGCAGGGAAGGAGCGGCACCTTTAGAGAGTCATTAAGTCCAGTTAGGATCCCAAGATTCTCCCCTGTCCCTTGCACGTGGAAGGGAGCAAAGGTTGGCTCGTTGTCTTGTTTTATCATCCCAGTTAAGTATCTTCAGTGACATGTATTGGGGTCAGTTTGCTTTCCCTGTCTTACAAGTTTTCCAGCATTTTGCTATTACATGCTCCATGGTTTTAATGGAATTTATGGTAATATTGAAAGTGGAAAGTTACTCTGAAATCATAAATTATTTTTCTTATGTGGGAGGGTGTATATTTCATTTAAGCAAATTGATAGAAGAAATTTCCAAAATGTGTTTGCTTCTTTAATAGCAATTAAGTCTTGCTGAGTTTTACAGGATGTGCCTGGTTTGGTCACAGACTAGCAAAACACAGACTAGCAAAACATAGTTCTTTTTCAAGTTATTAGAACTCAAAAAACCTCTTTTTCATGTTTCAATGTGTATAATGCCAGCATTTAGAAGTCTGGCAACTTAGATTTTTTTTCTTCCCTAGCTGAAATGCAGGGATAAAGATTAATCATAAGAAATAATACTTGAGGTGTCATTTTTTTGCCAGTGCTGCTGAAGTTTCTAAGGGTGTAGCTTTGTAATCAATTTTTTTGGCAAGGAGGTTGGTTTTAGCTGTTGCTGGCCCTGGATGCTTGTTCCTTACTTTGTGGCAGCCCTTCTGTCACACCAGTAGAGCTGTTTGTGCAGCTGCACAGTGAACTGGACTGCAGAACTGGTCTGGGGTAAAAAAATCTAGGGGAAAAAAAGGAAAAAGATTGTTTATACCTTGAACCAGACAACAGGCGTGGGTATCACATACCTGTAGAGAAGCACAGCCCAGATGAAAGCAGGGGCATGGTCAGGGGCTGGTCATAGACAAGACCCATTAGGGAAAGAAATGGATGTGAACTTGCCATCTGAGATACCCTCTCAAGCAAGGTATCAACTGTCATTGTTACCAGTTCTTCTGTTAACGTGCTGTCTCCTCTTAGTGAAGCCATCCCAGCCTTGCATCCCTCTCCTCCACACAGAATACAGTCTCTACAAATTTGCTCAGGCACAACTCGTGGGTAAAATGCTGGTCAGATCATTAAACAGGAGGGACTGTGTAGGTGCTGGTGATGGTAAAAGATGCATGAACAACACAAAGTTAAAGTGGAGGGAGTGGGTAGAGTAAAAAGGGTAACAAAGTGGTTTTTCCTTTAGTGGATCAGTTAGCCAAAGTAATCAATGTATAGTATGTATATACACATTGCCAGCACATGGGAAGTGCTGCGTGTGTCAGAAAGTGAGATAAAGGGAGCACGTGCAGGTTATGCTTCAGCAAAATTGACTTCAACATCACGGTAACTTTTTAGATTTTTAAACAGCTTGTTTTTAAACCCCGGTTGGGAAGCAGCAGTTGAGGCAGGAGTGTGATCTAATTATTGAAAATTAATGTATTCATTCTATCAGTTCTAATGTACCCTTCTGAGTCCTTTAAAAAAGTTGTCTGTTGGAAGAGGATCTTGCAGGCTGCATCTTCCCAGCTGAATGCTGTTTAGAACAGAATGTCCAGGACTGTTTGTTTTACTCACCATGCTTTTATTCCCGCAGACTTATGAGGTGCAGAGCGTGCTGGGAAAGGAGGTGGGGTTATTGAACTGCTACGTCCACTCTGTAACCAGTCACCCCAACTGTGTTGCACTGGAGGAAATTGTTCTTCTGGAAGCTGCAGCAAGACAGAAGTGAACTCTAGTCAGCTATTATAGTATCTGTGGACTTTGTAATGTGGTTATCTGTTAACTAGTGCCACAGATAATGTGTAATGCAAGTGTGATAAGCATTAAGATAGTTTATTAAAACTGTGATTTACAAAGCACATTGTGCTATCACTGAAAAAATATCCATATAAAAAAAACCTGTTTAACTTTCTGAACTCTTTCGGATCAGTTCAGAGTTTAAGAATACAGTTCTTTGGTATGTTTGCTGTTTATGTGTGTAAAACATCTCGTTCTGGAAGTTTTTAATGGTTGTGATTTTTTTTTATACAGTACTGTAAATATTATGTGTCAATGGAAAATATTTTACTGATATTTTTTGAAATAAATACTTTGCTATAGGCAGTGAATGGTGGTTTAAGCTGAGTTTTATCAGTGGATTCCAGACCAGCTGCAAAATGCCACGTGGTGCACAAATTCTGAGTTGTTATCACCTTGCAATAATTGTTATACAGACAGAGATTTGAATAAAGCTTATATTTTGAAGTGTCAAGCACATATAAAGTTAATGTTTTACAGCTAATTGGTCTTTAAGCATAGAAGTACTGTGTTATCTGTAGCTTCCCACAGAACGGGTGTTTCATTATACAGTTTCTGTTACGGGTAAGGAGCAAACTGCTTTGTAGGCCATGTAACTATCCTCACCCAGACTGTGGAGACATGGATTACAGATCAGATAAATAGTATCGAAATCTTCCTCTGTGTGTATAATTGTAAGAATTATTGTAAGAGTTAGAGACTGGATTTTTTTCCCCTTTCACAGTATTTAAAAGCCCCTTACAGGTCAGAGGAGGAGGAATGAGTGGTTTTGCACAGAGGAGGAGGAATGAGTGGTTTTGCACAGGTCTCGTATGGGATTAACTAGCAGAAAAAGAACAATGAACTTGCCACACTGATCATTCCTGTGGCTCAGACTGATAGCAAACAGTCTTATGTATGCCATGATTACTAAAGGAATGACCCAGCTTTTGAAATCCCCTTTTCCCCCCCTCCTCCAAATACTTCAGTCTCTTACCTGCCTTCCTGTAAGGAAAAAGGGGACCTCAGCCCATTCCTGTGTAGAGGATACTGGTGTGTATGGGAAACCGGGGCTCCCCTTTGAAATTAGTAAGATTTCAGTCTCTAGGACAGCTGGAGGTGCTTGTTGTGTCAGGCCGTTTTTCTGCCAGTGCCCTACAGAAGCTGTCATCTTTGTGCATGCACTACCGAAATTCAGACAAGTTGCCTGACCTTTCATGATATATTTATTCACTCAGTCAGGCAGCATTGCCTGCTATCACTTTTGCTAGCAGGGACCAGTGAAAGTGCCCAGCTCCTACAGTTCTACAGCCTACAGCAGGATGAAGCCTGTGGGTGCAACATCATCTCTGGGACTCACTATATCTGGTTCCAGAACTCCAGAACACCTGAGTGTAGGTGCAGCTTTGCATTATCTGGAATGGAAACCCCTTGGAGGTTTTTCAGCATAAATTTTAACCAGTGGTGTTCCTGTGGTCACGTGTACTTTTTTTCATAAAATACTGTGTTTCTGCCAGAGTCCTGGTCACAGAGCAGCTCCTCTTGCTGTGCAGCTGCTCAGTCCCAGTCAGCGCCGCGGCAATCCCTGACTCAGCATTCCGGCCCAGCGATGACGCTCCGGGGGAAGCAGACTTCGCAACCCCCACGGCCGAGGAGTCTCACGATTGTTCGCACCCCTGCATCGCTCTCTGGATGCTTTGGGACGTAACGCGGCGCCCCTCGCCCCCAGCTTTCCCTCACCTCCGCGTTTCAGCTGCTGGGACCCGTCCCGCCTTGTCCCCTCACCCCGTGTTCAGCTCCCTCCCGGGAAGCGCAGCTTCCCCCGCCGCCGGCCGGCTGCTGTCACGACACAGAGCAAACGAGAGCAGGGTTGATTTAAAATGCTTTTCTTTATTCTTAGAAATGCTGTAAAAATCGATATAAAAGGTCGAGCATGCTCAGTCTTTTTTTATCCATCCTACTGTCTAAAATACATGGGATTTTGAATCATTTTAACAGATGTACCATAGCTGCATCGGTATGAGTAAAATGTAGAAAAGACGAAAACTATCATTACAAAAATAATTTAAGGGGAGAAAAGAAAAAAATATATTTAGCTTTTTTTCCCTTTTTCGCAAGTTTCGTGGTGAAAGACCCAGGCATCGCCCCACGTCGCTGCCACATTCCGAGCGCGGCCGCGGAGCCGGCACGTCCCGCCGCGGCTCCGCGCCTCCTCCCGTGCGCGGCCCGGCCCGGGACGCCGCGGCATGGCCCGGCACGGCCCTCTGAGGTATTTATCCACCGTCTCCCGGAGTCCGTCTCTCCGTCCCGCTCCCCCCCGGTTACCGGCAGTCGGTGCCCGAGCCGGGCTGGAGGAAGGAGGCGCTAGGCAGCTGCTTGAAGAAGTGCCGGAGGCTGGTCAAGTCCCGGGTGAGCTGCTCGATCTTCTTGTGCAGCTTCTCATTCTCGGCCGAGAGCTCCAGCAGCTTCTGCTGCATCTCCTGGTTGCGCCGCTTCGCCTTGTCGCGGCTCTTGCGCACGGCGATGTTGTTGCGCTCCCGGCGCTGCCGGTACTCGGGGCTAAACCTGTCCACGCACTTCTTGCCTCCCCGCTCCTTGCCCCCGGCGGCGGCCGGCGGCGGGACGCCCTGCGCCGGCCTGGGCACGGCGGCGGCGGCGGCGGCGGGGCCCGGGGAGCGGGTGCTGCAGCTGGAGGGGGAACTGCTGCCCGGCGGCTCGGGGGAGGTGGGTGGCGTGGGCTGCCCGCTCAGGTTCATGATGGTCTGGGCGCAGGTGGCGATTTGCGAGGGCAGCAGCGAAGAGGAGAGGTCGCTGTCGCTCCAGTCCGGCTCCTGCTTCAGAGCGCCGCGGGAGGAGGAGGAGGAAGAAGAGGAGGAGGAGGAGGAGGAGGCGGTGCGGGGCTCGGCGCCCAGCAGGGTGGTCATGGCAGCGCCGAGGTCCTTGGCGGGGTCGCGGCCGGCGCCGCCGCCCGGCGGCAAATACTCGCCGTAGTCCCCGCCCCGCTCGGGCTTGTGGTTGCTGTTGAAGAGGTCGGCGAAGAGCTCGTCGTTGCAGAGCTCCAGGTTGGGCACGGCCGACATAGAGTCAATGTAAGAGCTGAAGTCGATGGCGCTCTCGTCCTCGTACATGGCCGGGGCGGCGGCGCTCAGCTCCGCCAGGTTGGTGCCGCTGCCCCCCAGGCCGCCCCCCGCTTCCTCGCCGCTCATCCCGCAGCCGCCACGGGCCCCCAGCTTGCAGGCGGGACCCGGCCCGCCGCCGCTGCCCACCTTGGCGTCGTAGAAGTTGGCGGGCTCCAGGCACCAGCTCTTATAACATGCCGGGGAGTCCAGGCTGTAGAGAGCGGCGGCGCTCATCGGCGAGCGGGACGCGGCGCCGCACGGCCGCGGCGCGGGGACTCCGGACCGCGGGCACCAAACGCCGCTCCGCGACGGTCGCAGCTCCAGCCTCTGCCACGGGCAGGTGGGAGCGGGGCTGCTGCTGCTGCTGCCGCCGCTGCTGGCACCGCTGGTACTGCTGCTCCTCGGTGCCACTGGTGCTCCCGCTGCAGCCCCGCCGTCGCCTCCCCGAGGGGCCGATCCGGGCTCGGGTCACGCCGTGAGCAGCGGTAGGAGGCGGGGATGGGACAAGGCGTCTCAGGACCTGGGAGCGAAACGCCCGCTCGGTCCCTTCTTATACGGCGCGGGCCCCGCCTCCTGCCCCTGACGGGGAACGAGTTATTCCCGGCACCCCCGGGGACCCGGGGGCGGGAGCGGGTGGGGTGCGCGGCCGCGGAGGCAGGGCTCCCGCCGCGGAGAGCTGCCACCTCCCGGCCGAGGGTGGCCGCCGTCGGGGACGGCCCCCGCCACGGGGACGGGACGGTGCGGGCGCCTCTCGGGCTCCTGCCGCCCTCCCTGCACCGTCACGTCCCCGGGGAGTGCTGCCGGTACCGGACCCCCGTTGCCACGGCTGAGCGTTAGTTAGGCCCCTTTTCCACCCGGGCCAGCGGGAAAGCTGGCTGGAAAGGCTCATTTTACCCCTCCACCACCACGACGCTTCATCCCCCCACGCAGTTCCCCAGCGGCGCCTTGGATGAAACGATACGGGAAAGATGCTGCCTGCCCCACGCGTGTCTCTGTGTATCACCCGAGCGCCCTCCCGAGGCTCCGCTACCCCCTCTGTAGCACGGGGAGCTTCACCCGAGAAGGATGTAAATCCACCCCCTTCGGTGAGAGAGTCCGCTTGGACTTCTTGCAGGACGCTCCGGTGGGAAAGGGATGTCTGAGGCATCTTTAGCTACTTCATGCTGTCTGCGTGAAGTTATACCTCTTTTTAAAACTTGCATTAAGTAATTACACATGTCGCCCTCTCCTCCTTGCATCCCATAAACTATTACTATTAAATTGGCAAGCATCAGAGAAATGAAAATACTTTAATTTAAAAGATGTGAAATGCACACATTTTCTAGTTCCTAACAGTTTCTAGAAGCCTGGCTTCACCCCCAAATGCTCCACTGACTGAGTTATAAAAGAAATACGTAATAAAACACCCTTAAAAAATTATTTTTAAATATTTATTTATTTTCCCAGAAGACCCCTCTAGATTTGTGATAGGACTATCCCAGGCGCTGACTTCCAGCCCAGCACTCATCTGATGCTGCTGGCATAAAGCTGTGCCCTGCAGAGTACGGTGCCACTCATCCCAAGGTGGCTTTCTGGGGATCGTGGGTACGTGCCGGTCATGCCGGGCCTGCTGCCTCTCTCCGGGCAGAGCTCCATCTGCCGCTACCGCAGCTGTTGCAGTACCGCAGCTGTTTATCACAGGGGTGTGTATTTTAGCATAAGTAGTTGGGAACAGGACGGGTACATGCTCTCCCCTTGGATGTAAACTCCTCGTGGGAAGGCTTGTGGGATCAGGGTAAGTGTGCCGTGTCTAGCAGGTGAGGTTTTGCATCTGGCAGGTAAGATTTCACTTTGAGAGGCCTTCCTTTTAACTCTAGTGCTGCCATTTACTCCACAGAGATGTTAAGTTTAAATAAACTTGATTTCCTTTCTCACCAGAGTATTGATCACACAGGCGCTAACCACTGAACTTGACAGCGACGCAAAAAGTGGTTGGTTTTTTTTTTCATATTGTCAAAAAATAATATGCCCAAAACCCATTTACATGTTATTTTCTGCCCTCTAGTGCTGGGGTCTATTCGTGTTGCAATGACTCTGCAGAACCTGCCCCTGGCCTGGCCTAGCCTGGCTGTCCAGCAGGGAACTAGGACCATCATGTGATGCTCCTGAACCCTTTTTCTCTGCATGAAGTATAAAGGGTTGGGTGCATGAGGCTGAGGAAGGTAGTTCAGAAGTGTGAGGCAGTCTGATATCTGCTGTCTCTCCTCTTGCTCTGTGTCAGGGTCCATTGATTGCTGGAAAGGGATACATGTCACCCACTTTAGTCATGAAATTATGATTTGCCTTGGAAAGCACCTAATTTAATGTTTGCATGTGTGGAACTGTTATGCTTTCAGCTCACTGAAGTCCTTACCCCAAAGGGCAGCTGGTTATCAGCCAGTCTTGGCATGCCACTGTGCCAGCCTGAACAGTCTCATTTAATAGCCATCATGTGTTACTCCAAAAAACAGATGCAATTCCCAGCCAGGTCACCCCATCTCTGCTGGGCATCTTTGCCACATGGCAATTAGATTCTCAAAATCCCTCAGTAAAATGCAACATCTGGGTGTGGAACCCCTCCGTAAACCTCAATATAAGCCACCTGTATCACACCTAAGCCCCACCATGGAGGGTACAGCTTTGCCTATGGGGGACTTGGAATTGTGTTCAGAGCTTGTGGTCAGACCTGTCAATGCTTGTCCCCCAAAACCAAGTGGCAACAGCCATCCCCTGGAAGATAAGTTGGTTGTGTTTGTTGCTGAGTCTGAGATGTGTGATTTCAGGAGCACATTTGAAGGGGTTCCCCCTTGTGCCATGCAGGGTGCGATGTCCTGGGTGGGGTGCTACACCTGCAGTGAAGAATTCAGGAGCATGTGAGCAAGTGATACTTGTCATTTACCAAAGCACTTTCCTGGGGTAGATTTGTCTGCCATTTCAGCAGCTGAATCTGTTCCCATCTGCATAAGTAATTTCATGAGCAGTGAAGTACAGACAAGATCTTGATTCCCTCATCCGTCCTGCTGAGTACCTGACCCCCTGAATCATGGCTTGTCTCTGGGATCCAGAAATTCTAAACAGCAGTAAGAAGCATTTGAGCATCTGAATTTCAGAGTAAATTTTTTAAAACTTGCTTGGGGTTCCTGCTCCAAATCAAGCAAAGCATTTAAACCTGGTAAGAAAGGACAAGAAAACTTTCTCTAAGAAGCAGAGAAAAGACGAAGCTTTAATTTGGTCTGGAGTGCTGGCTGTAAATCTCAGAGAAGCACCGGGACCCTGAGCCCTTCAGGGACAGCAATTAAATCACACTGTATTTCTGACTAGTTTTTCCTCATAAATAGGGGACAGGCCACTTGTGGAAGGTAAGTAAACAGTGCAATGCTTCAGCCTAGCTTTAATCCTCCCTGAACTCCTCCCACCATGATCACTTCTGGCAACCCAGCCAGATGTGAAGGACTTTTTGGGACAATGGGGCTAGGAGCATGGCACAATAAGGCTGGTCCTGGGGAGCCTACAGAGCCCTTCTCTGCTTTTGAGGTTATGAGGATAAGGCAGCACCAGCAGGACACCAGCTCCTGGGGGATTCATGGGCAGAGAGTCAGCTAACAAGGGGGAAAAAGAGAAGAGGTGGTTTGCTGTGTTTCTCTCCCCCCTCCAAGAAGCAGCAGGAGTGCAAGGATCATTTTCATGCATCAGCTAGAAGCCAGGAATGGTACTTGGGGGCTGACCAGGGAATGGGACATGCAAATGAGGAGGTGCAAGTTGTTTGGGGAGAGTCAAAAAACCTGTGAGCACACTCCTAGGTAGGGACAGTACCTACTTGAGGTTGGTGTTGGCTCTCCTCAGCCAGTGCAGTAACTGCTGGGCAGACCCTCCCTGTCCGCTCGTCCCACTTCTGCTGGGGCTTGTGCCTCTCCCTTGTCCTGAATCACTGTAGCAGTATTTTGCTTGTCACTTGTACTGTACTTGTACATCATTGCACAGATCCAGCCTGCGGCCACACTACTCTTAGCAGCTGAACAATTTGATGATAAATGAATTTTCTTTTTAGCTCTTTTAACTGGAGCTCTGTGTTTCAACTCCCTGCGGGTGTTTAAACTCTGGTGGTATCAACCTGGGCTGGGTTTGTTCAGCTGCACCTGTGGCCGCTGAGCTGCTGAATTACATTGTCCATATACCTGGGCTCCCAAAAGGTCAAGTGCCAATGCAGCTAAATGCCTCAGACCCTGTGCTCCTTGTTTTCTCACACTCTTTGGTGGATGCTCTGAACCTTTTCCTGATACAGGTTTTGCATGAATTTCGATCAGAGACAAAATTCATGTGATCAGATTCACAGCTGCATTTTCTGCCTAATCAAATTAAATCTTGTGTGCTATAATTTACTGTGAGTGAAATGGACAAGTAGGCTCAATGTAACCCTCTCCTGTCCCATCAAAAAAGCAAAAAACCCCATCCTGCAAATATGTGGAAACTGTAACCAAATCTCTCCCAGCCCTTATAGCCACTCCTTCATAGAATCAGAATGGTTTGGGTTGGAAGGGACCTTAAAGATATCTAGTTCCAAGACCCTGCCATGGACACCTTTCACTAGACCAGGTTGCTCAGAGCTCCATCCAACCTGGCCTTGAACACTTCGAGGGATGGGGCACCCACAACTTCTGTGGGAAACCTGTTCTGATGTTTCACCTCCTCATCTGAGGAGAAAGAATTTCCTCCTCATTTTTAATCTAAATCTACCCACTCTCAGTTTGAATCCATTCCTCCTTGTGCTGTCACTACAGGTCCTGCTGAGAAGTGCCTCCACCTTTCCTATAAGATCCCTTTAGACACTGAAAGGCCACAATAGGGTCTCCCTGGAGCCCACTCTTCCTCAGGCTAAACAATCCCAGCTCTCTCAGCCTGACTTCACAGGAAAGGTGCTCTGGCCCTCTGATCATCTTTGTGGCCCTAAAAACTTCCCAAACATTTTTGCAACAAAAAACCCCTCTAAACACTGTATTCTAGACACTTGTTAGTGTGATGTAAGGAGTAGCTCTTTGGTAGCTTTGCTACAAGACTGACACCATTCAGTGCTGTGGGTGGCTGCCGGGGTGCAACCTTTGTGCATAGGTGCCATTTCTTAAAGGCAGCATAGCTTAAAAATTAAATTTTTGAAGCCCATGTAATTTCCAAATGAGGCACAGTGTTAATAAAATGATGCAGCAGACCCTCATCCTCTGCACTTGTGAGGGGAAAAAAGGGTTTTAAAGCAGCAGTAATAAATCCTTACTTTAATTCCTTGATTTTGCAAAAACAAGAAGTTTGGGGAGAAGTGACTCTCTATATAGATAGAGACATATATAGATGTTTACTTTGGGAAGCAGCTGGCCAAACCCTTAAGTGTGAGGCCAGAAGAGCCGTAGGAAATTCCTTACTCCATGGCTGAATACAAGCCCAATTCATTGTTTTTGTGGAAAGCTCGTAGGCTCCTTCCCATGCCCAAAGATGTGCTGGCACTGTATCACATCTCAGTCACTGACACCTCAAGATAACATTTAAACTGGGCAACAGTGGTGGGGACTAAGGGAAAATCCTGAACATGAGAAGCAGCATGCAGGAACCTCTTTATCAGCTGGGAAAAGAGACTCCAGGCTGCAGCTGCAGAGCTTTCCTCTGGGTTCAGCAGTACTGTTATTCTTACTAGAGGGAAATTTTTAGATTGGCAGGGATGGAAAGGATTAGCTTAAATATGAATATCATTCTATGCCCTTAGAAAAATGTAGAGAGAATATATGCTAATGTTTTATATAACTTTTTAGGTGCAACTAATGGATTTCCAGATATAGTGCCCATCCATCTGGTTATTTAATCTGAGAAGGAAATATTCTCCTGCACTTGTAAATAGTTCCCAAGTTTTGTTTTGCATGAGACCTGATGCAGTCTCTGACTCTGAGCTTCACATCATCTTGTTCTTTTCTGGAAGCCAAATAAACCCGCCCCATAAAGCACTGAGCCCAGTGACTTGAGGTTTGTATTGCGTCAGTACTTTCCTTGCTGCTTCACAGGCTGGCTCCAGCCCTTCCATTTAGCTGCTGCATTTTATTGAGAGCAGCACTCTTCAGTCAGGATTGGGGATGGCAGCTGCCATTTACATATGTTGCAAGTTATTTCCAGGGTCATTCAGCTCCATGGGGAGAGCTCTGTTAGGGAAACTCCACTTGCTTTGCATAGGATAGATCTCTGCTCATAAAAACACAGCAGCTTCGTGCTTTGCTCCTCAGCTGACACATGAGCTTGACAAATACATCATTAAGGACTCGTGTAGCTGAGGCTTTCAACTGTTGCACTTATTTTAGGGCCAAGATAGAGCTTTTAACTATTTAAATTGTCATAGACACATTCTAAGCCCATTTGCACTGTCAGGGTCACTTTTGCCCATCTCACAGGGGCAGGGCCTTTTGCTATGGACTTAAGGGAGCAGAAGGCACTCAGCAGTGCCCCTCCCTGCACTTCAGCTCCAGCCCCTTCCACAAGACCAAGGAAGAAGGCCTGCTGTGCACAAACATCTATTGGTGCTGAGGATATCAAAAGTCCTACAAGAAGAACCTCGTTAAACTATAAACCTAAACTTTGTCCTCTGCAGTACAGGTCAAAGTACCTAGTAAATATCTAAGGTATGTGCCAAAAGTGCCATTTAACACCTCTTAGGATCAGCCACTTGATTTCTAAATGTCCCCTTGCCTTTTCATGTTGTTATTTTATTGTGCTTTAAACTTTCTTATATTTTAGAGTGACAGCATGAAAGCTAGAGCACCTCACCTGACTAAGCTTTAGTCATAAGGCTGCTGTCTTAGTTGATAGCAGAGATTAAAAGAATAAAATACACCAAGACATCTTACTGAAGTGTATATAAAAATAGATTACATCAAACACTTCTATGAAAAAAAGCCCCACATTACTGTCCACCAATTATCATGTCTGCAAATGGATAAACATGGAAGCTTTCTGCAATTGAAGTGCGCTAAATTAACTTTTGAAATGAGGTATACAGCTGAAAGTTTATTTTTATTTCTAAATATATTTCCTCTACAAAAATACACCTAAACAATATTTTTTGTTAATAAAGTCTGATAAAAATATTCTGAATTTCTCGATTTATAACACTATTGACACAAACAATTGAGTATATTTATTAAGACAGAAGCAGGGCAAATAGCAGTTGTTGCTGGAAAGTATTTGAAATGGAAAAATCCTCTCCCTGTCCAGTAGGCCTCAGCAATCTTCCCCATTCTGAGTTCCTCATGGAACTGTATCCAAGAGGCTCTGCTCTCCAGCTGACAAGATTCATTTGAGACTGATGCCAGCAGGAGACATGGCCCTCAGCAAAACCAGAACTGCTCCACCACCATGGAGGCAGGAGGGAAAGCTTCTAGGCAGTGAAAGGGCAAAGACTCATTTTTATTACACCTTTTATGATAATTATTAAAGGCCTCAATGGAATCTATATCCTACAGTGAATTCTGGGTAAAATACAATGTAGTATTTGAGAGAACTCTCCTTCTCTCTTGCTGTCTGTGCTGCACTTGCCCCCAGGGTTACCTGATGCCACGGTTTAACCCTGGCTGGCAACTCAGCCCCACACAGCTGCTCCTCACTCCCCTGCAGTGAGAACTGGAAAAGTGAGAAAACTCATGGTTTGAGATAAAGACAGCTTACCAGGTAAGCTGTGCAAAAGCTGTGCACACAAGCAAAGCAACTCATTCACCACTTCCCATGGGCAGGCAGGTGTTAAGCCATCCCCAGGAAAGCCAGGCTAACAGTGACTTGGGAAGACAAACACCATCACTCTGAACATCTCTCCCTTTCTCCTTCTTCCCCCAGCTCTATATGCTGAGCAAGACACCGCATGGTATGTGATATCCCTTGGGTCAGCTGGAGTCTGTATCCTGGCTGTGCGCCTCCCAACTCCATGGCACTCCTCAGGGTGTGAGAGGCAGAAGAGGCCTTGTCTCTGTGCAAGCCCTGCTCAGCAACAATAAAGTATCCCCGTGTTATCAACAGTTTCCAGCATAAAGCCAAACCACAGCCTCAGACTAGCTACTCTGAAGGAAACTAACTCAACCCCAGCCAAACCCAGCATACCCGAGAACTGGCTGTCAAAGAGAAAGAGCTACACCTGCCACAACCTCCACACTTCAGCATAAGCAAATTCCAAGTGCAGTAGCCATGCCTGTGCTGTGCTGCAGTTATGGCAAGAAGCTTCCAGCACTCTACTGTAGTGGCATTGACTATTTTTGGCTTTGGTCAAACAAATAATTTGGAATTAATACATGACAAGTGCATACTTCCAAAGGACAAAGATAACAGAGTACAAACCTCTAATTGCTAAAAAAAAATATCTGCTGGAACAGTCTCATCTATACATTATCCAGTAATGAAACAGCTGTTCAGATAATTTAAGTGTTATTTAGAGTTTAAAGGCATTTTCTGTTTAATTTCCCCATGTGTTTCACTGATACTACTAATACAAAAATCTTCTAGTTTTAATTACAAATAATATGCGCCTGCAGAATGGTTTTAGTTGATTGTCATCAAGGTCTCTGTAAAAGAAAAGTACAGACTTTCACTACATCACTACATGGATGCCCACAAGCTTGCAGGGTGTGAATTTGTGCTTTCTGCTGAGGGGTCTCAGTGCCTTTCAAATAAATCTTTAAGTTCTATAGCCTCTCCAGTTCTTTCTACATTGATTTTAACATGAACGCAATAAAGCTGCTTTGTTACAGAACTACATACAAGAAAAATAATTAAGAAAAAAATTCACTGTTTGAATACAGCTTTAATACAAAAAATTTATACTTTCTATTAGGCAAGTTAACCGATGATAAAAGCAGTTAAGAGGTTTTTTCCTTTTTTGCCTTAAAATTCTGATCTAGTTGCATCTATGTAGTAGGATACAGGTCCCTTGGCAGATTGGGCTTTAGAGAGGAGGCCCTCACATCCAGGGTTCCCATCCTTCCCAGACTCTGCCAAGAATATTGGGGTCTGTCGCTTGATCGATGAGGCATCTCACTTGGGTCTCCTCTGAAAGTCCATCCTCTGGCTCTTTGGCTCTGATATCATGACTGGCATTACCACGAGCCACAGCTGCAAAATCTTTATAACAAGGTAACTTCTCATGGCCCAGGCGTAGTTCATCACTGAAATTGAGAACACAAAAATAAACTCTTACTAAAGGAAACAAGCAAAAAATCTGAGATGGATTTTTAAATACAAAACAGCACTTGAAAAATAAAGCTGCCTGAATTGAGATTTAAGATGTGGAGACTGTGCAAGAGTTGCAGAAGGCTTGGCCAGCAAAGACTGGTGATTTCAGGCGTCTTTTACTAGTGGATATTTACCATGAATATGTCAATCTTGTCAGAGATTCAACTTCTGCATCCCTCTAGGTGAAAGAGGGATGCAGAAGTTCACATCCAAGCTGTTGATCTCCTTACCTCCCCTTCTGATTTGTGCCTCTAACAAGTATTTTGCTGCCTCTTCCAGTTCAGCCTTGACCGCAAAGGGGACTCCTCCCAAGTCCTGCACTTTTCAGTATTTGTATGGTTTTAAAACAGGCTTGCTTTCTTTGCTTTTTTATCTTTCCCTTGATTAATCCAAAATGTCTTTTTAAAAGAGGATAGAAGGGATTAATTGTACTTTTAACTGAACTTTAATGACATTCTCGCTTGAGCCAGACTTGACTAGACTGACATAAATAACCTGAAAATGCCATCAGATTTGAATGTGATGTTTTTGGGAAGCAGCTTACCTCCATGCCTCCCCTACAGCTGGTTCAGGTTCCATTTCAAGTAATCCTTCAGCAGAAGCACATATTGATTTAAATCTTACCCCTACTGATTTAAATATTACCCCTAGTCTAAAAGTCATGGAGACAAAAATGAGGAAAAGTAGGCTGAGCAGTGTGAGATTAAGCAGGCTGACAGAGTGGGGAGATGTTTCTTGCCAGGAGCAGTAAAACTGCTCAGAGGCCTGAGCTGGAGCAAGAAAACTTGTGGGGAGATATCTGGTGTTTTGGCTGGCAAGGTGATTCGGACAGCTTGTATACAGACCAAAATGATTCTGACAGAAGGTTTGTTGAAATTTTGTCCTGTCTCTTTCTTTTTCCTAGCCACTATTCTATCCAAAGAGAACAAAATCTGACACAGGAGCCTGCCAAAGCTCTTAGTAGAGCAGTTTAAAGCAAAAGGAGAGCATCTTACCAAGTGATTATTGCTGGATTGGCACCTGTAAGCTTTCTTCTGACATAGTTGACTTTTTGCAAAGGGTACCAGTTTACTTCAGATGTGTTTATTTCCTTAATCCACGTGCCTCCTTTTTTCAGCTGTCTTTCTTCAAAGTTCTAAAAAGAAAACAAATTTGCCCTATTTGTCATAAATCATACACTTAAAAAAGACTTTTAAGCTGCCAGATCATAGCAAGTCAAGCCAGTAACTCTTAACTGTATATGCAGTGGAGGACAAAGTAGTGAGATAATATTTAGCTTGTCTATGACTTAAATTTAATTTACAACTGAAGTTATTGAAGTGCAACTACCTTCAGTTTTCTCTGTAATTATTAATTTGATATATACAGTGCTGATGTAAATTTAAGAGGCTCAATGCAAACAGTTGAAAATATTTGTGCTGCTGCCATATGCTACTATTCTTTGTGCATCAATATAGAACTGTCATTTTAAATACTTTACATTCAGTTTCTCTGAGAACTTAAAAAACCAAAGAAAGATAAAAGGAGCACTGTGACTGTACATCTAGAAATACTTCCTTTTTGATCAGTTTTATTCTTAGTACAGTTTAAGAATATTCACACGAAAAAAGAGGAAAAACCCCACCTTCCAGTCCAAAGAAGGCTCCTTTACAAATACATCCATTGTGCTGATGAGGAGATCTGGATCTGAACGATAAGCCCTTAGGGCATGCACCATCACACTGTAAATGAGTCCCCACTCTTTCACTGGCATCATCAGATTAACAAACTGTCGAGTCAGTCGAAAAGGCATCAACTCTGGCACACCCAAAAACTAGCAAAGGGGAAGGACAGTCAAAACAAAACAAGAAGCCTTGGAACAGAAGGATTAGAAAGGAGTATTTTGTTCTTTTTAAGCTTTGGAACCCTCTTTGTCACTTAACTGAAAATACGGTGCAATACAGTAGAACTGGACCAAGTTGTGACACCAAACTCTAGTCACGAATATTTAGTGATAGCGGTTGAAAGCATGGTTGAACTATGCAAAACACCACCATATCAGCTGTGAAACTCTACACCTTCGGGCTTGTCTGAGAATATCTGACAGATTTTATTCAATCGACTAGAAATAACTTTTAAAGATGGCACCATTTTGCACCAGAATGATGGCAACTGAAAAGCATCAAATTTAGTACTGAGAATACACGTATAAATGCATAGAATAAATGCAAGAGCTGTAACAAATTAATTAGAAAACAAATACCTGTGTGGCCGCACCAAATGCATATCCAAAGTCTATTCCCACCATGCCACCTGTCTCCTTGTTAATCATGAAGTTGGACAGATGTCTGTCTCCAATACCAAGTATCCAGTGGCTGATGCACATCAGTGCATGGGAGCTGGCAAAATGGGACCGCAGGGACAGGAAGGCTTCAGGAGATGTGCTCATTTTCACAAAGGCTCGCCTGAATGAAACAGAACTCGTTTGTTGAACACAGATAAACACCAACATTCGTTTCACAACGTGCAGTCACTGACAGTGCACCTACCGCAGCAGGTCTTCTGGAACACTGCTTTCCCTGCTTTTGAAAGACATAACTGCTTCTCTACGGCTTGCATTACTGCAAATAAATGAAGGAATAATGTTAGCCATAGAAATAACAGCCCACTGCATGTGAAATGTTAAGTCAGGACCGAAATCATCAAATATTCTTCCGTTCTTGGTGAATCACAGGGATTTTCTCTGTCCAACTTGAGCAGATGCTTGGGCTCTGAGGCAGCCTACCTCACTGCATAATTAGGAACAAGACACCTAGGAAATAAAGTTGAAGAGCAGCATCTGCTTCAAGACGCTTTCTTAAGGAAGTGAGCAA
This sequence comes from Pipra filicauda, assembly GCF_003945595.2. Taxonomy (NCBI): domain Eukaryota; kingdom Metazoa; phylum Chordata; class Aves; order Passeriformes; family Pipridae; genus Pipra; species Pipra filicauda. The sequence goes on along the minus strand of NW_024104273.1, from coordinate 796,692 downwards.
GCTTCTGGAAGCATTCCTGTACTCTGGTGGGATTTTTGGCAGTTCTAACCTCCTCCTGCAGAGCATCTCCAGTAAGACAGAGCAGTAAAATGAGCAAAAATCAAATCTAGCCATCATATTATAACACAGATAATGTCTTTTCCTGGAATTTCTACAACTCTGTGTGTGTGCACACTCTAGCTTCTGTTATTTTACATGCAGTCCTCTTTTAAATCCTACCTGTACATAGCACGGTATCGAGAGATGCCTTGTGCTTTCCCACTCATCTTGGACAGCCACTCAGAATAGGTAGCGCGAGGTCCTTTTTTGCTAGGAACAAAAAAAGAAAAAAAGCACTGATGATTCCTTGATGATCTTACCACTCTGTACTGGAATATCTGCAGGCTGTGTGCTGCTCTGACCCATGAGATTTTTATGCAAAGGAAGAGTCAGGAAGCTACAGTCTACATTAATTTTAAGCTTGCTCCAGAAATGAAGCTTAAGCAGTCAGTGAATATGCATCCATCTCCTTCCCCCCAGCTTTGAACACACTTCAGTCATATCTGATGGAAGATAAGACACCTCAAAGCTGCTAATTTGTCAATAAGGACTGTGAAAATTAGATGCTGCCTTGAGAAGAAAGACCCAAAATAACTTCTCCAGGGAGGAAAAGATATTTTTAACAGTCTCATAGCCACTTGAGAGGCATTATGTACACGTTACTGCTTGTCCATTCGAAATGGTACGAAATGCAGGAAGGCAGTTTATCTCCTCACTGTGTACAAGAGGGAGGAATGGGGGCTTGAACTTAGGGTATTAATCCACAAGAAGCCAGTATTCATTAGTTGCACTGCTTATAGAATAACTTTCTCCCATCTTAACTAAGTACATCAGACATTAAACTTCTATTCCAGAGAGGCAGCAACTTAGCAGAGCACCCGTCTTCTCTCTTCCTTCCAAAGCATGTTTTGAGATAGAGAAATTCTTTCCATTTAAGAAGCATTTGTCATTTATAGACTGCATAGCCCATCACTTGGGGACAAAGAAAAGGATTTCAAAACTTCAGAAAGTTGTTTCCCCTACCTCAACCAAAATATTGCCAGAAAATGCATCAACATAAAATGTCTTATTTCTCTTGACTGAATAATACATGGGAAAATATTTAAAGTTTACATACAACAATAAAGCTTTTTTTGTTTTTATAAATTATGACCTATTTTTAGAAAGACACTGATCTTCCACATTAGAAATGTCCTCCCTTCATGAGACGGTCCCATGTGAGTCCTCTCCACTTTCCCAGTCGGTGAACTGAGATCAACATAACACCACTGCTGTTCACAGAAGTGAACCTGGCAGCAGCAACGAAGAAACTAAACTGCTCACAAATCAAATAACTGTAGAAATAAAGACTCTTTGGAGTCCAACCTCCACGCTGGAAGTTCCTCCAGCCTGCCCCATAAACGTTAAGTAGTAAAAATAAACGGTGACAACAACACTTTGACAAACTCAGAGGTTATGCAACTTACAACGTTTGTAAGTTAAACCACATTTCTAAATTCCAGGACAGAAACAGGCTGAAATGCTAGAATTAAATCAATTTTACAAATATTCAACCTCCAATTACAATCATAAGAAAGCAACATAATTTATTCAAACCCAGCATTTGTATAAAGTCAGAGAGAGTGCTCTTTTACAGTTGTGTTTTGTGCATTTGCTGCCAATTTGCACCCCCCCACACCACTGACTCACTGCTGAACCCAGGTTCTGAATTGCTCTGTCTCTGCTCCCTTCCCCTGCCCCCCACTGACCTAAGTCCATTTCCTGCCTGATCAAATCAAGAGCTCAAAATCCTTGGCTTGTAAAATCAATCTGCTGATAAGGAAATGGTGATGATAATGACGTCACACATGATTATAATTATAAGCTTCTTGTTTAAACAAGTTGGGTGGAGGATATTCCAGGTACAATGGCACTCATTAAACAAACAGTTGCCAATTACTAATTTGGGTCAGGAAGTACAAACTGCCTCCTTGCTCATAGGTGCTTTTATTTCATTATTTAATTAAAAAAAAAAAAAAAGAAAATGCTGCCACAAGACTGTCAGTTATCCAAAAACCCATTAGTAGTGTCTCTATTAGAGCAGACAGCTTAACCAAGCATCACCTGTTATAACTGATATCTTCCTCTTCAGACATGCTATTTTTCAGGAATTCTTTTAAGGTACAAGTATTTTCCAGCCACTTGATGAGTCCCAGTCTAGAACAAAACAAGTCAGAGATGTGAACAAGCAGCTCAAAAGATGAACTTTAGAAGAACACCATGTTCTAGTGCCTGCTAAAAGAAGGTTAAAAGCTACCAATTTAAATATACTCTGAAAAACAGTTTCCAGACAAAGCAATTTCAATGTTGTTTAAAAGGAAAAGGAAAAAAAAAATAAATTAAGCCAAGACAGAAAACACTCTGAACCTGAATCTGGCAAACAAAAATCTCACTTTCAAACATCCCAACAGTAATATACGTTAACATAAAGATTTCTGTCCCTTCAAGATAAAGGCCTACCTTGTTGTCATGGGGATGACCTGGTAAGTTTTTAACTGCATATTTCTTTGGCTACATGCAGCATCTTGTGAAAGGATAACGTTCATTACATCAAACAGCTGCTCGATACGTTGGTCTTGCCGCAGGTCTTCACCGCCTTTGACAAGAAAAGGATACTCCTGCTCATCGCTGCCTCGGATTGTTATACGTTTTGGCTTCCTCAAGGATTCCATTACACTTATCTTGGAAAAAGACAGGAAAAAGCAAAATATTTGTGATAGAAGAATTGGTTTTACAGAATCATCACTGAAATCAAGCATATCGGTCATTCCTAGATGACATAATCAAGTTACTCAACTACTACTAGAAAAACACTGCCCACTTATAGACCTTCCTTTATGTGCTGCAAGATGCATTCACAAGCAGGGACCTCGCTACTGTCACATTCTCCAAATGGAATATGAACACAGATTTATACCACACAGGATTTTGACTCAGTCTTAAAAACATACCCGTTCATCAAATCCGGAGATTTTTGCATGGTACTCCGGTAGTGGTTTCCCTTTTCCGTCGTACTGACCTGCAGTGGTAGTGGAGAAAAAAATGTTAGAGTAAAATTAGATAAACTGGTTTTTATTTCTATTTTAAAGTGCGTATAAGAACAGAACACACAGATATTTTGTCAAATTCATATAACGATAACTATGAATATTTAAAAATGCATAAAAATCCAACATATACATAGTATGATTTTATCTGTGAATAACTAATACTTTTTCCTCATTTAGCTGTTAGAATTGCAGCTCTTAATAGTTTTAGAGGGCACAACCTTTTCTGAACTAGATTTAAACATATATTAGATTCATATATCAGATCTTCTCGAGTTAGGCCTTTAGAAAAATACTAAGTTCTTAGGTAAGAGAGACAATTTTAGATACAATTTGAAAAATCAGGACTACGGCTTAAGAACAGATTTAAGAGAGTGAACTGAGCTATTTCAGATAAGGCCAGATAAGGCATAAGGCCAGAAAGAAGGGCCTTATAGTCAACATTAGGAGTAGAGCTCAAGAGTCGCAACTGTCTTGTGAGGGACAGTTCACCATCGACACTGAAGGGGAACGTACCAGGAACCTCTAATTCATTCCTCAAGAACTCAGCTTTGAAGTCACTCATCCACGGTGAACATTCTTTCAGGTTTCCAGGTTCTTTATGGGTTTTGTACATTTTTGAGAGGAGAGAAGATGCAATCGCATCAAAGTCACTAGTCTTCATATCCAACAGTTGTGAACCCCCTCTGCCAAAATGATGGTCGAAGTCCTTCCCAAAAGCCTATGAAACATTTATAGGAAGTTTACACAGTGCTAGACACTACACGAGAACATCAAAAGAGTACCTTCCTATCAAACACACAGCTTCATCTGAGGTTCTGAAATATATCAATAGTCCTTCCACTCCAGTTCTTTTTTTCTCTGTTATTTCTAGTTTGACAGAACCTTTTCACTGCCTGTTTGGTAGACCCACCAACTACCATCAACAGAAATATCTATATTTTATCAACTCAGTAATATCATGTCAAAACTAGAAGCTTATCGCTTTTTACCTCTTCTAGCTGCAGTTGGATTCTGATGGACCATACTAATAATGCTGCTCATTAAACTTAATACATGTACCTCAACTGCTTACAAAAATTTAGGATCAACTAGTGAACATTAATATAAAATACCTAAAGAGGACCCACAAGAAAACTGGAGAGGGAGTTTTTACAAGGGCATGCAATGACAGGATAAGGGGCAATGGCTTTAAACTGAAAGAAGGCAGGTTTAGATCAGATATTAGGAGGAAACTCTTCACTGTGAGGGTGGTGAGACACTGGAACAGGTTTGTTCAGAGAAGTTGTGAATGCCCCATCCCTAGAAGTGTGCAAGGCCAGGCTGGATGGGGCTCTGAGCAACCTGGTCTAGTGAATGGCAGGCAGGGGGCATGGAATTAGATGATCTTTAAGGTCCCTTCCAACCCAAACCCAAACATTCTATGACATGTTTGAATGTTTTATTTACTATCAGATTTATTATTAATGATCTGCTTTGCAATAATTTGGACATAAAGTGCATATTTTAAAGTATTTTAAATATCTTGATAAAGTGCAAAGACATTTCACACTGAGCCATTTAATAAACCAAGTATTATCTACAAGTAATTAACTGAATCCTTGTGTTCACACTGAAGGTTTAGAAAAACCAGATGTTCCCTCTTAGACCTGGTATTAATGGCTTGGAAAGATATGTAAGCTCACTTGTTTTTTAAAATACCTGATCATTTTTCTCCCAAACTATGAAGGACACAGTTCTTTCACTGAAGTAAATGAAAATACAAAACCCATCATCCTTCTGAAGAGACTACTACAGTCAACAACATCTTTATTACTAAATCTATTTCCACATGAACACCTGATTGCTTTCTCTGTTCTGTTCTTTGACTTCTTTTAAAATTCAAGGCAGCAAATAGTCCATGGCCTTAACACTGTATTTTAATTAATACAATCCATCATCAGTGTTTAATTTATGCATGACTGGAATTTCATATTAAAAAAAGCAAGATTGTTATTGTTTAGTTACAGCTGAAATTATACATAAATCATAGACATGAAGATTACGAGCCTGAAGTACTCCACACAGCAGAGTAATTTTATGTGTCAGTCAAGAGACAACTTGTTTTTCCCCCAGCAAGGATGTTAAAAATGATACAATTATTCTCGTAGTACACTTTGTTTCTTCATAATAATGCATCACGAGAGCAATGAATTCAGAGTCTGCGCACCATCACCCTGACCTTCTTCTGCAGTTGCTGTCTGTGGGAACGCTGCTCTCTTCCCTTTAACAGAGGGGAACAACTCTGCTACCCTTCTCCAGCACCTCCCTTGCGCTTCTCTCCTACAGCACACCACTACTTGCAGCATCCTCTAATACCGCACATTTTGGCTTTTTAAAGAGCCAGAGACTGTTTTGGTTTAAGTCAGCCTTTGTGCTCATGCCTGCTAGGCCCCCTGCTGTGCTTGTACCCTGTAGAGATAGCTCAACATAGAGCTGCTGCCCTCTCTCTATCCCCACCCCTGACAGCAGCACATCCTGCACATTCTTTTCCCCTATTCTTAAGTTTAAAGTCATTATCATCAAAGACCCAGCTTATCTCACAGCAACAGATTCAAAGGGCTAGTGTGCCCCTAAACTCCCAATTGCTCTTTCTACTGCTGTATCACCTCACCTCCTCCCAACTCCACCTCACTCTCATCCTCCACCTTTCCCTGCTCATGGGGAAGGAATCTCCTAGAGACACCCAGGTTAGTTTATCTAATGCTAATGTGACATAAGAATGGCCACATGGGAGAGAGCTGGATCCACCCAGCCCTGGCCACAGGGCTATGCACATATAGTACAAGCATACAGTTGGGGTGCTCTTTCTACAAGAGTATCACTCTCCTGGCCTCCAGCAATTTGCAGCTCCTTAAGGTTGGAATCGTTAAGGTTGGAAAAGACCTTTCAGTTCATCAAGTCCAACCCTCAGTCAACCTAGCACCACTGGTGTTGGGAATGATGTTAAGAGCTTTATTGCATCTGGAATCATTGTGTCTTTTGCAATTGGAGGAATGCTAAAGTGGCTTGTACAGAGGTTACTCTGTACCTCTGATTATTCTTGCCACTCTGAACCTCATCCAATTTTATTGTATCTGTGTTAAGAAATGCAGATGAGGACTACAGTGTTCAAGAAGCAAGAGTCAGTCATTGTTATGCCAATGTATAAATCCATGTTTAATTCTCTATTCTTAATAATGACAGTCACTTTTCTTTCTTGACTGCCCTTGAGTAGGCACATCTGATGTTTTTAAAGAACTATCACAAACCAAGATTTTGTTCTTGAATTGCAATAGTCAGCTCAAACCTGAAGAATTTATATATGAAACTAGGGTAATTATGGTTTTTTGCCACATGTATCACTTCATTTTCTACACTAATTTTCACTATTTTAGAAGTCAGTCAATTTTGTGAAGTCCTTTCTGTAATTCTTCATAGTTGTAACTCTTCTGTATTATTCACCCTAAGTAACTTAGTATCGGCAGCAAAATTGAGTAGCATAATATAGCAAAACTCCCTAAGGTGCTCATAAATCTTTGGTAGCAGGGAATAAAAAACAAGGCCAGATTCCCACGGATGATCAGAGAGGCTCAGGTCCTATGAACCTGGCAGCATGTAGGACAGAAGAGGCAGAAGCTGAGTAAGAGGGAACATTTAGCCCTGCAGGGCAGTCAGAAGTGGAAACTGAACTATGTTAAGTCCATGGCTTCTAGCAAAGAAATCCCAGTCCTGTACTCCTGACTTGATCAAGTCTCATCAAGTCCTGCAGCACCTGTAAAATCTGTGATCTGGTTCCCTCTTTTGAAATCTTCTAACGTCTTCTAAAAAGTACATGATGCCAACACTACTCAGCAATCACACAAACCTGAATAAACCTTTTCCTCAGCAATCCAAGGCCAGGAGCCTCCAAATTTCCCAAATTCTTGTACATTCCTTCATACATTTCCTTAAGCTTCTTTTTGTTTCTCTGAGCTTTTGCCAACTCATTTTTGACATCCTCAACCCAATCCTGCAAACAGAAGGAAACAGATGAGTACTGAGAAGAGTTTTAGTGACCCTTGCTCTTCAGCAAGCCACTCAGATTGCACTGGGGTTACTGTACTTACTAATAAGTCCATCATTATTACGTGTCTTTCTTTTGAGAACCAAAAGAGCAATCCAAAGACTATGGAAATATTTCCCTTGCATTCTTTGTCTTGATAAAATGCTTTTATTTTATTAGGATAATTATGTTTACTACCATAGTCTCTACCACAAACTGAGAAGGCCTCTAGGGGGCCAGGACTACCAAACACAAGACAAGAATCCTTTGGATAAAGGGGTCAGAACATAAACAAGAATGCCCAGCAGGGAGCAGGAAAAGGGCATAAGAACACAAGTGGTCAAACACAAGTAGTCCAAAATTATAGAGATGGCCACAAATGATATTTCTGTAATGGTTTCAGAACAATTAAGGAAGACTGACTGTGGGACAGGGCATAGACCCCAAAGGAGAAAGCTGAAAAAGGGTAGTGCAGAACAAGTTGGCACAAGGGAGGGAGACCATTGCCAGTGAAAGCTGCTGACAGCACCCCAACATCATCATGATGAGTTGATTCTGGGTTGAACCACTTCCTGTGGCTGTGGTGTCAACTGAACTGTGTCAGGCTCCGCTCAGCACTTGCTCTTCTAAACCCTTCTAAAGAGGGTGAGGAATGAAGGGGAAGGGGAGAAATAAAAAAAATACACTTTACCTTAAAAAGCATTACAGGATTAGAGAGCTGCTCCAGCGAGCGAACAAAATCTTGAACGACTCCTCCTCTATCCAACTTATTCTTGATCCTTTAAAAGAAGAAAAAAATGCATTACAACACAACAGGAACTACCATCATCACCTAGCTTGCAGATAAGCAATGATCTAGACTGTCTGCTATACACAAGAATCTGGTAAAATAATTTATGTGTAGGTAGGTACAACGCTCTCAGAATTCTCTCTTTGGCTGCATGACTGTTTATGTGTTGAGTGAACATGCCACACAACTCCCAATTTTTTAATTAAGTGTCCCATTATGAAAATAGGATTTTGGTGGGTAAGTGGAAAGCATGCTTGAAACAGAAACAGGCATTAACCAGACTACACATCCTGTTGTGACAATTATTGAAGGGTGATACTGTCTGTGAAGCACAAGACTTTATCTTCTATTTTAAGTAAAAGAATTTTAGATTTGGAAAAAAAATAGGCAAAAAGACACCTTTGGAAAAATTCTAACTTCCCACAGACTGGGGGGGACCCAACACTTCATAAAGTATGGAGGCCCCCAACCTGAGTATGTCTAACACTGACAGAACTGCTGTTCTGCATTTCTCTGTGCCTTTAAATGAAAACTTAGTGTGCATAGGACTACCCTTATGCTCACTAAAGAAAAGAGTTTGCTTAGGTGTCCACTCCTGAATAAAAAACATACAAAAGAGCTACTCAAATTGCAAATTCACCTTTCTACAAACTCCTTGTTCTTACAACCAGTTGCAGTATCTTTGAAGCAGTAACTTTCACTGCTGATCATGAAAGGGTAGACGATTGCCTGGGGATAGGTGTTTGCAATCTCTTCAACAGTATGTTGTACGGCTACTGCTTCATCCTTGTCAAGTAGTGCCATCATCTGGCTAATCCAACCAATGAACTGCCAACAGGGAACTGAAGAAAGCTGCAAAAACACAGACACACTGCTTTCAACTTTGGTCCTCCTTGAAAATACCAAACATAGCGAGCAAAACTGCTTCATGCCACAGCCTGACAGAGAAACGCATGGAAAGGAAACAGCGAATGTCAATTAGGTTGCTCAAAACATTCCCCAACAAAGCACAAATTTAATTATTATTATTACTGCTACTACTACTAGCACCACCACTGCTGCTTAATAGGTTTTCCGTCATAAAGATTTGCAGCTTGTTTGATAAGTATAAGGTTTTACACTCAAACTTGTGGCTTTTCTGTCTGGATGTAATATAATAATTTTTGATTATCCCATACAAGCAACTCAAAAATCTGAAGGAATTCAGCTCAAACACCATTGGACTGAAGTCTTGATTTGAGTAAAAAACGCCAGGAAGGGGAACACTGGAGCTCCTACCACAGTTTTGTCCTTCATTAAACTTTAAAAACCTCTAATAGAATTTAAGATCAGATTGCCAGTATTTATATCACAGAAAGACAGGTGATAGGATAAATAAATGCCTGGTGAACTCCCTTTCTGGGTGAGATTTTTCAACTGGATCAGTTGTCAGGTGCTGTTTGAACCACCAGTGTTTAACTGTAGCCACACCTTGTACACCTCACCCACCTCTGCTACTTTCTCAGTTCCTTGGGATAACTAATTCCTGTTTCTGTCTCACTCGAGTTCTTCCTCTGACAGGCCCTGTTGCTCTGTGAGCACAATGACATAGGCTTGAAAAGGCAGGCAGGTCAAGGCAGGAACAGGCATGAGTCACAGAGAAGGGAGAAGGTCTCAGCTTATCTGCCCCATGACAGAAGGGAAGGCTCATGATATCCTGCCATGGAATGGCAATGGAGGGACAGGTTGCAGGAGGAAGGAAGGAACAAAGGAAGTGGGAAATACAAAGGATGACAAAGCTGTAGTAAACTTTGAAGTGAAGGATGAAGAAAGGTGGCAGATATGGAAGGAGTCTGGAAAAGCTGCTGGCTTTCTGCATGCAAGAAACTCAGGAATTAGACACATTCCTCACCCTAACTCTAACCACCTTTGTCACCCCATTTAGATTCTTCCAAAGGAAAAAAAAAGGCAAAACACACCATGGTTTTTCTCCAGCAACTCTCAAATTAACATTTGGAATCAGGATAATGATAAAAAGTTAAACTTTTAAGAAAAAAGTTTCTGTCCATATGAATCAGACTCAGGAAGTTAGAAAAAGACAAGGAACAATGACGGGATAAATTTTATCTGATTTACCCGAAGCAAAACTTACCAGTCTAACCTCTCTATCCATCCAAACTCCACCCCCACCTTTTAAATTTGATTTATAGCAACATTTGCTGCCAGAAAAATGGAAGCAACTAACCTCTCGTGTCACTAGACCCAATGTCTCTGCTGGATATCTTTCAATTATTTGTAGCAGTCTAGGAAACCTCAGCCTGGCTTCTCTGGAATTCAGTTTTAAAGCTTTTATCATTTTCTCCACCATAATAGCTGGGAATTGCTGCAGATCCACAGTGTTACTTTCTGCCAAGAGACATTAAACAGGAATTATCAGAAACACCATCACTTGTTCCATGTGTTTGATCATCTGAAACATTCATCTTTGCAATTCGAGTTTTTTTTTTTAAGTGTATTTTGTATTTTTACTTTGTTCTCCTTCCCATCTGTTTGAACTGCACACATCTGCAACACATGTACTTGGGGACTGAAAGGATTAGCTTTATCAGGAAGATGCATCACTGCTGGTATCTTGCCTGCTTTAAATACAAGGCTGCTGTGGTCTGGGAAGGAACACGGGAAGCATCTGCTGGATATGATACATTTCTCACAAGTGAGAGGGAGACTACAAGTGATTCACTAGTACCAAAGGTAGCAGCAGTAGCGGAGGTGATAAAAGGAATATAAATACTGCTGAATTGGAGGACAAACTGTTCCATCTAAATTCAAGCTGTGTTGCCTAGGCAGAACTTCTGGGTATCACAAAAGCTCTCATATCACAGATAAATACACCTCACAAGCTTAGTAAAAACCCTGACTAACCAAGTGAGCCTTCTTCTTCCCTACGCAGATACTGGTCACAGAAACCGATCAGTGTCATATATGCATCGATAACTCCCACCACATCTACGTGTTCCATGGAGTGGGACTGCAACTCCTCTTCAGACTTCCTCACAGCATAGCTGAAACACTGAAAAGCCTTCTTGTTCAGACCTGCCAATACCTGAAATTCAATCATAAGAGCAAAAAAAACACACATTAACAAGAAGCACTGAACAACTCTCTCTCTGAAACTGGAGCCTCACTGTAAGTCTTGAGTAGATAACACTTTAACTGTTTTAAGATGTTTTGAGTAGCTGATAAAAGGGAAAAAAATAAGGGTGTTATTTCTAGCAGCAATTTACAGAACTTTAAAGTCCACAATTTTCAATGGAAATAAACAAACCACACTTTTAATTTGAATTAGTCTTTGGACATGTTAAGTGGAATTTTTATAACTGAAAAAAAATTAATGTTACTAGAGTTTTTGGAAACAGTTAACAGAAAACAAAATAAAACTTTGGGTTTTTTTTCCTATTAAGACATATCTGCAACATCTGCATAACAGCTACACTTGGAATTTGTGTTACAAAAGAATGCATCAAACTATTATGAATCTCATGCCTTTTTCCCTATTATAAACACAGTAATACTGATACATTTCTAATGTAGTTTATTCAATCTTGGGAATTGACAACATTCTTTACAGAATCAAGGTTGGAAGATACCTTCAAGATGATCTGTTCAACCGTGAACCCAGCACCAACATAATCAACCCCTAAACCATATCCCCATCCAGATGCCTCTTGGATGCTTCCAGAGACAGTGACTCCACTACCTCCCTGGGCAACTTATTCCAGGGCCTAACCACTCTTTCATCAGTAAAAAAAAAACTTTCTAATGTCCAACCTGAACCTCCCCTGGTGCAACTTGAGGAGAGCAAAAACCAGGAAAAACCTAGCAACCACAGCTTTTTTATTTTTCTTTTTTCTTTAGCTGGTGTTGCTGGACAAACCTCTGCTAATAGCAGACAGGTTTCACATGCTCTTTATCTACCCATACCCATCACTATCTACTGAAGTAGTAATTTGAAGTAGTAATTACAATACTGAAAAAACGAAAAGATTTTCTCCTCTCATTTACCTTTTCAGGATTCTCAAGACTTTCTCCAGATATTAGTGATATCTTCTCAGCCTTTTCTTCCTCAATTTGCTCAAGACATCTTGGATTCTGAATAAGAGCATTGGCCATGATGTGATAGGTAGTACCCAGAAGAAGATTCTGGTTTCGTAAGGCCCTTATGTTCTTGCTAAGATAGTCAGATTTGGTATCTTCTGTTGGAATTCAAACACAAAGTTGGTAACTGGACAACAAAGCAGCTTTGTATAATAAGCAGCATGATGCAAAGAAAAGGCTGTTACCAAGCAGGGAGATGGTCTTTAACACTGAGAGCACGCGCTCTGGAGAGCTCAGGTTCCGGCTGCTACTATGCATAAAGCGGCAATAAGCGTAATTCCACCTCACCAGCCAGTCTTCCCTCGTTTTGGCTTCCTTGCGTAGGTCTTTCAGAAGCTTCGTGGCAACTGCAAAGCTGTTCTGTATTCAGAATAAGACAGAATTTTCAGACAAAATATCTGCAGAGGAACTAAAACCGGTCTGCAACCCAATTAAGGGATGACAAGATTTAAGTAAAGTTACAGTAAGACAAAGAGATGTCCACTGCTTGACAAGTCTCATATTCGAAAACATATTTGTGGATAAATTTGAAAAGAGAAGAACAGAGGTTTAACAAACTGAAAAAAATAATTTCAGCTGCATGACTAAACAGGCATTAATTGCTCTGCAGTACAAACGCAATGGGAAATGTAACTTGGTTTATAACACCATGAAGATCACTTATGTTTGTGTTTTGATGAAAAGTTTCATGTAAGTAACATTAAAGGAAATATTATTTTTCACTTACTCCTTCGAGAGTGTAGAGTCAACACAACAGTGCTATATTATATTTGCTTATCACATTGCTTAAAATAAACTCTTGTCAATGACTGCAGATTTCTGCAGCAACTCAGAAGAGGAGAGACCTCAACTCAAATATTATTCATCTTATCTCAAGCTTGAAACACCATGGACCCATCATCAAAGACGCTATGTTTCAGTCATTTCAACAGTCAGATCCAAATCAAAATTTCAAAGTCACTTAGCTTTACTTTATCTAAGTGTTAACTAACAGCATTAATGAAAACTGTGAAAAAAAGAGAACTTCAGCATTGCTGATTGAAGTAAATTATACTGATTCAATCAGAACTTAATTTGTTTTCTTGTACAGAAGAGATTATTTGTAAATGAGAAAGCCTAATGTTTGGTTGCAAGCATCCCTTACATTAAAGACTGAAGTATTTCAGATACTTTATTTATCTGCCCTTCAGAGTGCCAGAAACCATCTGTGGATCAATGGGGCCTTCAGGCACATTTCCAGTAATGACAAATTATCATCAATTTTGTAATTAACATTTATCCATTTGTTTTTTTTCACTATGGAAGTGAATTTCTTAAGCTTTCAAATTGTCCTGGACAGTAGGGTCAAAAAGACAGATAGTCTGCCTGGCAAAAGGGTGCCCAAGACCACCTAAAAGGCTTTTCTAGCTGTAGTTTCTGTATATTTTCTCACCAAACTGAAAGCTAACAGACAGTACAGTCACCTGTTTCCTGGCACTTTCTATCATCTTCATTTTCATATTAAATTTGCAGCTTTTAATCATTGAGTAAATATCTTCACCCTGTTGATCCACTTCCATTTGGTCACCAGCACTGTATTCTTCATCCACCTCCATACTATCATTGGCCTGATAAGAGGGAAGTTTCTCCTGCAGTTTGTCCAGAAAGAAACACCTGCACAACGACAACAGGGGTACAAGTCACTCTGGTATACATTCAGGGAAATGAATGTTCAAAAGTGTTGATCTGCCTAGCAATAAACAAAGCTAAGGAAAAATGGCAAGCTATAGTGATCACCTTTGGCAAGTGCTAAACACAGTCCTCAGAGTCTGGAGACTTGTAACCAGGGACAGGTTGATCCTGGATCAAGAACTGACAAGATTAATATTAGAAAATGTCCACAACGAAGTGGGATTTTTTGTTAGTTACTTCCTTTAAAATCATAGCTACAATCTCTAAGTCCACCAAGCCATAACTCACATTCCAACTTGACAGAGGTGCAAACAAAAGGGAGTCTCAATTATTCAGTGAAAGTGCCAGGCTGTATTTTATGTCTACCTGCTATTCAAATGTATATCACATCAACACATGCCACCATTGAAATCTGTGTTGTAGAAAAGACCAGCAACCATACTCAGCTTTTGAAAGTGAGTTGCCATGAATGAATGCTGAATCCTCTTCATTCCACAACTAGTCCTATCTAATTTAATAGCACATCTCATTATGCAGACTGTTACTCAAAGCAGAGGACAGCACTACAGTCTGAAGCAGCACTTGGCACATTCTTTGTTACTAATTCAAGACGAGATAAAGGTTTTCTAAAAGCATATAAAATGTTTAAGACCCAGACAATCCTTCACGCCATAAACGTTTGAGACTTTGTGAAGAAGTAAGTTATGTCATGTGTTCTGTCTAATACTGAACTGCAATAAGCTCTTCTGTAGCCACGCTTTCCTGATACCAAGAGATAATAAAATAAACTACAGAGCACAGTATGTATCAGAGGTGTGGAAGAAGTTGTTGCCCAGGAAAGAAGAATTAATCTAGATTTGCACTGGAAGAATGAATTAAGATGAAGACAGACACCACAGTAAGGACAGAAAACTTTCAAATTTGAAAAAGCATTCCGGCTTCTTCAGAGCTAATCCAAAGGAGCCTCCAGAGAGTCTCTTTTCTTTCTAGCAACAGTTGCACAGCAGAAGTCTCCAGTTAGAGCACAGGTGAAGTACTGACAGTGACAGGGCTTATTTTGTATGCTCCCTCATTTGGCAACTATTTTTTAGTTGCAAAATAGAATAGGCAAGTATTTTTACTGATAACAGACTGGCCTTTTGGGTAGTGTTTCATTGAGCTAAATGCTGCTAATCTACTCAATTACAAATGGGTATGTTTAAGGGCTGCTGAAGTGGGCTAGCCTGCACAGTGCATGTTGTCACCGATGCAAGAAAATGCCTAAACTAACGTCTGTCTTTCCCTATAAAAATATGGTTTATTCCCTGGCCATTTCTCAACCTCCCTTTGCTCCTCACTACAAGTCAGTCACAGAACCCCCCCAGTTATACTGATAAAGGTATTAAAATGCTTGGAAAAAAAGAGTAATATACTGGACCAACCCCCTCGCTCTAATATGAAAACAAGCAGCATTAGAAAAAGCACTTCTTGGAACTCAGCAGGCAGACAGAACTTAAGCTAACCCAAGAATGCAGTTTTACCGATTTGTAATGATATCATCCCAGATGTTCATAGGATCCATTTTAGCATCTGGATATCTGCTTGTCCAAATTCGGAGAAGTCTCTTAAGGGAAGCCTCTGAAGCTAAGTTACCTAGAAATCAATTCAGAACACTTCAGATGCATCTAAAGCCAAACAGCATGAAAAAGGGCTAAACAAAACATAGTCTAACATTCAAACCAGAAAACTGCAATTAAACAATCCACTTGCATTTCTGGGCTTGCACTAAATACACTACTTAGTGATCATATTGCTTTTGTTTATTGCTGGAGCACAGGAGATTCAATAAGGACAACACTGTCAACTGTCATTGGGAATTACCACTGGGTAGGTTCCTTTCCACAAAGGAACATGCTGGAATGTAGTGGAACTGTTAACTAAATTTAATATATAATTTGGTTTATGTGCATAAATTTGTACTTCATGCCTACCTCAGTAGCTATAACTTATTTACCACATCCATCTTTTATCTCTGCTAAAAGTTACTCCAACAAAAAAAAATTTAGTTTAAAATGACTCTTATCACAAGAGCTATGCTAATAAAACTCTGCAATAGAATACAGAATTATCTTCAAGCCTATCTTACAGAACTGCACAGTTCTTACTGTCAAGAAGACAATAAGAAGTAATTCCAGACTTATCCTTTTTCAAACAGGAGTTCAGACATTCAAAGTTCAGAAAACCATGACTATTTAACACAATGAAAGGAAAATCGCTTGAGAAAAAAACAATCTTTACTTCTCTTAGTCATAAAATTGATGAAATCCTGTATTTCTGTCAAAGCTTGTACAGACTGCAGTTTGGTCATTCGACTTTGATATAACAGAGAATCAATACTGGAATAGCTCTGCAAAGAGAGGGAGATAATGAAAGATTTCTCAGACAGAATTTACAACATGATTCTATTCAGTCTCTACAAACTATTGATCTGATGCTGCTATATATTATGCTTTAGAACCCAACCTCTTAGAAGTAATTTAATAGCCTGTAATCAGAGAGCAACTCTGCTTTACACAAGTGTAGAGGCATATTCTAGCTGCAATTCCTATCCTAGATTTTATCAAAGCCCTACAGTCTAATTAAAACTTGGTGATGAACGGAACTTATAACTTTTGATTGCAGTACTCTCTTTGCAAGTTTGTTCTGGGGACAGGAGTCTTCTGAAAAGATGAATGAAATAAAATGTTTATTATCTGCACAAACAATTATTCTGAAAAAGTCTAAAAGATGAGATCAGCAAAACAAAACAAATTAAAATGATAAGACGCACTCCACTGGCTCACTAATATCTCATCATTGCAAGCAGTGAATTCAAAAGAAGTTCTGTCATATGACATGGAAGGCACCTAGATGTCATTCTACTTGAGCAACTGTTTCTCTTGAGAGTATAATCTAGCAGCAGCAACAGCAACAACACTTTAATTGTTCCAGGAGTTTACACAGAAAAATCATACCAGAGATAGAAGAGACTGCTACCTGCATGAAGATCTGCATTCCATTGCTAATATAGTATTTGGCTCTGTCAAAATCATCTTGCAGGATGTAAAGGAGACTAAGCTCTTGGCTGTGATGCATTTCTAGAATGGCTTTCTTCTGTTCTGTCTTCATTGCCTCATCAATAAATGTTAGCAAAGTCTGGTCATTTTCCCCACTGAGCAGTAACTTCAACTTACTGCGTATTATATAGGGTAGATATGTCTCCTACAAGGTGAAAATACAGTCCTTATTTCCAGGAATGGAACATTAAATGATCAATTTTTATGTTATCAGCGGCAGATCAAATAAACACAAAAATATTTTGAATGGTTTTCTTAAATGTTTTTTCTTTAGACAAATTTCCATCTGCTAACAAATCACGGCAGCCTTTTCTGATAGCTCAAGAAGTTGTTAGCAAACACCTGGTTTCTACTAGTTTCAAAACCAGTGTTTGGTAACTCTTAAAACAGAAAACAAATACAAGCAAAAAATGCAACAAAAAGACTGCCAAAACAAAAAGGTGATGATAAAGCTGGTCGTATATAATCAGCCACAGACTCGAGATAAAATTAAAAGTAACTGCTTCAATTATTTTCATGTATCAGACTCTCTGCTAATTTCCATACTAGAGTAACCCATATAAATGCAGTTGATTTTCACCCACAATCTCAGTACTGTCAGACATTCCTGTAGAGATAAAAAATGGTGCATTATCAATGAAGTGACTTCTAAAAACCTGGAAAAATGGATCATTCCATGTTTTGCTTAGGTCTGGAGGTTTTCCACCGTCGATATTAACAGTAGCACAATACTCCAGAGCCTTCCAATCTGTTAGGTGGTCATAGCATTCCAGAGATGCAAGTTCCCAGAAGTCCTTCTCCGCTTCTGCTGGCTCTCCATCTTGCCAGTCTTCTTTAGAGAGTGCCTAGGGAATGAATTTGCAGGGAAAAAGGGTTCTTAACAGGATTGTGGCACTTGTTTCAATTCTAAGTCACCAGGAACTTAACTGTAATTCATTGTCTCAAAAATATCTATCCATTTACCTGAGTGCGACAGTAGCATTAGATGAAGAAAATTCAAGATTGTCAATATTCATATATAAATCATTTTCAGGTAGATGTCTTTAGTAAACCTGCTTTTTTTAAAGAGTGAACACTTTAAAAGAAGGTTAGAGACGCTCCTTCCTTTTTACCCACTATAACTCATGCCACGAACACATGCAATTTGCTCTCTTGGGGTTGTAGTTTGCCCATGGTGTTTTACTTGTCTGCCTAGATAATTGCACATGTGCAGCTTTGTAACAAACACTAAGAAAAGCATCATGTGTACTGCTCTGTTGTGACTGCTCATCTGTTCCCAATATCTTTACAGACTGAACCACTAATCAAATAAAACGCAAGGACATTTTAAACAATATATGTTGCTTCTCAAAATGTTTAATTGTGGTTTATTAGTTTTAAGTCATGAGAGATTCATGAAACAAAAGAATCTTGCTGTCGTTTTACCTCATCGTAACATCGAGCTGCTTCAGCATAATCACTCCTTGCTTCTGCCAACAATGCTTTCCGTGTAATTTCCTTAGTCCCAATCTTACCACTGAAAATGCCACGAAGGACATCATAATCCCCAAGAGATCGGTAGAGCCTAGCAAAATTGAAGAGAGAAATCTTTTAATTAGTTGAACAGATGTATAACAATGCAAACAGAAGCTATTTGAAAAAATAATAATTTAATAAGCTGTAATACTACTAGGTGGTAAAAGAAAATTTTAAAAAGATAATTTGTTATATAAGATCTGAAATATATACTTAACTACATAAACTTCACCTTGTAGGTTAATATCTGAACTGTGGAAACTCCTGCAGCTGAAAAGCTATGAACAAGATGTTTTTCAGCAGTCTGATAGCATCATCAGACTGCACAGCTGTTAAGTGTAACTGCTCTCACTGAAAAATAGTAATTAACTGAAAAGAAATTAAAAGCATATCTAATTCTAAAAAAGTTGGGTTACTGAGACTAAAAAAGAAATCACATAAGCCATAAAGGCAGAGTTCTTCAAAAGGCAAATCTGAATGGGAACAACTTGTCTCAAACAAGAATTTACTTAGCAAGTTCAATCCATCTGATCACATCTGGGGGAAGCTCTGTCCTCCCGCGCATCCGTTTGGATGGGGGCTCCTCTGCAGTGGACAGAGCCATCAGGGCATGCTCCAGAAGGAGGATGCCCACAGGCTGCTGCAAACTTGCAAGGCAGCTTGTGCTCACATTAGCTGAATCCAGTTCTAGTAGTGCTCTGTGCTGGTAACTCATTTCCTGTAAAATAAAACAAAACAACAGGTGTCTATTTGGTGTAAAACTATACTGATTGTGACCTTTTACAGATCGCTTATTTGGTATCCCTTTTCTTATAATGCAAGCTTTATAAATAAGCCATTAGATCTCCAGAAGTTCCCAACTCTGGAAAATCTTTCTCTTTTGTGCTGTTGCTCTTTGGACAGAGAACAGGACAGAATAACCCCATATACTTTGCCTCCAGGACATGGGACAACTACAGGCCATTCACTTAAGAGTTGGACTAGATGATCCCTTTGGGTTCCTTCCAACTCAGAATATTCTGTGATTCTGAAACTCTCTGGACAGAATCACAAGGAAAGCGGGGGAGAGGTAGATGGACACATTGACAGCCTGAATTTTTCCCTCTATTTGTTGGCAGGATTGTGCCTGCTACACAGCAGCTGTGTTTCACTTAACCTACTCAGTGGTGCATTCCTGCCATAAGCCAAAGGCACGATTAACCACACTGTCTTCTCTGAGCTGGAGGCTTTCTATCCACACACTTAGCCAGTTTTAGCATATCACAGCTTCCTGTTAGACTCATAGAGTACTGTACTCATTTACTCCCGCCTGATTTAAAGGCGTGACAATATTTCTAGCACATCTTTATTGTATTTAACATTAGTCCAACTACAGACTAACCTCATTTTCAGAGATAAACATTTTTGTTTACTTGAAGTTTTTTTAAAATACTTAAATTACTATTCTAAATACACATAAAATAATATTGAGAAAGTAGTGTGTTATTAAAGCCAGAGCTGGGCTTTTTCTTTTTTTTCTCCACTTAATAATGTAAAGTTGCAATAATATCTTAAACAAACAGGAAGAAAAAAATCCACAACACAGAAGAGAGGGAGTATAACTTTCATTACAAGAAACAGAACCAAGTTTTAGAACAAAAATTAAAGTTTGATTCTTGCAACATAGCACGTTCAAGAATACTATGTGAAAGGAAAACAATATTTGAAAATTGCAACAGGAGACTGAGAATAACCAGGCTACACTTCTTTGATAAATGACAATCACAAAAACTACAGAATAGGCACCTGGCATAAGTAAATTCTTGACACAATTTGTATAGTTGAGACTCTCACACGAACAAATTTGTACTCAATAAAAAAAAGGAAAAAAACACAGCTTCTTGTGGCTTCCTGAGTTACAGACCAGGCAGATCCCAAAGAGGAGTTAGCATATATATTTCATCTACTATTCAGGCAATTTCAATTAGCTGCACAGATCCCAAAGAGGAGTTAGCATATATATTTCACCTACGATTCAGGCAATTTCAATTAGCTGCACACAAGCCCACGACACTCCTGTGTAGAGGCACACATCCCTTGACTGCCAGAATTTAGGGGCTACGTCAGGAACACAGTGTCAACTGCACAATCTGAAAACTTAAAAACAACTTTGCTAAGCCCTTTCTCTTAGCATAGGAAAAAGTGTAAGAACCATGCAAATATAACGGTATGTCCAAAGAATAAATACCCTCCCAAACTCAAAATTTATAGACATTGTCCCACATCAAAGGAGTTATCTTTCTATTTATTGCATTTTGGTGACTATCCGATCACTTATCTTCTGAAAGCAGAGGGAATACTCTCTGCTCCATATGCAACATGCTTTGTCTTTCCTTGCACCACATGTTCAAAGATCAGGGTGAATGGCATCGAAGTTGGCCTGACAGCTAAAATATTTACAAGGCAATTATATGATCTTCAGAGGCCAAGTATCTCTATAAAGGTTACATAAACATTTGTCATGGAGTTTAATTCTTTTAGTATTTCAGCTGGTTCTTAATCTGTCCTGAAAGTGAATTCCAGAATTTCAAAATCAATTTTAAGATCATATGTGTAGACAAACCCAGCTCTTTTTACCACCAAGTTATTCTCCTGATGGAATGTGAACCTGGAGAAAACTAAAAAGTCGAACAGCCAGAAGGAAACAGCAGTGAAGTAGAAGCCTTTCTGAAACCAGCCAGTATTCATTACACTGTTGGTATACAGGAAACAGCATATATTTGTATTTTCAAATGTCCAAGCCACTAGGACAGTCTTTGTGAGCCAAATGATAGCCTTGACACACTTGTGCTCTTGCTCACGCTCTTGCAGCTCGCTCTCTTGATCAATATGAATTCTATTCCTTACTGAGGAAAAGACTTCCTCTCACTGTTATGCAGGACACTCAAATTCACAGGCTGAGGCTTGCCTTCCTGCTGTTGTTCTTTTGTTATTGATGAGGACGGCAATGAGATGCTCTTATTGCTCATATTTTTGATGAATTTTTAACTTACCTATTTTTGAGTCTTCATTCTATGACTTTTCAGAAAAAAAGTAGCCTAATGCAACAGTGTTATTAATAGGGTCTAACAGACAGCTTAATTCAACACAAATAAGATCATCAAGACAGAGAACCAACAAACGCAATGTCAAGAGGGAATATTAACAGACTGCTATTGTGAGACGCTGGCTCGAAACATACCAAGACAGCCCAGAAAAATCCCCATAGCATTTGACCTTTTATGCAGCTGCACAGAAAAAAAAAGTAAACACGAAATTACATTTTTTCAGATGTGTAAATACAAGAACTAAGAAGCAAAGTTTGTCACTCTTCACTAAGCTACTCTAAACTAGTTTCTCCAGAATTACAAACGACATCTACTGTCACAGAGTATTTAAATTTCCATAACAAAAAAGAAGCCATTAGCTGCCCCCCCCCAGAAAGAGTCTTTTGAGAGCTAGGAATCAGATGCAATATTAAGATCAACACAGCTGACAAGAACCATTAAATACAGTGACAATGAGTATGTAACAGGTGCTTGGACAAGTTCTTTTACCTCCCTGAAAACTGGGTTAAAAGAAGAAATTCACAGTCTATTCTAGGTCAGTATATTCTCATAGCAGAAGGGTTTGTGTTTCTTTTCCAGTAAAATAACCCTGGTGCGCCCACTCACCCTTTGGTGGGAGTGAGTCCTTCCCTCTTTACTGAAAATCCCCAGGCAATTACTTCAGGGCACTAATTGGAAAAAATATGCAAGAGAGGCTAACAACAAACAGTCGAGACAGCTACTGACATCCTCAAGACATCAAAGAATTCCTCAGTAAGCACTTCCCAGAAACAGGAAGATAAGCATGTGACACCCACATAGCCCTTTCAATTGTTCTCAATTCTCATTTCAATTGAAATTACTTTCATTTAAAATTAAATCTCTTCTTGTTACTGATGCAATTAAAACATTAAAAGGTGACTCAAACTCTACAGATACTTGAAAAATCAGTCCAGAGGCACTTGAAATACCCATCTGGTTAACAATTCTCTTCCCATCTCTGTCTAAACTTCAGTGACAGTATTTGACCTTCGCTACCACTTGCTTTATCACACACACAGACAAAGACATTACATTCAGTTACTTTCATGCCATACAGCAGGGTTTACCTGGATGCATGCAATGAATGGTGGAAAGTATGACAGGCTTGTACTGAGGAAATTATTGAAGTCATTCAGCAGCTTCTGGACAATGGCGTTTTTCTCAGAAGAATTTTTAGATTTTTCTACCTCATGAAAAATTCCACTAAACAAACTGCTGAAAAGCTGCTTGGCAAATGTTGGATCTTTCTGTAAATTACAACAAAAGCAGAAAGGTCACTGAATTTTGCTGTGACACAATAGACATAAAAGATACGAACCACCCCATACCTAATCCCTATATGGATACTCTTTGGGTGTAGACTAGTTAGTCTGGCATGCATCTCACCTATGCTGACAATTACTGTACTACCCATTAAAATCACATCTTAATTCTTTTACATAAAGAAACTCCAAGACAATATAGGTTTCAGGCCAATGGTGGAGAGGGTGGAATTTACAATTTTCACATACTCACAAATCCCATTACAGGAACCAAACAATCAATATCATGATACAGACACCACAGTCTGTAAAGAGGGTTTCAGGAAATAACAGAAGACATTGATGTGTGAGGAGACCTGGACCTAACATTGAGGCAGCTAACAGATTGCCAGTACAGGCAGACAGTTCCATCTGAGATTTAAAGGCATTTTTTCCACCTGGAACCACATTCGTGTGTGTAATATAATCCTACGCATCCTGGTCTACCATGGGCCTGGAATTTGGTCTAACTCTTTATCTAGTGCTATTCAGATAACTCATGAGTGTGCTACTTCCTCCCTTTACACAGTGATAAAGGGACATCAAAAGAAATGAAATAAAAAGGTAACCAGGAAGACTGTGACTTCCAAACAACTGTAAAATGGGATTCAGTCTACTGCTCAGTTCAGTCTACAGTTTCTACTGCTCTCAGGCAAGAAAAGGAATATTGGATCAGCTTTACTGAGTAGTCTGAGTCCAGTCTTAGTCACAGCAAGTTCATTTGTATTTTTACAAGTCTGTTACAGCCCTATAATAGAAGAGAAATGGCTGTTATGTTACTGTACAGTGAGATGCCCTTTGCAATAATGCCTGTAAAGACCACCA
The DNA here is from genome assembly GCF_003945595.2 of Pipra filicauda. Lineage (NCBI taxonomy): Eukaryota > Metazoa > Chordata > Aves > Passeriformes > Pipridae > Pipra > Pipra filicauda. The sequence continues at coordinate 773,066 of NW_024104273.1, read as the reverse complement.
CCAACTGTTTCTCAAGTAGGGGAACCCAGGGGCAATGGACAAGACCTGATGTATCAGGTCCTCAGTGTTCGACTCAGCTGTGGCAAGCTAGAAGGCTTCTTCTGTCATCACTGAACCAGCACAGGGGTAGGAGAAATGCTCCCTCAAAACAGACTCTTGAAATGTGTATCTTACTGGTTGACTACAAAACAACAAATCAATTTTAGAAGCAGTTGCCCAAGTATATGCCATTTTCCCTACAGGAACAGAAAACTTCACAAATGACCTTTGAACAGCAGACAGACCTGGGCAAGGCCCTGCAGAGGGGCAATGAGACTGCGGTATTCAATCTGGATGTCGGGAAGGTCTCCTACTCGGTAACTTCTGTACAAAGTAACCTGTGCATCATACTTCATCTTCAGCTCAGATTTCATCTCCTGAAATGCATTTCTCATGTTAAAAAATAATAATCATATTACTTAGAAAGAGTAGTATCAAGATAAGACAAAACAAGCAAGAGCATTTCTGAAGTGTTTTATAAACTTTTGCCATGCTTAATAGACAAATACATTTTCTATAAAGCTGTAATAAGGTTAAATTCAAAATTATCTTAGTCAATTAAAAACATCAAACCACAACACTTGTTCATAGACTTCCTTCAGCCATTAACTTTTAATATTAATGCCTTGTAGATTCTGCTTCCATACAGGTAGTACTTAAGCTAGTTTCAAAGAGAATGATTATGACTGACAGCTAGTGAGCTGCTATGGTTTAGGAAGTTACTGCCTGTTAGCTGAGCCACAGTAGTATAGATAATATGATAATTCTCAGCCTGGCCCAGGTGCAAAGTAAAATGAGGTTCCTAAAGCTTGTGTGTTTTGTTTTATACAGTGGGATGGGGCGGGGAAGAAGAATGAACAAAGTTGATTCCTTTAGGTCACAACAATCCCATGCAGCCCTACAGGCTGGGGGAAGAGTGCCCCTGAGAAGCTGCCCAACAGAAAGTGACCTGGGGGTGCTGGTCAACAGTCGGTCGAACATGAGCCAACAGTGTGCCCAGGTGGCCAAGAAGGCCAATGGCATCCTGGCTTATATGAGAAATTGTGTGGCTAGCAGGACTAGGGAAGTGATTGTTCCCCTGTGCTGAGTACTGGTGAGGTAGCACCTTGAATCCTTTGTTCAGTTTTGGGCTCTGCACTCCAAGAAAGACATTGAGGTGCTGGAGCGTGTCCAAAGAAGAACAACAGAGCTGGTGAAGAGACTGGAGCACAAGTTTCATGAGGAACAGCTGGGGAAGCTGGGATTGTTTAGACAGGAGAAAAGAAGGCTCAGGGGAGACCTTATCATTCTCTACAACTACCTGAGGGGAGGTTGTAGCAAGGTGGCGGTCGGTGTCTTTTCCCAAGTAACAATCAACAGGACAAGCTGTCCCAGAAGAGGTATTAGATATATTGGAAAAATTTTTCACTGAAAGGGTGGTCAGGCATTGGAACAAGCTGTCCAGGGAAGTGGTAGAAACACCACCATTGGAAGTGTTTAAAAGACGTGCATGTAGCACTTGGCGACATGGTTTAGTGGCGAACACGGTGCTGGGTTAATGGTTGGACTCGATGATCTTAGAGGTCTTTTTGAACCGTAATAATTCTATGATTCTAGTAAAACCTAAACCAAACTGTAATAAAACTGTTGCAAACTGCAGTTCTTAAATAGCTGTCCTGCCTTTTGCTAGGGCTTAAAGGAATCATTTTTAAATTGAACAAGAGCTACTACCAAATACAAACAAAACCTATTTCTTCCTCTGCTTTTCTTCTTTTTCATAGCACATTATAAGGAAATAATCAGTAAGTTTAGAGGCTGGGTTTTTATTTTTAACTACTGTCATTACCAACTAAATCACTAGGCAATGGGTGGATATAAACATTGGTAAAATGGAAGACAAAACCAGAAGGAAGCTTGAAAGTTTTTTTTCTCTTCTGTAAACTCCTCATAATTTTGCTGTTTGAAGTAATTTTTCTGCTACAGAACTTTAAAGGGATGATTTTCAGAAACCTTTCAAGAGAAATATGCTATTGAGAAATTAAAACTTTGCTAAACCTATTTCCAAATCCTCTCTTGCTCAGGATCTAATTTTCCTGGCTTGTCCTATACAGTATTAATGCAAACCATAGAGTTCCATGCGTGTTTATGTGCAAGAAGTCTCTTGAAAAGTTTAAGGGATCCTGAGAGCATTCATAGTCTCCTCTGGTCTTTTACTATGGAATATCACAGGTGGTTTTGTTGGCTGTATTTTGGACAGAATGCGTTTACAGGTCCTCTATTGCATGGTGGGAGGAAACTGTAGCTTTAGCCTGCAAGTAAACACAAATTGGCTAAAATAGGTGTTTGTGTGGTTCTTCCAGACATAAGTTCTGTTTACACAGTTGTCTGCATCTGCAAAGAATTACAAGAGTGTCTCAAACTGGTAGCTCCCTATCCTGGGTTCCTTTGCTTTTGGTCTAACTGCTATCATTTTTGGACGATAATGTATGTTATTTTTAGTAACAGGAACCTCTGAAAAACTGTTACAGAGCTTAAAAATACTTAGATTTATTGTAAGTACATAGCACAACCAGGAAACTCACAAAGTAGTAAGTTTCTGCCCTTCATAAATACAGAGCAAATGATTATTACTGACATTCCTTCAGGTTAAAAGTTCAAAACAGTTCTGGTCAGTCCATCAGCTGTACCACATTTTCGAATTCGTGTTCAGACTCTGGATAACATTCCCCAACTATTTCTGCAGTGTATTGTAGCTTCAAGATCCCCAGTTTCCAGACTGACAACTGTAAAGGGCTTCCCACAGCTGTTAGGGACTCCATCACGTAAAATCACTTCATGCACGTTAAGGAGTAGACAGGAAGCGTTACCATCCACCTCTTTTCTCACTCATGCTAAGTAACATCATTTAGCTTTAAGCACGTATGTAGCATGATTTCCAAATTAAACCTTTTAAAGCTCTTAAAACAGCAACCAGCACCTTACATCTACCCTTTCTTCACAAAGTTACCACTAGAGATGAAGTAAAAGACTGCAGATGGCATCGAGACCTAAAGTTTTAAACTTATTTGGATTGACAAACCTTTTCTCTTTTCTGTTCAGCCAGACTTTTTCTAGCATAAATCAGACTGAGTTTGTCTTGGTCCTTCAAGAAACGTCTCCGCAGTCTTAGAATTTCAGCTCGTTCTTCTATACCTAGAGAACAAATGATCATGTCCTTTCTCAAGCAAACTTCTGCTTTAAGGCAAGAGCACCATATAACAACATTTGTTAGCTTACCAACTAGTCTCCTAAGTTTCCTATCCAACAATTCTATGTAAGGCCTTTCAAAAAGATAGCAAATGAAAACAAATTAAGTTGCTCTGAGGAGAAGAGGTAATAGAAACTTCAAGCACATAGGTGAAGTATAAAGGTCAAACTATTGCACTGGGAAAGGCACTAAAACTCATGAACAAATATGCTCCATACAAGAGATTTATTTTAAGCTCTCAAAAGCAAGTATGGCATTTGCACTATATTCCATAAAGTATGTACCTCCCTACATAAAAGAGGTGCTAAATATATTCAAAGATTGGGTAATAATAATATCATACAATATTTTTTTAAGTTATGATTATAGAACTGATACTGGATCAACTCCTGCTCAGGACAGTCATGGAGAAAGGCCACTTAAAAGACTGTTCACTTCAGTCCATTTCCTAGTAAAGCAGAATGAGCAAACAAAAATATACCACTAGAACTAGTATTTTCCTGGTAGAAGACCAGGAACTGACTGGAAGGTAGACTGATCTCTCCGTTTCTGTAGTTCAGCATGGTCCATTTCGAACTGCCCGCAAACACCTCTCAGGTATTGAAAAGGTTGATCTTTATAGATCTTTGCCTGAACTAATCCCATCCTTTCGGTCAAAATTTTAATGACAAAGTACTGAAAGGTTCAACAGGAAGAAAGAGCCTAAGCCACTTCAAAACAGCACTGAAAATTTTCAGTTATTGGCTGGGCGGATAAAGGAGCATTCTCAGGAAAAAACCAAGTAATTCTAATGACAGATTGCAGTATGTTGTAGATCATGTTTGCATGCATCTGAAATGGTTTGGAAAAATATGTTTAAAGAGATGTCATCTTGAAAGAGATATGCAGTTAAATTTAAAACAGAAGGGACAGAATTGTCTGACATTCATGCTACGATCATCTTAGGGAGAGATAGGAATGCAGAGATCACACTGACTAGTTTCATATCCTCTCAGTTCTTTCATCTAGCAACATACAATTTTACAATTCCTAGCACAATCCTATCTTTTTGCAATAGACTATATTTGGAAACAAAATCTCTCAACATGAACCTCCATGAGAATGTCTCAAAGATAATAGACTGTCAGCCAAACAACTGACAAAGATGGTTTATAGAAATGTACTAGTTATATAGAAATTGTACTTAGATAAGGCTTACAGACCTTTAGTTTTGCTGTCCACCTCAACTCCAGGCAAATTCAACTTTTTTTTCCCAAAATCCGGCCCCACTGGTTTAAAGGTTGCTTGTTTAAATTTTTCACTCCGTTTGCTAACCAACAGCATGGATGAAGATAAGGATTCAGAGGATGAAGGAACTGCATACTCTGCCAAAGTGTCAATGCTACTTCCAGTTAGCCAATTAAAAGAACTTCTACCACCTACAAGAAAAAAATTGCAAAAAAGTTGTAACATACTCACAAATACAGTGAAAACATCTATGAAGCAGGTAATTTTTCTCTCCCAAAAATATAATTCCCAGTGTTTTTGGGCAGAATAGATTTCAAACTGTTAGGTAAGAAACAAATTTCTTTTACATTAGGCAGAATATAAATATGTATGAGACCAAAAAAAAGTGATTTTTTTCTCATAACACACAGAAGAAGTCCTCGAAAACAGAATATTAAATGTATTTACACTTTTACATTAAAAATCCATATGCGACATAAATTAAATCATTCCTGTAGCAAACAAGAAAATTTCAGAAGACACTGGTCTGGACTTACTGAGATGCTGTGTAGGTGTAAATTCATATTGCCGTTGGGTAGCCCTCACTGGACCACCGACTGACCCAGAAGCAGAAAGGGATCTTTCTTGTGATAAATTCTTGTGGATGCTCTGAGAAGCTTGAGTCCCCACAAACATAGGTGTGAGCACAGTACTTCGGTAGCGCCAGCTGGAATCAATTACAAAGTCCTACGAACAAAGAAAAGTAGCACGGTAAAGATGGAGGCTTTTGGCATTCGTTCACTGAGTCAGGATAGCAGAAATGACAGCACAGAATTTAAAACATCATCCCGGGTACAGGAGCAGAATTTGACAATAAAAATAAAAACTGCAAACACACAGAAGTTCTCCATAGCTCAGCAAAAAGGTTGACTAATTTGGACTTGTCAGCTGAGGACTGATTTACAGCTCTTGTGCTAGTATTCCTGTTTCTTCACAATATCTCTCCAGCTGATGCTGCTTCTCTCCACCACTCTCTTTTTTAGCTATTTCAGTACTCATCAGCTATACCTGGTATATATAATTATTTTAATTAAACAGTTCTTTTTTGAAAGGAAAATTATTTCCCCAACAAAATCATCAGACTTCTGATACTGCACATAACTCATGACTGTTGCAGCTGTTAACTAGGGAGAATAAAACACTTTCAAAAATCTCCTTCATTATGCCATTCTCATCCAAGTGGTAACTACATTAAAGAACAGAATTTGTCACATGGTTGCACACAGGACAAAACATTACAACTCACCTGAAATTTGCATTCAGACAGTGGATGCTCAAATATTTTTCTGGAATAATCTGGGCTCTTGCTAGTCATTTCAAGCAGAAAATTTGTGATTAGACTCAAGTACTGTGTTTCAATCTTGGTGGAATATAAAGAATTTAACAATGACAGCATGCGATCAAGAGTATTTGTCGGTAACCTTGTCTCCTCGCTCCAAAAATTCCTAACAATTAATCTGTAAAGGCAAGGAATAAAGTTATTCTTGGTTATCTGCAAACAGAAAAAACCCAACACTTCTAAAAAAGCCAAGTAAAAAACAACAACAACAACAACAACCAAACACAAACCCCAACATAATAAGATTTTAAAGCCTTCAACTAACACTTTCATACCATGGATCTTTCATTGAATTACACCAAATTCCTCTTTTATCTACCATGCTCCATGCCTGATATTAAAGGTTTACTCTGAAAAAATTATTTCTGTCAAGTTGTTTTCCTCTTGAGAAGTGCTATGTGTGGATAAGCACACAGATATCCTGTCTTTTGTTTCACCAAAAGAAATTTTAAAAATCCAGCATCCTCCAACATTTAATCTACTGTTGTGTGTTTGTTTTTAGCAAGGTCCTCCTTGTCCAAAAACTCTAGAACATTAATGCAGAATTAGGTTTGACGTAGTGAAACAACTTCCCCATGGCTTAGAAATTTGTTCAAATGCTCTGTGCTTCGCTTATTTGGTATAACATTATAGGACGATATTTTATAAATTAACTTATTGGAAGAAATGGAAATAGTGTTATCTCACTGTTACTCTTTAATACTGAAATACTTAAAAAAACTCCAAGGATCAACTCTTTGCTTAAACAAAGTAAGAACAAGGTAGGTATTTGTTATTTCAGACAGTTAACACAGCATTTTACTCACTGCAGTTCAGTGTTCTCATCAATTAGTCCTTGAAGCAGCATTTCTTTTGCCACTTTGAGTATTTCCTTAGAATCATCATCTGCTTGACTTTCTGGATCACTGATAGTAGGAGAAAAATATCTCTTAGTGACTTCTCTTAAACAATCCATAGCAAAATAAGAGAATGACGATAGTGTGGAAAAAAGGAGGAATATGCCCTTCTCATAAAAATCTCAACTTGGCATGACAACACTGCATTTTTTTCATAACACGAGGTCTTCATTGCCTTAAATTCCTTGTATCTCCATTACTTACGAAAGACATAATCAGAAAGCTAAGTAATATGTTGGGTATTTATTATGAAGGACAAACAGAAGTAATTCTGAGTTTGCAAGGTTGAAACTGAAAAAAAGGCAGAGAATTTGCTTTTCTGAAGTGATGACGGAGTAAAAATTGCCTGTACTTTTCCTTCACTGTAACTGTCCATTCAAATAGTTATCTTGGGAAAAAGCACATAATAAAACCCAACTAAGTCAGCTGATTCAACAGCAACCTGCTTGTCAAACTGAGAACATGCCTATTCCCTATTCTAAGGGGTAAAACAGAAAGACCATCTTTACACTACTAGATTGAAGGGACTGAGATCATGCCAAAGTACCTCAGTACATTTTCTACCTACAAGCAAATTACTTTAGTGTATAATTTTTATTGGTTACAAATTCTGGCGACAAGAAAAAAAGTGGGAGCATCAAAGCTAAGATCTCTTATGCCATCATGCTGTGGTGATACAACCTCCTAGTCCTGGGCTAAAGTTCAGGTCCAAGTATTTATCCCTTAGTGGAAGTGACAAAATTGCCACCAAAGGCCAAAGCCACTTAGGCAAATCCAAGGCTCTATTTTAAGAAAAATACCCTGCACTGACATGAAGTTGGAAGACCGTTACAAACACTTTCACTCTGCCTGTGATGAACCACTGAAAGACAACATCTGCAGTGAATACACACCTATAATTATCATAAATCCACATCAGAATATCGTACATGCGCTGGCGACATATTACAGAAGGGTGAGAAATGAATCCTGTTACTCCAGGGAGAAGTTCTTTAAGTTCTAGTGGTTTTAGTTTAGCCAGCATCTTGTACACTATATCCAAACAAACCCTTTGTCTTTCATCATCCCTAAAAGGAGAGGGAAAAAAGAATAGGTACATTGCTTTTCTCTTCAATGCCACGCACAGAACCAGAAGATCAGCTTACATTTAGCAGTGATATTTGGTTTTGCATAAAGGGTTTTAGGTAAATTCTTATGAGTTCAACCTGAGAGTAAGAATAGAACTAAACAAATACATACTACAGAAATTTACATCCCAGTGGTGTTTCACCACAAAGCTATTTAGGAGCTTTTGTTGGTTTTTCACAGTGAGCTAACCATCTTAATACTTAACTCCCAGAATACATTAGCTCAAATTAGAGAGATGATTAGAGCTAATTCACAAAAGTGAATGTGAATTATAAATGCTTCTGAATGTAAAAATGTTGTGGTCAGCACAGAAAATATTATCAAGAAATTTGGACCATGCATTGTAATCACATGACCACTTACCTATGATTCATGATCTGGATAAAGTCTTTACTCTTTAACTGCAAGTGGAGATCAGGAACTTCTTCAGCCCGGCACATTATTACTTCAAGACAATAGGTTTTCATCACACCATGAAGTTTGGGTATCAAAAAGAATACTGCATTCATAAACCTTAACAAAAACAGAAGCCCACAAAGAAGAGCAAGTAATTTTCTATTATTCCTCTAGATCTATAATCAACATACCACGTAAATCATGACATACCTGTCGGCAAGAGGTGGAAAATTCTTAACAACTTTATTCAAGCATTGAATAAACTTATCATGTTGGGTGTTCTGATGTTGTTTTAATTGTCTTATGACACAATCATAAACTGGATCTTCAAGTACCTGAAAATGAGAAAGGCAGTAAATCAAGGATACCCATGAAACTCATAACCACCTTAGTGACACACAATTCCTCTGCTGTACTGTTTGATTCTACTGCATTTTGCTAGGCAAGATCCATCTGACTCATCATAACATTTATGGTGCTTAGTGGTTCCTGTACAGCTCTGCCTGACTGAAACACACGACTGCTGCTTAAATAATAGTTTGTAAGTTTCCTTCAACTGGTTTGGAACCCATGCCTTAATTTTGAAATACAAGTTGCTTAATGTGCCTATATAAATATTAAGTAGCTTCTCATTCGGTATAGAAGATGTCCAATTAATGAACACAAAAAATAGACTTTTAGTGAAAAGGTGAAAAGTAACCAACAACCTTTAATCAATGTCAAAGAAATAAGCCGTGGATAAGGATAAAATTTGCACCATCTTTGCTCATTTATTCGAAATACTGCTTATAAGAGAACTTGGAAGACCATGAAAGAGAAGACTTACGAATATTAATGAAATATGCTCTACGAACTGTGAAAGAACAGAATGGAATTAGGTAGGGAAAGAAATAAGAATAGTGGGGAGAGAAGTGATGATCCTGGCTGCATTTTGTCCTCCTTTTCACTCATACAACCCAACATGCATTTGTCCTTAGATTAGGGATCTTGGAGCTTACATTACTGTCTGTTGCTTTTACAACCTGTTCATGACACTTTTTGTGCATCAGTTTGCCTAATTTCTCTTTGAACCTGCTGATGCTACTTACCCCTAGAACCTCTTCTGGTAACAAATTCCAGAAGTTCATGAACTGTTGTGTGAAGAAATATTTCTAGCATATGTCTCAAACTGATTTTTGTGATCATCAAGAACTATCCACAAATTCTAGTACTGTAGGATTTGATGAGTAACAGTTTTGCATTCACCTTATCCACTACCTATAAAATAACTGGATTAAAAATTAAATACAGTTTAACCTTTAAATTTTATATCAAAACTTGCAAGTTATTAAACATCCCCAGACACAGATACTCAAAACGTAATTCCAAACTTCAAACTTGCCTTTTTTTTTTCTCTTAAAGAAACCCCAACTTTAAAACGAACCATGTTAGTGCTTCTGGTTGGCAAAAGTCTCAAAAAGAGATCAATCACTGTCAGTTACAAAAGAGTAAGTCAAAAACTTCGCACTTAGTCCACTCTCATATTCTTTTACTCTTCAGTTAGCCGTTTAAACCTTTAGCTCAATCTGTTGGACAAAGACTGTTGAGTTTTAAATGCATTCATTTTTAGAGCTGAAATGAGTAGTCATATAAAAGATGAACATAAAATTAAGATAGGAATGGTCAAACACACAGCACAGTTCACTTACATTTTCTCTCTCAGCAATGTATTGAAGAGCAAGTCCCAACACTTCTGCTGCAGCTGCATAAACTTCTTTATACTTTAGTAAGCCCATGTTGCTGGTCAAGGCTTGAAAATACCTAACACAAAAGGCAGACCTGCTGTAAGCCATTACTACTACTGCAAATTTAAACTGAAACAAAAAACTCACCTGAGCTGCCTAGGGGAATAGTGATTGCTTTTAGAAGAGGTGAATACAGCACAAGATGGATTTTCCACTTGCAGTGTCTCAAATCCCTGCTTTGGCAATTCCTGACTTTGTTAATTCCCATGAAATTGCAATCCTGGGGCCCACTATAAAAACACTTTACATACTTCTAGATATTTTCCAAAATAAATGTAGTCTGCAATTTGCAGCTAGAAAAGCATTACCTCTGATAGACAACAGCAAAGGGATGATAAGCAATCCAGCTCCCACACTTCATGCTGACAAATTAGACTTGCTTCCTTTGGCTTAAGTTTTTTTCAAAATCATTCAAAAAAACTTGCATTTCTCACCTGACACGATCTATTTCACACTTTGGGTCAAAGGGTGGCAAATTGTTAGCAAGAACAATTCCCAGCAGCTGAATTCCCACTGAATTGTCCTTGGTATCAGGGTCTCCACTAGAAAACTTCTCAAATAATAAACTGTTCGATAAAAACGTAAAAGCAATTATATAGACAAAAACACCAAAATATACACACCATAAATCACTCATTGTCTGTGTATATGTGGACATGTACACATATACAACCTAACAAAACCGGTAGAAAGTAGTAAATACGTAGCTCCAATGAAGAAGTCTTTGCAAATAAAACCCAGCCCCTCTAAAAAAAAAAAAAATCCTCAAACCCCATCCCACAACAACCAAAAAGAGATTGTAAGCCCACACAAATGCTCAACAAGTTCAGGAGCACGGTAGACAGCAAAAATCTTACTAAGAGTGCACCAATATTCAGCGATAATACCCAAAATGTCAAATAAAACATCTTTGTAGAGATTATTCCTGCTTTTGTTGCTGCTTTTGTCATCCTTTGTATGTTTTCACTGTCTCCTTGTTGTTTTTCAAATTAATTTACAATCTTTGGAAAGTTTGGTTCTGAAGTTCTAATGTCAACTCTAGGGATAAAAAGTTAACTATTGCAGCTGAATTTACATTTTCATCTCCTCTGATAATATTCATTTTTATTTTTTAAATATTGACAAAAGAAAGCAATTGTCCAAACGCTTACCTGTAGGGTATGGAGAGACAGTTCTTCCAACACTCTATAACTGTCTTTATGATTTCCAGATTGTGTCTGAACACAGCTCTTTTCTGGTGAAAGACATTCTTCATCAAGAATTCAAGCAACCTGTTAGCTAAAATCTCATCCTTAATATTCCCCTACAAAGAACAGCACCAAAAATAAACATAGGGACTCCAACACAAAGACATATATTGTTTTGTGAAAGCAAAAGAAAGTAAACAAGTTATGTTTGAAGTTAATATGTAAAAGAAACAGTGGACTGATGTATAAAATGATTGTAAGCGCATAGTAACAAACTCACTCTTTCATTACCAAATGGTCACAATAATAATAAAAATGAATTTCACATTTCCTTACTTTGGGGGTGGCAACACTTGTCCAAGAAAGAATTGTAACCACTATTTCCACTACCATGTAATGAATGCCTTCACCTCCATTATTTCCAGAAACAACAAGCTGCAGCAATGGACCAAGCCACTGCTTCGCGTAAGGCCGGAATACCTATGGAAAACAGTAATCTGTTATTCAGTAAACACTACAGGTAAGACTGCTAAACCAACCTCTTAGCACTTTGCTTAACCTACAATGCAACAACCACAAAAACTTTTAAATAAAAAATATCCATAACTACATTTCTCACTTTTGCTTAGAAACCTTTAACCAATTTTTCACAGAAAGTTAATTATTTCACTAGGGCCCAGACAATATGGTTCGCACACCAAAAACTCTGTCTCTAAAGGACTTGAGAGAGAATGACATTTCAGACAGCTTACTAAGAAACTAGCATTAAATAGGTATAAAGTTTCTTGAATTAATTCTGAAATTCAGCATTTTTGGGTTTGGAATATTTCAGACAGAAATATTATACTTTAAAATCACTGTATGAAAGAGGTTATCACTGTATGAAATAGATTGAGAATGTTTTACCCAAGAATGAGAGTTAGAAAACATATTATGCTATCCTATTATCTTTCTGCAACAAGAACATCACTTAGCTCAAAGTGTTTCCATAAGACTCATCTGTGACCATTAATAAAACATTATATTTGCTCCTGCAAAGATGGCAAGTACAATCAGCCAATACTTCTTGCCTGTATCAATGAATAAATTACTTGTAGTTTACAGAAGACATGCATTGTGGACACCCTCTACTTATAGCAGTAGAGTTTGGGAGAAGAAGTATTAATATTACATTCAAAATACTGGCACTATCTTGAATTTTGGCCTATAAATGTGCTCCCTTTTATCAGGACAAACTGCTTAATTTGAATGCCCTAAAGGTCTCAGCTGATGAAGTATTTTACTCTGCAAGAGTTACACAGTTGATATTATAATACAACCTCTTACGTTAACAGAAAAAAAATTACCAAAAGATTACTCACATCCTCAGTATTAACAATAAGTTTTGCTATGAAGAGGCGAATATTTAATGGTACTGATGGGTTTCCTAATTTGCCATGCAGAAATTTCATCCAAAGAGGAAGATCTACTGGAACTGTCCCCTGATATTTAAGAGAGATGAGCAAAAATCAAATAACTTTTTGCACCAAACAGGTATATCAAGCCAAAAAGCCCCCAGCTCAAACCACACAGATTGCACTATAATACAGCCAAGAAAATTAATAAATTAGGAGATTCAATCATGACTCCCTTTTCCTGGTATCATTAGTGGAAAAATGCCAGCTTTTTGGTTAATACTGGCCTCTTCCACTTTGGGTGTGATCTGGTTCCTCTGCATATGTTTAATCAGAGTGGTCATAGAAGCCATACATTCATGCTGGTTGAATTCGTCCATTTCCAATTCCATCTCATCATTTAAAACCATGTATTCTGTGGGCTCCTGAAAAAAAAAATGTTACCATGAATAATAACAACACGGTATTTCCTTTTAAATGATAATCCTGCCATAAGTCATTCTGATCTTATCTGTGTTTACTGATTTGACTATACTCTCAGTGTGCGCAACAGGGAATAATACATCAAATGGGTTGCTCAAACGGACACCTCCCAGATATTCGTACCGGATCTGCACATCTTTGACTTTTTGTGCCAACAGATGTTAACTTTATGTTACTCCGACTTTACTACCTGCCAGAATAGGTGTGGCAAATGATGAAAGGAGGAAGAGTTAAGCTGAACTTCACAGAAATTATTTCATTTCATAGCTCAAAGAATACATTCCAAAGAGGGAAAAGCCTTATTCTTATGGATGTTTTTTTTTCACACTGACTAGCATCCACAGCAGCCTTCTTTTGCCACACAGAGTAAATCACAAAAGAAAATTGTTCAGTTAGAAATTACAACACTACTACACAAAACAGAAGCGTACTTTCTATCTGCTTAACTTTTCTGCAGCTAAAACACCTCCTCGTTCCAAAACACGGGAAGAGTTTATATTTACCAATGTTAACAGTTATTTTGACAGATTAAATCTTCAGTGTCTATGATACTTTTACAAGCTTTATGTTTCATATCAAACATCTATCCTATCAGTATTACTGTTGATGACACATGTTTTGATTGCAGAAGAAACACAACTTCAAGTCTGGGAGGAACAGCATTTAATATCTCCCAAGATCAATAGTTAAATACAAGGTGCCACAACAAAAATAATGAAGCGTTTGATTATTATTATTATTATTATTATTATTATCATCAAATGCATGCAACCATCAGCAGCTATGCCTGAGAGCAGTCACGAGACACCTTTTTACAACTCAGGCTGGACTTCACTCACACTACTCAGCTTTAGAAACTCAAGGTAAGGCACTGTTTTTTTCCAGCTGTAGACACTGGAGAGAGGCAAAAAGAAAAGCGACTGACAGAAAATAGTGCAAGTCCCCTCCCTCATCTTCTGAAGGAACCCGTTTTCAGTCAGATAGAACAAATACAGGAGACTAGAGACTTCTCTTTCTCAACACCAGTAAGTACAGGCAATTACAAGAAAGCATGAAACTTTTCTTCCTCACAGCATATAAGTCACTAAATTACCTTTCTCCTGAAATGAGTGCTGCTAGCTGTAGCATCTTGGGAGCTATAAGAAAAACCTTGGACTCCAGTTGAAAAATCAAATTGACTCATTTCCTCACTCAAACTGCTGTCCATCATGTATGACGAAGAAGCTAAATACTTGGGTTCATCTAGATAGGAAAAAACAGTAGACCATTAATCAACATAATTACATGAAACAAGTCTTTTTTGGCCACTAAAACTTGAGGGTGGCTGTGAATTGATCGTTAGATGAAATACATTGATTGCTTTTATCTGTTTCTGCTAGTGTAGAAGCCAATTAGCAACACAACAACAAACACTGTATGAAAGCTAAGAAAGCATTTTTTTCCATAGTCATAAATGACTCTCATACCCTGACTGCTATTCCCTGCATCCCTGGCCTCCTTTCTTATAGCAATGTACCGCTTCTTCCTTTCCAGAGGCACCTAAACAGCAAGAAATAAAGCTGAAATTACTTAATTAATTCTTTAAATTAATTTTTTTAAAAAGTTACAGATTATTTATTTATAGAACTGCCAAAACATTATCAAAACCATTTAACATGAAAAAAATCCCATGTTGTAAATTATCATAATTAATGCTGCAGAACAACAGCTAAATTACTTATTCCTTCAGCTGTTCATTACCAGAGTAAGTATGCTAAAAAGTATGTTAAAGTTACGTGTATGGTGGCTATGTTCTAAATTTCAAGTATGGCTTTCTCTCACAAAAGCGTATTTTAAAACATTAGAGGAATAGTCCATTCTTTTATCCTTTTTCTCCATATGTGAGAATTGACCTGGTCTTCACTGTTAAAGTCATAACCCTTTTTTAATTAGGACCACTAAAGGCCAGAAATTTCACTCACCTCAATTTCTACAGGAAATGTATACTGACGCTTCAAGTCTATCAAGT
The DNA here is from genome assembly GCF_003945595.2 of Pipra filicauda. Classification (NCBI taxonomy): domain Eukaryota; kingdom Metazoa; phylum Chordata; class Aves; order Passeriformes; family Pipridae; genus Pipra; species Pipra filicauda. The sequence goes on along the minus strand of NW_024104273.1, from coordinate 757,920 downwards.
TTTCAAAAATCAACAAGTTCTGCAAACCAAAGCATGTAAGGAAATAGCAAAATTATAATGCTGCACACAATAACAATTGCTTTGAATGGATTTTATTTCTTCTTAAAAAATGTACAATGTAGAAAATACGGCATGTTTTCTCCTCTAGATCAATACTTCAAAGAAAATTTTGCTATTCAACTCCTCAAGAATTCACAGCACAGAATGTGCTCTGTAAAAAGAGTGTCTCTTATTCAAGTATATTCCAAGCACTGGAAAACTTGGACAACAGGGTTTTTAACCTTTTTTAAAACAATTGATTGAGAGTAGAAGGAAAACAGGGCAAATATCACTACTTCACCCATGCAAACGGATGGTAATACTTTCATCAGCAACTGAAACTGCAGCAAGGATGCAAGACAGTCAGCTAGCACTCCTATTGCCTCACTGGGTAGTTTGTTAGTATAATTTCACGTCATTCAGGTTTCATTCTTTGATTTATTGCTATCAGGCAACATCACTTTGTGTTTCATGCTCTGGAAGCCTTCTAACAGTAATGACTGCTCCTTACCTTTTCTGATTTTTCTGTAAAAAGAAAGCCTTGATAAAATTTACTTTCAGTGAAGACACAACTGATGACAGCAATAGCACAATTATATGCTGCACAGTGATACTGTCTCCTCTTCTCCAACAGCTGACTCTCTCCTGCCATGTTTTCTGTAAATGCATCATAGCATGACCTTAAAACACAAACAGGCAAGAAAACACCATCAGAAGTCTTTTAAGAAACATGGGAAGGGTCCCAACCAGAGACCAGTGAATCAACAGAGTTTCAAGACAGCAGTATCAGATTAAGCCACCTCAGACTTGTTCAAATTCTCCACAAGTATACTGCCCTAAAATGGAACCATTCATCAATGACAAAGACACCTTTCCCCAAGTATTTACACAACTGTCATCAGGAATGTGATGACAGATAATGTTCAGATAAGATGGAGATATGTTTTGATGCCTACATAAATTTCTCTTATGGTCCCTTGCCACAAAACTGTGAATGGATGTGCATGTTAAACTATGCTACACATCAGCAGGATAAAAACTAGTTTAGATGTGATTTTTATAGGTCTTTGGCCCAAAGCCATTTATAGCTCTGCAAATCATAGCCAAGAAATTATTTGAAGTCCTCATAGTGTTGTAAAATAAAATCAAAGCAAAGCAAAAAGCAATTCAGATATCTTCTATATTTCTCTGAATAGTAAACCAATTAAATAATACTAATTAGCATACATATTCAGTATTTCTCTTTTGTCCCCCTCTGCAGTGGTGATTAAGTCAAATTACACCTACTGAGTGTGCTGCTGCATTATGAAATGTAATGGACAATCCATCTTCTCATCAATCATATAAATACCAATTTTACAACACAGAACCATACTCTACATAGAATTGTAAGTATACCGAAACTAAAATTATGAAAACACAAATTAAAGGCCAAGAATCGTACTGAAAAGGTAAAATAAATGCACAAGATTAACAAATAGGAAAAAAAAAGGACAAAAACAGGAGGCAAAAGTTATCCTGACATATGCTAGAGATCATTCTATCAATGCAAATTCAATATTGTGTATTTCATTTAAAATCAAGAGCTACATCACAGATTACATTTTCCCTTGAACAAATCCATCTTTTGTTTCACATGGTCTACTTAAAAAAGTGTGTCTGGCCAAAACCTAATTAGAAAGTTACAAGTAAATAAAATAAATAGTAGTCTTACTTTATAAGTGTCTTGGTAAGTTCATTTCCTTCTACACTCATGGAGCCACGGTAAGCTTGGTTAATTTTAGAATCCTTGGAGTAAACATCTTCTTTTGAAAGACGCACATACATCACTTCTAGCAGCTTGTAATAGCCCATTTTCTTGGTGACTTGTGTATCAAAATTATATTCATTGGACTAGAAACAAACAAGTAAAACCTCAGAAAGAGATTTCCTGGATCCTGTCCTTTTTAAGTAGCTCCACAGTTACTTCAGGTTTCTATTAGACAGCCTTTAGCTTACTTCTACCTTCCGAAACAGAGAAAAGAACTGATGATAGTAAAAGACTGACAAATTCTGAGCTTCTGTGTAGTACAGTTATTAAAACTGTGTTGACCTGTGTTTATCAGGTGAGCTGTCTTACCTACAATTGGCCTAATTATAAGGATAGTGGAGGAAAATAAGCACTATACTGGGTACTATTCATGAGTTTCTTTATGCACCTCACTGGTGCCAGCATTTACAGCCATGGAAACATGGTGGAGATGACTTTACAGACATCTTGGCTTTAACTGTTACTCAACTTGGATCATTTCAGCATCTTGTTTGTCCTGCTGCCTTTAAACAGGTGTACCAGCAAAACCATGAGAGGGAAGAACTAAAGCAAGAGTAGAAACCTTCACTGGCAACAAAATCTTTGCATGTACTGTTAAATTGGAAGACAGGCTGTAAATAGAGACAGGAAGATATGTGATCCTTGCTGAAGAATCTTTGCAATGACTAGAGATGTATTTATTTCTCTAGAAGTAATGTACCTAATTTCAGAGTTTTCATTACGGAGCTTGAATATCTCTATCCTACAATGTAATAACAGGCTACAATTTTATACAGTTTTTATATTTCAAAGTTAGAATGTGTTTTTGCTTTTGACAGAATTTCAGATCCCTTTAGATATATACAGATAACATTCTAACCTCAGTTTTTATACACAGTAGATATGCAAACCCGCACTAACTTCAATGGAACAGTGTGTTGGGGAATAAGGAAAAGTTTTTCAATAACAATCAAACTATGTAACTGGCACAAACTTCCATTTCAAGATACAGAAAACTGGAAAGCAAGTGGTTTCCATTAGTGTTTCATTCAAAAGTAAAACATATGTATCAACACCTGCATTTTATTAGATCTTCCCTAATCCTAAAAAAAAAACCTAATTCATACCTTTGTAAACCTGGAATTAAGTGTATCCATAGCCTGTACTATAATTTTGCCAAAGAATTCTCTCAGTGCATCCAAGCTGCAGTGCCACAAGAGAGTCAGGAGGGAGCGATCCATAAATGCTTGACGAGTAGTATTTGAAAGAAGGTCTTCACTTTGGAACATTTTGTGAACAGTGGCCAACAGTATCACTTGTTGGGCAGTGGTGCTCCTAAACAAGATGGAAATCTCAAAATGAAAACTCTTTCACCAGACTTCATTTATGTCTCAAATCCTTGCAACATTTAAATTTTTTACTATCTGCATTCATACCCCTCTTGGATTATCTTACAAGACATGCAAGATCAGGCTGAATCACCACTTACTGTGCAGATCTCAAAAAAACCAAAAAAGCCACAACCCTCAGCTTCTTAGTCTGCAACAGATATTAAACTTTGTGCATCTATAATAATTTAATCCCAAAGCAAATATCAGCTTTCTCAGCTCCTTTTTACCGAACAACGTAAACAAATAATTTATCTGGTATATGTGACGAATGTAGGCAAACAAGAAGGAAAAAAGGAGGAGACTTCGCTGTTATAAGGTTGTCCAGTGGCCTATTCGAGTGTTCCACTACTAGATGAACTGTTGTTCTGAAAAATTTTACTAGGGCTAAAATTTGAAAAATTGGATTTGGGCATAAGGTCCAGGAAAATATACAGTCGTTACTTAACAGCCAATCAGGAACAGAAATGTTTGGTTTAGAACAGATTGAAGAGCTCTTCTGCAGACAGAGCATGTTTGTGTCTATGATTTGGCAGCCTGGAAACATTCAATTACATATGCTGTTGTATTTCCAAAGAGGCTGAACAAAGTAATTCACTGCCATCATTAAGTGCTATCAACTTAAGTGACCATATGGTTATACAGGGATAGTAAATATGTAACACACAATTACTACAGTCAGTTGAATTGTGAACCACCTAATTTACAGAAGGCTTTTCAAATTTGCACAGGCACTGGAAGTGTAATCTGGGAATTGGTGTCACTTTTTCATACTTCAGAAATACTTCAAAAATGTGAAGACAAAATCAAAGTCTGAATTAAAACTATTATGGAAATAATAGTGTAAATCATCACTATTACAAGGACAATAAAATGCAGGAAGCACATTTGCTTCAGCAAAAATTCAATGAGAACAAGAGCAAAATCCAATAGACTAAACTCACCTTCTCGAAATTTTTTTGAAGCTGGCTTGAAATAAGTCCTCCATGAAATGTCTGTGATCCCTACAGAGGATTTCTGTCATCAGTTGCAACAACATTGGACTCTGAGACAATTCTAATGCATCTAACAACTGAAAAAGAAATAATGTATAACTTAGAGAGCCACACTGGATAAAATCCAATCAGTCTAATGAAGTAATTATTTTTTAATACTGACCAGAAGCAGATGCACAGAAGTGTTTATTTAATGTACACCTGTAGATTAATCTTCTGGATAAGGACATAACTCAGAAATCAAAAAGTTGATTTCCTTATATGAACTGAGAATCTCTCTCTTTAATTCCAGATCCTGTGAAACGCTGTTTCTAGATGTAGTTCACTTTGGCTTCTTATTATGTATTCGTTAAAAATACTGACCTTCTTAATGCAGTCTACGTAGTTATTGTGCTTCAAAGTTCCTTTGGGAAATTCATCAGACCTCATGGGAAAATTGAAAGCTACAAGTTGATCAAGAGCATTCTTAAGGTCATTAAGTTTTTCTCCTGTCAAATTAGTGAAGAACGGGAGAATTATCACGGCTTGGCCCTGAAGGGGAAAAAACAAACCAAAATCAAACAACTGTTTCACACTTAAAAAAAAAGTTAATCCGTAACTATGAAGCCAGCTGAATAGGACCGCAAAACAGCACCAGTGGCTGTGTTTACTAATTCAATGGCTTGGTGTACTGATAAAAATATGTTATGTAGCTGCTCATCTTTCCAGCTGTACAGAAAACAGCTTTGGTCACTGTTGAGTGGGAGTTAAAAGCTAACTAATATCTCACAGTTGAAATGGCTAGGAATAATATCCCATTGTTCTTTTAAGCAAGCACTCATTCTCACACAAGTTGCCGATTTAATGGGCAACCTCACAGCCGAAGCAAGATCCCAAACTTTATTGATTTCAAATGCATGGGAAAGTACAAAACTCTGTCTAATTAAAGGTAGGCCGGCTGAGAAGCAACTATGCAAAGCTGCTTCATTAAGTACAAAATTTTTTAATATTCTACTCCAACCCTTATGTTCCAGCATCTTTTATAACTTCCGCTTTCAGTATGCAGTACTTTATCTCCCTCTCCCGACCAAGCCACATATAGCGGCTAATCCATTAGTACTGGTCTCATACTTGCAGACATGAACATTAAGTAATGACAGATGATCATAATTTGACCTGTAGGAAATGCCACTCCTTACTAAAAGTCTGATTAACCATCATTTCTCAAATGAACACTTCGGAGTTCTAAACAATTCGCTGACAGTAATTTTTTTCCTAAAAATTACAGGCCTTTCATCTGAGCAAGGCAAAAAAAAAGCCCACTTTAAACCAAAACATGATATCTGAGATACTGTCCTACTGTAATACTGTCTGAAGGACAAAAAGGATGATGTACAAGTTTTAGTATGTTGAACAGAAGAATAAAAAATAGAAGTGGTGTCTGTGCTGTAATTTAAGCCGAAGAACAGGGAATTACATGAACAACTATCATTCTAATCTGGGGAGGGTAGGGAAGCCATTGAAGTGAGCAATTTACCTTAAGATTTAAGCCTAAACTCTGATCAGTGAGTAGACTGGTATAGGTATTAAAAACAGCTGTAAATGCTTCATGATTGGTATTGAAAGAAACCGAAGAGTCTATCTGGAAAGACAGAAGAAATAAAAATATTTGTGGGGGTTTTTTTTAACTAATCAAAGAGATTTGTATTAATGAACAATAAAAAGTCCATGAGCTATAGAATTGTTTATTTCCAAAAATATACTGAATTAGCAGAAAGTACATACTGATTTTGGTTTTAAAAGGACACTCAATAAGAATTCTGAAAACTCCTACACAGTACAAATAAAATCATAATGTTGGATATTTTTCAGTTAAAAAACCATTAAGCTCCCTCTCAAAGCCAAATTTCTTACTAGTCACTTCACTGCCAGATAACACAGCAATACAGTTCGCATGCCTCTGGTGGTCTAGTGGTTAGAGTGTCTGACTCTCACCGCTGCGACCCGGGTTCGATTCCCGGCCCCCTGGGCAGGTGGAGCTCGTCAGCCGTGGAAGGCAATTCACCTAAGAGAAGGTCACTCTAAACAAACCTACATCCTGGGGACCTCACTGCCACTGTCCAAGCTTTGCTCGGCCCCGGCAGATGAACCTCAGGACTAATGGGTGGGCTCAGTTCAGCGCACGCTGTGTCTCACCTAAAAATCCACTGCGCAGGCTGGAAGGGTTAATGACCTTTCCCAAATCTTCGCTCGCGAAGACTGGCCATTATTACAGTTCGCATTCTGTATCCTAACATATACCTTTAAGCCAATTCAAGTTTAAAATAACTAATTATCAAAAAGAAAAATAATTCTCATATATTTGTGTACAGCTACTTTTACAAGTTCCTGAAAAACCCCAATAGGATATGCAGATAATTATGTTTTCAGAATAGAGAAAGAAAAAAACTGAGACCAAAATCCCAATGTAATGGGAAATCAAGGATTTTTAAAATAAAGATCTTTCTGCATTCTGTTGATATGGGTAGTACTCCTGAATACCAACATGACAAAGAATGTTATCAGAGGCTGCTCAGTTTCAAAGTTCACTCTCTGCACTCGCACCAATTCTCCAAAAGAGGCAGCTAAAACATGAGAACATTTTAAAAAACAAAAAAGAGAGGGAGAAGAGCAAAATCTAGTAATTTCTGCCTGTCCAAATATATTTTGTACTACGTTGATAAAAAAAACCAGATTCTGATATTCTCCAACTACTTTTTTTTTTCCCCAAACACAAAGCATTAGAATGAAACAGCATTTCTTGAAAGAAAGATACAATTCCTACAGAATTAGAAAGGTTACCTGGATTTTATAAAGCAATGCATACCTGCAGAACTTTTGCCAGCAGGGTCAAGACTGCCATTTTGCTCTCAGGAGCTGAACCTTTAGCCCACCAGCTGTCCAGTTTCTCCCAGTTTCTTAGTACAGCTGTCACCAGTTTTGCTCCTTGCTGCTTGCGTACAGCACGCTCCCTAAAACTCTGATCTAACATGCCATTCAAAATGCTACCAACCTGGAAGGAAAAAACAACAGGTACATTCTTGCATCCCAAATTAAAAGATGATAAGATCACTTCATTAGTATGGGCAATCATTAAAAAAACCATCAAAAGCAATGCTAGATTTAAATCTCAAAAGGATACAGGAGAAGGCTCTCTGCAATAAATTAAAAGAATATTCTTCTTAAAAAAAGAGATTTCTGTCTAATTTACTCCTGTTTCAATCAGAGTACAATGCAGCAACTCCTTCCCATACCTTTTGTGAGAATATGGAGGAACAAATGATAATCCAGAGTACCTCTAAAGATCAGTATTTGAAAATTTTAGTATGAAACTGAGAAACAGCACATGTGCTAACTTATTTGCATTCATTTTGGAAAAAAAAAATAAACCCTGGCATAGCAAATATGAACTAAATATGTTTGAAATCTCTTTTCTTCCAAAATAATGGTTAGTGACTTCCAAATCTGAATGCTGCATTCTCTCTCCTCTTGAATAGCTGGCAACCACTTATAAACTGGATTAATGTTATCAACCTTGTAATTTCACCAGATGTGGATGGCAGAGTAAAACAAATTATTTTCTTCTTCCTTATGTCACAAATGCATAAAACTAAAGAAGAGATATCAAATGTAATCAATAATACATTTTTTTTAAAAAAGTAAGTCAAAACCAGCAGACGACAATAAAATGTTTGACCCAAATTGGCTATTTACCTCAATTAAGCTAACAGGGACTTTTCACACTATTGCCACATGTAGCCAGTGGAAATTAGTAGCGTATCATTTATCAGAGACACTTAAAAAAGTTAATGGCATGCTCTGTACAGGAAACACTACAAAGTCATCATAAGAAACAGCCTTTTAAAACATACGCATCTCTCTACAATCTAATTAAACAATTTTTGGTAGCATCAAAAATTATGCTCCAAGTGTTTTAAACTGTTACTTTCAAGTAAAACCTTTAAGCATAATACTTCGGATTAAAAAAGATCCCATTATTTTTAAAAAGGTGATTCTACTTTCCTATTCTACTTTCCTGAGAATCTTTTTAAGCAAAAAGGAAAGCGGACTTTTGGTCTTTTTGACACTTTATCAGAAGCACTGAAGGAAGAGCTTCTCAACTATAACATGTTTCCTTCCCGGACCTGAAAGTGAGCTCTACATCAGTAAGTACTGCCAACCAACAGGAGAAAATCTGTTCAGCAAAACAAGTGGTGCTGACACTGAGTACATGACAACTACCCCATATTTGTTTCAGGTCAGGAGGGTTGTGTGTGTGTCTCTCTCTCTCTTTTTAATACTCTCATCTATCTCTACTCCTGTCCTGTGGACTAAATGCCCACTAGTGGTTGGAGTTCGTTTTCCAGTTTAGTTTTATCCAGAACAAATCCAGCCCACATGCTCTGGGACCACTCTGCAATGAAAATCTAAGCACAGTAAATGGGTCCTTGCTTTGAAAGGACATTCATGATTTGAAGTACTATGCAAAGACATCCTGATTCATCGATTCAGGAAAGGTAAGCGCTTTCCACTCAGTTTGATTTGAGATGACAGAGTGCCTAAATAATGTCAGGTTACCAGAGATCATGAAGATAGCACCAGTAAGACAAGACAAAACAAACAAAAAAAACAACAAACAAACACCCAATCCCCCAACCCCCGCAACCAACCAAAGAAACCCAACCCCAAATAAAACCTATCAATCCATTTGCTGCCTGAAATTCAACCCAAGGCACTTCTTCCCCCACTACACACTCAGTTACATCCACTTCTAACAACAACAATATTAAAAGCGTTACTTCTAACATTCCCTTTTGATTTTGTCCTTTTAAAGAAGTCCAATACCATTTGGGGATTGCTAACACATGACTCCATAAGCTGGATTATGATCACATCCAGGTTTTTCAGCAGTTGTTGATTGATGGTTTCTGAGAAGAGGCTGTAGAAATACTGCCCATGAGAGAAATTGATCAGGTGGTTCTGGGATGCTCCTGATAGTGGCACAGATAACACTACTGTGTTCAACAGCAGACTTACTAGCTCCTCACACTGTGAAAATCAAGGCACAGAGACAGAGTTATCTCAAGGAAATTACATTTCATTTGGAAACTTCCTAGAAAAGCATGGGTTTTTTTAAGCTTCCATTCCAAACTTCTTTATTTTATTAGAAAGCACAACATAAAGCACTAACAGAATGCTGAAATGCTTGTTATCCACAACTGTCCCTCAATTAAGCCGGTGAATTGTTACAGCTCCTCTGTAGGAGTATGAATAAAACACCTGCTAAAAATATGGAGAGAAGACTATCGATGAGTATTAAATTATGTTGAGTATTAAAACTGGAGAACCATATCTTACCTGGTCATCAGCAGCAAAGGCCAGCTGCAGGAGTTTATCAGCTAATCGCTTACTGTTAATGTCTAATGATGGAAGAGATATCCTTTCACCCCCACGTGCAATGCCTTTATAAACAACTGAAAGAAGCTTGGAGCCAACGGAGAAATGAGGCCTTTCATCCTATGGAAACAAACAAACAAACAAACAAACAAACGACAATTAATATAAACTGAAAAAAATACCATAAGGCCTTCCAATCCATCTGTATAGCTGATGAAAACACACAAACTCCAGATAATTTTCTTATAAGGCAATGCAAATATACCATGACAAGACACCTTTCTAAATGAGAACCAAGATTTGAAATGAGACAAACCTATTGTATACAAAGTTCAGTTAGAACAAACTAACAGTAATTTGGAAATCTTCAAAATATTTTGATCCTCCTCCACTTTTTCAGGTTTACTAGATTACAGAAGTAAAATGAACAGCTTAGTCAAAATGGGTGGTACACAAATGGTAAACCATGCAGCTCCTTGATTATCACTATATTACAATCACAAGTCTAGGTTCTGCTAAGACATAGAAGATGGATGGCAACACCTGACAGAAATTAAATAATTGTTAAATACAGCCTTGCTCACAAATTCTCAGCCTTTGTGGCTGTTGCATAACCTGATTCCCTTCAACTCAAAGTAAAATAGAGATTTACTACAATGAGAAACTTAGCAGAAGGAATTTGAATAATATAGCCTACAGCTCCACCCCTCAGCTGCTCTCTGTCCTGTTTTCCTGTAATTGAGACCCACTACACTGCTTCTTTATTACTGTCAGAAAATACTCCTTTTCTAATTTCCCTTGTAATTTTGAATTGTCTCTGTTTAAAAGTTGTTGAAAAAATGCCTCCTTTGTAGGATAGTTAATCCTGAGTTTTTGAGTTTTCAGTCCTGTGAAACTCACTAAAAGTAAGTTTTAGAATCTACATTCTGATTTCCAGGGTCTGGAGCCAACCAGAAAAACAACAACTGTTATGAAGATTGTTCAAACCTTAGTATTCTGCTACTCAGATTTGTGGAATAACCATAACACATTTATTTCTGATCCCATTCAATACCAGCTCTTCACTGTTAATCTCATTTTAAACAACTTCATCTGATCTGTTCTCTGTTTTCATCCTGGCCTTTTACACAGGAAAAGCTCTTCCCTGTATACAAATATTCAACATTATTTTCTGGATAAATAATTACCTGACTATGAAGAACAGAATGAAGCAGGCCAGATTTCTGGAGTTGCTTGCAGGCAGAAAGGACAGCACTAAACCTAACTTCATCAAAACGTGCATCTGAATTAAACAGATCAACAGAACAAAGGTCCTCAAGGCTAAAGAGAAAAGAGAAGCAGTAACACTACATTGGTTGGGAGATCCATGTGCATCCGTAGACAACAATGTTTACTTCCCCATTTTTCACGGCCAGCGGCATTTTTTTTGGATTCATGCCTACCAGAAAGTACCTACTTACCTCTGAGGTGTGATTCTTTTTTTTATGCACAGTTTCAAAGATTCCTCATAGGGAGTTTTCATCAAAGCTTTCAAGAGTCTTACTGAGACATCTGGGAGATTTTTCATGACTTGCACATCAGCTGTGTTAAAGCCTATGTGTGATGGATCACACACAGTCATCACCACTAGCTCTGTGAAGGTTGCATTAAGCAGTTCCTTCTCAAGTAGCTAAAAGGAAAAAAACCCCAACGTTAAATAAACCTTTAAAAATTCATTGATTTCCCTGTTTTATTCTTCATAACTTATCATTAATCCATCTATCTAAAATGAAACCAAACATGAAACAGTAACTATTCTCACTGACTTTCTCTTTTGAAATGTCTGACTTTCAATCAATTACGGGAATGCACAGAAATTCGGTATCTATAAAAATAGACATAGGATATATTCTATCTCATCAAACTGCATGTAAGATCTTTTAAGTCAACATAGGCCTGTTTCTGTCTTGAATATACACCTGTAAATCCTGATGTACACCTCTGTGCACACTCTTAGAGATTTACTGCAAACAAGAAACAATCACAGTCTCAGAACTAAACTTTGCAGTGTAAATTTCCTAAGAGAATCATAATTGCTATATTTTATATAGTTAAATATGGTTTATACTGCATCAAAGCTAAGCAATTAAAGGAAAACTTGGCCAATCTGCCTTTCAAGCAGCTACCACCTCCACACATTTAATGCCATCAGGAATCACACAGGAAATATCCATTGCAAGTACTCCATCTATAGAACACACATATTTAGCTACATGTAAAATTTGTATCTTGCATTCACTACAGATTTCAGTGCCTACCTTCCAGAAATCCTGCTGGCACAGTTCCAGGATCGTGGTGACAAACTCCATGATTCGGACTATAATGGTACACTTGCTGTAATTGTACACGTCTCTCTCCTGGGGACTGAACATGCTGCCTTTCGAACTGCAATCAAAGCACTGCTCTGCTGCGTGGATATCGTGCAAAGCAATAGTTTCAAGGAAGAACCGCACAGCTTGCAAGAATGAGGAAGTTTCATTTACACCTAAGAAGAATCACACTAAGTTGAAATGATACAGCCGCTCTGAACTTCTAAATATATTGTTTTGCGCTTGGAAGAAAACAGTCAGACTGAGGTAACAAACAGAAAGGCATTGCATCTCACACCAGTGTTTTCTGAAAGTCCTATATCGGTTCTAAATATTAATATTGTGGGCAATAAAGGGCAGTGTTCTATTTAATGATCATTACAAGCACTGATCATTACAAGCACTTATTAAAGATGATGACTTAGGCAAATGTAAAAAAATGGGTAAAAATTTTAAATCCCTCGTTTTGAATGACTTAGCCCTATGCTAACTGCATCCAACAATGATCTTACAGTACTGTTTTAAACCAAGACAGAGATGACGCTAACAGACCACCTGAAACTTGTACAAGACTTCACATATAAAGTAGCTATGCAACTGTACTATCAGTGATCAAAACTATTTTGTTTAGACTGACCTGCAAGAATAATTAAAAGAAAAACCTTTTGGGAGACTCAATGGCTACACAAGGTATTATTAGGTACCTGATCAAAATTCAAATACAAGGCTTTTGGACCTGATGCTGTTGATGCATCAGGAACTGAAGAAAAGTAACATGCACAGGGCTTGAAGTGAAAAGGTGACTTCTTTCATTGTTTTCTGATAGCTGTCTCCAGACATTATTAAGGAGCAGGTAAAAAGCTTCGGAAGAATTTAAAAAAAGAAAAAAAGATCTATTGCTCTTCCCAGCAGTGGGAAATTAGCTCCAGAAAATAATTTTCAAAGATGGGATAGAGTAAAAGAAGTTGCTGGTAAGTAGATGTCTCAGAGACAGAAACGCAAAGACATATTTCTAGGACTAAAAAGAAACATTTTTAAGATACAAAGTACATAAAAAAACTTCCCACTACAACTGTCATTGAAAACTTCCCACATTTACAAAAAAAACTTCAAGTCCAAGTTAAGTACTCATCTTGGATGGACTCTGTGTAACACACACGAATGAACCTCATGCAATAGATAATCACTCACCCAGTATTTCACAAGGTTTGATCATTCGCAGGTCAAAGAATGTATTGTAGCAATCCAGTGCTGCTAAGAACATATCCATCCACTGCATGACAGCCTGTAAACTGAAGGGTTGCTGCATACCATGGAGAGTTGGCTGAGAAAGGATCCCAGATGGATTTCTGGCATTAGTGCCACCTCCTTCAAATTTATTAATGAGGAAAGAAACATCTCTGGCTTTTAGAATATCAGCCAGCCAAGAAGACGGAGACTTGTTTCCTGATAGAAACAGAAATATAAATTCTCTAGGAAAAATGCATTTCAAACCAGCAAGGAATTAGAGGCAAACGGACTAACACACACAAACTTTGTGTTTTAAAGTGGGTCTTCTAGCAGAAAAGGTATTAGTTCTGCTTTAGCCTTGGTCATATTGTTAAAATTACCCATAAGGAAGAGGCCAATTTGTAAGACGTTTCCACTGGTCCCCCATCAGCAAATTCTGCCCTTTTAGCTGGATACTACAGCAGTTCTGGGCTTGGAAGTTCTCTGTCCTGCCTGGGAGGAAGTCCACCACAAAACCCTCTTCTATGCCCACAAACCCCGAGGTTCCCACAATACCTGACTTGCACTATAAGCAACTACTCACTTTCTATTTAACAACACTGAATGAAGAGCTATTTACTTCAAAAATAATTTTTCTTGTAATTAATACCTTGCATGGAAAACACGAAGGAAAGGCATGCACAATATTTAAAAAGCAAAGATAATAGTGCACTGTGACTTAAAATACCTGGTAATAAAGGAACAAATTCATAGAAGAGCTCCATGGCTTTATGTCGGCACTCTGTCTGAGGTCGTCCACACTGCACTAAGAGCCACATGACAACGTCCAGAAGACACACTGACTTAGTAGCTGGAAATCCTCTGCAAAGAAGTATTAGGGATTAACAATCCTCTTGACATCTACCAAGAAGCCACAGTCTTCCAGTTGAAAGAGATCAATATGTTCCATGAGCATCATGGCATTTTATCTGTCTAACCACAACCCATTTGCACTACAAGGAAGAGCTCTTCTACAAGTACGTCTTTCTCTTCTCCTCACTCTACTTTGGATCCCCAGACTCTACTTTGGATCCCCAGAGCATAGTCCTTGTAGAAACAATTCACAATGCAGAATCAGGTATCTTCCCTTCTCTTTGTAACTCAAAGATGCAAAAATGGAGATTAAAGTTTAAATAAGCCTGCACAGTTTTTCTCCATTCCCCTAATTATCCAGTCTCTTAACTTATCAAACACCACATCAGTGACCCAAGTCTAGACCCAACTTGCCAATTTTTTAAGATCACACGATAATTTGGGTAAAAAGGGACCTCGGGAGATCTCTAGTCCAACCTCTTACTCAAAGCAGGGTCAGCTATGTGATCAGACCAGGGGACTCAGAGCTTCATCCAGCCTGATACTGGATCCATTTTTTCTTCTTCCACCTTTTTTGTTACTGCTCTTTAATTGCTGATCATCCTGTTGCAGCTTGTTCTGCTTCTGCTAACACTTAACAGCAGTAAGAAAGGCTTTGGAGGAGTTTCCTGCAAGTGCTGCTTTGTAGCACCATTGCTAATTTTATTGTAAACACTGCTGTGAGGGAAACATGCTTTTCTTTTCTGCCTGTCCTTACTAAACTACAGCAAGTTCACCATGCTGCAATAAAGAATGACCATCATGATCCTCTCATATTATGTCCAGCATTTTCCCACCAGTGGTTCAACAGATATACCAGGACATCTGTATCAGCAACTGCCATAGGACGAATTCCTCATTCAGAATCCCAAGCACTTAATGGAACTACTGACATAATTCATTAAAATGTAATATTAAAAAAAGAAAGAGGCAAATTGCTGACCGTGGTACTCGTCGTTTTCCTTCCTTGTTCAGAGAAGGGGCTTTATGCTTGATGATGCGCTTCAGGTGATTAATAGCATCACAACATTGTTGCGCAGTACCTGTTAGAAAGAGAGAATTGCCATCTATAAGTAAATTCCAGTAATCTGGTTAAATGAATTGAGATATTAGCACTATAGACACAGTGCAAGAGACTTACACAGAGGATAATGTCTATCAGCTCCACTACTCTGTGCTTCTACAGTAAATTTTTCAAGGGTGCAGAGCAAAATGATGAAATAGCAGACAGGTCATCATGGCCTTAGCCAGCCCTGGAGCCTCCAGTATAAATATGTATTCTACTTTCCGTGATTGTGCTTAGAGAAACTAAAAATTTCCCATATGAGAATTTCTTTTAGGGCCACTTCTATCACAGCCTGAACTATTCCTCTGAAAGACATAAAGCTTTGTTACACCAGTTCTTTGGTTTATGTTCTAATTACTGTTAACTGATGAAAGTTAGAGCATTAAAAAAAAAAAAAAAAAGAAAGAAGAGTAGATTTATTGAAGAATTACTAGTACTGTGTAAGAGGTCATAGATTCTTCACACATCTTAATACTGTTAAACAGAGTAATGACAAGGCAACCACGAAAGGGTATTACAAAATGGGGGAAATCTTTCACAAAATACAAAGACATGTCAATTTTTGGAGTATTTTGTTTGTTATAAAAGAGTAGACTAAGATTCTCATCAAGCTACATTTTACATTGTGTAAGTGCGAAACCAGGACTCAAATCTGAAGGACTAGTAGCATTTTTAGTGTTATTACAAAATTGTAAATCATAATAAATATGATAAGGTTCTTTCTCCTGAGCTCAAAATATTCCACCTTTATACATTGCAAGGAGTTGATTCAAAGAGTTCCTAACTAGATATCAAATGACCTCTCTACCAGTAATGAAAAATAATTCTTTCTTTGTTGCAAAAGGAAGCACATTTACTTTTCTTACAGTTACAGTTTTTCTTTTTTAACCCAAGATTCAACAGGATGACTTTTTTCTTCATTCCACAGTTCATTAACTATAGCTCACCTAATGATTTCTCATCTGTATGGGCTAAGGCCAGACTTTCCAGAAAAACAACCAGGGCTTCAAACACAAACTGCTCCACCAGAGAATTTTCTTCCCTTTAAAAATCCGGAAAAAAATTAACAATAAACATGAGTAGAAGAAGCACTAAGCGTGAAATTCTAACTAAAAATCACCAAATTAAATACTGTAGAGATAAACTGCACAAGACGTTTTCACAAAAAAGTATGTCTAAACCAGCTTAAAAACTAGCAGTGACATTTGCTGACCATCCTGAAAAGGCATAAATAATTTCCAATAAATTTGTGATAAAAAACTTAGATTTATATATTCCCCACTGGCAGAAAGTACAAAATTATAATTAAATTATAATAAAAATTATTAGGCTAAGTAACTCAATTTTACAGCTACTATATGCATTAACAGAATGAGTGTCAGTGGATGACTGGGTTCTACAATTCTTTTTAGCTCACTGAACCTTTAGTCCAAGCCAGTTACTGTTTCAAGTTCTGTTTACTCACCTAAATTCTCTGTAGATACTGTTAAAAGCGAGTGCTGCACCCAGTCTCTTGAAAGCGCTGGGGTGAAGAGCAAGACTATACAACCTTTTAAAGAGAGACTTTGTGTTTGCTGGGCTTTTCTCCTGCTGTCTCGGTGTTGTCTGCTTAACAGACCATTTCAAAAATTCTCGTATGCACTGACCACAGAAATCTCTCAAAGTGCTGTCAACTGGATCCACTATGCCACTCTGAAATTACATTTAAAAAGAGCACTGCAAGACCTCTTGACCTACTTTGCCTCCAACCACTTTACTTCAGTGCAAAAGCTAGTTTGAAATTTAAAGCTTTTGCACCTGATGAAAGCATTAGATACTTAGAGAAAAATTAAGCACACAACAAAAGCAACGTCCATTCAGGGGGATGAGTGGTGAATGTACTTCAGGAGTTCCTAGTATACACTGAGGATAAAGAGTGTTTCATTAATCCTATAACAATTCTAAAGATCATATAGCTGTATTTTGAGAATGCCAAAGAAAGAGAAATCCATCATCAAAATCTCAGTTAAGAAGCATTAAATGGTCATTAAAAAACACATTCTTTCTTTCAGACAATTAAGGGGCCATTATATCTGTTCATGTGTTCCTAGTTCCTTCAGTAGTAAAATGATGCTAGTCAAAAATGGCACAGAAAAAAGTGAGGAAAGACTTATGACCTACCAAGATAGCTTCCAGGAATGCCACTGTATCTTGACTCTCAAACTTTTTGTTGTTGGTAAACCAGTGAATGAGTTGCATGACTAAAGGCTCATATAACTGTCTCGTTACCTGAAAAGAGTAAACGTCAACTACATTTCTAGGATTAATACATTTCTATGCTATTTTGCTATTCAAAACATGTAAGAATAAAACCCAGTACTTTGAAAAAGGGTCTATAAAATTAAAAAAGAGCTTCATATCACATTCCTGTATCAGGGATTAAAAAAACCATATAGTTAAAACTGGTTACCTGTTTTCTATTCCATTGGTTTCAATGACCTCCAAACTTACTTTCAGTAAGATCCTCTGAGACAAAGCACATTGCATGCCACAGATTGATAAGCCAAGACACAGTCAGGTAAACAGGGAAGTTTGTTTCTTAATCTGTATTTACGTCTAAAAATCGGTCTTTACCACATACATTATTCTGACTTCCTGTAAATCAATCTGACTGAATACTGTTCTACTGAAACATGAAGGGAAGAACACTAAATATGCTTATATATGCATGTATACATGATTATAATGCAGTGTGTATGCATCAGTTTGGACCAATCCAGACATTATTTTCCTATGGCTTACACTGAGCCACACGCCAGTAGAAGAGGTTTCACCTAAACTGGTAACACAGAACATCAAGTCCCTTTGGTCTAAAAATAGATCTGGATGCCAGGGTCCAAACAGTAGTCTCAAAAGCCACAAGACTTGTAATTTCAGCAAAGCTGAACCTATGTGTCTGTTCTGTTTTGTGCAACAAAGGAGAAATACCAAGTTCAGATGTTTGAATTAAATATATCATCCTGAGATGTCAAAGAGGCAGTTACAAATTCTCTCCCAAATGGTTTTTCTGTGATTGCAGCTTTGCACTCACTCAGTATTGAAACAATCAACGTCACCTCAAATTAATTTACTGAAAAACAACTATAGAAATTAAATACGGTGCTAAAGAATGCTATTGCCACAAACTCGCTGAATGAAGCTTGAAACTCTAATCTCTCTTGTGCATTTCTCTGAGTTACTCTGAACTACACTGCATTACAGAAGTGTTTGAAAAGGCCTCCACCCCATTCCCAAACTAAAACAGAATTTCAGCTTAAAAAATACATTACATTTGAGGAAAAAAAAAAGGCAACATGTTAGGAAAACTTCTGACAGGAAAACTTCTAAATAAAATTACTAATTAATTCCCACATTTAAAGGTATTAAAATGCTTATAAATAAATCTACTTACTTGGTCTATGTCACAAGCAAGACGAAGCAATACTGGAAATACTCGCTTATGTAAATGATACATAGGTGGGGGACCCTGATGTCCTTCTGGCATCTGAGTCGCTTTCCCCAACATATATGTGACTATGCTGTGTAGGAGCTCACACGCTGCAACCTGAAATTTAAAAATCCCTTTGGTTATGCATCCATTACTTTCACAGAGAAGACAAAACTGTGGCCAGAAGAGAATAAGTCACAAGAAATAGTGTACTTGAGAAATCACTCCAATCTATACTAAATCATTGTTTCAGGAATAGATTGTGACCATGGAATTAATTTACGCACATATTGGCCTTTTTCCTAATGTTTTAGTCTCTGTCATGGGCAGTCACATTTCAGCTAGAGAAAATTAATCACTAGAGAAGTCACCCATCATTATGTTTTCAAGGATACTTCCATTCTTGACCCTCTTTGGATAACACCATCCCAATCCAGGACGGTAAGAAAATATTTGCTTAAGTGCTCTGCTGGATTAGGCCCGCAAGTTCATAGGTTAGGCATGAGAAGAAGGCCAAACAACAATGAAGATCCACTAGTTTAAAATATTCATTTTTATGTTAAGTCTAACTCTTAAAGCACAATGCTGTCTGACAGAGCTTAGTGCAACCTCTGCTCTTCAGTTTTTAAACACTCAGAATAACATCATCATGAAAGAGCAAAGAAGTACATTGCTACCTGTGAATTAATTAAAATAGGTTTTTAGTCACGAGGAAGACATTATTTTATGCAATATTTATCAGCTAGCACAAAACAAAATGTAGATAAAACATCAATACTTTTGTTTGTCTGTCACTTGCAGAAAGAGCCAGTTCAGTCACACGAGGCAAAAATAAATCCAAATAGATGACAGGCTTCATATCTGCAAATGGTACAGCAAAGCTCAGACGCTTTTCAGTGTCCCAGGATACACATTTCTTCATCATCTCTTCTGCAGAGATAGCTAATGCATTTGAAAAAAGATCAAAACAAGCTTTATATCATACACATAGAGTGAGTATTTACATAGCTCAGTCAAAACAATCTGTAACCTTTCAACTTCAGTTAGATTGCCATGCAATGTTAATTCTTTATAAAGTACTGTAAAAACTGTAGCCAGCATTTCAGGAGAGAGTTCCAGCAGTCTCCAGTTTCAATATAGATTAAGTTTGGAGACAATTATAAATCCAGCAGACATTGAATCACACTTGATTTAAAATACTTCTTAAGACATCCAACTTTTGTCTTCTAATGTTATAGAAAATTCTTGAAGGTCAATCAGACAAGATCCAACATACAGACTCCTGCAATTGCATAGAACATGACTACATCCCTGGCTATCTCTTCCAAGGAAAACTGGCATACTTACTCCCTTCTTTCCCTATATTTTCATATTTGCTAATTTGGTTAACAAAGTTGACCACACTTTGTATTTAATTTCCAGGGAATAAGGCTATTTCCAACAGTATTTATGAGTAAGTAATAAAGAAGTACGTGGCAGAAAGAAATTTGATTGTAAAGGCAGAAAAAACAAATGTAAACATAAAAAGAAAGGAACAAAATTTCTATACAACTACATTAGTTTCTAGACTATCTAAATTTTGCACTGACTAAAGTGAGAACTGTAGTTAAAAGGTGAAACAGTTACTTAGGAGTTACAAATTGAGGCAAAGTTTTAAAATGGCTTTGTAGCCAGAGGGTGAAGGGGGGGAATAAATAAAACCATATACTCAGATGCATATATAATTTTTTGCCTTTAATTGTAGTTTCCTACATACTTTCTGCATTCCATAGTAAGTTGGTGAATACTTTGCTCTACTAAGCCCCAGAACTGAATAAAAGCAATTTTGTTTAAACAAGAGAAACAAAATATAGGTATTCTTGAAAAGTTCATGCATTCCCATAAAGTGATGCTGAGCTTTCAAGAGAGACAGCAGAGGCATATAAATATTTTTATTTACACTGATAGTGTACTCACCTGTAATTAAGTTGTGGTTAATCTGCCCTCCCAAAGATCCAAGAAGGCGTGCCACTCTAGTCCTTACTGCTTCCAAGGAGGGACTGTCTTCCTAAAAAATTCAACTGATTAATATTATTGAAAGAAAAGTTACTTCTGTACAGAAGTAATTGAGTTTACAGAGTAAATGAAGGTTTTATGGCTCTTGTTAGCATAAAGATTAGAAAGTAAAATGAAGAACCCGGGGGAGAAGAACTGCATCAAACAAGAGAACAGTTTTGGTTTAATAAGCAAAAGAGGGCAAGACTGGAAAGCATTCTCATCACGTTTTGTGAGCATTCAATTGCAACTTTTCAAATAAACATTGAAATTTTAGTAAAATTTTATTACCACAGATAACATATACCTACAGAATGACATAACAATCTAAAAAAGTAGAAACAAATTGAAGCAAAAATTACTCTTTTCATTTGCTTTAATTCTAGAACACAAAATTTAGATACTGTATCTATATAGAATTACAGAATCATTTAGGTTAGTAAAGGTCATAGAGACCAACCATTAACCCAGCACTGCCACGTTCACCACTAAACCATGTCCACAAGAGCCACATCCATGCTTTGCTTTTTGAATGCTTCCAGGGATGGTGCTTCTGCCACTTCCCTGGTCAGCCTGTTCCAATGCTTGGCAACCTTTTCCAAATATCTAATCTAAACCTCTCCTTGTGCAATTTGAGGCCATTTCCTCTTGTCCTGTCACTTGTTTCCCGGAAGACCAACCCTCACCTTGCTACAACCTCTTTTCAGGTAGTTGTAAAAGAAGAATGTCCCCCCGAGACTCCTTTTCTCCAGGGTAAACAATGGCAGCTCCCTCAGCCAACTTATTTTTATAAGCAGCCTGTATGGGATATAAAATGTACCCATTTTGCTTCACAGAATCACAGAATGATTAAGGTTGGAAGGGACCACTGCACGTCATATAGTCAAACCTTCCTGCTTAAGCAGGGGCCCTAGAGCATATGGTACAAGACTATGTCCAGATGACTTTTGAATATCTTCAGAGAAGATCACCCCACAACCTCTCTGGGTAATCTGTTCAGGTGCTTGGTCACCCGCACAGTAAAGAAGTTCTTCCTCATGTTCAGGTGGAACTTCCTGTGCATCAGTTTCTGCCGATTGCCTCTTGTCCTATTGCTCAGCACCATCAAGAAGAGCCTGGTTCCATCCTCCTGACATCTTCTCTTCAGATACTTATAGATATTGATGAGGTCCCCTCTCAGTCTTCATTTCTCCAGGTTAAACAGGCCCAGCTCCCTCAGCCTTTCCTCATAAGAGATGCTCCAGTTCCCTCATCATCTTTGTAGCTCTCCACTGGACTTGCTCCAGGAGCTCTATGTTTAAACACCACTAGGTTGGAAAGAATTCTATATATAGGACTAAATAATAGTTTCATGCCTAAGAAGAAGTTTATTCCAAGTTAGCTTGTGCACTGGAATATACAAATGAAGCTACATTAATTTTGAACTACTGGTCACTGGTCAAAGTGATGCATATGTTGGCCTCTAAAGACAATAAACCTATCCACACAAGATAATTAAAAAAAAGGCCAAAAACTTACACATTCACAAAATTCTATGTGCACCACTGCTAAGCTGGTACCTAATTTTGGGTGTTGGAGCTAAATTTTTGTTGCCATAATATATCGGTCTGGAAGTGATACTGACTTACAGGATTTCTTCAGTTCCGTTTCCTTGCTTTATTCCCATTCTCACCCTAGAACAGGAATCTTTCCAGACATGCTGCTGTTACAGTTTTTTGAACTACTCTATAGAATGGGATTTATTAAACTCATCTAAGGTAGAAATAACCCTCACCAAAAAACCCAAACCAAACACGTAGGCATACAAGAAAGGAAGAGAAACAGTGGGAAGCAATTAACATTTAACTCTAAAAAGACAGAGGATTCTTACCACTGAAAATGTCTTTGCTTTTCTTATACGCTGTATCACAACTTTATTATATCCCTTCTGGGTTGCTCGAGAAAGTTTCCTTACTTCCCAGTTATTCTGGGATTCAACTGATGAACAAAAAAAGAGCATATCAATCAGTTTATTGTAACAGCAACTCGTGCACCTACCCATAATTTCATTAAAAAACACAACACTCTGGTTTTGCCAATTTTTATTTTTAAGATGTGACAATTATTCTTTCATTTAAAAGCTTTATTAAGGAGAACATAATATTTTAATAAGTCTCTATTAGCAAAAACTAAGCTGATTTATGCATACAAAGGACATACCACACAGAAGTGACATATAAAATGGCTATAATTAATGATTGTTTAGCAGACGCAAGTAAATACTAGTTTAAAAAAAGAGGTAAATTTTGGGGTGTAAGGGAAGCTGTATTGTTCCAACCAGAGAAAGTATGAAATATAGACAAAAGGTATGTCACATCCACTTCTTTAGGCATTAACTATAAAAAATTATTTTCCGCTCCCTTAAGACTACCAATTTTTTGCATGTATGTACCTATAGATGTAGAGCTTTTCAAATAACCATCAAGAAGAGGTAGAACATCCTTGTAGTAAGGTTGCATCATATGTCTGGGGATGTGAGCTGACCAGTCTTCCAAAGCATCCAGTCCCAGATCAGCCACTGGGATACAGCTAAGGCCCAGCTTAAATGCAGTCTGTGTGTCAAGTACAAAACTATCAGCCTTTCATTTTTATTGACTACTATTATTTAAAGATAAAAAAACCCCAAGTTTGAAAGCATTTAGCATACAATACATTTCCTTTTGTAATAACTTTTGCCTGCTTAACATCTCACTCAAGATCAGCACAGGAGATACATATTATATTGCAACACAGGCACTAAGAGGGTCAGCTTAGGTCAAAAGCCAATTCCAACAATTTACTTGTTTATCCAAAAAGTCAAATCATTTGTATAATATATCTCACTGAAGACAGTATAAAGCTTAATAGTTATCTTAATAGCTTAGCAGATACTAACTTTCCTCCAGAATGTTTGCATGTATTTTAGTAAAAAAAAAAAAAAGTGCTAGCTGTACATCACTTTGACCCACCTGCAGTGCAGGAATATAAGCTTTGATATCAAGCATGATGATGTCATGTGGTAAAGAGAGCAAAAAAATAAGACAGGATGCCAATAACTCATCCTTATACTGTTTCATTTTTGCTGAAACCTAAAATTCAGATAAATAGGTCAAGAACAATCATAAACCTTTTAAAATCTTAACTTAGCTGTATCAATACCCATGTAAAATAAGCAAGTCAAAACCAACACTGGAATCTCATTCACTTGCAGTTACCAGAAGGTAATTAATACACAAGTATACAGTTATTTCTCAATTTTATATGAATAGGTGACCAATACATCTCTTCTGACATTAAGTAAAAAACAGGCAGAAAAAGATCTTAAAAAGCCTCTAAGTTGCATAGCCCAAAGAGCAGGAATACTTCTATCATACATGTAAGATTTCTCAGAAGATACAATTTTGATTGAATCATGTATATTCAATTCAATATTCAGACTAAGAAACTTAGTGAGCAAAATTACTTACCTCTTTTCCAAACTTTACAAACAGTGCAAAGCAAGACCTCTTTTCTGGGTCTTCAGGACATTTTCTGAGACTCATCGGACTGACACCCTACAAAACAGAAACCACACATGAACAGTATTAAAACACATGTAGTACACAGGTGGCCTTTTTAGCCACCAATGCGCTTGCAACAAACGTGGGTAGAGCCCTTCCCAAATCTTCGTTCCTGAAGCCCAGCCATGATGATGACACAGTACAAATATGAAACACAAGATCAACTCAGAATACATACATCATTGTTCAATACAAAACTGGCATCAGTGAGAACGTGAAATGTACCTTTGATCTTTCAAAGGTTAGAAACTAACATTAACAGAGTGCACCGAGGGGCGACTTTTTTGAACACACTTAATGCCAATAAGCAAGAGACATGATTGAAAAGTAACTTTTCCATGGCTTAATTTCCTCCTTGTCAGCCCGTCTAACAAACTACAAGAACCCCAAATTTCCCTAACAGCAGATATCCAGGTGGCAAGAATGATGATGGAATAAGAAAACAGCAATTTACAACAGCATCCACAGTACGAGCATCTACAACAAGTTCCCAAATTTTCTTCAACTGGTGCCATCAGCAGCAGTGGCAGGAATGGTTGTGGGCTCTGTGATGGGCTACACACAGCAGGTACACACCCCATCACTTTAACATAGCTTCCATGCCACAAATAGTGCATCCACCAACAGAGCATCTTATTTCCTGTGGAAATCAATGAGTGGAGTAGAAGAATACTCCAGAAGATGAAAAACTAACCCATACATGTCTCTGCTGTTCTGGTTAGATTGCTTCTGACGTCCAAGCTATCTTTTGTACTGCCTGCACTGCAAGGGTACTTCCTATCTCCATTCACCCAGCTCAGGATTTTGGAAAGAGTATTACGCATGACTGGTGTCTCTTCACAAAGTGGGTTTCTAGTCTAAATTTTGACTTTCTATGTGCTTGTAACTAGAGGCATAGGAGGCTATAAATATTTGAAACAAACAAGTAACAGTTTCAATGAACTATTTTCCATAGTGCATAAAATACTATACATAAAGAACTGCACAATTGCTAATGCAAAGTTACCCCTCCTCTCACCTCAAAGTATTTTATCCTCTTGGCAATTTTCATTGTAACAGAAAGCAGCTTGTAGAATCCACTAATAAGAGGTAGCCTTGTTGAATGCATAATAAGCTCATAACCAAATGAATACATCCAAGGGTTAAAGTATTCCACATGTTTCTCTGGAAGTATCTCTCTAAAATAGAGGCAGAGAAAACATAGGGGTGGAGGGGAAAAGAAAAAAAAAGAAACCAAATAAAATATGTTTTTTTAAACTTTCATCTCAGCAAAAGAATGGAAATATTGCTAAAACAGAGCAGCTCCAAAGACAGTGAGGGAATAATTGCATGCTGCCTTCTGAGGCAAGCACAGGAAGATTTTTATTTTGCTTTAGAGTGCAAAGTTATTTCTTCCTTATTATATCTTGTTACTGAATTTATATCCTCACATATCACATTTCATTACTGAGACCATAGTATCCTTAGGGAAAATCAACTAGACCTCCACAGGCAACTAATGCTATACCTTTCACTTAATGCCCCTTACTACTCTATGAAGACTGTATTTCTGGTCTCTGAAGTATTTAGGATATATGCTCAGTATAATACTAAAAGTTACAACATATACGGAAAGACAATTACACCCGAATAATGAAAGTGAAAGACTTGTCTCCTCTCCTGTACTCTTCAAAAACACCTGAGCTGATGAGCCAGTATGTTTTTACCTATGACCCAGACAACTGAAAACCCCTTACTGTCTCCCTGCTAATAATCTTGTGCATTTTGAAATATAATCTATAAAACTAACTCAGAAACATGCATCTTAAATAAATCTGACCTCAAACTTCTTCCAACCACTTTGTAACTTCCAAATTACAGAAAAACATATCAATACCTGCAGAATTCCACTAGATTTAGAAAGGCAATAAAGTCTGTTGGCTTCGTTGGCTGAAGATTTGAAGCAGGGTCAGAAGTAGGTCCAACCAAAGCCCTGTCACTTTCATTTTCATCCTGAAAACAAATATTGAAGCAAGAACACCAGATCTGACAACACAGAAAGCATTTACACCGTTTTTTGCCAGATAAACAGTCTGTCTCTTTTTCTAGCTGCTATTAGCTATTCTGACACAAAGGACTTTTAATTGACACATCAACAATTTAAAGGAGTAGTAAGGGATGCTTGTTTCTGAGAAGAAAAATCAAAACCAGTAGATGCCAAAGTAGAAAGTCCAAAATAACAGATTCTGTGAACTTCTACTGAATCTGATATTTCCATCCCCTAACACTGCCATGTAATATTCAGAAATACAAAGTAAAACATCTTGCCCAGTATGAACGTTATTGCTATTGTTAGGTGTTATCTAAGCATAACAAAAACAAAACAGGGGATGTGATTTTGGTTCCCCTACAACAGCAGCAATTAATGGACAAGTCCTCAGCTCTCACCTGTTCATTAACATCCAGTTTCTGAACAGTCAGGTCCAATTTCTCAATAATCTTCAAAACAGATTTTATAAGTTCATCATACAGCAAGCGATTCAGAGATTGCAGTGGTGAATTTTCAGTAAGAAAGTTTGCATCTTCAAAACCACATTCCTTTGTAGGAGGAAAAAAGTTTGCATTTCAAAGCACAAATGAAAATTAATTCTTTAACTTATAAACTAACATTTGAATGATCCAGAGAATGCAGTTTTAGATGTTTCTCAACTATGAAAGCACAAATTAACCTCTGTTTAATTCATTTATCAATATAAAATCCAACTAAAATCAAGAAACAGTCCTTCTACACTATGACATTTAGAGAAAGTCTAAGGTTGAAAAGCAGCAATAAGACTCAGGATTGTGCTTCCTTTTGTAAGCACATGTTAACTGTGATTTTACCTTCATTGTGTCACAGTTCAGTAGACTTCTAAAGAGATACAGATAGTCCTTATAAGTCGGTACTTTCCATCTCCCTGTCCCAACCTCTCCAGCTTCAGAGGGTTCTGTTGATCCAGAAGTTTCTTTTCCAAAAAAATCCTAAAGGGACACAATATTTTTCAGATACACTGCTGTGGTGGTTTAAGCTTGGCTGGATGCCAGGTGCCCACTAAGCCACTCTATCATCCCCTCTTCACCAGGATGGGGAGGGGGGAAATAAGATGGATTAACTTGTAGGTCAAGATAAAGAAGAGTAATAATGCAAAGGTCATATGCAGAAGCAAAGGATGACAAAAGATTTATTCTCTATGTCCTTTCAGCAGAGAATGTCCAGCCACTTCCTGCGAAATAGGCCTTTGGTGATGTAGCAGACGCTCCAAAAGACAAACGTCTTAATAATGAATGACTCCCACCTCCTCCTTTCTCCTAGCTTTCACTGCTGAGCAGATGCCGTATGGTATGGAATATCCCTTTGGTCTGTTTGGGTCAGCTATCCTGGCTACATCCCCCCAGCCTACTGGTGAGGGGGGAATGTTGGGAGACAGTGCTGATGCTGTGAGAACACTGCTCAGCAGTCCCCAGAACGCTGGTGTGTTATCAACATGTTTCCAGTTGCAAATACAAGCACAGTACTATGAGGGCTGCTGTAGGAAAAATTAACTCTGTCTCAGTCAAATGCCAACACAACTGCATATGTAACTACCTGACCCACGCTAAGACACAGTTTAAAATTACTGTTACAGGTAACAGTAATTAGCTTTCTCACCTAAACCATCTGAAAAGAACACAAAACAACAATCTCCTTCCAAAAAAATCTCTAAAGCTCTTCTCCTAGTGCTCTGTATTTGAGAGAATCTACAGTTATCCTGCTGCACAGAATTAAAAAGCTTTAAAATCCTCCCTTAACGCAAGCATTCAATAAAACTTGTAAAATGTCCAACATTTGTTAACCTGGAAGAAAGCCGGATGACTTTACAAAGACAACACAACCAGCCAAAAGTCTATTTCCTGTCATTTTTCCCATTCAGTACAAGAGGCACATCCATATTATGCTGAGCAGATGTGGAGATGAGAGACTAGTAAAAACTGAGCCAATAAGTAATAGCAATAATGGACTAATAACAAAATGGACAGTACTATTTTTGCATTTTTTGGCCTTTTCCTGTTTACTGGGTTAGATTGTCAAGAACTGGAATGTATAATCCAGGAATCTAGATGAAAGAAATATGTTTAAACAGTTACTTTACCTTTGAAAATGTGATCGGCTTGGAGAAAATTCTGATTAATCCCTGATGCACTGAAACAAACAAAAAACCAAATTGCCTGAACTGACTTAAAAAGGCACAGCATCCATATCACTCATTACATTAACAATGAAATAAATCAGTCTTCTATTTTTTATATTCTGTCAGGATAAGGGAGAGGCAAAGGAACACAGATTTTTTCTTTAAGGATGAAATAGCCCAAACCAAAGCCTTAACTGTAGGATGTTTCACAGGGAACCAGTTTTGAACTTACTTGTGACTACTTTTTCTTAATACTGCTTTGACTTTTTCCTGTTTCTGAATGCAGTGATGCCCAAGGCATTGCCCATAATGCCCTTTTTGAAAAGGTAACAATTCCCAATGACTCTCACAGGCATGGTGCTTGGGTGCACCACTTCCCAAATCAAGACCATGGGAAACAACAGAAATGCCAGAGCAATAGAGAAAATACATTATAAATAATTGAAAGAAATTAAAAATATTTTCTACATATAATTACAAAGAAATGTCAGCATGCTGGAGGCTACTAGAACTGTCAGTTACCAACGCTGACACAATTCAATATTACGTTCACAGGACTGTACCTGACTAACATTTGGAATTTTACTTTTACTATGTAGAAGTTCCAGAGCATGAAAAGAGTGCATTTCTAATAGAGATGACATACCCTACTTTTTGTAATATTTTGTAGGGTTAATTGAGAGAGTATTGAAGAGGTTTCTGCACATTTTTCTACAAAATTCCTTTATTCTCAAAATCCCCAGAGCAGGAATGGAAGTCTTATCACAAAAATACATTCTCCTGCCCTTAATCGTAACCACCCTGTTATCTAAAACAGTTGTTAAATGCATTCCTGAAGTGATTTAACAACAGATATTGAAAAATAACATGATAAGAATGCTAAACCTCCATCCTTAGAGAATAGGAAAGGTTTCATTTTTGATTCTAAATGGCTATTCCATATATCTCTCTTAGAATTGGTTAATTGATTTAGGAAAAAAAAACCAAATCAAAAAACCCACAATCCCCCAAAAACTCCAACCAAGTTAGTATCACAGACTCACCCACAGTGCTAATAAAGCTCCAGAGAACTGGACCTTTTCCTGAGAGGGCTAAAAACACCTTTATGATAGATCTGCAACACATGTGCTGCATTTTTTCACTGTACTGTGGAAAGCTGTTGATCTGCAGCACAACTAGATGTTCAAGAACTGGAGTGTATACTTCAGGAACCTAGAATAAATAAAAACACAACACCCATCACGCAAAGACAATGGCTATTAGTCATTATGAACACGAAGAATTATGCTAAAATATTTCAGCAAGATACTTTGTTACAGGAATTTGCCTCATGATCTGCTCTTAGAACAAGAGAGACTTGGCAAGTGAATTAATCTTAGACATAGAAAACCCCAGACAAAGAAACAAACAAAAAACAACAAAAAGATCCCCCCAAAATAAAACTAAACAAACAGAATAACAAAGTTTCTGGGAACATCTTATGGAAAGTAGCTGCTCGGTAGATTAGTGCATCAGTGAAACGAGTCTTTAGCTTATTATAAAAGTATCAATTTAATTAAACAATATCAGCAGTATAATCTCTTCATCCTTAACCCTCTGAATACAGAATGTATGACCCAACCTTACTTCCCAGCTCCAGCAGGATCCAGAAAGCCCTCATTTGAACAGATAGCATAACATCATAGAAGAACCAAAGTATCAGCCTCAGAGAAGAGAGTATCAGCACCAAAAGACAAAGCAGCAACAGAGTGGTATAAACACATAAAGGGTATGGCTATGTTCAAATAAATAGCCTAAAATAAAAAAAAAAAGTATTCACATTTGGCTATCGTTTTTCATTACAATGCACTGTCGCATTTTATTTAGTATATTCGGTGCATTTTCTTCATTCAAATAAAATCCAGTAAAGTATTCTCCTGATATTCTTCCCATACTCTAGGGGATAAAAGTCATTGCATTTCAGATAAAGAAACACCTTTTACTGTAGGTAAGCTCACAGCTACTATCTCCTTACACAACTGTAATTGCATAAAGGAAGTGACAGGTACTTTAAACACTCCACTTACTGTATCTATATGGAATATCACACTTGCAATGGATTGGAGGAAACTTGGTAGCTGATACAGATGGTCATCTATTGTTTCTGCTTCAGTGAGGTACATTTGCTTACAACGCTGAAGGAGCTCCACATACATGTTGTCCACATCCTTAGAATGTATAGCTTTACAGGGCTTATAGAGAGGAAATAAAATATTGATTCAGCAAATATATGCTGTAGCACCAAAAAACCCAGCCAAGTCTTTCCTGAACCATAATAAGAACAATATTTTAAATTTTTCCAGGAACTCAACACATCTGAATAAATTAACTTTATTCTACTTGCTACACATATGAGCAACACTGTACTTGCAAAGAACTAAAATAATAGTTCACTAATGCAGTGCAATTTACTGTAAAAGTATTTGAACGTCCAGTGACTGGAATTTCAAATACAGCATGAAATACCTGAAGCTTGGCTGTAAATACCTTAAATACAGCATTATGGATGCTAATACTTACTTATATTTTGAACTAGCTGCACTAAAGTAATAAGTGGCTTACCTTAATGTGGCTTAACCAATTATCATTGACAGGCTACTACTATTTAACATTTAACCCAGCAGTCAAAATTCTGAACTTTCATTGTTATAGGGTTTCTACAGAGGCTAAAGACAACTCCTAACTAATGGATAAGTGGAAAGCATCCCAAACAATATTAGAGGGTATGTAATAAAGCTCACACATTTCTATAGAATGATTTGTAAATCACAGCATGAGCTAGCTCAAAAAGCAGCCTTTGTGGAAAGGAACCAGGAACCAGGTTACAAGCAAGAACTGTGCTAGGGAATTTACCATGGAAAAAGAATGGACTGATTTAGGTAACAGCTGAATATGTGAGTTAGCTTAAAGGTTGAATCTAGTCTGTCTAAAAACATGCCGACAAAATTAAGGCTATCCATTTATCACTTGTAGAACTTCAAGATTATTTTAGCAATTAGACAATAAAAGAAATATTCTGCCTTGAAACTGAATCAAGCTTGAACACAAGTTTAGTGATACAGTCACTGCTTGCAGTAGGACCAAGACTCTGCTTCCTCACAACCTAGTATCTGATGCTTGGCCAAGACTTAACCTAAACACACTAACAACTATTAGTGAGTCTAAACATATTAAAGATTTATAGGTATTGGAGCATTAAATTCGTTAAAAATTGCAGTATTATCCTATGACTGTTTTTACATTATGCAATTTTAATTTCTTGAGTTCAGTAATAGGTTTTTTTAATAGGGTTCTTTCAACTCAGTCATTTGAAATACTTTGTTTTTTCTGGAAATAATACCCTGAACTCAATTCCTTTCTATCTCATATCACATAAGAGGAAGACTAGGTTTGAACAAAGCACATGAAAAATTCTACAAAACAAATGTATTCTGTTTGAAAGGTAGTAAAATAGAAAGGATTCAGCCAGTAACCAGCCATTTCATCACATTTCCTAACCTTCTCTAAATAATACTTGAGATTATTTAACATAATTTTTGCTTTGAGAGAGAAAAAAAAAGTGTCCAGAACAATGTTATATGAAAGTTGGGGTACCACCATCAAGTACAGAGGTCGCAGGTACATGAATACCACCCTTCCTTTATCGAATTTTGACTTCATCGTTATATTCCCATTTCAACTGACTGTTGACAAAAATTGGAAGTTGGTTCCTAATGGTGCTCTCTGACAAACATACCTGCCCTCTACATATGTATGTAAGCATGGTTTTGTTTGTTGTTTTTCAATTGGGCTTGTGTTTTGTTTTGTTGGTTTTTTTTAATTTATAGGTGTTTCACAAACTGCCTCCTAGTGTCCTGCAGCCAGCAGCACATTTTGGCTATTTGACTGATTCCTGCTCTGTAGGAAACATCCGAACTACTTTCAGAGCAAAGCTGGCCTGGATTCTATCATTTAAAAGCAGATAGAGATAAAGAAGTATTGTCTGTACCTAAGCAATTAAGCACATCCTTAAGTTTTGTGACAGCTGTACAGGAAGCTCCTGTTTTTCCACTTCAGAAATTGTGCACAAGAAGTAACTATAACCCTCACTGCTAAGTGCTCCCACTAAATTCAGTGTGTGTTCCAGTAACTTTCAACCAAGGTATTTTAAAATGTCGTTAACTAAGCTCAACACTTTGTCCAGAAACAGCAGCATTCCCTACTAAATGAGCTGTGTAAAATCGTGAAAGAATGTCTATGAATCCTAACTTCAAGTACATTCAGTAAGCTCCTTCATCAGAATAACTTTTCTGCACATACTGCTGCAAAAAGCCCATATCCACGAATGGCAATGGACAATTCTTTGCTGCTCGAATCCATTCTTCTGATGATTCCGTAGAACTGCTCCATGAAGAACTGCAATTTGTCCATGTGTAGCCCTGCATCTTTACCTACCATTAAAGAAATCTGTAAAGGAGATACAAACATTTCAGCACTTCCAGAAATATTACAAAAACTCACAAAAATGTACAGTAAGTCTTACAAGATATTGTAGCACAAAGCACTTCAAACAAAATAATTATTTATTAGACAGATTTGTTGAACTTTCGAGCACCAAATATTCCCACTACTTAAACAAATTTGAGTTTGCTTTAGACTCAGAGATCCCAGTGAAGTTACAACACCTGATTGAGGAACGAATCCAGTGCAGAATGACTGGCTTTCTTCAGTTCCTGATGCGTGTGGCCACACCATTTACACATCACTTCATAGAGGGAGACATAGTTGTCCAGGAGCAAGGCACCAAACTGAGCAGCATGCCAGCTGAACAGCTGTAAACCAGCTGCAATTTAAAAACAATTCTCATTAAAAACCAGACTTACATTCTCCTTTACAAAACCAGCACAGGCTATAAAGTCCATGATAGGATTTCAGGTAGCTACAACCAACATGGTTGGAGGATATAAAACGTATTCCTCTAGCCACTACAGTATCAGTATCCAAACATTAAGAATTTAAGCATAAAAACAACTCTCCAAAATCCTCTACACCATTATGCAAAGTACAGCTGTGTTCTGAAGTAATTTACATTAACAGTGAAAATAAAGGGATTTTATTGGTCATAAATAATAATACTTGATTGCACAATTCAGAAGGATGTGGTTTCTGTTGTAAGGACATTTGCACAAGCCCGCTCCTCTGCCAAACTGTGATGCAGATAAATAAGGAATTCAGATTACAGGTAATTTCACTACCCCAAATACAAGCATAAATGAAATTTCAAGATCCTTAATGAATTAATTGGGGGCAGACTATCTTTAAAGGGAGTTTTACTATCCACAGTTACCACGGGCCTAGTACTCAAACCTTACGTTTTTGCAATTTCTGCATAAGCCACTCACATTTCACAGGCCAATTTCTAATCTTCCAAATTTTTTTCCCCACTCTTTTTCTCCTTCTTCCAGTGAAATTTTTCTTCCTATTTTTAGTTTTAACCCAATCCCCTATCTCTTCTTTTCTTCTAATTACCCATACTCCTCTTATTTCTACTCCTACCGTGATTCCTTTCTCATATCACAGTTCTGCATTACTCCAGAGGGGCAAATGGCACCAAGTGCAATGGTGCTATTTATAAGCTGATGAGACCTTGCCTAGTTTAACCTCTTGTTAAACTCTTTAAATTTCAACTTAAAGTACTCTGGTGTTCCTCTGTGACCAGCTTAGGAGATTGAATACTAGAGCCACCTGAACAGAGCCAGTGAAGAATAAACAATTCCAGACAGAAGACACCATTGCATGTATCCACCTCAGCACAAATTGAAATAATTTACAGTCTTACCTAGAGGTACTGCATATCGCCTCTGATCAACCTGTAATATCAGAAAAGGTTTGTCATATATGATTTACTCTTCATCAGGGCTAATTCATTTACGCTGAACAATTAGCACATGGTAGATTTACCTGTGGGTTGATTGCTTTCATTGCAAAATCAAAAATCTCCTTTGCAGTCTGAGGATCTGTGAAACAATCCAATGGTGAGTATTGCACTATTGACATACAAGAAGTAGAGTGAAGACAAAGATATTTTTATCCAAAGCTTGGTATGAAGAAGCAATATTGGAAAGTCTTACATAACTGATTTTAAGAGACATTCCTGAAACACTCCTTAAATTTGATAAAAAACTGTGCATCTCTATTAACTGATTTTTTGAATACCCATATTATAACAGACATGTCTGTTGTAACAGAAACACATCTTTATGTAAACTGCATTCCAGCTTCAATGTGCCTCTCAAGGCTGCCCAATATCTGGTCAGAAAACAGCACTGCAAACATTTAATGTATAGAAACATATCGATGAAGCCACTTCCTACAACGACAGGGACCACGTATTGTGCATAAAACATCTACCAGTAGGGAAATTTTCACTTGGTATTTACACTGAGAAATGGTGCTACTTTTTGGCTGTATAGCAATTAAAAGTATAACTGTCTGTTCAACTGTACCAAAATGTGTAACTGTCTTTCTTACAGAAAAAGAACATACCTTCGTCCACAGATTTGGTGAAGTTGCACATGAGTGCAACCAGTCCCCTCAGACATCCTGCTACAACAGGTAGCTTGGGTCCTCTTGTAGCAGATGTCATCTGAAAAAAATATAAAAAAAAATATCCTCAAGCTAATATTAATTTACACCAAGAAGTGCAGACAACTTTATAAGCACCCAACTCTACAAACATAACGCCACAGAAACATCTCCTACCCAGAAGTTTCATATCATTTGAAAGGAAGCATAAGCAATCCTTTGAAAAGCATGTAACATGTTCCACCAAGACCAACCATAGCAAAACGTAGATAACACGCACTAATGTCTTAGAAGTACTTAAAACTCCAGAATAGTAGAAAGTAAAGTTCAGCAAAACTGTGAAATTTACCTCATGTGCAAGGACTTTGTAGCTAGTAGAGAACAAATCAGAAACTATCAATGCATGGCAATATAACGTTTCTTCGGGAATGATCACCACGTGCTATCTTTTCTCACAGTAAACTGGTTAACTTGTTGTCACTGATGGCCTTGAAATTTTACTTTGAAAGCTCCTCAGAACCAGAAACTACAAACTTTAACAGTCCTTGAGAAAGCATGTTTGATTTTCCAGTAAAATCCCCACAAATTGTACTAGTGTACGACAGTATATCATATATTACAACAGTATTTCAACGTACAGGAAAAAACCCCAAAGCAATGCAAGAGTCCGAAAAGAAAATTCAGTCATACCTGTGTTTTAAGCTCTCCCAAATAAGCTCGGAACAGTTTATCAGAGTTGTTAATCATGTCACTAGGCTGGACTTCTCCCAAAACTCCCAAAAGCTCATAAATCTTCTCCAGTACTAGAAAGTAATTTATAATTATTAATTACTGAAATAATTACTCTGACATTTCCATCAAAATTCCTACGTAACTTGCAACTATGAGGAAACCATCCCTGATGGTTTAATTGAAGATTTTTGTGCGGTAAAGACAGGTCATTATAACATACATACATACATATATATACATACATATATATACACACTACAATGTGAGATGCATCCTCCTCTCACATCAATAAATCAAACACATTTACTATTTTTAAACATAGCTCAGAAAACTGATTAATAAAGGCCATATCCACCGAGGAAGCATTTGCTACTAATCCAAGTCTGCTGCTGGCCTTGAAGTTTTACTGTGACTTTTAAGTGCCATGGGGTTAAGGCCAACAGCAAGCAGAAATTTCTAGGCTTGAAATCAGACTGGAGGATTCTACATAGGCACAGCAAGTTTTGTGTCAAGATTTCAGCTGTAACTAGCCAAGACAATCAAACTAGAGCTCATAGTAGTCTGCCCAAGATCATAAATAACATAATTAGGCAAGGTGGGAAATCATGAGTTCACACTAGGGGTGACCAATGCAGGAACTATAACACTAAAACTGCAGCTTTGAGGACAAGACTGGTCAGGGTTAGAACATGGTTACAAAGAGTTTTAGAGTCATACAAACATTTAGGTGGCAATGTACCTCTAAGATCATGAAGTCCAACCATTAACCCAGCACTGCCAAGCCTACCACTAAACCGTATCCCTAAACACCACATCTCCATATCTTTCAAACATCTCCAGGGATGGTGACTCCACCACTTCCCTGGGCAGCCTACTCCAATGCCTGACCACCCCTTCTGTGAATTAATTTTTCCTAATATCCAATCTAAACCTCCCGTGGTGCAACTCACGGCCATTTCCTCTTGTCCTCCCGTTAGTTGCCAGGAGGAAGAGACCGACCCCTACCTTCCTACAACCTCCATTCAGATAGTTGTAGAGTGATAAAGGTCCTCCCTGAGCTTCCTTTTCTTCAGGCTAAACAACCCCAGTTCCCTCAGCCGGCTGTCAGTCAGCACCCTGAGCAACTGAGCTGGAGCTGACATGAACTTCTACAGGAATGGGCAGTCTCTGCTTTTGCTAAGAGCACCCACTGGAGGAACCAGCACTACTCATAAGGCTCAAAGTTATAAGGGTATGTGTCTGTGTGTGTGTATACTTATAAACCAGGCACAAGAGTAACTTCAAAGGTTCAACTACACCAGGTTAGCACTTAACCTGGGGAAAAAATTAAACCTAAGAATCTAGCAAAGCTAAGTTGGTTACTGACAAGAAAGCTGGAATTACTTTCAGGATTTAGGCATTCAGGATCTAATTATAATAGGTAAGACATGAAAATACTTTTTGTTGGGAATCCTAAGCCAGATCTATGCTTAAATTCAGTATGAACTGCCACCACTGAATGCAACTATATGATTTCTTCCTAATGTTAGGTCATACATACATACAGGTCTGCTAAGAAGCAGCTAACTCCTTGGCCATGATCAGAAGACCTGAACAAATTTCACTACTACCTTTTTACATTTTTAAACACACTTGCCATGGGAATAACAACTATACATTTCCATGGGGTATAATCCAACAAAAACTGAATGTAAATAAAACATAGAAAACTGCCAGAAAAACTAAAGCCTACCTGTATCAGGAATTTTACTTTTTGTACCAAGCTCCCCATAAAATTTATTAAATATCTCCCCAACCTTCATTTCTTCCATCAGACAGGAACATCGTAAACTTTGGAGCAACTAAGATAGAAAAAAAAAGGAAAAAAAGAAAATTCAGGAGAAGCATTAATATCACTAACACAATACTACTTGGTCTAAATAAAAATACAGTTCATACACGTTCCTTCAGCTTAAGAACGAAAGTATGCTAGTCAATGAAAGAGATTTAAGGTGATCGAGCCAGGTAAGATTAACAGTACGAAATCTACTTTAACAATAAACTACCTTGCTAAATGTGCATAAATACAAAATTTTTAACTTTAAAATATAATTTATTTTTATTTATATATATATACATATACACACATGCACCTCACAAGAGCACAGGCTTAGCAAGTCCGCAATATCTTTTATCATATTGTATTTATCTCCCCGCTGGTATAAAGCCAATCAAATTCACAGAACTGACTCCGAATAACTCAGAAGGGATGGGGTTTTTTCTCATAAACAAAACTAAGTAAGAGCAAAAGCATTTGCAAAACAAGAGTCTAATGCATTCCAAGGAAGCACATTGTAAAATTATGCAGTAACTAAACTTCTAAAAAAAAAGTCTGTCTTCTCCACACCTTTCACATACACTAATATATTAAAATATTACATATAATACATATATTAAAGAATACAATTGAACTGCAAAATTTCTCCTTAAATAACTGTAATTAACTGAGAGATCTGCAACTGCCCCCAAAACAACTGTGTCTTGCTCTAGCAGATGAAGGAATGATGCGCTTACATCCTAAGCAACCTACTGGAGAATACTGAAGACAATCTGTTGTTAAGACATATCTCTTTCCAACATCTAAATATTACACTATCACTATTCTCTTGCTACTGCAGATTACGGATTTTCTGATATAGGATAACTGTAGCAATACAACAGATTTTCTACTGTTTTCTAGAAACAAGAGAGGTTTAAAAAATGCATTTTACCTTCATCAGAAGTTCCAGTGCTGCAACTTTACATTTTGCTGCTCTCTCTTTTGTATAGACACTAAGACAAGTTTGCTACATAGGAAAGAAAATGGAGATTAAATTACTTGTAAGTAAAGAAGGAAACTCAAAGATAACGCATATTCATCTACCTCTCTAAAGTATCTGTTGCTCACAAGTTCACGGTTTTTTAAAAAAGACTAAAACAGGCCCCGAAGTGGCCTGACTGACAACATTGCAGCACTGTCTGACATAATAACAAATCCCAACTCCAGCAAAGAAATTGCAGTTTCTGAAGTAAAAGGCAAACACAGCACATTCTCCCCCCCTAATGTACTGTCATTTCTTACAGTAAGTAGCTATTAATTTGAGATCAGAAACTTCGGTGGTGCGGTCAAGCATTTCTGTGCGAAGCAATGCAGAGCTCTTCAGCACTCCAGACTCAATGAACCTCATTTTTAGAGTTACTGTAATTACCACTAATTTCTGCATAACAACTTTGCAGGAGAAATTTTTAAAAAATTGATATTTAAAATTAACCACCACCTCTAGAAACAAGCTCAGTTTGTGTAAATTAGAAGTTATAACTATTACTTTCAATGTCAATAAGTAATTTTCAGACTCAACACCTATTAAGTTCTATTAAAAAAAGTTAATAAAATTAAGTCTATAATTAAAGAAACCATTCCACACTTTTCTGCGGTATGAATTACACTTCATGTCAACCAAGTTATTTCAGGTCTAACAAGAACAGTAGAGATGGGAGGCGTGCAAGATAGCTAAGAATCTCTTATGGTATGAGCTCCACCTGAATTGTTTCAACCACCTGGCAAAGGCCTTTATGAAACAACTTTCCTTTACCTACCTTAATATTACAGGCATAGGGATGAACTTTGTCACCAGCTTTTTCCATAAAGACGCAAAGAAACTTCAACGCTTCTTCCCTGCAATCTCTAAACTGACAGTTTAAAACAAAACAAAAAAATTAAAGCATATAATAAGTTGTTCACTCAGCACTATCTCAACACTGCTTTAACAATTAAAGTTTACCAACTCACCTCCTCGATGCTGAGGGATCTGTGGATAAAGACGAGTAAGCCATGCTCTTGGGAGAACACCAGGGACAGGTGCAGCGCTACAAAACAAAGGAAGCATCAAGTGGCTGGTTTCCTTGCTGGGGCAGGGAGGGCTGCACAACACCCAGCCCATCCCCGGGGGCTGCAGGTGCCTTAACGCCTCAGGCACGACTGATGGTTGTCACCAAAAAAACCGCAACACAGTGCGAGTGTCACCGACCTCCCCAGGGCCTCGGGTCCAGGGCTTGCGCCAGTGCCCTCGCACTTGAGCCTGCCCCTGCTAGGGGCCGAGGGGAAGCCGACCTGGGGGCAGCTCAGAGAGGGGCGCGCATGAAGTGCTTTTACTCGGGTAAATAGTTATCTGGGGCAAGAGACCGCCCCTCCCTCGGAATACACCTTTTTTGCCACAGCAGTAACACGAAGTGTGGAGTGAAGCGCCGTGGCCGCCCCGCAGTTCCGCCGCCCCGGTGTGTGTGTCCCCGGCACCACCGAGCCCCCCCAAGCCGAGCACTCGCTGTCCGACTCCAGCGCGGGGGCGGCCGCCCCAAACCCCACTCAAACCCCCTCGCCGGCACCCCCCGAGGGGCCGGGCCCGCGGGCGCACCCTGCTCGCCGCTGTCCAGGCTGGTGAGGCAGGTCTCGGCCAGGCTGCGGAGCAGGCTGTACCCGTGCAGGGCATCGCCGGGCTGCAGGCAGCGGTGCAGCTGGAGCAGGTACTGCCGCACCCCGGCCATGCCGACCCGGCAGCTCCCGGAGCGCGGCGCGGAAGCGGGCGGGAGGGCACCGCCCCCGGGAGCATCCAACGCAGCCAAGAGGGGGGACACGGACTGCCGAGCGCGGGGGGGCAGGAGAATCCTCAGCTAGAGCATTCCGGGAGGGAGGAATGAGGGGTGGTGGCAGGGAAGGGCGTTTCGGGGCATCTTTGTGTATCTCGTCGCAGGATGGACTCAGGACACACATTTAACACCACAGAATGGGTAAGGCTGGGAGGGACCACAGTGGGTCATCTGGTCCAACCCCTCTGCTCAAGCAAGGTTATCCCAAAGCATAGGATTGTGTCTAGACAGTTGTTGAGGATCTTTAGGGAGGGAAACTCCACCACCTCTCTGGGCAATCTGTTGCACTGCACAGTATCTCACACAATAAACAAGTTCCTCCTCATATTCAGGTGGAACTTCATGTGCATCAGTTTCTGCCCGTTGCCTTATCCTACTGCTTGGCACCACCAAGAATGGCCTGGCTCCACCCTCTTGACACCTCTCAAGTCATTTCTTCTCAAGGCTGAACAGGTCCAGCTCCCTCAGCCTTTCCTCGTAAGAGAGATGCTACAGTCCCTTAAGCATCTCAGTCGCCCTCCGCTGGATCCGCTCCAGGAGCTCCCTGTCCCTCGTACTGAGGAGCCCAGAACGGGATGCGGTAATATCGGATACAGTGGTGGTTCCCCCTCTGCTCAGAATGGGCCGCTCCGACCTCCCCGCGCCTCCCTGCAGCGCTAGTTTTGCCGCGAAATTCGGCCCGGTGCGGGCAGTTCCACTCTGGACTGAGGGGGGTGGGCCATGTGGCAGTCCTGAGGGCAGCCTCCCTATCGTAGCACAAATAGTATCCTGCCTTATACTTCTCTCTCTACTGTTGCAGGTCAAGCAAGGCGCGGCCCTCACCTCGCGGGTTCGGAGGGTTTATCTCCTTCCTCCTTTCCTTCTCCCGTCCGCATCCCCCCTTTCTGCCTCCGTTGGGTGCTCCTGTTGCGATCGCGCCTCGCCATTGGCCAGAAAGCCCGCGAGAGCCGCGCACGCCGCAGGCTTCGGCGCGGAGGGTCTCGGTGTCTCTGTGCCCGCTGAGGGGGGAGGGGGCGCTGGGCGGGGGGCGCTGCCGGAGAGGGAGGGACAGGGAGGGAAACCCTCCGGTCTGGGATCGGGGCTCGGCGGGTGGCGGGGCGCCCGCCGCGCTCATCCTTCTCGCCGACTACCCGCAGGTAGGACCGCCGCGGGAGCCGCAGCAGCGCCATGTCGTCTCCGGCTTCCACCCCCAGCCGCCGCCGCGGCAAGCGCGGCAGGGGCAGCAACCCCCCGACTCGTAAGTGGCGGGAAGGGGCTGGCGGGGCGGGGACCGCGGGGAGCGGGCTGCCCGCCGCGCCCCGGGAGTGTTTTCCCGGCGCCTCCGCTTCGGTCCGCCTGGTGCGGCGGCCCGGCCATTGTAATGCCGGCCCCGGGTCCGCTTGTGTCTTGCAGCGCAAGATGTTCGCTCTCCTCCTTCCCAGAAGCGGCGGGCGGACGACTCCACCTCCACCGGGGACCTGCAGCCCCTGCCCACGTCGCCGGCCGCCGACGTGCAGAGCCCCGGCGCCGCCGACGCGCTGTTCTCCAGCCCCCCTCAGTTCCGCCACTCCGGTACGCTGGGCTGGGGCCGCTCTGGGGCTGCGCTGGCCGCCCTGATGCAGCCTGGGAGCTGCCTGCGCTGCTCTGTGGCGAGCTGGTACACAGAATGGACCTGGCTGGAAAATACTTGAGGAGAAAATTAGTGTTGTCTGAAGTTTCTCATTTGACTTTAGCGTATTAGGCACTACAGAAGCTCAGTCAGCGTCAGGGGTGCAGATCGCTGTTGTAGCTTCCAGTTATCATGGGAGTATTATCGGCGATTATACCTTAATTTTTTTCTCTCATGTATTTCTAGAAATAATAAAGCTATTACTGCAGAAAGAATTAGGTTGCTAGCCATAAAAAGCTTTACTTGCTTTTATATATAGGATCGTTTTCAATTCCAGTAGCTTTTAATTGTGTCACTTGCTTTACAGCCTCCAAAATACTGAAAAATGTGTTTAATCTAAAATGCTGTATGTTTTTATTCTTGAACACCAATGTAGTTTTAAATTGCAGTCCTGCTCAAAAGTTTTCTAGTGAAGCTTTACTAGCACTTGGGATCTTTGAGATGTTAATGCAAAGAGAAGTTCTAGATAGACTTGCAACACCTTTATTGTTTGTTTTGACAAAACACTGGAATTGATGCCACTCATTTTATGACAGTAGACTTAAAAGAACTATGAGACAAATGCAGAGACTGAATTTTAGTCTTCTCTCAGTGTAAAATGCCTTGATAATCACTACAAAACACTTCCCTTTATAGCTATTCCTCTTGACTTCGATATCAGTTCACCTTTGACTTACGGCACACCAAGCTCCAGGGTAGAGGGTACTCCACGAAGCGGTGTCCGAGGAACTCCCGTTAGGCAGAGGCCAGATCTTGGGTCTGCCCGTAAAGCCAGACAAGTTGATTTACACTCAGATGGGGTAAGTATATGTCTCAGATCTTGTATCTGACAACTTCTTTTTAAAGACGTACCCATATTTGCATATGCTCAATTTGTTTCCATGCAGCTGGCTGAGGATATAGTAGCAACCAAGCAATCTCTTGGACAAAGGCTTGTTATTTGGGGAACCGATGTTAATGTAGCCTCATGCAAAGAAAAATTCCAGGTAGGTTAACAACCTGCTTTTCTTTTTTTTTAAATAAGAAGCTAGTTTGACTTAAATATTAGTTGAATCTGATACAAAGTAAGCGTTTCTACTACTTATTCTGCTTATCTTTCCTGTCTGTCTCCCTGTTACCCCTAACATTTAGAGATTTCTTCAGCGCTTTATCGATCCACTAGATAAAGAGGATGAAGACATTGGCTTGGATCTTAATGAGCCACGCTATATGCAGCGACTTCAAGAGGTACTTGTAAGGCACTGAAATCTAACTTTTCTTTTTCAGTCTTGCATGCCATTGAGCTAAAGATTTCTAAACTCCCTTGTAGATTAATATTGTTGGGGAACCATTCCTGAACGTAAACTGTGATCATCTAAGATCGTTTGATGAAAATCTCTACAGGCAACTGATCTGCTACCCTCAGGTGAAGTAGTGCACTTGTTTTCTGGCTTTCAAGTGGCCCTTTCATATTTTTGGGGCTTAATATGTTTGTTAAAATGCAATGTGTACTTTGTATATTCGGTGCCATCTCAGTGGCTTCTTTATTTTACTTAATATAAAATGTCTCATATCATAGTAGTTGATCATGGATATAGTGGGTGCCTCATGCATGCAAAGTTAACCAGTGATCTGCAATATCTAGTCTTGTGCTTCCCTCCTTCCCCTTGCAATTCTGAAGTAAATTAATAAATCCAGTCTGAACAGCAGGTTTTCTGTTACATAGGAAAATGCTCAGATGGCGTAACTTTGTGTCTGATCAGCAGCACATAAAATGCTTTATGCAAAATTACTTCACCCTGTGATTATTTTTTTTTAATTTGTAAGCTTAACTGTTTTTAACAATTTTATACAGGAAGTTATCCCAACATTTGACATGGCTGCCAATGAGATATTTTTTGATCGTTACCCTGATTCAATACTAGAACATCAA
Organism: Pipra filicauda; assembly: GCF_003945595.2. NCBI lineage: Eukaryota > Metazoa > Chordata > Aves > Passeriformes > Pipridae > Pipra > Pipra filicauda. The sequence goes on along the minus strand of NW_024104273.1, from coordinate 713,937 downwards.
ATTCAAGTAAGGCCATATAATGCATTGAAGACTAGGAATATGAGAAGTCTAAACCCTGAAGGTAAACTCTTTGCTTACCATGTCAGAAAAGGATCTTAAGAGATTTATATATTCTTAATGAATGCTAGCCTAGAATTACATTGAGACCATATAAAACTACTTGTGGTCCATGCAGACCAGTGTCTTCTGTTCATATTTCTGTTTCAGAAACAAATACTTTAGAGCCTGTATGCAGAATGATCTATTCATAAAGGAAATCTATCATCAGCTACTCAGGTTCTTAGTTCTGCAAGTGCAAAGAATTCTTTCTTTTGTGTAAATACTCCTGTAAATTAGAATATTTGTACTATGCATTTATGATTCTTTTTGCTTTTTCTGAAAGAAAATACAAGTAGATAACTGAATGTCTACCTCCTGCCTAAAAACTAATCTAACATGAAATTTTGAAGGTTATTTAAATTTTAGGAATATGAAGTCATGACAAGAGTCTCTATAATTTTGTAGACATTGATCAACTCATCACCATCAGTGGCATGGTCATCAGAAGCTCTCAGTTAATTCCTGAGATGCAGGAAGCATTCTTTAAATGCCAGGTTTGCGCTTTCACCACCAGAGTAGAAATCGATCGTGGCAGGATTGCTGAACCATCAGTGTGCAAGAACTGTAACACAACGCACAGTATGGCATTGATTCACAATCGATCCATGTTCTCTGACAAGCAGATGGTATGTTGGCTTAGTAGTGGCTAAATGAAACAGTTTTTATTTTTTTTCTCCTCCACCCTCCTAAAATCATCAGTAGTATGAATTATGTATCTTGTGACTGAATGTTTTGGAAAGCGAAAGTGTTTTGGAACATGAAAGTGGGTGAAAAAACTTAGTGAAATGGTAAATCTGCTTTGGAGAAGAAATGCATTAAAAGGATGAAAAGAAGTATGTACACTTCTTAATGTTTGTACGTGGAAGCCCCTTTATATATAATATGTCCCTTTTTATCTAGACTAGATGAGCCTTGTATGTAACAGCATTTTAGCCACACCAGCAATCAGCAGAATTCTCATTTTCGTCATGTCTTTTGACATCAATCAGTAATCAGTTTTGCGGTTTGGGTGGGGATATGTTGTTCTTCAGCAATGTTCCTCATTCAAATGATGCTGAAGACTGTGCCAATACAAAAATCTTTGGTCTGCTCTGTGGAAAAGCTTTGGGTTTTTGAAACTGAAACTTAAGTGGTTTTTCTTTTTCTTTTGCTAGATCAAACTGCAGGAGTCTCCTGAAGATATGCCAGCTGGGCAGACCCCACATACGGTTGTGCTGTTTGCTCACAATGACCTTGTTGATAAAGTGCAGCCAGGTGACAGAGTTAATGTCACAGGTAAAATTTGGTTTGAGTATTTGCATCCTTCTTTTTCACTGATCATAACTATCTCTAAAGGGACCTGATGGGATGCACCTGCAAGAGCTGGGAGCTGGATACTTTCTTTGTAAGGCCAGTCAATCTTTGAAAAGTCACGATGACTGGCTGAGATCCTGGAAAAAAGCCAATGTCACTCTCTAGAGTCAGGAGGAGACCTGGGGAACTGCAAGTCAGTCAGCCTCATCTTGACCCCTGGGGAAGGTGATAGAGCTAATAATCCTGGAAACTTTTTCTAACTGGGACAGTGTTGTGGTGCGCCGTCAGCAAACTTCTTGTAGACAGAAACAAAACTGGAAGGAAGCAGTGCTTGACAGACCACATGGCTGTGGTCCCAAGAGCCTCCTGGGCTGCATTAGGAGTATTGCCAGCAGGTTGGGGGAGTACTGGGTCCAGCTGTAGGGTCTCCTAGTGCAAGGGAGACATGAACATACAGGAGTGAATTTGCAAAGGGCGGCGATCATGACAGGAACCTCTGTCATACACGGAAAGGCTGAGAAAGCTGGGACTGCTCAGCCTCAAGAATAGAAGGCTCGGGGATTTTAGGAGTGTGTTTTTAAGTACCTGATTGGTGTGGGTGGGGGGGTGGTAGTGTCAAGAAGGCAAAGCCACACTCTTCTTAGCGATGCCCAGTGGCATGCAGAGGGCACAAGGTGAAATACAGGAAATTCCAGTTTAAAAAGGTAAAAATAAGAACTTTTTTACTGTTTGGGTGGTCATGCCCTGGCACGTGTTGCCTAGAGAGGCTGTGTGGAGTCTCCATCCTTAAAGGTACCGAAAATCTGACTGGACACAGCCTTTGGCACCTGTTCCAGCTGACTCCAGTTTGAGTCCATGGTTGTATTAGGCAGTCTCCAGCTTGTCTGACCTTGATGATTCAGTCATTCTGAAACTGTAGGTGAAGAAGAGGCAGTATCTGAAATAGTGTCTGCAGTCAGGAGAGTGATAATGTAGAGTAGGTCTTGTGATACTGCAACCACATTTTATAAACCACTTTGCTTTAAAAGAACTGCTGTACTGCTAGCTGCTTGAGATGTAGAAAGCTGCTAAAAAACCCTTCAAAACGGGGGAAAGGCTGATTAGACACTGGAACAGGAATTTTGAATGCATCAAGCCTTAATTTTCTTTCAAAAAATGTTTAAGTGTTTTTATTGTTGAGAACACTTTTGGTACGAATGTTAAACACATACATGTACCTGCAAATACAGGGTCTAGATGACTTAAATATGTTCCATTGCCTTCTGTATGACTTATACTGAGAAATAAACTGACCAAAGTATTTAGGCTGTTTTGAAAACCTGTACTCTTCAAGGGAACTTATAAAATTTGTTTGGGGTTGGGATTATCATAGTTCTCCATATCTAATGCTGCGATTAAAAATTGTTTTAGGTATCTACCGGGCAGTCCCAATTCGAGTTAATCCACGTGTCAGCAGTGTACAATCCGTGTATAAGACCCACATTGATGTCATACACTACCGCAAGACAGATTCAAAACGCTTGCATGGTGTCGATGAGGAAACGGAGCAAAAAATGTTTACAGAGGAACGTGTGAAAATTCTCAAAGAGCTTTCTAAAAAAGCAGACATATATGAGAGACTTTCTTTAGCACTGGCTCCAAGTATCTATGAGCATGAAGATATCAAAAAGGTAAAAGAATTTATTTTTCTCTTGTAAGACGTGTATTTGTATGTCAGTATTTTGTATGTGAGTATATTTGTAATTATTGTTTGTTCTAAAAATACCCTGAAGCTTAGAAATTCAAAAAACTGTATCTTGAGCAGTCTTAAAATCATAGAATCATAGAATCGATTGGGTTGGAAAAGACCTCCGAGATCATCGAGTCCAACCCTTGGTCCAAATCCAGTCCATTTACTAGATCATGGCACTCAGTGCCACGTCCAATCTGCGTTTAAAAATCTCCAGGGATGGTGAATCCACCACCTCTCTGGGCAGCCCATTCCAATGCCTGATTACTCTCTCTGTAAAGAATTTTCTCCTGATATCCAACTTAAATTTCCCCTGGCGGAGCTTAAGCCCGTGCCCCCTTGTCCTATTGCTGAGTGCCTGAGAGAAGAGACCAACCCCCACCTGGCTAGAACTTCCCTTCAGGTAGTTATAGACGGTGATGAGGTCACCTCTGAGCCTCCTCTTCTCCAGGCTAAACAACCCCAGCTCCCTCAGCCTCTCCCCATAGGACTTATGCTCCAGTCCCTTCACCAGCCTTGTTGCTCTTCTCTGGACCCGCTCCAGCACCTCAATATCCTTTCTGAACTGAGGGGCCCAGAACTGAACACAATACTCAAGGTGTGGCCTCACCAACGCAGAGTACAGGGGAAGGATCACTTCCCTGCTCCTGCTGGCCACGCTATTTTTGATACAGGACAAGATCCCATTGGCCTTCTTGGCCACCTGGGCACACTGTTGGCTCATGTTGAGCTTCCTGTCAATTAGTACCCCCAGGTCCCTTTCTGCCTGGCTGCTTTCCAGCCACTCTGTGCCCAGCCTGTAGCGCTGCAGGGGGTTGTTGTGGCCAAAGTGCAGGACCCGGCACTTGGCTTTATTGAACTTCATCCCATTGGAATCAGCCCATCTCTCCAGTCTATCCAGATCCCTCTGCAGAGCCCTCCTGCCTTCCAGCAGGTCGACACTCCCTCCCAGTTTGGTGTCATCAGCAAATTTGCTGATGATGGACTCAATCCCCTCATCTAAATCATCAATAAAGATATTAAACAGGACTGGACCCAACACAGACCCCTGGGGAACACCACTGGTGACCGGCCGCCAGCTGGATGCAGCTCCATTCACCAGCACTCTCTGGGCCCGACCCTCCAGCCAGCTCCTAATCCAGGAGAGGATACACTTGTCCAAGCCATGGGCTACCAGCTTTTCCAGGAGTATATTATGGGAGACAGTGTCAAAGGCCTTACTGAAGTCAAATGTTATGGTCTTGTCAGGATTAGAGGTTGATTCTAAGTGTATTTTAATTCTTTCCATGGTATTAAGGAGTGCTAATTAGAGGAAAGATATTGAAAAGGTAGGAAGGCAACAGAATGGGGAAAACTTAATTGCAGGAGGCATCTTGGACATTTCATAAATGTTCAGATTACTGATGATCAAAGAAAAATAAGTAGCTGTAACATAGTAAGTGCTTGCTCACAAGAGAACACTAGCTTTAAAATGGCATTTGATTGAATTATGGGGTGTCAAAACATTTACTTAGATATATCCAAGAATGGACTGTTCTAATAAAGTGTTCAACTGAGGTACTACAACATCATTGCAAAAACTGTAATTAGTAGCAGGTCTCAAGGCATTATCAGGCATCAAACAATCCTTTTCAAGTATATTTCTTTGGGATTTTTTTATAGATTTATACATTATCATAGTTCACAGGTTTCTGAAAGTTGAATTCAAAACCATACTATAATTTTCTGCTGGAATGGAAATACAGTAATGATTATTCCATTTGTTGATACCTTCTTGACACACTAATAAGGCACATCAAGTCTAGTGACTGGTGGAGTTGAGGAAAGCTGAGGACCCTTCATCAAGGGAGATTCTTTAGGTTGCAACCTGAAGGTTCTTTATAATTACTGATCGTGTTTTACTGACTGCTTCAAGTTGCTTTAAGTGAATGAGAACAGAACTAATGCTCACTCCATGCCTCCACAAGGTTTCTCTGCTGTAAGAAGTTGTGCAGAGGCTTTAAATTAGATAGTGTATGGTTCTCCTTGCTGTTTCCAGCCATCATTGTCACTGATTAGCACTTCTTTTCATTGACTTTCTAGTATATATATCCTGCTAGAGGAAAAAAAATGCAGAAAGAATACTGGGAAATTGTGAAATTTTAATCTAGTAAAGTTGAAAAGGAAAAAACAAATCCTTCTTGATAATTCTGGCTAATAAAATTACAAGCATGTATTTATAACTAATAATTCCAGTACTTTCAAAATACTGGAAGGTAGTTACTTTAATTTCTTCACTAACACTGGAAGTATAAGCTTACTTTAGGAAATATAAAGGAGGAAGTGTTGGTAAAGTCCAATGAAATAAGAGACCTTAGACTACACCTTTATGAGCAAGAAAAGAACTCTAATGTTGTGAATGCAGTAAAGCAGTTTGCCTGAAAAGAAAATGATAAATGGAACTTTTCTAATGATTTGAAATAGTACTTTGGTCCTAGATTAAACATAGCCTTAGGGAAAACAATAGTCTATTCTTCCTTCTGTATTGTCAGCAGAATTTCTTGTCAGATTTTTTGATTACCTAAGTTTTGGAACAGATTTGGAACTAATCTAATTTCAGACTTCAATTAGAAGCTGAGTTTGTAGGACCTAGCAGTTTAACTATATGTTTGCAATGAACTGGAATTGAGGATGTCTATAAAGAATGAACCCTTTTAAAAGATATCTAAAACCAGTTTCAAGTGTTTCGTTTCATGTCTGAGTTGTGGTAATTTTAGTACTATTTTGGTTTATTAGAGGTTTCAGTTGAACAGTTGAATAGCTAACAGAGCAAATCCAAGACATGATGTTTTGATTTTTATAGGGTATCCTGCTTCAGCTTTTTGGGGGATCAAGAAAGGATTTTACTCACACAGGAAGAGGCAATTTTCGTGCAGAGATCAACATTCTTCTCTGTGGTGATCCTGGTACTAGCAAATCACAGCTGCTCCAGTATGTGTATAACTTGGTTCCTCGAGGCCAGTATACTTCTGGCAAAGGCTCAAGTGCAGTTGGTCTTACTGCATATGTGATGAAGGATCCAGAAACACGGCAACTGGTTCTTCAGACAGGTGCTCTAGTCCTTAGTGACAATGGCATTTGCTGCATCGATGAGTTTGACAAAATGAGTGAAAGCACAAGATCAGTTCTACATGAAGTAATGGAACAACAGACACTCTCCATTGCAAAGGTAAATATTTGTTTAAATCTTTCAGAGCAGACTGAAGTATCCCTAGAGGCTTTTGCTCTTGCTTTACTCAAAAGGCTTTTGCAGTGCAGTTTTTTACTGCAGAACCCATCTAAGAACATTGGTGATCTCATGAAGTTGGGGGGAAAAAGGTTTCGGTGGCACATAGATGCAGCTGGTTTCAGAAGTGTTTTTTCATTTTGACAGGCTGGAATTATTTGCCAACTGAACGCCCGTACGTCTATCCTGGCAGCAGCTAACCCTATAGAATCACAGTGGAATCCGAAAAAGACTACTATTGAAAACATTCAGCTTCCTCATACACTGTTGTCAAGGTACTGAACTCCTGCCTTGCATGTCTCATTTTTAGGAGATGTTTTACTTCCTCTTGTGAAAATGGTTAAATATAGTAGAACAGAACAACTCTGTTGCTTGCAGCATAGTGGAAAACTTTTGTAACACCTATTTTAAATGCTATTCTTACAGCTTCTGTATGAGCAGGGAACTGCTTGTTGGTCTTTGCATGCTGACTTTGAACATCAGGGGTGAGAAGATCTGTAGGATCTCTCTCTTTAATTCTATATTGTTTCATAATCATCTCCTAGAAAAGAGCTGTTCTGAATCTTAAGGTATTGATAACTTCCACAAAAACTCAGGATGCTTTTCTTAGTTTCATAAAGCTTTTAAAACTGAAACACTGATGATCAGGGAAGTTGCAGCAGATGTGGTAGAATCTGAAGATCTGTGCCTGCTTCATACTGCTCTGTAAACTTAGCTGGGGAAGTGGCAATGCTAGCTAGTCATTTGGGCATAGCTGCTGGAGCCACATTTAGTGTCTGCTGACAGAAACTTTAACTATGTTCTGCAATTTTATCTTGTTAGGAATTCCCACACTAACTGCAAATTTGAAGTACACTGATAGTATACGGCATATCCCGAGTACACACGCCTTAGATTTCAATTAAGAGCTACTTAATTTAACCACTTAATAACAGATGGTACCTTAGTGCAGATGTACCGGATGAAACTAGGCTTGAGCAGCGTCTCAATTCCACCTCTTACTGGATTTAATCTTACAAAAATAAATGATTGGCTGGCTAAAAATACATTATTCATGTCTGCTTATAGTTGAGACTAGTTGAATATATTGTTTGCAGAATTATAAACCATTTTCTTCAGGACTAAACTACAAGTGCTTTTTTATTTATGCATTATTTATTTACTTAGGGGGTTTTATATGCATAAAATAATTAGGTACGTGCCATCTTTGCTGTTGCCTTTCAGGACACTTTCTTTAATAGCAGTTTGTTCTGTGCATTTGTTATGTGGGGGGATTTTTTGCTTGTGGCAGGGGTACTTTTTTGGTGTGTGGGTTTCTTTTTAAGAAAATAAAACTGTCAGCCTTGAACATGGAATCTGAATTTTTCGGAATGTACCTCACTTTAAAAATTTCAAGTCCATAAGATGAAAGCAAATCCATTGTGCTGTTCTATACTTTGAGAATTCATGGAAAATTTTCTTTTCAGTTTAATAGAACAGCTTTTATTTAGAGGAGGAATTAGGAATCTGGTAACTCCTACTTGTATTTGTTAAGTCAACCCCTGTAAAAACCAAGTCACCTAAATGACAAGAAGGTCTGCACACTAATGCTGCTTACTTATCCCATTCAGATTTGACTTGATCTTTTTGATGTTGGATCCACGTGATGAAGCTTACGACAGGCGTCTTGCTCGCCATTTGGTTTCACTGTACTACCAAAGTGAAGAGAAGATGGAGGAGGAATACATGGATATGGCAATATTGAGGGATTACATTGCATATGCTCGTAGTTACGTAAATCCCAGATTAAGTGAAGAAGCAAGCCAAGCCCTTATTGAGGTAAAGGAGTTGCTAATAGAATGTTCAGAGTCTTTCCTGACTGGTCAGAAGTGAAATTCCGTAGCGTGTATACTCTCATCTACATACAACTTTTCTGTAAGATCCTGAAAAGTTTTTGAAATCCAACAGCATTTAAAAGGAAAAAGGGATCAGATTAGAACTGATTCTGCACTCTCATGTTTAGCTTTCAGAGGTGTTGGTTTGGTTCCATCACATAAAAAGCATTAAATTCTACTGAAACAAAATAAATGTGTCATTACAGACAGAAGTACTGCTATGTAAGACTAGTCCTGCATTCTTAAAGTGATTCAAAACTTGATTTGTTACCATGGCCTAATTGCTTTATAACAGAAAGAAGTAACGTGATGTGGTTATCCGTCACTACAGAAGAATTGTGAAGGTGCATGAGCAGAAATGCAGGACTTGGAATGGGTTACCAGAATTGTTCATGTTCTGAAATAAGAGGTGTGGGATGAAGTGGATTCTGAAAAAGACCGAATATAACAAGATTTACTGACGTATTTAACAACTGTCTCCTTTTCAGGCATACGTGGACATGAGGAAGATTGGTAGTGGCAGGGGAATGGTTTCTGCATATCCTCGACAGCTTGAGTCCCTGATCCGGCTGGCAGAGGCGCACGCCAAGGTGCGCTTTTCAGAGAAAGTTGAAACAATTGATGTAGAAGAAGCAAGACGCCTCCATCGGGAAGCACTGAAACAGTCTGCTACTGATCCAAGGACTGGAATTGTGGACATATCCATTCTCACTACCGGTTTGTGTTTTCACAGTGGGCTGTTATTGGGCTTTTGTAATTTTCAGAATGTAACTTAACCTGTCCTCAGTTGATTACTAAAAGGCGTTTTCTTTCCTTTTATAAGGAATGAGCGCAACAGCTCGCAAGCGGAAAGAGGAATTGGCTCAAGCCTTAAGGAAGCTTATCCAGTCAAAGGGTAAATCACCGTCTTTGAAGTACCAACAGCTTTTCGATGATCTCCGAGCCCAGTCTGATACAGTAAGTCTCCTGCTTTGTTTTTACCTTTTCATTAATTTTTAAAAGCATGTTTTTCCAAATGAACATTCTTGTCCTCAAATCACATTATGGAGGGAAAGGGAAACATGAACTTTTTCTGTCCGCGTGACTAGAAAGCCAGTTCTACTACAGATACAGCAAATTCAACTCAAATATTTATCTTAAGTTTATTCTGGCTTCTGAATTAGCAAACTCAGCTTCAGGGTTCCAGGTCAGGTTTCCAATTGCAAAAAGAACAAATAAAAATTTAAGAAAAGAAAATAAAAGAAAATTGGTAGAAAGTAAGGAATTTTTACTGTCTTTGAAATATTACCCCATCTTTATTTGATTTACTTCTTTTCTTCAAGGCTGTCACGAAGGAAATGTTCGAAGAAGCACTTCGTGCCTTGGCTGATGATGACTTCTTGACTGTGACTGGAAAGACTGTGAGACTGCTGTGAGTTAACCTATCTGTGGAAGGCCGCTGTCACGACTTCTACTTCGCCTTACTTAAGATAGTGTCAGTCTGCAAGATCTTTGAGATTGGGACTATCATTTGCTATGACAGGCATAGCCTTTCCTTGCCAGCCAACTGTCATGGCTTTACTTTGCCTTACTGTATTGCCAGTCTGCAAAATTTTCAAGATTAGGGCTATCATTTGCTATGACAAGTGCAGTGACAATTAAGTGGCACTTCTGTCATTTCAAGATATTACCGAGGACCTAAAAAATCCTCATCTGAATAATGCTATTTACATTTTAGCTAAATGTAATTACTAATAGGTCAAGTGCTATGTGTTTCTATGAGGTTTTTTAGAACGTGCTATAACCATGTTGCTTGTATTTCCAATTGAATTGTAAAAATTCCTCTAAGTGACTTTTTAGTAAACAGTTTGACTATTAGTATTGCTGTAATCTGAAATAAAGTTATTTGACTTAAAAGGGCTCTTTAGCATTCATTTCAAGTAAAAATTAGCATATCCTGTGCTGAGCACTTTTCAGTCTAGAATTCTTAAATTTTTCAGAAGTTCTTTGTGACAGCATAAAAGGAGCTTTGCTTTTTTCCTTTTTTGTTTGTTTGTGGTTTTGTTTGGTTTTTTTGTTTGCTTTGTTTGACTTGAGTGTACCGTGGAAGTATCCTCAACGTAAAAAAGACAGATTCTACCTGAAACCACATTTCCTTGCTTCAATTTGAAGTATGACTGGATAAATTTGGATGCCCATCTTTGGTGTAATGGTATATGATCAGTTCTGAAAGAACAAGGTCCAGTAGCATGACTGGAAAATCTTGCCACACCGTATCCAGGGTAGATTCTCTCAGCTATGGCACATCAGTAGCTGCTATTTTCACAGATGCATTAGCAGGAGTTCCCAAATTCACTTTGGTACAGACAACACCAGGCTCACCTCACCAGCTCACTTAGCTCTGTTATTCCTGTGTTCTGTGCTACTGCTTCTTAACAGAATGGAAGCAATTTTCCCCAAAAAAGGAGAGGCCCTTAAAACCAATTTTTTCTTGCTGCTGGCTCATTATTTGATCAAGATACTGTTTACCTTTAGTTGAATTTTCACTGATTTGCTTTTTAGTAGAAGGAAGAAACAGTCTAACCTACAGTAAAAATACAGCATATGTTGGAATGATCAAGTTAATCCACAGCCATCTCTCCCCCGTCTTGTTTCTTAGTATGCAAGTCACTATCACCTCATCTTCCTGGGTTTTAGGGACTGGAAGGATGTAGTTCTTCTTGTGCTTTTCTGTAGAGGAAGTCTAGGTTCCCTGACTCAAGTCTTAAAAGTTTGATACAAGTAAGCTTAGATCCCAGGAGCTTGACACTTCTCTTCAAAAGACGTCTGTGAAATAAAATTCCAAACTCCCTTAAATTCCAGGATCATAAATACTCTAATGGCACTTGCCTTGTGAGATGTTATTTTCCTCTCTGCTATGTTATTTATGTATTTTGCTTAGAATACAACAGTCTAATGATGTCTTCCTTCCTTCCCCATTGTACCAAATCTTTAGTTCACAGTTACTATCTGCCTTTTAGGTGAGACTGATACAGTTCTAAGCTTTTTACTTTTTGAAAACATCACTTGCATACTTTTTTCATTGACACTGGTCCCTAAAGTACTACCTCAGTTCATAAACCTTTCTCTCCCCTGTTTTTCTACTCTCATAAGCTATAAGACTGTCCTTCTGAACTACCTGGTACCTTCTCTTGTCAGACAAAACAGCACCAACAAAGTTTCTTAAACATGTTTTTGAGCTGAAGAAAGTTGATATAGTGTTTAAAAAAATAAATATAATGCATCTGACTACATCAGCAACATTCCTTAAAATTGTCTGTCAATATGGAAACTATTACTGTAAGACACAAATTGGTTGTTCATCTACTTGCAAATTTTTAATGCATATTGAATTGTGTAGCCACAATAAAGTGTTATGGGAAATGGAAAGAAGTGTTGTGTGTAAAACAAATTTCAGCTCCCTTTTGAGTTAACGTGACTCTTAATTCACCATATTCTAATAATTTGATTGGTTTTTTGGTTGCCTCTTTTAAGTAAAATGCTCATTAGGAATTGCTCTATTCAGTGTTTACAGGGTTACTTGCAGAATAATCCCACTAGATGGCTCTTAAAGCCTGTGTATAGTAGTTGCTAGAGTTGATTTATTTTGTCTGTAGTGGGTTTTTGTTTAGTTGGGTTTTTTAATAATCAAGGACTTCAAGTGTCACTCTGTAATTAGGTAGATAGAATAGAAATGTTTGTAAACAGTCTTTTCTTGAAAATAAAACAATTACAAGATCTTAAACATCCATATCCTAATTTGAAATGTACACAAAGCAAAAGGAAGATGAAATTTACTTACGCTGAGTGTCCTTACTTTATGCAATAGTGTTAAACTCTGTATCATAATTTACTGCTGTATTTACCCTATACTTTTAGTAGTTATAATTAAGCTTATTTAAAAATCTCAAGTCATTTAAAGACTGGAATATGCAACCAGGGGAAAGCACTCCTGCCAGAAACTTGATATTCTTAACACCAGAAACAACATATATATAAGAAAGGCATTAAAGTCTTACACATTCTACAAAAGGTATTAAAAAAAGTTATAAGCCTTCTGGCAGAAGTTATTTGTAGTAAGTCACTTTGAGAATCATAGAGCCACAAAGGTTGGAAAAGACCTCCAAGACCATAACATCTAACCTTTGACCTAATTCCGCCCTGCCCACTAAACCATATTGTAAAGTTTGTTTGAACAATTCCAGGGATGGTGACTCCCACCAGTTTCCTAGAGCCTGTTCCAATGCTTAACCACTCTTTCAGTGTAGAAATTTTTCCTAATATCCAACTTGAACCTCCTCTGTTGCAAGTTGAGGCCATTTCCTCTTGTCCTATTGCTAGTTGCCTGGGAGAAGAGGCTGATCCTCACCTTACTACAACCTCCTTTCAGGTAGTTGGAAGAGGGCAATATGGTCTCCCCTCTTTTCTCCAGGCTAAACAACCCCAGCTCCCTCAGCTGCTCCTCGTAGGATTTATGTTCCAGACTCTTCTCCAGCTCCACTGCCCTTCTCTGGACATGCTCCAGCACCTCAATGTCCTTCTTATAGTGAGGGGCCCAGAACTGAAATGAGGTGCAGCCTCACCAGTGCCCAGTATAGGGAAACAATCACTGCCCTGGTCCTGCTGGCCACACTATTGCTGATGCAGGCCAGGATGCCATTGGCCTTCTTGGCCACCTGGGCACACTGCTGGCTCATGTTCAGATGGCTGTCGGCCAGAACCCAGAGGTCCTTTTCTGATAGGCAGCTTTCCAGCCGCTCTTTCCCCAGCCCACAGTGCTGCCTGGGCTTGTAGTGACTCAAGTGCAAGGACCTGGCACTTGACCTGGTTGAACCTCATACCATTGGCCTTGGCCCACTGATCCAGCCTATCAGGATCCCTCTGCACAGCCTTTCTGCTCTCCAGCAGATCCACACTCCTGCCCAATTTGGTGTTGTCTGCGAACTGACCGAGCATGCACTTGATCCCCTCATCCAGATCATGGATAAACATATTAAACTGGACTGGCTCCAAAAGAACCAGTCGAAGTGACCAGTACAAGATAAAACTGAAGAATGTCATTTGCTACCACTGTTACTGGTTTCAAAGCTGGTATTTCATTTCTCTGCAAGCACAGATTTGACTGGAAAGTGACTCAATGCTAGTCATCCCTAGTTTTGTTAGGCACTTCAGGAACAGATGTCATCTAAGCGATAAACACCTGACAAGGTTATCACATGCACATCGTAACTGAGATAGTGTAATCCATAAGACTATGTTCAGCTTCATCAAACTTCAGTCTTATTTTTGGTAGTCACTTTGGAATTGCAGTATTACCTTTCTAGAAGGCCCTAGGACTTTAGGAATCTCAGGAGAAGAAAATCTCAGGAATCTCAGGAAAGTGCACTGAAGACTGCATGTCAAATAGCTGGTCAGGGAAGTGATTCTATCCCACTTTTGCACTGTATTTATCTAATTTTATAACTAGAGCTGCTTTGTAACTTGCTGTCTGGATACAGCAATATGGACTGAAGAAAATAAGCATTTCGCGTTTTTTTTCTGGCTCAGCAAGACCACATGTAGTCTTTCAAAAATACATTTATAATTTACTTTAAAAGCATGAAATTCATCATCTGTGAGGTAAACTGACAGTCAATATGGAAGCTGTCACCTAATTCTCAGGTTTGCATGGCCACGTTACAACAATGTTTATAGGCAGCCTGACACCAGCTTGAACTATTTAATTCTCAAAACCAAAAAACTTAGTTACTTGTGGGTTGTAAGGCTTTGAGAATGCAGTTTGTCTATGCAATAAGCACTCCCAGAATCCCCTTGTGACTGGCATCTTTGGACTCCAAATTAATAAGGAAAATAAGAGCATTGTATTTGCTACAATGAAAAATAGTAATTCATGAAATCTGAGCAGAAGACCTACTAATTATATTTATGTAATTGCTGTGTAATTATTCTGCAGAACCCCAAAGCTTTCTGTGTCCTATATTTTGATTGCAGAGAAAATACTCACTTGGTTTGTTCAGTGATTCCTGATCATGCCCCACATTTCAACTCGACAGGGTAGGATTAGGTTTGGACTGCTTTTCCTGAATGTGAGGCTCTTTTCTAATGAAGCATAGAGTTCCAATTACCATATTTCGTGAGCGCAAATCACACTGGGGAACTACTGTAATGCCTGTATAAACTGTTTTGGTAGTCTTGCTACATCTTCATGTTAAATTGTTTCTTTTATAAACACGATTAAAAACCCCCCATATTTTTGATTGGGTTTTGTGGTGCAACTATTTCTTAACTATTATCATACAAACTTCTTTCTAGTGTGAAGCAGGCTTTTAATTGGTGCAACTTACTGACCAATTTGTATCAGATTTCCTATGCATCTACCTAAGACCTCTTTATCACTGTTGACCGAGTATCAAATGCTTGATATTAGAGATTTCTTCTAATAATTAAAACCTTTCCTAGCTCCGAAGCAAAAGTGATGCAGTCTTTGGTAGCCTTGTTTATTGAAGATAACTAGGTCAAATAGTATCTAAACTCTTAAAAATACAAATAACTTTGTGTATGAAAGCTACTAAACTTTCTTATGTGGAAGATAGATCAGAGAGTATATCTAATGGCCCCTAAAAGAAATGTTAGAAGTATAGGAGCTTTTACCCTCCCTCCATTTTAAGAAGTTGACTTTAGTACAGTTCCGGTGCACGCTGTTTTCTGACTTCAGCTGTCCAATTCTTAGAGATACTAAAAAGCTGTTTTTCCTTCTAATAGTCTTTCATAGTGCCCAGTGCTGTAGTACTCAAATGTAATTTCTTCCCCCAATCCCCAAAGTCGTAACCACAGCAGACCACTCACCAATGAAGAAATGGTTGGCACATGCTTACTCAATCGGAAGCCAGGGAATATTTTCTTCCTGGTTCTAGTTCTTAGCCAGTTTTTTCCAGTCACCAGTCTTTTCCAGCAGCACCAGATCCTGACTTGAACCAGGAGAACGCAAATACCATTCCAGAATATAACTGCATGTTACTACATCCATTATTTAAAGCCAGAGAGAATTAAGAGAGAATTGAGCCTACATATCCATGTACAAAATGTCCATCAAGTGAGCTGAGCTCCAATAATATAGTAAGGTGAGACTGGCTACCTGCACTGGTATTTATGTCCTTGTCTCAGTTTTAGTCACATAGTATGTGACCTTTGCTTTTCTGTACATGTATGTGTGGGTGGGAAAATGAAGAAACGGGAGGCGCCCCCATCATCCAGCTAGTTCTTAGTCTATCTTTCGGAATGCAAAGAACAAGCTCTTAAGCTTGCACTTGGTAACAATAAAGCTCAAAGAACATTTATACAGACAGATTTTTTTTCCCTTTCTGGGCATCTCCTTACAGTGTCTTTGTAAATAGTCCTGTCAACATCTGCTTGGTTGACAGTTCCAGTCAAGTTCCACCACTGTATAAAACCTAAATACCAGCATCACATAGTTTCTGCCATTTTAAAAAAGTATTTGCCTCAGTGACCCTTGTTAGAAGTCTCACGAAATCTATATGACACATAAACACTCCATCCAAATCGAAATCAATACAAACAAATGAATATGAAGTATTCATGTTCTGGGCATGATCCAGCTTTTCAGCAATACAGGGGCTAGCTGTAGAAATCCACCTAAATACCTCCTTATTGTTCTTGATGTCCTCTCAAAAATTGAAAAGAGAAGCTCCAAGCTGATCAGAAAGCTAAGCAAGCTCAACACTGTTTAAACTGCATATATGAGAATAACCCCAATAGGTAAGCTATTTCCCCGGGGATAATATTCCCAAGTGCGTGGTATTGGTGATTTTTTAATAGAAAAGTACAATGCTATGTTGACCTTCCTCAGCTGTACAAAGCAGCTTTATATGGTCTATTTCAAGTGCAACAAGCAGGTTAGAATCCTTGCATAATTGTTTCAGCAAAACTTGAAGGTGGATGTTACTGAGAAATATTCCAAACTGTACCCTGCCTTCACTTCATGAAGAGGAAAAAAATAATTAGTGTATTCACTTATTTGAAGTGATCTTGGAATATACCCAGTGGCCATTGTAAAAAGATGGTGAATCTTTTTTTACCTCTGAAAAGACTCATCATTAGATATTCCTGAGACAGATGTCTAAATTACCTTTGTCCACACTTCTTACAACAGTTGATAAGAAATCACAGGGTTGACAACATAGACGTTTTTGTTATTATTGAGTGGTGCTCACACCAAGGCCTTTTCTGCTTTTGTACTGCCACACTGGCAAGGAAGTTGGGGGTGCATGGGAGGCTGGGAGGAGACACAGCTGGGGCAGGGGACCCAAACTGACCAAATGGATATTCCATACCATATGACATCATGCTCAGTATATAAAGTGGGAAGAAGGAGGAAAGGGGGAACATTTGGAGTGATGGCATCCATCTTCCCAAGTAAACATTATACATGATAGCGCTCTGCTCTCCTGGAGATAGCTGAACACCTGCCCGCCCACAAGAAGCAGTGAATTAATTCCTTGTTTTGCTTTGCTTGTGTGCAAGGCTTTTGCTTTCTCTATCAAGCTGTCTTTATCTCAACCCACGAGTTTTCTGGCTTTTACCCTTCCGATTCTCTCCCCAAGCCCCCTGGTGGAGTGAGCGAGCAGCTGCGTGGGGCTTGGGGGCTGGCTAGGGTTAAACCACGACACATTGTTTTTCATAAAGCCTGTGAAAATGTTATACTGCAGAATTCTCTTCCTGCTCAATTTGACTTATAATCTCCTGGAAGAGTCAACAGTCACGACAGAATTGACATACACAGTTTTGCAAGCCTGATTTTGGTAGTAAAGCACGCAGAGGAAGGGAAGGAAGAAGGAAAGACGTGAATTTTACTCCGTTTAGAAACAAAATTGTCGTTTCCCCGAGCTAGGTACACATTTTGTTTGGTAATTTCTACGTGTAGGTGCAACAATTCCAGGTTAATAAAACACTGGAGAATGCGGGCATCGATCCCGCTACCTCTCGCATGCTAAGCGAGCGCTCTACCATTTGAGCTAATTCCCCGCCCCGTGAGGAGAATTGGGAGCACAGGGCCCTGATCTTCAGCGCGAATCTGAAACTGCTGTTCCAGGGGTACAACGCAGTTTTCTCTCTTGCTCTGGCCTCTCTATTCACAAACGAAAACACATTCAACGCCGATTCCAAAACAAGTGTCAAATAATAAGTTTGCAATGATTCATTTAGCATTTCCAAATCCACTAGTAAGAAACCAAGGCAAAGCACGAAAGACATGTTTCCAGGTGTGTATATATTAAAAAAAAGGGGGCTTACTTGCCATTTATGAAAGATAGTACGTTCTGACATTTGGTTTTCTCGCTATGAAAGTTTGTTGTTTTTTTTTTTTAATATTCGTAGGTGAAGCGGTTTTATGCCCTCTGCAAACAAAAATACGAGTGGAGAATGCGGGCATCGATCCCGCTACCTCTCGCATGCTAAGCGAGCGCTCTACCATTTGAGCTAATTCCCCCCGTCACAACTCCCCCGACCTTGTAACTATAGACTTTAATGGCTGCAAACTGCCTTCCCCTCGCTTCTGCTTCTTTGCGAGGAGCAGTAACCCCGGGGCAGCCATTCAGAGCACCTAACCACCACTCTACCTTGAGCTTACCTATGTTTTTGCCCAAGATGACAGAAAAAGCAATTTGATAAGGCAGAGTAACGTGACGAGGCACTGCATGCTAACTTGCACGACAAACTCATGCCCTGCAGCCTTTCAGTGCCACCCAACTCGCACTAGATTTATCCTTCCACGTTGAGGGAAGTCACATCACAGACAATGCAGTGGAGCACCTTGAAGATAACACACAACTTGCATTTGCCCTGATATCCCCTAAGACCATCCAGAAAGCAAAACTCAAACCTGATTAAATTAGCTTGTATCAGTTTACATTAGTATCGAGAAAGAGATGCACTGAAGTGATCCGTGTTAAATGAAAGCATGTGGGACACAAAGCCTTCACAGCTGAAATACCCTCAGAAAATTTTTTAAATAGAATTAAGAAAGTCAGGTTATTTTCAGACATAGTAGGTAAGGAAGTTAAGAAATCAGAATGTTTTACATAAAAACTTAGGAGTAATCACAACAAATTCAAGATCACAACGTGATCTTGGCTGTGAATTACATGAAATGCACATTCTAATCACTGAAAAAAGTACTATTGCAGAGGTCTTTCCTCACCTTGATCTGATTTTGGCTTTAAATAAACTGTTTTTCTTTGAGCTGAATGGGTGAAGCTTTAGGCCTTTTCAGTGGCAGCAGAGTGACATGTGGTGGTGAAAAACAGGGAGATGCAATCTGCCATTTTCATAATGACTCAGACTGCACAGGGTAGATAAAGAAAACTTCACACAGAGCTTAACCTTGTGAAACATGATATGGGAGAGATCCCAGCCACAGGCGTGCAGTGGGCCATCAATGAGCCTAAGATATGTACACGTCTGTGAGAAGGACTGAAACTGCTTTTGCATTATTTGCTTTCCCCCTCAAGTTTACTCAAGTAAGGTAGATAAAGTCAGTAACAATACACTGCAAGAAATATTAAAAGCAAGTTTTTATTTTTTGTTGTGCAAAGACTGAAGTAAGGCAGGAGAATTCTAGGAGAATGTTTGCAGCAATACTGATTAGTTTTAATTGCACCTCTTGGCCTGAATCTAAATTGTGACAGATTTGAATTACTACCTTACTTCAGATAAGTTGTAACTAGCTGATGCTCAGTTTCATAATTTATTTTCTTCTCACTGGATGCTGTCATCCAGTAAGTTAAATTCATTAAAGAAAACCACAAGCACATGTATTGTGGGATTACTGCACAGACTTTAGTTTACTAGCAGAACTTACTCCTCTGCATTTAAACAGAGTATATCAGTGTTTCCGTGTCTTGCAGAATACACCATCTAAGGAGTCTTTCTGCTGTGCCTTTTGCAATCAGATGTCTGTCACGTATTGGCCTCATAAGCCACCAGCGTGCCTGTAGCAAATGTGGATAGAGCCTTCCCAAATCTTCGTTCGCGAAGCCCAGCCATGATGATGATCGGTGTATCCACTCTCACTGTAAACTACATTTTTGTTCTTTAAATCCAGAAAGCATTCTTTGATTTAATAACCTGGGAATAGAACTTTACCAACGTGCGTCTTACTGAAAAATCAGTTAGTATGACTAGACATTAATTTTTATATTTCTGAAATGTTCTTAGTAACCCCATGCATTTAAGATGCAATACTATTTTATTAGAATCATCAAAGTCAATATCTAAAGGTAGAAATATCTAGAATGTAGCATAGGAATATATATATTAATTCTTTCTCTCCGTAAACTGTGACAAACATGAACTTTTACACCATTGTATTTATCGTTTATGTACAGCTAGTTAGAGAATAAAGCTGGAAAGGCAACTAAAGACTTGAAAAACAATGAGAAGAAAAGTCTTATTATGCTTCAGTGACTTTTAATTGCAGACTTTCTATATTTACAGTGCAAATACAAAAAGACTTGTAAGAGATGTAAAAAAAAAATAGTTCTCTCTCCTTCCTGAATAAACACTAAGGAGGAATTGTTTAGGAAAATAAGTTGTTTTATCAAAGCAACATAGCAGAAAACGCTTCTCATATGTCAAGTGAATATTCTGACTTTTCAGCTATCAGGCTTTCCACATAAATACAGTGACTATTCAGCGTTATTAAACAAATTGACTCAAGAAGGTAGCTCTGACTGAGGCAGACAAGCCATGAATCGGCAGAAGCGAACCCGCCCAGCAGGGCCTGAACGAGGGGAATTAGCTCAAATGGTAGAGCGCTCGCTTAGCATGCGAGAGGTAGCGGGATCGATGCCCGCATTCTCCAGTGTTTTGACCGACTGCAGATTAATGGGAGTCGAAGGTTTTCTTGCACAAACTCTTCAGGTTCGTGAAAGAAAATCCTTAGCCGGTGATAAAAACCAGACCATTTCATGAGGCAAATAAATAAAAAACTGGAGAAGGAATTTCAATTAACAAACGGATTACACTTGCATGCTCCCTGAAAAACAATTCCTTCGCAGAAGTGTCTAATACTGAAGTTGTTCTTCTGCAGTATAGCATAGAACCTCAATAACGTCTGTCCCTTATGATTACATTGAGCTTTAATGTGAACTTTTTTTATTAGTAATATTTTTTTAATAATACGAAAAGTTAGTGGAATTGTCCATGAGAAGATGCAGTGTCTATAATCACCTCTACAATCCTCAGCTCGCCATAGAATTACTCTCTCTACAGCAACCTTGCACCCCCTGCAGCTAGGATGGGCAGGGAACACTTGCTCCTAATCGCAGTTCCAAGGGACATTCAGTCTCACTCAATTTCTTCCCCAAGCCATGATAAGAAACTAATTTGCACTTAAAAAAAAGCTTAACTCTGATCAGCGTAAACAAATTTATTTCATACTGTGCATATGCTTCTTAAAATTGATTCATTCTAATCCTCACAAAACTACTAAAGGAAAATACGTTTAAATTTAAAATAGCCTCACAATATAAGGTGGTATAAACAGTGAATATTATCACCAAAAATCATAAGGAACAGTCATACGTCAGCTTATTTCCGTTTCATTCTTTAAAACCCACTAACAGGCATTTATTTCTTTTTTTGTGCTAGAAGATACTCTAATTTTCGATGAAATAGAAGTTTACAAGCCTCTCTTTTCCAAAGCAGAAAAGAAAATACCGACTGGTAATTGGAGAAATGCTCGCAGTACCGATGAAAAGTAAGACCGGAGAGACGAAAAACTGGAGAATGCGGGCATCGATCCCGCTACCTCTCGCATGCTAAGCGAGCGCTCTACCATTTGAGCTAATTCCCCGGGTGACTACGGGGGCTTTTTACTGACAATTCGTACTTTCACTTTTCCCACTGACGGGCTACCACCACAAAACATTCCGGCATTTGAACCGCTGTCTCAAGCACAAAGAAAACCTTCCCCCCAAAATCACAGTAGCTGGGCAGTCAGAGCCCCTCTAATCCCCTGCTGAAGTTCCTGGTAGGCAATAACAGAACCCAACCTTCCAGTGAAACGCAGAAACAGTTAAGTCTCCCTTAAAGCGCACTGCTTTTGACAGCCTTAATGGGAATTTCGGCTAACGTGAAATCTGGACTCCTTGAAGTAACAGCATGTGAGCTGCATCTGGATAACATACAGTCTGTGTTTCCAGGCAATTGCAGACTTACGTTCGCACCAAACAATAATTGCTGCTAAGAGAAATCTGGATATATTTAAATAGTGTATTTTCAAAACAGATTTTTCCTAGGTGGAAGACAATCAGCTAAGTGATTTTACCCATCTCCACATTTTACAATATTATATATGTATGACAGAATAGGTAGAGAGTTCTTCCAGTTCTTTCTCTTCTGGCAATAGAGTCTGGGCTCATATTATAAAAAGGAGATAAGAAAAAAAAAAAAGCACCCAGGCAAATAGAACCCTGGGAAACAAAGAAATAGTTCACATTATTTATTTACATCTCTTAGAAATTTTTACATTGTGACTTTATCACCAGATAGACATGCACACATACATATAAAAATCAAGAATACGCAATTAAAATGTAAAAATAATAAAGCATTACTATAATGAAAGAGCAGTGAAAACTCTGTTCAAAGTTTTGATTTCAGCAAAAAAGGAAGACAAAGTTGTGAAATTTTACTACACTTACAGAATTAAATAATTGGCCTTTCTGGAAAAAAAGAGTACCTGAAATTAAATTACAGAAACAACTCTTGGTTTGCCCAAGATCCTTTAAGACATGTGAATCACACTGACATACAAAATTTTTCAAGTCTTTCCTCTCCAAGGACTTAGTGATTTCAGACAGCACAACGACCAAATTTCAAACTTTGGTCTAACCCTAAAGCCCTGGACCTAAAGTCCTGTACTGACTCTCGCATTAACAAAACTCCAATATCTCGCTATCTGCTCCCTCACTCTGATTGAAAGAGCTGGCTTTGGGAAAAAAATGTTTCTCACTCTCCTATTAAAGCATCTGTGGAAAGAAGCATCTGAAATTAATTTACAGGAAACAGTTCTTACAGCTGGCATTGTTCTACAGATACCACTGACATTTAAAGAAATGGCTGACCCAAATCCCCATAAGTCAGTACATCTGGCAAAGTAAGGAAGCTCACTGCTACTTCTACTCTAGGATGTCTCACACGCCCAGTAGGATTTTGTGCCCAGGGCTCCAAAATATTCAGCAGTTCCTTTGCTTAGTCATACAGTAACTAGAAACACAGCACTTAAGACACTATGGTGCTCTGGAATGTTTTCATCATAACTAAATCCCACTTTCAGAAGTGACTCAGAGTTATGCCATGGTTTGGCACTATACATTTCAGTACACTACAGCTGTAGCTGTAAATGAGTTGACTTGATACCTAAAAATTCCACTCAATATTTTACCTTGTTTTAGCCATAATACCTTCTGCTCTCAGTATGACTGACAAAACTAAGTACTCTAAAATCACTCACAGACAAAAATCACTACTTTTCTCCATTAGGAATATGTACCTCTTTGCTATAACTGTTTCAAAGCAGTTGAAAAAAAATACCACAAACAAACAAAACCAACAAAACCATCAAACCCAAACAACTATAATCCTCAAGTTCTTAATTTGTGCTTGGTCATTTTTTTTTTCTAATTTTTTCTTAGTATTCCTTCTGAACAAAACGAACCTAAGGCTTAAAAACACCTATGTTGTAAAACAATTACAAGATCTTATACACCACCATACAGCCATTTTAGAACTAGAACAGGGAAACGAGACCCGTCAGTAGAAGAGCTGCATTCACTGATAAGGATACATGCTTACAATGTACTCAAAACGCAAGTATAGCACAAAAACATCACAACCAAGTTTAAGATAGCACCCACTTAAACAAGTTCTTCAATCCATATTACCGTCTGATTTGATTCTTCCACTTCGCACTTAGGCTCAGTGTTATACTCTGAGAGAACTCTGGATGAGCAGTAGCAGAAGAGAAAGAAAACAACAGCTATTTAATTTTTACTAATGCAATGTAGGACTAGTGTGGTTGCAGCTGTAGAGAGCCACTGAAGACGAGCTGGAGCCTGAGTCATGGCAGCGCAGCACAGGAGCGGTAAGAACCCCACAAGAACCCACAAAACCACCCCCTCTGCTGAGAAGCAGCACTGCCCACTGCACCTCCTCCTTCAAGCAAGCACCCCCATGACTGCAAAACTGGATTTCATGAGACCCACTTAACCATCACGACCAGAAAGCCCCCGAGTAAAAAGACTGCGCACAAACCTCCTCTGCCTGCTCTGTCTTTCGATGGTCTCAGCCTGGACTTACTCAGGGTCACAAGAACCCCAGCAGAGACATCCTGCCTGTTCCCACATTCCCACTCCCTCAGGACCCAGCCTTTGCTCCGCCCTTCCCAGGCACCAAGAACACCCTGTCCTGTTCCAGAACTTTCTATAGATGCACATGCTTCCACCCACTCCCGGGTGGAACTGACTCCCCCCGGGCAGCTGCTGCCCTCTTTTTTTTTTTCCTTTACAGATGGTATGGCGAACAGGTTGTGCTGGGAGGTTTGTCATCGTGTGAATAGGGAAATGCTGTAGCTGTGTCTCCTCCTAATGCTTGAGGCAGTTGTGGGGATGGCAGGTAAGTCTTCAAAAGAAAAGCCACCAACCTGTGGGAGAAGGTAATGTTGGAAAGAGTGTATTTTTATCCTAATTCTTCCCAATGTGCTGGTGGTAAGTTTGCAGGAATAACAGCCAAGTGTGTATGCCTTTACATGAACCTAAATGTTTTTTTCATAATGTAAATTCATAATTGGGTTTATGCTCATGGATTTTCCTAGGCATTGCTTTGAGGGTGGAGGCTGGAAAACATAATTGAAAAAAAATGTATATCAATATGAATTTAATTCTTATCTTCCAACCACATTCCTGGTAGTTTCTAACACTTGAGAGCATGACTTCTAAATAATTCTGATATGTAATATCTTTCTTTGTCACTTCCCTTTTTTTCTTAAGGAGATTATAAAACATAAGGGTTGTTTGCAAATGTAGAAGCTATTTCTGTCTTTTAAAAAAATCTTGGCCTCTGAACCTTTGACACCAAACATCAGGTTAACTACTAGGAAGAAAAAGCAGTTTTATTAGTAGATGGGAAAGCCCACCTTTGCTTTACCCAGCCAGCAGGCTTGGTGAAACTGGGTAGGCTAAGATGCTCCAGCTTACACCCTTCTTCCTTAGCTCCTTGCAGTCTCTGAAGTTTTGGAAATAACACATCTCCTATGCATTTGTAACCTTGTTATTTTTGCATATTGCTACATATTTTTCCTGAAAAAGTAAAACAAGGAAACCCCAGGAATTCATAGATTTCTTTTAGCATTAGCTGAGCTACTTTTATGTAGCTTATGAATGCTTCTCTTGCTAAAAGTTGTTAATAAAATTACAGCTACCTCAATACTTCTCAAATGAATAAAAAGTTACAGAAGAATGTTAATGGTGTTAGACAACCTAAAACAAAATCCAATGCACACTCTTGAGTTGCTTACCAGTTATTTAGGATTATAGCAGTATTTGAGTTGATAGTAGCCATCTCTTAACACCTTCCCACAAGGAAAGCTTTATGTTCTCTGAAGGTAAAGACAAAAATAAGGTGAGGGGTTTTTTAAAAAATCCCTGTACTCAACCAGGAAGTTACTCAGGAGTGCCTGGTCTAAATAGGTTCCTTGTCATCACTGCTAAAAATGATTGATGTTTACCATGGAATAATGAGTGTTGATTAGCTAACTAGCTTTAAAGTCCTAGAGATGATCAAGTATGCAGGTGCTTTTAGGTCCTGATGAGCATCCACATCAGGTGGTTGATACTGCATAAATAAGATCACGTGAAAAAAAAAGTGCTTTACTTCAGTTGGATTTTGTATCACAGTTTTCCACCTAGTGTTTTCAACAGAAAACCTGCTGAAGTGCCTGAGTATGTTCAAGTAGCTGCCATAGAAAATTGAATTTGCTGTTTACATGGCAAAGATCACTCCTTACTACCCAAGTGTTACAACTACATCATTATCATGCTGGGTTTAATCTTTAAAACATGCTACAAACATTGAAAAACTATACACAATCAATTACATACCCCTGCCGCCAAAAAAAAATAACATCTCAGACAAGACTAGCTTTAATATTTAAAAAAAAAAGAAAAAACCCCCAACAACAAAATCTAGTATAGCTTAAACTTACAGCTGGCAATAAATCCACAGCAGTTTTATATCTGATTATTACTCTCACTAGCACTTAGAACTGAAAACTATATTTTTTCTGAATATCATTATTCCTTCTTCCCCTTCCTATTTCTTTGTGGTTGGCACTGTCAGCAAATCAGTGCTGAAGCTTGTCAAGCACCAAGTGAAAACTGCCAGATAGAGATGAGACAGTAGGTTACTTTCAGTTATTCCTCCTCTGTGTTGCCACCTGTCAAAGAATCCACCTCCAGGAACAACTGGATGGGCATGTCTAGTAGCTCCAAGCCATCCATCACATGTCAGGGCTAATGTACATAATATGATTCAGCATCACCAGAAGCCAGTAAGATGATGTAAAAACAAGCCAGGCTAGTTAGAAACTAATCCGGTGGTGATCTTACCTGCACTCATGCTCTAATTTGATTTCCCCTTAGCCTGACTTAAACTTGATGGATGAGTAACTTCTCCCATTGTGCTGTGGAGTGAGAAATGCAGCTTAATTTTGCACAGAGCCATTGTCTGTGTGCCAACACAGCACAGGAACACTCTACTCTATAAATAAACATGTTCAACCAACAGTGAGAAAGTCACCATGTGGTAGATTATGGGCTGTATAATTTGGCTGTATGTTCAAGAACACATAGGGCTTATGGAAAAGAGCAGAAAGGCGCACTGCCATGACATTTCCAGTGGAGTTTGCAAACTCTTCTCACCCTCAGAGAACCAGAGCCAGAACCAGCTCTCTTGCTTGGTACATCCCTTTGTGTTTCAAAGAGATACCTGAAAGACTTCTGTTGTTAAAATAAGTAGGGGGGAAGATGTAAAGCGGAGCTCAACCTCGGTTTGGTTGAGCTCAAAACACCTGGGTTGACCAACATGTACGTAGAAGTTGTTACAAGTGCTTTCACATAATTTTTAAATCAGTAATAGCTGTGGCCAGCAGGACTAAGAAAGTAATTGTCCCCCCTCTACTTGGCACTGGTGAGGCTGCACCTCGAGGGCTGTGTCCAGTTTTGGGCCCCTCACTACAAGAAGGACATTGAGGTGCTGGAGTATGTCCAGAGAAAGGCAACGGAGCTGGTGAAGGGTCTAGAGGATAACTCATATGAGGAGTGGCTGAGGGAGCTGGAGTTGTTTAAGCTTGGAGAAAAGGAGGTTATAGCCAAGTGGGGGTTGGTCTCTTCTCCCATACAGCTAGTGACACAATGAGACAACATA
This sequence comes from Pipra filicauda, assembly GCF_003945595.2. Taxonomy (NCBI): domain Eukaryota; kingdom Metazoa; phylum Chordata; class Aves; order Passeriformes; family Pipridae; genus Pipra; species Pipra filicauda. The sequence continues at coordinate 687,158 of NW_024104273.1, read as the reverse complement.
GCCTCTTGCTGTGCCAGAGGAGGTTCAGGTTGGACATCAGGAGGAATTTCTTCCTGGAAAGGGCTATTAAACATTAGAATGGACAGCTCAGGGAAGTCATTATCCCTGGAGGTGTTCAAGAAATGACTAGACGTGTCACTTTGTGTTGTGGTCTAATTGACATGGTGGTGTTCGGTCATAGGTTGGACTCGATGATCTCAGAGGTCTTTTCCAGCCTAATTGATTCTGTGTGATTCTATTAAGCAGCAGCAAGAAGGCTGGGGGAAGGAAGAGAACAGAGCAGGTGACGGGGGACTGTAGAATGAGAAGGGAAAGACTTTGTGGAAGGGGAGAGGGCTGTCCCGAGGAACCAGGGAAGCAGATGCAAGGAGAAGAAGCCCTGGGGGTGGTTCATGAGGTGAGCTGCAAGGGTGACGACAGAAGCTTTGGGGGCGAGGAGCGGCCCCTTCAGCCTAGGCACCACGGCTCCCTGGAGGGGGAGGCCGGGCCCCAGGGGGCTGTGGGTGCAGTTTCGTGGGGAGCCGTTCATTGTCATGTTCCCTGCCTACTATATAGGCTTTATGCTCTGTGTCAAGTCATGGGAACACGGGTGTGTTCATTTTTCAAAAAGTCAGTGTTTTAAGGCTGTTACAAGTAATGTATTAATTACAGGGAAGTGCATTTGGTGAGGTAATAACTAAGAAAAATAAGGTAATAAATAAGGAAAATACAGATGTGTTTTGTTTTCACTTGACTCTCCCACCCCAGAGAAGCCAGACACCTTCCAAAAGATGTGTGTGCATATTTATATGTACTCTTACATAAAAGATGTGTGTGTGCATATGTATATATATGCACACACACATACGTAAAAGCTTTGACTGTACAGCTCTGTTTCAATCAAGCATATATTTTTCCTATTCATTAAATGTTTCCCGAACCTGGCTTTACATGTGCATGCCCTGAAAACTGGAAAAAACATGGGTTTCATTGTTGAATTCGGAACAGTTGTTCAATAAAAGTTAGGCTTTTTTTTTCAATGACACATTTGGTTTCTTTTAAGTAACTCAATGTTTTGGAGAGCTTCTTGTATGAAAACAAAGAAATAACAAAGACTTGTGTTATAAAAGGATGAATAAGAGTATTCTGGTAGTGTAATTGCTGAAAGATGTGTCCTATGACTCCAGCTGTGAGCTGCAGTCAGTTTTTGGTGAGTGGAAAGAATGACTAAGTAAGAAACAACAAATTTATAATCAAATGTAGTTGTGTTGTGGTTTTTGGTAAGTTTAGAGTGTGTGTCTCCAAGTCCCAAAGATTTTTTTTTCAGATGGGGAATTAGCTCAAATGGTAGAGCGCTCGCTTAGCATGCGAGAGGTAGCGGGATCGATGCCCGCATTCTCCAGTGTTTTCAGTATTGATTTCCTTGTAAACTAGGTAGCAGCATTTCAAAATATTTTTCTTGTATAGTGGTGTAAAGACACATGAAAGAACTGTAATGTAGAAAAAAGTTAACATTGTTTTAAATATTTCATTTTTTCATTTCAAAATTCTATGTTTGTTCTCTTGCGTACAGGGAGAAAAAATACAATCTTTGCATGAAATAACAAAACTTACTGACGTTTTAATGTAATAATAAATGACATCAACAAATTATTGAGAAAAGTAAAGGAGACATTTTTTGATTGATATGCAAGTCTTTGGTTAATGATTTCATTCATTAGTTAACTTTAAATTTGATATTATAATTTAGTGCATACTGAACAAAATTTTGTATTCATGCTGTAAGATTCATTACTTTTGTTCTGTTTTGGTTGTGTAGGCTGCTTATTAGAAAGAGTGCGCTAGACTATTCTATAGCTCTTTTGCATCTGGTAGCAAGATTGTGTCCTTTTGTCAGAAGACCCAGGTGTGCTGTTCACCATTGGCATAGGATTGCCTAAAAAAGAAGTATTAACCCTGAAAAAATAAGCAGACAGGCATGGGGTGGCCATTTTGCTTCTTTCTGACCTTGGGCAGGTTTTATCTTAATGCAAGCAGGAACACAGGCTGGTTACATTCAGGATGACCACAGTGGGCAAGGCATGTATAGTGCTCTCCAGCAGCCCTACTGCACCTTCTCTTGATTCCAAAGAATAGAAGAAGGGTAACTTGTGGCACCTTTTTTTCTGTTCAAGGCCACAATATTTTCTACAATGATGTTATAATAGACAAGAATTTTTTAAAAAATATTGTGACTTTTTTCGGTATCCTTGCTGTTTCCACAAAAATATTGAAATAGGCTACACAAGAGAATCCCTACAATCAGCTTGTCGTGACAACGGAAGGCTCCACAGATCATTGAAATGCAGCTTTAGGAACAGTTTCAGTGTACTGGAAAAGCTTAATTATAATTCTTTTGTTGTAAATATTGAAACTCCTGCTTATTCCTGTTACAAAAAACTGGTCAAAACTAGTAACTTGATGAAAGGAAATAGAAAACAATGGAAGAACTAAAAGCTGCTGTAGATTTATAATTTTTATGTATGCACAGATAGCAACCACAGTGTTTGGGCTAAGATGAACAAAGGAAAAATGAAGGGAAGCAGAGCACTGTATGTGTAAGGATAGTAGCAAGTCCTTGTTGGTGAAGAGGTTTCAGGTTAGCTGGAGGGAAAACGTTTTGCATCCTTGTTTTTTGATCTCTACCAGAAGAATCTGTAAATGAGTTTAAGACTCTCTCTTTATAAGCTGTAAAAGAAAGAGTTAAGTGTATTTATAAAATAGGGTGCCAAGAACAGCACGTGGGTGCTGTCACTGGTTAGCGAGGTGCGCAAGGGACAGGCTTTTTTTTGCAAGAAACGCTGCTGGCTCAGGCTGTGAGTCCTCCTGGAAGTTCCTCACCACAGTGACCTCTCTGGTGACCTCTGGCACAGGTTTTGGGATGTGTCCTGTTTCAGATGCGTTTGCCTGCATGTAGCTTTGGTGAGCCTTTCCCTCCGTCCGTGTGAACGCCGACAGGGCCCTCTCAGATGCTGCCCTTCCCGAGCCTGCTGCTCCTCCCTAGCATTCTGGACCCAAACACAGAGTCAGGTTGTGGTTCCCAGGTAGGATGCTACTGGCAGCAGAAGTCGGCACTGGCTTCTGTGGTGCCCTTGGAACTTTTTCTTGTAGTTGACTTCTACAGGTGAAGAAACATTTGGCTTCATGGCTAGACATTATTGGAATTAATTTTCCACTAGTTCTTATGCTACTGAATCTTGAGTATTTTTGCCTTTGAAACTGTCACATTATTCTGAGGAACTAGATCTAATTGCCACCTCTTTAATATATTTCTCTTAGTATTTCTGTGGCTTTTTAATTTTGCCATGTATTCTTTCCTTTTCTGCCTTTTCTTTTTTTGTCGGTTTTTTTTTTTGGCTCCAAAGATTCTTCTGAATGTAAGTGCCTTGTTAGGAGCAAGCTAAAGAACAAAGTTGGGAGTGAAGCTTCACTGCTGTGTACTGAATTTCTTATTACTGGAGCCTGGAATTTGGGCTGAGGGGGAGAAGTGCGGGTGGCTGGGTGGAGATGCAGCCACAGGGGTTTGCTTCCACAGGTGTAATAGTCTGCAAGGGAGGAGACGTAGCAGAGAGAGACATGTATAGACAGGGTCTGGCGAGCGGGATACAAACGGGAGAGCAACCCTGGAAAGGTCCTGGCTGCGGCCTCCCGGGGGCAACCAGATGCAGGACGGGTCCCGGGCCGGGGGCGCGCAGTGGGTACCGGCGCCTCCCCTGCGCCCCGCCCTCTCCGCGCGCTCCCGTGCTCCGGGGATGCGGCTCGTCCTTCCTGGCGGGAAGTGACGGGGCCGCTCCGGGAGGAAGTGACGCGCGTGGCGTGCGGGCCCGGAGCGGTGTTGGGGGGGGCTCGGACAAGATGGCCGGATCCACAGGTCTGTGAGAGGGGGGGTCGGCGGGCCCGGCAGAGCGCCGCGCTGGGATCGCGCTTGGGAGGCGCCCCCGCAAGGGCCCGTGGGGGGTCTCCTTTCTCCGGGATGGAGGGGGGGGAAAGGTGCCTCCGACGGGAGAGACCCGAGTGGGGAGGAGTTTTCTTCTGACAGGGGGAAAAGGAAAGCTGCAGGGGCGCCGGGCCAGGTTATCACAGAATCACAGGATCAGCTAGGTTGGAAAAGACCTCTGAGATCATCGAGTCCAACCTGTGACCGAACACCTCCATGTCAACTAGACCATGGCACTCAGTGCCACGTCCAGCCTTTCCTTAAACACCTCCAGGGACGGTGACTCCACCACCTCCCTGGACAGACCATTCCAGTGTCTAATCTGTGAAGAAATTCCTTCTAATTCAGTTATACCCTGGGCCCGATCCCTCCCGTCGTTAGGGCGGGGACATCCTTGTGAGAGCCCGGCAAGGGGGACGAGAGATGGGAGAAAGGGCTCCGGGCTGTGTAATGAACGTCGTGAGGTGTCGGGGGAGGGAAGACTTTACCTGCCGAGAGGCAGGAATGGACGGAACGCCTGTGCGCATGGGGAATGGAGGAGATGTCGGTAGCTTGGTAAAAATGCTGTAGGAAAGAAAGATTTGTATGAAAGGTTTGTCCCGGTGTACCATTGGGTGAATATAGAAGCTGTGGTATAGCAGTATCTAAAATAAAGCATTGTCTCTTTCCCCTCTTGGTGCAAGAGAAAAGGGGTCAGGCCTGTCCGGTGTTTTGGGGCAAAGATACTTCACTTTGGTGGTTACTGCAGCATGGTGGGAAGGAGGAGTGGAGCACCTTGCTCTCTTCCCCTAGAGGGCCATTGGAGCCAAAGGGTCTCTCGTAGGCAAGTGTAAGGGCAAAGAGCTGAAAGTCATCCCAGGAAGCCCATACCAGTAACCAGGATAACATGTGCTGAGCATTTGCGTGGCGGAATATTGTGGGAGGTGATGGCAAAGAAAGGGACAAGAATATTACTTCAAGCACAATTGTACTGTTTCATTTCATGAAAACCTTGAAATACAACAATACCTTTCCCCCAGTGCTAAAACCTGAAGTCTTCAGGGCCTCATTTTCTCTGGACTGTCACCCCTGAGACTTTATAAGTAGGATTGCCAGAGCTCAGGACAAAGGAATGAATTGACCTCAACAGTCAGTCTAGGGTGAATGTTGGCCCCTAATTTATTTCTGCTGGTCCACTGGATCATTGAGGGATTGGGACTATAAGAAAATATAGAAGAAACATCTGTATGGTTCAGCTGGTCTTGGTACCTTACTGTTGGTTCTGCAAAGAAAGCTTGGGCAGATTATTTTTGTTTTCAGGGCTGGGAGTGTTTTCTCCACTTGGTAATAAGACTTTGGGGATGTGAGATTTCCAGAGTGGTATTTGTTACGGTTTGGGGCATCACTTTGGGGCATGGAGTAGCTTTTGCAACTCTGTGAATGAGCAGTCCAAAGTCATAGATATTGCCTATGATAAACTGAGCCAGAAGGGATATATTACAGAAACTTAAGGATTTGCTCATCTGTGAATTACTGCATTTTATTAATTTTTTTTTTTACTTTTTTCCTGGTGTCTTAAGTTTAAAAGCATTTTATTACTAGTTTTATTATGGAGCAACACTGAAAAACTTCAGCTAGTGTATAGGTTTGGCCTGAAATTTCCTGTAATACACCAGGAAGCAAAATTGGTTTAGGTCATGTGTATTGATTACTGGTATTTGGCATCCATTCAATCTGGCTGGTGTAAAATATAAGTCACTAAAAATTTGTACAGTGAAAGAAGCTGGTTTTGTCATACTTCAGCTCTATAAGAATAAATATTTTTTAACTGAACTTTGATAGTTTTACTGCTGTAAATGTTCTTCACAGTCTTACAAGTGTTATTTTAAAATCTGTGTACACTTACTGGGGTTGGTTTTGAATTAGCCACACTCAAAGTTTATAAAAAGTGGGAGATGTAGGAAACTCTTTATACATGTGTCTGCTCCAAACAATAAAGTGCTAGTACTGCATGTACGCATTGTTCAAGAAATTAAATTAAACTAACCCATTTTGGTAAAATGAAGTGGGCAGACCAAATTATCAATGAAACTGCTGGGAAAATTAGTCAGGGCTTCTAAAACAAAGTACTTGTTCTAGTGGAGAAAATACTGTGACTGTTTATTGGTATACTCATAGATGAGAGGTGGGAGGGATGTTTGTTTTGTTCTTTCCACACAGTATGCAAAAATTCAGATTTTTAAGACTTCACCCAGAACCGCTCTTACCAGGAAGCTGTGGAGGAGGGAAGGGAATGATTTGCCATAGACTTAACTTTGGTGTAGACTTAAAATTTTACTCTAGGTTCTCTGTGACTTTAATCTGCTCTTGCTATAAAGTTCAACTTCATCCTTCTTTATTTCAGAAAAAAAAAAAGACTGTTTTGATTGCATGAAGTCCAGGAATGAAATTCTAGCCCCAAGGAAGTCAACAGCAAAACTTTTAGTAAGATCAACTGTCTTAGTTTTATCCCAGAAATTCCTTTCCTGGGCTCGCTAGTTCTTTGAACAGTAAAAATTAAGAATTAAAAAGTTATGTGCCTTTAACAGCAGATAAAGATAGTTTGAAAATAGCTGTTCTTTAATGTGTGGTAAAGAAACTTTATATATCAATGTTATGTTGCCGTCAAATAAGTATCTTACCTGCTTTCTAAAATCACTTACAATGAGTAATTTTACACATAGATACTGCACGTACTAGAAATGGATATTTATAAGCTGTAGTTTGATCTTCTGTTATTGCAACGCCTTCTGCTTGAAGCTGGATCTGGGTTGTTTGTGCAGGTACTGCTGGAGGTCTGCTAAAACAAGTCAATTTATTAAAGAAAAGAGCAGCTATTGTTGATATAATCAGCCAGTTTCATATCAGTTAGCTGGAGATACATTCTCTTAATCTCTTTGAAAATATGAAGAGATTGAACTAGGTTCAAGTTCCGTAATTCACTAAAGCATACCATTTAAACATCTCTTGTGTCTCTTGAGAAAAAGAAACAGATAAAACCCCATAATTAAAAGGAGTTAATTCAAGAGTTAATTTCATAATTTCCATAATTTGGGTTTCACTTAATATTACCTTATGTGTATAGGATATGTGTGTATATTTGTATCTAAAATGTGAATGTTTCCTAAAAGCAGTAATTGTGCCACTAAGTGGTTAGAACTTAGGTGTGAAAAGATGAGAATTAAGGTAGCAGTGTCAAATATGTGCTGTAACTATCGGCTGCTATAGCTTTTGTCTCCTTTCCCTTCAACCAAGAGCTTCACTAGCTTGGGGGAGGGGGAATAGGGCTGAGTTAATGAAAATTCTCCTTGGTTTGCTGAAACTGTGTACTCGGGGAAGAAAAAATCGACTGATCTACGGTGAGAATTACATGTCGGATTCCTGATTTACTTCTAGTATGTAGTCACAAACAATCTTTTTTGAAAGTGTGCTTAATGTCTTTGAAGGTGTACGGCTAGATCCCAATGAAGTATTTTTTCTGTAAAATCCATACTTCTCATTTCCAGTTATTCTAATCGTTAAAGATGAATCAGTTTCTTTGTGTAACTTATGTTGCCCATGCAAAAATATATTTCCTTTTGAATTTATAGATGACTGATTCTCTGAGTAGACATGGCACAATGCACAACATCAGTGCCTTATTTTGTTTTTACTTCTGTCTGCAAACATTTAATGGTGGTGGAAGGAGTTCTAAGTGTGCATGACTACAGCAAAAGTGAGCTTAAAACTGAAGGGCTGGAAGTGGTCTTGAGTGCATTCAGTCTAATTCCCTGAATTGTGAGGCAAGGACTGAGTGTATCTTTCCTGATGATTGAGGGGTTTGTGGTTGTTGTTGGTTTTGTTTTGTTTTGAAAGCTTTCCTCCCCCTCCTCCCTGAAATCCTCTATTGAAAAATACTCCATAATATGAGATAGGGTTTTGCAATACTTTCTCTTAAATCCTTTGAAACTCTTCTCCATTCCAAATCAAGCTGATGTCTGCCTGTTCTGTGCTTGGTAGAATAGATTGATGGAACACCATACCCTGTTTAGAGACACCTACGTATTAAAGAGCCATTCAGAGGAGTAATAAAGAGATGTATACGTAAGTGGGGGCCCCCTGGTGGTCTAGTGGTTAGGATGCGGCGCTCTCACCGCCGCGGTCCGGGTTCGATTCCTGGTCAGGGGACTTCCCCGGGCAGATGGAGCTCGTCAGCCCTGTAAGGCCATCCATCTAAGCGAAGGTCACTCTAAACAAACCTACGTCCTGAGGACCTCGCTGCCACTGTCCGAGCTCGCTCGGCCCCGGCAGATGAACCTCAGGATTAAAGGGTGGACTCAGTTCAGCGCACGCTGTGTCTCACCTAAAAAACCCACTGCGCAGGCTCGAAGGGTAAAGACCTTTCCCAAATCTTCGTTCATGAAGACTGGCCATGATGATACGTAAGTGGGATGTAGAAGCAATGTTTTGAAAACTATTTTTTCCATGGAGGAGATGTGGTATAATTTAAGCTTTGTATGCAGAAAACTTGCGTGTTGAACTCTGCACAGGTGGTTTTCTCTTTTCCTCTGACCTGTTCAATGTTTGTTTCCTCCCTCTTTTTTTTCTTCCGGAGGAAATAGTTGTCTCTTTTCCCTCTAGTATGTTTTACCTTCAAGGATCCATTATTCCCTTCCCTTTTGTCTTTTATGCCTCCACCACATTGTTCATTTACCCAGTTCATTTACCCAGAACCTGTCCAAGAAGTCAGTTTAAGAGCTTTTTAGAATTTTACAGTCCTCAAAGTTTGTTCTCTGAATTTACAGTGTGAGCTCTGTAAGCACAGACTTCTTGAAGCTGTAAGTAATCAGACAAAACAAAAGAAGTAAAATACTGTGTTCTCTGAGGCAGCAAGCACTCTGTGTGGAGCATTTTTCTGTCCTGTCCTATGCACAAGGAATTGAAACTGTGATTATTTTGCGCTTAAAAACATCTTGGTAAGCCACAAATAGTTTTGATGTGCTTCGGCTGGGTTGAGAACACCTTAGGTTGCAAATGGCTTTTAAGCTATGTATAGACCATCAGTTCTTTCCAACTTTGGGGCATATATAGGCAAGGTACTCTTGTTTCTTCTCAGAGCTTTGCCTGTATCATTTTCCTGTCTTTGTTCCTGGTGTTTCATAACTCTGTCTTTAAATACAAACCCACTTACGTCTTTTTGCCACAACAGCTATGTAAGAGTCTGCTGAACAGGCAAAGCACCTTACTCCTGTGATAAAAAAGTGGCCTACTTTGTAATCTTCTATTTGTTTAAGAGCTTGTTTGAAATTCAAGGATGCTATCAGACACAGTATTGAAGCCCATTATCTAAACTCTTCTGTACAATCCTGGAAAATTTTAGCCTGGATAAAGGTACAACACACAGAGTTTCAGGAAGATATGCCTTTCAGCGACTGGAGGCAGATGGTCCAGTACTATAAATTTAAGCACGCATGAGAAGGCTTCTCATATAAGAATTAGATTTCCAAGTCTTGTGAGTAGCTGGTAGAATTGAATTACATAAATATTTGCTAGTGTTTGTGTTTTGCCTTATGGAAGATTTTTCCAGAGGCAGTGTTAAATACATGCTGTGAAACTGTTCAGCTTCATTTTGTTGACAGACCCTTCCTCCTCTCTCTCCCCCTACTCTTTTTATCTCCACTATTATCTCTTCTATCTATTATTTTTTATTTCTCTAGACTATTATCTCTTTTTTACTATAGCTTGTACTTCATCCTTACTGAAACTTAATGTAAAGTACTGCATCAGCTTTAGCTACTACAGCAAGGTTTTGTTGCCTTACTGTCTCAGCTATCCTATGGGAATCCTCAGATCATGGAAAGACAAGAATGTGCTATGCAGAAAGCATTCGAAGTAGTCTTGATTGAAGCTGTACTTGGAAGGGTTTTGCTGTATGCTATTCTGTCCAAAAGAATGTTTTTCTTTGTATTTTTCATTTGCAATACACTAACGAGATATAATTCAAACAATATTTTCAAATACTGACTGTGAAGCTGTCAGACTGGTTCTGAATAACATGAGCTTCTGTTTTACAGCCTTTTCAAGAATGTGTGATGATTTAAGTGTGCGATTTTAAACTATTTATAGTTAGCATTTTGGAATGAGTGAAACCTTCAACACTTAGAACTTCATAGTTTTAAATCCTTTATTTCAGAAGGATGAGTCGCTTCAACTAGATTAAAAAAACTGTCAAATGTCTAGATAGACTCGGTATTCCCTTTTTAAAAATTGTTGTATTAGACACTGAAACAGCACAAAGAAAAAATCACCTCCTTTCACTGCATTTGTAACTATTCATAAACTGGATAGTTAAGTGAATTTGCAGTTTGCTTGAGTAAATCAGAAACAGTTTGCCCAATACATGTAAAAGTAGTGTCCTTTATTTATGATACCAGTATAGTCTTACTAAAATGTCCAGTTTTATTCATATAACTAATAACTTTTCCAAAGAAGGAATTACAAGTTTTCTTTTTTCTCCCTGAAGTGGAATGTGTGATCATGTAAACACTAAATAATTTGAACTTTTGAGTACCACGGCATATAGAAAATAGCAGGCTGAAATATGACTCACAAAAATAATGTAGGAAAATAATGGCAGTTCTTTGTACTAAATATGTGGTGATTGGTACGTTTGCTGATTATATACATAAGTGTATGTTTATGTGTATAACTGAAAGAATAACAATGGATCATATTATTAGTTTTACGTAGATAAAATATCTTTATATTTCGGACTGTGGGTAGGTGCTGAGTCATGTTGGAGAGGACCTTCATGCAAGTCTTAGAACAACTATTTGCTGGTCAATGACTTGTAACCTGTTTCAGACAACTTTACAGCTTTGCTAAACTAAATCCCTGATGCTACTCATGTTATCTGGGTCACACATTATATTCTTAACTATTAAAGCAGACCCTGGGAAAGCCGTTTCATGAGATATTGGCCTCTCCTGGGTTCCTCTAGTCTCCCACTCCTTCTGCCCCTTTATCTGAAAAAAAAAAAGGTTTTTTGACATCATACTTTAAAAGATAGCTTAAAGAAGTCTGTATTTTAAATCCCTTTTTCTCTCTGCCAACACAGTGTCAGGTTTAAGATGAAACTTTCAAAAATTGAGCCTATTTGCTGTTTTACATTTCCTTTAACCTTTTTTGCCATTAGATGGCTTTGTGCTTTTAATAGTGGGGTAATTTGTATTAAACAAGTTTGGAGTTTAGCCTGTGCATTTCCAACCTTCACCAGAACAGCCTTGATGTCAATTCATGAGTTATTTTGTGACTTTAACTGTTTAATACCTGTGTGGTTTTTCTTATAGTTAGACACCACTGGACATGCAGTGTGTGAGTGATCTTATTTATAACAATGGTCTTATTTATAGCAAAAAACTTGCACTTAGATGTAATATAGACTGATGCCACATAGAATGAATGCCACTAATATTAGTGCAGATATTTAAAATTACTTTTAAGCAATTTATACTGATTATCTTTGGGGACTACAATCCCATGTAGTGGGTTTTATACTATAGTTTTCTGTTGGTGTGGTACCTTTTTTCGATAGTTTTTTTGGATGATGTATTTTAATTACTTAAAACACATAGTGTGGGAACTTCCAAAGGTTGTTTGGTTTTGGGTTTTTTTCCCCTCTCTTTTTTGCTAAGAGTTTGCTCATGCCTTCTGTTTTATAGTCTTACAACGTTTGTATCTGTAGTGGAGCGAGCTTCTTCATTAGTGTAATTTTTATGAGCTCCATTAGTCATTCCATGCCAGCAGCAGTTGTTGCATCCTTGCTAACAAAGCTGAGTTCAGTCAGGGTTTCTCTCAGATCTGGTCTATATTCTGTGTGTGCACATAGCCAGCCTTAAGTACTCTGTGCATCTGCTCACTGGTGTACAAATGATGACTCTTATGCTTATTTGCTGATGTACCTTGTGCAACTTTAGGATGTGTAGGGTACTGTTACATAAAAAAGCCAGGAGGGTGAAGAAGGCATGTGAAAGTTGGACTGCAGAAGTTGGGGATTAGAGGTTTTCAGTGAGATACGAGTCTTGGTAAGGAGAGATGGGAAAATGGGAATGGGAAAATCTTGCTGGAGTTTTTGGGAGATTGGCTCCTCCATGGTTGCTGGCCAGAAAGTGGTGCAGCTCTGATCAGGTAGGTAATGGCAGCTGCTTCTCCATCTACTGCTTTTTTCAGAAAGGTAAGGGAAAAGGGATGATAGTGGGGGAGCGGGGAAGGAGGGGAGAGAGGAGTGGCCATGAGCATGGTTAGAAGTGAATGAAAAATAAACAGATATGATGTGTTTTCCTGGGGCACAGTGACCATCTCAGGAAGCATGCTGTTCAAGGCTGCTGTCAGTAAATAATCTGATGAATTATGGGACAGAATTGGTAGAACTCAAAGTTACTAGGAGAACTTTGCTCACTTCCTTCTAGTTACTCAGGCAAGATAAAAGACGAGAGGAGTTAGGTGAAGATGCCTTGATAATGGAGCTATTTGTTTTGCTAATAGTTTCTCACACTTAAAAACATAATTAATAAAACCTAAACCTGCACAAAATTTTTCCTAAAATGTTGCACATTTGGAATGCTCACTCTGCTGGAGAAGTGTAGTTTGAAGTCTCATCAATCTTAGTGCGAAACCAGCAGCAACCGAAACACACTGAATAAACTGATGTTGCTTTTATGGTTTTGATATGCTGAGGTGTCTTACCCCAGCATCAAGATTTGTGGTTTAAGCCGTTTTAACATGTGTTTGTAAATCAGGTTCATGTTTATGACAACCCAGCTACTAATGGGTAGATCTGTAGAAATTAATTTCTTCCCTTCCCACCCCCCAGACTAAATAAATTGCCTAAATACACTTCTTTTTCTTTAATTAAATGTAAGCATTAAATTAAAAATGTAATTTTTAATTAAGAATTAAATTTGTAAAGCAAATTGCTGTTACCATCTCTCCATTCTTGTAAGGCCATCCATCATTTTATACTGTGTTCTTTATTTTGTGAGTGCAGCTGATAAGATGTATGTGAAAGGTAAATGAGATAACTGGATACTGTGGTAGTTTGGTCTAGGCCTTCCTTGGTGACCAGTTTGTAACCAAGGAAGGGTCCAGATTTACCCAGTATTCCCTACGATTTTTACGTAAGCCAGGCTATAAGAAGAAAGGAGGAAAGGCCTTCGCTCTCTTTCCTTCCGGCAGCTTGGAGGTGCAGGTTCCCTGCTGTTGAGTTGCCGTGCTGGGGAGCGAGGCCTGGTAAGGCCTTGCCGACCTTGGGAGGCGGAGGTTGCCGGCGATTGTTCCAGAGTGACTCTCCGTTGTCCCAAGGAGAGTAGTAATATAGTTTTTTGCCAATTCTTTTAGTTGCTAGATATTGGACTACTAATTGGGAGATATATATATATATATATATATATATTTTATTTTGGTTTTGTTCCTTTTCCCTTCCCCCTTCCATTTCCCTTGTGAAATTGTATATATATTTCAATTGTATATAACTGTAACATAAGTGTAAATATATTTATATATATTGCTTTAGCTGTCTCTCTCTCGTTTCGGTTTTCTTGGTTGTTTTTCTCCCTCTTCTCCCTGAGGTTTGCGGGGGGGGAGACAACTTCTTGTGGTAAGGTTTGGAGACTTGGCAGGGAGCCAGCTTCAAACCATATCAATACCACAAGTTGCTTTTGAGGTGAGCTCAGTCATGAAAGTGGGAGCTGACAGGTAGTGGACCATATGTGTGCTTACAGACTTTTCATTCAGAGTTGATATTCTGCCTTCCCCTAATTGTACAAGTATAAAGTAAGTTCTGTTTTCCTTTGAAGACCTGTTCTATATTTGGCAGCTCAGCTCAAAGTGTGAGGTGGAGCATCTTAGGTTCCATTAAGTGCAAATTTTAACACAGTGCAACTAAAACTACTACTGAAACATGCAAATATCATTCTGTTTAGAATTTATAATTTTCAATTATTATTGCTAGTAGATAAGTAATAGTGTCTCAATATTATGAATGTGCATTTGAAATGGAAAGCAAGGTGAAAAAAATCTGATTCTGTAAATCTGTTTTGTCTTTACTGTTTGTTTTTTTAACACTAGTGTTTTTGCCTTACCCTAAAGAAATAAATATCCCTATATCCCTTCAACCCTTTTCCCCTCCACCAAAACATGAATGCAGCTTTGCAGTAAATGACCAAGACTTCTACTGTATTAACATAGTTTCTCATTAGCTGCCTTCTTAATATAAGGCATAAGAATGTTTCTGGCTGTGGCTAGACTCAAATATAAAGGAAATTCCTATGAAAGTTATTTTCATGCTGCCTAACTTTATTTCTGGACTGTGTCTGTTAAGAAAGATACTTACAAATGTAAGATTTCACTTAAGTGAAATAAATAGAAATTATCACCAGTGTGATTCTAAAAATGATTAATACTTTGGTTAGCTTTAACCAAAAATTAGCTTTTAAGATGAAGGCCTTCACACTGCTCTGGCTCTTTCTTGGCTCATGCTGGGAAATGTTTCTTAGGAAGTAACATATCTTCGTATGAAAAAACCAGAACCCAAAAACTGATGAAATGCATACTTAAACTTCAAGGTAGTTCCTAGATTCTCACATCTTCCTTGAAGTTCTTTCAGCCTGGGTGCTTTCAGTTTATTTAATTTCAAATATTATAAAAGGAAAAAGAAGTTACTGGGCTGCTACATAGTCATGTTTTTTATATATGTATGTATATGTTTTAGTCCTGCAAAGAAGTGCAATAGCCCATTCAGTTCTTACCAGTCCTGTCGAGTACAGGTGATTTCTTTAAGTCTTGCAAGATGGCAGTTTTCTTATGGTCAGTGTTGCAGCAAAACTGGCTATAAATTACAATGAACATTCAACTCATTGAATAAATGCCTGTGTGCTCTATAGTGTTCACTGATGTACATCTGTTTACTTGAGCTGTGAAAACTTACCTGCTACTCATCTCTTATTAATTCTTCACATTAGCTGTCTCGTTTGTTCCTTCCTCTTAGGATGAATAATTTCTTTTTACATGGAAACGAATTTTTATCTGATTATGTCAGAGTTGTTTTTCTTCTTGAACTTCTATTCCTAGGAGACTTCCACAAGTAAGCATAGTTAGGTTGGTCTTCATGATTCTGCAGATCTGAACTGGTGTTGCTTACAGCTTTGCCAGTTGCAGACAGTAATGACACTGTTCAATTGATCTGATGTAGTGCATACTTCAGACACTAGCAAAATGGAGAAGAAAGCATCCAAGATCGTTGTTGGTTTTGAAGGATTGCCCAGGATCAGTTTTGGTAGCACAAAGGGGTCTCTGTAATCTCTTTTCTTTTTATATCATCTGTCAGTACGGAGTGGCTTTAAGTCCTTCTGTTTTCGTTGGTAGAAATGCATCTATTTGGTTTTATGTGTCAAAATCAATGTTATCTGAATGTTCTTTGGAAAAAATTATACTTGCATTATAGGGATATTTCATCCATACATGCTAGAATTGATTAGTATCTTATTCACGATCCTGATTGATGCGCATGGACCACGTGTTGCTGCTAAATACCTTCATTTTACCAAAGATATTTAAGATAACATAGTATAGGACTTCCCCAATTTAAACTCAAAACTGTTAATGCAGAATATTCTGTTGCTTGAATTTCATTGCTTTGGGACACATTTGCTGAAGGAAAGTAGAGAAAAATAGCGTACAGTAAATGCAGCTTTATGAATACGACCAATATACAGGATTATGACTTTGAATTTTACTGAAATGTATTGAAACTTTCTTGGAAAGCAGTTCAAGGAAGTGGGGTGTGCCTGTAATTCTGAGAAAGCAGAAGTTTCAATTAACAGAAATATCAAGATGTATCAAACTCATATAATGACGACAGCTTTTTCAGTGCAAGTTCACTGTATATTTGGTAGTGCATGGTTGGGTTGATTCCAGATGCAGCAGCAATGTGTTGAATGGATGTTTTTGTAGTTAATGGAAAAAATGTATTGCTTTTAATTGGAAATGTCTATTTACCTTGAACAAGAATCATGTTGTTGTCTTGGTTATTGGAAACAGTGCTTTACTATGTGTGTAGTAACATACTTGATTTAAAACTACAGCAATGACAACAACAAAGTTCACTATTGAATTGCTGCATTCTGCTACTAATACCAGCAGTGGAGTTCTTTTGAAGACTAAACTCCCATGTGCAGCTTGGTTAATAGGCAAGTTACTAGAAATATTTCAGGGTTTTGGAGTCTGATTACTGTGATCAACCTCAGATAAATTGCAATGTCATTACACTACACCTGGTACTACTTCTTGATAGGATGTTCCTGATAGTAAGAAGCTTTTTTTAGTGTATTCACAGAACACTTTACTAGGCAAAAGAGTATGTGATGTAACTGATGAAATAAAAATATAGATCAAGTTTTTTATAAAGGTGGGTTTTTTTTTTTCCTAGAGAAGGATGTCTTTCAAAAATTTATTTTCACAGAAATATCTTTTGCAACCATAATAGAATATGTTAGTATGTTACATGCCCGGGGCCCTCTTTCCTCTCTTTGTGTATTGCTCATTTCAGGACCTGTTTAAGGCTTTGGTTTTATGTTCTTTTTGTGGGTGTGTGGTGTGGTGGTGTTGTTAGTACAATATTTCATTTTCTTGCTTTATTTTGTCCAGAGCAAGATGAATTGTTCAGAGGCTGAAAGGAACCTGTTATTCTCTCTGTTTCTCTTTGTGATTTTTTTCTTCCTCCCCCTGCCCCAGGAGATAAAATATTATGGCTTAGGATTTGCAAGGCTGACATCCTTCCCCCGTTTCCCTACCCTTAAGAAATACTTTTTGCCAGCCTGAAACTGATAAATGGGGTTTGAGAGTTTTTCTCTTTGTTACCAAGCTAGATATACATTTTCACTTTCTGTTAGCTGGAAGACAGTGGGCAAGAGCTAACTCATATTCAAAACTGTTCACACTACAGTCTTTTCCTGACATAGCTATCTCAATCAGGACGAATAGCATCCCTGACAGTATCCTAGCTGTGTTAACATATAATTTCCTGATATAGCTTGCTCTTGCATCTGTATTAGGATTTGTTTTTATAGCTGTCTTGGGGAGTGTTGGTAGTATGGAGTATGCTGATTTAACTATGATGAAAGAGTCCTGGTACTGATGTAATTTTCAGGAGTGATTGAAGACAAGAGCTAAGGGAGATTTTAAGATAAACTGAATGTTGGTATGGATATTGTAATAGACAGTTATTCTAAAAAAATAGATTTGGTTGTAACAGAAGACCTCTCACTTTAGGCTGTGACCCAGTCTATGAATAATGAGGGTTATTGTTCCCTTTTATAAGCTGCTGGGAGAAGAGTGTAGGTTATCCCACTCCTGCCTGTTACACAGCAAGGAATCATTTGATGTGTGGGGAGCTCGGACTCTCGACTGTATTTGAAGGAGTGTGTCCATGTGAATTGTTTAAAAATGTGATTAGCATATCCAGTGTGTTCTGTCAGATTTGACATAAGTGCGATTGTGTGTTCTGTCTTGATGCTGATTAAGTCTCTGTACTAATGGGTGATGTGACATTACCAACTGTGGAACTGTGGCCTGACATACTAGCAAGAACAGGTCGGTTCAGGCAGTTCACCTTTATTGCTCCAGTGAAAGTTCTTGGTCCTGCTAATGGATACTAAAGATTCCTTTTTTTTTTGTCCTGATTTTTTTTTTCCCCAGTTATACAGATTCTGGATAAAAGCAGAACTCTAACTTCTTTTCTGACTTGAGCTTTGTGATAATGTATTTCCTGCTTCTATTAATTTGGTAGTTTACAATGTAATGTCTGAAGTAGCTCCATATGTATGAAAATAGGCTCTCATGCTTAAATTAAGGTCTTTATTTACCTTTATTGCATTTATTCTCTTCTTACGGGTCCAAAATATTAAATTAACTGATAATTTCATGGAGTTCTAAAGGGTACCAGTTTCTATAGTCCAGTTTCATGATTAAATGTTTAAATTAAAAACCATTGGTATAGGTAAGCGTGAGTGAATGTTGTTTGTTTTGTTTGTGTAAGTGAAATATGTTTACTTCAACTGTTTGTGAAAATTTGGTAAAAGTTGTTTGACAGTTCCTGAGACAATCTGGGGGCAGGTGAGTCAGGAGGTTATTTGTCAGTGAAATCCACAGTGAGGTGAGCTTTGCAGATAAAGGGAAGGAAGGCTAGGGGCGTGTTGCTTTTTTTTGTTTCCTCATCTGGATGAGCCCGTCTGTATTTTCAAATGGAGAGCTTTAGTCTGTCATTGCAAATAGCTGTGCTAGAAGCAGTGCTGGATTAGAGACAAAACTGCAAGTTGTGTATGCACCGTTGACTCAAATGTAGTAGTTACTCAAATGTGTAACTTTCTGAAAGAGAACCTTTTTGAACATATCTTTGGTCCAGTTATAGTTGAGAACTAAGATTCTTTTTTCTGGGAGTTTTTTAGTGAGTTGGAATCTCATTAGGGTGATATGTTTTGTTATTGTTGATGGGGCTTTTTTTGGTGTATTTTTTTAACACTAGATGGTTTTACTCTTATTTTTAACTTCAGAACAGTGTTTTACTACCTAGTTTAAGCACTGATAAGAATGTTAGTTTGAGGAGCCTGGCACTTGCTCTAAGATGTTTGTCTCTTTTCAGTTAGATCTAAATTGTTTTCTGGAGATGCTCTGGAGATTTCCCAAGTCCTTCCCTTCTCCCCTTGGGCAATTAGAGGAACTAGTGAGCACAGATAGTGTAGTGGAAAAAATGTGATTAACACAGGTCAGTTAACCATAAGGGGTTCTTATTTTCTTGTAAGTGTCATCTCCTACAGTTTGGTATGTTGAGTACAATTTTATGGAACAACTGACTCAGTCCAGTGGCTTTTTGTCACAAAGAGCTTCTTCATCCCCACACCCATGGTGTTGCAAAGGATGGCACTGAGGAGACACAGCAGTCAGCTCTGATATTAGTTGATCTTTCTTCCTGAGTCAATTCCATTGATTAACTGGCTGGATTTGATTTTTGCCTGAAGGAAAAACAGCTTTTTGCTAAATTAGTGTGACAATTTGGCTAATAGAGGAGTCTGGTTAGTGCAAGAACAACAGAGTTCTGAGAGAAGGCATGGAACCTCCAGGCAATGAGCAGTTGGGTCCTCTCAGCTGTACTGAAAGGTGATAACAGGTGATCAGAAAGAAATTGTTTGGTACCATCTTTTATGTGGTTTTTAAAGAGCTAAACTGTAAATCAGAAGTTCTGCAGTCTGAGCAGCCACTGGAGAAGTTTAAGGTAATGATTGGATGCTAAAGTACATGGGGTTTTGGGGCAGGGGTTGTTGTGGGTGTTTTTTGAGGTTCCACATACCAATCAGGAGCTGTTCAGTCATGTGATGCAAAACAAGAAGTTTAGTAGAATTTTATCATGCTGGCAGACTCAACTCTAGAGAATTTGTGAATCTGGAGCAGAAGTAAAAACTTTGTGCTTTATAGTGTGATAGAAGCATGATTCTCAGTTCTCATCTCTGATCTGAATTAGATACGTAAGTGTACAGACATAACGTTAATGAGAAGTCAGGATGGGACCAGAGGAATGGGCAAATGAATTTAAATGAAGCTTTTTAAAAGGATCTGTGTCAAAGTATTGAGAAGTGATCTGCTCCTTGATGTACTGTGCTAGTGCTTGCAGGTAGTAGAACGTGAGCTGTTATCTGTAAAAATAAGCTTCTATATATTTTTACATTGAGGTTGTCTGAGTTTTTGCTGCCATGACTGCACTTTAATGCTAGTACTTGACAGATCTCTCAGTGAGCTGGGCTGATTTGTTAAGCTGTTAGAAAACTAACCACAATGTATAATTTTCTGCTCAGTTAGCAAGCAGAAGTAGCTCATTATGGGCTCAAATGAGTGGCAACACCAAAGCAGGAAGGTGAGGCCATACGTGAATGACTTAATTTCCTTGCACTGTCCTGACAATGTACTCTTAATGCTTTCTGATGGGAATTTGGAGAACTTGGAGACAATAGTTTCTGAAATTTTTAGGAGCATCTCCCCAGTCTGTGTTACTAAAAAAAAAAAAAAAAAAAAAAGTTTTAAACATAATAGAAGAGAAATCATAGTTAAGCAAGATAAGCTATTTGAATAGCTGCTGAAAGGTATGTGTATCTGTCCTGGTCCATATACTGCATATTGACTAAATAATGTATACTCTTGCTCTTAGTTTTTTTTCTTAGAGACTGCTTGGAATACAGAGTAGGTAATGTAGAACCTGAAATCCCAGTGACTGAATAGTGGATATGAAAAACAGTTTTCTTTGACCTCCATCTTTTTCAAACTTGCTAACAACATTGCGTGTGCCCAGGCTTAAGTTTTAGTTTTATAGAGCACCTGGATTCTTCCAGTACTAGAAAAGATCTCTAGAAAAAATCATGGAAAGAACTTCAGCTGTAAGTAGCTGTAAGAAAGATTACAGAGCTATAAGCAACTATGAGAAAATGGAAGTCTTATCGTATTATAATATGGCTACTACCTCATTGTGCGTATTTTATTTGAAAGTGAAAGCATTCCATGATTGCATGCACAATTAGCTTTTTTCCCTACATCAGTGCTGAAGTACCATTTTAGCTTCTGTGATGTAAAGCAATTAAGCATCCAGTTGTTTAACACCGATTAGTATCTGCCTGTTTTCATGTATAATAATAAAAATCCAGTAACTATAGTTTGGTGAGTATATTAGTTTTCTCTCTTTTAAGGCAGTACATCTTCATATTCTTTTGTGAATGTGTCATTATCTCTCTCTAACAACTTAATCAATGTTTCTGTGCTTATTTTTTTTCCTCTGGTAAGTGACAATATTAATCACTAGATTAAAAAAGGCTTGATTTTCAGTTTGTTTGCAGATATTAGAGTGTTTTGTTGGGTTTTTAAAAATAGCTCCAGTGAAAATGTTTCAATCTTTCTCTTACAGTTTACATTTATTAAGATAATCTGTGTTAAATGCTGCATTCTGTAATTACTTTTTGAGTAGAATTGCCATATCAATTTTATGTGGATTCTAGTTGATTAGAACTTGACAGACAGTGAATTGATTTTGAAATGTGCTGTTTCTAAATGGTACTGTGCTTGGGAAAGAAGATCTGAATTAAGCCATCTAAAGAAAGCTCTTAAACTAAAGAAAGCTCTCTTATTTTCTCTTTTATGGCTTATATTGGTAGTAACTACCTTCCAGTGAAGCAGTTAGTTGCTTCAAAGCAATCGGAGTGCTAAATGAACTCATGCAGGCAGTATTTGTTTGACTTTGAAAGTATATTCAGCAGTTGCCGTTGTGTAATATATAAAAGCAATGAAATTGTTTCCTTTTTCCTTAATGTGAGGAGAATTACATTTTCCCCTTTTCTCCAGTTAAAGTACCTCGTAATTTTCGCTTGTTGGAAGAACTTGAAGAAGGGCAGAAGGGAGTAGGTGATGGTACAGTAAGCTGGGGCCTTGAAGATGATGAAGATATGACACTCACCAGATGGACAGGAATGATTATTGGGCCGCCAAGGGTAAGTGTGATGAATTAATAAGTTTGTAGGCAATACAAAATGCAAAAAAATGTTACTTTTCTACACCATAAAGGAATTAGTTGAAATTCAATGTATGAAATTGTAGAAATGCTATATATTCCTGTTAGAATTCTTCACTTTCAGGCATGTTAGTGTTTTCAGTCTAGCCTTCCCTGTTTCTGCAGCTGGCTGTAAAAGCCACTTGTGATTTGAGACTTATTTTACTGTTAGGAATATATTCATTCTGTATTTCCACTATTACTGCTCAGAAGTGTACAGCAATAATACAATAAACAGATAGCTGTCTTTCCACAGTTTGTCATATGTACCTGGTAGTTTCAATTTTATAGTAAACTGGCAATATATTTTCAACTTTTACAAGTTTTATCAAATAGTCTTTCAGTATAGCAGTGTCAGTGTTTCAGTTGTATCATGCCTAAAGACTAAGAGGCTTTTAATTACCTCTGATAGTTAAAGTATATGCACAAAGCTCAAATCCTTCTGGCCTTTGAAGTTCTGTAGAATGTCATTTAGATTGATAAAACCTGCAAGAGAAGTAAT
Source organism: Pipra filicauda (assembly GCF_003945595.2). Taxonomy (NCBI): domain Eukaryota; kingdom Metazoa; phylum Chordata; class Aves; order Passeriformes; family Pipridae; genus Pipra; species Pipra filicauda. Next base: position 665,066 of record NW_024104273.1, on the reverse strand, counting down.
CATCTCTTGTATCTGAGTATCTGCCTCATGAGATGCAAGTGGAGACTCCTTTACTTATGTGCACACTTTCTCATGAGTTACAATATGACACAAAAGTTCAATGTGTAAATGAGACTTTTAAATGACTAAGTAGCATATGTCTTGCACTGCTAGCACGACGTTACTATCTGTTGAAATAACTGTCCAGGACAAGAGCCGGGATCAGAACTTGGCCTCAGTGAAGACAGTGCCTTGCAGGATAACAGAGTTCCAGAGTTAGATTCAGTGTAATTCAAACTCCTTTTGGAAGTCAGTTCCAACTTGCAGCAGACTGTAATGAACACTTGAATAATTGTTGTGAGCTCCTAAGATTTGAGTGCATTTGGGAGAGGACAAATTTAAAGTATAAGCATAATGATTGTATGCTTTGGATGCTAACTTCTGTGGAATCAGTGTTTGAGTACATTTTGAAGAAACTTTGTAGTGTTATGGATTTGGATAAGAACTCTCAAATTTGAGCTAGCTGAAGTAGTGTCTCCCCCTCCAAAAAGCCTCCAGAACTGCCTGTGACTGGTTTCTTATTCGACCTAAGGTAGACTACTCTATATCTTTGAAGGGAGTGATTATTATAGAGCATCTCATTTGTGTTAAAAAAATAATGAACTCAACCGAGCCTGGTATGCGCTGTTAATTCTGGTCAGTTTGTATTTCTGTCATTTTATTTTTTTTATGAGAAAGAATGCATGCAGATAATATCTTGTGCCATATCAGGGACTTGCAATCTTGCTGATAGAATGACTGGCAGTATGCAGTGATTGTAGAAAGTGGAAGCCACCAGTTCCCAAGCCAGTGGTGGCATCTTGAGAGGAATTGCATATCCGCTTTTCAGTGTTTGTAAAAGATAGGTGGGTTTTTGAATTGGCTGAGTTATATAGATGGTGCAGTAAGGCAAAACACAGAGAAAGTTATTAATACTGTCCACAGCATGAACTTCTCGTAGGTGGCTTCTCTAGAGCTGTGCAAAAATTGCTTATCAGGGTTTTTTTCTTGCTTCATTTGAAAGGTGACCGGCATGGATGGAGGAGGGTAAGATTTGTTTTGGATTGAAGGAAACATTTTTCTGACCCCCAGAAAATGGGGCTTTAGGCTTTTTGGGAAGCTGGCAAGGGATGCTTGGCTCACAGTAAAACAATGACTTGATAAACTCAGCAAAATTGAGAAGCCACCTGGATACAAATAAGGGAATGAGAATGAGTGCTGTTCTTGGAATTTTTCAGAGTTTTGAGCAGTATATATATACATTTTGACCTGTTTCCACTATCCCTCTATGGGAAAGTAAATTGTTTTAGCTGAGTGAATAATGAGAATTTTTGTTAATATTTTCTTGCTGTGCTACCAGCTATGTTACCTGTAGCAGGACAAGATGACTTGTATTGGACCTTTAGCTTTTAATCATAAAATGAGAATGTTAAGGGTTGGAAGGGACCTTAAAGGTCATCTAGTCCCAGCGCCCCCTCTGCCCCCCACAATCCTACCAAGGCCTTATCCAGCCTGGCCTTGAACACTGCCAGGGTTGAGACATCCACAACCTCCCTGGGTAACCTGTTCCAGTGTCTCACCACCCTCACAGTAATGGGAAAGAATCAAAGAAAACCTTTTGTATTGCCTTGTTTCTTTCTGACTCACTTGCTGCTCAGTTTCTATGCCTTCTCAAAATTATGGTACACAGTTAGGGTGCTTTAGTTAGGGAGCTTTAGTAGTCCTATTTCCATTCTGCTTTTTAATTGACCACAGAGTGGACTGTTGTTTGGTAACTTGGCTTCGTGGTTGATACTTCTACTTGGAGTGACGGCTGGCTGATGCAGAACAGCTTAAAGATGCTGCTTTTGGAAAGTTCAGAGGCATGTTGCTGCTTTTGGTTCACGTTGGCTGTATCTGTTGTGCCAATAGAAAGACAGGTGTAGAAAGTGACTTTATCTTCCTTTTAGAGCACAGAGGCGTGTGCATCAGTGACCAGCAAAGCCACTGATCCTTGGTATGGTCTACTTGAAAAGGTTAAAAAAGATAGAACCATACCTAATTTTAATGTGACTTTCTCAAAATATACTTGCATTTAGAATTATCTGCTCTCTAGTCACTTGGGAATGACATCTGCAAGCTAGCAGTCACTTTATTGTCCAAAGTTCATAAATCCTCCAGTAAACCAAGCATCTTATATATTTTCCATAGTGTTAATTACTTGCAGAATATGTTTCTTTTGCAGATCCTTTTTTTATCTTGTTCTTGGTTATATCTTAACTTGAGTTATCCATCTTTCTCCATTTCCAGTTTTTTTGCAGTGTTAGATATTTCATTACAGGAGAAAGTGGTAGTTTTCCTAAAGATTATTAATTTCTCTCAGCCCTGTACTATTCCAGTGTTGTTTTGAGAATGCAGGTGGGTAGAAAGGATGAGAGCAAATGTGATTTAAAGAAAGAATTGTATTGTGTTAAAACTTGTGTATGGAATAGTCAATAGGTAGTATAATTTACACATAATCCTGAAGCAATCAATATAACCAGAAGAGTGGAGTATCAGTCAGTAATCCAAGACCTTCAGTTTGTACACAGTATTAACAAATTTATATTTATTTCATATTTCTTGAGCTTTATTCTTCTCGCCTTCACTCTGCTTTTTAAAAAATCAGTAATATTTAGCGTTCAGTAAAGTGCATTAGTCTGTTTTTTTGCCTTCTAGACAAACTATGAAAACAGAATATACAGTCTGAAAGTAGAGTGTGGACCTAAATATCCAGAAGCACCTCCTACAGTTAGATTTGTAACTAAAATTAATATGAATGGAATAAATAATTCCAATGGAATGGTAAGTTGAAATGGTAAGATCAACCATGTTCTTAATTTATATTATAAAGTATTTCTTTGAAAAACTCAGGTGAGGAATATGCATGTTGGACAGAGTTTTCATATTTAATTTTTATAATATAAGTACTGTTTTAAATTGAATTTTTGTGGCCTACTACTTCAAATCTTTGTGGCTCTTAGTGGCTTATCAATGAGACAAGCATTATTTATAGTACTGAGACAGTTTTTTCTTTTAAATGAAGATGAAAGTTTTAGTTTTGAATGGGAAAACAATTAGTGTTTAAGCTATGTGTAGATGTTTCCCTTGTAATACTCTTACAAAAGGGGATTTATAACAGGAATATTACAAACTTTTTCAGATTTTTCCATTAATTAAAAATGGAAGTTGTTTCTGATGAGACTCAATCCCGATGTATTAACTCACCTTTAATGAACTGGTGTATTTATATACTTGTTTTCTTTATACTGACTTTATTCAGATCCAAGGTGATTCTGAGCTTCAATCTTAAGATCTTTTGGCATAGATGGTAATCACTTTCATTTTAAAGATCAGTTTGCAATAAGTTAGTTGCACTGATCCTGCACTTAGGATGGGAGGAGTTCATGTACATGAGCAATGGCAGCAGCTCAAATAAGTTTGTTACTCAGCTATTCACTAAGTACTTTAATCCTGTGAGTAAGCCTGAGGTACCCCATTGCTCAATGAAAGGAGGTGTGAGCTGTCTTACCTTTACAGTGGTATATACATATATCAGCAGGAAATGCAATAATATATCACACTTGTCTGTGTGTACATTTGTCTTCAGTGGATGCAAAGTAACTGGGTTAAGGTTACATTAGAGATGAGTCAAAGACCATCTTTGGATTTTAAATAATTTGCAAAATCTAAAAGAAAGGTGGACTTTGATTGCTGTAATTAATAGTACTGAAATGTGAAACTTTAAGTTTCTAAATGACTGTAGTGGAGGGAGAGGTTCTCAAGGGTTCTTTTGAGCTATGGTAGTGTTCTGGTTGGTCATCCAAAGCCAGTGCACTAACACTTCAGAAATAATCTAAAATTACTTTGAAAATACTTTTATGTAGCCAACAATGTTACTCTACCTGAAGATCTTATCAAAATTGCTATCTGTCAATGGATGCCTTTCATCACAGCTGTGGCTTGTTACCTAAGTTTATGTATTTATTGCGTTGTCATTAGCAGAAACTGCCAATTTGGAATGCAGCAGAGCTTTTGGTGTGTTTAGAATATGTGGTTTTTGTACCTCTTCCTACTAACATGGATTACTCTGAATTGGTAGAGAAGCATGCCCTTCTTTCTTCATCTCTGCCTGCCTCAGAGTGTAGGTGTTGGTTTTGGGAAGCAGGATCTCAGACTTGTAGAGCCTGAAGGCTCATGTTTACCGAGCCAGTTGACTTGAGCTTTTGTTTGGAGAAGTCTACACTCCTCAGCTTGCTGAGGGTGAATACTGTGACAGGAGATCTGCCTGGTCATTGTGAAAGCACTGTAAAAATTGAGTCATCGCTACAGGAAAATTTGATTTTAATAAGTTCAAACCTTATACAAAACCTTCATTCATTTTCCCCTCAACAGTTCTATAAACTTGTGTATCATATGAAGGATTTGCTATGCAAATGCATAACTTTTTTTAAAAAATGAATTTAAATAGGACTAAATAATATTTTTAATGAAAAGCTTTCATAAGTAATGAATCTAAAACACATATATTACCTAATCCTTAATGTGCCAATTGTCCCAGTGTCTTGCATTTTATCTTGTTTTGCCTTTGTGCTCATTAGAGAAACTGTGAGGTAAACGGGGTTCAGCATCCCGGAACAGTTCATGTTGCTGCTTCCTGATAGTTTCTTCTTGTTTCTTTCGAACTGTTCTCCCACTTTCTGGTCATCTTTCATTTATTGGATCACAAGTCGTTTGCTGCATTCTTTGAATGAATGGCAGGCTTTCATCTTCAGACATGTTCTACTATCCGTGCTTCTGTGTGCACCCTGGTTTTTGATATGTGGCCAGCTTTTGATCACATTGCTTATAGATGTCACGAAGAAGTTGGTGACTTGCAGAAAAGAGACCTGAGAGAAATGGCAGCTGTAATTGTGTGTCTTTAGCAGATCATGCTCAAAACATTTGTAATGTTGTTAAGGTAGGCTTTACAGGAGATGTGTGCCAATTAACACCTGAGGAAAAGTAGGGCCCCCCCCTGTGAGTTTAGAAGGTGATAATTTCTGTTGAGTTAGAGTGTGAGTGGTGGAGGGGAAAGGTGGATAAGTGCTAGTCACTGGGGCTCTAAGGAAAGTAGTCTCATACTGCCTTGTTGGCAGTGATTCTCAACCTTCTTGACTTACAAATCCCTTTTACACTTTGCATGAAAAGTATGTGTGTGTAATGAATTTATTAATACTGACAGGTCCAACTTTATTGACTTTTTGATTGATTATTCTCTGAGAGAGGAGTTTTGCTTGTAAGTAACTTTTCTGTCAGCAGCATATCTTCAGCGATCGCTGTTTGATAAATTTAGTGCAGGAAAGGAGAGGATTAGTTCAGGAGTATTTTATCTCAAAAGACTTAACTTAGGTGTTCTAAGGCACCCTGTTAAATTATCTTTCTTATCTGCAAGTTTTTTGTGGTTTTCTTTTCAGTTTGCTTATGGAGCTGCTGCATTTGTATTCAGAATTATATTACTAAGGTCAGAAAAGCTAATCCAAGTACTTGTGTAGAGTTGGACAAAATGCCTTTATGTATTAATGGCATTACTGTTGTAAAACTAAGTTATCATTCGTAATGCTGTAGAGTCTTTTCTCTTGGAGACTTATGTATCCCATACTGATAACACACAGATTGCATTCTGATGTGCTGTTTATTTTCCATTGTCTTTTGAGGTTGCCTGATTTTTCCATCTTTGAGAGCGCTCTTCAGCAGTCTGTCTTGCAGGACTTGCAATCACTTCTGTTCATTTAGATACCATTTACAGCTGGAAATACTTGTTTCCTTTAAAATCACTTGGGACACTGTCAGCTACAACTCAGTAAGCTGCTGTCCAGTTACTGCTTTGAGTATGTTTATTGTAGACATTTGTTACCATTTGCTACTTGTTGAAGTTATTTGGAACATTATAAACACTGAATACTTTGCATCATTGTGTAAAATAGTTTGTTTTATTTTCAACTGTTTAGAAAAGAATGATGCATTATACATATTGCTTCTCCTGCTATTGTTTAAGGTTTCACAGTGGTCTACCCCCAGAATAAAGTAGTCTTCAGATTGCAGTTTGCAGCTTTATCAGCTTTTATGTAACTTTGAAATGTCTCCCACTGTGTCCCGGGGCATGTATTTGAATATTACCTAATGCTTTTGTGCGATTTGAACACAGTTTGTGTCACTCTTTTAAATGTCTTATCATTGTTCTTCATAAAGTGAGTTTATTGTGAAGCAGCTTGGAAATCAATTCTGCAACAGAGAAAACAGAACCTGAGCCAAAATCTTCACTGGTGCAAGATGTTATAAGAGAAGTTGGTGACTTGCAGAAAAGAGACTTGAGATAAATAGCAACGAAAATGTCATGTTGCAGCAGTCTTTAGTCAGAAAACAACCATAACAATGTTAAAGCAGAATTTGCAGTCTGTGAGTTTGTTGTTACAAATTCCCAGTCAAGAAAGAAAAGCAGGAGGAACTTATAAGTGGTCAGCTCTCATGTTCCAGTCTATGTAGTATTGTATTGATTGAATAGCAGTAGTGACTGACTGCTATGTGCAGTAATTGAGGCAGATATGCAGATTTGAGGGAGCCTACAAAGACAAAGTTGAAGAGAAGCAAGGAGAAGGAAGATGGTGTTAAAACAGAATGGCCAGACTGAAGATTGATGTTCATTTCTGTAGTCCCAGAACAACTACCTTTCCAGCCATTTTGACTCTTATCTACTACACTAAACCAAATACTCCTTTAAAAAAGTAGTAATAGTACAGGAATTACAGTGATGGTTTCACTAGTGTTAACTTTCAAAACCTTTCTGTATTAGCTCATACACCTGTGTATTTTAAAATGGCATGATGCTTCTCCAAAATAGTGCTTTTCTTTTGATGCTGTTTTTCTTCCTAATTTATTAAATGTTTGCAATAATTATTAAGTAATCTGTCTGCCTTTCATACTTTAGTTTGATGATATGCTGTCTTAGGCAACTCTACTGACTGTAAGGGGTTCCAGATTCTGAGCAGAACATTATTTGTGTGAAAATAAATGCTTTTTAGTACTGAGCTGTGAACAAGATCAAGGATCCTTCTTAGGGACTTCTTTCCAAGGTGGTTTTTTTAAACTGGATTGGTTCTGTCAGTTCAGTTCAGAAAGTAGCTCCTTGTACATTGAATGGTTCACCTGAGCTGATAGGAAGTAGCACAGTTAAATGAAAAGTGACTAGTGAGAGGGAGCAGAAGTTTCTTGGGTTAGTATTGCTGCCCAGGCCAGCCCATTGTTAAACCTTGGACCCAGCTTCGTCCTACAAAAAGGTTTAGTCTCATCCGGTGTTCTGAAAATAGCCTCACTTCGAATAATCTAGAAATAAGACATCTGTATTAACGTTCTTATTTCTGATTACAAGTGTTTTTTCTTTCAGCTTGCACTTAAGATGGAATAAGAAACTTCTTGATGTTTTATGCTGTCTAAATCACAAAATAGTGGTTTCCCTTACTTTTATAGCCATGTGGGCTGCCCATGCTACTCTGCCAGTGGAATTCAGTAGCCCTATTCCTGCCCATGGGCCTGCTTTGCAATTGCACGACTGTAGACCCCTCTGTGTTGTTAAGTTCCTCTGTGCAGAGGCTGGGACTTAACCTGCTGCCAAAACAATTCCCAGGATGACTTTCAATTGCTGACTTTCCTATGGAAACCTCCCTGTTATAATATAATTGTGTAAATTGTCCCACAGGTTTTATAAACGCATAGGAGAAGTCCCATGTCCTTTCCTTTCAGTTCATATTCAAATTGGTAAGTGATGTACAGTAATCTTCACGGCTCCGTAAGATGACTTACTGTAAGAAGGATGCAAAGAACTAAGAAATGTCCAAACATTATGGATCAGTTATTTCAGTATTTCAAGACATTTCTTAGTATGTGTAGTGACTCTAGATGTGTCAGAAGCACCATGTAATAGCGATGTGAAATAAATCACTAACAATACTTGTAGCGAGGAAAAAACAAGGGAAACGTACCTTTACAAAAGTATTCTACGGACTCTTGCGTGGCAGGTTCTTTTAAAGAACTGAGGAATACCCAGGTGCTTGTATTAGCATAGTGAAGGTGATTACTTGTTTCTTTTTTTGGGGGTAATTTGAAAAAAAACCCTATAACTTATACTAAATAGCAACTCCAGTTTTGCAGTGAACCGGTTGCTGATGCCCTCCTCCCTCCCTACTTTCCTTCTCACTAATATTAGTAGCAGCACAGATGGAAGGGTCCACCTGCATGGATTTCATTACAGAATCTGTATTTGTGTGTAAGTACGTGATTGTTTTCCTTAAAATATTGTATGAACACAGGGACTTTATGCCACAGAGAAAGTGTCAGGGAATGCTTAGAACGTTTCTTAGAGCAATTAGGTCAACAACAGTTATTTATGTAGAGATTTTATGTTCCATCATAACTTAGATTTCTTTCTTCTTTTCCCAGGTGGATGCACGGAGCATACCAGTGTTAGCAAAATGGCAAAATTCATATAGCATTAAAGTTGTACTTCAAGAGCTAAGACGTCTAATGATGTCCAAAGAAAATATGAAGCTTCCACAACCTCCAGAGGGACAAACTTACAATAATTAATTTTAGCTGATTCTCAAACTTCTGTCTTAAAACAACAACCTTCTACTCATGTTAATGTCTTGATTAAATCTCACAATGCAAACACCCACACATTAATGAATTTCAGCTGGTATACATGACCTGGACATTTGTAAGAATATATAATATATGTATGCCCAATATGTTTTCAGGCACTATGGGAGAAAAAGGCAGCACAATTATTTTTTTTCTCTTATCGAGGCACTGTCATTTAAGCATAAGCCTGAAATAGCCTAAAATTGGAATTCAGGTTTTACAAGATGAAAGCATGACAGAAAGTGTCAGATTGCTGTGGAATAATATATGTTACTGAAAATAATCTCTGGAGAAGGCAAAATATAAATGGCATGCTTTATCCATCTTGCTTAGTAAAAGAGCTGCAATTAAATTTGTTTTAAGGTAGCAGGTACAGTGAATACCGTTGCTCATCTTGTTTTAATTTTGCAAGGGTGTGGGTGCCGACTACTAGTAGTGTCACAAAGTATGTTCAGGATTGTTTTGATACCTGTATTTATAAAGTGGGGGGATTAATTTCTGTTAAGCAGCTCCTGTGTTACATGTATCGGACATGACAAATATTTGTTTACAGTCTTTGTTCTAATAAACCATGCATTTAAGTTTTAGTGAAACAAAGGAAATGTATGGATATGTGATTGAGATTAAAGTTAGTCTTAAAATGTAAATAAAATGTGGAAAGTGTCTGAGGCTGTGCCATTTCTATAATAGTGATGTAATATATGTACAGTAACTTGCAGAAGTAGTGGAAAGCCAAACATAATATTGCTGCTGGTGTTACATGCACCTTTTGTCCTTATCACTTTTGTATGTTTAGTTTGCTTGAGAGGTCAAGAAATTCCATTTGTTGCAGGGGAGTGAGTTCTGTCATCTGTAGTATCACTTCTTTAGACAAACTTGCACTCTGTGTGTGTGTGTGTATATATGTTATTTCAAAAAAACCCCCAAACCAAACTAAAAATAAAAACAAGGAAAAACCCCTTGCCTACGCACGTCCCCTTTAGTTCCCCTCCATATTCTTTTGAGAAATGAGCATAACTTTCACTCTGCTTCCTTAACCTCTAAGCAGTTTTCAGACCACATTGCTGAAGTCTGTTCTAGGTCCTTTGTCTTGCTTTCTTGCATCTTTTCCTCTTTTATGTTTCTTGCCTTTTCTTCTTGTCTGTTCCACTTTTGCCTTTTCTGAAACACACAAGAAAGAAACTTCAGGAAGCTTTACTAAAAAAACCTACACCTGTGGTACAGATCATCATATTTTCATGTGCATTCCATGATTCATATGCCGTGATGCCACTGTTTTCACAGCTAGAATGCTTTCTGCCTCTCCTGCAGTTGTTTTCAATGTATTCTGTCTGGTGGGAACACTGGTTTTAGTTCTGTTACTGATTTCTCATAAGCAAGTAGTTAATGCTGTTCTTTTGGATATTATGCCTTCTTTCTCTGTCCCCCCAACTTGGAGAATGCAAGCCTTTGTTCATTTTGATGAGAATATGTATCATTGGGAGTGAGTCATCAGTTTGCATCCAGAGTTTTATTTCGTGGTTCTTTTGAAAAAATTGATATAATCAAAAGCCATCAACAGCCAGCTAACTTTCTTTGATAAGCCTTTGCCTACTTCTGATGTAAACAGTGAACCTTTAAAAGCAATAAACTAGGTGGTCCTTTTTTTTTTTTTGAAAGGTTTATTTAATATTTGTTTATGCTTTTTAGACAAATTGGGCATTTCCAGGATTGGTGGATTTAGAGCTGCCAGCTACCTCATGTCTGTATTTATATAACATATCAGTTGTGACCGTTTGGCTGACATACATTGCAACATTTTCTTTCTTGATTTAATTTGAATGATATTGATGCCATTAAATCTTTTTTGCTTACACTAACACTGCTAATCTATATTTAATCAATTAAAATAATGGAACAGTACAGTTCTGAGATGTGAGTTTTTGGGAACATAAACTACTGAGAGAATGAGAAATACTCATAGGTTATTATATGGTTGGTAACATAATTAAAGAGGCTGACTTATTCGCAGAACGTCAAAAAGGGCTCGTTGTTGGCTTGGTTGTGTGTGGTGCAAATTGATCCTGTAACAGTCTAACCATTTGTATTGGTGAAAATCTGCATATCCAGCTGCAAGCAGATATATTTTGCAGAAAGAAAAAACAGTCGTGGATGGAGTTGACCTGATGTCTGACACTGGAGTATGTAATACAAGGATTACTGTAAAAATATTCCTGCAGTGATTTTAGGTGTGTTGGTTTTCCATTTTGCTCACACTTGGAACAAGTCTAAGTGTAATTAATTATGAAATTTTAAAATGTCTTCAACTACTGCATAAAGTTGAGAGCATCCTCGAAACTCTTACACTACCTGAAGATGATTTTGAAGCACTGCTGCTTACTCTCCTTCAGACAGGTTACATTGTTTTGCAGGTATCCATGTCTGATCAACCTTTACTTAGTAATTTGCTTTCTCACGTTCTTGTGGTTTCTCTTAGGTAACCCACTGAGATGTCAGAATTTTAATTTTCCTCTCGTATTTAAATTATGTTACATTCTTTTGGAAAGATTTGAATTTACTATTGTTACTAAATGTGTATTTTTTTTTTTCTTGTCAAACCCATAAATGTATAACTTGCAAAGCAGAGCACCATTTGAATACAGTTGTGTGAAGGACAAAATGCAAAAGCTCTAAATATATAATTCTTTTCATGTTGGTGGTCACTGACTGGGATTTAAACTAGCTTTGTGCTCTGGAGCATTGCCAAAGTTCTTATGTTTTGGTTGTTCGAGGGAGGGATATGTTTTCTATGAAGCAAAGAAAAAAACCAAAGACGGTATGATTCATGCTTTGTTAAACGTTAAGATACAATGAGCAAGCTTATGGAAATAGCCACATTACAAATAATGTGCCTTACTCATGGATAATAAAGTACAGAAAATGTTGCAAGGTGTGAATGTACCAACGGCCTTGATTACGCTCCTCTTCCTGAAAGCAAGCTGAGAATACTTGTCACCCAGCAAGACAGAGCCAGGAATGAATCCCTCAGCTATTGTGAAATAAATGCATAATGCACATTCCTCCTAAATGTTTTTTATTGTATAGGGCATTACCTAAAGGAAAATTTTAGTGCATCTTATGGCAGTTGATCAACTATAATAATAGCAACTGTATAATTTGGACAAGTATTTGTGTTTTACGTGGTTACTTATATGGTGAGTTTGTGGAGATATATTTCCTATTTAGTAGCTTTTGGGACAATAATTCAAGGCCTAAAAATATTGATTACACTTCTCTTATGCTATCTTTTGATGCAGAGGGCTCATTCAGTAGACAGAGGCAGGATGTCTGACTACTACTTGTTTTTATACTGACCTCTTGTTTTTGAAAACTCAGCCAGATTGCCCCGGTGTGGCTAGTCTCAACTGCTAGAGGAGGAGTAAATTGGTACTAAGCAAGTCTGAATATGTGTTACTGTACCAGAAAAAGGTGACTTAAAACTACCGTTGGTCTTTTATGTCAGTAAAATTCCAGATAGATCTGAAGCAGTGAGACAAAGTACATTTTTCATAAATGTTTTAAATAATATGTTCAGAACTCTTTTGTGAAGCCTTGAAAGATTTCGGAGATGGGGAGGTATTGGAGGAACATGATGAATGTCTGTAGTTTTTATTTAATAATAAATTAAAAAGAAAGCTTTAAAACTTGTTAATCCATCTGTGTTAACTCTCTCTATTGAAACAAGTGTGGTAGATGGCTTTCTCTGTTCCCTGTTCTGGTGATGGCCTTATTCCCTGAAACAATGTGCTATACCTTTTCTGTTGCAGACCCAACTGATTGTGGGTTAAAGTATGAAGGGTATATTGCCTGTAATGCTGGCAATATGAAAATAACATGCTGCTTTAAAAAGAAACCCACAAAAGAACTTTCACTAGCTGTTCTCAACTTCCATAGGTATGATTTCTCCATTCAGTGGCTAAAATACTAAGTTTTTACATTACCTTAGTGTTATTGTGGTTTGTAACTTTGTTGTTGGCTTTTTTTTACTAAATGAATGTATACCTTCAGCTCAATTTGTGAAAAGTTGTTAAGTGAATGTACAGTGAATTCCATTCTATAAAATACACATCATATGCGGACTCTCAAGTAGCATTTCCATATTCATACAGTTCCATGAAGTTTTTCAGTCTTTACCATTTTAAAATAGTGATAAATATAAAAAACCCTCTTATTATTTATACTGGTGCCAAACTGTATAAATGGATAACTTAATGGAAGAATGCTTTGGATCTCTTGATATAATTCATGTTTTCTGTACTAATTTATGACTTTTCACCATTTCTTAACAGCAGCATCCCAACCTTCTGCTTTTAATATCTACAGTATGGATAAAATGTAAACATGGTTTTATAATGTATAAACTATAGAGTCTGGGTTAAAAAAACCCCAAACTCTGTATTTGTTAAATCAGAAGTACTGAACGAATGGCTGTGCAGACATACTACAAAGAAGGTTTTTTTAAGCTGATTTGTGCTTGTTCCTGTTCTGCTCCCTATTGGTTGTAATAGATGTGTAGGTATGCTGATTTAACACATTGGCTGTTTTAATTACTATTATTATATCCTATTATTATTTTTAAGCATGCAGGAATGGGAAGGGGGGGGAAGGGGTTTGATTTCCCTCTGAGGTTTCTACTGATAAAAAATTATCAAGAGAAGAAACTTGGTAAACACGTCTCACTGACTTGAGAATAGATCGTGAAAAAAATGCTGTGTTTTTCCAATTGTCACAGAAATAAAAGCTGTTTCAATTGGGGTGAGAGCAGCTTAAATAGTAGAACTGTGAAGTTGTCATGAAGATATGGAAGAGACTGTTTCTAGCAGATCTTTCCAGCGTTGTGAAAATTGGTTTAATATGGGAGAGAGAGTTGAGCTTCACAGAATGACTTTGGGAAATGATGTAGCATTTGAAACTCTTTTAAGTCAGCCTGACAGGACGTAACCCAGTTCTGTTTGTCTGTCACTTTTTTAAGGTGGAATATTCCTGCGTTTACAATTGTTAAACATTGTGGTGAAGTACAGCAGGTTGAGATGACTTTGTTTCTCTTAGGTTTTGGCAAAACTTACCCCCATGAGGAGCTGTGTAAACCAAAAGCATGGAAGTGTGTGATGCTGATGGCTGGCTCTTTAGTTCCCACATTAATCTAAGTGTTTGGTGATCAGCAGTTTTGGATTTAGATGTATGTGTGTAGTTTATAATAGAGTCAATACTATTAATGAGAAAAGTCTATACTGAAAGCTCTGCTTTTGTAACAGTATCAGGCGAATTGCCAGCAACCCTGACCCCTGCCTTTTCTGGCTGACAGATTCCTCTAGTGTTTGTTGTTTGCTCAATTGCAGTTTTGTGAGAGAACATTATTTCTCATCTCTGAGTGATGTGTTGCGTTTCGAGCTCTGGGACCATCTGATTCTGAGAAATCTAAAATAACTCCTTGCCACGACATCACAGTTTGAGGATTCACGGAGATGGTCATAGTCATCTTGGTTTGTGTTTTCTGAAACCATTTCCTCTTATGTGTACATTTTTTTTCTATCTGAAGATTTGCAGAATACATCTAATGTATTGTATGATACCACCAACCTGTCAATATATTAGATTTGTTACAGCCTTATCAGAAAACAGTCAGCATCACATGTATGAGTCAGTGCATTTATAGCAAAATTCTCACGCTAAGTTAGTACTATATAAATACTGTAACTTTGAAATACTGAACCAATATGAAACTTTATAGCCATGACATTTCTAGTTAGTGATATCTTTATATCTTTGTTCAATGACTATGATAATTATTTGCTTCCTTGAGTTGTCATTCAGATTATGCATTAAACACTCATTATTTGAACTCTTTGAGTGTCACCTCAGTTAGTAGTGAAATGGTTTTGATCTTCAGAGTGGGGTGCTGTGAACAGAGTACTGCTTTGGAAGCTCTTCATTTTACCACCCTGTTCTCAGTCTGTTGAATAATATATTCTGAACTGTTCATGTTCCTTAGAGTAGAAACTGTTTCTTCTGGCATTTCAAATATTCTTCACGTTGACCTTCAGATTTGTATGGAATCGGTGTGTTATTCATGGAGTGTTAACAACATTAATTCTCAGTCTCTAATGCTTTATTGTATTTTCGTGATTGTATGATCCTGTAATATCTGTCTAATTCGAGTATTAAAACAGAAGCCAACAAAAATGGTGCATTGTTTTACTTGACAGATGGACAGATCACATGTGCTGCACTAACAAGCCTGTAGCTGAAGACAGGAGGGCAGTGGAGAGGGAAGGAATTAATGTAATTTAAGTATGTACAACTGCTGACACCATTCAAAAAATACATGGTTTTCTGTCTACTTAAAACTGAGATGCCAGCTGAGTATTTGCCTGTTTTTACATGCTTGCCACTAAACAGCTGAAATTACATTATGTAGCTAGCTAGATACAGGGGTGACCAGTAATTTGTGCTCAGGTAGTGCAACCATAGCAAGAATTAGAGTTCTGTTGTAGGTGCTTTTATGTGTAATAGCTGAAATCTGATGTCTGTACTATTTCAAGAAAAGTGGCAAATGTTTTGGTATTAATTTCATGCTGTACCTCTACTGCTGTTTGGTAGGTAGTTCTTACTTGCTCTGGCTTGTAACTTAGCAACTCTTATTTTGTATTTTCATAGTATTGGTTGGGGTTATTCCACCCTGGTCTTCTGAGGGATAAAGAACACATGTGTGCATGCATGCACATACTCTTACAAAGCATTTAGGCAAATAAAATTGTTTTGTTCCTTCTTCCTGGTTATTTGTGAGTTAGTTGGGCTGGCCCAAAGCTTTATGTTGGAATGGCCAGCTACAGATAATCATGTGGTAGCTGCATTTCTGCTGTACAACACACCTTGCCTGTAATCCAGGTCAGCAAGTAACAGTGATCCAATCCTTGATCTTTCTAGTTTCAAGGGAGCTGTTTTCCAGGTCCTAACTGGAGGCAGTCTAGCTCAGCCTGCTTAGGCTTACCAAGGAGGAGAGAGCTGTGCTGGTATCTGTCCACCCTCCTTATTCTGCCCTTGCCATTCTGCGAGGAGTTCCGTGGTCTGCATGGCAGCTGCTTGGGGGTTGAGCAAGGCGCTCTGTGGCTTCCCAAATGGGGTCTTGCATCTTGAAAGCATGATTTTTTCCCCCATATTAGTATTTCATAACTCTTTCTCAGCTAAGTAAAATTCAATTTATAACTTGACTCCTTTAAGCATTTGACACAAAGAAGTGTGTACTACTAGCTTTTTGTGGTGATGAACGCATGTTACTCCTTTCCCTCCTTGTCTCCAAGGCAGCTGTGCCCAGTTAGGCTGTGGTGAGGTAAGAACACTCAAGTAAGGTAGTAAGCCTTGCAGAAGTCAGAAGTTAATGGAAAACCTGGGAACTGGTCATAGTCTGGACTCTGCTGTCCTTGCATGGGTGGGGGCATTTTATCTTTCAGTACTGAGAAGATATTTTTTCACCATTGCCTCTGATTGTCTTTATCTGTGGCAAAACTTGAGTTGCAGAAGCTCTTGAATAAGCAGAAAGATCTTTGTGTGATGTTTGAAGATAAAAACATTTCAGAAATCAGGACAATCCTTATGCAGACTTTACAGAAGTGATAATACACCACTGAAAATACTTTACAAAAGAAAGATGAAAACTCATGTTCTGCACTGGGAGGTGTTAGTGTGTGTCTTTGGAGGAGCGTATTTAACAGTGACAGCCAAAATGCATAGGTTTTGGGTTATATTCTGACAGGACAATTAAGCAGAAGAATTTGTGGTACAGAATTCCTTTACAACCCCAGTCTGCATTTGCCTTCTTCATCTAAGTATTCTGATAATGTCTTCAGGTTTCATTGTAAGATAATGAACGAAACCCTGTTTTTATATGTAATTTCTAAGGCCTTGTCTGTCCTCTGTAGAGTTGTCTCAACCTGCATCTCAAATCTTTCCTTGTTTTTTACCATCTAGCTTTTGGAGCCTGACCATTTGTGCACTGCTTCTCAGAGGTTTGTGAAATGTATTTCAGATAAGTGACTGTACTGGTGGGTTTAAGTGGACTATAGAGGAGTCCATGGGGAAAAAATCAGGGGTCAAAGTTCGAAAACACATTCTTACTCCATTTTGGTTTTTAAAATTTGAATGCATGAGTGGGTGATTGTGAGAATTTGCAGTACAGCTGAGCTGCTGCTGCAGAGACTGAGTTGGATTCCTGTCTGATGGAAGAGGAGTTAGCTTCGGTTTTCTGGCAGTGAGGGACAGCAAAGGCAAATGCTCATTTATGCTGTTATGGATGGGAATGGTATTCATGTTTGAGGAAAAACAGCCATCCTGCTTACATAAGAGAGCATCGTGACATGGAATGAGTGTGGTCTGTGAGCAGTGTGACTTGGCCTCATCTGTTTCCCCTAGAAATGTAGCTTTAGTTTCAAGGTTTCTCCCCTACCTCCATCTATATTGTTGAGTGGATTTTGTATTTCTGTTTATGCTGCAATTTTTGTAATACCCAGATCTATTCACATATAACAGTTTGATCTAACACAACTAGAAAATAACATCATACAAATCTCATGTTCCAGAAATAAAGAAGTGGGCTAAATGGAGACCTGACGGTAGCCAGTCTGGGCATCCCTGAATTGAAGCAGTGGTGGGGTGCCAGCCAGGAGCTCTGCTCAGTTGCCTGCTTTTCTTGTTTGGGCTCTGCTTTTTTTTGCTCCATTTTAAACTTGGAATAGGACTAGTTAAACCCAACTTTTGTATAACCCAAAACTTAAGGTCTGAGCTTCTATGTGAAGCAGTTTGTGAAGCAGTTATCACTTTTTGCATAACAAATGTACATAATCGGTCAGAATCCTGCTAGTACTCCTCAATTCACCTTTGACTGGAGGGATTTAATTGATGACACAATGTGTATTTGTTGTCAGATAAGGTCACTATGGTGTACAGGTCTCAAAGATACATTTATTTCCCTATATCTGAGGAAAGTAACATTAACTTTTCTAAGGCATTTACTGTCGCTCATAGCCATTCACACAGTTTCCAGCAACAATTTTTTTCTGAAGTCTTTCGTTTCCACCTAGACCAATTTTTTTCTTAACTCTTTCTCTTTTTTCTGAGACTGATTTTTACCAGGTCTGCAGTTTGCATAGTATTTTTGAAATCTCTAGAATGAAATGCCTGATTGAGCTGGCAAAAAAACACCAGTCATGGTATAAGAAATTGGATTTAGGCCATTGCTGTATCCTGACATGGAGGTGCTTCCCTGCCCTGGGCAGTGTTGCCTTCATGGCGTGTTTTCTTACATTTGAGAAGTGTGAGTAGTGGGCCACAAGGAAATTTTCAGCATTGCAAAACCATAGGTCCAAAAGACTTGGTTTTGGGTAATTTGCATGTGGCTTCTGTAAAGATTTTTCTTCCCTCTTTTCATTTAGTACTCACAAAAATGACAATCAGGAGTTACTTATGTTCCCTCATTGCCTGAAGAAGAGATGGCTTTGGGGAGACCTAATTGTGGCCTTCCAGTACCTGAAGGGAGCCTAAAAGAAAGATGGAGAGAGTCTGTTTACAAGGGAGTGACAGGACAAGGGGAAATGGCTTCAAACTGAAAGAGAGTGGGGTTAGGTCAGATATTAGGAAAAAATTCTTCCCTGTGAGGGTGGTGAGGCACGGGAACAGGTTGCCCAGAGAAGTTGTGGATGCCCTGTTCATAGCAGTATTCAAGGCCAGGTTGAATGGAGCTCTGAGCAACCTGGTCTAGTGGAAGGTGTCCCTGCCCATGGCACAGGGGGTAGGACTAAATGATCTTTAAGATCCCTTCCAACCGAAACCATTCTATGGTCCTGTGATTCTATGATTATTTGAGATGAGACCTTTTCAAATTGGTCCAAATGCCAGTTAGTGGAGAGCAGCAGAAATCCTTTTTATTCTATCTTTGGTAACGAAAGCCACGCCTTGGAGGTGGCAAACACACAGCATGTTACTGATTTTTCTTTACAGTAAATACTTGACATTCATCAAGTCTTTTTCTGCTCTGATTGAACTGCCAATTTACAAAGTACTGGAGTAAAGTATCCAAGCTGTAGTACATTTGGTAGTCTAGCAGATTGGGTTTGTCTATCTAAAAAGAAATTTGACATGTAAATTCAAAGGTAACTGTGTTAGAGAATAAACTTTTCTAGATTGCCTATGCAACAAACTGAAAATCCAGGGTTTAACTGAATGTCACTGCAGTCTAGATTTTGTTTTATTTAATTGTGTGATTAGATTAGTGGATCAAAAGCTATGGACAGCCCAAAGCACAGCAAGTAACCATCTCTTTGAAACAGACAAAGCCCCTATGGCTTAAATGTCCCTGTCCTTTGAACAGTCAGCAAGAAGCTGGTGCAATAATGTTGCTGCAGTGGTTGGTCTGTACTTAGAATGACTTCTTCACCAGAGAGCACTGGCTCGGGCAGGTTTTCATTGCTTTGACAGTGCTGTGTCCATGCACAGCCACAGCAAGGCAACGCCAAACACAAAGCCGATCACTGCACCACAACTACTCCATCTTCATGTGATTTCCTGTTCCTCCCTCTCTCAGTCTCAAGTAGACTGATCTTGGGCTCACATAATTCTTGTTGGCATCCCAAAGATTCTTGGAGGCCACCGTAATATCATCACTTTTTTCCCATAGGGCACACATGGGAAATGGTGACGAGGAGGTGTTAATAGCGAAAGGTCATGGGCCTGATTTGATTAATTCTCAGGATTTTAGGAGTCAATGCAGCATCAGCAGAAGCAGGTTAGCATTTTATCACTGCAAGGAGGACAAGAGAGAACACCTGATAGCCCACGGGAGTTTGGATTATTTGCCTTCACACAGTAAACTTAATAAAAAGTGGCTACAACAAAAAAAATACAGGTAAACTTACCTTAAGTACTGTTAAGTTGCCTCTAAAGCTGTGTGTAATTTGGACATTCCAGGGAGATGCCTAATAGCAGAAGGAATTAAGAAAATGTTATTTATTGTTTCTGTACACAGAAAAATATTTTGAATGTAGAAGGGGCCCAAGAAATTTAAAGCATTTTTGTAAGTGCTTATGTCTTTGCTCTTCACAGATTATTGAATATGCAAAAAAAAAATTAAATCATTAACTTCTCAATGTATACAGCTTAAGAGGAAGAGACTTTGCAGAGCTTTGCGAGAACGTTTTCTTACTGAGACTTTTCTTGAAGTTAATTGCAATTAATGGTAAAAATACAATTAATTTTTAAATTAAAATTAAAAAGTAATTAATTTTTTAATTTTAATGGAGTTTGTAAAAAAAAATTTAGTATAATAGGAGGAACCATAGTGTTTGAATCTCAGTAGGCCTGCTCTAGTTCTAGCTGATACTAGAAATAAATCAGTTGTTGTTATTGGTGCATGATTTTTATTAGAAGTGGAAGTTTAGAAAAGATAGAAACTGGAAGTAAAGGTTTGCACATTTACATGATAGGTGCTCAGTGCATTACTTGCAGTTGAAAACAGGGATTACTTTGAAACATATTCAGAGTGCTCTACAGAATGCTTAATTACTGAGTCATGTAAAGATTTTGACATGACATCAAACAGCATCTGAAAGCAGATTGCACTGCTACATGTATACTAAAAAAAACAAATCCAAACCCAAGAAATCGAACGATGTTCCTTACCCAAATGAAAATGGCTTTCACCTGAAGGTAGAACTTTGTTGAGTGTACACTTTTAAAAGAGAGATTGGCATGAACAGCCTCTTGGTCAGGCAGTCACAGTTAATAATCAGAGTGCTTTAAAAATGGAGCTTGCGTGTTTGTGAGAGGTAGCATTGCAAATAGTCCTGTGCTATGATCTGAGAGAGAACTGTGTTTTCCTGTTTCTAGAACAGAGTGGGATCGATGGCTGCTGATGGGGCTAATTGGAACAGCAGTGGGGGTGCCGGGGTTTTTGATTCATTGGGTAATTTACTTACTCATCAAATCTAAATGGAACCTGGTGGAAAATTACCTGCAGGTGAGCAAGAAAAAGTCAGAGAGACGTTTTCTGTGTTTGTTTATTAGAAAATCAACAGTGTAAAGTTGTAACTACACAAAGGTGCTGCCAGTCTAGGTGACTGTGGAGATCAGATACCCTGCAGTCCTTTGTGTACACACACGTTGGTGTCCTTTGCTACAACTTGGCCTCCAGTACAGTGTAATGTCTGATGGTGTTCCTGTTATGAGATTGATAAAAGTAGACTTTAAAATACTGTGGCCTTCCTCTTTCTGCTTGTACGCAAGAGGGACGTGCTGCTTTAGGTACAGTTGATATCCAAGGGAATGGATTAAGATTCATAAAGGTACTTAGTGACTGTGGACCTGGTATCAGATATGTTATTTCTTTCTATGTCTGGGGAAGCTGTATTTTCAGTAATAGAATATTGTGGAATTATTAATTTGTCCTTGATGGATACCATTGCCTCTGTGATAATTATAATGGTGATAGTAAAAATCACTGAATGGGTAAACCAGATGTACATGTTAAGGCATCACTGACTCTGACTGCTTGCTTTTCTCACCTGTAGAGAGAAGCAGGTGGTAAAATTTTCACTTAGCTTGTGATATCTATGGTAGATGGTATAAATATCAAAATGCTTCTTATGAGAAAGGGGCTTTGAGCTTTTGTTCCAGCTGAATCCTAACCAGGGAGGGTCAGGAATCCCATCAGTGGGTGCTGGGGGAACCCTGTATAACCATCAAGCACAGAATGCAGCCATCAATTTGTGCAGAAGGAGGCCAGAGTCTGGGCTGACAGTGCTTTTCTGCTCTGCAGCAGTGGAAGGGAGCTGCTGGGGGTCCCCAGCAACCAGCAGAGAAATTGCCCCTGACTCAGCAAAGGCTACAGCCCAGAGCAAGCTGCTGAGGGAGGTAGGTCTTGAGATTTGTGGCTCTGGGCAGTGCTTGGGGTCTCTCACTGAGTCTGGAGCATGGCAGATGAGCTCCTTGTCTGCACAGATGTGGTGGGATAGCTGACACTTCTGTAGCACTGCAGTAGCTGGATAGAGGGTCTTTAGGGAGAACATACCATAGTTAGGAGCGGGAGCTGTATGAAGGACAAGAAGTAGTTGGCATGGATTTACAGCAGATAGCAACCTTCTACAATGTGATGACTGGAACAGTGGATGTTTTCATTTCAGCTTTAGCAAGGCTTTCATCAGTGTCTGCCATAATACTGTCATAGACAAACTAATGGTGTAAGGGTTAGATAAGTGGACAATGAGATGGATTTAGCTGGCAGAACTCCTAGGCTCAAAGCATTATGATCAGTGGCACAAAGTCCATCTGGAGGCTGGTCATCATGGGTGTGCCCCAGAGGTCAGTACTGGGGCCAAATACTGTTGGATATTTTCACTAATGACCTGGATGGTGGGACAATGTTGTGGTGCACCCTCAGCAAACTTGTGGGCAAAAGCAAAACTGGAAGGAAGCAGTGCTTGATAGACCACAAGGCTGTGGTACCAACAGCATCCTGGGCTGCATTAGGAGTATTGCCAGCAGGTTGAGGGAAGTGATTCTTCCCCTCTCTTCAGCACCGGTGAGGTCACATCTGAAGTACTGCGTCCAGTTTTGGGCTCTCCAGTGCAGTGGTTATGTGGATATGTCCTCCAGTATTCTGTGGAACCAAGAAAATGGAATACTGCTGCCAACTGCTGAAGGACAGATCTCAATCACTTCACAGAAATGCAAGGGAAGGGTTATTCTGTGCAGCAGATGGAAGCTGAATATATCAACAGGAATATTCAAGAAATGAACAAGTTTAGGTTTTACATGGGGAAAGCATATATAATGCTTTTGGAATATTATTTCCCTGATTTTTTTTCTATACAAACTATGTGTATGTTTATAAAATATATAAACAGTGGAATAAATACACATGCAAGTGTGTATATATGCATTTGTATGTATATATACACACCAAAGTACAAATAAAGAATATGTAGAAAGAAACCACAGTTTGACTCCAGGGCATCAGAACCGCTGTTACACACACACTGTTGGTCCTATTGTATTATAAAATTTGTCCTATTGTATTATGCTAATACAGAGGGACAGGAGCTGAGCTCTGACGTAACTACGAAATGTAATTCCTGCTCTGGAACATATTCCCATCTAAATACTGCCTTCAGCTGCGGATGAGCAAACCTCTTTTTTGTGCACTTTACTTTTGCTGTTTGGCTGTGCTGCACAATGCATTTACAAAACACTTGATGGCAGATGCTGCTGGGAAAGCTGCGGTGTCTGGGTATGGCACGGTGACCTCAGAAATGCAAGGGATGTGCTTGAACTGCACCCGCAATGTATCACAGTGAAGTACGTGGGAGTCGAGGAGTTCTGGAGACAGCACTGCTGCGGTCAGCCCAAACACAAACAAACAAACCAACCGAAAACCCAGGATGACCAGGACATGTTTTTTGAATGTTGGAATGCCCAGTATGAGAGATATCCTTTTGGCTAAAATAAAGCAGGAAAGAGCTTGCTCACGTATATTCTATCTACAGAATATAGCTGCAAATTCATGAAGATTATTACTTTGAAGCCTCCATTCAGGCAAAATTAATTCTGTTTTCTTGTGTGTGTTCTTAAAGTCCTTGAACTCTGCTTTTGACCTGAAAAAGGTCTTAATGAGTAACAACATATCCTTTATAATGTTTTTAGAGATGGGCAAGAAATCCTGGAAAAAAAAAATTACTTGACTCTGAAAGTCATCATTCACCTCACCCTTACTCACTCCCATCCTTCTAAAGAGCCTGTGCTGCTTGTTTTGATTTTTTCCCTATCATACACCTTCTTCCCGCAGAAATCTGTGGAACAAAAGATGATTGAAAAGCAGGACCTGGTCTGTGACTGCTGATGTAGTAATCTATTTGTCCACCCACGTGACCTGGCTGTGTGTGCTTTGGTCAGGGCTGGCCTTGGTGGTTCTCTCTTCAGGCTCAGTGCTGGTGAGCGTTAGATCTCCTGTGCAACAAGTCAATAACACGGTGATAAACTGAATCTTTTGCTCTTCCATATACTGGTTGATTCAGTATTTTATTTAACACACCCCTCCATTCCCTCCCCCGTCAGTTATACAACCCCATTGGAAAGGTCTTTCTTGGACTTCAGCCTAAAGCTGGATTCCACCACCCGTAACTTGTATAAAGGTGTCTGGGGTGAAATCAGCGGTGGTGGCGATGCAATTTACACTTAGCATGTGGTGTTTATAAAATAAATATAAGTGGCAGCTGGTGTAACTCATGAAAACTCAAGTGTTTGGAAGGGGCCTAAGCCAAAGACCATCAGTCCATATAAAAGTTCCTGTTGGTTTTAGATTGTTCATTTAGCTGTACTATGTGGATATTGCATGTAGCTCAGTTTAGTACTTTTATGAGGCAGCAAGGCTAAAACATTGAGCTGTTCTGTCATTTACTATCCTACTGTGTTCAATTTAATTATAGACAGGCAATTAACAGCATAGGTGAGAGAAAAAGTGAACGTTTTACTGGACTTACCCTGAAATTCAGCAACAGGAAAACAGAGTTTGCTGCTATACATACAATAACTAACCAGGTTTAAGCTTTCCAAAGTCTGAACTGACTGAACAGATCATCACACAAGTTCACATGTACACCCTGCCTCTTAGTTTGTGCCAAGATAAGAGTCTATTTGGCTTCAGGCATCATGGAGGGCTGGCAGGGTTCTGGGTCTGGGAGAGAGGCCCTTGTCAGTTGTTTTCCTGTCTCATTACCCTCAATATGTGTGTAGCAACACTGTGGGGAGCTTGAATTTTTGTGCATAGCCAGAAGTTATATGTGTACCTATGTTTTCTGTTAATTCTGGGAAGTTTTTTTGTGAACAGAGCAAGGTGAGGGCCAGACTGCAAAACTGTCCACAGATGCATCTAACACATCAACATCTAATAATTGTTGATTCTATTTCTGTCTTCTTTTTTTTTTTTTTTTTTTTTTTCCTTTGCAGTCCTTTTACTCAGCATGTTCATCATCTGGCTTGCTAGAAATTATTGGTGTTTGAATGGCACCTCTATCCAACAGCTGTTTAACACAATCTTTTTAAGCACAATTCCCCGTGATGCTCAGCAAGCAGTTATCTGGACAACTGCAGTCAGTTTTGTTTCTGAAAAGCCATCTGTCCCACAGCAATGGCCTGCTGGTTGCTTTACATCTCGTGTGACTGCTTTTAACTGTGCAAAGTTTGTAGCCAATCTCAAGTGGCTGCACACACCAGCAGCAATAGTTTTGCATACACCCGCAGAAGTGCTGTAAGTGGCTGTGCAAGGCATGCAGTGATGGACAGCCAGGCCTCTGGAGTCTGTATTTCCAGCTTGCAAACACAGCAGACACCAATGCCAGCTGAGGGCAACCGCAGGAACCAGGTGCTGCTCTGCAGGTGGCAGATTGCAAGTTGGGTTGAAGCTGCTTGTTGTTCATGCAGTAATGTAATACTAGGTTTCTGTATGGGGAAAAGTAGACTTCATAGTCTTTTTGAAGGATAATGTTTTTATGCCTTTTTATGTACAAAGGAAGAGAATCCCATCACCCTGTTGTGGTCTGAGCCTTGTGAGGGGGCAGAGGAGGGTTGCCCATTCCAGCTCTTTAGGTCAGAGCAGATCTTAAAATTTACTATGTTGCAGTATAACCAAACTTGGAAACTGCAAGCCAGATTTTGGGCTTTTTTGTTTTGGAAAGTGACGTAATTTCTTTTATTCATCATTTAGAGGAGAATCCTGCTGCACTTTATTACCTGTTTGGAACCATATCTTGAGTAGAGATGGTAAAATTGATCTCTGCTAATAGGATGTAGACTGTTTGTTGGCTGTTTTGCTGTTTTATTTCTGATCCGTTTTGGTTTTGGAAAGTATTCATCCTTGAGGTTTGTTCTCTCCCTCTTCACCACCCTGACCAAAGCTATTCTCCTGACCATCCATTCACATTTTCTGTTGCTCAGTGGGTTTATATTTATTTATTTATTTATTTGCACAGAGGTGTAGCGCCGTAGAGGATGACTCAGATGTTCAAAAATAGGAGTGCATGGTTAGTCAGCAGTGGCCACAAACCTTCTAGACAATGCTTAACAAGGTTTATCTCTCCCTTTTGGTTTCTTTTGTTTTCTTTGCTTTCAGACATTTGTCTCCGGGAGCTCAGAGACTGCAGCTGTGATTTCTTTTTTTCCTTTGTGCTGGGTTGGTAACAATGATGCATGAGCCAAAGAGCTGAATCATTTTTCCGTGAATAAAGTCATCACAGTATCAACGTGATGCCTTTTCAAAACATAGGAATTAAGAGCTAGTTTAATTTAATTTAGTTGGAACCCTCCACCATTTTTATTAAACATAAACACACGTAAGTTGCTAAAAGCCTCTGAGAGATTTGTAAAGGCTCCAAATTTAAGTCTTGTAGAAAAGTCTTCCAAGATTATACAGTGAATAGATTTTTCATTTCGCTAAGGGTTTGGATTTTTTTTACCCCATTTAAATGCAGTTTGAAGTGCTGCCTGGGAACACACTGTAATATTTAAATCATTACACATCTTTTGTTAGCAGTAGGGCTGTTCTGGCTGCTATGGTCATTAACCTGGGAACAGATGACTGAAGTGATAAGCTGTAGTCTGATATGTCACCACACTTGGGCAGACATTAACATTCAAAGGCATTTCAGGGACTATCATCATAATACCCCTTGCAGAAGAGACATTTAAGTCTCTGAGTCAGGAATCTGAAAGTCTTTAGTAGCTTCCTCCTTTATGTCAACAGTACTTCGCATGCTTAAAAGACATGCTCAGCATATGCCATGTTTAAATCTGTTGAAACCAATCTAGCTCTGCTGCTGCACGCAGGCTAAGGCTCTGTCCTCCTCTGCCTTTAGCTGTGTCTGATTTACCAAAGAGTGCCTTCAATTGTATGACATCACTTTTAGTGCTCTCCTGGTTTGTGGCCCTGGGCTCCGCAAGGGCTGCCCTGCCACATGTCTTCAGTGCCCCAGAGTGTCTGGTGAGTCATCAGTGAGCCCATTGCATCTGGAAGGGGAAACAGAGATGCTGCACTTGCAATCTTTAAATCTTTCTGCTCTTCGTCATTTTGGAATAGGGAAAAAGCCACCCACTCTACTCAAAAGAAAGTCGATTAATTAAACAAGAGTTCTTTAATTAAAACAAAGTTCACAGGTTGTTTAATACATTAATACAGAAGACTTTTTTTTCCCATTGCCTTCTGGGTTATGTAAGGAGGGAGAAAAATGAAAGATTTTTACACATGGACTTTACCCTTAAATTAATGATGCTGTCCCAGGAAAAAAGAGATGATGGGAATTGCACAATGTGCATGGGTGGGCCTTGCTTTATTTTTCAAGTTTGGAAAAAGTAAATTGTTTGTGACACTTTTTTAGTCTGGCTCTTCTCTGCTCATGCATGTCTGTGAGATAATGCTGGTAAACTCTCTCATGTGAACAATTCTACTGAAATTAATGAGATTAGTTTCCAGAAAAAGAAACTGCAACCAGTTTATGTCATCTGGATGGTATTTTTTGTCATGTTGACATATAAAACTCTATACAATGTTGTTTATTTTTTTAAAGTAAAGATAAAAAGAAAGACTCCTGAGTGTTAATTTTCTAAAGAAATAGAAAGAATTCAAATGAACAGTCACTTGTGAACTATCTGTAGCTTAAAAGTAAATCAAAAAGCACCAAAGGGATGATGTGGGATCTCCGTTGCCTTTAGGCTTTTAAGATCAGTCATTTAAATAAATCTGCGATGTGATGATTAAACAAAATGTTACTCATGGAAGAAATCAGCAATTGCAGTCAGAAAAGTATAGAAAATGTTTGTTTTTCTGTGCAGAATCCAGTTACAGTATAATTAGAAAGAAGCATTAGCTTACAGTCAGGAACCATCCTGGGAGAGACAGGTTGTATGGATGTCCCCTTCATGGAGAGGGTTGTTGGTGAGCAGCAGAGACAAATTTCAGTCTGAGACCTCACTTCTTCACAAAGACCAGGATGACATACTCCCACTCCCCTAGTGTCTTTTGGTGTTAAAGTAGGTTCAAGTGTTCTGTATACTTGTTGACTTCAGTTAGTACTGAGTGCTCAGCATGTCTATAAATTACCCCTGAGGTCTCAGGTAGCACATCCAGAGGATACAAGTTTTATAAGCTTGTGAGCACTATTGATTAGTGCATTAGATGTATCAGCATTACTGCAGTAACTCCTGCAATGGCTGGTCTTGATTCTATTTTTCTAAGACAGAATTCAAGCATAATTTTATTTCCTCTTTCTAAATCCCTCTCTCTGTTTTGTACACTGTGTCCTCCATTAAAAATGTAACATTTGTCTGATTCAGGATGTTGTTTTAATAGAATGAAATAGGTATTTTGGAAAGCAAATTATGTTGTGTATGGGAAAATATATAATATAGATGTATAAAGGAAGATTGTTCTCGTGCCTTTTTATAATAGTGTAATTATTATCCCCCCTCTTTTTTCTCCTTCTTTTTCCTCTTTTTTTTCTTTACTGGCAGTGGCTCATAATGCAGATCTCCAGCATTTGAACTCCTTGTGCTGCTTACAGCAACAGAAGTTGGGACATATGTGGGCTCCATATCTTTGCAGGGAGGGAGACAAGGTATAGTGTTCCCTGTGGATTTATCAGACATTTATAAATTGAGGCAGCGTGTTGAGCCTGCAGGCTCCGGGGATGTACTCTTATTCTCTAGTGAATTTTAAGCTTTCTTACCTTTTTTTTCAGTGCAGTGTTTCACTCCTGTGACTGCACTGTTGCAGGATGTGAAGTGGAACATCTTCCTGGCCTTAGTATGGTTGGTGCTAGTTCAGCAGTTCACTGTCATGGCACAGTGGTCTCCAAATGATGTTACAGGGTTGAGATTTTGTCAAAGTCAGAGGTCAAGACACGTCTGAACTCATGTTGTAGAGATGCAAGGCACTTTAATGACCCTATAATAAACCATCGTGTGTTTAAATTCAGCCACGTAAACCCAGCTTTGACAGGAAATTATGGTTATGGGTTTTTTTTCTCTCTTTTTTACCTCTGTTACCCAAATTTTGACTCTTCTACCTGTTGCAGATGCAGTTTCACTATGGCTGCTGCAGAAGCAGGCATAAGTTTGGTATTTCATGCCCCCGTTGGTGGGCTCTTGTTTGCTTGAGAAGGATGGCTTCGTTCGGGGACATAAGGCTGGTCTAGCAAGGCTTATTCTGCTGCTTGATGGCCACCTTCACCACGGGTGTAGTGTCCTCTTAACTCTATGGGTTTGTTTACAGGGGCCATTTTGAATTTTTTGAGGCAGAGAAAAGAATTCTATTTTGGGTACATATTGTGTGGATGTGGGAGAAAATAGATGCAGGAGTTTAGACTTGTCTCCTTCAGCATTATTGTTGGGGGAGAAGCAGGAAAGGGGGACTGAGAAGGGGAAAGGCTGGGATATGTACAGTTATCAGATCAGTGGATATGGATGTCTTCACACTTTACATCTGGCGATGACTTAAATACGAGATTTGTTTTGTTCTAAATTATAGCGAGCAAGTAGACAAAGCATCTACTGTTTGCTTATTAACCAGTCATATTGGTTATTAAGATAACTTTCTGTGTTGGTGCTGGATAGAGGAGGGATACTTCGAAGTAAAGGAAAAGGCAGAGAAGCTCTTAAATAGGCTGTCCTCTCCTGTGGCTGGATCAAGCTCTCAGCTGTTGCTGCAGACAGTGCTGTACTGTGCCCCTGTTCCTTGGTGCTTCCAGATTAAACATTTGAAAAACTGTAATCACTGTTTGTTCCTGGTTGCAAAACGGAGGTGACCTTCAGCCTCACCTACCTTTGCTTTATTCCTTCCAGCATGACACAACCTTATCTTTGGATTTTACCTTATGTCCACCTGAAAGTAGTTGCTTTTATTATCATGTCTTTCACTCATTTTTATTGCAAGATAGCAATATTCAATAGTGATGTGCAAGTATCATGGTCTTCCCTTCTTGTTGCCTAAATATTCTTCTTTGTATTTGACTTGGAGATCAATTAGAGAGCTAGAAATAAACTCTGGTATTCTGAATCCTAATTCACTTTTTCCTACTATATAAATTTTTCCTATGGCAATTGCCTGAGCACTTTCAATTATCTCTGAATTTCTTCTGGGTTGTATATCTCTAGCAATGCAGAAACTAAAAAGATTATGGCATTTCTCACTGTAGCTATACCTTGGTTGGGAAAATGGGCAATATTTTTTGTGTGCATGCTCCCTGAAATATTTGCTTTACCACTAGTTTAGCAGGGGAAAATAGAGAAGACATGGGTTTTCGGCCCAAATCCTTTTTGTGGACCAACTCAGAGTGGAGCCCCCCAAACAGCTGCAGTTACACACCAAGAAGATAAAAGTTTGTGGCATAAAGGTGAGACTATGTGGGCAGGAAAGAAGTCAGGCATTTTGAAGCCAGATTAATTGCTGAAGCCAAAGTAATTAACAGCTGCACACCCAGGGGAAAGTGGATTCACTTCAGTTGCTATTTTACAATAAGCATTGCTCTCTTAACACTCAGTTCAGGATGTTTTCTGGAAAGAGCAGTGGATTCTCTTTCCTTCTATCTTAGAGGGAAAAGTTAGCTAAAATCATTAACAACATAACTTCTGGCAGGGTTCAGTAGTTTTTGGCTCTCAGTGTGGTACAGATAACCAGAAATATTTGGGCATGGGGCTCAGGGGAAATTTTGCTTCTTGTATATTTTGTGGCATTAAGCAAACACAGTTTACAGTAGATAAACTCTGAGTTTAAAGCTTGTGGGTTATGTTTCTCAAGAAAATGATGATTTTTTTTTTTTGATTTTTTTTTTTTTTAGTTTCATTCTACCTAGGATAATGTTACAAGGGGATTTTATTGTACTCCAGAGCATGAGATTTTCAGGAAACTTCACTTTATTTTTACTTAGACCACTGGATTAATTCTAAAGGTGAAATTTGCTCTGTAGATACCAGTTTTTTCTTGATGACTGGCCAAAGCTTATGGTTGATATTACATCAAAAACAAACAGTATACTGTGCCACCTTTCATTCCCAGCATGCAGAACATGCTGGCTGTCTTGACTTTACTTTTATTGCCACACACATGCAGTGAAATGTGCATATATTACCTTAAAGCAAATACCTCAGTATGTCTTTTCCTTTGGAAAAATGGAGATAGGGAGAAAAAATAATAAAATCACACTGTCTATTTTTAGTTTTAGTGAAGGATTGGAATTAGAAATAATATAATGCAAGATATTTCGATCCTGCAGTAAATAAAACAGATGTTTTTCTACTTCAAATTAGGCTACTTCTCTCAGAATTTCAATGCCTTAAACATTAGATCCCTTTAAATTCTTTGGAAAAACATGGATATTGTTACAGCTATTATTAAAAATAGCATTATTAATGTTTTTCTTAGTACACAGAGTACCTACATATATGATTGTTGTAGTCCTGTTGTAGTCCCTGCAAGTGTAGCCTGCAGGTGTTGATCTTCTGGTGGCTAGGAATGGCTACTGGGATTCTCCCTCTTCCAGACCCAGTTTCTGCAGCACCCCGTGAACCCCCCCTTGAAGCCTGAGTGGGTTTTGACCCTGGCATTTCTCCTCTCAGGAAATACCATCCGTGTTTAGTACAGACACCTGGTAAATTTGTTAAACTCTAGGCTAGCTGTAGCAAGACCAAGAATAAGATTAAGGTTCAAGAAGAAGAGAAGGAAGAAGAAAAAAGAGTTTGAACAGTAAGAGGAGCTCAAGGTGAAGCAATTCAAGGCAGACTGACACCTGACAGTTTCTCCTATCCCCTACCCCCAAGATTATACCAGTTTAGGGGGTTTTATTGCAGGCAACCCTTGACATGTGCCCTTCCTGCTTCTTGCCATGTAGATTTTTATGCATTTTATGATCTCTTACTTTGTCCAGATCCCAATCATAACAAAAAGCTGTGTAACCCTAAGCTTAGGCTAGGGAAATAATATCATCACAGCTTTTAATAGATTGCCACCAACCTGTTGACCCCTTTTTGTTGGCTGGAAGATAAAATTAAAACATGATATTGCTTTCATCCTTGCTGCTTGTTGAGGAGTCAAGCAGAAAATTCAATTACTATTACAGCTGCCAGATTATGTTCTGTGCTTGTGATTTGTTGTTCTGCAAGTTGTTCTAGCTTGGCATCAATTTCCACAGTTTTACTTATATAAATTTACTTATAAATTATCTCAATGCACATGGATGCAAGTTGACACTTAATAAGTGAACATTCAGCAAAGCTCGGGTTCATCAAAGTCTTTTGAAGTGGTCATTAAGGCCATCATGTCATGTTATTTGGATGTAACTTGAGTGCTGAGTGCTAGTGGTAAGTGAAGTACATCACAGAGGTTTCTGCTATGTCTGCCGGCACCAGTGCACACCTGCTTGTTTCCACTCCTGTGAGGTGTGCAAGAAGGGATCAGCTTCAAATTAATTAGCTGAATTACCTAAACCACAAGGAGAGATTTATTTCCTGTATAGAAATTACTTTGAAGTATTGGGTTTTGTGAGAGAGGGTGCAATAGTTCATGTCACTGGCAGGATGCTCAGGACATTTTTTCTCCTTTCTTTGACTCAGTTTAAGAACTTACAGGACATGAACATCTTGGCCTTCATTCTGACCATCCTCCTTGGTGTGTTTGGAGGTCTTCTAGGAGCTTTCTTTGTTTCCCTAAATATAAAGGTTAATAAACTACGTATGCAGTTCTTTAATTCAATTCCAAAATTATCCCCTAGAAAAACAAGCAAGCTGTTGGAGGCTGTGCTTATCCTAGTAAGTAAATAATATGTTTCTCTTGATTCTACAATATTTACAGTGGCTAATGTAGGTCATTAATTACTGGATTGAAAAGTGAGTCTCACCTGCTGGTACTTGATAATTGCAACAAAGTACAGCAAACATATAGATTTCCAAAATACATATGTGTATTTAATGTTGGTGGTTATATGAGAATGGAGAAGATATTTTTTGTTTGTTTGTTTTAGTTTGGTTTTCATGCTTGAATTATTTTACCTCACTGCTGTTTCACTCTGATGATACTACATCAGCTTAGTGATATGCAGCAGTTATGTTGCTGTGCTTTTCCATTTATTTGCAGTCTATGGAAGGCTCAAATGTCCTGATAAAACATGATGGGGCCACTTTACATCTAGGCTTTGGAGTTTCTGTTTAGTGTTGTATGGCTTTGGGGAGGGTCATGCCGTTGGAAGAAGGGTATAGGCAAAATATAAGGGATAGGTGGAATTTAGGAAGAATTTCTAACACAAAGCTAGAACTGGTTTCACTTAGGAAGACTGCAAAATGCGTTCTCAAATGGGTTAGTTTTTTTTTTTTTTCCTTCCTTCTGCATTTCAGAGAAAGTCCCAGGGAGAAGCTGTGAGCAAGCTCTCTCTCTCCCGGGTATGCACAGAGATAACATGTTTGCAGACATGTTTAAGGCCTCCTTGGGCCAGAGAGGGTGGGGGGAGGAGAGAAAGAAGATACAAAAGGCTTGGAGAAGGCAGAGCATTGCCTTTTTTCTCTGGAGGCCAGCTGCATAGCATCATTGAGAAATGGTCCTCGCATCTGAAATAAACCTTTTTTTTAATCCTTCCACTGCCTTGGCATTCTTGGGAAGAATACCTGCCTATGTTTTATCTTATACAGAAGGTTCCCATATTTTTATCATTTTCATACTTTTCAATTTTACGCTTTGGTTATAACTTAAGTATTTTGTTATGAAGAACATTATGAACTTAATAGTCCTTTAAAGACAGGTTGAGAGAGTTGGGATTGTTCAGCCTGGAGACGAGAAGGCTCTGAGGAGAACTTGTAGCTTTCCAGTACCTAAAGAGGACCTGCAGGAAGCCTGGAGAGGGACTTTTACAAGAGCATTTAGTAATAGGACAAGTGACAGTGGCTTCAAACTGAAAGAGAGTAGGTTTAGATTAGATATTGAGAAGAAATTCTTTACTGTGAAGGTCGTAGGGCCAGATTGCCCAGAGAAGTTGTGGACTCCCCATCCCTGGAAGTGTTCAAGGCCAAGTTGGATGGGGCTTTGAACAACCTTGTTTAGTGGAAGATGTCCCTGCCCATGGCAGAAGTATTGAAATTAGATGATCTTGAAGGTCCCTTTCAGTGCAAACTATCCTATGATTAAATTTGAAGGAAGGAAACCTTCAGAACTTTTCTACTGCACTTTTAGTAAATTGTGTGAATTTGAGCTTCTCTGCAAGTTTTTCCAATGAATACCTGGTTGTCATGAGTTTCCTTTATTTCCAGTATTTTTGATGAAGTGCTTCTGAGGAGTTTTCTGATCCTCTGAAGTGTTGAGATGACATATCTTTAGCGAAACTGATGCACACTGAAGCCCCTTTCTTCTGCCCTCTTTTAGGCAGACTTGCCAGTGTGTATTATGTATTCACATATGTTTTCTGTAAATACTGTTGTGTACTTTCTCTCCCCTCTCTCCTGGAGAGAGGGCTGCTTGATTGTAAACCAGTGAGTTGGCCACATAGATGCTCTCCTCCTGTCAGCCCCAGGCATTCCTTCAGCGGCTTCTACTCCAAGCCAGCAAAAAGATGTAAATTTCAGGGAAAGGCAATCATCTTGACTTGCATTAACAACATGGATGATACTGGGAAGAAAACAATTAGTATTTTAAATATGAGAGGGGAAACTGTTGGAGCTAAAAGCATAAATAACCATAAGTCGAGGTGCATGGCTAAGTCTCTGTAAGCTCTCCACAGACTGTTTCCCATTGGTTTGCCTCTCCATACATAGGGTCAGAAGAGTTCTGTATGTGCTCTGGCAGTGTGCCTCCTCCTCTGCCTAGTCCTGCTCCTTGCTCAGAACAGCAGCCTTACTTGTTGGGTTCTCTGTTGGCACATCAGAGGTGAAATCTGACCTCAGGTAGGAAGAAAAGAAGAAGGAGGGATCCTGGTGAAAGGTCTGTGCTGGAGCATGCCTGTGCTGTCGATGACAGCTGAATTTCAGCTCCTCTTAGCGGCAGGATGTTGGCAGCTGTGTTGGCTCAGCATCTGCTGAGGCAAGACACCCCAAGGAAGCTAACTTCAAGCTTTTTGTTTCCATCTTTGAAGGAGTGAGTAAGGACTGTAGGAAAAATAGGATTTCTCGGCTCCAGGGAGAACCTTTCCCCTGACCAGCCTTCTCACATTGTGCTACAGCTTTAATCCCAGGTCTTGCAAAGAGTTTGTGGCTTTGTGCTGTTGAACACTGCAAAGAGACATCCTAACCCAAATCCAGTTTTCAAACCAGCAGGACGAGGAGCAGAGTCCCACGTGTGACTCCCATTAGTCCTGTAGAAAAGCCATAGTTTCCAAAGTACCTCTATTTGCGAGAGGTCGGCTTTGTAACAATTTTTATTTTAACAGTTTGGAGCCGGAGTGCTGTGTTTGACAGCTGTTTCCCCTACTATTGGGAAAGCTTTGGCTTTCTCATCGTACATTACAAAGACGTTGCTAAACTGGTTAAGCATGTAAAAAACACTCATTACTCTTTGGAATGAAAACCAAAACATGCATCAACAGAAGCCAGTAAGAGCCAGTATGTTAGAAGACACTATAGGATTAAATGTAAGATCAGCTAGCAAAGATTTAGTGTCACATATAAAGAAAGCACCTCCTAAGAGTTATTTTGTGTTGTTTAAGAGTGGTGTCTTACTGACTCCAAAAGTTCATGGGGCCATTAGCACCTTGCCAGATCATACCTGAAACTGGGAGAACAGCATGTGTTTTGTAGGGTTGTAGTGCTTACAAGAGCTCTTCTGTTTATATATTTTTACCTTAATCCTGTATTTTTTTTAATACTGTTTTTTTACCTTAACTTTGTAGCATGAACTCTTATTCAGACTGTTTTTCCTTTTTTCTTAGCTCTAGAAGATCCTACTCAGGTCACAGTCCTTATTTTATTATAACTTGGCAGAAAAAGGCAGGAAAGAAACTGTTTGATCTGAGAGAACCATACTTTTTTTTTTTTTAAATAAACTCACATAATCAAGCAACTGAAAGAAACTATGTCACAGTGACTTTAACCAAAAATAATCTTGTTTAAACCAGTTTGCATTTAAACTTGGAAAGAACCCATCATGGTATCTTCCACACCCACAACATAACCCGGAGTACCATTCCTTTGACTGGAATTGAATATCTAATCTTCAGCCCATAGATTAGACAAAGCTGTCTTCCTAAATGCCCTTCTGCTCCTTGGCCTTTATTTGCTTCTCCTCAGTTCATCACCTTTCTCTCTGTGAGGAAATCACGATGTAGATAATGTTTTGCCAAGAATCTGGCAGAGCTATCTTTCTTCTCTATTTTTTTTAATCACGTTGACTAATGCTTCTGTTCCAAAAGCTCAGTGTTTCCATGGGCAGGGTGGACAATTTAAGAATATATGCATATATACTTAATATATAAGCTGTCAAAACTTTAAAAGGATACTTGAGAGGATTATTTTCTTTTCTACCTAGCTGTGAAAATAGGCTACTGCTTTAAATATGTAACCACTGGCTCCAGGCTATCTGTCCTCCTAGCTCCCTTTGGACTTCGAAGCTTTGGCAAAAAATTGACCTGGGTTTGAACTGTCCCAGAGTCAAGTTTTCAGAAATAAAACCTGACCTGAGCTTTGTGAAGGCTGAACTACTCCCAGTTACATCTATCTGATGTAGATGTGTTCTGCCCATAAGCTTGTAATCTTTGAGATACAGGAAAACAAAGGCTTGAGGTAGAATTGTCTGACAATTCATCACAACTGCACAGAGCTGAATCTCAGCTTGAAGGTTTCTATAAATGTGCTGTCTGAGCTGTTTTATAGTGATCCACAGAGTGCATGAAACTTTGTGCTTGGAAAATATATTACCAGTACGGTTGTGTGTTCCAGTACTTTTTCTCCAGATGTCTTCTTAAATATATTCTAATTTTTTTTTTTTTAAACTTTGGGCATGTCTTCATTTATACAGAAATGTAAATTAACCTCAATTAAGATAAAAAAAATGAACATTAGTTTTTAATGAAATATAACTGTGTTATATTGAACTGTGTTGCACTGAAAAATAAGCATCACTGAAATGTAGTCATCTCATGAAAAAATTCCCTTTGCTTCTGGTGAATGCAAAGTGGCCATTGAAAACACCTTCTGCTGTGCTCTATTTCAAATGTTTTTGGTTTCATTCATGCTTCCTTCAAAATGGATATGTGGAAAACTAGAAGGACCTGATAAAATGTCTTCATCCATTTGGATTGCAATGTCTGTGTCTCTACTGTGTAGCATCTAATCAACATTAGGCTTTATAGCTGTCTAGTATTGCCAGGATGTCTAGGAACTTCTTTCCATTGATTAACTAAATATTAGTCCTTTCATAACATCTTCCCTATGAAAGAAGGGAAGTAATAAGTTGGCAAGTTAGAAAAAAGTATTTAGCTGTTCCTACTGACCAGGGACTTCAAATCTGCATAAGTAGGGAGGAATTTAAATTGAAACAGTGGACCGTTTCTGACACACAGCATAATTTTAAGTACCAACCAGAAAAACAGGTCCTTAATGAAAGACACAGATCCTGAGCACTTGCTGTGCTCAAGTTGCAGTCAGGGGCCAGCAGCCTGCAAGGAACTCTGTCTGGCTGTGCTTCCACTGCCTGCTGTGGGGCATGGTGGGGAGGCTGTCCATTTGTAGAGGATTCCACATGCTTCAAGTCCTTCTGGAGCTAGCGGTGGTCTCTGATGGCCACAGAGTCGGAGACCGATTATCCAGTTGCAACAGCTGAGTCCCTGAAGTTAGACTGAATGAATCTAGGCTTACTCATTGCTTATGAGCAAATGGTGATCTTTTGGGATACATGGGCAAGACAAAAGGACAGAGTCCTTGTGGTAACCGCTGGCATTAGTCGGTTTAGACACTTTACTTTTTTTTTTTTTTTGTCTGTTTTTACATCTCAGAATAGTTTACATCTCACAATGCCTGCAGGTATGTATGACAACTGTTACAGTGTATTTACTATATTTCTTTTCTTTCATTCCTGTTGTGAGAAGCTACCAGATGAGAAACAACTCAGAAGTGTAAGTGGGGAGGATCACTATGAGCATATATATGTGAATACAGTTATTAACTGTTTCTTCCAATTAGCTGTTACAAGGATTTGGGATGGAAAATAGCCAAAGGTGTGTCAGAGCTGAGTGTTTAAAATGAATTCACATAGAGACAAAAGTCATACATATCTTTTAATCATTGAAATTTAATCACACTTAAACTTCTCCAGTGAGAGGCATTTGCTGTCATGTCAAATTAAAGAAAAAAAAAAAAGAGAAAGAAAGAAACAAACAAAAGGGAACTAAAAAAAAGAAAAGAACCTGAAAAATGGCTATATGTATCACATGAGCACTTTTTCAATTTAGAATCCTGATTTTGCTTTTAAAGGTTTATAGGCCTTTTAGATAGGTATATTAGCCCATAGGAGACAGGCTGTGCTTGAACTGGAAAACTGGAACTGGAAGCTGGTGTAAAACCTTTGTTATTCTGAGCTCCTGTTGGCTGCTATTGGCTGAGGGACATAATTGATCAGTCCTCTCTGTAGGAACATGAATAGGCAACCCATCAGGGGCTACAGCGGAAACTGTAATCCCGGGATTTAAAATGGCATTTAACCTGTGTTAATAAACAGGTAGGGAATATATGACTGAATGGCTAAGGATTTTGTAGGTTATGTTGTTGAAGAGATCCTTGAATCTGATACAGGTTTTGCAGTACAAATATCTTTCTTGAAAAATATGTATGAGGAATCCAGAGGAAGTAGAAAAGGAATTGCTCAGATTGAGGTTAAATGACAGCTTGATTTCACAGTTGTCACTACCAACTTGTAGTTTTACAAATTCATAAGTCTGGAAAATTTATGAACTCCTCCTTCCAAGGGGACAGCATCATTTCTATGTTGCTTAAAACAAACTTTAAATACTGAATAACTTGCCCTTGGTGATTGGACTCTTAACAGCTTATTTAAGTTTATAGAAAGCAGACATGCTTTTCCATGCTTGCCACCAATTCTAGCCTGTTATTTGACCTGCAATACCTGATTCAGTATTGTTTGCTAGATTATGTATTTACATATTCTTTATAAAAGCAAACTTTGTCACTTGGTACCAGGACTTGGTGTCTATGCCTATTTGGATTGTTGTGGGAAGAGCCTTTTTCCTCACCCTGACATCCTTTTTTATTTTAAGGACTAAATGCTAGCAAAATGTTATTTTTCAAAACAAAACTATTTTTGCTCTGAAGGAAAAACATCTGAAACCACGATAATTTCATGGCTTTTTTTTTCTGTTTCTGAATCAAAAATAGTCATGCTGATGCAGCCTAGAGGCTGAATGGTCTCGGTGCCAATTTATTATTTGGTGTGGCTACAAGTTATAAAGAGTATATCCTGTTGAAAATGGATAGATCTGAAAAGGAATTAAGCACCAAATTGTTCTGGGTTTTGTAAGGCCATGCAAATGCTGAAAGTAGTGACAATGTCTCTAATAAGTTTGTAGTAAGACTAAATGTGGAAAAGAAGCTTGTTCACTATTCTCCTGTTCTTAGGAGTTGAAAAAGGGAATTATGATTGCAGTTGTAAGACTTTGGTTAGGATCATTTAGATTTGGCTCATCTCAGCATGATGTGAGATAGTCAGTGCTCCAGAAGATAAATATCATTACCCTCTTGAGATCCAACAGATTAGTAATAAGCACCCTTGCTACTTTAAGAGATCCAATAAGAATTATATAACCAAAAAAAATAATTGTAAGATACTGAATTTTGTCTTTTGTAGTGATCCAACTCAGTCAAGTGTATGGTTTTGCTCTTAAACTGTGATAGTAAAAGACCTGCAGCTACAGATGGGTCTGTATATGGCTATGCCAGTATGACAGCACTTCTATCATAGCTTATCCTCATACATTTATACTGAACAGTTCTTTCAGTAGTGTTTTGTAGCACTTGGAGAAGCACTTGGATTCCTTGGAGAAGGAGAACTAAGAGGTCATGGGAAGGCAAGAGAAGGAGGTAGAGAAGCAGTGGGCTTCTTCCATCAGCATGTCTCAGTACTGCACATGTATTCCTGCAGTGTGGCAGTGCAGTCCTCCACCAGGGAGAAATCTGTCTCTACTAAATATACTGATTTCGAACAGAAAGAGTTAGTGGTACAAAACCCCGTGTGTAAACTAAAGTCCTACACCTCCATTCTCTGTGCTTTGTTCTTCTTGCTCAACCATTTGTACTTTAATTGTAAAACAACCTTTCTTCTGTTGTTTCTCTCTCTGTTATTTTGGCATTGCTGCAAGCTTCAA
The DNA here is from genome assembly GCF_003945595.2 of Pipra filicauda. NCBI lineage: Eukaryota > Metazoa > Chordata > Aves > Passeriformes > Pipridae > Pipra > Pipra filicauda. The sequence goes on along the minus strand of NW_024104273.1, from coordinate 624,939 downwards.
ATTGCTTCTCAGTTGTGCTGTTTTTTGTGTATGCAATCCTTTACTGGTAGCAAAGACATGTGTAGAACTTGAGTCTTTGATATAAATGAGTTACACAGTCATATGACTTCCAAAGCAGGACAGAGTAATCAGGTTTTTGGTTTTTTATTGACTATTATGAATTTGGAATATATTCTTGTTTGAGTGGTTGGAATAATGTAAAAAGCTAATACAAGATTGGGAAGTATCTTATGTCCCTTTTGTTGCCAATCTTGGGTCTGGAAGAAATTTTTAAGCACTAGATGTTGGCTGCATTTTAAGTTTTTCTTGTAGTTCTGAGTGGGGATCAGGTGGGTCAAATAACAGAGATCTCCTGCTCTTTGTTCCAGGAACAGAGTTTATATTTTTACTGTTTAGGTTGTGGTGATGTCCGAAACATGCTGGAGGCTTTCCAAACTGGAAGAAGGAAGTCATACCTGCTTGGAGAGTTCAATTGTTCCAGATGACAGAGATTGAGAAAGTGTCCAGGAATAGTAGTGCTGTGCAGAAATGCTGGTTGTGGTCAGCATGATAACTGGCAGTCTATGTTGCAAAATGTTGAAATAACTGGTGCCAGTATTTACCAAAGGAGAGCTTTAAGAACATGTTGGACAAACATCTTTTAGGTGTGGTTTGCGTATAGCCTGTGCTGCTGTGGAAGAGGAGACCTCTAAGTCCTTCCAGCTCTCCATGGCGCTCTCCAGTGCAAAGCTTTCTAACTGCAAATGCTTCTATCAGCTTGGGATGCTGAGCTTACCCACCAAAGTGTTTGCTGTCAGCAATGCTTCATTTTTGGTCGGATAATCCTGTTTTATAGAGTTACAATGTTGTGTGGACAAAGAGATCAAGGCCAGGTTGTGCATTTTAATAATTTTTTTCCCCTGTTTTCTGGGTTTAGGCAGCGTAAAGTGATTCCTTTTTTGGGGAATTTTGAGTTTTGGCATGAGGAAGTTTATGTAATAAACCAGATAGATTAGTAGAATAATTAATAAACTGATCTAGTAAACTAGATTTATTAGTTAACAAAACAACTTAATTGGGAAATATAAGGGAAAGGTGGCTTCTTGTGTAAGATGTATTTCTAGCAGATACATTCTGGACAGGCAGTAAGGTAAGTTATATTCATCCATAATAATTCTTTTGTTTGTTTTTAATATTTAAGCATAAATCAGCTCAAGAGGGAAATTTCAGAATATAGCTGTTCCTCAAGCACATGGATTGGTCCAGATGAAGTCAGATATTCTAATCAAACCTTCAGTCAAGGTAAGGGGAGCTATGTGATTGATACCTGGGAAGAAAGTGAAATAACTTGAGGCGATATCAGGGTATATTTGCTCATAACACAGGTTTTCTTTAAAGTAATGCAGTGCTCCCTTCTGACATATCAGAACTAAGTTCCATATTTGAGCCAAATGTGCTGGGAAGATCCTGACTTACTGCCTCTGAAAGGAATGGGGAAAGAGCCCTGCTGAAGTAGTACTGTTGCTTTTCTTTGGCTTAAATGGCTGTAGTTTCTCTTTATTTAGATCAGGATTAACATCACAGAGAACCAGACTGGAGAGAACATATATTCCTTATTTTCCTGGAAGTGCCTCAAATGCTGAAGCTGTAATGAAAACTCTGCTTTTTAAATAAAGTTTAGGCAAATGAGAACTACTACAAATTGCATTTTTGTAAAGGAACCTTTTAATATTTTGTATCTCTGCACATGTCTTTGTCTGTGTTGCAGCTGCTGCACTTCCAGTTGAAAATGGGAAGTAAGGGATCACATATCTTTTTGAACATGGGACTTGTGAAAAATTTGGATACATATCCCTGTGCACTGCCTTGGCATTTTATTTCATCCTTAGCTGTTGAATGGCAGGTTCTGCAGTTGCCAGTGGCCTGATTATTCCTATGCTGTAAGCTCCACCCATCCTGGTTTGTGTTTCCTCTACAAAAGGCCTGTGTTGAGTAGTAACAGTCTGAATTGCAGGTTGAAAGCTTGGCAATAGCAAAGCTATGAGTGCTTGGAGGAGGCTGTATAGCTAGAATAGGATGGTTTGCTTGGAAAGAGATGCTAAAATTGTGGAAAAGAATGAAGAAATAGTCTGAGAATAGCTGTGCAAGGACCATAGCCAGAACTGTGGACTTTCCAAGTATAGAGCATTTGAATCCTTTGGGGACCCAGAAGGAGCCTCAGTTTCTGGCTCCATCTCTGTAACTGTAAAAATACGGGTTCAGATCCAGACTCTTCATCTGTTTCTTATGCACGTAATAGCCTGAACCTTAATCTTGAAAATCAACACCCTAGACTATGGAGAAAACTACAGTTGGGTCTTTTGTTGTAGTTTTTAGAAAGCTGTTGTAGAGTAGAGCAAGGTTCTTACAGTAATGCTGAGAGGCTTAATGTTCAGCAAGCAAGGAGTCATGGCTGAAGAGTGCATAATGCAATTAAAATACTGAAAAAAAGTCTAAAAATAATTAGTTGTGTGCACAGCTTTCTGCCATTGCCCTATCCCTGTGTATTCACTTCCTGCCATCCCCAAAATGTTGTCTAAGTCAATTTTTAATATATAGTGTTTGTTGAAACATTGGATTCTTGGCTGAATAGATATGGTCAAGTCTATCTGCCAGCACCCATGTTTCTTAACTGATAACCTAATTTTTGTAACCATTGTAGAACTGTATATAGTTTTAAAAACAATTCCAGAACTGCATCCATCAATCAAATAGGTCTATTGTATGAATAAATTGGAAAAAGTTGTGTAATGGTGCAAGACGATCCTCCTCAAATCATAGAGTCACAGGATATCCTGAACTGAAAGGGATCCACTAAGATCATCAAAGTCCACCTCCTGGCCCTGCATCACACCAACAATCACACCATGTGCCTGAGAGCATTGTCCAAATGCTTCTTGAACTCTGACAAGTTTGGTGCCATGACCACTTTCCTAGTGAGCCTGTTCCAGGGTCCAACCACCTGCTGGCTGAAAGCCCTTTTCTACTATCTGACCTAAAACTCCCCGGACACAGCTTCAGGCCATTCCCTCAGGTCCTGTCACTGGTCACCACAGAGAAAAGATCAGTGCCTTCCCCTCCTCTTCCCCTCACAAGGAAGTTGTAACTGCAATGAGGTCTCCCCTCAGTCTTCTCTTCTCCAGGCTGAACAGACCAAGTGACCTGAGCTGCTCCTCATAAAGCTTCCCCTCAAGGCCCTTCATCATCTTTGTTGCCCTCCTTCAGATACACTCTAATGGCTTAATATCTTTCTTATCTTGTGGTGCCCAAAACTGCACACAATATTCAAGGTGAGGCCTCACCAGTGCAGAGCAGAGCAGGACAATCCCCTCCCTTGACCGGCTGGCGACGCTTTGCCTGATGCCCCCCCGAGACATGGTTGGCCCTCCTGGCTGCTGACTCATATTCAACTTGCCATTAACCAGGATCCCCAGGTCCCTTTCCATGGCACTGCTTTCCAGCCTCTCATTCCCCAGTACATACATCAAAACATGACACTGGAGAATGCGGGCATAGATCCCGCTACCTTTTGCATGCTAAGCGAGCACTCTACCGTTTGAGGTAATTCCCCCATGCACAATCAAAAAAAAAAAAAATCAGATAATATATATCATGTATATGGCTATTGTATAAATAATAGTAATTCACCATTTCTGGAAAGTGAATGTACAAGTCTGGTTTGTTGTCTGACACTTGAATATGTATATTTAATTCCTTGCATATAGAATGAAATTTTGTGTATTACATCAGCAATTACCTGCTCAACTGTGCTACATTTTGGTTTAGCTCTGCGGTGTTGGTTGGTTTGAGGACTCCTGAGTTCTCTTCACAGCTTCATTCCTGATTAGTTTTGGGCAGATCATTAATACCTATTACTTCTTTTTGCCCATTTGTTACATGGCTGTAATATTTTACTTACCAGGTTTATGGAGTGCAGATAGACTTAATTTTAAGAAATTATATGAGGCTGGAGCTCCAGAAGTGTGGCCTTACAAACTGAAATAGCCCAGTGTGTATATCAGTGACCTATAGTTTTGACTATTGCTATAAGGTCAATCCTTATTTGGCTTTGAAGGACATTAAGACAGACATACCATTAGTCTTTTTTCCTTCAAAGTATGGTAAATCTGGCAGCTTTGTGATAGCTGATTGGTGCTAAGTGAATGCCCATACTAAGGAAGGTTGTGGGGACGGAGTCTCTGCAGGAGTTGACAAAATTAACCTGGAATCAGCAGAATACTAGAAGCATTTCTAGGAAACTGCCAAGAGGATTGCTCTTCTTCATATGTACAGGTATACAGGAGCTTTGTATGGCAGGATAATGGGATTGATCCTTGTTTCCATTTTTGGTGTTCAAACCAATGAACATGGAGTGTGGATTGATCCAGATTTCTTTACTGCCATTGGAGCTGCCTCCTTTTTCAGTGGAGTGTCAAGACTTACCATCTCCATCACTGTGATAATGGTAAGTATGTTGAGTTTTCAGGTATTTTTGTAGCCAAGGTTGAGTTGAGTATTTGCTGCTGCAGCTAAATAAACCACCACTGTCCCATGCACATTGAACCAGAGAGAAATAAATTATTGGCCTGTCTGTTTCAAGCTTGCCTGAAAAAGTTTTTTTGTTTTGTTTTGGGGGTTTTTTGAACTTTTACCTGTGAAGTGTAAGTTTGAAAATAACACTTTGACTGAGAAATTCTTTCTCCTATTTTTAATTTTTTTGAGGTTACAGAAATGATAATGCCATCAGTGGTTTACAAACAAGAAAAAGGATGTTTCTTCTGGATTAGGAAACAATAGTAGATCACTCTGCTTGCCTTGTGAATTGACTTCCATGAGGTATGAGGGCCTTGTACAATGTACCTATTAATGCTGGGGTTGAATATGGGTTTCTGGATGGAGTAAGTGAAGGACTTCCAGTAGTATAGGCAAGTGATCCAATGGAAAGCTTCACAGGTCTCTCTGGTCAAGTTATGCCTCATAGATTTCAAAATTTTGAAATTCATTTGGAACACATTTAATATTTCTGTTTCCTGGTCCCCTCCTCTTATAACAGAGCATCTTGAGTCTGCACTACAATACTTTCCAGGCAAACTTCTGGAAGCTAAAGTATTTGCACATACTACTCTTATACTTAGAGAGGATATTCTTTGCTCTCCTTGATTGCAACACCTGGGGATGGTGAGTTGTAAGGCACAGCTGCAACTCAGCTTAGTCAACAGAGAAGTGAAGTTGAGGTCACAAGGGGGAAGTTTTCGTTCTTCCACGGCAGGACATTCAAGGCCTGTGAGTATTAGTGTGTGTGGAAATTTCACCCATGACTAAACCCAGACTTGGCTACCCACCTGGCTTTGCCCAAAAGGATCTCATTAAAATCTTTGGAAATGTCAGAATTCACACGGAGTGACTAAACCTGGATTTTCCCTCCTAGTACACTGTTGCACAGTGTTTGATTAAGTAGCTGTTTATTGGCACTCACGCCAAGTTGCATCCATGTTAGTGGTAGGTTGTGTAAATTGCTTAGGAAGTTTTTTTTGTTTGTTTGTTTGTTTGTTTTTTTGTTTTTTTTGGTTGTGTGGTTCTTTTTTTTATTTTACATTCTATCTTGAAAGGTGTTGTATGTTCATAAAAACTTCTCTATTGTGAAATAATAATTAGATTGGTTATGGAAACAGTCCTCCTTCAGTATCTTCTTGGTGCTTTAGCACTTACTTATCCTTTAAGTAAAAATGGACTCTGGTATTTCTACTTCTGTCCTTGGTGTTATGCATCTTTTGGAAGTTACTGTATGAATTATTGGCCAATTGTTGGCCTTCAAGTCTTTAAGACTTGAAGGGGGGGAAAGCTGATGCTTGAACACTAGATGTAAGTTTTTTGAGAGCCCCAATTATGACTAAATGTAATGTCTTTTCCAAAGTAGGCCTGAATTTTCTTGCAATGGCTCAATATATTTTAATTTAAATATCATTTGTAAACCATTACTTTGCAGTCTTTCTGCACCTATAAGTTGTTAGTGGCAAAAGCAGTTGATTGACATCTTCCTTAGATCGTGAGGCTGAGCTTTATCACAGAGAAGTGAGAGGTGATTATGTGCCAGAACACTTGCTGGTCTTGGATGACAGAACTGCTTTTCATTCAGTTCTAGTACAGAGAAAATTCCTGCATTTTATTTGCTTCAGTTTCTCCCTACCTGCCGCATTACCTGCACTTATAACTCTGTTTTCAAAGTGCCTCTGTGGTCGTGCACATACAGCATATGCAAAACAATAGCTGGAAACTCTTAAGAGAACTGGAGGAAATTGAGTTGAAAAGGCACTGGAAAAATGATGAGGATTGTGTTGCAGTGTGTTCTGAATTCCCCTAGGTGTCATGTTCTAACTCTTCTGTCCCTCTCTCTGCAGAGGCAGATTCTGTTTCAATTCATGTTCATCCAAGATAAATAGCTGCATTGCTTGAGGAAATATTAATTTTTGGGGAGAAAAAAGGTCTTGGACATGACAATGCAAACACATAATTAAAAGGTTGTGCCCTCAAACCATAAAATGCACATATTTTTCCTATATTGTGTGATGGGTTCAAAAAGAATTGAGAATGTTTGCTTTGGCTTTTCACAGCCTTCCATTTGGAAACAGTTATGAATGTGGGACTTGTAGTGAACAGGTTTGTAAGATGCTTTTTTTTTCTCATGGCAGACCCCACAGGCATCTGCCCACCTCTTCTTTCTTGGCTGCCAGTTTCTACCCCCCATGCTGACATTTGACCCTCATCCTCAGCTCTTTGTGGCAAACAGTAGATGTGGTGACATTTTCTTTGGCAAGTACAAGGAATAGCCTTATGACTTGCCTTCCCACAGCTTTCTGTCTCCCACGTCTTTTAAGTGTCATGTATCCTGGGCTTGCAGGACTAGGGGTGCTCTAGATGTGGAAGAGGAATAGCATTTTCCTACAGTGTGTTTGCTCTCTGGCTTATTCTGTATTTTTATCATTCTTTTATTTTTGATTCTCAATAACAATGCCTCACAAGTGTTAAAGAGGAAAGCTGGCTCAGTATTGGTGTTCTATATATAAAAAATATATATAATATATATATTAGTGTTCTAGGCTAGCGTAGTATTAGTGTTCTTGTACAGTACTGTTGATGCCCTTGTGTGCAAGCTGAAAGAAGCTTGATTTGCACCAATTTGGATCCTTTGTCCCATGAATTGTCTTTCTTTCTATTACACATGACAGAAAATAACCCTGAGTCTCACCTCCTTTCTTGCCGGTTCTGTTCAAACAGAATTAAAGCAGAATATCAGTTTATTGGCCTAAATTATTTCTTCAAGAAATCTCTTCTGATGGACATGAGGAATGCAATTAATTCTGAAAAGGTTTAAACTCACGACACTCCTTTGAGTGTGAAACACTGAAATACCAGCCTTTTGACAGATGTAGACTAAAGGAGAAAATAGAGTTTTCCTTAGGATTTGGAAAGGGAAATGCAATGTCCTTATATAAACCAAAGGGAAATCTTCTTAGGGGATTGAATCACCCAAGGTCTGTCCCAGAGTCTCTTGCTGATGGTGGGTGTGGCTGTTGTGAATGAATGGGTTGTGCTAATGGGCATGATGTTGGTCCTGAATTAATATGACCATCTGATGGGGGTTCAGAACATAATGAAAAGTTGCTTGTTGATGTCTTTCTGAGTCTGCAATATGGCAGAAATAACAAACTGTATGGAAAATTGTCTGGTTCTTAAGATGGCATTGAAGACTCAGACATGAGGTTTGTTTGTGCTTTCTGTTCTTTAATGCCTGTGTCAAGACAGGTATGCTGGCAGAGCATTGTATATAATAAATTACACTGCTGTAAGTGACCACTGTCCTATAGTTAGGAAATCTAGTATATTTGTTATACACGTTCCATTAAGAAACAAAAATGAACAATTTTTTTTCCATAATTTGAATACCTCACTTAGAATCATAGAATCATAGAATCGTAGAATCAGGTGGGTTGGAAAGGACCTCTGAGATCATCAAATCCAACCCTTGATCCACTACCGCTGCGGTTACTAGGCCATGGCACTAAGTGCCACATCCAGTCTCTTTTTAAAAATGTCCAGGGACGGAGAACTACTTCCCTGGGCAGCCCATTCCAATGTTTGACCACCCCCTCTGTAAAGAAATTCTTTCTAATATCTAACCTAAACCTCCCCTGGCACAACTTGAGACCATGCCCTCTTGTCTTGCTGCTAGTTGCCTGGGAAAAGAGACCAACCTCCACCTGGCTACAACCTCCTTTCAGGGAGTTGTAGAGAGTGATGAGGTCTCCCCTGAGCCTCCTCTTCTCCAGGCTGAACAGCCCCAGCTCCCTCAGCCTCTCCTCACAGGACTTGTGCTTGAGTCCCTTCACCAGCCTAGATGCTCTTCTCTGGACCTGCTCCAGCACCTCAATATCCTTCCTGAACTGAGGGGCCCAGAACTGGACACAGTACTCCAGGTGTGGCCTCACCAGTGCTGAGTACAGGGGAAGAATCACTTCCCTGGACCTGTTGGCCACACTGTTCCTGATATGGGCCAGGGTGCCATTGGCCTTCTTGGCCACCTGGGCACACTGCTGGCTCATGTTCAGCTTCCTGTCAGTCCAAACTCCCAGGTCCCTTTCTGCCTGGCTGCTCTCCAGCCACTCTGTCCCCAGCTTGTAGTGCTGCAGGGCGTTGTTGTGGCTGAAGTGCAGGACCCAGTGCTTGGCCTTGTTGAACCTCATCTCGTTGGAATCAGCCCAACTCTCCAGCCTGTCCAGGTCCCTCTGCAGAGCCCTCCTGCCTTCCAGCTGATGGACACTCCCCCCCAGCTTAGTGTCATCTGCAAATATTTTGTAATGTATACTTCCAACATGCTTCACAGCAGTATTACAGGTCATCTTGAATAAGTGCAAAAAAATAGCTGTATCAGCAGGTAGTAACAACTAAATCCTAACCTCTTCTCTGTCTGTGTATTCCTTCAGTACTTCTATTTTAGGTGAAATGTACTTACCTGAAATTACAGGCAGGATGTATTGTTGCAAATTCTGGGGTTACCCTTCTCATTTTCTCTGAGAAACTGGCTCTCAAGAAACTTAAGTCCTTTCACAGGAAATTTCAGTAGAGCATTGGCTGTGGGCCCTTAGATGGGGGCTGTAGATGTGACAGACACACGTTGTTTTACAGATGTGATGTGAGAATACAGCATAGACAACCACCCAATCCAGATAACTAGAGAGAAGTTATAAGAAAACCAGAATAGTGATACAAGATAGAAAAGTAGCACAAGACTTCTTAAATAGATGTCAAATCTGCCTGGTACCAGCGCAAGTTTTTCACAAGAGAGCTGTGCTCCTCAGTGGTTGTAGGATGCAAGATGCTGCATTTGAAACCATTTGCAGAAAGGATGATGCAAGCACAAAGGATGTTTTTGAAAATGTTGACACAAATATGAATTCTGAATTTTCCTTGGTGATCGAAGACCTAACAGTGAAAACAATCCTGGCTGCTCATGGCATTGCTTTTCTCTGTTCCTGCTAAAGAGCAAGGGGTGCAGGAATTCTCATTGATTTAAATCAAATTTCTTTTCAGTGAGGCCTGATCTAATTGATGATAGCTCTAATCTGCAGGTGAAGATGGTAACTTGTACATTAACTGGGCAACAAAATTGTGATATGTATCACTCTTGGATTAAATGTAAATGTTAATGGGTGTAAATTCTATGACTTCTTCTTGACTAGTGGGATGCCAGCAGAAGTCTGTGTAGCTATGCCTTTCAGCATGCTGAGAGTAGTGTTGTTTTTCACTTCAGGTTCCTCTTCTGTAGTGGTGGAGAGCCATGGACTAGATTGGCAGCTGCTGTGTTTGGGTCTTGGTTGTTTTAGAAGTAGAGACTGTTTTAGTAGAAATGCTGGGTTGCCCAGTGAACTGCTTTTCCTGTGATATTTTGCATTTCTGTCAGAACAGGAATGACGTGTCTTCAGTTCTTGGTTCCAGCTGCCTGCTGCCCCCATTACCTCTTGCTGTTATACTTGGCTGCTAGCAGGGGAAGGTCTCCCTGAGAAGGTAGACCTCATTATTCCTCGCTATGTGACACATAGTGCCCTTTTGCCTCGAGCAGCCTCCACGTCCATTTGGGTGGTGGCTGTTTCTGCTGCCTCGACCTTCTGCTTTTCCCTCTTCTCCTTGAGCTGGAAACTAAGGATTAAAGCAGCTCACAGTATGAAATGGTTTGTCCTCCTCTGGTATATAAATGCCTGTGACTGTTATGTAGGCAATGAGGAGAGCCTGCAAAGGGAGCTGGATGTTACTCCAGCAGGTGCTCTGGCAGAGCTGGCAGGACTTAGAGGTGCAAAAGGTTTTCAGTGCAAACTATGCCTTATGTGACACTTATTCATGTGCTTGCTGTCTTCTTAGATCTTGCTCTGGTAAGAGAAGGGCCAAGGCCAGGCTGGATGGGGATTTGAGCAATCCTGTCTAGTGGAAGGTCTTCCTGCCCATGGTGGGGGGGTTGGAACTAGGTGATCCTTAAGGTCCCTTCCAACAGAAACCATTCTGTGATTCCATAAAGGAAGCAATAAAAATACCCCTTAAATATCTGACTTTAAAACACCAACTAGACTGTAGGTGTCTTTCTGTAATTCATAGTTTCCACCTAGTTTGTCATATTTTTTTTGGGTAAATTATTAAGTGAAAAAAAGTGAGTGCTAGCACAAAGCTGGGCTTGTGTACCTGATGTTCTTTCCAAATAGAGTAGAAGCTGACCCCAAAGTGACAGGACTCGAGCTGCTGCATAGTTGTACTGTGAGCTTCAGAATATGGAGACTATTGGATCTTGGTCCATGACAGCTTTTCAGGGCAGGTCTTATGGCATGAGTGATTACAGGAAGCAGGATATTTTGCAAGATGTCAAATTAAATTATTTAATTGGTCCTTCTGGTCTTAAAAGAAACCAGTCTTGTTTTCGGGCCATAAAGCATGGTGTTAGATCTGGCTACTTGAAGAGAAGGGAGTTTCCTTCCAAACTCATAGTGCCATCCAAAGTGTGATCCTTTCCTTGATAAGGATTATGGTTTGCTGTGGTGTAAGGAGAATATTTCTCTGCGTGCTGAGCATGCTTTTGGCATAGAACAGGCCGAACAGGCTGATTTGAAATACATGAATTTCTTGTTCTTAGGAAAGATCTTATGGTCAAATAAGATTAATATGATTCTATGGTCAAATACAATAAAATACCTTTGTAGTTGGAGTGACTATAAACATGGTAGTCTGCAAGAGCTCATTTTCTCACCACCACCCTGGCTAGAATGATTTCAAAAAGTTTACTTCTCCTCTATTTTTGTCTGAAAATGAGGCCTTCAAATTTGTTTTTACAAAAACCTTGAACATTTCATCAAAAAACTGAACATCTGAAAAACAGAAATAAAGAAAAAATATTTAAAATGTCTTGCTATAAAACTTGGTTGTTTCATGTTATCATTTTCCTTTAAGGAATGAAATGTTTCCCATGAAGCAGTAAAGAAACTTTCTTGGTATGTTCAAGGAAGGAGGGGGAGGTGCATCATGGGAGGTGTAGTTTAATCTGAGAGGTCAAGGCAAATCCAAATTTAAAATTTGCAAGAGATGACAATATAGCATTCCAAATGAAGGCTTCTTGGGTTTTAACCTAAAAGATACTGCTCTGTAGGGATGATAAGCAATTTGTCAGGTCAATGGAACATTCCGTAAGAAATGTATGCTTGTAGGGAAAAGCCAAAGAAACCCCTTTTTTTCTTTCTGGATAGTAGCCTTGTGAACCCAACCCAAGAAAGTCAGAACAAGTCCCCTCTGATTCCTGTATTCATCATCTCTAAAGAAGAACTACAACTGTGGGACGGTTGGTTAGCCTGTAGGTAATTCCTAAATTAGAAGAGAATCCAGCTCTATCTCTAATATAGCTGTGTCAGCTTTGGTAGCAGGTTTTATCAGTAAAAAAAAAGGGACACGACTGAATTCAACATGGATTCAATTGGCATTGAACTTTTAGAAAGTTCAGTTATGCATCTGAAATATTGAAACTGAGACTGCATCTCTGTTTTAAATACGCACATTGGAAATTAAGTTGTAATTCGAGAAGATAGCATTTTTATATAGTCATTTTTCTGGCTCTAGCTTTCAGTAGCTTTAAAGGTATTTTATAAATAAAGGGATCTAGTGTATTCCAACATACAACTGTACATTTGGGACATGTAACACAAACCTTAGTGAAAGTTCATGGGAATTTAATTTGCAGAAGTTATTTTTAATTCACAGTATCTTATCTGTTTTCAATTTTTTTAAAGTACAAAATGCAATAGGGCTGTCTTATGTACTAATTCTTTGCCAAATTTAATTTGTTTCTAAATTAAAGACATTTTTCAGTTACATTGTCATGAAAACCATTAATTCTTGTTATATTTTTAACTTTAAAACCTTCCTAATGCTGCCAATAGTGGTTTTTTTTCCAAATTTTGAGAAAATGATTTATCTCTGGGATGAAAACTACCACAATAAGCCTATCTCTCTAATTTTTTTTTCGCCCAGTCTGAGGGTTTTATAATCATTTTGAATTAAAACCCCATGTAACCGGATGTTCTAATGAATGGGGGCTTGGGGCCAGAGATCCCCATTTAATTATTGGACCCTGCTGAAACAGGAGCAAGTGGTTACACAACCCAGCAGCTGCTGGGCTGGACATGGTCTGTTGGTGGGAAGGAGGCTCCTACTGTAGGTTTACCTCTCTCCTGAGAGAGGTAAATCCCTAAGGAAGACCATGGCCCGCCCTCTGCTTAACATGGGCAGAATGACATGTTTTGTTGCTTCAGTTTCAACATGTCCTCTGGTTTTTTTTGGAAGAGGAATAAGACTGGATCCAGAACATACATGGTGGTGATGGTGAACACTGGTGAAAGGTGTGCTGCTCTCATGAACAAGACTGAACAGAGGAAGGCACCAAGGGGAAGCAATGAAAGCACATGAAGAAGTAGAAGCATTGCAGAAAAGTGGAGCAAAAATGGTACCCAGTGGAACCTGTCATAATGATGGCTCTTCTCTCATTCTGAAATGTGAGAGAGTGATGACAGAAAAACTCTCCAGTGCCTTATTGGCTACGCCTCAGGCAAGCTTGCAGAGTCAGACCTGAGCTGCTTTCTTGCATCTCTAAAGGAATACCCCACCAACACCCCAAACTGGCAGTGGCCACCCAGACTGTTGTTCGTTGGTGAGTTATGCAGCAGCATGTGATTTCTGCAGTTGCTGGTGCAACTTGTGAAACAGCAGTGTCTGACTTTAGAAAGGATGAAATTGCATAGACTGTGCAAATAGTTGGAGTGGAGTTGTCTGGCACTTCAGATCATACGAGCGTGAAGGTTGACCTCAGATTACTCTGGTTATACTGCTCCCATTTCACCCTGTTCCTCAGCCTGACCCTTTGTCAAAGTAAAGAGAATTTATTTGGAAGACTTGAGTCATACTTTTCCCTTTCTCCCACTTGTTTAGCAGAGTGTATGCAATACTTGGGAGGGAACAGACGAAGACAAGGGAGAGAACTGGCTGTAAAAAATGAATACATCCTCACAGCACACTTTGGCAATGCAGACCTTGAGAGATTACTGATTGTGCCTTCCTCTGACTTGCTCAAGATGGAAGGGCGTGAAAGGGACATTGGGTTCCTGGGGCAAACATGGAGAGAAAATGATAAGCAGCGTTCTCTCTGCCAAGAGAACCACTGCTGTGTGAAAATGCAGTACAGAAAATGCATGATAGATCGTGTCAGCATCTCTTGTGATACATTGGCATAGATGAGAGAAGATTTTGACCGTTGCTTTAGAATGAGTACACATGTACATGGTCTGGATCAGGGAGCGTTTTTTTTGCTCTGATGGTAAATAAGGCATGTGTTATGGAGTCCTTACCAAAAGGGCAGAAAGGCATATGTGCCCACCCAACAGCCAAGTTCAAATTCTTCTCTCCTTAGATGCTTAAAAATAGTTTAAAATTAGATGCTTTAAGTACTGTTATTCCAGCAGGATTACTCAATACTGAATTTAGCCTTTGGATTCTCCCCATGGCCACAGTCTTCATTTTAACTCCCCAGGAGAGAATGCCACATGGCTGCTTTTCTATCTGATTTTGGTGGGGAAAGGAAAATCTTTTGCAGAAGCTGGGGAAAATGTATAGTATTCAAGATTTTTCGCACCATGTTTCCTTCAAAGCAGGCAGAGGAAGTGCATAATTATTTGGAAATTAATTTGGCAGGTTCTTCCCAGTGCTAGGCTGTTTAATGCATCAGCTGGTCACACTTAAATAGTTTAGGGCTCACTTACCGTTTTTGATTACACCTGAGATGGTTCACAGAAGTTGTTTTGACAGGGCCTAACTTTCTGTTACTAAGCTGCCTGATTTTTTTTCTAATGAAGCGTTTAAACCCTAGTCAAAACAGTTTTTCAAAATCTTCAAGCTAACTTAACAGGGTAAGTGTTCGCTCTGCTTCCACTGCCTGTCAGAAGGAGCTAATGTGTTCAACATTATTTCAGAACCTGATTGCAACCTTTTTACAAATAAGCAGAGATACAGAGTAGTGTTGTAGTAATTCTAGTCTTATTCAAATTAATCCCAAAATAATTGGAGTAACAATGCATAATCAGCAAACTGTTAAATACATTAGATCCTACTATTTTCTGTTGAATTTACTCCAACTAGGGGAAGAGCACTGTGTGTTTTTTGGCAGTAGCTTGTCTGGAAAATGAAATAAGTGAAACTATTCTCATGGAGAAGGGGATGGGGAACAGTTTCAGAACCTCAGATTCTGTAATGCACTTCTTTAAGAAACTGGTGGCTCAGTGAATGAATACCTATGTTCGTTTCGATAACAGCAAGATTTTGTAATGTTTCTGTTCTGTTATTCAAGGTATAATCTCCTACTGAAGTTAGACCTGAAATGAAGTTCTCAGCCTGTGGCATAGTGTTTATCAAATAGCTTCAGTCTGCAGCTGTCTGTATTCAAGTGGCTCTTTCTTCTCCAGCCTTTTATACACCTCAGGAGCTGGGACCACAAGAATTGTGTCATTCTGGAGATGTTGGTTTTAGCATCACTTAATATGACAGATTCACTGCCGTTGTCTATCTTACTTTTAAAAAATGGTCATGAATCATAATTTAAAGCATTCTGCAATACTGTGCGTTAAAAAAGTACAAGGTTGCTTGACTGCGTTATTATACAGTACAGTGCTTGTTTTGAAAAGATGTAATATGTGAGCCTGCTGAATGTTTGGGCATATTCAGCAACACACATACACAATGCCGCTTTTTTTGTTAATAGAAGGTTCACTTGACACAACACGCACCAGTGTTACCTTCCCAACACTGATTTACACAGCTTTGAAACCTCCTTTCAGGGTTTCATGTCTGCTGTATATGTAAGATGAAGAGCCAGATTACAGAAAAAGTTACTGATAGATATCTTTCCAGGGGATCTTGGCAAGAGTCACTGGTATCACCAATACTGTTTCCGATATCACTTTCATCCATTGCAGCGATCTGTCAAAACAGGTGTATTTATAGGCCTTGGGGGACTAAAACAAGAGATCAAACATTTGCATAGCATTTTCCATCAAGTTCCCAAGGCTCAAAGGAATTTGATATGTTTCCAGGGATTACTTGGCTGTGCTGGGTATTTCTATGTTCTCTATAGTAATCAATGTCCTGCTGCTGTAGTAGGTCTTGGAACTAGAAAAAAATCTTCTCTCTTCTACCAAGGAAATCATCAACATAATGCTTCAGAAAAACTCACAGGTTGGCTTCAGAAAAATTCAGAAAAATATTTAAATTCACATCAGAGAAAACCGTGACAAAAGCTCACTTAATATGAGGAATTAAGGTAAATTAAGAAGTAGTGCACCAGTGCAATTAATTGGAGCTACTTTGCTTAAAGAGTGTGTGCCGTGTGCTAAGATTTTTTCATGCTCTGTCTTGGCAGCAATTAAGCACTAGGGTACTAGAGGCTGCCTACTCCTTGTGAAGGCATGGAATAGTTAATGGGGTAGAGCTCTGGAAGAGGAAGAATCCCACTAATTGTGCAATTCTCCTGGCACTGGGGTTTGGCAGGACGCATGTCCTCACAGTGAACCTATGCTGGGTGTGCCGCCCTTTGTAGAGTGTGATGCACAGCTTCATGTGCCTCAGGCTGAAAGAAATAATCATTTTCAGCAGGGTGAGGGAACTTGAGTGCATAACTTTTTGGGGCTAGCATGACAATCGTGCCTTTTTAGGAGATTTATGTTTACTGTATTGCGGCATCCCACTTTTCCAAAAATTTCCAAAGGTGATGGTGGTGAGTGATAAGGAGACACAGTAAAGTGAGTTGAGTTAATGAATGTAGTTCTGGGACTATAAAGAATTTGTTTAAAGGTGAAGTGCACAGGAAAAGAGTATTTTTCACTTAGTTTTAAAGGGAGAGATTAATGCAAGTTCAGGAAGGGAGTATTCAGCTGGATCGATATGTGAAGAAGGTGCCTCTTTTGGCATAATTCCAGATGGAAATAGTGGACCATGATAAAGGCATTTCAATTCATAGTTTGTCAGGACATTATTAAGTGGCAATTAAAGTGACTTAAGTGTTCCAAAGCACGGGTTTCTGAGGGCTAGCAGATGACAATCCAGAGATTAAAGACATTGAAATGCAGATCTGCATTGTTATGAAATGACTGTCACAATATATGTAACTTAATTCTGGGAGACATTACTTTCATAAACTCCTGTTTTCAAGAAAGCTGCATGAACAGTTCTTTTACTTCTGTGAGTAGAGAATTGTTGTCTCCTTCCATTCTTTACATGAAGTAATTAGCTTGCAACCCTGTGCACATTTGCTCCAGGAAAAGAATGATCAAAAGTTTTCTGCCCTCCACTCTTTGGAAATGTTCTGTTGACTGTGAACAATCTTTTCTTGGTGTCTTTAATCAATAGTAGCAAAAATTTCAACTGAGGGAAGTTCTATTTGCATGTGAGAGAAATGAAGGGTGCGTTCCTGGGGCCATGTGTACTCTTCCACAAAATCTGGTGGCGTGGAGACTGAGAAACTGTGTTCAGAGCTGGTGTATTGTGACAGCTGCAGCCTCAACTCCAAAACTATTTGATCTGACTGTTAATACCAAGATTTCACTTCCCATCCACCTCCTTTTTAAACTCACTCTCAAGCGTACTGCCTTGTACCTTTATCCAGCAGCTACTTCATTTTTTTTCCAATTTTTTTTCTAATTCCAGGCCTTTCAGTTTAGTGTGCATAACCTTGTGAAGAATGACAAAATTATTTCTTCTGGGGAGTTCACTTCTTCCAAGGGTGATGGTTTTTATACCGTGTGATGGAAGAAGATTTTGGTTTTTTCTTTGTTCAGACAGCTCTTCTATTTGAACAAATCTTGAGAAATTAATTACTTACAAAATAAATGTATTTTTTTCTATTTTTGATAGACACTTCTGCATTTGTCACTGTAGGCTGCAGTAGAAGAAAGAAAATTGTTTTGCACTATGTAGCTGATTGGTGATTTTTTCTTTTACATTATTGGAAATATCAAGGGTTCACGGAATATTCACTGTATCGGCAGCCTGGTATCTAATGAGGTTGTTTGGACACTGTTCTCTGAGCTGGAGTAAAATCTTTGGAATGTGTTGAAATTTAACTGAAAGTGGGGGAGGTTTTTTAACAGTGAGCTTTAGGTAAACTGCATCTTTTTAAATTTCCTGGGCAGCTGCCTTTCTCCCTTTGATGTACTGTGCCTGGTGATGCTGTTAATGAAATGCATAATTATGTGTTATATAATAAAACAGAGCTAACATGAAGGTGCCTAATAGAGTATAATGATGTGGAGGCCTGAGAAACTAAGGACCATGGGGGTTGTTGAAAAGTGCCTCTGGTGACAAAGAAGATGTTTAAAGAGGTTTGAATAACTGTGCTGATAAATAAATTGTAGTCTCTCTGTGTGTAAATGACATTTTTCTAGATTTTGTATATAGAGAGAATATTGAAAAAAATAGGTACAGTTTACTAGGCTGCTGATGTATGAAGTGTCAGCGCCAAGTGCTTCCAGTGCCTATTAGTGCTGCTGGCTTTGCATAGGCGGGTGCCCTGGGCAAAGACATTTCTGGCGCAGCCTGCCTCACCCACAGGACCAAAAGAAACTGAAAAAAAATCTGGCAATATGCACAGAGAGTAAACTGCATTCTAAAGAGCAGCCCCTACAATTCAGTCTTGGAACGAGTATCGATAAATGAAACATCACGTTTAATGGCTGAAGAGTTGTAGGCATTTGATGGCTGTCCCTAACTTCCCCCTCTTCTTTCTCTGCTTTTGCCACCCATATTTTATGTCTCCCTCTGTAATACTCTGTATAGCTTGTTCCTTTCTGAGATTCTTTAGGAACTGGTTTGAACACATAGGTATTTTTAAAGGAGAGGCTGCATAAGCTTGCAGCCCTGGACCGCATGGGCTCCTGATGGTGCTGGACTGTGGCTGAGCTTGCTTGGCTGCTGTTCTGGGCTCACAAGGACCTGTCTGCTGGGAGAATTAGCATGCAGAGAGCTTCAGTGTAAATTTACAGCCTGCTAGTTACTTGGCATTAATTCCCTGGGTGAATGATTCTAGTACTTACTAAGAGTGCTTTTGTGCAGGTTAGCTTTAAGAGTACTTTTGTGTGAGTTAGGTGGGCTCCTTTTTGAAGGTGAAGTATGCTGGTTTTCACTTTCCAGGCACCAAGGGTACCCAAATGGGCAGTTAGTGCAGAGTAGCTAATATGCAGTAAATTCACACCCAAGCTCACGAAGCATGAACTTCCTCATGCAGCCGAGTCCCGAGGTTCTGCACTTTGTCTCTCCCAGCAGGGAGCAGATGGCCCTTCTCTAACCATGGAATACTAATAAAGCCCTCTGAAGAGCACATATATGTGTGTGTAGGTTCATGCCTGTCCATATGTTTATATAAGATGACTTGAATCTATCACAGTTCTTGGATTAACTTGTTCTTTCTTGATTTTTGTCAAGATACCCTAAGGAGAACTTTGCTGCTGAATTGCCATCATCCTTGTCATTAATAGACTGAGGTTTTAGCTGCAGGTTTTGATGAATTCTTTCTTCTTCTTCAGCACTAAGAGCAGCATGCTTTTTCTTTTCAATATATGAGTGACTGCATCTTTTGTGTGTGAATCTTTCTTTGTTACAATTCCCTTCCCCAGCATTTCTTATTTGATCTCTCGAGTTAATTCTAGTTTTTGATATGCTTTTATGCCTAATAAATGTTCCCTCACAACTTGAGAACCCCCAGTAAGAAGGAAATAAGATTTTCTCTAGCTCTCCAAGTACCTAGATGTGAAATCAAGTTAATTTTTAAATAAGACTTTCTCATTAGGCTTGGTTTTAAATAACTTGATCTATAATTAGTGTACAACTTCACTTTAAGGTCAAATAATGGGTTAAATTTTCATGGAAAGTTTTCTTGGAATTTTATAAATGATTTTATCTCTTTTTTATGCTTACTCTTCAAATATATAGTTGATTTCTACGTCATCTGCAGATTTGCTTTATGTTTTCACTCCAGTATTGCCTATTTCCAAGAAAATTTCCTTTCACAGAAGTTGCCTCTCCAGTTTCCATCTGTAGTGAGAGTTCAGCCCAGCTCCACCAGCTCTATTTTGGCCCAAGTTTAAATTTACTTCCACACAAAAGATATTGCTCAAAATGCTTTTAACCTGTCTTTTTTAAAATGACCTCAGCCATACTAGCCTGCCAAAGATAAACAGCATTTCTACTCAACAGGCATTAACTCTTGGAGGAAGTGAAGTCCAGTGCTGAACCCAGAGGCACTTGCTCTGAGCATTCAGTGAGCTGTTGTAAAGAGGAGCCATCCTGCCCCCAGATGCCAGCACTCAGGAAGGCTGCAGGGCTGAGGAAAATCAGCACAAGCCTGAAGGTTTCTCAGTTGCAGGTGTAAAATGATGCTGAATGTTTCCAACAATAATGACGATCTGGGCCAGGTCAGCTTTACTGTTCCTCCTAGAGGATAGGAGGGTAGGAGGAAGGGATAAAATAGGATGAAAACCAAGAAGAGGTGACTGGAAAGCAAGACTGGTTCTTGCTGGTTTTTGCTGTTCTGAAGATATTCTGTATAGTTAAAACAATCACTTGAGAGTGTTTTTTAGACAGAGTGTGTTTTAGAGAATGTTTTTTAAGTTTCAAAAGTTTTTATATTTAGAGTTTCAGAGTGCTTTTATAGCTTTTTAGAGTGTTTTTATATTAACTTTTAATATTGGTTTTATTGTGGAAGAGTTCCCTGTAGCAAGATACTTTAAAAAACCTTAGAAGGAATCCATAATAAAGGAGTATCCATCTGTGTGAATGAGTTGCAGCAGATATGATGAAGTAATTCTTAAAATCCCACAGTTGCTGTTTTCCTTTTAACTGACATGTTCCTGTTTTAAATAAAACAGTTGAATGCTAGGTTTAAAGAGACATTCAAAGAATGCTGTCGTGTTATTAGAAATCCCTGGCTATGTCTAAGCAGAAAGGACAGTTGCATGACCCTGTCGTACATGGCTAACTATGCCATATGAGTCCCTTGTTGGGATATGCTGTAAATCATCCTGAATGTTATCTTTCCCAACCCAGAACAGAGACAGAACGAGGGTTAAAATGTAAGTCTGGATACATTTGCTGCAGCTTATCATGAAGAAATGTGTTTATTGGCATTCTTTGAATGTAGATACTTGGAGTACTTAACAATCTCAAACTAATGAGGTCTGTTAAATGGCCATGTGCTGTGATTCACTTTGTCTGAATTGGAGAAAAAATTCTATTCGAAAGCCTCTTAGTCTTATGAGGAAAATTTTCATTTAGTCCCAGGGTAATTGCTAAAGAATGTAGCTTTTTAATAGGATGCAATGATAGAGGAAATAGTGGGATGTGAAAGGAGACATCAGTTTTTACTAAAAAGTCTTAATAAGGTATCGTAAAGGGAATATTTTGGTGCAGTCATTTTCACCATGAAAAATATTTGACTTTATTGTGAGTTGGGCATAAACAACATTAACTGCATTCACGTTGCTCTCTGTTTTTTGTAGGAGAATTCACTATGAATCCTTTATTCAAAGGCAGTTGTACTGGTCTACTTTGTTAAGTCACTGCTACCACACCTGTTAGATATTTGCAGTAGTAGGTCAGGTGAACTTGGTCTGCCTTTGCACTTAGTTATGGTGGTTGTAGCCAACCACGGAGGTAAAACAATTAGCTCAAGGAGAATAAAGTACTAAAACATGCTACATACTTTTCCACTCATCTGACCATACCCTCGCTACACAGGTAGAAAGGACAAGTATACTCAGGAAAGATGTTTTAGGTGAGATACCATCATTTGTGCCTATTATTTTCTAAAACTAGTGCTCCAGTGCCAATTCATGGATTTGTGATCATAGGGACAGGGATGCCTGCACCATGCCTTGTACTGCCAAACATTGCCCTGCATGGTAACTGATGTTCCTGCTGCTTGATTTCCTGAGCTGGACTTCTGTTGAAAGCTGCTTCATCCCTTTTCTGGCATCCTTCAAGACAGTGTTTGTACAAGGAGCTTGCTCTGTCAGGAAGCAGAAGTATGGGAAAACAATATTATATCTCCTGACCTCAGCAAAAAAGAAAAAGTATTTGGATTTGTTTGTATTTTTTAGTATTTGTCACAATGCCAAGCTATTTTAAGCAGTCTGGCTACTCCATCTCTACTTACCCTTCTCTGATACATCAAAATTATCACAAGCCACCTGAAATATGGGAATCAGATGTGAGTTTTAATGTAAATGTTGCACTTCAAGATGATAGGGATGGGAGGGGGAGCTGTTACTGCATCAGCCAAGATTCTCTAGTGGAAGTGTTGACTGATTACCTATCCCTAGGATGGAGGGGGGATACTCTTCCCCTTTCAGTGGACTGAATTGCTTCCCATTCCCTTGTGAAAGAATACAATCCTGTGCAACTGTTGCCTTCATCTGCAGGTATAAGAATAAAAAGGGAAAGCCCTTTGTTCTGTTTTCTCCTTAGGTAGAGATCACAAATGATGTCCAGTCCTTGCTACTGAAAATGCTGGCTGTCACGGTGGCCAAGGTGGTTAGTGACTTGTTCAACATATCCCTCCTGAAGCTGAAATGCATTCCCTACTTGGATGTGGTATCCTTTGCTCATTACAGAGTCAAATGGTGAGGTCTCTCATGTTGCTGATCCTCAAATTTTCTCTCTCACGTTCTTCACAGAGGCTGTATGGGTTCTCTGAAACGCGGAGCTTAGAGGGAAAAGGACTAGAAGGATCCTGAACAACTTCCTCATGGTGTGATATGCTGTAAAAGTAGAACAAAAGAGACTTCCTTTCTCTTCAAATTTATATTTGAATAGTATACATCCACAGCCAAAGCAGAACACTTCAACTGTCTTTTCTCCCAGTATTGAGGTCTACTGACAATCTCTTAGATTCAAATGACCCTTTAGAAGAACAAAATATTGGTGACTGTCCACACTTTCTTCTAAATGTAGCCGTATCTGAAAGCTTTTAACAGGCCCATTGAATGGTAGGTATAATCTAACTGTATTTATAATGAGAGGAAAAATTGCCAGGATGTGGTAGGAGGAAATAAGAACAATCTGTGACATTATGGGTGATTTCTATATGTACCATGGCAGATAAAACAGGGAGGAAGAAGCCATAAAGTTTCCCATGGTATTCCAATTAGATGACAAGCCCATGGAAATAATTATAACTGCTTTCCTAGTTCAGAGTGAGGTCCTATTCACTTGAACGACATATCTATCTATCTATCTATCTATCTATCTATCTATCTATCTATCTATCTATCATCATGGCTAGGCTTCGCAAACGAAGATTTGGGAAGGGCTCTACCCATGTTTGTTACAAATATATATATATATATGGCATATATATATATAATTTTGTTTTCCTCCCACTTCTTTATTTTTTCTCTCCAAACGCATTAAAGAAAGTTTCTGGATAACTTGGTCAGACTATACCAATACTCTAAAGCAAAATGTAGTATCACAACTTGGTAAAGATACTTTACAGACTGCCAAGGTTTAGTCTAAATCCGCTTAGACATAGTCTGAATAGGCTGATACATATATGAAGTAGCAGATGTAGTTGCTAAGCTGCTCTTCATTATATTTAAAAAGTCATGACAGTCAGGTGAAGTCTTCAGTGACTGGAAAAAGGGAAACTCCACACCCATTTTTTAAAAAGGATAAAATGGCAGACCCCAGCAACTACCAACCACCCAGCCTCACCTTTGTGCCCAGTAAGATCATGGAACAGGTCCTGTTGGAAGCTGTGTCAAGGCATTTGGAAGATAGGGAAGTGATTTGAGACACCCAATATGGCTTCACAAAGGGCAAATTATACCTGACTCATCTAGTGGCCTTCTATGATAGACTGCATTACTGGACAAGGGAAGAGCTATGGGTATCATCCACTGACTTCTGCAAGGTCTTCAATACAATCCTGTATTGAAGGGACTTTTAACTAATTTGGAGAGGTAGGGATTTGTTGGATGGAATGTTTGATGGATAAGGAATTAGCTGTTTGGCTGCATCCAAAGAGTTGCAGACAACGGCCCAATGTCCAAATGGAGATTAGTAACAAGTGGTAACTCTCAGGAGTCCATACTGGGACTGGTACTGTTCCATATCCTTATTAATGACATAGACAGTGAGACTGTACCCTCAGCAAGTTTGCGGATGGCACAAAGCTGAGTAGTGCCATTGATATGCTTGAGGGAAAGGAGGCCATCCACAGGGACCTTGACAGGCTGGAGGAGTGGGCCATTTTGAACCTCATGAAATTCCACAAGGTCCTGCCCCTGCGCTGGGGCAGTCACCGGGATCACTAGAGACAAGGTAATGAATGGACTAAGAGCAGCCCTCCAGAACTGGGGATATTGGTAGACAAAAAAAATTAGATATGAGCTGGCAACGTATAATTGCAGCCCAGAAAACCAATTGTATCCGGGGCTGCATGAAAAGAAGTGTGACCAACAGGTTGAGGAAAGTGGTTCTCTCCCTTTACTCTGCCCCTGAGAGACCCCACCTGGCACACCGTATCCAGCTCTGGGGTCCTCAGTACAAGAAAGACATGGATCTATTGGAGCGGGTCAGAGGAGGTCTAAAAGAATGATCAGATGGCTGGAACACCTCTCCTGTGAAGAAATGCTGAAAGAGTTGTTGTTGTTCAACCTGGAAAAAAAGACTCTGGGGAGACCTTATTACAGCTTTTCAATACTTAAAGGGGCTTATAGGAAAGATGGAGAAAGACTTTTTATCAGAGCCTGTAGTGATATGGTAACCGGGAACAGTTTTAAACTAAAAGATGATTGGTTAGGTTGGACATAACCGAGCCAGGTCAGATGGGGCTTTGAGCAACCTGGTCTTGTGAAAGGTGTCCCTGCCCGTGGCAGAAGGGTTGAAACTAGATGATCTTTAAGGTTCCTTCCGGCCCAAAAGCTTCTGTGATTCTATGATTCTATGACACTGGTCTCTTCAACACACTTCTTGGATACTCTGTTACCTTGTTATCCAAACATTTGTTAATCCTTCATTTGTTAAACAAATGAAGCGTCACCATTCAGCCATCTTAGACTTCTGGGATTTGGACCGATCCCTTGATCTCTTATAGATTGGGCATCCCAAACCCTGAATATTGACTCAAGGGAACTCTGGATTTATAGTCTGCCTCTTAAAGTAAAAACTGTCATAATTGAAATTAATTATGAAGCCTAACATGCAGTCTTTGTAAGAATTCCCAAACCAAGATCTTATTGCTTTACCTAGCATGGGAAATACACAGATTAAACAAGACAGTTAAAAAGAATTAGTCTCTTTACATGTTTCCTTACCTTTGTTTCCTCATCACTTTTCTGAGCATCCTCGAAACTTGAACAGAAGTTCTTCAGCAGAAATTCTACAGAAAGGTGCCTGGCAATGACTTTTCTTTCCATGTGTTTTTCCTGCAAACCAAGATTTCTTTTTTTTTTTCCTCTCTAATCCTGCAGCTAATAAGATGCTATGGGAGCCTGCCTGTTTGCTTCTTTTATCTCAGTGTGACCACCCAGTGTATATAAGGCTCTGCTGTTTTTATGTTACGCTTATTTGCTACACTTTGGGAGTATTTTTATTTTCAAATGCCTATACCCAGACATCGTTTTGCAGAGACTGTCCTCTTTCTGTTGTGTCAGCTTGGTTGAGAGTTTGCTCTGGGAAAGCATTAGGTGACACAGTTATGTTTGTGCTGGGTTTTTCATGCCCTTTGTTCAGTATTATTCTGAAAGATCACAAAATGTATAAACTGTGCATTGCTGGATTCCCCAAACCATAACAGGGACAGGGGTCAGCTGTGTGGGAACTGGTAGCTAGCATATATTTATAAACAGGTGATAAATTTTATTTGTGTATGCAGAATGAAAGATTCAGATAACTAACAGCTTGCTTAAATGCCATAGAAATGCCACATAAATTGGGATCCTTCTTCAACTGAAACTGAGAAGTCTTTGGAAAACAGTGCAGAGAGGAAAAATGAGAGAGGAAAAAGGAGAGACTTAAGAGAACACATATTTTTATGTCCTCAGCACTTATACTGTTAGAGAGAAAGTGTGGATCTTCCCTTTCCCAGTTCTTCATTGATGTTAAGAATGGAAAGACCTTCTGTATATGATAATTTTGTTGATTCCTGTTACATGGCTGAATAATGTCTCCAGGCATAAGATGTGTTAGACACTGAATGGAGAAGTGAAAATAGATGTTAGATGAACAAGGTGGGGGCAGCATTAAGGACCAGCTCCACAAAGGAATTTAACTCCTAACTGCTGTAGAAGTCAATGGGTACATTAAGAAGCTACATTATGTACATGCTGACTCTGAAGCCATCTCTGTAAATAGTGTTATATACAAAATTCGTGGAAGTGAGACCTGGGTCCTCAGTGGTATTTCACTGCCTAATTTATATATAGGCACTGGCATCTCTGGATGCTCTGCTTCCTATGGAGCAGGAAGGCTTGAGATTTATTTTCTTAATACTCATTATGTTTTTGGAACCTCATTGATCACCCTGCCTGTTTTATTCTGTGCTCTGGGTGATAAGGCTCCAAACACAGCTGTATCTAGTACAGGGCTGCTACAGTGGACTGCGATTTCCAGCTACATTGCACACCACTGTAAACACCCCCCTTATAAAATCTGGTTCTCTGGAACACTCAAAGCTGCTGGCTGCCAGGGAATGTTCTTTAATGAGGGTAAGGAGTACTTGAACACATCTATGACTTGGCAACCCTTCCTGCTTTTTATAAGCTACTATACACTTCAGAGAGAAAATATCTTAGAGGCTACTTTTTAATGGGACAAGTTTACTTAAGAGCTGAGTGGAGTTGGTGCCAGTAGTTCTGTTTTGTTCTAGCTTAATATTAGCCTTGTCAAAGTTCTTATAGTGTCTCCTGGGTGTTTCTCTATTGCATACCATATAAAGCTGGTTTTGGGAGCCAAGAATTTTGGCTGGAATATATATTATAGTGGTCTCATTATATTTTTCTAAAGTGCATCAGAGGTGGCCCTGTATTAAAGATCCATGGAGCATGGCTATTTTTTTTTTCTTTCTCCCTTTTAGCTTTGCCTTAGCCCACACCGCAGACATTGGATCCAGAATTTGAACCAACCCAAGTTTGAGGGTTATTTGGGTTCCAAGGTCCTGGTTTGGCCTGTAATTAAATTTGGGGGTAATTAGTGATTTTTTTTTAGATGAGGCTTTGGATTTTGAAAATCACCAGACTTTGAGGATGGTACTTTTGGTTTGGGCCTAGGCTAGCAACTACTATGCTAAAAGATTCCCTTCTCATCTTGCTGACACAAGTGATCATTCAAAGACAACTCACCATGTGGTACATCCTGTCTTGCCTCTTTGAGAAGCCAGTGTGTTTCATGGCTGCTTGGCGCTTTCATCCCGAGAGACATCATTAGAGGGTGGACTTGGCAATATACTTGCATCAGAGGGCATCCAGCCCATCTTTTGTAGAGTGCTTGTGGTGGAAGCTGGATCCTGTTCTGCCTGTACAAAGGAAAAAGGGGCTGTAACAAGGCCATGCTTTGTATGGGGAAAACCCTGGCTGCCACAGAAAAGATGGAGGGAAGGTGTTGAGATGTGGGTTAGATTTATTAAAATCACGTTTGGGCTTTAAGTTGCCTCTATGTCAGGTTTAAGAAAACATGGCAAAGAACCATTTTTAGTCCCTTTTTTTACCTATTCTCCTGTGCTGGATTTTGAGTTTTAGCTGAGAAGCAGCTGTGGGAGCCATAAACAGTGGAAACAATCACTGACAAAAATACTACGGCAGAGCCAGGTGCTACTTTATGTACATGGAGGACCAGTGGCACAGCCCTGCCTTGTTTTCAATGTGGTGTTGGTGGTGCCTGTGCGGGATGGGTGAAAAGACTCACTGCTCCCTCCTGTCCCTGCAGCAGCTCCCACAGCTCTCTCTGGGACAGTCCAGCCTGTCTCCCTTCACGATCTCAACCTAGCAGGAGGCTGATGCCAGCTTGCTTTGTAGTTTTCAGGAGATCTGATTCTCTCTCTTTATATGATTTTGGGGAAAAGCAAGACTCAGTGACACTGAATGATCTACAAAGATGAACTAATGGGCCTTTTCAGCCTTAATCCTCAGAGTCCAGAGACACTATTTTCTCAGACTTTTCTACTGTTAAATTTCAACCCAAAATTTCAAATTTAGTATGAAGTGATTTCAGTGTCCAAATCTGAATAATGTCTCTTGGGAAAAAAGTCATATGCAAATCTTTATTATTATGAATATTCAGATGAGACAGGAAGAGGAAGACTATATGGAGGGAAGCAGGAGGAGTTCTGGTTTTAGATCTGCCCCATTTCCTTGTGTTGCTTTGACCAGACCAATTCATTTTTCAATCTTCTCAGTTACAGGAGAGAAAAAAGTGCCTATATACTTTAAGTGGCTTTCAGAGTCTCTTTCCAAGTATTGTCAATGTCTTAAACAAAATGCTTTATATAAATGCAAAATTTTTTGAGAAGCCTAGAAGACAATTTTTTACCTGCTCTAATTTTGCCTATTTAATGAAACTACTACTTAAAGGTACTACATGAATCAAAATGACTTTATTTATTTAGATTGGTGAAACCATACAAAGAAGACCAAGATTCTGGTTGCATTACTGTTTATTTTTAGATCAGATTCTGAACAAATAAATTGCTATTCCCATGCTACAGTAAATACCACCAGATATAACCTTTCCTCTAACCTAAAATAAACCTTTCCTGAACTTAGCCGGTCCCTTTCCTAAAATATCCAGGATGACAGCTGGAGCTGGTGCTGTGCTCTCCAGGTTTGGAGTTGCAGGATGAGGAGCAAGTGTGGAGCTGGCCAAGATGAGGGATCATGGAGACCTGGCCAGCACCACTCTCCTTTGATAGAAAAGGCTGGAGGCTGAG
This sequence comes from Pipra filicauda, assembly GCF_003945595.2. Taxonomy (NCBI): domain Eukaryota; kingdom Metazoa; phylum Chordata; class Aves; order Passeriformes; family Pipridae; genus Pipra; species Pipra filicauda. The sequence goes on along the minus strand of NW_024104273.1, from coordinate 596,375 downwards.
TAATAGCTCACTGCTGACCTACTGCACTTGGAGGTGTATTGGTAGTTACTGCAGTCCTCATTACCAGTATATACAATAGAAGGATGAATACTAGGATAGTGAAGACAAGCCAAAAATCTGTCGGATAGAAATCCTTGAAGGACCTCGTAAATACTTTATGTTTACACAGGACCTGTATATTTTCACAATTACCTTTCCATGAGCCCAAAACGTTTTACACTGGAATGTTTAGGCTCTAGGAAATTATATTTTCTGATATGTCTGAAAACTGCAGGCTCAGCTTCTCTGTTGCCCCATTTGTTTCATGAACAATTAAAGCTGGATTGCCCCTGCCCCCAAATATGCAAAATGAAAATGGTGAGTTCTACCAAGATTATGTACTGATTGTAATTGCAGTGTGGTAAGAAGAAAATGGTTTGAATTTACAAGTGAGTATTGTACCATAAATGTCAGATAGATGCAGTTACAGGATTTGCTTTTATTATAATTCAGAAGTGGCAAGAAAAATTACTTTCCTGTAGTGATATTTTTAGGAGAAACAAACTTAGAAGAAGTTTGAAAGGTTTCGTGCAGTTGGTCAAAACCTTAGGGTGAAAGTTTGGAGACATGAACAGGTAGATCAAATATAGTGAGTTTTGAAGCAGCTGTTGTGTTCCTCTGGTTTCTGTCACAAGGCACTTCTCTTTCCTGTCCAAAGCAAGGTCCCTGTTAGAGTGTGAATGGGACTGTCATGGGATTGGCACACCTGTTACATGTATTGGACATGCAGTGACAATGGATTGGAACTTATATGTGGTTCTGGTTCTTGCTGTGAGGTCCATCGTGAATCAACTGTAAGGTCTATAGTGAGTGTAACAGAGATCCCTTCAGCTCACGGACAAGACTTTCTGCCTGATGTTGAGGGAGGAATAATAAATCCACAGTGACTTTTGGTGGTGTTTTCCATTTCTGGGGTGTCCCGTGAAACCAAAAGAAGTGACTTCTGCACACTTTCTGCAGAAGGAAAGGCGCTGAAGCAGCATCTGGAACTAATAACCTGTGTTTCACAGCTCACTGGTGGGCAGCAAACGAGCCGCTCCGGCTCCAACAGGCCCTTACGTAAAACCTGCACACGGTGATTTTCAGCTGTGAGAAACTTGAAATGGCTTCTGCTGGCCCAGTGAGAAGGAGACTGACTGACTCCCTTCTCATTCACCTGGGACGACAAGCTGCCTGTATGGGTATCACCGCAACCCTCAGATGTGGTAGCACACAGGTGGAGCATGCACATACATACAGAGACAAATCACATCCAGCCATCAGATGGGGTATTCCACTAATTAGAAAGTCTGTTCTGGTGTCTGGCCACCATTTGGCAGATACTGACAGTTTCCACTTAAAGCCAGCCAACCTCACCAGAAAGCCAGCTGTGCGGCTGATCTCATGAAGATGTCATTGAACAACTGTTTGAACTCATTCAAGAAATGGTGGGTCTGACTCTAAGGAGGCTGAAATCCCCTGAGGGTCTTTGCTGGATGTGGGAATACAGACATCCATTGATGTAATAGTTATACCTCAGTATTCCTGAGTTACATGTAAGGATATCATCCTCATTCTGGCACTAGGTATTCCTTCCAAGTTCACCTTAATCTGAAGTGGATTCTCTTTGCTGTTCACATATATGTCACTTTTTCTGTTCCTCATAAATATTGGTAGCTTGTCATAGTGGTTGCCATGATGGAAACATTTATTTAAAGGAAGAAACAGATGGCACCAAATACTTCAATGGATTTCAGCATGTTTGAGAAATGAAAATCCCTTTTTAGAAATAGTATCAGTTTTGTGAAGCTGTTAAATGTTATTTCACACAATCACAAGGGAGATTTTTTTTCTTCAGTACACTGTGTATGCAGAGCCACAGTGGAAGTAAGGCAAAAAAAAGAAAAAGGCTACAGTGGAGTAGTTACCCAAAAAGCCATAAAGCAACAAGCATAGTTTTATTAGCTGGTGCCACTCAATATGTGGAGCTGTGACAGTAGGTGAATGGGAGATGAAAGTGACATTAGACAGAAAAAAACAGAGGAAGCTGAGTCCTGGTGTTGGGGAGAAAGAAGAAAGGAGAAAGAAAGAGCAAGTCACACACCCCCAAAATTCATTCCCAGCTGTGGGTGTATATATTGACTGCATTTCACTATAAATACACCGTCAGGTGCAGAGAGACAACAACTTATTGCCTGGAAGAGCAGAAAGTAATACCAGCATTCATGGTCTCATTTTTAACACATGCTGCACTTGTAGTGGAGGGTCCTTGCCATAAGTCATAACTGAGGAAAAAACACGTGCTGCACATGAATGGTATGTAGAAAGCAAGGCGCTTAGTTAAAGAATTTTTTTTTTTAATTATGAATATTTGTAGAAATTTGTAGCTTACATTATTTTTATGAAAAATTAATTATGGTTCCAAATGTGCCTGTGAGAAGATATTCCTGGGCCTGTAAGAAGAGGGATAGATTTGTTATAGAAAGGGGAACACTGAAGTTTGAGGGATTAAATGCCTTTCCAAATGAAGTTGATTGTACAGCTGGAAGGAGAAGTGCTTTTGCTTGAAATCCTGGTTAAAAGTGTCAAAAACTTCTATTTACTGGACTGGGAACAGGTTATAATCTCTATCTCCAAGTAACTAATGTCATGTTTTAATAACCCAACTACACTTTTCCACTAGAAAGTGCCTGAGTCTTGGAGGGACTGAGAAATCTGAAATATTTTTCATATTTTTTTTCCATCTGTATTACTTTAGTTTACTTGGTTTGCAATCTATTAGATCTAAATTTCTGTACCCCATTTTGACTTAAAGGTCATTTGATAATCTGTGCCTGATTATTAAAACGTATGCTGCTGTCACTGTCCATTCCCAAACATTTTTAATGTACTAGTCAGTGCTTTCTTGGACCAGAGAGAGTGGAAAAGCTAAGGTGGCTGGTACAGTACATAAGGGTGGAGCCCTCAATGAAGCTTTTATAAAAGCTGTCTCATAGGAGGTTTCCTCTCTTTTTTTTTTTCCATTTTGGATTAGATTTTTTGGCATCGATTTGGGAGAAACTCATTATGTCATTGCATTTCAAATGGCAAGAGTTTGTGAATTTACCTTGGAAATTGCTCTGCAATGCTCTATCCAGAGAAGATGCATTTTCCTGTTTGGTTATAAGCAAGATCACAAGACATTTACTTTAGTGCTCGATTTACTTCCTTTTCTCACTTCTCTTTTCTCCAGTCCTGTGGAAGTTTGTTTGAAACGTTTCCTGGAATTTAGATAGCTTGTGCTGGTGTACTTTTGAGAAATTACTTCTTTGCCTCTGGTTGGTTATAATGCCAGGGCAGATGTAACACACTTGTTTTTGCAAAAGATTAGTACAGGCTTAGATAATAATTTGGAAAATACAAGGATAGCTGAATCATTGCCATTCTTAATACAGTAATAATTAGTAGTATGTTCCAGGGTTAGCCTGTTAGATATCAAGAGAGCTAATCTGTTGTTGACTCTTTCTCTCTGTGTACATTTATACACATTCATATATGTTCTCTCTAGAGCTGGCTAGGCATTGCTTGCAGGGATCCTCCTCTCCTGACCATTCAACTGAGCAGCCTCAGCAGGAGGGCGTTTGCTCCTGGCCCCCTGGATGCTAAAGGGAGGGGATGCTAAAGATCCTAGATGAAGGTTCAGAATCCCCATGACTGAGGTGAGAAACCATTTCGGATCTCTCATGTTTCTGCCATATGTAGTCTTTTAGAGGTCATGTCCTCCGGATACCAATCTTCAAGACCATGGTGCAGCACCTCGTGTTGGACTTGAAGTGCTGTTGATATATGTGTAAGGGTTGAGAGCAGGTTTTGCATGTGGTGAGTTGAGGCTGTGGTGTTTATATTACTGTTTGTATAATTCAAGCATGTAGATCCACTTCCACAATCCTTTACCTGTTTACCCCAAGGTCTCATGCACAACCTAATTCATTTATTTGTAGCTAAATGCCCTTGAATAAACAACTGCATCTATATAAACTGGGTAGAAGCTGCTGTTTTTCTGACTTAATTCTATTTTATACTGATGATGATGGTGGGAAAAACTTAATAAGAATGAAGGAACAGAAAGGTGAAGGAACAGAGAAGTGAACTCTTGGCGGAAACCCACCAAACATTCCACATGTTCCCTGTTTCTCCTTGCCCTCCTTGCCCCAATCCATCTCTTTTCCAAAACACAAAGGCTTTCTTATCTGTTTTCTTTGTTTCTTTTTTGTTCTGCAATTTTTCAAGCATTAGAGACAGTTTCCCAGCAGATTATGAGACCTCATGGAAATCCATTTTTCTTTTGTGTACAGTAGTTGCTAAACATATATAACTTTCAAATCCTCTCTGGGAAATAAGCAACAGAGCTAACATTCAACTAACACAAGCAACATATTTCCCAGTAAGTTCTGTACTATCAAAAGACCTTTAGACTGAATAGCTAAATGTCCTCTCATTTAAGGATATTGAGGGAGCCAGGACCAGGGAATGCTGGGAAGCTTGTTGTCTTACGGTCAATGTAAATATTTGTAGATATACTGAAGGGAGTCTGAACCCTGCAAAATTTTGGCTCCTGATTTAACCATAAGGGTTTCTTACTCAGTTTAGTGTTCAACTAATATAGAGACAGCAAGGAGTCATAGGCCTGGTCTGCCATGCGAAGTTCCACTGAAGAGTGATTTTCAATAGAGCTAATTGAACAAAAGCACACCACTAGCATGCATGCACTTACATCAAATTCACAGTGATTTTATAGGTTTAATTTAACTTTAAATCAGTTTAAATGTGTCTGTTTCAGGAGTTAGTACTGAGCAGAACAAATCAATTTTAAAATTAATTTAATTTAAGTGGTGTCCTTTTCCGGTGTAAGAAGGTCTTATAGACCTTCCTGTTTCCCTTTATTGATCTCAGTGGTATTCTATGAATTTACTAAAAGACACACTTTTTTCCCTTCAAAATTCACTTGCAAAACTACTGAATTCAGTCATCTGCACATGATTAACATTTCTGCAGTACATATGTACTGTTCTATAGTGGGATCAATATTGGCATGTAACTTGTGGATAAGCTTTTTCATGTTTTTTTTTACCAAATGTCTTGTTGAAAAGAAAATTGGTGGGCCCGTGACAAGTATGCAGAAATCTTTTTTGACTTTCTAAGACCAAAAAAAAAAGAATTTGTATTTAAATGTAAGCACTTTCCTGCAATGTTGTGAGTTTGATCATGATGAGGTAACTTTAACAATGATAGAGAGTAAAAAAGCTAATATAAATCAATTGTATTTATAATGTAGTAACATCTACATTTCTTCATAGCAGTGCAGCTCATTTGGGAATAGAATGGATATTATAAAATAAATATGTTCAATTTTTCTGGCTAAATGAAATGTACAGAAAAAAAGAGAATGCTTCAGTCTCAGTAAATGAATAAATAGTAGAGACTAGAACTGAATAGCTCTAATACTTGCCAATGTTTATAGCACAGGTAAGTAATTTTAATGACCTCCAATGTTCTAATGTTCCCCTCAGTGAACGAACCAGCCTGTCCTCCCAGTTGTTCAGTCCTGACTATGCTCAGACAAAAACACATCACAAGCATTAAGCAACCCCCAAAACATCCTCCTGAGAACTATTTATACAAGATGCAGTGGTCAGTCAGGGTAGTAAAACAGTGGTTTACAAGAAGCCCAAATAAAACCTAGGGCTGTCCCAAGCAAGATGGCCTGTGGCGAGTCGATGGGTAAACATTCTCAGTGCACAGAGGGAAAGATGGGAGTAACAACCTAAACCAGAAGAGGGCAAATCTGTGAATAAATCCAAGCAAGCAACATTGCCTGTGTTTTCATGCACCTTGATCCCTCATGCGTGTTTGAATTAGGACTATGCTTCTCTCCCACCCACCTTTAAGTCCTTTCAATCATTTGAAACTTACATAAAATACAGAGTAAAACTATTTAAAGAAAAGCTCTCTTGTACTGTGTTGTCTATGAAAACCTCCGCGTTATGATTAGATCTGTTATGGTTAGATCCTTAACAATTTATTTCAGTGGAAAAACTTCCACTGGATTTAATAGCAACAGGGCCTGAACTACATTTCCATGAATCATTTCAAGACAGATTACCATTCAGGGATATTGGCTTTTTACCAAATGACTGTCTTATTTAGATCATAAGGCAGATTGTCTTTGTTCCATGTTATATCTAGTCTCATGGATGTGGTCTTGAAAGGAACCTGAAACTTGGATATCATAACTTTGGTGAAACAGCCTTAATATTTTAACGTATTATGTTACTATAATGAATTATGTTTTGGGAGAAAATGTTCTCACATGCCCTATAAAAGAAAAATTTATGCTAGATCTATTTCTGTAGTGTGGCTACAGCTCTGTGTCTCTCCTTGAGGTAAATCTATTAGTGTAAAAAAGATCTACTTGATAAAATCCAAATGTAAGCAACCTGTGTTATTCCATACTAAAAGGCATTTTCAAGATGGTAAATGAATGTCCTTGCTTGAAATTGCATTTTGAAACCGAGGGCTTTGTTGCATAAACGCAAATATTCAGCAGCAGTCACAGTCACCAGCTGAACGAAGTGTCTTTGTGAGGCATTTGGGGAGGCTCATGGTTGTGCAGGAGTGGAGGACCCACCAATGTTGGGGATGTGCCTGCAGGGGCTGGTGCCTGGGTATGGTGTACATTTGCTGTCTAATTGCCCCAAGGGCAGCGCTACAACCTGGAGAGCTGTGAGCACTGCTTGGGCAGCTGGCAGGGCTGCTGGTGGGCTAGTGCACATGTAGGTGCCTGGGATGTTTTACAGGCTCCTGTTCACCATTTGTACTCTCCTTCTGGCTCTTCTGCAGGTTTCCTGTGCCATCTTTGGATCTTGGATGCTTCTGGGAAGGCTGATCCTGACAAAGTTATGTTAAACATGCCTTTAACAACAGCTTGAGCCCCCAGCTACACAGGAGGAGGGGTGCTAGGGGACTGTGATGGGGAAGGCTGGGGACCTGTGAGTCCTGGCAGTAAGAAAACAATTTCTCCTCCTCCACTCTCAGGTCTGCAACTGCAGAATAGGTTTAGGGGTCTGAAGGTAGGTGGAGGAGGACACAAGATTTGGTGACAGCAGCCATAGGTAAGACATTAAATGCTTTGTTTGCTTCACTGTCTACAAACAAGGACTCCTAGGTCTCCAAAGTTAGTGTAAAGATTCAAGGGGAACCACCAACAATAGCCAAGGACTGAGTGAGGGATTACTTCTGAAAACTTGAGCCATAGAAGTCTATGAAAACAGATAGGCTGCGTCTCAGAATGCTGAGAGAGCTGGCCAATGTCTTTGCAAGGCTGCTGTCTTTCATCTTTGAAAGGCTGTGAAGATTTGGGGATGATGCCTGCATGATGTCAGAATTACAAGTATTTTAGCTATGTTCAAGATAACCCAAAAGTTCAGTTTATAGAGCTGCAGGTCAATCAACCTCACTTCAGTTACTGGGAAAATCATGAAGTGAGTCCTCTTGGAACAGATTTCTGGGCACATGAAGGAAAAAGTGGTTATATTAGCATGGATTTACTGGAAGTAAACTGTACCTGACTGACCTGATTGCCTTCTGTGCAGAAATGCATGGGTTTGTGGTTAAGGAGGGAGCAGTGGATGCTATTTTCCTTGACTCTAGCAAGGCTTTTGACACTGTCTTTCATCTTGTTCTTGTATCTAAAATAAGATGGTACAGTTTAGAGGCTGAACAACAAGATGGTAAAATAACTCTTTGGGTGGTTGACCTTGGAGGGTGGAGGCTTAAAAAGGAGAGCACTGCAGGGTCTCTCCCTAGAACTAGCCTGTTTAACATTTCCATAAATGACAGGAGGACACAATGGGATGTACTTTCAACAGAATTGCAGATGTTGACAAACTGGAATGATCACCACTCATGCTTGAGGCTGCACAACTGGGACTTGTTTATCCTGGAGATGAGATGACTTTGGAGGCACCTAACAGTGTGCCTCTTCCTCCCTGCCCCCCATAACTACTGGAGATCATTGAGAAGATGGAGCCATGGTCTTCACAACTGTGCATGGTGGACAAGAAACAACTGGCACAGGCTGAAACAAGGGAATTCATACTGAATATGAGGAAATACCTTTTCACCATGAGGAGAGTGGGATAGTGGCACAGGCTGTCCAGAGGGGTTGCACAGCCTTGATTCTTGGAGGCTTTTAAGACTTGACTCGAGATATGCCCAAGCATGTGGTTTGAGCTCACGGCAGGAGGCTGGTCCAGACAACTGCTGAGGTCCCTTCTGACTTGAACAATCCTTGATTCTTATGATCTCATAGATACAACTACAGTTTGGCTTGGTGTTTTCCTGAGAAGCAATATGTTGATAAAGGCTTTCTTTAGCCAATTCTATTTAAAGATGCCTTGGCCTTGTAACAGTCTTTCATAAAATAACTTTTTTGCCTGTCTCCTCCACCTCCCAAAAACAAGGTTATTCTTTACAGCAACAGACAAAAGACTCATTGAAAGAAATGTCACTGATGATGAGCAGGGAATCAGGGCAGCCTTTAGTGTGTTCTTACATGTGAAGAAGGTCACTGATAATAATGTAAGGTATATAGTGGATGTAGACAATGCACACACTTAATTATCCCAGACAAAACCAAGATCACAGAAGCATATAATGAGCTATGCCTTACATTTTTAGAAATGGCTCATTTGACACAACATAAGGATATTTCATAGGCTTCTGCAATAATGGAGAACATTTGCTTTCTATGCAACAGAGCAAAACTGTGAAGTTGTAAAAACTGAAAACCTATGTACTGCTATATATACTCAAGATATATACTCGAGGATCTGTCGGAATGCAACGGTATTCATATTGCTCTTATTCAAAAATTATTTGGTGTCTGCACATATTTCATGTAATTCAGGAAGTAGCTATTATCATTATTCATGTGAAATGAATTTCACATTGGGTCCACTGTGCTAGGTACAGTATTTTTCATAGTAGTACAGTGTGTAGTATTTCTAGACAAAGCTTAAAGCAGGCAAATACAGATTTTTATCTGGTGTATGAAGATGGAAAAGAGGCAGAGATGAAAAGGAATCTACTCATTTAGGAAGAATAAAATTCCTCTGGTGGAGTGTTTTACGTAACAAACAGCACAGTTCTGACAGCAGCTTGTCCTGAGCAGGATCTGTGGTTCCCTCTGAGTTCCATTGCTTGTACTTCATTAAGTGGTAGCACTCAGTGAGATTAAGAATGAAAAAATCCATCTCTCTGGAATTTTTAGGTTTTGTTTTCACTAGTCGATACTAAATTCTGCACTCAGCCACTTTGATTTGTAAGATAAATTACTGCTCATTTCAACTCAGAAGGAAAGAGCGGTTCAGAGAGGCTAATTTTTCTATAAATTGGTGTTCTGGTCCCCTGAAACATGGATCTGTAATAAGATGGTGTTCCAAATTTTCATTGCCTGCAGTCTGTTTCATATAACTGGGGATGGGTATGATGTGTTTTGGTGCACATATGACTATTCTTTTTAGCGATTCATTTAAATCCATCCCAGTTTAGAAGAAGAAACTTGTCTCACAGCTGTGTAGGTGCCATGTATGAAGTGCATTGTCTTCTCAGCTCAGTTACGCTTAGTCAGGTGGTCACATCACAAAACCAGCAGAGTAACTCGCTTGAAAAAAGAATCTTTTGTATGTCAGGAGGGAGGACAAAAATTAACAACATATGGAAAGAGTTACTTTTACCACAGAGATGAAAGGTACATTGGTAAAACAGGATGTGGGCAAATGTATGCTCCAGTTGTCTGTGGTTTGTGTAAGCCTGTGTCTGACCAGGAGACTCTGGCTTATGGTGTGTCCAGGTCATAGTCAGAATAATTAATGTTCGGGGGTTTTTTTGAAAATAGAAACTATAAAACAAGCTTGTAACTACAGCAGTCCATTGATTTCAATTGTAAGATTCTGGCCTACTAGAGTTCCATAAAATTATTCTTGAATTTTGCAGAAAGTATCTTTATTTTTCATTTCACCCAGTGTCAGAAATAGAGGGTACATGTTTTTCAATTTTATACATATACATTTCCTGAAACTTTGCCTAGAACCTGAAAAGTGTTAGAAAATACTGGAAAAATCCATATGTGAACTATCTTTGAAAAGGCTGTCTTTCTAGCTACTAATGCTGCAAAAAACCCCCCTATTGCAATGATATGCATAAGCCTGAATTTCTCCAAAGTACTTAACTTTAAACTATTTGATATCATCCAGAATTCCAGAGGATTTCAGCTCAGATTAAAAATCTTTTTTTAATGTGAAAAGTCATGTAAATTGATAAATGAGTCTTATGATATTCTGTCTAGGATGACCAAGTCATGCACAGGATAAGAGTTTATCACATATCTCACACAAAGCAAGGCAATGCTTGATAAGCAGTTTTATTGGGTAATTACATCTTTTTTTTTACATTTGCGAATAAAGCAGATTGATTTCCATCTTGAAGTAATTTACTAACACATTATAAACTCATCAAACACTAACATGGTATGGTACGCCTCATTTCCTGTTTACTAAATAATCTTCTGGCTGTCTGCTTTGTGTCTTTCAGGTTGAACCTGGAATTGTTCTCTGCCAGGGATATCATGGAGACTGGTGTCAGAGTCCTTCACCTGAAGGAGAACATTGCCTCCTTGGCTTGACTTCATGCAAGTACAAGCCATGGCGGATCCCCAGAGGTTTGCAGTCCCAACCAGAACACGCAGAGGTGTTCCAAGGTCCTATTAAAAGGCAAAAACGTTATCAAATTGATGTCACATGATGTTTCTGGCAGAGTTTTTTCTTTAAGCATCTATTTGTGAAGATTATTTGGGAGGTATATGAAACTTGTTCCTACCTTCTTTAGCATGAACAGCAGGTGTCCTTTAAAGAAAGGACCCAGGTCCTTTCTAGTACAAGGTTGCCTAGTGCATCAGGGGTTTATTGAAACAGCACCAATGAAATGATCTTCTGGGAACTGTATAAAAAGGGAAAAATGCCCTTTAGAGCCTTAAAGGTTCACTGAAACAGTAATTTAAAAGGATTTGAATGCAGTTACTTATGACAATTTCCCATGCCAATTCAAAGCTGGCCTGCTCTTTCTTCACATTTTTTTCATTTTATTAGTGTATGCTTTTACAGGAAATGAGTTAACATAAATCATATCACAGACAAGATAAGCAACAAAGTCACTGGAAGTAACATGCTAGGGTAAACAAGAATTAGACTAAAGGAATTTTTGCCATATGGGGCACTCTCAAAAGGCATATAAAATCTCCTGATAAATGAAGTATTTATGGTACTGTATTTCATACGACTACAAGAGTGAATTCATCCTTTCAGGAAGGTATATTAAGACTGTTCTTTTGAGTGGAGGGTCATGAGTGGGAGAGGCAGTGACTTCATTTCCACCTTGAGCATCCTGGAGGAAAGGAGAAGATGCATATGCAACTCCTACTGCATTGCAGTTCACACAGCAAAAGCCCAATGAATTATACTTCCAACAGCAATAAAACTGGCCATGTGTAATAAAAACACATGGCTGGTTTTGTTTCGTAGTATAATAATTTTCCATAATTTTCATAGTGTCTTTTATCCTGAATGGCTGGTACTTTACACCTTTTCTTGTATACAATTTGTTTTTTATCCACTTCTGTTTTAATGTCTTAACTACATGTCATTTGGGACCTACCTGCGAGCAAACAAGGATAAAAGTATTTTCTTCTATTGATCTGGATGGTGTAAAAAGCTATCTGTGCATCATCAGTGCAAATTTGGTTAGGACTTGTCTGCTTGCCTGCTTTATAAAAAATTTCCAAGCATGAACTACTGGCAGCTGGTTCACACTAACTTACCTATTAACAGTGTGGTCAGCTGCTCTTTTGGACCATGGAGATGGGAAGATAGTGAATAAGAGTGAATATTTAATAAAAACTGTGCACTTGCTTCAGTGACAAGTGAAGCAGTTTGTATAAACCTTTTAGGAAGACAAATGAGAATTGTACAGTGGGAATTTTTTGGGTTGCAGTGGCCTGCATGGGTAATGACATCAATAAGTGCAGTATTGTATACTTATTCCCTTACACAGTAATGCTATCATAAACATAATTAATACAAAATGTGCTAAGGCACTCAACCCCAAATTTCTGAGCGATAGTCTGCAGTGTGTACCAATCTGAAGATATTATAGAACGTAAACTAGTGTGCTTTTTTAGTTCTCAGCCGTCCATGGCAATAAAACTAGAAAGCACACTAACAACTGATACAGCCAAAGTTTCTTTTAAATTTAAATTTTAAATTTAAATTTACAGTCTCATAATTTCCTTATTAATTCACCAAATCCCCTTGCAGTGAGTGTCCCAGGCTGCTGCTGAGTGTGCTGAGCTCATGTAAAATGCTGTTGTGCTTTGTAATGCAGAGCAAAGTGTTGTGGAAGGAAGCAAAAAGGGGGAACAGAAGGCTGATCACTAGGACATCCAAAAGAGAGGTGCCTTCAGAGAAAAGTTGATGCTCCCTGACAATTCTGGCAGGCTTGTGGTTTGCTTAATCCTCAGAGCTCTTTTATGATACATTCTGTTAGAGCCTTTTAAAAGAGGTGAAGGAAGAAGTTTGTTTCCCTAACACTTTCAGCATAAATGAGTTGTTGTTAGATTGCTTTGAATAAAACCAAGATAATATTTTAAATGGTTTACAAAGAAACAGCAAATGGCTTTTTTGGCTGGTCGGTTGCTCACTCCAGTGAAACCCATACAGAACAGTTGTCTGGGAGCAAGCATTGTGCTCTGGGTGCTCTGACAACACCTCTTCTTGCCCCAGTGTGTGCTCAGTGGCTTGAGTACTTGCATGATGAGATCTGAGTGCCTTCTCCCCAGCAGGGGACCATGGGTGACTTTGCCGTTCTGCTGTTCTCACCAACACTAGGAAGGGAATGTTCTGCAGCCATCTTGTGAAACAAACCTCCAGAAATGTAATGTGTCATGGAATTAATGTATTCATAACCATAAGCAGTTAGGGTTTGGGTTTTCTGTCTTACTTATAAAATTGCAGATCTTGCAGCATGTAACTCTTAAGAACAAGATGACAAATGCTGTGAAGTCCTTAAAGGAGAAGGGTGCTGTTCATCCTCTTACCCTATGGGATCCAATGAAATCCCATATGGAGGTGACATGACTGCAGGTAGAACAACGATAAGTTATTTTTCCATCTTGTACATCAATAATGTTAAAGTGAAGGATATGTGGCTTGACTGGCGTATTTTAAAAAGGTAGCTTGGGGAAGATGCAAAAAATAATTGCCATGATTTTTTTCTTGAGAGTTGCCTTGGACGTAATTATTTATTCTCAAGTGTGTGTGGGGTTTTTTTTTTGTTTTGTTTTGTTTTGTTTTGTTTTTGTTTGGTTTGGTTTGGTTTGGTTTTTTTTTTCCTTTTTTTTCCCCTTCTTTTTCCTCTACTGCAAAAATGTTGTTATTAGGTTAGAAAGAATGGGGCAACCAGCTAATGAAGGGAAAGAAGCAAACAATCTGCCAAGCTTGCATGAAGGCAGCAGCAGCTCATAATTTTTTGATACTGTTTCTAATTTATGTGTTTTCCTGTACCATTTTTTTGTCATGAAATAAGCATGGATGAAACACTGTAAATTTGGTCCAAATGTAAAAGTTATTCAGTACCTGCCCACACTTGGAAACTGTAGCGATGAGAGTTGCTGTACAAGGACAAAGTGCTGTTATGTTTTGTAACACATACGAATGAATGATTCTGACCCTTTGAAGAGAAAAGGTCAATGTCAGTTCTTACAAAAGCAAGGACTGTGGCCAAGCAATGTTGGCTGGAACTTGCACAAGCCTACAAATGCACCTTAGTGTTGGCCTGTAGCAAACACCCAGATATTCCAACTTTATTAAAGAAAACACAAACACCTGCCCCCCCGCCCCAATCTTCCAGATCTGCTTAGTGGGGCCAAATTTTTCTCCTGCTCTTTGTGATCTGGATGGCTACCCACTGGGGATCAAGATGAGATCACCAGACATGTTTTTCTATGGGTGACCTAAAACTGAAGCTGTTATCTTCCTCAGCTGAGCAAGCAGTAGAAACTAAAAACAAAAGCAACTACTAAAGAAAACTCCTTGGCTTTAAAACTGTTAAAGAGGAAGCAAACTGTAGTTGAGAAGCAAGTTTCCAAAACAAAGATCTCCTTAGAGTAATACATTTGACACTTTGCCATAGGCAGAGCTCTGTGCATGTCTGAGAAACCCTCACAGAGCTCAATATGAGGAACGTGTGGCTGGTGAACTTGATGCTCGGCATTGATGGGGATGATTGACTTACTGTGTGCAGCACAGAGGGTTGAGGGACTGGCTGACCCACTTCATTTCTCCCACAGTAGTGATGATACTTGCACATCAGAATAAACCAGGCTATTCTTTTTCACTGCAGCTGAAATGCCTCCCCTGTTGCCCCCCAGTGACTGCAGGAAGGGAGCAGGGCTTTTATGAATGTGTTAGCCTGGAGCCCACTGAGAGCTATAAATGTCATGCCCTAAATGGCATGCCCTCCTGGCTAGGTGGAATTCATTCTTCAGAGTGACCTGAGGATAGGACCACTGCCTTCCTTCCCAGGATTTTTCTGCCAGAGAAACTGCATGAGGCTGTAAATGTGTATTGAGGAGTTGTTGGGAGGTCCCTTGGCTCTCTTCTGTCTTGACTGCCCTAGTCTGCAGCTCCAGATCCCCCTCCAGAGGGAAAAGATAGAGTTATGCTTCTGCCTAATTTCTGTGAGACCAAAATCGAAAAAAGAGCTAATTTATTTTCATTTACACATATGTTAAAATGTGTTAGTGTAGGGCCATTGTGGGGCAATGAAGTGGTTCTTTGACCTGATGAAGAGATTAGACATCTCTTGTGTTTTGCTGCTCCAACTTCTTTGCCAGAGGATACTTTATAATGTAAACCACAATAAAACCAGAAGACATGGAGGATTTGAGGAGAGAGTCTGTAGGTAATGAATTTCTTTTCCCTGGCTGTGGACATGTTTGGGATATAACGGAGGGCAGTGGTACTCCATGGTCAGCAGCAATGCCTTTGCTGCCATGATGTGCATCCTCCCATTCATGATCCCTTCCCTCCACATGTGTGTGTAATGGATGACATCATGCTCTCTACGTAGGTGCTTTTTTTCTGAGATGCTCTTTGTCCCTTATTTTATGTAGGTTTCCTGCATATTTGTGACTGACGAATACCATGTCCTTCCCAGGGACTCTACTGGTGTTGGTTGCTTTTTTTGCCTTTACTTCCGTTTTGTCAAGGAAAATTAAAGAGCAGCTTTTCTGTATTGTGGTTAAATCCTCCTGGTATTCATTGAAGAAAAGCAGGTGGATGTTGATGTCTTGTTAGACTAGGATCTGTCCCCTCCATGTCCTTTGAGGAGAAATAGTGCAGAGAGTCAGAAGCTGGAGTGCTGCACAGCAACCTTAATTTCTGCCTTGAACACAGCTGTGAGACAATTTTCCTGGAGAAACTACTAGGTTGACAAATACAACTGAGTAGCCTGTTTGGGAATTTTACCATAAGAAATAAGCCATTTTGTTCACACCTGGAGTTCTCAGATCTGTACCCTTCGTAGCTCTCCTGTTGTAAGGCTGAGGGCTGGGTTCCCTGTGTTTGCCTCTGCACTCTTACCTACACAGCTGTTAGCCATTACTCTGCATTCTGTTTGTCTATCTTTTAGCTGAAGGAATGTTTTTTTCTTGATTTAATTTGATTGGGATAAAGTAATTATGCAGAAACCGCAATATCTCTGATGGTAAGCAGACTGTAGACACTATAACTGTCTAAGCAGAAATGGGTAAAACTTGGTTTTATGCTAGTTGTGTATGTGACATTTTTGGCATTGTGTCTGCATTTTTGTGTGTATTTTGTCACCTAGGAAACCCCATCTCTTCCCACCCATCAAGTTTACTGAAACTTCAGCATTTGGGGTTGATCAAAATTGTTACTTTGGGACCAAAAAGAAATTTTAATAAAAATATTGTAGGTAAAGTTGTCAAAAATCCTTGTAGTTTACCATGTTTGTTTGAACTGTTTTATTAGGGTTGGAACAGGTTGTCCAAAAAAGCCGTGGATGCCCCATCCCTGGAAGTGTTCAAGGCCAGGCTGGATGGGGCTTTGAGCAATTTGGTCTATGGAAGATGTCCGTGCCATTCTATGATTCTATGATTGCAGATTATTGATATGCTACGTGAGACTGTATTGGCTATGTAATTGCCTTACTCAAATTAAGTATGTTTGATACAAATGAAGTGTTCACAGTGCTTAATTTGCATTTTCAGAACATAGTTGGGAATATAAGATCCTTTCAAGAAACAGAATATATCCAAAAGCTGTGGTCTTCATGTAGCTAAAATGTTCCTAAAGGTTGGACTTGCAAAAACGCCTACTGACTGAAAACATGGCTTCCCATCCAAAGACATTTCAAAAGGTTTAATACCCTGGAAAACAGATTTTATCCATCTTAAAATAAAACCTAATTACTTCTGAAGATCTTGTTCTGAAAGGTAGGTTAAAGACTGCTCCTCTGTGTAATCACACAAATGTGTTTTGTCAGTTTTCATTAAAAATGTCCAGCTGGCCTGAGCCAAGCTGCACGGGCCTGCAGAACACAGCATTGCTGCTGGGATGCTCCCAGCTACCCCAGCGGGACCCCATTGCTCACGTAGAGCTGGATGTGGAAACTGACTTCAGTTAGGCTGGGAGCACTGGCAAGAATGCTGAGGGTTACATCTTTCCACTTCAGAAACTCAAGGGAGATATTAAACATCCGCTTGATCAGCAGCTAACTCCCTGATCCAATTCTTGCTCCAAGGATGTCATGTCTAATGGAGCCGAACTGCCAGAGAGCTGCACCTGAGAGAGGAGGATTTCTGCCTCAGGTTAGTCTCTGGTCTGGATCCAGAAGTACTGCCAGAGGAGGGAGCCAAACTACATTTCTGTTTGCAATATTTATTTTGCTGCTGTTCTTGCTGCGCTGCTGCACTTTCTGTTTCCTTTGTGGTAGGAGGAAGCCAGGTACAGAACAGAGTGTGCTCATGAACCTTCTACTCGATGGTCCTGCTTTAATTTCCCTGCTTGTAAATTGGTATGGGAAGGGAGATACTCTGCTTTCAGAAGACATGGTAGAGCAGCTGTTCCCAGTAACAATAATGACACTATTGCTGAGACAAACATTTTCACAATGATGCATGGGAACGCTAAATCCAAACCACATTGTTTAGCTAATGCATGCTTTCACTCTACTAAGGGGGAATGTCACATAACTGAAAGTAAATTGAAGAGATCAGAGTTTAGAAAATATGACAAAGTTGAAAACTTAAAGCTGTAATACACAGTAACATCCTTTAGCAGCAAAATCAATGATTCAAAGTGGTGTGTGTATGTGTATTTTATGGCAGTTTATTAGGTATGACTCGCCTCTGGTCAGTCCAGTGAAGAGTGCTTTCTGCCAAGCACTTCAGTGAAACTGAGCATAGCATATAGATCTCCTTTCCCACAGCACATATCAAGCATTGCAACATATCATAGATATGTCAGACTGTAGGTATGGTTTCTGGCATTTTTCTTTAATCTGCACTCCCAGTTGGGACTAATGAAACACTACTCTCAAGGCGCGTGTGTGCACATGTGTGCGGAGAGTTCTCACACACTGCTTTAATAAGGTAATACTTTTATTTTCCTTAGCAAGAGGAGAGGTACTTGCCTTCAGTAGTGATGCAGTGCAACAGCTTAGGGAAAAGAAAGCTAAAGATGAATGGAGACCTGAAACATTTAATTCATAAATTAATTACTGATGTTAGCGATATCTACCTTAATATTGTGACAGCCTCACTGTTGGCACTCTCAAAATAACTGATACGAATTTGAAAGATTTTTGGAGAGCTTTTTCCTTCTGGCACTGTCGTGGAGAGATTGCTAAGTTTAGATCACAGGAATGCAAACTTACTCAATCAAACACAGAAGTCTGCAAAGTTCATGCAATAAATGGAGATAAAAACGAGTTTTTGTTTCTTACTAGAGGATCATGGTCAGCTTTCCCCCTTCCTCCTCCCCGTACCTTTGTTGTAAGTTCTGGGCAATGGTGATTCAACCAGGTCTGATCAAAGCTAGAAATACCTTTGGCAGTGGTTTGATGGCTTCATCTGAACTCAGCCAGCAAAGGAGAAAAAAGGGGAGGGGAAGCACGCTGGGGACTTGAAAACTGTTTTTAGGTGTGCAGACTAGGGAGCTCACGGCAATATCTGATGACAATATCGAAGTGCCTTTGTGATTACTTGATTTTCATATTAGAGGGTAGAGCATGTCAGCACATTGTTTGCTTTTACTGTCTGGACTCCTGCTTTTGAAAAGCTGATCTAGTTAATTTCAATGATACACTATACAGTAATCTTGCCTATTAAAATAAATGGAATCCAGCACTTTCAACAAAAGCCCTTGATGTTATGATCCTCCCATGTATTGTCAGGATCCTGGGGCACTGCAGTTCATGAATAACACAGATGGAGGAAGGTTTATAGAGTCTGTGGAAGTGGTTTTATTTCATATCTGAAGTGCAAAAAGTTTATTCCAAAAAACAACATTATACGATACTTTTAAAATAAGTAGACCTGTTTGACCTTACAAATAATTGTGCAGGTGCTGTAGGACTTCATGATGGAGCCCTTTGGAGGGAAAACTGGAGTGTTGCAGAGGCTGTGTGCTAACACAAAAAGCCAAATTAAAAACGTACGCAGCCATGCTGCAGCATGTGGGTGGCTTTTAGGCAAGTGCAGAGTGTTGTTAAATGTCGAAATCAAATATAGTCATGGGGAAAACTGGTGTGTGAATGGAAAGACTGATCACATACTTGTCCTGTCGCTTAAATGTGCGGTAGGCTCCTCTGAAATTGAAAGTCTGCCTAGTTGCAAGCCAGATTATAGGGAAATACAAGTCTGATTTTAAGTCTTCTAAAGTCTAGCCTTTCTGTAGATTTGAAAACTAAGTTTGCATTTGCAATTTATTGACAGCTGCCTTTGCATTTTCATGTTAAGGCTGTGGACTTACCTTCTGCTCACTCACACTAATGATGTTGCCCATAAAACCAGACAGCTGGCAACTTAAGTAATGAATAGTAACCTCAAAACATAGCTGTGAGGTGAAAGAAATCCCTGTTTTGTAGATTTGAAAACCGAGGTACAGAGATTAAGTGTTTATTCAGCATCCTTTGAAAGACTGTGGCATGGACAGGGTTTGATCTTTGCTCTGGAAAACCTCAGTCTAGTACTTGATAATGACCTTTATAGCATCTTCTAGGTAAAATGCCAAAAATTCATGTAATGCTCCCTCTTCATCTGAGGAACAAAATATTAAGTAAACAGTAATGATTTAGGCTGCCTAACCTGAAACAACCCTGTAACCCTGACATTTTATTGTGTAAGATGAAGACTTGGTTGATTTAAAACAGTTCCTGATATGTGATGATCTAGTCCTTTTCTACTCTCTAGCTCACCATATGCAGAATACTCTTTTTTACAAGTTAAAAAAAGGCACGATACTATTTGAGGCCAGGGAAATGACTAAGTTGGATATTGGCCAAAATATCAGACATAATCAGCTCAAAAATAAAAACAATGCGAGTACCTTTGGTGGATTAATACAGGAGAAATAAGCCTACAGCTTTCTAAAGTAAGCTAAAAATGATGCTTCAGGTTCTTTAATCCTCCCTCCATCCCTTGTCTTATTGTGTAGTTATTTTGTCCATTCAATTTAGGACAGTCCTGCCCCGAATGCTTTTGCCAGTCACACCACCTTTTAATCTCCCTTCTGTTCATCTGCAGCTACTTTGGAGTTGCAGTTCCTTTTATGTCACTCACCCAATATTTAGAATTTATAGTTTCCTCAGATAGCTGGCCATCTTGACAAGAAGAGTGACACAATCAGCTGTCAGATACTTTTCATTCCTGACTTCCATGCCAAAACTGACATGTGGATATTGGGATAATAATGTGTTATCTTAATTAGGTGTATCTTCGTGATGCATGCTTTATAACAGATAGAGCATATGAAACTACTGCAATGCCTTGCCAGGGTATCTTTGAAATGAGATTCCCTACTTAAGAGTTTTCTTCCTTCTTAAATAAATAAAGAGTAAACGAACAATTGCAGAGTCCAAGTCTGAATCCTAGCACTTCCTGTTAAACCTCACAAAATAGTGCAAGAAACATGTTTGGTCTGCTTTCTAAGGCTTGATGATGTGATAGGAAGGATGTTGTATGTAACATCAAAGAATGATGTTGTTATACCTCTGAAGCATGACTTCTGGAAGTCCAAGTGAAATAATGTATGTTCATTTTTCTCCTGAATATGGCAGTTTTTAATAGGCTTGGATTCTTATCAGAAATGTTCCAATGATTTCCTTCATTGTGTTTGCGTGTGCTTTGACTAGCCAAATTTCTCTCACACTTCCCCAAGTCCTGTTAAGTGACTCTCTGCTGGGTTAAGTTAAGAGCAGTGCCAAGCAAATTGCAAGCTGCCAAAACCAGCCAACAAACCACTGGTGATGAGCTCTTTCAGCTCATGGTGAATGTTACTGTTTTCATAATTCCAATATCATATTCAAGTGGAAAATGGTAAAGTCTGGACAACAGACAGACCTGAACAGTGTTTTGGACTTGAGAATAGAGTCTGTCTGAGGGTCAGGGTGGATCATAACTTTCACACTTGCCGTCTATTTATTCATGTTAGGATTAAAGTCTTGAGAGTATTCCTGGCCCAGCGATCGTTCTTGAAATAGACTTCTTGGAGCTGTGCATGGTGATCTGGGGGCAGAATTTACATCTGTGTATTTATATCTCACTTAGAATGATTACAGACCTTTTTGTGAAAGACCATAAAATGTGAACCTTTAGAGAGTCCTGCAGAACCAAGTGTGTAATGCACAAAAGATAATTCATAAGGCATGACTGGATTAATTTCTTCTCTATATCCTCTGCTGTAGTGAATATATTATGAGTATACTGTGTTTTCTTCCCTTTCCTCTTCCAAATGTATCCTGAAGGGAATAGATCTTGCCTGTTGTAGCATGCTTATAACTATTCCTTTTAGTTTATTCTCATCATTGTCCTCAAACTCAAGACCATTAATTGTTTAGCGACATGCCCATGTGTTGGCATGCACATGGCAAGAGGCTCAGGGCAAGTCGGTGACTTTCCCTGGAGGGGAGATGTGAGCCCAGGACAAAGTATTTCCTCAGTGGAGTTTTCTCAGCAGGTAGCTCTGCTACAGTGTTGCACTCACATTAGTAATCTGAAAGAGATTTTGTGAAAACCAAAGCCAGTCAGATATTAAACTGAGACAAATAAAGCTTCAATATTTAGGAAAGATACTGTTCCTTCTTTGTCCCGTGAACAGGATGTGTTTTAAAGGTAGGAGCAGGTGACAGACTCCTAGTATTTCTGGCTGTGCCACTAATTTCCTTAAGAACTGATGTTTTTTCACAGGTTATACTCACACTCAGGTCTTCACTTGTAAAGTGATGATACCTATATCCCAGCCACAGGCATACTTATTTATAAAAATCCCAATTAAAACCTTAGATGACAGACCAAAGCCAAGTTTGCATTGACAAAATGCAGATTTTGAGACTACGTAGTGCAACAGCGGACTATTTCAGGAGAAAGGGGACTGTCTACAATGCTAAATCACAGGAGGTAGAAGTGATAGGATAGTTTCCTTCAGATATGTGTGTTCCAGATCTGTACTAAAATGCAGAGGAAGATTCTTGCAGAATATCTTGTTTTTAAGCTGGAGAAAAGGTGGACTATATAACAGACACAAAACATGAAACTGCAGTTTAAGGTAATAATGCAGTAATGTAATTGGAAACTAGTTTAATGTTACCTCTTCATGTGTGAGAGCTCAATGGCATTTCATAATAAGGGACTTGAACCTAGCTCTTCTGTATCCTGTCCTTGATCTTTTGGATCAGGCAGACATGTTGTCTTAGAATCATAGAATCATTAAAGTTGGAAAAGACCTTAGTGGAAGTCCTCTGCTGTGGAGTGCTAATAGCACCCTGAAGCAGACTAACCTTTCCTAGGAGTCATTTATGTTAAAACTAGTAAATTCCTATAACAAGTTTTGTTTTGAACAAATCAATATTTTTGGATACAGAAATATTTTTTTGAAAAATTCGTAGGTTATACTTGCTGTTCCAGTCACAAAATCCACTTTTTATGTCAGTTATATTTTTCTGATGCCCTAAAAAGATTATGTATCTGCTCTCCTCTGGGTTCCTCAGGCATATCATTCCTCAGTGTGTTGAACAGCTCTGTACTACTGTAGTAGGTCCTAGCTGTAATAACAGAATAGGGCTAACACGATGTTAAGTATGTTAAAAACCAAAAAGATTTGTGGTGATCCCCAAGGTGTTTGTTATCAAAATATAAGTTGAGAATCTGGAAGTGGATCATAAGTATGGAGTGTGTGGGTATGTGTGTGAGTGTAGCAAGGAAACACTAAGATATAAATGGTAATTTAAAGTATATTGTTTGTCAGGTCTTTATATGTGCAATGCAGAAGGCTGGAACGTTAAAGAAAGGTTTGAAATGATATAATAATTGATAAAGATATCAATTTTCACATGCCAGTCAGCAATAACATTAAATGTCTTAGTGAACCGTAGAGTGCAGTATTGTGAGAGAAAGTTTCACGGATAATTTAAAATACGACATTAATTTTTTGCAGTCTTGTTTTAATGTAGATTTTCCTGAAGAAGGATGAGGGAAAGAACAACAGTCTATCTACCTTTATCCAGATAATTGTGTTTGCTTACTACTGGTATTGCCTCGTTGGGTGCAAACTAGAGAGTGTATGAGCTGGTCCTGCCAAGCAGGTTGATCAAGGTCAGGAAGAACATGTAGGATAGGTGATGTGTTTTAATCTAATTAGCTGAATCTAAATCAGAAAACACCTGTGTGAGGCTGCTATTGCTGATAGAAGTTTAGGGAAGTCAAATATGTGGTCATCCCACTAATACTTTAGAATAAGAGAATATGTCAAGTTGTAAGGGACCCATAAGGATTATCAAGTCCAACTCCCTGTACCTCACAGGACTACCTAAAACTAAACCATATGGCTAAGAGCCATCATGACTTCCCTTGGAAGCCTGTTCCAGTGGCCAACCATCCTCTCAGTGAAGAACCTTTTCCTAATGTCCAACCTGAACTTCTGATGCAGCTTCATTCCTTTTCCTCATGTCCTATCACTGGTCATCAGAGGAGATCAGCACCTCCCTCTCTGCTACACACCTTGGGGAAGTTGTAAACTGTGATGGGGTCTCCCCTCAGCTGTCTCTTTTCCAAGCTGAACTAACCAAGCGGCCTCAGCCACTCCTCCTACATCTTGTCCTTTTACTACATTGGTTGCACTCCCCTGGACACACACTAATAGTTTGATGTCCTTCTAATATCAGGAGCCCCAAATCACACACAGTACTTGTGGTGCCATCATATCTCTGATGCTAAAGCATTGTGGACTTTCTTTTTAAAATTCATCCATTATAATGAACGTGGCCATCTTCTCTAACCTTAGGTTAGAGCTGTGCATGCTGCTGGAGAATGAGCACATCTTAGAAGGTGAGAGTCCTTCTCCTCCTCTCATCCTCTCTCCAATGAGAAGGTAATCTGTTTTCTTTCCGTTCTTTCCTTGTCTAATAAGCATGCATGTTTGGATAATTTAGGATGAGTACTCCATGAATGAAGAAATTATGTAATATATGTGGTTGAGATAAAGAAGTGATCAATTTAAATTTACAATTTAAATTTACATTTAAATTTAAATTTATGGGTACAATTCAAATTTAAGGATGACCAGAGACCTTTCAGGGACAGCTCTCATAAACTGTAATGCCACTCAGAGACTGGAAGTTGTGCAAGACTGCTGGCAAAGAATTACCTTGCTCAGATAGGCTGTTCCAATCTTCTCTTTCACAACTTCTCTACGGATAGCAGAATTGTTATAATATTTAATTCACTACGGGATAGCACCTCTCTGAATGATGAGTGTTTATAAAAGCTTTCAAACTTGAAAAGCATGTAGCATTCTTCTCTTTGATACATGACCAAAGGACTTTTAGGAATAGTAAACATTAAGCGTGGTGGAAGAAAATCATGTGTTACTAAGGCAAGACTAGCAATGTAGTTTTGAGCAATTTATACAGACTGGAAAGTCATCATGTATTACTGAAACTTGGTCTGCACATGGGAATGTGGCTGGCATATTAATGTTAAGAAGGAGCATGGCAATTATGTACGATGAGGTGCCAGGACACTAATAGGTATTCCTGTGGAAAATGGTTGAAGCTCAGCTGATGGCTGATACGAGTTTTGCTGCATTTTCCTGTCCCATGCTATCATATAATTACCACTTGGTGTGTGAATTTTAACAGCAGGAAAAACCTCACCCCTAAGCCAATACAGCTTACAATGTCTTAATAGAGATACAGTTACAGTAAGGGAAAAACATATTTTTGTAACTAAAGAGTGTTAAAATTTAAATCGCTAATTTAAGCCTTATTGGCAAAAGAATTTATGAAGTTTGGACAAGCTCTGCCAGTGTAGCTCTGCTAGAAATCTTTTTGTTAGGAGTCAAACTGGGAAGCTTTTGAACCCTGGGTTCTAATATGCTGCACAGAAGGAAAGAGAAATGAGTTCTTGCCTGTTCCAGATAACAGTGGAGAAGCTGCCCAATCTGTCGTGCCTAACCATGCTGCTGAATCGCTTCACTACAGATCCCCGGTATCAGCAACTCTTCATCAATCTGGTAAGACTGAAGCCAACTCTAAAAACAAACATTTCCTCCATGAACAATGTGTTTGTTATATTTTCTCATTTGTTTATGATGGCTGTGTCAGCTGCACTGATTTACATAAACACTGCCAATCCTCCGACGTTACATTCTCAGCAAAAGTAGCTGAGTACAAACAGCATTCCAAAGTTTTAATTCATATTGTATAAACATAACAGATGTTGATAAAATGAGCCAAAAAGAAAATACAACAAAGGAGACCATTTCAAGGGGGCTTTTGATTAAAATACATTCCAGATTGACAAAATGATACAATGTTAATGGAATAGATCATTTAAATGTCATTATTTGGCTCTTATAGTCCTATAAAGCAAATATAAAGCAACACTTTTGAGATTTAGACTCCATTACAGTGCAGTGCCTATACATCAAATTATAAATAAAACTAAATTTCTTTCCCCTTTCCTTTTTCTTTTTTTTTTTTTTTTAAATCCCTGCTATGACATTGCCACATTTATTTCCTAAATACACTACTAAAATACTGGGTCCAAAAGCAATAATATTTTAGTATACTAAATAAGGCCTAAAATAAATATGTTATAAACAAAATAAATGTAGTTTCTGCCTCAGTGAATTTCCAGTCACTGAAGCTGAGGTGGGGGGACATTGAGAAATCCAGGTCAGGAAGCCTAATTCAGATGGGTTTTATTTAAAAAGATATAAAATCTGCTCCTGTTTACTTATGTGTAAATAAGATAGGACTGAGTTCAAGATCCATCTGGTCTAAATCTCTTGCTTTGAGAATAACTAGAAGGAGAGAAAAGTTACAAAACCCAGTAATGCTCCTAATATCCATTATCTAGTTTGGATTAAGAGTTTCCTTTTAATAGATGGGAAAACTGAGGTGGAGAGAGGACACATGATTTTCTGAAGTTCAGGAGGAGGTCATACATGGGAGTAGATGCCAGCTCAGCTGAGGCCCAGTCCAGTGCTTGCACCATTGGGCCACACAACTTTTTATTATGAGAAACTTATGGAACCCAATGAGGTTTCATATTAATACCTAACTTTTTAGTATCTGATGTGATTCCTGAAGCACAAAGTTAAGTGTCCCTTTCAACAGCTTGTTACTATCACTCATGAAAGCTCTGTTTCTGATATCCACATAAATATCCATTGTGAAGTTCTTGGTTGTAATGATTTCCTGTGGCAGTGAGTTCCGTAGCAAAATTCTATGCAGTATGGAAAGAGAAAATCTTTTTACTTTTGTTTTCCTCCTTATGTCTTTGAATGTCTTGTCTGTCCTGTAAATGAAAGACGGAGAAGAGATGTGTCCTTCTACTCTCTGCATTTATTTATATTATTTTGTCAAGTCTTTGTTTCAGTTTTACTCTGTCTAGGGAAGCATACACTTGGGAAGCATAATACACCTTCTTTGATAGAACTGGTCAAGTCATAAGAAGGATACTGTGGAATTATGGAAAAAGTAAAAACTTACTGAGCCACTATATACTCTATACAGACCAGCTTAGTTAACAATAAAATGGTCTTTAGCTTTGTTCCTATCAAGAAACCATTATAGCCCTCATGGTTTTCAGTGACCAGAGTTTAGTACCTCTTCTTCTCAGAGCCATGTGATTGTTCTCTTTGTCCTCTTCCTTGCAGCCTGTTTCTATCTGAATTGATTTTTTTATAAGCATTTACTGCGAAATATTATAGGATATCATAAATGGCTGTGTAATGAGATAGCAACTATAAAAAAAATCTTGAGACTTAATAAACCTTGGGGTCACTGACTGTTTCCAAGTAAAAACTCAGACCATATCAATGGACCTCAGCTTTTCTAGCCTGTGAAATTTGGGTACATTCCAGATGTAATAGTTTATTTAGAGTGAACCTGGTGGTTTACCAAAAAAAGAAAGTGCTTTTTTACTATGGTATTTCCTGATGTTTTAGGCATAATTTGGGATGGGGAGCGGGGAGAGAAGAATCCATGTTCTTATTGGCTCCTGTCCCTCAAGCCTGCTACCTGTCTCCCTGGCCTCCTTCCTCTGCCTCTCCTTCCCACCCTTGTTGCAGTGGGAGTGCTTGTACTTTTGTCTTCTCTCTTTGCCTTACAGAAGTCACACATAAACAAATATTCAATGTCAGTCCGAGCTCATTTCTTGCTACAGTGCAGCTATGTCATCTTTCACACCCTGGGGCTGTGCCACCTCACTGTCGACCTGCAGAGCCGAGTGGTTAGGGTGATCACCAGGAAGGACTTGACGTCTTTCCCACTGGAGGAGAGGCTGAGGCTCCAGCTGGTGCCACAGAGTGCCTGTGCTGATGAACTGCCCCCAGATTCAAGGCCACGCATGTATTCTTAGGCTTTGTCACTTCTTTTTGAGCCCATGTTCATCTTCAGGAAAAAATAATCAGAGCTTTTGCTTCTTCAGATCCTTTCTGGAGAAGAGACGCTTAAAAGCTGTAGTATCTAAACATGTGGCATTGTAGCCCAAGTTTGTGTATCTTCAGCTGCTTGGTGATTACAAAATTCATTAATTTAAATGCTTGCGAGAAAAGATATCAAGTTTGTGGAAGATATACATAAAATCAGATGTGAAAGATGGATGTCAAGAATGCTTTTGTCATGCTCTGCCTATGCCACTCAAAGAAAAAATGTCATAACCATTAATGACAGTTATGCTGGCAAAGCCTTTCAGTGAAGACTAAATCTTCAACCTCTGAGTATCTGCCTAATAAAAAGGAAAATGTTTTAGATTTCCTTCTATGACTTCGTAATTGATGTTTAATTTTTTTCTGTTAAATAGCAGAGGGATTCGCACAGATCTGGATATTAAAATCAAACATGTATGAAGAAATCCACTACTATTAATGTTATAAAGAATACCAAGGAAAACTAGTAACAATTTATTGGTTATACAAACTTGCCAAAATTCCTGAAAGTGAATTTCTGGTATTTGAATCATGCAGCTTTGAGTCTCCTATAAATCAAAGATTTATAGTTGGATGTTCTTCTGTTTTCCCTTTTGGAACTTGTCTTTGTTATCAATAATGTTGCTTTTGTAGTACCACAGAGAATGCACAGCACTTTAAAACTGAGATGTCCAGTCAATGCATATAACTGGCAGCCAAGTAACATATGAAGGTACATGAGACAGGCTCGTTAAATGGTAGGGTTAAAATATGTGATATGCAGGGTGAGAAATGCTCTGCAAGTCATCCATTCAAGAGATATGGAGGTGGGTGTTTATTTAGATTATGTTACAGTTAGTAATCTTTTGTTCATTAGTACATTAGTAAAGTCATTGTTATTACTGAGCTATGCTTCACCTACCTGAAAAATGCAAAGTTTTTCTTGAAGGAATTAGGTTTTGTGTGCTAGCAGAACAAGAGATCTAATCTAGAGATCTAATCTAGAGATTTCCTCTTAAGACACTGAGAATATCTTTTCTTGATAACCAAATCTGAGTAACCTTGCCATGAATTTGCATTTTTGGTTCAAAGCCCATTGCTGATTTCCTTTTCCTTGATTTACTGAGTGTACAAAATATCACCTTTCTAAGACTTAAGTAATGTAATTTCTTTTTGCTTACAGTATCTGTGGCTAAATGACTCAGTACAAACTGTAGTTGGGGTGGGCTTTACGTAGTATGAGAGCTTGAGACAGCCAGGATAACTCTAACTCGTTAAACAACTTCAAACAGGTCACTTAAATGCTTGGCATATCATTTACTCTGCCTTGAAATTTGGGACAGGGATATAGTTACTGTGAAGACTACATGTGTGAAAGATGTTATAAGAATATATACTATTTAGAACAATAGTTTGTGCAGTCCAGTCATAAAAATCAGTGCAGGTTTGGGGTTTTTTTTCCCCCATGTTAGTACAAGTGTAATTTCTAAGCAAAAGTTCACACAATTTACATGAAACCTCTCATAACTGTGTTGTAAACTGTGGGGGATGGCATGGTGCATTTTTCCGTACATCGTTATGTGGTTTCATTGCTAGATGAGGGTTTTTTTTGTTTGGTTTTTAATTTGTTTTTATGTGATGTATGTGTGTTTGTGAAGACACACAAAACGGAATTCCACCTAGGAATGGAGTGACTCCCTTATATTCTGGATTCCGGTGACAAACCCATCTCATCACAAACGATAATAGCGTAATTCGTATAGGAAAGTGAAAACAGATAAAATATGTAGGAAGCTTTTCATTAGTATGTCAGTCTCATGATTCATATAGAACAGGAATGACAGTAACAAGTAGTCATATCATTTGGCTCTTCAGCACAAAGTATTTTTATTTTTCTTCTTGTCTGCTTATAGTGTATCATAAATGTTCTGCTATGTCTTCACATAATTTGAACTAAGGGCCAGATAGAACAAAGATGCTATTTTTATATGAGATAACCTTTATCAATTTTCGCAGTTTTTGAATGCAAATCTCTGTGACAAAGGGCTTCACAACAAAAATCAAGTCTTTGGCGTTATTTTTGGCTTTTGCTATGCATCTGTACCTCTTTCATCTCGTTCTCCCTTATGATGGTGTTTTCCTAATACTTCTTTCCCTCTTAAACACAAATATGTCTTAAAACACGGGCAGATTGAACTTTAGATCTAGGTTTGAAGTACAGTCATGCAAAATCCCCCATTGTTCAATTAGGAAAAATGCTTTCACATTAGAAACATTAAAGCATCTGTGCATTACATATCCCTATGAATGAACATAAGCTGTTGTGAGAAGTTTTTTGTTGCATACAGCTTTAATATGTGGTTTCACATATATCCTGCAATGTCCATTATGTAACATTGCTTGTGTTTTTCCTGTCATGTGATACTTATATACTTAAGAGTTAATTGCCCAGTGTTTTTAAACTGCCTGGTTTATCATACTGGAGAACCTTTCAACATTTTCTTGTTTCACAATTGATTCTTGCTTACATTTTTAAAATGAGATGTTGTCCATTAATCACATTTATTTGCTGATCATGAACGGAAATACCTAAAGGAGGGAAGAGAGATGAAGAAATTCTTAGTATCTACTTTATATAAAAATGATGACTTTAAGGATTTGGTGACCAACATTGCTAAAGGTAGCAGTAATACGATACGGGCTATCATACCTCGAGTCTGAGATAGCTTTGAGCCAAAAAGCTAAATGCTAATGGAAATGTAACTTGATGTGCTCTGCAAGAGTAGTGCCTGGAAAATCACTGGTGAGGAAGTGCTGCAAAATGTTACTGTTGTCTCTGCTGCCCCTTTTCACATAGCTTCAGCTAACAGAGCTGTCAGTGTACCTCTGGTGATCATGAAATCACTTAATGAAATGAAGTGTAACCAGCTCTCTACTAAACTAGTGCTTAATTAAGTGTGACCATCAAGTGATGGGAACCATAGTAGTATACAAGGGATTGCTTGTTCATTCCTGAAAGACCTATTAAAATAAGAGGAAATATGTGATCAGCACAGTTGTCTGAATGTCTAACAAGGTATGGCATGGGAATGCCAGCATCAGAGTTCAAACATATGAGGAGTTACTGCTGCTTACTTGAGGTACTGAACAAACTAGAATAATTTACACTATGTGATTGTAATCAATGCCTAACACACTTCTGATGGGCCAAAGCAATGAAACGGTTGACTAACTTGCAGTATCTCATTAAACTGACAAATTTTGCTTGCCTGAGATCATAGATTCTATGTAAAGACTCAACATTCTGCCACTGATGCTACTCCTTACTCCATGCCAGCAGAGAAACTGTAAGGAATTACCAGCTTCTGCATATTTTCTTTTGAAGCGGTTACAGAAAAGAATTTATATTTTTGTGCAGTTTATATTTGCAAAGAGCTCTGTAGATGTGAAGTCCCACAGCTTCTGCTATGGTGTTGCTATAATTGCCCTTCGTATCTATGGTGGAGCCAAGATGTGGAGATGAAGTAGCCTACTGAGGACTGGAAAGTGATCTAAAAGTGATCTAAATGGCTGATCTAAAAGAACTTCAGACTCTTGACTTCTTTTCTTCTCAATATTAATCTCTTGTAAAGTAAACCCAAAAGCTAGCAGTAAGGGAAGGCATGGCAAGTTGTGTCCTCCTGCATTTTATCAGCTTTCCTATACAGGAGAGAAGTGTTTCTAGTGTGATAGGGCTGTCCCTGGAATACAGAGTAAAGCCACCCATGCAACAGGGAGGACTGTGAAGACTGCACCTGTGGAGGAGGCACTGTGTAAGTGCTCTCTCTCAATGAGAATGCAACCTGGAAGCCTCCCTGAGATAGACTGGGTACAGCTGGTCAGCACAGCAAAGGATAGGACCACTGCTCAGTCACTGTATTGCACATGCAGAAGGTATGGCTCTCTGAAAACATGAGATGTACAAAAATAAATAAACAAGACTTGGTATCTCTGGTATGGGTGTGTATGTATAGACGTGGACGTGTGTATGTGTGTATATATAGGTAAGGAACCTAATCCTTTTTTAACTATCACTTGCAATTTAAAAGACAGGCTAAGCACTGGATGAGGACACACATTTCCTCTTAGGAAAATAAAAAGGGAGAGGAATCAAACTATGTCTGTCTTGAGCTTCATTAACCTATAGTCATACAGACTACTACCTATAGAAACCTTTTAATCCTTAAGTGGTAAGCAATAGGATAGGGATTAGTGTTGATGCAAGGTAGGGGTTGAGAGCAAGGCGCAGAGGTAAAACAGATAGAATCAAGTGCCCGAGATAGCAGTCTTGTAGAACATACAAATAAGAAGTATTATTTATCTGATATGCCAACAAGAGTATAAAATATAAACATTGTTCACGAAAGTGACATGACATTTTTTAATCAGCCTGGGTGGGTTGTATGTCTGACAGTGATCTTTCTTGCACTTTGTCTTTAAGGTGAAGAACAACTAAAACCAACAGGTCTTTGAACCTAGAAAGCCAAGTTTCACAGAATCACAGAAGAATTTACATTAGATGGGTTCTCTGGAGGTCATCTAGTCCAGCCCTCTCCTCAGAGGAGGTCTAGCTAAACAGATTCCTCAGGGCCATGCCCAGTTAGGCCCTGTACACCTTCAAAGATGGAAAGTCCACATCCCCTGCTCCAGTATTTGACCACCTTTATGGTAAAACATTTTTATTATACCTAATTAGAACTTCCCATGCTCCACCTTACATCCACTGCCCATTATTGGGCACACACAAGAGTAATCTGGCTCTGTCTTATCTGTAGCCTAAGGATAGGTAGTTTCAGCAGTCCGGTCTCTTCTGAGCCTCCTCTTCTCCAAGCTGAATGAACTTATCTCTCTAAGCACCTCCTCGCATGCCTGTGCTCCAGCCCCCTGACCAGTCTGGTGGCCTTTTGCTGGACTTGCTCCAGTATGTCAATATTTTTACTGTACTGTGGAGCCTTCTTGCTATCCCCAAACCACCTTGTGCAGAGTCATGCTAATCTTCTCTGTATCATACAAATTTTAGCATTATGCTGCCAACAAGAACATGATTTCATTAGAGGATAAGCCAGAACCATTAACTTTTTTAAAGGAAGATATTTGGAGACAATGGAAATTTAAGACTTTTAACCCATTTCTGCCTTTCTTGCTATTAAGCAATGTGTCCTTATGTTCTGGTGTTTTTCTCAGCCCACAATTTTCAGTGGCTTCCTGCACTGTAAGGAAGTCTTCACAACCCCCTCTCAGCATCCTGAGAGAAGTATTTATATCAGCTTGGGCTCTTGGTTGTGTGTCTCCTCTGCCTCTCTCAGAGCTCCTCTTTCTGCTCTTCTACTTCTTGTGCATTTCACCACTCTGTCAGACTTGTTCTGCACTCCAGAAACCTTTTCCCCAAAAAGTTGCTCAACTGCTCTTGGAAAAGCACAATTTCCTTCTCCATCCAGAAGATGCCCCCTGACTGAGTGCAGCCGCATTGTTGTCTGCTGTCTCCTGAAAAGAACATAAAGTCTATGCACAGAGTAACTCCAAATGAAGAAATTAAAATTTATATGCTCAACATGTTAACAGAAACATCCACAACATTGTTATGAAAAGTAATTCATTAGGGTCTGGCCGTGATTTTGGAAATTACTCAGCGTGGTTTTATAACAGTTAAAAACTGTAAGGTGCTGCGTGTGAGGCTTTGGGGTTTGGACATGTTTTTCCAGAACCCTTTACATTTGTCAGTGAGAACATACAGCTCTTTTGACAGTAGGACTTGGGTGGGCTGATGGTTGCTGGATGCTGTAATAGGAGGTTGGCGGGACACAGAATGATAAACTTACTTGTCAACAGCCTCACTGGCTTTCTTAGGACAAACTGAGCTTTGTACCTCTGAATCTTGTTTCTCATTTAGTCCCTGGTAATTTTTCTGGTACGGGTTAATTGATTTTGTACTTGTTTGCTGCTGTTTTTATGTCTGCCCAACATGGAACCCTTCTCAGCCAGAGAAGCTCATTTTGTATCTATTATTCCCTGCTTTGTTATGTTGCTTCCCTCAGCCAGAAAGAATTCTTCTTAAATTGTTTGCATGTTAGTGGTGACAGAGATGGAAGACCAAAGAAAATAAAGAAGAGATCCACAGTGAATGTTGAAAATGGGGTCCATCCAGTGTGTGGGATGGAAAATAAGGTTGCAAGCACCCTTAGGGAGAACTCCAGTGGGGTGACCACAGCTTTGCAAGCCAGAAGAAGAGTTTAGAGAACACCTCAAGAGGAAGAAGACCTATGGCTCCATCTGAATACCGTAAAGCCCTTTCTCTGAAAAGCAAGATACTGGCATAGATGAAGGCCAGGTCAAAGAGCTCTGCAGGGCCATTTTGGCCTCTTTGTCTACCTTTTCTTCCTGAGTCCAAATGATTGTGTAGGGTTGGTGCTCACATACCATCTCATGGAGTTGAGATATTGCTCAGATAGGTGCATGGAGAAGGTTACTAAAACTATTCTTAGAAACTGTAGGCCAGATGCCTTAATATCTCATCAATTCATAGCTCCTTTGTGGCTCTCTCTTTGGTATTGTGAGC
Organism: Pipra filicauda; assembly: GCF_003945595.2. Classification (NCBI taxonomy): domain Eukaryota; kingdom Metazoa; phylum Chordata; class Aves; order Passeriformes; family Pipridae; genus Pipra; species Pipra filicauda. The sequence continues at coordinate 562,454 of NW_024104273.1, read as the reverse complement.
ATTTGCTGTTTCTCTCTCATGCAGCACCTTTTTAGTTCCTACTAGTCGTGCATTAGCTGCAAAGCGGTTGTATTGCTGTCCCCTCCCCTCCCATCTTCTCCCGTCCCCTCTCCTCCCCTGCCCTCCCCTGTTGGGCATTATTTGCTACTGACTGTTTTGCTTGACAATTGTTTTGTTTGCAGAAAGTCAGGAAATTTTGCTTGCTTTACTTTCAGAGCCAGGATATTAGCAAAGAAAATGAATCACTTTTGATCTCTCCTTGTTTTTCCTTGTTACAAAGTAATTTTTCCAGACTTCTGCAAAGCTTTGAGTGCTTCTGTTTTTCCTTTTAGAACAGAGGGACCTGAATTTCCATTGCCTGGCACTGCAGGTGTGTGGTCAGAGTAGTTGCCTCCCCTGTGTATTCTACTTGTAATTACTACACAGATCCAGCCAAAGTGGACTTAGAATACGTCTCCTTAAGCCTACCCAAGGCAAGCTCACAGCCTCCTGGGGGTGAGATGTACCTAAGTGAATTTCATCTATTTTATTAGACTTTTGTACACTTGAATGAAGTTCAGTGTAAAAGGTCTCTGCAGAAATAAACATAGCAGATCAGGGGCAAAGTGCAGTTTTCCCTGGTGATTTATATAGTTTAAGATTAGAGCTGGTATTTTGCAAAATGCTGTTTGAAGTTGTTAATTAGGTTTGCCTGAACAGACCAAAACAGACACAGCTAATTGGTTAAGATTATAGCTATGAGATTGTGACCGTTATCACTGTGAAATGTCTCGGTGTATGTTCTTGTTCAGGTCTGTTCTTCCATTCTTTTTTGGAGGAGGCAGATAAAGCATGCACTGTATCACTGAGATAGTGAGGAATACTTTTGGGAGTATCATCCCTATCTCAAATCTGCTGTTGTTAATGGGAGGTTTCTTTACTGAATACCTCTGTGTTCATTCTACTTGCATTTTTGACAGGAGGAGTGCTATCAGGTGACTTATCAACTTTTTTTTTTATGAATAAAGCTTAATAGGAAGCCTTTTCACAGCATGAGACCATCCATAGGTCCAAAATAATTTAATCAACTCTCACAATCCATGCAGTTACTGGCAAACCTGATTCCTTTTATGAATAATTTTACTTGGATCTTAGTAAGAAAAATGTTCTTGTTAACAGTATGAGCAACAAATTTCCAGACAAAAATATGGAGGAGGGAGAGTATGGATAGACAGAGTCTGGGGGGGCCTGTGACTTCATTGCACTTCACATGATAAGAGGGTTTACTTCAGGAGCCGGCGATGGGATGGAGACTTGAAAGGCCAGGCTACAGGAAATGGGAATGGTGAGTCAGGAAATGGCAGCCTTCCCTCCGAGTCATCCTTGAACTACTGCCCTGGTGTGTTCAGAATGGGAATTGGATTAGTAGAGATGTTGCTCCTTCAGAAGAGGTTTCAAACTTGTGTCGTGACCATTTGATGTTGTTAAACATTACGTGCTGTTACTCCTTGAGAGCATGGATTTCAGATCCTGCATCTGCTCTGATCCCTAGTGTGGGTGGCTGCCGGTGCTCTGTAGCTGTCCCTCTCCGCAGTGGCGGATCCTCCATGCCTCCCTCCTGGCCCGGCTCTCCATCCTATGAGCACTGTTATGCACCTGCCTCGTTTCTTGTTGAAGCTGCTGCATGGCTGGTGACCCAGAGGTGTCTTGCGTGGCTGCTAAACAGCTGTAATTTCCCATAACAAGCAAATTATTCTCTCTAACACTTGATCGGCTCACCAGGAGCAGAAGAGCTATCTGTTAGGGGGCCAGTGGTAGTATTTGGTGATTGCAGGGGTGCTCACCATGAGGGTATGTGAGGCGACTTAACTCATCAATGAATATAAGTATCTAAAGGGCGTGCTCCAAGAAGATGGACCCAGGCTTTCCTCTGTGGTGCCAAGCAACAGGTCAAGAGGCAATGGGCAGAAACTGATGCACAGGAAGTTCCACCTGAATATGAGGAAGAACTTTATTGTGTGAGCGACCGAGCACTGGAATAGATTATGGAGTCTCCCTCACTGGAGATATTCAAGAACCATCTGGATGCAATCCTGTGCAATGTGCTCCAGGATGACCCTGCCTGAGCAGGGAGGTTGGACCAGATGACCCTCTGTGGTCCCTTTCAGCCTGACCGATTCTGTGGTTCTGTTGACTGGGCAGGCAGGCAGCAGCAAACCCGAGCCCGCCGATCAGATCACGGCTTGGAAAAGGCACCTGAGCCGGAACGCGCGCCGCGCTCCCACCTCTTAATTCTCCGCCGTTAATGGCCAGGACGTGGCGAATTTCGACGCGGCGGAGCCTGACCGGAGCGGCAGCGCCGGCAGCGGCCGCCAGATGCCGCCCGGCCCAACGCCTTGGCGGGGCCGCCGCGCTCGGCGGAGCGGCCTCCCCGGCAACTCTGCCCCTCGGCTGTGGCGGCGCCGCCTTCCAGCTCCACTCACAGAACTGTGAGTTGGAAGGCACCCCTGGAGATCATCCAGTCCAACCCCCCTGCCAAGGCAGGATCTCCTCGAGCAGGTTACACAGGAACGCGTCCAGGTGGGTTTTGAATGTCTCCAGCGAGGGAGGCTCCATGACCTCCCTGGGCAGCCGCTTCCAGTGTTCTGCAACCCTCAATGGAAAGAAGTTGTTCCTTATGTTGAGATGAAACTTCTTATGTTTTAGTTTATGTCCATTGCTCCTTCTCCTGCCACTGGGCACCACTGAAAAGAGTCTGGTACCATCCGCTTGGCCTTTGATATATTTATAGGCACTGATGAGATTCCCTCTTAGTCTTCCCCTCTGTACACAGAACAGGCCCAGCTCTTGCAGTCTCTCCTCATAAGAGATGTTCCAGACTCCTCATCATCTCTGTGATGATGGGGGAGTGGGTTTGGGTGAAATGGGCCTCCTGGGCCATGGACAGGGTCAGGGGTGGCCTCTGGTGAGGCTGGGTGAGCCCACTAAATTTGAGCACTCAGGGCCCTGGCACTGGCTGGGATTCATCAGTCTTCAGGGAATGCAGAGCAACCAGCACCAGTGGTGACAGTGGTGACAGAAGGATAGGTGCCAGTGACTGAAACCGAGCGCTCTGTTCATTACAGGCATTTTCAAATGATATTTCTTAAAGACAAAGCAAAAACAAGCTGCCCTTGAACTGAATAGGAAAGTAATTTGAATGTTGAATTTCAGTAGCAATTGCCTGTGTTGCCCTTTTGAACCCTGTGTGTTTCAGTTTTCCCTCCCTGAGCATTCTCCTCAAAAGAACGGATGCATTGACTACATGCATGATTTTGGGGAGAAAAACAGTTTGAAGAACACAGCCCTGTGCCTTGTCAGCCAGCTGACTGTGCATTCATTGGGGAAAAAGTTGAGGGCAGTTAGTCCACACTTCAAGACTGGCTCTCAAGGAGGCCAAGGCCACTGAGATTTTGGGATTATTCATGTTTCAGAGTCAGTTTGCAAGACAAAATTGTTTAGGACCTAAAGGAATATAAACAACTGTCACGTGTAGTTGTTGGAGCTTCTTTTATGAGAGGCTTATATTACTTAAAAATTGCTTACGATTGCTAATTTAGCATCTGTGTGGAATGCTGTATTGTCTGGACTCCTGTATTTGCAATCAGAGCAGATAGCAGAAGCATAAGCACTTCCTGCACAGCTTCTTGGCTGCGACCTGGACTGACCTCGTGAACGGCAAGTCGGGGTGAGCAGTATCAGACTTGGATGCTTTCTTCCATTATCGCTGGTGTGTTAACCTAGCAAAACTGCTTGGCTTCTCTGCCGAGCTTTCCAGCTACACTGTAAACATCTGTCTGCCAACTGACTGAAACCACTGCATCGTTTTGTGTAGGCTGCCGAACAGCTGTCAGATGGGAATAACTTGGATTATCCCATGTCTTAACCAATGTTCTAGATGCAAGAGGTTCTGAACACTTTTATCTTTCCTTGACTTTCCCGTTTTTTTGACTGAATCCTTCTCAGCTATATGTTTTCGTTCTCTTAGTAGGCCTTTAAATAACCCGCAAGAGTGTGCTGGATGTTATCCTCCTGCAGAGCTCAAGTAGATTAGGCAGGAGCATTGAGTTCATTGGATCACTATGGATCCACTCAGTTCTTCTATGCATCTCCTATCCATTAGTGTCCCATCTCTAAGAGACTTAGTGATATTAGTTTTGACAGGATGCATTATGCTGTCCAAGGTTATGTCTGAGAACCATAGCACTACAAAAAGAGGATCTCCAGGACAACGCTACAAGCAACTGTAATGGCAGATGAGCTGAGATCTCTGATAATTATTTTCTGCCAGCATGGACATGTGTGTTGCTTTCAGGGTGACAATAGGCTATGAGTGAGAATACCTGTGCAAAAATTATACCATACACTTGGAAATGTTTGGTTTGGAAAAAGGGTACTTTTCACATATATTAGAACTCGCCAGACTTTCTGAAGTCAAATGGGAATTTCAAAACACTTGATCCTGCAGATTAGGCTGTCCATACAGCCTTGGAACATTCATTCTGAAGTTAGAGAAACAGGCTCATTGAAGAGATGCTCATACAGATGGTTAGGCTTGAAATTTGGGATTTATTTGGCTGAATACCACAGAAGTCATCTTTAAGTTCTCCGTGACTCATCCAGGCTGTCTGAACTTCTCAGACTGAAGAGAGGAAGCAATGAGCAGGTTCAATGATGACAGAGCTTCCTGTCTTCCCTTGAACAGACCTTTTTCATTATATTCTGCTGATTCAAGTTGAGTTCAGTGACTGGGCAAAAACAGGAGAGAAAATGCTGGTTGTGGAATGCCATTCTTGCCAAACCTTTTCAGCCTCCAAGGAAGGCTTATTTTGGCAGAATGTTAAAAATGCTCTCTGGATTGCTTTTTATTTGGAGAGGTAGATGGGAAAGATGCTCCTCCCCAGGCACTGAACCATAAATATTTGACTTTTATACAACCAAATTCCTCTGAGTAGACATGGAATAAGTGACAAAAAATGAGCTTTTACCAAACCTGTGGAATTCATTTCAACATTGCCAGGTGTTTGACTGTAAGACTGTGAGGTCCCATATTTAACAGCTCATATACTTTGCCAATAATATGTGAAGTGTTTCATTATCTTATACACTGTAGTTGGCACACATCAGTTTGCAGACAAAGAGTAATGGTTTATGATGTTTGTGGATTCCATGTGCAGTTGTAGGCATAAAATGGTGTGTGGTGTATGATAAGACAAATACATAAGAATGAAAGAGCTCATATAGCAAATACAAGATACTTTCAAGTCGATGATACATAAAACCATAAATTGTTAAGTACCATCAGTATTTTGATTTTTGTCTCCTTTTATAATTGACGGGAGTAAAGAACAATGAAGAAGCTTGCCTTCAGCTCACCCAAGCTGTTCAAGGAGCACTTGGGGCAGATCAAGAGCTGTGTTATTTTGAGTCTGCAAAATAACCAGGTAGGAGTTCAAGGAGTACTTGGGAAAGATGAAGAGCTAAGTTACTGTGAGGCTGCAAAATAGCCAGGGCTTTTTAGAGTGCTCATCCTAAAGGCTAAATTTTTCACAAATTAAAGCTTAGTTTAGGTGGACAAGCTTACTGGACCAACTGCTTATTCACATCAATTCCCAATATGCAGTGAAGTATTTCAATCAATATTGAAATAATTACTGCAAGATTCTGGTCATGAGCATTTTTATGGATCTTTTTTCCCCTGTGGTTTTTTCACTCTTTTCTGAGTTTTAATCTTTCCAGAAAAAAAAAAAAGTATCAAAAAGCTTGAAACTTTAACATACTTCTAAGTAAATCTTTGACTGAGCAAATCTTTAATGTGTTGCTTTGCAGCATAGCAGTGTATTTAAGTGTGCACTCCTTTATGTGTAACAAATGTTTTGCTGAGGTAGGGTCTAAGGATGAAAAGCATCTGCCTATTTACACCAGCAACTCCCCAAGCATGGGAATCTGGTGTGTTGCAAGAGTGGCGACGTTTGCTGTGGCAGTGCTTGCAGCAGCCTGTGTGGTCTGCCCTGCTGGCCTTAGCAGCCCGTCTGGAGAACTGGCAGGGGCGAGCTGCCCAGGAGACCTTGGTCCCTGGGTGAGTTCTCAAACAGCCCACCAAGTCACAGGGCTTCTCCCCAGCTGCCGCGAGCAGGGCAGCTCGGGGAGATCTGCCGTGTCTCACCAGTTGTAATCCAGAAAAAAAACAAGCTCCGGGTATCTAGAAGAGTGAGGAGGAGAAAGTTTGACTACGAAAAGCAGAACAGGAAGCTTCTTGCTTTCATGTCTTCTGCAAGGACTTTGGCAGACTGGCGTGTTTTGTGGTGGTTCTGCTGGTGCTTTGGACCTCTGTCAGATGCATTTTTTTTAAAGAGCTAGTGAATTTTTGCATATGAACAAGAAAGCATGTCATTTATCTGATGCTGAATTTCAATATTTTTAGTATTTTCCCCCCTGAGGTGGTTTAGGAATATGGAAGATGATTTTAATGAAATTTTTATTGTTATTTCTAGTGCATTTTCTGTGGTGTAAACACTGACTGGACAGAAAACTGAAAGGTGGTCCCATCCCTTGGGGGACTGGAACCTGGTATTAGCCATCTGACCAAGAAATGATTAGAACAGTCACTGGGGAGGACAAGGTAAGAGTAACATTATTTATATGTATTTAAAAAATATCTAATAAGTTTAGCCCAGAGGGCTCCACAATCATCAACAGTATGAAGTTTAACAAAAACAAGTGCTGAATTTTTTACTTGGGTCGAGGCAACCCTGAATGCACATACAGCCTGGTGAATGAGATTCTAGAAAGCAGAGCCATGGAAAGGGACCTGGAGGTCCTGACCAATAGGAAGTTGGTCAATATGAGTCCTGGCAGCCAGGAGGGTCAACTGTGTCCTGGGGGGCATCAGGCAAAGCATCGTCAGCCGGTCAAGGGAGGTGATTGTTCCGCTTTGCTCTGCATTGGTGCAGCCTCACCTGAAATATTGTGTGCAGTTTTGGGCACCAAAATATAAGAAAAGGTATAAAACTATTGGAGACTGTCCAAAGGAGGGCAACGAGGATGGTGAAGGGTCTAGAGAGGAAGCCACATGAGAAGTAGCTGAGATCACTTGGTCTGTTCAGCCTGGAGACGAGGAGACTGAGGGGAGACTTCACAGCACTCTACAGCTTCCTCACAAGGGGAAGTGGAGGGGCAGGCACTGATCTCTTCTCTCTGGTGACCAGTGACAGGACCTAAGGGAATGGCATGAAACTGTGTCAGGAGGTTTAGGTTAGATATTAGGAAAAGGTTTTTCTCTCAGAGGGTGGTTGGGCCCTGGAGCAGGCTCCCCAGGGAAGTGGTCACAGCACCAAACCTGCCAGAGTTCAAGAAGTGTTTGGACAACGCTCTCAGGCATATGGTGTGATTCTTGGGGTTGTCCCATGCAAGCACAGGCATTGGACTTCCATGATCCCTGTGGATCTTTTCCAACTCAGGATATTCTATCATTCTATGATTTTACCTGCTTTGATGCAGATGATCACTAAAATAGTGTATTTGAAGTTGTCTGAACTCACTGGTTTCTTATTATCAGAGAAACAGGCAGTTCTAAGAGATGCATGTTTCTCTTTGTGTTTAAAAGAAGTAAAACCCGAGAAACTTTCCAGAAACCTGAATCTTTTGAGGAAAATGATGAAAATAAAGCTTTCAACTGAATCTGTCTTACTATGCTGACACTTCTGTGGCTCATCTCACTTCTAGTGACTGTACAGATGTTGTTCATTCATATTCCTGACAGGACAGTTGCGAAGCCCTTTTTCTGGCACTGATGATGTAACAGAAGACCAGAGGATTCCTGTATCAACTTTCTGCCTTTGCTGCTTAACCTCCCTTTTGAGGAAACTTCCTTATTTGGAGAAAGTAGTGCACACAGATCCAGATTCAGCAATGTTTTCTGGCTGATAGCAATTCGATATGGCCTTATGAAATTTTTGTTCTCCCAGCTTCCACACACAGGGGAGTTCACTATTTTCTGTTTTATCTTAGTTGTCTGTAGTCTCCCTACAGTGGATGGACAAAACGTTTCCACAGACATAAAAAATGATCCTCAGTTTGACTATAGAAATCTGTGTTTAAAACAGGCATTGATTTAGAGGGGACTTAAGTGTGCCTTAACTATTAGTCTATCATCTATTTTTGGGCAGAAAATAATTCAGTAATGTCTAGCTTTTAGTCATAGTATATCATGATTAGGATGTTTATGTAGGATGAGGATAGCAGAAAAATTCTGAGAAGGCTTGCTGGTGCATTTCTGAGTGGTCTAAACCCAAATGTAGATCAGTTACTGATACTGTCAGGTGACAAAATCAAACTATATCTGTTTGGGCCATATGAAATGTCCTCTAAATAGCCTTTGAAAACATGAACATTAGGTAAATTATGGTTATTATTAGTGAGCTGATGTTTAATTTTGAACTACAGCTTAAATGAGATAAATCTCAGATTATTAATTTCTAACAGTAATCACTTAAATGAAATTTCATTAAAATACTTGTGAATAATTAATGACATTAAATCACTGACATTTTAACAAATCTTTGTCTAGGACCTGAAGACCTGGTGAAATACACAGTTTTCATGAATTGAAATAGAAAAACCAGAATCCCATCTGCCTAAAACATAAACCTGTTCAATGCAGAAAAGGAAGTTACAGTTTAGGATACCAGAAATTTGAGATATAATTTCAATATTCATTAATCTTTTTTTCGAAGACATTGGTGCATGTAGAAGCAATAAGGCACGTCCCTGTTCCAGTGCACATCATTTTAGGTCTAGGAGTGCAGAGTGTGAAAATAAATTTTTCTTATGTTATGTTTTAATCAAGATAAAATGACAGTTTTAGAGTCACAGAGTGCATATAACAAGATAAGCAGTGCTGCTTCAGCACAACTTGCATGTATTGTTAGAAAGCAGCATGCACTTAGAAGCAAATGATGGCCCTGAAGTTATGGTGATATTGGAAGGCATTGGTATATAGTGGTTATCTTTTATATCATTCTTACAACTTTGGCACACATGGTTTATGTTCAAGAATTTGATTTCCTTAGTTTTATATTTTTGCTGTCCTTAAAATCCACCATACGTCCAAGAATGAATATAGTCAATTAAAGAATTTCATAAAACTTTGTTTCTTGAGGGCAGAAATTATTAGAAAACAGAACATTTGTATCAATATTTTATTTGCAATACTGTCCTCTCAATATATACTCACAGCTCTCCATTATTGTTGGTGGGAGTTATATATGCAGGAGTCAAGCAGAATTAAGCTTTCATGAGTAGCTAGTTAACAGATAAATGTTGTATCTCTGTGCTCTGTAAATTAGATATTGTTCTTAAAGAGGGTTTTCACAAGCCCTGGTTATGTTTTTTTCTTAGCTAAATTTCATGATCTTTTATGTTATTTTTTTAATAGAGTTTGTAGTTTTTGCAAACACCAGTATGCCTTATGGTGACTGATGATTTTTGTTTAACCTGATTCTACACATTGCCTTGAAATATTTTTATATTTCAATGTAACTTGGAACTAAGATCCATTTCTTGAAGTGTAGCTAATAATGCTCTGGACTGTTACTATTGCAATGATGTTAATTCTTCCCAGTCTCTGTTATGCTGGTCTGGCTTGCACAAAGAGTTTAAAAAGGCCAGGAACCTAAGACCACCGGCATTGCAGGGAAATAACATCTGAAGAGCTCCCAGTCCTACAGTCCGCCCTCCTGCTGCTGAAGAGCAATAGCAGACTTGATTGGGGTTTATTTGTGGATGGCTATTTTCTAAAAAAATAACAAATCAAAGAAATAAATCAGTACAGATCTTATATTACATTTTATATGCTTTGTTTTGTTGGTGGCTGTAGCATGACTGATAGAAAAGGAAACACATTTTTGCTACTGGGAACATGCTTAAACTTATTTAGTTTATTGTAGTAGTTTTCTGTCATTTTGCTTATTCTTTGAAACACTTCCTGCCACTTTTATTTTACTTTTTCCCCGCCAAATCTACAGATTGTATAGTCATCAGTTTCTTCTGAGTTTAATCTTTTTTTTTTTTTTTTTTTTTTTTGCACCTTGGGTTGATCTTGCAGTTCCTATTTAGTCCTTACTTTGGAGAAAACCCTTAGTGACTTCAACAGGTGGTCTCCTGGAATCAGCTCTTGGTTTTGCCGTATTGAGTGCATGTCTGTTGGACAGTTACAATCTGAAATTGTATGCCAAAATCATCAGCCAGGTCCTCCAGAACCGCTCTTTGAATCTGCTGTGTTATTGAAGTCTCATTGGACTACTCACATGGTGATAAGAGTGGTAAAGGGAGACTGCAAAGTCCATGCCCACTCTTCAGAGCCCAAAGAAGGAGGCATAGGAGGGTATTTGGGACAGAGTCAAAAAAGTCAACTATATTTTGTTTTCTTTTGTGGTGCTTCAACAGATGAAAGGTGCCTTCTTTATTCAAATGATAGAATGTGGAGATATCCTGTTCACATGTACACATAATGCATGTGCTGTAGGACTGGGGGAAATGAGATCCTGCGTTTGGTTTTATATCCAGAATTGCTCTATGAAGTTGCCGGGTTCCTTACTAGTTTCCTTGAATCCAGAAGCATGTCTGTTTTGCAGGTGTTTTGCTAAAATTACATTCCATTGCAAAGAACAGATCTTATCCTGTTTGTATTTTTTTAAATGCTACCTTCACTTGTGGAATCACATAAGCAATTATTAATAGCCAAACAATAAAACAAGATGTTTTTGATTTGGATTTAAGTCGTTGAGTAGTCTTTTGCTGATCCATGCAAAACACTTCAATTGTGTGATCATTTTTAATCATCACTAATGAAGTTGACACACCCATGATGTTGTTTTTGGCTTTGATACCTAGAGGACTTAGTGAAGTGGCTGGAGGGTTTGGTTGTGTTCCACATCTCACAGCATCATGGGACACTGGGACAGTAGTTGCTCCAGGGAAGCAAGAGAAAATCAACATTGGCATCATCAGTATTCATCTTCACTCCCACTCTGATTCTGCTCTGGTTTCTTTTAGCTTCTCACTTGTCATCAATGCAGCAGCAGGAGAGCATCATGACTTGGTTTGTGCGGGAAAAAAAAAAGAAAGACTAAAAATGGCTTGATCTCAATTTTCAAAGTATGGGTCTGAGCAAAAGTAGGTGATACTTCACAGATCTTTGGGAAAGAGGTTTTACAAAATCTAGGTACTGGACATTTAAAGCTAATCAGGTTTAACCTGGGAATAAACTGAAAAATAAGTTATACAAGGGTAAGTAATTATTGGGAAATTGCTAAGGTATATAGTAGACTATCCATAAGGAAGTCTTTAAAACAATATATCTAAAAGATATGAGCTGTAAATCAACCAGACATTCCAGTCTGTGTGATCAGGAGACTGGTCCTAATGGAGATGGTGATTTCTGTTGAATTTCTAGGTCCTACCACAGGAAACCAGTAAGGAAGAAGGAAAGTTGCTTCTTTTAAGTGACCAATACCTCCTGACTTTTCTGTCAAAATAGGTCAAAAATGGGTTGTATCTTGACAAGAGTGATAAATGTTTAAACTGTATGGTACTTTTGCCATATTTCATTCTTAACTGCAGAGGTAGGCTCTCTTCAGGAAAAACAGCCATATTAATGACTTATAATTGTTAAAGTGTAGTAGTTAATGTTGAGAGACTTTGCTTAGGTTGTAGGGTAGGAGAGGGAAGCTCCTTCCCTCTCTTTTCTTCAAATAGTCCAAATCCTGACCTCAGGCCTTGCTGTGCAGAAGTCAAAGACTTTACCCTTTCTTCTCTTGCACTGTCTGTTCAGGAAGCAGGAATAATGGATCTCCTGAATGATGGCCGTGATTTTAATGTGGGATTTTGCTTGTGAAATTGCCTTCTCTTCCGTATGGGAAGGACCTGGCATCATCCTAGCTGGTACTACTGTGATGGCTGCAGGACTAGACCTGACGTCTCTTACTTCTATGGAGTGTAGTCAGAGCTGGCACACTGACCTTCACCAGCTACAATGAAGTGCCCTAAATTTATTTAGCCCTCTAGAAGCACCTCGTTGGTGTTGGGCACACTTAGAAGCTCAGAAATTATATTCATATATGTGTATCAATAGAAGGAACAAAAGTAGCTGTAATACTGGAATAGAAAACATACAGGAGTAACAGAATAGCTTTGCTGGTGGGTAAGTGGCTTGATACATTGAAATTCATTTTCAAACAAACTAAATAAATTAACTGTACCACAATGTGCCTGTGGTTTGAATTCCAATTAGAAGGAATATTATAGTGGTGTAGTTACAATATTGATCACTTGGTTGGATAACTAAAAATGTATGTGAATGATAAGGGAGAGTAAAAAAACACAGTGATAATGAAAAATTTAACTGTAAACATCATATGGGTGTGTAAGACAGAACTTTTTTTTTGTTAAACCACAAATGAAATTTTACAGTAAATGGCCACAGAACAAATAGGAGGAGAAACAGCTTACAATATATGCCTGAGTTCCTGTACCAGACATGACTCAGAAGGTAACTGTCAAAGAGTTAGTGCAGTAGCAATTGTCATGTACTGAAGCTTAGCATTCTTGTGAAAGAGCCACAGAGGTGTTAGACAAAATTGAGGAAGCCTCTCAGAAGGAAAACTAAACCAGCCAAGATGTTAATTTTTTTAAAGTGCCATGAAATATAAGGGGTGGATTTAGGGTCTTTTTGATAGTTAGTGTGCTTTTTCTCTCCAAAAATTAACTTCTAAAAAGACTAAAAAAGAATAAAAGAAATAAAAAGACATAATTGAATATGTGGAAGTAATTGCAAATAAGGAGCATACAAAGGAGAATTAACTTCCACAAGATACATGTCAAAACACAGTAAGGTACACCAAAAAGATTTTGAAGAAAATTGTGAAGGAAAAGTAAATAAATTCACTTTTTTATCATTAGAAGTTGAAACATGACTGGTATATCTGTAGAATATCAAAGAAATATGATAGCAGTGTACTGATAGTATGGAGGAGCTTACAGCTGCTGCAACATTTTTTTCAGGAGTGAGGGAAGGAAATGCATTCAAATTGAGGCAGAATAGTTTTAGGCTAAGTATAGCATAATTTGTATGAAATTCTAAGGGCAAGTGCTGCTTACTGAGTAGTTTAAATGACACAAATATTAAATTGCCAAAATCTTAACTGGAATATGTGTCCTAGATGTTTGAAGGTGGAAAGTGGCTGTTTTGTTGCCAGTCTAGAGTGTCTGACTTTGTGGTAGGCAGACTTTTAGAAGCTAAGTAATAAAGATATGTGAGGAGGCACAGGGATATGTATCATGAAATATTGCCACTGTGGTTTTGTAGCCCTGCCTCGCTATTCTACCAATTTTTCTGAAGGAGTCAATATAGGGCAGTTGGATGTTGTGTGGTGCTCTGAGAAACATAATCCAAGGTCATCATCTTATAAAATTATGGTGATGTTCAGTAAGTGGGAAAGTTCCCTTCTGAGAAGAATGCGAGAAGTGAAAATTTACTTGCAGAGTAAAGGAATTTTTCCACTAAGGTCTTACTAGGTTAGTCTGCATATATGGGCCTATCAGTGTATTTATGAGAGGATGAAGGACAAGGTAGGCATAATCAAGAAGGATGGGCCTTTACAGGGCAGTAGGAAAAAGGTCATAACACCTAAAGACTGAACGATAAAGTGGCAGATTAAATTCTATGTTAATAAATGCAAAATAATCCATCTGGGGAGAAAAACCAGCCATGACTGTATGTTATTCAATGCTAAGACTCCACATTAGCTGTTGCTGTTAAGGGAAGGCACCTTGAAATAGTTGCAGGCAGGTCTATGCAAACTTAACTCACAGCTAGTCAAAAACATGAGTAAATTGTAGGAATGGATAGAAAGGGGACAGACAACTAAACAGAAAATATCCCTGACTTTGTTTAAATGCAGGATAGACTTCTTGTTCTTTGTAATAGGCCAAGTAAATAGATGAAATAAGTATTACTACATAGTTAAGTATTAACTGATTTCATAGGAAGCCAATCCAATTTAAAAACAGAAGGCTCAAAGAGTGGTAAAAATATCAAAATGTCTAAATGAAACTTTTCCCCTCAAAAATTAAGTTTTTCAAGATCACAATGCAAGTTGCTTCTCCAAGCCCTTGTAGCTAAGGGATTCACAGACTCCTACTTAAAAAGAATCATGATTGATATATCATAACTACCAAGAAACTTCAGGCTGCTGCAAAAATAGTCTAGTAAGCAGCCCACAATCCTTGTGGAGTCATTTCAGTATCTCTTAGCATGTAAAGTTGTCCATGACCCACTGAACAGGCAAACATTCCTAGGTTTTATTACGTGTAATGGTATGGAGTGATGCTTAATAATGTTTTATGTTACAGGTTACAAGCTAACTCTAAAAATGAAGTTGTGACAAATGACACTTTGTGTGCAAATTGTTAAAGACAGAGAATTTCAATGTTAATTTTTATTAGGGATGAAAGATAAAGAAGACACAAGGTGAAAAACAGGGGTAATGTTTTCTTGTAAGGGGAACATTTGTGCAAATGTCATGCATTAGCCAGAATTTTATTAATGGTTATCTTAGGTTTCTTTTCTCACTCCTATGCTTTTGGGTATTTGAAGAGGGAGGGTCATGTCTCCCCCTCCTTCCTGTGCAATAAATATTTAACAACATGGGCATTTTCAGTGTCCTGGGGCAGTCCTTTGAGCTAACAATTAACATAGGAGAGGCACCCTCTCAGTTGTTGTTTCAGCATCTCTTTCTGCAGGCTCACAAAAGTATTCTGGTTGATGTTTGGCAATTTCAGAGTCAGAAGGATTTGAGCTAGCCAAAAGGACTAGATTATTATTACTACATTCTTAATGTCAGCATAGATTCTATAGGCTCTGGCAGAAGTGATGAAGACAACAGGCCTGCCCTGCCCTTCAGATCTGACTGTTACACAAATGTAATCCTTAACAGTATCCATCAGTTAAACTAAATAAATATATACAATATATCTGTGTATGCATATAGATATAATGAAGCATCTCTTGTTTATTAACCCTGAACTACAAAAAATTTTGCAAACACATAATGATGTTGCCTTAGCAGAAGTTGCAGTAACTTTATTTACTTAGCATTACTTTTTTGGATGGCCATCTTGGCTGTTGTAAGTGACATCAGACTGAGGGAGAAAGTTTCCAAACTGAGACAACCTCTGCCAAAACTGAAAGAATTCTGTTATTGTTAAACTCTACATGTAACTCTCGAACTGCAGTGCTGTGTTTTGGGAAACACTGATCAACTGAGACCGAGAAACAGGCAACAAAAAGACTTTGCTGGCTCCATATGGCAAATTCCCTTCTCTGAAAGGGCAAAATGAAAGGAGGTAAGATTCCTCCTTCCTTATGCACTTCTAAATATGCAGTTTCCTATTTGGAAGGATTTATCAGCTAGGTAAGACTTACATGTCTTGCAAATGTTCAAACTAGAAATAAAAAAAAGAGAGGAATAAGATCAGTGTGGCTAGTAAGAATGAGAGTGATGCTAGAGCATACCATCCAACTTTAATTATAGTTTGCAATTTACTGTAAATAACCTTATGATATTTTCCTAGTTTAGGGGAAATTCTTCAAACTTTTGCTCAACTAACTTCCATGGGAATTCATGTGAATAACGACTTTGAGAATCAAGATATGGAAATAATTATTCTCTCTCAACAAGCTGGATAGCTTGTCAGCTATCAGTACTACCACAGATTTCTTCATGTACTGAACTGGGCCAATCCCTGAGAAATGAAGCTACATCAAACTGATTTGCTTGTCTTCCATCCTAAGGACTGTACACTTCTAAAAAGCACAACATTCATGTCTAGACTTGGCAAGGACTGACAAAATAACTCACCTTTCTTCTTTTATCCCCCTCTTCTTGTTCCGATCAATATCCTAGGTTGTTCATTCATTCTTTTTGGTGTCTGCTGTTGTCACTTCTTTGAATAAAAATCTACAAAGAAAATACCTCCCTACTTGATAATTTTTTCCAATAAATGCTCATTTGTTTCTGTTGGTCACTTCTGTTTATTTAAGGAATTACCAGGGTGTTGTAAAGGATAATTGGGATTCTGGGGAAATATAATGTGTAATGATGAAGTTGTCCACTCTGAGGTCCGAACAATGTAGACTTTGCTGCTGGCACTGTGCTAATTGGTAGGGCCATGCTTCACAGGCAAATAGAAGAGGACAGGTGGTGAGCACAGCAGTTCTGGTATCGGCGGGGTTTGCAGGGCATCTGTGCTCACAGTCTTGCCTTCAAGGGCATAAAAATTCACATGTAGATAGTCAAGAAACAGACACGTATAATAAAAAATAAAGCCAGAATGTAATTAAATAATAAAACATGACAAACAGTGCATTTCTAGGGAATTACAGCATGCCTTGGGTGGAGCTATAAGGCATGAGGCCAAAAGTTGGATGTCTTTAATCATCCAGGAGGCACAGAAAGCCCCTGATGCTTACAGTGCTAGAGAAAGGAAGAGTGGGATGGTGTGGGTAGTCTTTCTGCATACAGTTTAGAAACCAAGTTTGATTTTATACTATTTGGGCATGGAGTTGTCTGTATCTCCTGCTTGCTTTTTGCTGTGTATGGCCTCAATTGGTTAACCTACTAAGACTGCAGAATGATGCTGATGCATCAAACCACATAGTTCAGCACCCAAGTACATCTAATGAGTGGAGCAGGAAGTCTTGTCCTGGATCAAGTCAGTTTTTTCCAGCCCCTGTGCCTGGACTGGGATTTCCATGAGTAAACCTCAAGAGCAATGAGAGCAGCTGCTAACTCTGGTATGGGGAACAGGGAGAATGAGAGGATCCCTGGAGTGCTGTAAGCTGGACTGCCGAAGGGTCTGTACTGAGGCTAAGGCTGGGGAGACTTGAGGTGATGTGTCTGGGGTAACAGACATTTGTGACCATGGGCTTGGCCAGAGAGGCCCAGAGGGTGAGTTGGAAGCCAGAGTTGCATTTTTCAGTGAGGAGGGACAAATGATGAGCAAGACCATTTCAGTGCTTTTCAGTGTGGATGATTAACATAAACTCTGATACCACCATGTGTCCTGATGGCTACTGCTGTATGTCTGTACAGGGGCTGTGAGATTTCAAGGAGCTGTGGGTGGAATGATTAGTTTCTTCCTCTTCATGGTCATCTTCTCCAAGTGATCTTTCTAAGGATCTGAAGCTTTATCCAAGAGGTAGGTATGAGGCAATGCTTGCAGGTGCAGAGTTTTTCATACCTTGTGTTCTTCCTGTTATTTTCTGTCATTTGCCTGGAGAGATAGCAGAAGTGAGCAGACATAAGGCTTCTGCTGAGAACTGCGGCTGGCAACAGGATGTCATCTCTCAGTGAGAGAAAGAAGCCAAACCCAGTGCTCTTGCTGCAGTGACAGCTCCCAGGAGGGTGGAGAATAACAGGCTCTTGGAGAAGAGGTCTTGTGAGGTGGGAGCCTTTGTGTCATGATGGTAATAAAGCCTTCAGAGACAGAACATGCTGATTCACAGAAATTGAGACTGTTTGTGGGAAAGGGTTGGCTTTCACAAATATCTTGACTTGAAAACTATGGTGAAAATAAAATTTTGGAACTGTCAGAATGTTTTGGTAATTTCTAACTGAATGACTTTCTCATTTGAAATTACTTTTTGTTTTGAAAATTAAACTTAATAGCATATTTAAGAAGTTGCATTGAAAAGATATGTTTTGAAATTGTCAAAGCAAAATGCTGACCTTGAACTCCAGGGCTTTTTTCTTTGCCTCATGTCTTCAACTTTGAAAATTGCAATAATTTAAAACTTTCCTCCCACTTTGAAGTGGGATATCGATATCTAGAAAACTGTTTACAGGGAATTGTTTCTCTCTCTGCTTAACATAATGAACTGTGCCACTTCAACATGGAGTAGCTCCATTTAAAACCAACAAATTTCTAATAAATTCACTTAAAAAAAGAAATGTAACAATTCTATTGCTACAAAGCCACCTTTTACTGTCACAATTAGTCTTCCACAAGTACAAGCAGGTTTTCTGATTTTAGGCTTAAAATGTTTACTGGTGATTGTAACGCACTCAAAAGAAACCAAATACAGATGGTTAAGTTTGAACAATGTTTTTCTCGCACAGTATTTAAGGTTCAAGAAAGTCATAAAACAAAGAAGTCCCAATTCAGTACTGTGCAACATGTCCTGCTGATGTGTTTATTTCTGTTGCCTGGATTTTAATCACTGAGATGTGCTCACTTCAAATGTGATGCTAAACATTGCCTGTTATTATAATGCATTTCCCAGGAAAGTGCATTCTGACTAGCATGCAAAGCGGAGGAGAAAAGCATAGGGGGATTATTATTTCTTTTTTTAAAGCGTGGCCTTAAGAAAAACAATGGTTCATTCTTTCAAGCCCTGTATCCTGAGTCCTATTTATACTGTTACCAGTTTGGCAAAGGGAAAGGGGCTTCCAAGTGAGTGTGAATTACGGTTGTACCTACAGGCTTGCAGTACCAGGGGACCATGCTCAAAGTGTCAGTTCAGCTCCTCACAACTCACTATCATACTTTCTGCCCATACTGTGCCAGGAAGCTTCACGGCGTGGCTCACAGCCTTGTCAATGTGCTTAGTCAACCTTGCAGGGCCCAACTCCCAGTGCCCATCTGCTCTGTGTGGACATTAAAGACACCACTATGCTTTTTTCCTAAGCGTAGTGGTTTGTTGCAGAGTTCTTGACTATAATTATGTCCCACAGTAACCATTGTGCAGCAAGACATGAGTCAGTCATTGACTTTCAGTCCAGCAGTGGTTGTGTTTTGATGGTGATGGAGATTTCTGGGGCAGCGAGTGAGTTATACAGTGAAGCCCCGATACTGACGTCATTAGGGCAGCTGGGCTCACTGGTTTAGCTTGTGTGATAGAAATGCTTCTCATCGCAGTGATGCCCAGGTGACATAAGGTGTATAGAGATATGATTGCAGTTTTTTTTGTTTTGTTTGTTTTGGCTTATTTATTTATTTATATTTATTTATTTATTTGTAACATTCTTGGCACTTTTATAGTACTATACATTGGTTAAATATATTATATTAAAGCAACGGTGTATGGTGAAGGTGGGTGAAAAGTAAAACAGAATAGCTGTGGGGAAAAGGTAGCAGCTTTTCAGTTTGCCTGTATTACTAAAACCAAGACAAAATATTTTTTTTTCACTAGGACTGTCTAGAACCTCAGCATCAGGTCTGGCTCAGTCAAACATGAAAACTGTTCATCCTGTGACTCTCCCCACTTTTAGTGCCTTTCAGCTATTTTTTACCTGGGAAACCTTATGACAGCAGTATCTTGCAACATAAAACATTATTGCCCTACTCTGTGTGCTTGGGATTTTATCATTATAGCAGAACACCAAAAGCAGCAGGTTAGCAGATTTGCTGCTGAGCTGGTTGGGTGCCTCTGTCATTAGTCCATGTTACATGTGCTACTGAAGCCCGGCACTCACTGCTTAGCGTGGAGGCACAGAGACAGAAAAGAAGCACTGCTGGCAGCCATCATCAGCTAATTTTTTTTGTCTGTGATTTCAGGATGTTTAAGACACAACAGAGCTTTTTTCTCATTAGTGAGGGTCAGTATGCAGAAAACAGATCTCATGAAGTCCTGGTGTACTGTGCCACCCTGTTCCATCTTCATTTCAACATCACCCGCTCCCACCTTGTCTGAAAAGTTATACACTCTACTGGATGCCTTGGGAAGACGGATTGTTTTCATTTGCAGAAAGGTTTGCAGCAGAGCACTTTTAAAATGACATTGTAAGAAATTGCTACAGTGGAAGACCTGATCTGACTTTTATTTATATAAAAAGAGATCAGGGTTAGGATTTCTAGTTGGAAGAAGCCCATGATTTTACTAGGACACGGAGGCTCATTCTTCTCTCTTGGCATGCCATGCTCTCTGCAATCTATCTGAGAGGCAATAAAGGAGGTAATAAAGTGGCAATCAAAAACAACGCTTCAGTAGTCCTGAGCCACAGTTTGTGGGATCTCATTTGGAACTTATTTACCTAACGCCCTCCCACACATCTGTCTGTCTTAGACACCTACAGGAGTCGTCTCTTTGGAGGGCTGGAGGCTGTCAGAAGATTAAATTTATTTCTTAGATCAATCTGGAAGACTTTTTTGTTGGGAAGAGGAAATGCAGAGAGGTAAGGGCATATGGGCACTGCAGGTATGGAGTAAAGAGACAGCAGTAATGACTCTGGATCCAGGAGCAATGTATTTCTATCAGTGCCATATTGTACCCGGTTAACTGACCCTGCTAAGAAGAATTTGGTATTTGGCAGCAGAGCTGCTCACCTCATAGTACGTCTGAGCAAACAGTTCAGAACAAAGTTGATGTATTATCTTCTATTGGCAGGCATACAATAAAAACAAGATATGTATAAGCTAATTATAATTTGTTCACATTCATTATTTTACATATTTTAAAAAGCTGTCTTTCACAGATCTTTATGTGTTGATTATGAACCATTCTGTAAACATCATCAGTCTTCTTGGTTCCTTATTTGCAGTTAGGTATGAGGACTTTCTGACCATGTTTCTGATCTAACTGCAACAAGTTCACAGTGTGGCTGGTTTTCATAATCCTGTGTGGATAGATTGGATGCTTTCTCTTATTCATAAGGATGGCAAGAATGACATATACTTTCTGCAGGTTTTCATGCCAGTAGAGACTGACCTGCATGTGACAGAAAAAGGCTGAAGAGAGGTATGAATGATCTTAAAATTCAAAATTATATAGACAGAAGAGGCTTCTTTATCAGTTTCCTCTCTTTTACATTACTGCTCTGGAAGTACTTTTCATTTCCTCTCTCTGTATTTTTGCACATATCTTCTCTTGGGCAGGAATGTGTGTAAAGGGTAGAGCTGAATAGAGCTGAACAGCTAGCAATAGAATCCTATGTTTTTTATATGCATAGTAGTCTTCTGTCTCTGGAGACTAATAGATTTAAGGTCCCAGGCTAATTGTTACATGCATAACTGTTGGTAAACTGGGACAAAATTGGCCATGATTATGAACCTATGCAGAGCATTTTCTTTAGTTTTCAGTCTTCCAGAGTAAGGGTGGAATTCTGCGTTCCCTGCTGAAGCAAAGTCCCACTGTGCAGCTGAGTCAAAGTAATGGACGGTTGCCTGAATGAAGACTGCAGCATTTAGAAAGAGAGGGCCAAGCAGATTTTCTTCTCTTTATTAGTTTTCTTCCTTGCTGTGGTATTTCAGCACATCCCAATCTTAATACATTTCTCTTTGTAACATACTTTGGGATGGAGGAAAATGTTCTCTCTCCAAATCTGCCTATAGGGAATTGACATGGGGAGAAGTGAAAAATTTTAAACCATTCTGTTTTCCAGTGGTACAGGTGGGCCCTTACTCAGGTAGCTGAACATTTTTAAATATGCCCCTAGAGATGTCTGTCTGAAAATCAGCGACGTGGCAGAGCAGGGACTTGAACCCGCCCTGGTGTCCCAGATGCTTAGCTAGTGCTGTAAATGCTGGCTTATACTTCCTGCCCTAACACTGTACTTAGTCCTGTCACTGCTGCCTTTGATTTAGAAGGGCCGCTCTGAATAGAAAGACTGTACTCAGGGTGAGTAATGGTGGTGAAATTTGTCTTTTTAGTAGTTGATTTTTAAGGCTGAAAAATCTGGCATATTCACAAACTGTGAATCAGTGCATCCAACTACAGATGTTATCCTCTGGAAACTGAGGATCCCATACCCAGACGTACTGCTGTCGAAGTACAGAAATGCTATCTGAACATGATTCCTGTTTCTATGACATCCAGAAGATAGCTGCTTTCTCTTTGTAGAAGCAAAAGATCAGAGAAGGCAAAAAGCAAACTAGAGTAACACAAAGGAAGGGGAAAAAAATGTGTTCAAAAGACCTCTGTCTCTCCCCAGCTTCCTGCTCCCTCCCCCTGCCCCCTGCCTCCTCTTCCTTCTGTCTCTAAGGGTTAAATATGCAGAGGGAAAAAATTGCTAGACTTTATGTCTGTGCTTGGTGGGAACTATTAAATTACAGCTGGATGTTTTTAATTATGCCACACATAAATGCCTGAACACAACAGCGTTTTAATCCAAATGTGAGCCTCATTTATGTGTGTTCTGTGTTTGCTCTGAAATACACTGGCTGGCACTTGTTTGTGGTGGCCCCTTTGTGGCGTTGTAACAGTGTGTGGGGTTTTTCCCTCCCCCCCCCCTTTTTTTTTTCCCAAGTGTGAGGATGGGAGCTAGTGCTGGCGAGGGGGAAAGGAAATGGGTAATAAAACAGAGAGCTAAGCGGCTCACTGGAGCCAGCGATGCTGGGATCTGGTTAATTGCTCCAAAATGAAAAAGATTCGGGGGTTTTCATGAAATCCCATAGGTGCATTTGCCAAGCCTCAAATATTAGATTGAATTACAGTTTCTAATTCCTCCCCCCCTTTACCCACAGCCATGTGTCTTATTTCTTCCTAAAGCTTGTCCACTTTTCAGAGCAATGAATGTAAGAGAGAAGCAAAGTAAGGACTGCCTGCCTGCTTGTTTTGCACCTTCCCCACTTATGTCTTTTCCTAATCCTACCTTTTATTAAAAAACAAGAAATTTGTCTCTCTTTCCTCCAGAGTATCCTGATGTGTTTGTGGATTTGAGGTTGAAATGTTGCCTATATATTCTGCCTTGCAAAGGGCTGCGGGGAGGGCGTATGAGGAAGACTGTCTCTGTCCCATGTTCTCCACACCCACACACTAGCTAAGCATAATATAATCCTTTTCTGCATAGCCACCAAGACTTGTTTTTTTAAAGGGGCTTTGACCTGTCCCTCTCATTTTCAGAAATAATTTTACATTGGCAGTTAGTTGTGCCAGCATTTTTACTATCCCACAAAGGGATTTCAGCACCTGATTTGTGGGGACTTCACTGGGAAATGATGTCAGTGGTGTGGCTCAGAGGAGTAGCTGTCTCTGAGATCAAATCCTTAAATGGTAGGATTGGCACCCACAAAACTGAAGCTGGAGCTGAGACTCTCCTGTGTATAAATTATATCCACAAATCAAGATGCAAACCCGTCTTCTGACAGTTATTGTGTTTTGTTAACCAGTGAACAATGTATATTTTCTTAGTCTGGATGTTTCAAGATTACAAAAAGTGCACCTTGGTTCTTAGGCTCATATCTCATCCAAGTGTTCTTCTCCTCTTATGAGGAACTGGAAATCTTCCCTCCTTCTTCCACCCTGGAGCTGGGAAGGCCCTCTGAGTCACCTAGCTCTGTCCCAGCCTTGGAACGGGTCTTTCTGCTGGAAATTTCTCTGCCTTGTTTTTCTTAGCTGATTGCTCTGGTGCTCTCAGCATCCACCCCACCCCCCCCCCCCAGCAGATAATTCTTATGCACTTCTGCAGGGACTTTTTTCTTTCTTTTTTTTTTCTTTTTGCTTTGTTTCAGCTTTCTTTTTGTGTTTTGGTTAGAGATGTTTTTGCATGCCAGCCTCAATTGACTGGTTCAGTCCCTCTGTCCTCCTGAAAGTTGTTTTTTCCTACATTCCTGTGTTATTTCTCACCTTCCTCACATCACTTGTTGGTGGAAGCTCCCCTGGATATGAATGTGTGAAATATCCCTTCCAAATTATGCATGCACATTCACAATTAAATATAAATTCCTACTTTCAATCTGCTGTGATTATTTTAAATAATTAAAAATTAAGAGCTCCATTTCCCACTCAAAGGCAAGAAGGATTTAGGTCACCGTTTAGCTGGCAATGTTTAGCTGGCTCCTCATGCAGCCTCTGCCATTAGGCACTAGTCTGGGCTGCCCAGCTTAAAGAGAGCAGAGCAACTAAGGGCATGCTCGAGTAAAGCATGCTTTGATACTTCTGCTGTTTCCTTGTACGTGATCTCATGATGCATTGCTGTGGGGAGATCTAACTGTTCTGCCAACTCATTTTCAAGAACTGTTTTCAAAGAGAATGGTTTTAAATTGCTCACTTGGGGGGTCATTTATTGTCTTTTTTTTTTTTTTAGTGCTGGTTCCTCAGGCATTTGAGGGTGAAATCTCTATTGTTCACCCCACCTCCAGAATGATCAGAAATCATGGATTTTTATTTAGCCACCCACTGTCTTTTGACCTGAATACTTCAATTTTTCTTTCCCACCCAGTCCCTTCCTAATGTTAGCCACAGTCTTCCCATCTTGCTCTCACCCTGTAGGGTAAGGAAATGTGGTTTCATCCATGAATGACATTAATGCCATTGTGTGAATCATTAGTGGATCCAGCATCACAAGCCCTAGGGGATCAAATACTTGCAAACCACTAGAGAGAAATTCTAATATCTAATACGTGGCAGGAATCATCCTAGCTCGAAGAAAACAAAACAACCCTATTTAATACCCAGAGAAGGTCATGGTGCTTAGAGAGAGCAGAAGGCCTTGTGTAATAGCCTCGAGGGGCCCAGAGGCAACCATCCTGCTTCTCCCTTCTGTCTGCATTCCCTCTCATCTCCCCTCTTCCCCAGGCGGCTCCCTCTCCAAACAGCTAACCAGATCCTTCCCACTTGTGGCACATAACGGCAGTATTTGAAGCCCTGACTAGGCTGTTGCCTTGTTCTTCCTCAAAACAAACAAACAAAAAGTCAAGATGAAGCATGACTAACTCAGGAAAAAAAAAATTAATGAAGACAGAAACTGAGCTTTTGTGGTGGGGCAGAAGAGAAGTTGAACACCTGCTGTTCTGCTGTGGTGTTATCCCAATTGCCCTGGAGGTTGCTGTTAGTTCTGCCTTTGCAGGCCTTTGTGCCAGTGTTTCTGCTTTGTCTTAGCCCTTGGTAGAAGACAGCACGAGAGCATGAGGGTTGTCTCACATCCCAAGGAAGAGTTTAAGATGTAACCTTGTGGTTGCTTGCTGGCACCTCTGATGATCCCAACACTTATGTAGGTGTTCAAAAGCTGATTTACCTTTTTTTTTGTGTGTGTGTGTGTGTGTAATGACAGGCACTTGCATTTGAAAATTTTGGCCAAACATCCTCTGGGATGTAAATACACAAGGTATATTTGGCTGTTGGCTCCTGCAGTATGCATTACCTGTGTAAGAACATGAATACTGTGCAAAAGCAGAGAAAGCAGATGGAAGTGCTCTGTTATGCATAACAGGACACAGATTTCCCTTAATGACCTCATCCTGCTAAACTTGAAAAGTCAAAGGTACTGCAAACCCTTTCTCTGTGGAAACACTTATTCCCAAGTATCAGGCATCAATACTTGATTCCCTGCAAAAATTAGGTTATTAATAAATTTAGAAATCTAAGTAATTAATTAGCATACGTAGATCATCTGTGGTGCAAGTGGCAAGCCTAGAGATGTGTAGAACATCTTAAAATAGCTGTTGAAATATTTGTGTAAAGTTACATTTTTAATTTCTCTTCTCTTGTGAACTATGAATGAAAGTATTGGACTTTGGAAATTTCCAGTCCCAGAGGGGGGTGGCGGGACCAGAACTGAAGGGATCGTTAGTTAGTTTTATCAAGTATACAGAGCAAGTTTGAAACAATTTGAAATCAGCTAGGTTGGTTTTAACTGTGTCTGGGTTTGAAACTATTTACAAATTAAACCTGATTGTTTGTATAGGAGTTCTTACACTCCATCTCAAAAACTAGCAGATGAAAAAGCTAGAGCTGAAAGAGCAATGGAGAATGGAAATGTTAAAGTCAGTATTCTGAGAAATATCAGGTAACACTGAATTTTCAAGCTCTTCGATACTGACATCTGTAAACAGATTCAGAAAGCTTACTTTTTGAAGCTCATTACTGTAGTGAAATTGTTAGTTCTCTGGTAGCTATGAAGGTTTAGCCACCAATGATGTCAGACTCAGAATTAAAAGTATGTGTGGAACAGATAAGACAAAAGGTGCCTTTTTTCTTCTTTGAACATTAAGAGTTTTCTGGTTGTAGTTTCTTGAACTTGTTGAAGTTAATACATGATAACACAAACTATATTGGTATGGGGAAAAATTATCCTTTAGGCATGACAACAACAACAAAACACCAAAGAGAAGACCTTCTATCCTAAGTATATGTAAGATTGATTTTCTGTGTGTGTGATTAAATGTCTTAATTTATTAAGCAAAGACTTACTGAAAAAAGGAAAATTATAAAAATAATGCTTAATACATGCATACAGCTACTACAATGTCTGAATAATGAATCTTTTTCTGCACATCAGTGTTACTACAAAACTGGAAAAGCATCAAAGGAATATTCTGCTTGCTGGATGAGCCTTAGGAAGTTAAGTACTGAGACGAGGCTAGGTTATGCTTTCTCAAACTGTGAAACAGATAAAAACAGGGCTGAAGATGGTTGTATAAGGTGATATATAGGTACAAGCCCTCACTGGTGAAATTTCTGATCTGGATTAGCAATGTTCCTTTATTTAGGAAGAATGTGGAAGCACAATGATACTTTAAAAATTGAACTAGATACTGTTCCTAACTGGAGACCTTTTCTAAATATCGCATCTTTTGTTATTTCTACAGAAACTTACATGAACTATGGTATAAGTACTGAAAATATAAATAGTAGCCAAGACATTTTTAAGTGACAGCTTTTACTAACAAGGTACAACAAACAGATTACAAGGTATATGAGCATTCCTTATCAAGCAGAAGCACATATGATAGCTGAATAGTTTCATGATTTCTAAAAAGCTGTTTAAATCAGTGGACTTAAAGCAATTCCTGTCAAAATCAGAGGGAATTTTACCAGTGGAAACAGAATTAAGCCCTAAAGAGATCATTTTTTCAGCACCTTTGAAACTTTTCATCTGCCACCATTGGAGCCAGTGGAAAGGATTTCATTGACTTTGGCACATAAAGGGATGTTGGCTGTGTAACCCAAGATATCTTGTGTGTGCCAAAGCATAAACGAAATTTAGAATGAGACCAGCTTTGCTGTAATGGTGATGATATAATACTCAAGAGCAAACAACTAATAACCTCGTCTTAAAACAAGAATCCATCATGAATGCTCTGAGACCAAAGGGAAAATTTGCCTCTGGCCTCTGGGATTCCCTGCTGGGCAATAAAAAGAGGAGCTATATCATGCAGAAAATGATGAGGAAAGAGGAAAAGCCCTCAGGAGAAAAAAGCCTGTTTCCTTTCCCCTCCTTGTCTCCTGGCATAAGCTCTATTTACCCCTTGTGTACAATTCCATTGAGAAAAACCAGTTCATGATAGAACAAACTGAGAAAGTGCTAGTTCAGGCAGCTTCTTCTTTTCTTTCATGGATTAATGGCAACTAAAAATGAAAGGATTATTTAAGGCCATTTGGGCAATATTAAGTACTGCCTATTGTGTGAGTCTAGGATCACATATAGCCTGGAAACCAAAGACAGCAAACCACATTAGGTTAGTGTAGGTGGACACCTAGGTTATGAAACAGGAAGTTCTTGGATTTGCTTGTCAGTAGTTAGAGAATTGCCTGTTCTGAAGAAAGAAATTAAATAAATGGTGGTTTTCAGTCAGCCTTTCTGAAATCCCAGAAGAACAGCCATGTTACCCAACTCTCCAGAAAACAGTCTTAGTGACCATTCTCACAGATAATTTTTTATTTGGACTTCTGCTGAAGATACAGCAAGTCAAAGTTCAATCAAGTTCACTATTCAGCTTTCTTTATCAAATCAATTCTGCTGTGTTTCCCTGTGGGTGAAATACAAACAGTTTTCAAGCCTTTGGTGAGAAATGCATTTTATAGACTGGCAGGACCTGGGGGAAATAAGAACTTACGTGAGTGTACCCTGGGGTGTATCTGCGCTGGGACAGGAGCTGCCTTTTGAGTATCTCATTTTGGATTTTGCTTCTCTCTGTATCAGCTAAAGGTTCTAACTGCTCTGCTTCTCTAGTTCTGGAGCAGTACAGGTGTGCAGGCGTCCCTTCATATTTGCTGTGTGAAAACTAAATTGGAGAAATGAGCTTTATATTAACTTGCCGAAGGGAAATACATGCTTATTCTGTTATCACACAGATGTGAGTTGCGTGGAGAGAGGCTTGCTGTCACACCTCTCCATGTTCTTAGATTAATTATCTGACAATTTGATTATGTGCAGATAGGTTTACATCCATGGGCATTCATGGATGTAAAGAGCAGGGACATGAAAGTGCATATCTCCAATGTAAAGCAGTGTAAACATCCCTGAAACACCATCAAATGAGCTGGCTAGCATAGCTCTATGGGGTGGGGGGTGAGGAAAAGGACTCGGGGCTGGTTGGCTTTGGTGTCATACAGTACTAACATGACTACTCCTTGTAGGGTCTGAGCTAGCGATGGTGTGGGATCCTTTGTCAGAATGAGGCTGTCAAAAATTTGCTTGCAACTAGATCTGGAAATCTCCTTGCATTAGATGCTATGTTGTATGAACTGACATTTGTTTGGAGGAGTTGAGTGAAAGGATTTTCACTCAGAACTTCCGATTTTAACATATGTGGGTTTCGGGAGGCCAGAGGTCTTGTTTACCCATTAGAGGAAGAAGCTTCACTGATACTTCTGGAGAATGACTAAAGGAAATTAAACACAAAAATAATTAGCAGAAAGCTACTATGTTTTGTTTGTTCTTGAGCAAGTGTGTTGTTAGATGGCCTTCATCCCAAATTGCGCTAATTCTGCGCTCCATGCACCCCTGTGCTTCAGGAACCTGGTTGCCAGTGACCATATGTAAGAACTTTCATTAGGGATGGACATTACACAGTGTTGGACTTCTTGCACAGACTAGGTATTCATTACTGATGTAAAGATAAGGGCCAAATCACAGATTGTTCCCAAATGAATTGGCCACATTACATTGTGTGTTCTCCAGTTACAGCTCTGGGTTCTTGAGAATTTAGAACTGATCTTGTAAAAGGTACACAGAAATTATTTAAACCAATAATGGGGAATGGGAAGAACATACCTCTGCACAGAATACTTTGTGCCTTCCCACCCATTTCTTTGTGCCTGGGAAACCTTTACTCTTCTTTCTCCCTTGTTTGTTACAGTTTTGGATGTCTTACTGCATTGATATTTCCTATTCTGGATATTTTGAGTCTTATTAATAGCAGAAAAAATGGTTGAATAATAATTTCTATTATTTTCATGTACAGATGTTGGTGGAAAGTTCCTGATGTTTAGATAGTAGTAATTTAAAAAGCCTCTGAATTCCAGGATGAGGCTTTTCAAATGGGCCCAGGCTCACTTTCCCCTTTTATCTAACCTTTATTCTTTCAGACTAGAAATTCTTTCCTATGTGTTAAGGAGTGATTGGTTTTCTTCCCAGTCTGGATCTACAGCAATCTCCTGGGTTATTTTGTCTAAGGTTGTTGTAAAGAGAAGCAAGAATTTTTGTTCCCCTTCTCTCATATAGAAGTGAGGGTCTTGTTCTTGTTGTCTTTCCTTTGAGCAGTGGGGAGGAGAAATTCCTTCCTGACAGCTGAAAGGACAAACAATTCAGAAATATAAACATTAAAGGAGGTGGGGGGATGTCATTCTTATATCACACTGGTGTAAATCAGCAGCAAGGTCAAAGTAATATACATTGCATCACTTAATGGCAAATCTACTTGTCCCCATGCACATCTTTTCTCATAGGAGTTGGACTCAATTATGTCCCAAATTCTTGTTGGACTGGTGTTCTCATGGCAGAGTATTTTTTGTAAGAAAACAGGCCAAAGTGAAGCAGGTCTCACAAGCAGCAGGAGACACAGCATAATGTAACATAGAACAAGCAGCAGGAGACACAGAGACAAATGCTGTGGGAGAGCCCTACCCCCAAGTTTGACCATAGGAACACCAGACCAAGGCTGTGGTGTCTTTACAAGTGGGTGTATTGGAAAAGGGATAAACATTCAACTGGCTATGCCTAACATTATGCTAGCACTATCTATAATATACCCTGAAAACTCCAATAACAAATTTTGACTGGATTTATGAGTTGCAGGACAGGAGCCAAGTTAGCTCTTGCTCCGTCTTGAAGTGTTTGGAGCGATCTCATCTTTATATGCCTCGGACTTGACTTGGTTTCTTTGTATCTTCAATAGCTTTTATCAAACTGTAACACTGTAACACTCTAACTTGGCTTAGGATCAGAAAAGGGGCTCTTACACATACGTGTTTTATCTAATGGGCTTTTTCTTTTAATTTCTTCTTCAATTAACAGAGATTCTCTAGTCTTTAAATTTTTCAATTACCTTTTTCCTGCCTGGTTTGGAAGTGCTTGGCTTCCATTTTTCAGAATAATTATAACTTTTCAATTCATTTGGTAGCTGTGATAGCACTTGTCATCTGCCATGACACACGCATGCACTCAGCCACCCACTCATCAACTCACCCATGCACATACAAATGGGATCTTTAAAAGGGGCCATAGCATGTCCACAGAGGTAAATCTGATAAACCACTTACAAAAGAGGCCACCTAACCTCTCAGTTTTTTGTAACTTTGATCATTCCCCCTGCAGAATATTTCTGTCTGTGTCAACATGGAAAGTTTCAACAAAGTTGGTTTAACCCTTATCAAGAAGGGGGCAGAGGGTAATAATAAGTAATTTTGGCCTATGACAGTATTATTTCCTCATGCTTTGTCTCTTTCTCTGTCTGTTTTTGTTTCTGTGTCTCTAACCAATTTTTTCCTGAGAGATCATCCATTTTCCTATGTCTTAAAAGTCTACACAAATCTAACTGACTTAAGAGCAAATTATCTTTATACCTGTTCCTTGATCACATCAGATGTCTGCTGCTAATGTTCCTGAATGTTCTTCATACAGATCATGCAGCTGGCCATGGTTCACTTAAAGTTTACAACATTAGCTAAGGCTGATCTATATTAAAGGTGCTGGTCTAAAATACTGTTAGAACCACGATACATCTTTGGATTTGCCAGAGACTTCATATCTGACAGATGTCACAGTGACCCCATAGGGAAGATTACGTGTAATTTCTGTAGACATAAACCTCATTAACACATTGTTTCTAGAAGATGTGTGAATATTACTGCCACACTTAATGATGATTTTTGTTAGTCATTAGCAACTTCTTCACTAAAAGCAATGACTATGCCCTATGATAAGATTATTATACACTCACTTTCTCCATATTTTTATTGTGCATTTTTCTGTTGGCTGAAATAAAATTAATGAGAATTTTTTAAAGATACATGGTAATTTGATGCTTTCAGATATGAATTAAAGACATAATTAAGGTTTAGACACTCTGAAAATGTGTATCCTCACTGAAATGACATGGACCTGTTGCAGCAAGTCCAGAGGAGGGACATGAAGATGATCAGAGGAGTGGAGCAACTTTCCTGTAAGGAAAAGCTGAAAGAACTGGGGTTGATCAGCCTGGAGAAGAGAAGGCTCCTGGGAGACCTTTTTGCAGCCTTTCAGTACCTAAAGAGGGCTTTGCAAGAGAGCTGGAGAGTTTTGTGAAACAGATGTTTTAAGGTCGCTCAAAAAATCACCAGCAAAGGTATCAGCAAAAGCAGGTATAATATAAAGGCAACAGCACAACAGAGTTTGTGGCAAGGTTCACTATACTACCTACTAAACAGTTAAAATATACTGAGAAAAAATACACAAAATAACTAAAATCAATATTAGTCTGGACTGAAACAAACGCAAGACCATGTATGTGGAGGCTGTGGCTGTGGGGGGGAGTAGGTGAGACAAAAGGACAGAAGGTATAAGGACAAAGAGGGATATGGCCCAAAGGCCTGGCAACACTTAACTTACGACTTAAATTAACTTACCTTAACAGCACTTAACACTTAACAGCATTGACTTAACACTTATTAACTTAACAATTTAACTTGGATCCATATATGATTTACTATACTGCAACAGTAACTTATAAATCTAAAGTACTTAAGAACTTAAGAAAGTTGAATCCCTAGCATATTTGATATAGCAGATGCACACAGACATAAAGAGTCTTCACAAGGTAGCTGTGAAAAATTTCCCTTAAGGTCTGTGAAATACTGACTTTGAATATTTTTGAATTCTTCTCAATGGGCGAAGGATTGTGTCTGGAGGAGTGAGATATCAGCCCAGGATCCATCAGTTGGTGATCCTCCAAGAAACAGCAAAAGTGGAGGTTGCTAACTCTGAGAGGCACCCCAGATAATGTTTCTGATAAGCTTGGAGAAGCTCAGCCCAGGTGTTGTCAAGGCTGAGGCCTGATGAGCATTTCACAGATCATAGTGTGGTCTGTGGGGCAGGGTGGGGATGCACCACCACAGAGAGGAGCTTTTCACAAGCGATAGGACAAGGGAGAATGGCTTTAAACTGAAAGAGGATTGGTTTAGATGGGATAGTAGGAAAAAATTCTTCACTGTGAGAGTGAGACACAGGTTGCCCAGAGAACTTGTGGATGCCTCCCCTGGGAGTGTTGAAGACCAGGCTGAATGGGGCTTTGAGCAACACAGTCTAGTGGAAGGTGTCCCTGTCCATGGCAGGGGTGTTGGAACAAGATGATCTTTAAGATCCCTCCCAACCCAAACCATTCTATGATTCTATGATTCAAATGATATATTTTTGTATCTTATTATTCATTATATGTCATAGGTAATTATATTTACAAGTAATTTAATTCAGCATGAGTGCTCATCTCTGTTTTTTTCTTCTGGAGCAAATTTTATGCCAAGCAATAACACTTTCTATTGTAGCACCTTATAACTGCAAGTGGGGTTTTTTTGGTAAATATAAGTGCTGTATCTGTAGAGAATACCTGTATAACCAACAAAAGCCAAACCAAACCAAAGTGTGTGATGTAAATATGTATGTACACAGCACATGTGTATGATATACGTGTGATTTATTATAGTATGTAGCTCTGCGTATTGTACCAGGGCAAGGAGGAGAAAGCTCCTGGCAATTCCATTCCTGATTCACCATTGCATTGGGATTGCTTTGGCCATGCAAAGTAATTGTAAACCTGGCTTTACTGGGCAGTTAAAGTGGGTTTACAGCTGTCTTGTGTCAAGAAACTGAGTGAAGCAGCCAATGAATTCAGCACAGAATTCCTGCTATTTTGGTGTGGTGGAAGCTGCTCCACAGGCGGCCTTTCCGGTGAGCATCTCACTGAGAATGGAGCTGAGTGATAGTTGGAGCAATTTCTTTTTCCACAGCCCAATACAATGAGATCCTTTGAGACTTTCAGTGAACTTCAGCATGTCCAAATTTGATTGTTAGAGCAGTCCTGCTTGTTTATAAGTCTAATCTTACTGAGAGGGAGCGAATACCACCACCCTGTCTCTCTCCACTCTGCACAGAGCCGCGTGGGCTGCAGTAGGTTTCACTGCTGGGGTGGCTGCTTTGCCATGACACCTCCCAAAGTATCTGCAACATACTTGCAATACAGAACAGGGCTGTGGAGCAAAACAGGTAGAAATACCTCTGCCCACAATGCTTTTCAGCATCTGTTTCTGAAGAGCAGTGTTTTTCCTTCTGAAGGGTAGTGCTAGAGGGCAATTGGTCCTTTTCTGCCTGATAACTCTTTGTCTTGTTCAGCTGTTCCTTCATCAATGCTGCCAAAGAAAGGCTGAGCTGTACTACAACTCAGCCTGGAGTGTCCAAGCTCTCAACTCCTGTGAAAAAAAAGTTGATGCTTTTTTTTTTTTTAATAAATAAAATAGGGGGAAAAATTACATAAAATATAATAAATAGATGCAAAATAAAAATACACACAAAAGACGCTCTGCACACAATAGCTGGAAAGCAGAAGTGCAGCAGTCTTTTCCTCTGTCAGTGGGTCAGTGTGTTCTGTAAGCACTTCCATCCTGTCGGGTCCCTGGTTGGTCTCCACCTGCTAGCCGGCTCACTCCAGAGGCAGCGCTGACCTGGCCGCTCCCTCATTTCTCTGGCGCCAGCGGCTTGATGGGCCTTGCACTTTGATTATTTGTGTTAACAGTTAATTTAGCACCATGGACACGTGTGCCAAAGCTGCCTCCACTTCCTGCAGCCTTCCAACAAATGGGACTTTTATGAGATGCCTTTCACAGCTCCCCCGCCTCCTCCAGCTCAACTCCTTTGCCTCTCTTCTCCCCCACCCCTCCCCTGCTTTCCCTCCCCACCCCGCCGTCTCAATCTCAGCTGTAATCTTTTCTACATCTTGCAGGAAAAGAGCTATTTCTGGCAGCTCTGTCTCTAACACTCGCCCCACTCAAACTGATTTAATGGAGATTTATAGATGCGAGGCTATGCAGCTCTGAGGCGCTTTCCTGAAAAGTTTTTCTGTGCCTGTGTTACGTATAGAATATATTTATTTAATATTTGGTGTTGCATCTACACTGTCAACTGTTTGCATGACATATTCCACATACTTTTTCCCCCCCCCCCCAAGAATTCCAGTGAAATCTTGTTACACAGCACATTTCTGGTCCAATTCATCACAGCTGCTAACTTTACCAAGCTAAAATCTGACACCCAGGTCCAATTTCATAAATCTTTGTGATAATACTGACTCTCGTCTAAGGCAATATGTATTTTGGCTCACAGCTACAAATAAATCCTATCGTAAGTACCTTCTTCCTAGTATGCAGCATGCTGCAATGGTCCAAAAAAAAGCAGCTTCTGTAAGAAGTTGCGGAGAAGGGAGACTATTATAATTTATCATGATTTTCCAAGTAAGCTCTCTGCTATCTTAAGAAATTATGTTCTCTAAAAATAAATGAGAACTGTAGTTGTATGTAACACCAAAACTGCTGTTTTTGCTGTTAGTCCAGCTTTGATTGATGCAGAAAAACCCAAGCTGGTATATGTTTACAGCCCAATACACACAACATATTCATTCTGTTTCACTCTTTTCTAAGTGTCCAAGTGCTAAAATTAGCATTAAATATTCAAAACACAGCCGGATAAACAAAAGGAAATGTATTGTTAAAACTCCCATTTCATCTTCGTTATTGGAGGGTGCTTTGCGTAAGTGCTCAAGAGGGTATGTATGTGCTAGTCCTGGGACACCTCTGGGACTCCTGCAGCAGGCACACATCCCATCCAGTCCCTCGTAGCCTCCATGTGAGACCTGGCTTTTGTGTGGACTTTCAGCCTGAGGGTTTATTTTACTTGACACCTTTCCCATCCTTGAGTGCTGACACACATGGACGGTCCCCTGTCTGCTTACAGGGGCAGGAACCGGAGCATCCCCATCCTGCCAAGCGCTCCAGGTGGCTGCATTTCTGATGGCTTCAGGTGTAGGAGTCTCCTGATCTGAGCTGTTTACAGGAGCTGGGGCATAAAGCTTTTTCTCAGTGTCTCCTCTGAGTGACAATTCTTTTCCTTTGTTAATGAAATGGAATGAGCTAAGTGTAACCTGTGAAGAGGTCGAGCACAAATCCTGTACTCTCCTCATCTTCAAAACAAGCACTGTGCAAGCCATGATCCTGCCTACTCTCCTGCCTCCTGCTTGTTTAACAAATGGTATTTCGAAATAATGCCATAGTGTATTTTTAAATATCAAATTCTGCTGTGTTTTGAAATTGCAGCTTCCCTTTGGTTGAAAAGGTTTTATCCCTGTGTTTAACATTTTGTTATTATGGTCTCTGCTAAATTCCAGGACAGCACATTTTGGAGGTTACTGGTGAATATCCTTTGCTTAGGCTGAGGCAGGTACTTTCCTCATGGATTTTTTTGTGACACCAAGGGAAAAAAAGTTGGAAGAATACAGATATTACCATTTTGGATCAGACCAGTTGTGCCTTGAGACCACTGTTTTGCTGTGAGAGTAGCTAATCCTGGATGACAGGCTATTTACAAATTAAACATACTTTGAGAATGATTATCCTGTGTAAGGGTAGCAGCACTGAAAATTAAATGGGTTTTCCAGGCTGTGCTATTGTATGGCACGTTGCTTTAGACTTTTTGGGAATTTACATTTGTTCTGGTCAGTTATGGGGTTTTACAAAAGACCTAGGAAGTGTTGAAATTGCAAGTTCGTGTTGGACCAAGTGTTGCAGTAACATAGTGTTTCAACACTGTGTACGTCATGAACCTGTAATTTCAACACTTTCTAAAGAGTCACCAGAGTGTCTCAGGTTGAACTATAACATAACTAAGTGCTCCCGCCTGAACACTCAACTACCTTTCCCCCCCCCCCCCCCCCCCCCCCCCCCCCGGAAAATATAATTTGAA
Organism: Pipra filicauda; assembly: GCF_003945595.2. Taxonomy (NCBI): domain Eukaryota; kingdom Metazoa; phylum Chordata; class Aves; order Passeriformes; family Pipridae; genus Pipra; species Pipra filicauda. The sequence continues at coordinate 526,233 of NW_024104273.1, read as the reverse complement.
ATACCATTTGGCTGACATTAAAGAGTTTAAAATTGTTTTATTAATAATGAAGGAAAGTCAAAGTAAAGGATTACTGTAAATAGAGAAACTTGCTGACTCAAGGGGTAGCGGGAATGAGTCCTTCTGCTGGATAAGTACAATGGACTAGAGTTGCAGTTTTAATTATGGATTCACTTGTGAGGGACAAAGCTCAATTTTTACAAGCCATCTGTGGTTATGCTTCTGCCTTATGTCATTGCACATTGGTTCTGATATCAAATGTTAAACTCCTGCAAATGAATCTGGCTGGATCTCCCTCAGGCTCAGCCAGAGTGGGGAAGAGAGATGGAGCACAGCTTTGAACACAGTTTCAAGCAACCTAGCTGCCCTGTAAAGTCCACAACAGACCTGAGACTTACATTTTCTGGCACATGTTCTGTTTCACTAGCCTCCCTCCTCAAAACCTCCAGAACAAGCACCCAGGATGCAACCTCCCTTTAAAAGACATTTTAATAACACTGGAGAAGCCAGAGCTTCCACTGCTGCAAGAGTGAGAATGGACAAGATCACTTTGCCTTGTAGACATGGTGGCTTTGTTTCCTTAACTGGCAGCCTGTCCGTTGAGTGACCTGATACTCCCATTCAGTGAAAAAATTCCCTGGTCCTAATACAACAGTTTTTGTGCACCGATTCAAAGTATTTTGCAAAGGTTGAGCAACATCCCTTTATGAGGTTGAGAAAATGAGGTACAGACCAAAGTGAATGCTGGAAGTCCCCGATGAGGGCAGCAGAGGACGGAGCCCCAGTAGCCAAGTTGTTACTCAGTAGCATATTCACTTGAGACACTGTGTCTATGGCACTCAGCTTCCCACCATCCTGTAATGCAGGGCAAGCAAGTGTGAGTTCTTGATGCAAAAGCTTTGTTTTGCATTTTTCCTTATGTGTTTGACCAACTTCTACCTCACTTCAGTAACCTTTCAGAAGCATCCTCCTCCATCTTATAACCCTTGATATTCCCTCAAGATCCAAATGACCAACATTTTCTCCAAGTATAACATTTTTCTCTCTTCGTATTTATGAGATGAATTGGGGAACTTCCTGTACCATCCCTGGGAAACTGGACAGCAAGCAAGACAGGAACTCCTGCATTAACACAGCTTGTATTAAACATGCACTGGTGTGACTGTATCTGAGGGTGGGAGAAGAAGAACTACTGGGAATAGTCAGGATTTCTCCTTGTTGCAGGCAATGCTGCTGAGAAAGCACAAACCAGCCACAGTGGTGAAGTCATGCAAATGCAATGCTCCCAAAGGCCACAGGAATTGTGGAAAGATTTGTGTAAATATCTCATGCATTCTTGTGCTCTAAGGTTTATGGAAACAAAAACCACAGTCACAGAGCCAATGCCACATTTGCTTGTCCCTTCCCCCTTCTGTTTCTTCTCTACAGAAAGGTTGTAGAACAGATTATGAGCAGACGAAACCCAGAATTTTTTCTCTTTTTATTTTTACTAGTAATATGAAAAAAAATGGAAAAGATGGTGAGCATAAACAAGGTTAAGCAGGGTACAAGAGAAAGGATGGCTGATTTGTGAGTACCATGTGAACTTCTTTGGTTGTAAGCATGCCTGGAAAAATACATGCCACACTCTTTTTCCCCCAGTCATTTCAGACAGCACATTGACTCTGTCACTGACCAACTGGACGCCCCTCTTTCCCTGCACCAGTTCGTTCTGTAGATGGTCCATACAATTTACTTACCCTCAAAGGGAAGATACTGTATGTTTACCTTCCTGCTTAATTTTTGAGGTTTTATCATGCTCTCTTGAGAGGCTGACAATACCTGAGTCTAGACAAAACCAGCCCTGTTTATTCATGTCCTGGCGTCATTCCTCTCTATTGTTGAATGCACCAAGGACATTCTCCCCTTCTTCAGATGCTTTGTATCATTTCAGATAGTGGTATTACAATAGAGAGGGACAGTCTACACGAGGTCTGTTATGAGTAGGTAGCTCAGGGGAATAATGCACCTGCTGTCAGGGAATATGCGTGTCAGTCCTACTGCTGCTACTGGACGTGAGCTCTTAGGAGCTGGTGACTGACTACACAACACTGTCAGGAGAGGAGGAACACTCTATTAGATGCTCTTTTTTTCAGGTGTTGGCTACTTACAGTCCCATACTGACAAGAGAGAGGACAGGAAAAAGGCAAAAGGAGCTGGTTAAAAGATGTGTCCTTAGTCCGCTTCAATTAACCACCCCTTTTCAAGTCTGAGGGCACTCTACCATCATCTTTTTTCAATGGATCCACAGACCAGAGTGTGGGGAGGACGGGAGCGAAGGATTCCAGCAGGGGCTGGAAGCTGTGAAATTACTGAGAAAGAAAAAGAACAACTTGTATTGTCTCAGGGTAATAACAAGCCTGGCTGCTGGCACAGAGACTGCTGTGACCCAAAGCTTTGCTGAAAGGCGAACATCTTTCTCAGATCACAAAACCCAATCCTTTGCTGCCTTCTCACAGTGCCACAGCACCCTGCGTGTGCCACCCCCCCTGCCCCCTCTTCATCTGCTGAGGTGCATTTTTTTTCCAAGGGAAGTTTTCTATTCACAGGAAATTGGGCAGCATGAGCTGGTGCTAATACCAGGCTGACAGCAATGGCCACGGAGCCAGGCTTTCCTTGGCCTCTTGGAGGGACATTGGCTGTGGCTCTGAGCAGCCCTGATGCTTCAGCAGGTGGCACTGTCAGTCCTGCTCACCCATTGTGGGGTTTTTCTGCTTCCAAAGGTATTTTTCTTTTGGATAAGGAATAAAGCTGAGGTTCTGACCACTTGCGGTCATTCAAAATGCCAAGGTATTTTTCAAAATACAGGGGTGCTGGCCTAGGCTTCCCAGCCAAATTGCAGCTTGGGTAGCATCCCACCAGTCCAGAGCTACACTGGTGATTCCACTGGGATGTGATTTATTTCTTCACTTCCTGTCCCAAAGGAACACCCACAAAGTTGTGAAAGTTAAGCACAGAGTACACAGTGCAAAGGAGGCTACACTGATTGCTAGGTGAAGGTTAGCAATTGCTGATATTTCTGGAGTGGATCTTCAGATCAGAAATGAGCAGGAAAGAAATAGCTAAACAACTCCTCGTCAAGGGTGCTGCTGATATATAAACACAAATAAGAAAGCAGACAAAATGCTCCAACATGTCAGCTGTGAAACATTTATTAAGTTAACAAACATTTATTAAGTTAACCAACAGCACCATCCTCACTATCTATTGTTGCAGCCACTTATGGGTGCAGGCTTTAGTCTTTCTTTAACAGAAGCATAAGAGAATTGGTGCTAGTTATCCTGTACTGGTCTTTTCCTATCACCCAACTGGCAAAACTCAGTAGCGGTGGTTTATTTGCTTCTACCAGTTGCTTCAGCTATGGGCTCAAAAGATGATTATTTGACTGTTTTACATAATCAGAGTTTTGTTTGGATAGACGATTTAATGTTTTAAATTCTAGTGGAGAGCATCATCATCTTTTTTTTTCATGAGGGGGTCCCTTGCTCACAGCACAAGATTTGGAAAGCTCCAGAGAGAGAGAGCACTTTCCTACCTGCTTCCAGATTCCTTCCAGTCTTTCTGGCCTCCTCCCTTCCGTGAGTGCTGCATGCGGGGTGCAGTGCTCCTGACTGTTGCAGAGACCTATTTGCTTATTTTATCTCTGAAAACAAAACAAATTTCTCTGTGTTTTGTTCTATTTCCTACATGATAGAATCTTTTGTTTTCACTTGCAACCTTTGCAGCTTCCAAGAATTTTTACTTCTTATGGTTTGCTGAGATGCGCAGGGTTCAATAGTCTGCCACCAGGCCCTGGCCCAAGGTCGAGGATTCCCTCCTTTTCCTTCCCAGTATTGTCCTGCATCCTGCAAGGCCCTTCTCCTTACATTGCTGTGGCTGTCGTGACAAAGGGGACTGGCACCAGGCACGCTCCTGCTGCCACGGTGACAGCTGCTGAGCACTCGTCAAGCTCTAATGACAATAGCATGACCTCACATACTTTATTAAAAAAGAAAAACTTGAAAGGGAGGGTACATTTAAAAGCAGACAATAACACCTCGTCTCAGTGCAATGCATTGTTTTTGCAAGCCTGGGACAGAAATGCTTTAATATAATCTTGGCCTATTCGCTCCCAGCCTCTCTCCCCATTTTACACACAGGTTCATCCACACCCGTCCTGTACTCGAGTTCCCAACAGTTGCTGTGGCTGTAAACATGCAAATATATGTTACCTACTGCTGGGCTCAATATGAAACCAGGCATCTTATTGGCCAGGCTATACTTCTAAAACTGCTGTGACACTCCCAAACTGATTATTTCTCTGTTCTTCACTTCCTCTGGTGTGATGATGGGGTAAAATGGGGGTGATGGTACTTTAGTCCTCATGACAAAGCCTCTTGAGCTACACAGGTCTGGATGAAGCTGTGCTATGGGTGGAGAGGGAGGCTGGGAACTGTGCTGCTGCATGGTGCTTCTCTCCCACAGGGACGTGGAAGGGGAGGACCCTGGTGGGCAAGTGCCTGTGTTCAGCTGTGCCTGAACACAGGGCTCTGCAGTTGTGATGGCCCTGGCAGAAAACATTCACTCGAAGCCACACAGAATTAGTAAATAAGTTTGGCAGAAGGAGGAAGTAGAGCTGGTCAGAAAAATTCTGACTAAACAAGTTTTTGTTGGAATTTACCGATTCATCAACATCAAAGCACTTTGTGGAGAGGGTCCAATTTTGACAAAGTTGCTTCCAAAACCAGGCAGGCTTTGAAAACTGCCTGCCAGGCACATTTTGGAAACCTGGCTAGTTTTATGCTGATTTACACTGTCAGTTCCTTAGCTGTTCACCAATGGCTGCCTGTTAAGAAGTGTATCTTTCCTGGTGTAATGACTCTGAAGTGACTGTCTCCAAGAGGAGTCCCATGGTGATCAGTGTCTGTGGCCCTGTTCATGCTGTTTGTAAAACCCCAGGCTCAAGGACATTGGCTCTGCATAGTGCTATCAACTTTTGTCAGAGGGTCCTTCTAAAAAAACAGAGAAATTGACTGACCTAAGAATTGCTGCTTTCAATTCTGGGACCTTTTAATTTGAATTTTGAAACAAAATGTCTGATTGTCATCTCTTTTATACACATGGTCAAATAACTCCATTGATTTAAATGGAATTACTACTCAGCTGAATTTGTGTAAATCAGGGAAGTTCAGTGAATTCTTACATAGCCTTTGAAACATAATGAAATCCACAAAAATACCTTTATTTATCCTCTCCAGTTGGAGTGAAAAATTCTTCTTTTGTTTCTTATGCATGATGCTGGTGGTAAACCTTAAAAAAAAAGGAGAGGAAGAAGAGGAAGAAAAAAAATACTTACTGGACCTGGTTCTTCTCAATGTGCAATTCCTCCTCTTTTATCCTTTGCAGCTGGGTTTGTGTGTGTGTGAGTGTATGTGCGTGTGTGTGAGAGAGAGGGAGAGAGAGAGGAAGAGCTATTTCACATATCTCATGATATGCTTTGTTTGAGGTTGTGATAGTTGGATTCATTGTGCATAACCTACAAGCCTTTACAGAGCATTTCTTGAGTTTCTCTTCATGGGAGGAAAAATAGTTGGTGTGTTGTTCTTTTGTTTGTTTGTTTTTTTTTTTTCCTTTCCACAGGGGACTTTTCCAGTGTCTAGTGTGAACATACAGTACTGTAGAAGCACAGAAATATGCCATTGCTTTCAGGCTTGCCCATATCCAGATGTGCATCCCAAGATGTGCTAGCTTTGGGGAACATAAAGGAAACTGAAAGGAACGGGATTTTACTGAAACAAACAGGATTCCACAAAAAGAAGCAGACCAATGAAAGCTGTGTGGAGAACATTTGCTTTCATAGTACCTATGATTATGCAATTGTGCTAATGCACTGTACTTCACAATATGCCTGTCTTTTGCAGCAGACTCTTTGCTAGGTTTTTTTTTTTTTTTTCAATTGGATACAAGATAATCTTTTAAGTAATGTGTTTATTTTAGCTTTGTTTTTCCCACTCCCCAAGGTCTGCTAGGATTTGTCTCCTATCTTTTTTATGTGCGAATGACATTGGTTGTTATAAGGTCAGGATCAGAATTCATTGTGGGGGGCAACAGTGCTATAAGGGCTTGACATGAGATCAGAAGTAATGCTGCAGTGAACTTAAAAAAAAAAGGAGAAAAAAAAAAGTAGCAAGGCTTATGGTGCCGAAAGCTCTGGGTTTCCCATCCAGACACCATCTGTGAAGCACTTGGGGACAGTGCCTAACGTCTGAGTCATCATGTTTGGCAGTCATTTACCCAGTGGTCTGTTTCCCTGGGGGGAGTATTCATAGGGGGAGAAAAGAAATGCTAGAAGGACGGAAGATAAACTGCCCTTTAGCCCCTTGATTTATATTTGGTCAGAGTACCCCTGTTCTATTTTCTTTTACTTGGAATGTATCTTGGACATGTTGTTTCAATATGAGACAATCAGCTGGGCTCTCAGAGGAATGTCCCTGGAGACTCAAAACAGCCTCCCAGTAGGGTAATATGTTCAGCAGAATTCTAAGATGTATTCTCCAACATCTGCAGTCTATTTGTGCCTCCAGAATATTTCCCATCAGCATTTGGGGAATCAAAAGGGACATTGAGAGATGGTCACCAATTCTCCACACTGCATGATAACTTGTAAAATGTTTACTTCTTTAAACTTCTACTGAGCTGGTGGTTTATTTGTTTCTGTCTTTCCTTTTTTTTTTTTTTTTTTTTTAAGAAACTAACAACAGAAGGACATGAAAATACACTTTAAATTATTTTTTTATATGAATGGGTTCTGAATGTAGTAGTAACCTCCTGGGAAACCAGAAGGCCTAGGAGTCATCATGGACATCACAGTGAATGTCTGTTCTGGGCATGTGATAGAAAAAAAATTACTTATTAGACTGCACATTAGAAGTGGGTAGACAATCACATGGAGAGTATTACATATTGCATCTGAGATGCCATGTCCTCACTTTGATTATTTCATTTGGTTTAGTAACCTCATGTCAAAAAAAGACGCAGAACTAGAAACAATCTCCAGGCAGGGAGTGAGAATAACAGAGAACTACACAGAACATATTCCTTGTACGAAGACATTGAAAAGATTATTTATGCAAGAAAGTAAAAAGAACAAGAGAACATACAGCATGTGTCACACAAGGAAAATAGATAGCATGCTGAAAGAAAATTTAAACCTCCTTCTCAACCTTCCCAGTGATATAGGAATTAGGAACGTTCGGAAACAAAAAGAAATATTAATTGACACAATGTGCAATCAGTCTGTGGGCATCGATTTTGCAGGATATAATTTGTACAAACAGCAGAAAGTTGACTGAAAGGCTGAGAAGATTGTGTACAAATAGTAAATGAAAATGTCCTTTTAGGCAAGATAAAACCAAATCCTTCTATCCTTACTCATCAGGGCATGTAAAGGTAAGAAGAAAGATAAGCATATCACTGCAATGCTGAAAGGACAGGGGAGTGTGTGTTCTTATGGCAAGGAGTCTCTCGGTCACCTGTTGGTATTCATGGGAGGCTGTCTGTTTGCATGACGTTGATTGCTATTTGATTCTGGTGACTGGGAGCACCTACTAATTAAGAAACGGATAAAATTCTTTTCCTTTGTTACTCTTCCTCAGGAACTGTAAGATTTCACATCGATGAGAGGTGGCATTTGTCCGTGAAACAGTGACAGTGAGAAAATACAAGCAGCTCTGCTCTAGCCCTACTCTGTGTGTGGAGACAGACTATCAAACCTGGTGGACCAGAAATAGGTATGTCATGGCAATCTTCACCTCAAGGCAAAAGAAACAAGCTGTGGCACTGCACGTGAAGCACATGAACTCACACCAAGCAGTAAAGAAAACATCTAGGGTTTTGATTTAATTCATCTTTTTTTTTTTTTTTCCTTAGTTCCTTTTTCTGTTTCTGTTCTGTGAAAGTCAAATAAAAGCAACAAATAACCAAAAAATCCCTAAACAAACAGTTGGGACTTTGACTTGCGAAACTGTATTTGCATGTTTGTTCTGAAGAGGTTCCCATAGCTCGGCTCTGACTTTTATCTATCCCCACAGGATGTACTCCTACACTTTTTCTTCCAGGGTCCCATGCTTCCTGTGGGTGTTCCCACAGCTGCCAATTTAGACAGCTTGAGTCTGGAATAGACTTTGCACAATCCTGAAGATGCTATTCTCTTGCTAAGTCAAGTGATTCCACAAAAAAATATGGCAGATGTTTAGCATCAGGAATCAAAACAGCATTTTCGCACCACACAGCACATTCTTCTCTTCCTGATACCTTTAATTTCCTCTCTACAGGATATGGAGCAATTTTGCTTTTTTTACTGCTGTTCCTGTGAACTGAAGGAATCTGTGAATTATACCAGGACATTTGCATTCCCATGTAATCTTTTCTGAGAGGTAATGGGGCTTAGTTCACTAATGTCTCATGCTTCATTTTTTCCTGCCTAGAAGATAAATATGGTGTTTGAACAGAGCTAATAACACTAGGTTATTTCTCATCCTTGAATTTCAACTTCTGTGATTTTCAACACCTGAAAAACAAGAGCTCCTGTATGCAATCTGTGCTTCAGAATAAGAATAATAATAGGACAGAAATATCTAAATGATATTAATTGTTTCTGCAGAGGGGTCCCCAGGCCTTGGAGCTAAAGAAAGTCAGATTCACTGATGCTGGAGATGAACATTCCCAATGACATCAATGGGTAGATTGTAATTGAGATTCCAGTCACCTATGGCCTTAGATTATCCTGTGGCATTTTCTTAACGTGATCTAGCATCCTTTTGCATGGTCTCATGGAGCTGTGTATGTGGACCTCTTCACCAGACTTTTCAATGGCCCAACATGAGCGTTGTGCTCAGCCCAGCTCACACCATTCCCCACCTTGTCTCTGGAGTACCTCAGTATTGTCCAGTGCAAGGGTTGTTGCAATACTGTACTGCCTACCAGAAAATATCTTAAGTACACTTATGAATTTCAAGGTGAAAAAAAAATTTGGAAAAAGCTATGCCTACCAGTCCTGATTCTAAGCAGCAAAGAGGAATTAATTAATTTGCAGTTTGATTCTCTGTCACAGAGACCCTGGGCTTTCTGCACATCTTGAGTTTAGCACTGTGACACACTGTGTTAAAGCATGAGACATAAAAAAATGAACACATTGTCTAACAGAAGATAAAAGAACTGCATGGCTGTTACATAAATTATTCAATTATTATAAATTATTAAATTACTTTCTTTGCCCCCCATTCACTAAATTACTTCATCAAGAAATTAGAAGCTCTTTCTCTTCTCATGATGGGTCTGAGACCAAAATAAATATGAGGTACAATTACAAACCCATCGCTATGTGCAATGCTGTTACTAGTCCTCATTTTTACTAAGAATTTACACTATGCTGCCTGTGTGAGACAAATGTTTAAAGGAATATATAACCATTTGGAAGGTACAGAATTTGTGCAGAATTGTCCTACTTTTTAGTGTAGCTTGATGATAAAGATGATCTGAAAACTTTTAAACTCAGCATTTTTAACAATTTAACATTCTCTCAGAAAAAATGCCCACTTTCTCTGCAAATACTCAATTTTGCTTTAGAAGATTTAACGTTTTCTGTAGACTATAGGATTTGAAAAGCTTTACAAAAATATTTGGTCTTTTGCCCATTTTTGAGAAGGAGGAGATGGGACATTTTCAGACAGCTACGCAAAATAAGCTCCGTTCACCCCAAACCCTTAACATAAACATATCATGCATAAGTTTAGCAGCTGCAAAGAAGTCAGCAGAGAGAGTGGAAAGGCTTTTGAACTCGTACTTCCACGCTGGACAGATCAGTGTTAGTACTGGTGGCAGATGAGGGATAGACAAGACCAAGCATACTTCTGAGGTCTATAATTCTGTCTTGTATGGCTTCGCCTCCAACATCTGGAGCTAGGGCAGAGGTGCTACACAAACCTGTGTGACAGATTTCCTACCCAAGCCTTCCCACATGCGATGGGCGGCCTAAACCATCTTTGTTGGTTTAGTGGTAGACTTGGCAGTGCTGGGTTAATGGTTGGACTCAATGATCTTAAAGGTTGTTTCCACGTAAACGGTTCTATCATTTTATGATTCTATGTGTCTTTGATCATCCAGAGAAGAATGACTGCAGTTTTTATGAAGCAAACTAACAAAATGGCAGCAATGTTGCAGGAAGAAAACGTACAGTCCTTGGCCTGAATCTTGCAGAGATCCCTGCATATTTTACCAGACACTTGCTGCATTCTTTCAAGTTTCTCAAGAATGTCTCCAGCAGCAATGCCATGAGCAGTGAGTGTGTCATAAAGTGTGAGCATCCTGGGGGAGAATGCAGGTCCTGCCTCTGTACAGCTTCCTCCCCACAGGTCTGTTTTTCCCTTCCCACTTCCCAGGAAAGAAATCTGTGAAAGCTGGGCTGAATTTTAAAAGCTGAACTGCTAACCTCAAATCCCAACAGCAGCACCAGTACCCTGATTGAAAATTACATTTTTAATACCTGAGATCCCATGCAAGTGGGGAAGTATGTGTGTTAAATTTTGTGTAATTCATCTGTTCCCCTCCTGGTGCCTGGCTACTGGTGATGTTCTCTGTAGTGTTTCCACATGTACACAAATCCACAAATCCTCTTGACGTAGCATTTCTTGATTTACTATTTTCCTTTTTTTATTTTTTAAATGAAAATGATTGCACTTACATTGATCTTACATAATCTTACATAATCAGTCACTATCCAATGATTGCTCTGCCATGACAGGACTGATGTCTGATAAAGAAGACTCTTGTCACTAAGAGAAAGTTACCGAGGAGTCCAGAAATTCCATAAAGTCCAGACAGTTTAAAACATTTTAGAAATGCATTTCTTTCTGTAAGCAAGCTTTTCCAAACTGTTTCTCAGCTTTTTCTGCTCAAGGTTAAAAGGAGAACTAAGGGCCAGTATTACACATCATTCTACACATTATTCTAGTCTGTAAGATTTCTAAGAAAGTTTTCAGTTTTGAAAATCCAATGCACTAGAGAGACAATAGGAGTTCTACGCTGGTGTACTCTATTCACACACTATGCTTTTGCATTTCAGATCCTTTATATGAATTTGCTAGAGGCAGTAGGAGCCACAAAGGACCTTTTTCAGACTGTAGATGACCTCATGCTAAGAAGAGAGGATGCAAAGCACAAAGCTTCTGAGGTACCTATGCGGCACTACATGGAAGCTAGGCAGGTTTGTGACACTTCTGTTTTGATTTTCAGTATGGAAGATCTATATTCCTGGAATTTCCTGGCAAAATAAACATTGTAAAACACATATTATTACAGACACAGTTCTGGACTTGGTAAAAATTAGGTGTACATATTTCAAATCAACTTTTCTTTCAGCACAAACTTTTCAGGATCTGAAGAAATACAACTATATTCTTAAATTTTCACTATTCTCTACAAGATAATTTCTCAACAGTCAGTGGGCATCACAGTTTTCTCATATTGAAAGTGTAGCCTCCTAAGTTGGCTATTGATTAAATTCTTCTGGACAGTCATCCATTTTAATAGATATGTTGGAAAAAATAATTCACAATACATTCTATACTGGGGATTGGGATAAACGCACCTTCAGTCTTTTTTCTGTTTTAAATACTGCAGTTGTTTCTTTGCCGCTCTTCTCTAAAGAAAGTCTTTAGCATGTTGACAAATTGGCACTTTAGCTAGCATTCATGGTTCTTGCAAGTGGACACGAGGAAGAGAACTTTATCTGGCCTGGACCATATAGCAGTTACAATAATGTCTAGTTTTAGTAGACAGCAATATTGGGAATAGGCCCTTAGTAATAAACTTTGATTGTTATTTGCTGAACAGAAGTGCTATAGTGTCTGCTAATTACAACCTTGTGTTGGATATGGTGCCAAGTATGTATTCTCAGTTGTTAGCCCAGAAGGCATTGGTTTCCAAAAGATAAAAGCTCTTCCAGTAAATTCAGTTGTGAGGCTGGTGCCTAAGACTAAAGGCACCAGACAGCAGCTTAAAAAGCTCTGGTACCTCCTCTTCCTTATTCATCATTTGGATGTCTTTTAGGGGGTATTGACTAACATACTTGGAAGAAAGTAATTCAGGGAACACAAACTCTGTGAACTACTTGTTGAGTTTGAGTTGATCTACGTGGGGATCAGTCACGAACTAGCAAGGCAGTGGCATTATACATTTTACAAGATGGGAAAAAAAAGTAAATATTACTAAATAGCTGTGATGTCATGGAAAGGGCAAAAGGTTATGAAAAGTATTGGCTTGAGGAAAGAGTCATGTATACAGAGGGATGGAAACACTTGGCTAATAAGTGTGTGGCATTCCATGGCTGTGATATCAGAATTCCCAATACCATCTGGCTTCCCTTTTCAGAAAATGCCTAAATTTCCCCAAATAAAAGAGAAAATCAAATGGAAAAGATAAGTCCCTGTAAGTAGGAAAAGCTTTTGTACTAGAGAAAAACACTGTTATTCAGTTGCATGGACATGGCCTCATCAGTGCAGGTTAATATTTAAGGACCCCAAGAGATCCCTGTTTTTTCTTTGAATTTTTCAATATATTTTTCTCTGGTATTTGGGCTGGACCAAATAAGAAGGCCTATGGTGCTTTAACATAAAGGAGTGAAACCTCAATTACTTCATTTCTGCCCTGTTTACTGCCATCTATGAGTTTTATTAATCTATGAGTATTTTTAATCACCAAGTTCTTTAATTCTCTATATTTTAAGTAAAAGATCTTGTGGCTTTATTTTGTAGATATGCTCTGGCTGAGTATATGTCTGCTAGGATTAGCTGTGAGGCCTATTTCATGCAGTGTATACTGTAAAATATGCTGCTGTCTCCATCTGGCTGCTCTGAATCTTGATGTGCAACCCTAAAAGGAGACCCTGGACATAGCATTTCCCTTTGTGTCTCTTGTCTCTTCTGAACTTCAGTCCTCTTGTACAAGCCTTGTGGAGAATGGCTCTTCTTACTAGATAGAAGCAAGAGATTTTGCAAATTGTCTTTTTTGGTTATAGTATGTTTGTTTGAATTAATTTGCCCTGGATGATATTACTGGATGGTGAAGAGACTACAGAAAATGCTTTACCTACTGTAAACCTTCCATATAATGTGAGAAGTTTACAAGTAGAAGAGCCTCAGAGAGGTAGTCTTTGATGTCCCAACTGTCATCAAGTAAATCCATGCCTTTTCCCATTCAAGCTTGTATAGAGAGAAGCATCTAAAAATATTAAAAATGTTTTTGAATTCAGTACATTTATGTGGATGGGAAATTATGCTCTGTTAGCAGGGATGGACATGCTATGGCTCTGTTTACTGCCTAAGAACAAGAGGTTTCCCCTTACGGTCATTTATCCTGTTTACTTAATGCCACTTCTCAATATTCCACTCACTCATTTCGAAATTTCTCAGTCCTCGTCTATTCCTCTGAAGTGCCAGTGAGCCTTGACAAAAGAAAAAAACCCCATGAATGAGTACCAATTTTACAAAGCTTTATATCTGAGAGTCATCAGTCCTCCCGTTCCAGCCACCTGCTGCCTGGTGTAGCACTGAGAACATCCCTCAGCCTCTGAGAGTTCTTGGTTCAGACAGCTGCAGTGTAAATTCCTCTTCAGGCAGTCCAGCAGTGCAGGCTGCCAAGGTTCATCTCCTGTGTGCTAACCTACAGGGCCTCTGTGTGTGAGAAACATGAAAGTATGACCCCTTTCCAATGGATGATCTAAGGAAAATTACATAAATGAAAATAGAGAAGAGTCCGGTCATCTGTAGTTATAAATAACTTCTGTTGTTTGGTCAGCTGGAGTCACACAAACATGCTATTGTTAGGGCCCACAAATGTATACATACAGATTTTGAAATGGGAATAATGTAGAAAATGAAAGGAGCAATTAACCAGATAAATGCTTGGCTTCTGTCTTACTCTGGCAATCTAACAGATAGGCATATAAAGACCTACAGTGCTGTTGATAACTTGACCCGAGGCCTTCACAAGATGCCCAGCTTTGCCAGTGTGGAGGGCTGCTTTGATTGACTGACTTCCTAGAGACAAGCATTCAAACTTCCGCAAAAGGCAGGCACAGTTCTTCCTCTCCTTTTAGGGGTAGGAGTTGGATTAGTGTGGGAGACTGGAGTGGGGAAGTGTGAGAACAGCAGAAATCGTTCTTATAGGAGAAGGAGGAAACTTAAAGAGCCATGCATCTCAGGTCAGCTTTTCCCTCTGTTTCCCCCACCTTTCTTGTGAACAATAAGTCCATTTGCTATCTCCTTTTTCTTCCTTCCCCTTCCCTCCCTGCAATGCTTGGCCTGGGAAAAGGGTGAAGGGGGTTGCTTGTAGTAGGGGGTAGCTGCTTGTAGCAGCAAACACAAGGGTGGAGGTCCTTTGTAGCCTTGGCCAGGGAAGGGCTTGGAGGAGACTGCTTATAGCCACCAGCTTTCTAGTCTGGAAGGTGTAGTGTGACGAGTATCTCTGATACACAGCAAAATGGAAAAGCAGTTAGACAAGCATTGGAAAGCCAAGGGAGTGAGCTAGGGCTGTGTTGATGGGCCAAGCTGGTATCTCGATGAGGGAACTGCTAGACTTGAGTGATGGAGAGGCCTTTGGTGCAGGCTCTGCAACAATTGCTTATCAGATTGGGATCAACTTTTGGTCTAGTAAGATGTCACCTAATGCAAGAATTTCAAACGTTGCAATAGTATGTTCAAAACGTCTCAAATGTGCTGCACTGTGTGGTGCCACATACTCTAATAAAGCACGCTGCTTGTACCTCCCCCTGATGCAGCCTTTTGTGCCTGAAGGCAAAAAAGACACTCCTCATTGCCTCCTAAGAACTGAGAGACAGAGCTGGATGTTGAATAAAAGATAGCTGGGAAGCTTAACAAGAACCTGAGGAGACAAGAAGGCTGCCTTTTTAGAAAGGGGCAAGATAGAGAGAATAAACAGATTTGGCCCCAGGCAATTTATATTTGTTCCTCTTCCCTTCTGCCTTGTTCAAATATTACTCTTCTCTCTTAATTTTTGGCATTTCTGCCCTTGCCTTGCAGATCTGAGAAGTGGGAAGTCAAGCAGGCAGCCCAAAGGCACCACAGCCAGAAGAGAAACAGGAGGAGGATGTGGAAATAATTGGAAATCCCTGGGTTCCAGAAAGTCAGCAGAGAACATGCCAGCACCCTTAAGCTAAGGAGGGACCTGGAAGAGGGTGCAGTTTGCATAGTTGGAAGGAGAGAGGGAAGTGCATGTTAATAAGGCAGCGCGAAGGTCTGTGAACTGCAGGAGAGGCATTGGAGGTGGGAACCGCACCCTGTCTCTAGTTCCCTCATCTAATCTGGCTGCAGCAGGAGCCCACACAGAAAATCTCTTTCAATCCCCTTACTGTTATCCAGCTCCACACCGCTTTTGGGCTCTGCAAATGGTTAAAACGTGAAGCATGGGTGGTTTGTGTGTGCTGTGTTTCGTGTCAGGTTATAAAGCTTTGAAGTTGAAAACTTGTTTTTAAAAGAAATTTCCTCATGTTGTGAAGAACAAAGCAGAAAATTTGCTACCTGAAACAGCCCCTGTAACAGTTAATTACCAAATGCAAATGGCTTATTGGACTAATCCAGGAAAAAAACCAAACAACTTCTTAAGAAAAAGGCTGTACATTTAGAAGATTTATATTCTTCTCCCTTGAGAACAGTGCACAAGCAATATGGATGTTCCCAGCTCTGCTGGCTGCCATGCAGCCTGATGGTTTTTGTCATACTCTGGCAGCAGCAGGGAAATCTGCTCTAGGCCAAGCAGAAGAGTTTTAGCTTGTTCTGCAGGACACTTGGCTGGAGCAAGGAAGCTCCTTTATAGCCCAAGACTTCAACAGGTTATTTCATATGTCAGTTCAGCCAGTGCAGAGAGAGTGAAGATCACTCTCAAATGCCCCTTCTTGGAAAGTTCCCTGAAAGGGGGGACTTCCCAGTTTTAGAGTACTGCCAAAACATCCTACTTCTGCAAACTCTTCCAGAAGAAATACTTTTTAGGACTGTGTGCATTTCCTTGGGATATTCATCTGGGAAAATTTAGGATAATTTCTTTAATCAGGCATTGTGGCTGGGGCAGGGGGAATTGGGGAGCCACATGACCCCTCTTTCATATATTTGTCTGCCTGTCCTTTGTGGCTGTGTAGGATGGGGGGGGAAATCCATCCTCTACTAATGTACCACTGTAGGCTTAAACAGCCCAATGAACCATTCTGTTTGCCCTCAGGCTCCTTCAACTTGAAATCAAGCAGCAGAGCCACTCTTCTGCCTGGAGGCTGCTCAGCAGGAGAAACAGGGAAGAGGTAGCAGCTGCTTAGAGCTTCCCCCTTTTGCATCCAAACTGCTTGCTGGCCCTGAGGTGCAGGGAGGGGGGAAAGGGTGATGGGAGGCAGCTGGGTAATGTGATGCCCTCTATATCCTTCCTGTAGTGACAAGCCTTATTCAAACACTTCAGTTTAAAAAGCTGAGTGCAGCTTCAGGAGAATGCTTTCAATTCATAATCAAATATGGGGCAATAACAGATGGATAAAACAAACAAATGTGGGGGAGGATGAGGTACATACTCAAACACTCTGGAGTGTGTTCTGGGAAGAAGACACCCACTTTCTACATGTTATTTCTCATTCAGGGAAATCTAAGGGCGAGTGAACTTTGGGACCTTCTTCACTGTGCTCACAAAAGTCATTGCTGGAAGAAACACCTCTATTTTTTTTTAACTGTTTTTTTTTTATTGTGGAAAAAGTTCTCATGTCCTTTCAGGCTTTGAAGCTCTTCCTATCCCTGCTGTATTACTCCTCTCCTTCTTACATGAGGAAGCTGAGCAAGTAGCTTGGCTTTCTGACCAGCACTAATACTACCCTGTCACTTTGCCAGGAGATGCGGCCTGTTGAGTGGAGCACTGGCACAGCAACCCCAATGTGCATTAGCTCTCCGTGGGCCTCCCTGTGTTACACTCCTCACGATGGCTGCTCTGCAAGCTCTGTGTGGGGCTCTCCTCTCTGTTGGTGCACTGGGTTACCATTGCATGAGCAGCCAACTCCATTGTTTTGCTGGTGATGATAATACATAGGTTTTTCCAGCAAAGAAAGCCTCCAGGCAAGCTGGGAGGCTTCTCAAAGCACAGCGGGTCGGTCACCAGACAAACAGCAGAATGCTTGAGGAGTCTATAATGATTTATTGTCTTTATGTGCCTGGGTTCCTATGGCTCGAGACTGCATATGAGATTTAAAACCTGCAGCAGACATGGGGACGTTGATAGTAAATGAAGGACCTGAAAAAAGTCTTTTAAGGTGAACTTTCTCAGTTCAAATCAGTATGGAGTTACTAAGCAGAGTGGAGGGATCTCTGCAGTTGGTAAGTCTGTGCAATGGTAGCTGTAAGTGAAGCACATCATCATCTTCGAAATCACATTTTAACTTCGTGGGGAAGTGGCATGTATATTATAAGGGCAGAATTTCCCTTCTACTGTCTGTGCAGTCAGAGATCCCTGACTTTTAATTTTTTCTTCAAATGTAGTTAGTTTCTGCCACCTGCCAGCCAACCACAGATGCAGTATCATGCAAATACTGAGGTAAAGGACAGAACAAAGTGTAGTAATTTTGAAGAAATGAAAATATACATTTCAAATCAACAGCAGCAGTTTAATTCTAGAAACCATGACAAAATGCTTTTTATTTTTTCCCCTGAGTTCAGTTTTGGAGTCTCGTTTTGAAAGGAGAACATTTTCTTGGCATGCCTCTATTGATTTCTTAGATGTGCCAGTGGAGGAAACATCATGCTTCTGTGTCTTCAGCTTCTTTGTAATAAGACACAGTTAAACAACTGAAGACATTAAAAATTCATTAGAGCATTTCAATGTTGCAGTCAATGAGACCTGTTGTTTATCAAAGCATTTCCAGCCAAATAAAATGTCTTTTTTTTTTTTTTTTTAAAGCATATAATGGAAGACATTTGTTCAGAGTGCTTTGTATAAAATTAGTTTTATATTTATATGTAAATTATTTTACACTTCTCTAATGCAGCAGTAGGTAATGTCAGGTAATAGGGCAGATCTGTGAGAACACAGATCAGCTTCAACTGCTGAATTCCCCTTTAGGTCAAACAGCACAGGTGAATTACATCACAGTACTGTTGTGGCAATCAGCAACAAAAGAAGTTAATTGCCAATGCTTCATTATTATCTTCATCATGAAGCATTTTTAGGGTACTTAGAGGTCTACAAGTGAAAATATGGTGAGCCAAATTCTGCTCCACTTTCCTACTGGTGTCTCAGAAAGAAGAACTTTGGCGATCCATTTAAACTACCATATCCCAAATTATTGATTCTTACTTCTGATACTACCAGAAACATAGGAACCTTTGGATAAATTGAAACTGTATTGTGAAGACAGATGTGCTACAAGAAAACAACATGTCAAGTCTCATTTTGAGAACACCAAATTGTGTTCTATATAGATTTCTTGGGAAGCAGCAGGTTAACTGATATTTAATTTCTGTTAAGCTGAATGGAATGTGACCAAAATAAGTGCCAAAGTAGCTGATGCAGTTTCTTATCACCCATAAACTTGCACAAGTTTAACTTCAAAAGCTGCTATCATGGAAATAGCTCTGTTCAGTGTGATTTCAGTTCTACCTCTCAGTGTGGTTACTGAGAATGCTAACTGGGAATCTGAAGCTAACCACAATGTCCCAGTACAATAAAAGTCGAGCCAATGCCTTAGATCTGCATGACCTTTCACAGGAATCTAAATTGGAGGTGACAGCGAACCTGACAATTGAGTTAAGACTAACGTTGGTGAGGAAAAATCATGAGGCTTGCTGCTGTTCCCATCAATCTAAATACAGTAGAGTCTGGTATTTTTGTTTGAAGGATCGTGTTATTTTTCTAAACCTACCTGAAAGGGTAATGGACATTTATATTTGGGAGACTAGGGCCATATTTGAATTATGAGATTTCAGTATTTTAAGATTTAAATGAGTATTTTAAATGTATGCTTATCTTATGATATAAAATCTGTGGTTAAACTTTGGACATAATGTTTCTCCAGATGTTTACATATATGAGCCAAACTGAGAAGAAGATTGTCAAATAGCTTGATACCCAGGTTGGGAGAAAACCTTGGTTGAAACATTTTCTGAGCTGTGAATCTTTAAAAAGAGTGATCTTAAGTGCACAGTATTTTTCAATGCAAGTCTGAAAAGACTTTGTAGTCTTACAGGGACATACTTTATACACACATATTAAATATGTACTCTTAAACCTCCTAGGAAAGATATATAAAAAGTACTACTTTCAATAGTGTGATTTATCACCAGTAGAACGTGCTCAATTTTCTACATTTTCCCCTTGCATTTAGAAATTTATTCTTGTCAGAAGTACAGAAGCTGCCAAAGCTTCCTTTTCTTGTAAAGATGTGCCTGACCTTATCTTCTGTAATAAGCTCTATTTTGGCAAAAGCTCTTTTTATGTAGGAATGCAGGCATAATTAAACGCTGACAGCAAGAGGTCTGTTTGGGTGAAATCTGAATGAATATCTTATGGTAATGTGGTTAACAAACTTTGTAAAAATAAAAAAGAGAAGCTGCACCCCCACATATTGGGAAGTCTTGGTAGAGGAGGCTTATAATATCCTGCAGCAGAGGTATGTAAACAATGAGGTGGCAGTGTCAGGTTTTTGGTGTTGACAGCAACATAAACAGCATAAAGTAGCCTTCTAAACAAAATCTCTAGCTGATCAGGGGAGCCGACCCACCACAGGCCTCCAGAGCTGCTGAGAAGGCAAGATGCATTTCTAGAGGATTCCTGTGTGTTTCCACCGGTAGGGAAGGCAGGGAAGACGTGTTGTGAGGTGATGTTCAGTAATGGGGCTGTGAACAAGTGTGACCCCCAAAGGCAGAGTGAACCTGGAAGCTGCAGACACATCAAAGGGTTCTTAGCAGCACCAGGTCTTCTGCTGCCCTAAATGTCAGAAAAGGAGGAAGTAGCCCCACTAAAAGTTAATTTAGCAAAACATTAGACTTTCTTTGTCACGAAGAAAAGCAGAGCAAGTGAGATCCTGACCCCGCTAAAACCCATAAGGATGTTACAGCTCATTTAAGAGAATGGTAAAATACTAACATATACTTTTTGAAGTCTCTCTAGCCCAAGCTGCTTGTATGATTTTTGAGGGAACAGAAAGGGATGAATACTTCTCTGTCCATCTTTCTCCTTTTTTAAATTCTCCCCTTGCCTGTTCTGTTGGAGTCAAGAACGAATTTGTGTTATTGAAGTCACCCACGGATGCTCAAGAGCAGTGTTGCAAGAAGGAAATGCTGATTTATGCAATGTTGTGGATCTTCCTAAGAAAGGAGAGTGGGCCTAGGTACCTTCTTTTTTATGTCACAGGCCATGAAAAGTAGCACTAAGTGAGATATGAACTGCCCTGAGCAGATGCAGCTGTTGTGTTTGACTGTGATAAATGGTGGAAAAGCATGTCATATCTTCCTTTAGGAATGTTTTTATTGGTTGAAATGTTACATCCGAACATACCATTTTTTACTAGTAAGTTTAAATAGAGAATACATATATATTTATAGCAAATACTTAAATAGGTGGTTATATTTTGTTTTGCTCTTATTAGTACACTTATTCACTGTTGCCACTTTTTTAAAAGCTATCTATATAAAGTTGGGCATTTACATCCAGATTTCAATTTACAAAGAAGTGGTCTCATTTTCCAAAGTACCCAGAGAGACTAAGAGACTTCTTGAAACATAATTGCATGAGCATCAAGTGACGTGTTGACAGGATTGCATGCAGATAGATGTGATCACAGTTGCTCATATAGAAATTGTATCCATTCCAGATTCCATTTGAGAAACTGTATAGGTGCACTGATACAGTGCTAATGTGCTGTGTCTCAGCAGCAATAGTTTGCTAGTGACTGACAGCTGGGTTAAGAACAGAAGAAACTGTTTTCAGAAAATTCTTAGGTTATGGTATTTCAAATTTCTTTCTAGCTGCCATTAAACCTACTAAATAGTTAGTAAAGTATTTAATAGTGTATTTTATATCACTGCCTTTATTCGGATTGTAGTGCAGTGGATTAAATTTAGAAAACTATATGAGCTTGTCCTTTCGTTGTAGTTGACTGATAGCAGTAATTTGTCACTGTTTCTATCACAGGCCACATGATTAAGATCAGAGTCAAGAACACAACTGTGCAGATCTCAACCACTGGGACCATTGCTGTGCACTGAGATAACCAAAAAAGGTAGAGACTGAAAGAAGACAGTGTGATTTGAAATTAATCAAGATGTAACAACTCCCTTCTGTAGGCTATGGTTGGGAATTCTCAGCTGAGCTGAGTGTGCCAATGGCTGATTCACAATTGCTGGCCTGTTCCTTCTCTGACCTAACGCTGTGCTCTTCTCACAGCTGCCGAGTTGCTGATAAATCCTCTGAAGCCTAAAACCTTGGGTTGCCTGAGGTTAACGGAGCCCTGACAGTTTGCACCAGTTGAAGATCAGTCCCTGGGTGCCCGGAACCCTACGGGGAGCGTTCTTTTCTAATGAGCAAGATGTTTGGGGGAACTGCAGGGACTGTGATCTGAGGATACTGGGATGAAACAACAGCCAAACCCAAATGTTAGTTTCTTTAGTAGCAGCTAACACATTTCCTGACTGCCGTGTTGTCCATGTAACTTGAAAAGAATTTTGAATGAGTCTGTGGCAGAATAAACTAGTTAATGAGATCATGGGAGAGAACTTTTTTTCCTTCATGATCATCCATTCTCTTGTCTGGTGGTAATACATACGCGACAACCACAAGTAGTGGAAGAGCTTACCTTTGCCAACAATACTGGATCCCAGGCTTTCTTTTCCATGGGCCAGTGAAGTGCACAGGCCACACTGTAGTTCAGAGGAAGAATAGACAGGCTGAAAGGAAAACATTGTTTCTCCCTTCCAGGCTGGGCTTTTGCAGTGTTTCCGAAAAAAAATTAAGCTCTGTAGCATATTTCAGTTAATCTTTAGAAAGCAGTAATAAAACTCTACAAAAACTATGCAAAGGAAAAGATAGGATGCTTTCCATCAGGATGCCTGTACTTGGTAGGAAGATCTGTTTCTGATTAACATGCCAAGGTACTTAGGTCGAAAGAGAATTTTACTAGACACTTTTAAAGGAAACTGTTTAGGAAAATGCCATGTACTGACCTCTGAGAAAGATCTGTAGAATCGGTGTTTCCTTCCAGTTCACTCTGAGGTTTCTACTTTTCTTCTACGTCGTGCACTCAATTGCAATACTAATAATACCAATACTTTCAGTGCTGCAACACTCTCTACTTCAAAGCACTTCAGAAACACTGGACTATATTCAGTCTGGTCTTCTATGGATATAAACTTTGTGTTGAAATCTGTCTCTTTTACAGTGAATGGCAAGTTTCCCACTGACTTCAGTGGGACTGAGATTTCACTTACTCCTTCTCAAAGAATTTGGGAAAAACAAACCTTCTGAAAGAGGTGACTGTGATAGCTGAAAGGAGATGAAACCTCTCTTCGTTGCAGGGAACACATAAATTCTCAAAATGGAGGACAGGCACATCCAGACTGTTAGGGGAATGACAGAGGGAAGAAAGCCTAACCTATTCATCTCACACTGTCTCTTTTCTCCTAAATCAAGCACTAGGACAATTCTCTCTTTTGGTTGTGCCTTCAAATTTGTAAGTCTCTGACATTTGTATAAATATGACTACAGGTAAATAGGTACTTGATTTAGTAGCTTGGTTAAGTGGTTGATAACCTCAGTTTTCCACTACTTTTGCTTAGGATTGTCACTTGCAGTTGTTCACATCAGAACAGAAGGAGTTTATGGCACCTTTGCACAGGGGCAAACCAGCCAGGAGTCAGACCCTTGCTCACATGCACACTCAAATGTGTTTTACTTTTTGACACTTAAAACACTGCAAGTACCTTGAATATTTTTAGTCCTTTTATCACATTGCTCAGTGAAGACAAAGTCTTCTTGGGCCAGAGAAGATGTTGTATATTTTCACAAGTACATTTAGAGATTGCAAAATGTAAAGTGTTTTTTTGTATGAATAAACATGGCTTTTATAGTTTTGTGATCCCAGAGAAATTACTAACCATATACAAGGCTGAAGAGGAGCATAGCACTGAATATCAAAACTGAACAATGAGGAATATATTAGGAAATAAAAATGCTTTAAATATGAGTTGAAACATTGAGACATTGAAGCACGTCAGCCAAGCTACATTCACTGCTTCTGATCAGGGCTCTGTACCTGAAATTCTTATTCAGGGTAGAACTTGTATAATGTTGCCATCTGCCTTTGCTTTTGACTGATCCAACTGAGGATTTCTACACTCCTGGGTATATAAATCCCATCTGTCCAACAGTTACCTGAACTGCTCTCATTTTCAGCTTCCAGTTGGTACATCCTGAACATGCCAAAGAGCAATCCCGACATCTTGGGCTTGTTTTTCTTTCTGCTCTTCCATGTGTGTATCTTATTACATAGAAGTATACGGAGAAGTAGTTTGCCATGTAAAAATACGATGAAAATTGAAGGAGAACTTCAGGTTTTGGCCACAGTTGTTCTTTTTTTTTTCCACACACCCCCCCCCCCCCCCCCCATGTATAAGGCTTTGCAACACAGCCAGAAAGGAATGTGGAAACAGCTGAAAAGTAAGTTGCTCTTCTCCTCCTTAGGTCTAAAGTCATCATTTCTCTGCGTATTTTGGAAAAGCTGCTTTCCAAATTTGAGCTTCACACAGTTACTGTGGCCTTGTATTCGCATTCTGTGCCTCATCACTAGGAGCAGCTGAACTAGTTTAAATTCTCAACAGCAATGAGAAATTGCCCAGAAACAATAAATCATAGACATTCTGAACTTCTGACTAGTGTGAAGTCATTCAGAAATACATTTCCCAGCAGATCTCTGCAGTCTGTGGTATTCCCATCAGGTGATTAATCCTCTGTCAGGGTGCAAAATGTATTGTAATACAGAAAGACAAGGAAATAGAGCAGATATGGAATACAACATTGCTTATGTTTCTAAAGTCTTTGGGTGACAGAAATAGATTGCAATCACTTGCAATACCTTGCATTGCACGCCTTTTAAAAAATCTAAATTATGACTGAGGTGATAAAATGCTCTGAAGTATAGATGTGTGAACCCATGTAGGTGTGTCTGTACGTATAAAGAATAAAAATTAAAACTACTGCATAGCTTTCCTGATTGGCTTAAAATACATGTTTTTGGATAGTTCTAAGCTTTTTCAGTTTTTAATAATTTTTTTCTGGGGGGAGGGTACAGGGGAGGGGGCTGGGAAAGCGGTCCCTGTTGTGTACGAGGGACATACAATATTTGAAATTGTCTGTTACAGTGATTAGTGTCACTGTTGGACTCTGAGCATGTTTGCTTTCATAGGAAAACTTGGCAACATTGGACATTACCAGATGCTCAAATATTCTGACTAAAAGCCGAGAGGAGCACAAATGTATAAACCCAGGAGAAGAGAACAACTCAATGAACAGGAATTATGATTAAATACAAGAAAGAAGAGTGGGTTGGTGGTGTTGGGGTTAAAGATGCAGATTTTCTGTTGCAGAACTTGAAGAGATTTTGACTGAAATCAGGGATCTAAGAGAAAAGTGCGGATCCCCTTAAACACCTTTCCCCTGAACAACTTTAAATGTAGTGGTGACTGCTGTTTGACCTGACTGTCACAGTCTGAATGGGAAGGAGGGGAGAATGATGTTCAGAGCTGTTGGTAAGGATGGTGATCGACATACTGTGTGTCTCAAAGAAACAGGGAGCGGAAGGTGAACAGCTCTTGGCTTCAGTCCTTATCCCTTCTTGAATGGTTAAAAGGAAGAGAGTGCCATGTAATCAGAACTGAAATTTCATTAAAGGCATTGAACAGATTGTGTGGCTCTCATTTACACCTGCAGGAGTTTGGATTTGGTCCATGAAGCCCAACCGCGCACTGGTGGAACTGAGCCTGGTGTCTTATGAGTGGGCCCTGAGTCTGGCAGCAGTGGCGGGCAAGCTGCTATCAGGAAATGGGGCATGTGTTTCTGTGCTCAGATCTGTGTGCTAAGTACTAGGCCTGGCCTGACAGATGTTAGAGTGCCTCTGAGTAAGCAGGGAAATTATATACAAAAGTTTCCTATTACGGCTGGAATAAACAATTTCTTAACTTTTGTGTATGCTTGTCTTTCAAAGAGTCACAGTGCTCTCACTCTGTAACACCGCTGATTAATTGCCACAGTTCCTCTGGATCCCAGCTCCTCTGGAACTTGTGAGAAACTCCTTTTCATACTACTACATTGACTTCTCAAAAAAAAGTTTAAGTGCTTCATAAGCATAAATTAATTCAGTCAAACAGCATTTCTGTGATGTGGGAAAATCTGTGGTGCCTAGCTGACACCGCTTACTTGACTTGCTTAATATTACAAACTGAATCAGTGATGTAGATAAGAACCAAACTCAGGATGCTTATTTCTGACCCCCTTGCTTCATACAGTGAATGCAGACAAGGCAAACTCACAATACTCAACAGAACAAGTAGTGACTAGTGCACCTTTTCATATTAGTGCAAAAGCAATTCCTTTTATGAATTCCTCCTCCCACTAGCTTCAGTGAAAGGAAAATGCTCTAAAAAACTCACTCTTATAAATGTAGCAAAGAAATTTTTCTGTTCTTAATCCCCCCTCCTCCCCCGTAACAGTGAGTTGCTTTATTTAACATTCACAATCCAGATTCTGATTTAGGTGCCTGGATTAGCTGACTAGTCTTTAGATTTGGTTCCCACTGGAGTCAACAGACAGGTGTGCATCTAGGATCTTCTTCCAGAGGATGATTCAGAGCAGAAGTCCAAATCGGGTGGTCAGATTTAACCGAGTGTCTAAAGCCTTGACAAACTCTTGTTCCTGATTGCAATAGGTGGAGCTGCGATTCATCTGACAATATAGTATAAAATAACTGAAATACGTCTGACAGAGAAAAGACCAAGAGGTGAGTGATTATCCCAATGATATGTTTGTGCATCTATGAGGGCTATAAGCAGTAGGAATAAATGTATAGTGGAGACATCTATGTTACAGGCAACCTTCTAGTTCAATTCCCAGTACTAAGCACAATTCAGAAAGTATACATTAGTTTTTGAAGGCTGATTAAAACTGCCTGTTTTGCATTAATAATGGGACAACCTGTTGTCATTTGCCCTCTGCCCTACATAAAAACTTCTGCCAGACATTAATTTTCCAGTCAGGGAGGCTAAATGCATGTGAACATTATCTGAGGTATCTTGAATATCTTTTCTGAAGACAAGACAATGACATTTCTCTGTACAAGTTCAAACATGACTCTCCCGTGTTGCAAAGAACTGTCAAATTGAATAACAGGTAGAGTGAAAGCACTTCTTTCCCAAACTATTCAAATGAGCATCACCTTAAATATACAGAGCCTGGCTAAGGGTTACATGAAAGATTTGTCATAGCAAGAAGCAATATTTGAATGATAATATCTCTTAATTTATTCATTATTTAAAGTTACTCTTTTAAATAGACCTAGAGCAGTCTTTCCCAGGTAACCCCTGAGATAAAGTTATCAGACTCTGGCTCTCATCTTCACTGCATCCTGTTGTAAATAATGCCTTTGCACATGGTATTTCCTACCAGTGGTGACTGCAGTAACTCTTTGGCTCCCAGCAGAAGTAGTTGGGGGTGTGGTTAAGCCAGGATGCAGCGAACATGATTCATACAACAAACCTCAGACCTTGGACTGGTTGTAAGGGATTCCCACATTTATTATGTGGGAAAGTGTTGAACATATTGTATAAATTATACAATGGAGCTGAAAGATTGGGATTTCCCTGTGTTAGTCAGTTGGTTACTACACTAGATTTAGACCATCATTAGAGAAGAAAATAAAAATCTTTCTTATTATAGACAGCAAGACAACATTCAAAACACTTTTTAATTACCAGAATCCCAAAGAAATGAGAAAATGACGCAGAAATTGGAGCAAAAATTGGTTTGCTTTTGCAAATAACCACAACCTTTACAATGCAATGGCTTGATACTCTTTTATTTTTTTTTTTTTTTTTTGCTTGAAAGCAGAGTCTCTCTAGCAATTCAGTTACATTGATGGAAGACATAACCTTTTTGTGGTATTCATGGCATTTATGCTGTCTGACTGATACTACTTTAGCCATCTGTTATGGTGCAGTTTGGAGGAACCCAGATTCCTCCTACTGCCAGCGTAGAGAAGGCAGGCGTGATTCAGAGAACAGGCTAAAAGCCAAAAGGAATTTGAAGGAGATGGTGTGAATACCACCTGAGCTTCAACTCTGAACTTCATTTTTCAGTAATTTGTAGTTTTACTGTAAAATTTCTCTTGGAGCACAAACTTTGCACATGTGAAGTCAAAGAGACTTGTAACAGCCACCAATTTGTAACAGCTGAGGATCTGGCCCAGGATCTGTAATTTTGTTTTTAATAGCTATTTGGAAGAGATTATTTTACAACTTGTTTTAATATGTACATTCCCAGTAGACTGCTCAGGTAATTACTTGGGCTGCAGTTCAAATATTCCACAGTTTCAAATATACTTGCAAAAAAAAATCCATTTTTCCGTGTATAGAAGGTATAGAACAGTCACTTCTTTGGCATGTGTAGCTATTCCTTTGCAAACAAATCCAAGGTTGTAGGTGTACAAATGACTGACTATGCAAATATTTTCAGTTTGTATTTAAGGATATATTTGTAAATGTGTACCTTTAAACAGCAAAAATTTGTTACCTGACAATGCACTAGGTTACACAGAATAAAAAAAATAATGAAGAAATGATCATGAACACTGGAAATTGATCATGATATTGAAGAAAAACCTTATATGCCATCTTGAGTGCTGTTGACTTTCTCATTGGGTTATATGAAAGATAGTACTTTTCTACCTGTAACTTTCTCTTATATTGCAGGTCAGTAGGGGTTTGTTTAAATTCCTATGCCATATTTATCTATATATTTAAATTATATATATCCATAATTAATAAAAAATTAAAGACCTCTGAGCCAAAACAAATTAAAGTGATATTTTAAACAAGGAGTTCAAGGCTGATAATTTAGTGCTTTAAAGATCCTCCCTGCATAAATGTGAAATTATTCTGAACTAGGCACAGTGGATGCATAGGACAGCTTCATAAGGTAATTTTCCCAGGTTAGAGTCTTGACAAACTGCCTCCGTTTGTATTGTGAAATGTATTTCTCAGCCCTGCTCCTGATTTCCCATGGAACCCTGCCCTTTATATTAGAAGTGAATAATTAGATCACTGGGTTTAATGTTATTATGCAGCTTGCCAAGGTTTGGTGTGCTATCACTTGCTAGAAGGTGTTCTCGGTCACCCTAATGGTTCTAAGGCAAGACTAAGTCTTTCCCTTGGGAATCAACCTCAGGGTGGCGTCACTCAGTCAATGCATGACTTTTCTTTCAGAGTTTAACAAGCCTCACCAAAGACTGAATGGTGTATTGTAAAACCAGACCTGCAAAGTCTCACACACCTAACAAATGAGTCCCACTCCTTTTTGCTTAAGGAAAAATTAAAACAAAGCAAAAAAAAAAAAAAAAAAGATCCTGCCTAAAGGGATTTCTCAGTGCTATTAGGAAAAAATCAAGTCAAACAAATCATCTTTCTCATACCTAGAGACTCAGTGACATTATCTTTTGCATGACACCACAACTGTGCTTTAGTAGTAATGATTAAATGGGGTTCAGCAGGCCAAGCCCTGTCTGAATTCTGTGTTTAAGAGAAAGGACTTTGTGAAGAATGGGTTATTTGGCTTGCTATCAATTTAAAAAAAAAAAGAATAACAAGAGTTTGGGTAAGATTTTGAGGAAGATTTTTTACTACTTGAGAAATAACTTCAAGAGAATTTCAAAATAAATTTTGCTTTAATCCAGGGACCAAAATGCTACATATTGAAATGTTGTTAAACATTTAAATGGTTAAATAGTATTGATACTTGAAATACTTTAAAATACATTCTTATTTTCCCCAGGGTAAAATAGCTGCACATTACACAGCACATTTCAACACCTCTATTCTGAAGAAGGACTGCAGTTGCACTTTCTGTATAGCTCCAGTTAGAATGACCTGAATTTAATACTGTCTCAGAAGGCAAGCCAGGAATAGAATATTTTTTTTGGTACATCTTATGCTTTTACATGCTATAGGGCACATGTGAATGCTCTAAAGAGAAGATGAAACTGGTACTAAAGAAATCCACTGCGATATCACGAGAATCTTTGAAGCAAATGGCTGCTGCAAGTTACAATATCAGTGCTTTGTCTTTATTCCACCTGCACATTCATTTAATCTAAACATACTGTAATGAATATCCTCCTAACATGAAATATTTAACCTCTAAGAATCCCTTGTAGATACAGCCTTACCTTTTCATTTCACACACATAAACCTTCTCTATAATTCAGTCATCCCTTTCCTCCCATACCCCCACACAACCTGCATGGGGCACCCACTTTTAAATAATAAGACACATAATTAGCCATTAATACACTAAACGTTAATGAGTAGGCATAATCTTATTAATCTAATGGAAGTTACAGGTGTAACTTGTAAGCAGCCCTAGGCTGCCAAAGAATGCAAAGGAGTTATTGCCATCTTTAAATAAAAGTTAAATAAACATGATTCAAACCTAATTTTTCTTCATGTAAACTTGTCATTCCAGAAAGTTTTATGATTTTCACTGAGATGGTTAGTTGCTGCAAGCAAAAGGCCAGGATGTTTGTCCTCTCTGAAACGTTTACCCAAACTGATGCCGTTGATAGACGTTTTCTATGAGACTCATAGACATTATGTTTTCTTTTATATGTTGCAACTTTTTGTTTTTGCTTTCTAGTAATTTGATTGGAAAATAAAATTTGGTAAAATAGCTCTCAATTTCTAATTCAAGATCACAGGGAAAATTCTTGCTGTGTTTTAGTGCACTAGGTAAAATATAGGCAAATGTGAGTTTCTGTGAAATGCTGTGTATGGTTGTTGCTATCAATATATACATTGTGTATATATTGTACTATGCTGCTGTGATCTCAGGGACCACTTGTCTGTAGCCTGGTTTGGTTTGGAGCCAGCAATGCAACTATTTACATCCACAAATACGAGTATTAAAGGAAAGCTTTTGATTTGTAATTGCAATCAACTAGTGAGCTTCTAAATGTGAGTGGCCTCAGACACAAACACTATACATACAAGATCCTTATTCTTCATTTTTGAGGCATAATTTTTTAAAAGATAACTTTTTATGCTTGTGTAAAGAAAAAAAAATAGATTCCTTGCTGTTCCTTAACTAATTTGATTGCATTAATTGACCAGAATATTTCCCTGTGACAGCCAAAGGCACAGTGTGTTTAAATGTTCATTAGGTTCCATTAATGAATTAAATAATTTTCATTAACATATTATTCAGTGAGGGGCTTGTATTATATTACAAAAGAATTTTTTGTCCTATATTTCTTTTCTTAGAATGCCTCAGAGCTTTGTTTAAAATTATTAAATATTACTTCAGTGGCAATTACAATTTTTTATCATGAAAATTTACTAGATTTTTCAATAGCATCACACTTTTTTGAAGAAGCAGTGCAAAATGTAGCATGCTAGACCTTTGATGTCTCTGGAAAATGAATAGTGTCTGCAGGGCAACTCCATCTAGCTATGGGTTACTCAGGTCTCGTGGGAGAAAAGTTAAATCCTATTCCGTCTGCTACCAGCTGGGAACCTGCTGCTTCCCTCCGTCTGCCTTCTCAGAGTGTTCCACCTGCCTCCTTGCCACTCCCAGTCTCTTCAGACAGGCTGTGGAGCAGCAGATGGGAGATGGAGCAGCTCAGGAGCGAGCGGAACTGGAGGCTTGCTGGCAGGGCTCTCTGAATTGCTCTAAGCACTGAAGCTGGCAAGGGGTGAGAGCAAAGCAGGTGAAAGGGTGTAGTCACTTAAAAAAAAAAAAGGGACGGGTGGAAAATAGGAGTGGGAAAAGGGATTAAGACAGTTAATTTATCAGAGATGGTTAGAGAGATGATATTCACGAGCATATTTTTTGCCTTTGAGCATTATTGCTTAATAATAAAGATACCTGCCCTTGATTTCCTTAGAGCTGTCTGACAATCCCAGCTAAAGATTGCCAGAGATTTCTCTTCAGTCAATGGCTCCTAGGACTGGCTCCTCTTTCACAAACACCCTCTGCTATGGATTTTGTTTTGTGTTCAAATGGCATTGTGTCTAGACACAGTTAAGTGACATGGCTTCTTCTGTCCCTGTCACTCTTTTTTTTGCAAATGTACATAAAAAGTTATTGCCTAGTGTAGTACATAACTGGCATACCTATTTCATGGCTAAAGAAGCAGAAGAGTTGAAGGCTGTATTTTCAGATGTGACCTCAGCATCTGAAGAGAGAGATTTCTAGTCAAATTCAGGACAAATTCAGCTCTCAGGTACAATGATGTCAATAGGTTTTTTCCAGTGAATACAGGAATAAAAGACTGGAGGAGACCTCTAGGGGAACAGTCCTCTGCTGCCACAGGTAACCACACCACAGAGCATTTTCATGAACCAACCTAGCTTCATCTAAAATTTAAGTTAAAATTTTTTCTTTCCTATCAAAAGATTGTACCAGAACTTTCCTCCTTTAATGTTTAGAAGCCTTCCTTATAATTCTCACTTTGTATTGATTCAGAGGGATCACAGCTTTTCTTCTTCAGAGGGGATGTTCACCTGCAGCTTTCACTGATGACCTTTCCAATAGGCTTGTTCCCAAAGCTGAGGAATTCAGAAGCAAATCCACCCATATTCATTATCAATAGTCTGAACTAAAAAGTGTTCAAGTCAGGAATGAACCCACGTTAGAAATTGTATCAGTATCTCCTGTGCCTTGATACAAATTCAAACCCCTTAAGATTATACTCTTGAAATTGAGAGGCATCACGCATATGTAATTTTGCCCAGTAATAACCTATGCAGTTGGCATTATCATTCAGTAAAATGTGCTGAGTTGAGGGACATGAATGCATTGTGCAATGCATGACAATTATCTCTTACTAATTAATCCGTCTTTGTCTATAATCTCATGAGAAATATTTTTTCATATATGGCTGGAAGGAGCATATGGATGAATCCTTTAGGCTGCCTTAGTATTTTATTGAAGTGGTTTTTTTTTTCGATTTAAGGTCTTAAGCCAAATTTTCCATGTCTAATTTTTTTTGGTGGGGGAGAAATTGGGGGGAGGGTCTGCAATCTTAAATTATTGTAAAGTAAAACCTGGGTGAATTTTTCTCTTGCTAAAAATAGGGCTAATTAACTTCCATAGTTAGAAGCCCAGTTTGCCTCCCTTGGCTTTCTTCTTTCATGGATGCAGTGAGTGCTGACTTTGCAGTATCAGCAGATTTATGCAATGCCTCGGGTTCAGTTTAGACTTTTTCTAACTTTTTTTTTCAGGCTTGTTGTTTATTATTAAAAGCTGTATAAATGCACCATTATTGAGTCCTGACAATGAAAATAAGTTGATGCAGATAAGTAAGTTCTATGTGTTAGTGTTTGCAGACTCAGATCTCTGCAACCATTAACCTCAGCTAGAACCATCAGAACAGAGAATGGCCATTAATTTCTCTTAATAAAACACTCGATTCTCATTTTCCTTGAAGGACACTTGCATATTCTTCAACCAGGTATAAGGAAAAATAAAATCTTTAGTGTACTGTACTACTGCTTTATTACTACTACCGTAATAAAGATTAAATTCAAAATTTATTCTTGTCTGCAAGCTTCAATTAAAAGCAACTTGATCAACACTCCCTTTCTACAAGAAATTTTCTTAACCATCACTTTATAATTATTTTTTTAAAATATAGCTATGTCTTTCATAAATATGGTACAAAAGACCAGATTGTCTCTAAAAGCCATCTAACTGTATTTCCCGTTCAGATGTTTTTCCCTGACAGTTTCTCAAAGTTACAATTTGACATAGCAAGTCCCTTCTTATCTGACAGGAGTTGGGCATTCTCAGTCCTTTCTGTAAAGACAACTCTTCAAGGTGCTGATCCATAAGCAGAATGGTTGTCTCAGAAACTGGTATGGAATCACCAAAATGAGCACGACTTAGTGTTATTTTCTTGTCAAATGATCCAGTGAAAGTTAGCCATAGTTTTCCCATAAGAAAATTACTAATTTTCTCCTCAGTCTTTATTAGACTTCATTGTAGATGCAAAAAAGCATAGTGTCAAACAGCTAACTTTTTTTTTAATTAGCAAAACTGACAGTAGTTAGGTGGGATGGAACTGAATAATAAAAAGAATTCCGAAAATGATAATTTAGTTAAGAGCAATATACAGAAAAAAAAAATTAAAACATGGTTTCACGGGTTATAGATCTGCTTTTCTCCAATACTGTCAAAGCTGTTAATCTCTATGAAATATGAATTTAATTTTGCTATCATGATTACTGAAAGGAAAGCAAAGCCTTCTATTTTCAAAATGGCCTCTAATTTTTGGTTCACATGATTTCAGTTCACTAGTTGTAGACACATAAGGCTTGATTACCTGTACTACTGAATAAAGTCTTCCTAAAATAGAGGAAAGAGGAGAGGAAAATACAGAACTTTGCCATATTTTTTCTGTCCGTCTCTCCAAAAAACAAATAAACAAATTTGGCATGTGAAGTTTCATTTCTACTTTCTCTTTCTCTCCCACAATACCAAAGCAGGTATTTTCACATATTAAGATTAGTATAGTATGTTTCAGTCTCCCAAATTTCATTTTTTTCAGATGGATATTTCTTACACTGATTTTTGGGAAACTTGGCTATGGACTCTTTTTTTCTGTCCAAAACAATTGTTTGCAACAAACCTTTCTTCTAGTGTAATATGTAGAGTATTTTCGGGAACATTAGCTACTTCTCTCTGAACAATAGGAAGACTGTGTGTTAGAAAGCTCTGGAAAGGATTTAGAGGTCAAAGAAGACAAGTCACTCAACATGAGTTCCCAGTGAGATGTTCTGGGAAAAGACTGATGTGATCCTTTGATATATAAGAAGGGGAGTTGTGAGGAGCATAAGGAGGTGTTTTTACCTCTATCTGACACTGGGGAGATTAACACTGAAAATACTGCATACTGTTCATGTCTCTTAGCAGTGTTGTTGTAACTGTGGTGGTCTAAGGATACAAGAAGATATGTAGGAAGGGATGCATTTTTGCTTATTGGACCAGCTAGCATACTTGGAAAAATAGGGGAAAACAGCTGGGCATATGGGCCCATCTTCACATCATGACATCTGCATTAGGAAGAATTTGCAATAGTAAAAAAAAGAAAAATAAAAACTGTTCCAACCTGTGAAAAAAACACAATAGGGTAAGAAAGAGAAGTAGCTCAAGATGTTCATCATATTAAAAAGAATACTGAGTGCATTAATTTCTTAAGTTCAAAGCAAATTCTGGCTGCTAAGGGGCACTCTGATTCAGAGATGAAAGTCATACTGAGGAGGAAAATAAAAACATAATGAGGAAGAGAGAAACAAATGATTAAAAAAAAGAAATAAGGCACAATTATTTATGCCATGTGTATGTGTGCATGCATGTATACATACAGGTGCCTCCAGTAACTTTTGAACTTGTCTCTCTGCAGCCACTCTGGGTGGGAGGAGGTCTGAAAAGCAATTATGTTTCTACAGTTTTCATGAAAGTATGAGGTCAAGAATAGGTGAAACCTCTCTTCGAACAATCCTGATGGAGGTCTCTAGTGATCTGAAGTACTGTCAGGGCCATAATGTGAATTGTCACATTAGTAAGACACAAAGGATCCACAAGGAGTTGGGGAAAAAACCTTAGAAATGATCCGTATACAGGAAGAAACTTTAATCAGAGCTCACAGCTTGTTAGGCATCAAAGTAAATCAACCATGAAACACGAATCCATGGGGGACTACGCTTTATTAGCCCCAAGCCTATATTAGTTGTGTAATACTTAGGGTGATTAGCTGTAGGGATAAACTTCCAAGGGAGAAGTGGGTTTGCCATCTTTTGAAGTCTTTCGATGTCTTTTTTGGAAGACAGTGAAACACAAGTAATTGGGTTAACAACAGGAGTAAGCGAATGCAATTGTATGGCCTTTATAATAGACTAGGAGAGCCTGATGACCTAATGATTTCTTCTGGCTGTAAAAATCTATGAATCCATGAATTATAAATGCAAAGCACCTCAGAAGAGCCCTGTGAGGAACTGGCACAATGTGATCCACCTAATTAACTGTATAGCTACTGCCAAACGTTTGTGTATGTCCAGGTGAATGTACCCCAGCTTGGCTACTGCATTAACGCGCCCTGCTCTAACATCTTTCATTGTTGTCACTGGAATGTTAATAGATGACGGCAGCACAACAGGGGTGAGGATGGACAACTGAGAAAAGTTTAAGATAATGTCATCAGAACTGAGCGGTGTCACAGTATAATGGTCTCCTGCTGGTACCTAAATGCAGAGGAACTCACGGAAAATTAAACATCAAGGCATGTTCATTTGCAAAGCTGGAGATACAGATCCTATGGCAATCTCCTGTTACAATGGGCTTATTTCTGCTTTACTAAATGGATGTGGAGTCAGTGAACCAGTATTTGTGGGTTTTTTTCTACATGGCCAGAAGCCAGGTGTACTTTATTGTGTACTTCATTCAGACACAGCAGCATTTATCTACTAAATTAAAGATTAAAAACTGTTGATTCAGAATGTATTCAGATTCTGCTGTTAATTCTGCTGTGATTATGATCTTCTTTAGCTCCTAGGTCGGGGCACTTTTGATGTCAGTTGCAGAATAGGTACTTCAATTCGAAAGTACCTCACAGTTTGGATGTGGTAAGAGCACTCCCCCAGCCAGTTACTTAGTCAATAGAGAACAGCTTATTAAGATGCAGTATATTGGTCAGTTTGGGTTGTGTCTCCTTATATAAGACTACTGCATTGCAGGCCCAGGTATTATGCCAGAAGTTTAATGAAAATAAACCTGGGGTTTCTCTGTGGGCTCTAAAGGAAGTAAGACAAGGTCCTGAATTTCCCTCTTTATAGACAAGACATAGTACTTTATTGTGAGAATTCGTTAGGACAGGCTAAAAGAATACAGACAGAAAGATGAGACTTGTATATATTCATATGACTCCAGGAACTACTACTTCAAAAAAAATACTGATTATTGTTAAGAGCTGAGCACAGAACAACCATGAGAGTTGGCAAAGATGATCCACAAATAATGTATGACAGGTCCCATAACTAGCAACAGCTACTTGTTATTCTTTTGTTACATTTGGATTTGGTTTCCATAAATATCTAAGCTCATGACTATCTGGATCTAGAATTTTGGCTTGGATTCAGCTATAATTTGCATGTTATCTGACTAGCTGAAACCCTTTTAATCTGTATCATTTAATACAGGGCAGCCACCTAGCATAAATACTCCTGTGTGACTGCTGGCATTTCAGTGAAGTGTTTTTAATTCCTAAATATTTTTTAAGACTTTCCTATACTCACCCTTTAATAGGTTCATTTCAAACCAGCAATTTCAATGAACTTTTTGAACGGGTTTTCTGAGGAAAATGTTTCTCTTTTAATAGGTATGTGACTTCGTCTTAGTCAACAATCAATGATTTAATGAAGTTGTCACATGCACGATCACCCCTGAGAAGTAATGCAGGATTAATTTCTCTGGTGTATATTTCTTTAGTCTTTCTGTAAATTTTAGCAGATTTGCTGCATTGGTGAGAATCTGCATTGGTGAGAGTCATACCTTAATGTTTTCATATTTTCAAGGTAATTTTTGTAGTTTTTTCCCTTTTTTTTTCCTGTCTTCCCCTCTATGTTTTCTGACATTATGTAGTGCTGGAAGTAGAAAAGTTTGATGGGACAGTAGTCTTTCAGCATGACACATCATACGTAATCTTTCACTATTGCCCTTTGTCCTGCAACAGCTGACAGAGTACCTGCACAGCAAATGATGTTTTCCAGACACCAGTGAAAGCCTGATGTTATTTCCTAAGAATGCAGCAGCTACACTACAAACTGGAATGACACCACTCTAAATCTAATTCCTTCATTGGTTTCCCACCTGCCTGGCTGCAGAAACAGTTGCCCTTGCTGGCTGCAATGAAGATGCTTTAAAAATTGGCTACTAATAGTTGTAGCTTCTCCACTTGCATGAATCCTGAGAGTAGAAAATGCAGCCTTCAAAATGCAGAGGTATTATTTCGGAAAATGACAGGCTGATAAGTACTAATTACATGCGCAGAAAGATCAGAGCACTGGAGATGAACCTGATTCTGCAGAGGTGTGGTCATTCATAAACATGAGAGCAACCTTTTGCATTGTGCACGTGGTATTTCATATTGGAGGCAATGGGAATCATTCTGTTATGTTATCCTGTCAGATCTAGCACAGGACAGAACAGGAACAGGACTAGCTTGGTATCAGAAGCTGAGGGTTCCTGGAAAACACAATATTGTAAGAAATGCTTTCAGTAACAATCTCTCAGATTTGAGACGTGGATTTATCTGATTTTGTGTACTTCATCCTTTTCTCCTACCCTAGTAATATATATTACAGTCATGATATATCAAGATACAGACAAAATCATCAGTATGTCTTTAGTAGCCCTCCTGAGCTAGTATTGCAAGAGCAATACTAGTATTGCAGAGCTTAAAATGGTACCATTAGAGCTTCAGAACTGCACATAAATATTGTACTGGACTTGAATGTGTATTTCTTTAAGAATAGGGATATTAATACTTTTTTTTTCTTGGTAGAACTAATCTTTGAATGATTGTAGTTGCTCATCTAAAATCCCTCGTCATTTAATTTGAAAACAGAATCTCCCCCGATACACCACATATTTATTTGATCCAATCCGGAAAAAAACACATTTGGTGATGGTGGAATAATTAATTCTAAGACAGAAATATCCTTTAAGTTGCAGCTGCAGGAAAGTAGTTTGGATATTTTTCACTGAAAGGGTAGTCAGGCATTGGAACAGGCTGCCCAAGGAAGTGGTGGGATCACCATCCATGGAAGTATTTAAAACATGGATGGGGCTCTTGGGGACATTGTTTCGTGGTGAATACAGTGGTGCTGGGTTAATGATTGAACTCCATTTTGCAGGTCTTTTCCAACCTTGATGATTCTATGATAATATTTTGAGGTTTATTCTTATAAAAAGCTCCTCTCCCCTATTCTGTACTTAAGTACCTTTGATTTCAGAAGAGCGTGAGAACATATCTAAAGCTAAAATGTGTTAACTTTTCTCCTGAGTATTGATGTGTTCCTAATGCAGGACATAAGCTTATAAACTGCATTGGTATTCTTAGAGTTGAAAGAACTGTTCATGTTTCATTGTATCTTCTCCTTTAGGATAACAGCCATGCTACTGAGTAGTAAATTAAATAATCATACAGAAATCCATTAATTTACGTGGGCATGTTAGAACATATGAGCTCCAACAAAAGAAAGAGATTGATGAAAATTTGGAAATGATGTGGAAAACATATCAAGAGATGGGTTGGTATCATATATAAATGGTTTGTTATGTTGAGAAAATTGCATATATTTAGCAAATGCTATTACCTATATTTTCAAAATAACTATTTAAATCAATCTTTAAAAAAAAAAAAAGTAAAAAATACTGAAATCCTTCAATCAAAAGCTTTGAAATCGGACAAATCATTCTCACCGCCCCCATCACTAAAGCAGTGCTCTGGCTCTGCTTTAGGCAGACAAAGTGCAGGAAGTTTAGAGTGGGAGCTGTGAGCAGAGGCCCTGTGACATGGGGAGGTGTTGCAGCTGATGTGTATCAGGCACCGCAGCACAGCCAGCACCTTCATGTACTGCGCCAGTGACTCATTAGCTGGGTAGGGGGGCAAGCTGCAAACAGAGACTTGTCCTGAGCCCAAGCACTTTGACTTTCTGCAGCTCTTAAGGCCACGGCCTTACCAGTGGGCAGAAAGGGTGCTTCTCCCAGAATGGAGGAGCTGGCAGTGGCCATGGGAGCAGGGCAGCTCTTGGGGCAGGCTGTGCCTGTGCTAGAGACCAGCATCATCACAGCAGGGCTGCAAAAATAAATAGGAGAACTTTACCTCATGATGTTAAGGAAACTTCCCAGTCTGACCATTCACAAGACTCTCTGGCAGTCGTAGTCTCAACGCTAGAGACTTTCACTGCTGGGACCAAAGTCCCTTCAGAGCAGGTGGCTCCAGTGAACCCACCGGTACCCCTCCCGACTCCCTGCACACCCCACTTCCATGCAGGTTTTCTCTCCAGTTCGACCCTAGGTTTCCCATGGCAGAGTCTCCGATGTCTCGTTCCATAAAGACATTTGTTCACAGCGCAGTTACACAGAAAAAGCCTGAGTTGGGTGCCTCGGGGGTGGGTCTCTCTGCTAGAGTGTCTCGTGGATGGTTAGACTGGGACGTTTCCTTAAGAATAAATTGGAAGAAAACAGAGCTGGAGGAAGCCCGAGGGCCTAGCTCTTCCCTCGCACACACGGGGACCACTGGAGCCGGCGGTGTTAAGGCTTATTTAGAGGCGACGTGAGACCAAATGGGGCCTTTAATGCGACTGGACAGGACGGGATTAAATTAACCTCGGGTGCAGCCGCAGGGACAGGGAAGGGATTTAGGCTCGGGACGACTGCAGCCGTGCGAGAGCCCCGCGGGCAGCCCGGGGTACGGGCGGCCATGGCGGGCGCTGGCCGGAGAGCGCCGGCCGGGCAGCGCCGCCCCGGCGCAGTTGGACTGGATCATTCCTGACACGGGGAGAGCGGGAGCAGCCGCGGCTCCAGCCTGTCGGCCGCTCGGCAGGTTGATGGATGTGCTGGCCTGCGAGCGCTCGCCACCCCGGCCAGTCCAGCCCATCCACAATGAGTTACAGTTTCCCGGTCTCCCTCTCGGCACCTCCTCCCTCTCTTCCTGCCGCTGCCGACCGTCCTCGCACGGCAGTGCCCGCTGGAGCCGAGCTGCCCCGCCTGGTGCCCCGCTGCGCAGCCCTGCCCAGCGCCTGGGCGAGGGCACCGCGCTAGGCCGTCCTGCAGCTTTCCCAATGGGAGGCATTTTCCTCTCAGGTTGGAAGGGACGGAGGTTTGACTGGAGAGCGGATGGTGCACTTGCGTCGCCTGGGACCTGGCTGAGGAGCTGGCCCGTTCCCATGCTGCGCCTCGCCTCGGCGGCTCCCAGTTCCTGCCGGGAATGTGTCCGCAGGGGAGCCGTCTGCCTGTGGGGTGTCTCGAGGAAGCCCGCGGCACGGCCGTCTCCCAGGGAAAATGTGCTCCAGCCCTGCCGTGTTCCCACTAGCTTCTCTTTTCCTCTCCACGCATCTGTTTTCGTTTTCTTCACATTTATACTTTAAAGATGATGTTCGCCCCTCCACATCCCTTCCCTCTCCACCACTACCACCCCTCCCTCCCCCGAGGAAGATGAATTTCATCTGTGCCTTGAAACAGGGCAAGGAACAATAAATATTTATGGGTACCAGGGGAAGGTTGAACTGTAAACCACCACTTATCCCTACGTCTCTTATGAAAGGAATTAGCGTTGCAAAATTTACATTAGGCAAAAAAAAAAAAAAGAGGAGAGAGAAGCATTTCTATGATGTGAAAATGCTATGCCTCATACCCATTTCAGCTGGAGCAAAATACCTCTTCACAGGGCCAAATCTGGGGCACGGCCTTTAAACTGTAGTGGCCAAATTAAAACAAATGGCCAAAATTAAACACTCGAGCTCTCGCTGAATGTGAAAGTTCAAGTGATGAGGAAATATGTGTGTAGCAGATCACTTTTCCACAGTTTTATTTGAATGAAGTCTTAGGGAGTTTTTTTGAAACAGTTTTAAATGTAGTCAGAGATACTGTACAGATAAAGATACATAAGAACATAAAAATACCAATGTATGCAGCCAAGCACAAACAGCTTATATACCTCTAAATCCAAAAGGGGCCATAATAACAGAGTGTTCAGTGTGGGTTGTTAGAAGCACAGGCAAAGATAAAACTTCAATAAAAAGGACATTCTTTTATGTTCAGTGTTAGAAGAAAGGCAATGTAAAATAAGGATTTATGTTTGTGGGGGCAGGCAGAGGAATACAGACACTTTAATAACCTGGTGCTGCAGGAGAGGGAGCAAGCTCCAGTGAGGTTTCAAGAGCTCTCTCTGGCAGCAGAAAGGGCCCGAGGGAACCTGGATCTTTTGGAGCTTGGAGCTGGGTAAGGAGTACAGAGATGTTTGGCAGATTGCCTATTTCCTGGTAAATCTTTGTAGAACGCTTAGGCTTAAAGACGTAATTTTTTCATTATTCCTCATCCCTATCAAAGTAAGTTTTGGAGTATGCTTCTGGTGACATTTACTCTCTGACTCTTCTTTGAGGAAGGGTGATCCCCGAAGTGCCTTCACAAAAAAATCAGGTTACTGTTGCCTTCAGAACAAGCAAGATCATGTTTTAAAATTGCCTATTCTGATATTACTGTAGACCTGCAATAGCTGGTTGAAGCAGTCATGAGTACTTAGCTGGTGTAAGGAGAGCAAAAAAGCCTTTGTCTTTTCTGTGTTGGTATCCCCAGTAGTACATAGCTGCTGCTGATGGAGC
Source organism: Pipra filicauda (assembly GCF_003945595.2). Taxonomy (NCBI): domain Eukaryota; kingdom Metazoa; phylum Chordata; class Aves; order Passeriformes; family Pipridae; genus Pipra; species Pipra filicauda. The sequence goes on along the minus strand of NW_024104273.1, from coordinate 484,483 downwards.
GCTTGCTGTTCTAGTGGCCTTGGGCTCGTGGATCCCAACATTAACTGAGACTGAAACCAGTGTGTTGTCTGACTGAGAATGAAAAGTCTCTGCTGCTTCCTCAGAGGAGGTAGAATTGGAGGAAACCTCAGTTTCTTTGTAACTTTTGCCCTCTGTTCATTCATCATAGTTATCCATAATAAGTTCTCCCCAAATCTTCTTACTACATTCCAGTTTTTATGAATGTTTTCTGGCTTCTGTGAAAGGCCAACTGAACAGAAACAGAGACCAAATAAGTCATATTTTATTGTCTCTATATGAGATCGATAACAGCATTTTCCGAGGAGAATGAGTCACGAGAAATTGCTGGCAAGGGTGTGGGGGTTGTATAACATCATCCCAAAAAACATGGTGTGACAAGGTTTCTTTGTTCCTTCACTTCTCTCCCAGAGACAATCAGACTTGTCATTTGTTCAATGGGATTATTAAATTAGTTATCCTCCTGAGTAAGAAAACTACTGGTAAAATATGCTTTTACACTAAGTCCCTATAAATCATTTGGAGGATGGAAGAGGACAGGAGATTTTTTCTTCTTCTGTCTTGACTCCAGCATTTTTTATCCAAGTAATTTCTTGTGTACAATAGGCTCCAACAAGTCTTATGAAGAGGAGCTTCTGGAAATTCAGTCCATGACAAGGAGCTGAAGCTGATACGGATGTTAATAAAAATCATAAATGACAAGAAAACCTTGGAATAACTGTCCTACAGACCAGATTTTTGAAGTATTGTGAAGGCTGTAATCAAGTTTTTAACTTTTATAAGTGAAGATTTGTTCTCAAAACTCTTTAGAAAGTTTCTGATTTCTGGTACATTTAATTGCAGTTTTCCTAAATTCACAGCTGATAGGCGTTGGACAACTCTCTCATATGTTGTGTTTCTTTTTTTTTTCCTCATTAATGTTAATATGTTAATATAGGGTGGATGCTTTTACATTCTACAAGGTTTGTTGCGCTGTGCCTGGTGTCCATGGGAAACTGAACGCTGTGACCCTGGCCTGTGTTTCTATACAGAAGATACTGTATGAAATAGGTTTTATATGGCACATTGAAACTTTTCCCAAGAGTCTTTTCTTTGGGGTAAGATTATCTGGAGAAAGGCAGTTGGCAATATAAGGTATTGCCAGCATTTTTCTGGCTACATGGGATCATTTCTGTGAACAGTATTTAGGTAGCTATATTCATGTGATGTGTTCTATGCTTAATAAATGTAACAAAATGGCAGTTTTTCATTTATTTCTGATAAATAACATGTAGTAGTTTTAACTGGTGTGTTTTGTATAAAAGCAAGTAATTTCTAGTGCAAAACTGTATTTTAGAAAAATAAAAATAAAAATATGAAGGCATAGGAATTTAAGATACAGTTTGCAATTTTGGGAAAAAGATGGTAATGTCACTGCATTAGTGACAAATACTGAAAAACTAAATAGATTTAAAGTTGCAAATATTTTTATCAAGACAAGGGAAAGGTATGGAAATTAAGGGAAACTGACTGGTGAAAGTTAATTTAGTTTACTTTTGCACAGTATAAAATCTAATAGGAGCTTATAGTTATGGGCATAAGAGGAATGGAGCCTGTTTGCAGTTAAATTCATTTGCTTATGTTTTGAGATATGTGGGACTATGGAACAAAAAGGTTCCAGGCAGTTTGATATTGAGAAGAGAGAGAATCCTGTGAAATGCCTTATGCAAGAGGCTCTGGCTGCCTAGTGCTGTTTTGATGTCTCGGCAGGGCTGGGGCAGCTCTTGCAGCTCTCAAGCGCTGCAGTCAGCAGTAGTTCCACTGTAGGTGGCACATCCTCACCTGAGTCAGTGCTCGTGTCTCAATAGGAGGTAGGGAATACTGCTGATGTGGGTAGTATTTTTCAGAAAAGATATTAAAAAGCTCCTTCACAATTACTGGTCTTAAGTGTTCTGTAATCATTTCTCTGGCAGTAGCAGCTTTGAGTTGCCCTGATCCCGGTTCTACCTGGGATTCTTCTGTTTACCTAATTCTCTCTGAACTTGCAGGTTGGATGTGGCATTTTCCTTGCTTTCCTGTTCTAATCTGTTGGGTCATATTGCTGCACACCATTACACATATATTGCTATCCACTGCAAAGAGGTTGTGTTTCGTGAGTTGAGTCTTAATTAATTAATTTACCAAATTTTTTTTTTTCACTCTTGAAAAGCAAAGTGCTAAGTTATTACTATAATAATATTTACTATTTAATTAAATTTCAGTACTGTCTATAATGTTTTGGGTATGTTTCAGTTGCTTAAATTCTTGGGAATGAAATCCCTCTAGCTTTTAATATGATTTAGATCCTTGGTAGATCAATAGTTCTAGATGCAAGTCCCAGTCTTTTCCACCTTGTTGCACATTGATCCATCCCACCCTGTAAATGTTTGTTAAACCACATAATACCCTAGAGAATTAGAGAACTCCACTATACATGGTCGATGAAAGGCTAAAATGTAGGCACAAGTAATGTGATTTGTCCAGCAGTGGCAGAGGTGGAAGCAGAACCCAGGCATTACAGTCTGGCTCTTATGGCATGTGTGCACAGAGAGAGTACAGTCTGGCTCTTATGGCATGTGTGCACAGAGAAGGCTGGACTATACCAGACCTTCACAGAGGTTTTCAACCTGACATCCACTGGTGACATTTAAGAGATTCACCACAGGTAACTAAAAAAAGTGAGTGTGGGCGGATAAATGCAACAAGGAATGCATGCCTGTCCTGACAATGATGCATATTCACAAGGTTGGAACTACTGGGAATAAATGAGTTGTTAAACTAGCTACCTTGGATACTGGTGGTACTGTATTCATCACGGAATGGAGCTTAATACAAAAAACTGACTGTGATGTACTTATGCAGGCCTGCTTCACTAGCTCAGCTAACCCGAGAACATGAAGTGCATGGCAAATACTAGCCAAAATTGTCACCATGCCGTTCTGCGGCTTTCGATAAAGCAAGTTTGGAAAGCTGATTCTATGAATAAAGAAAAGATCATTTCACGTGTTTTTGATAAAAACCACAACATGAAATCTGGGTGGAAGTTAGTCACATCTTCACCTGATAAGGAAGTTTTCTTCAGTAAATGAGTTGTGAAAGCCTGCTTGCAATTAGATGGAACAACTCCAGGTTCTACAACTACTTTTTCTGAGACCTGATTTGTTGTTACCAGATTTGATCAACGCCCCTCTGAGCACAGCAGCCAGGTAGGGATCGGATCCAAAGCACATGCTGAGGGCTTTTAGCTCTGGATAGCATCAAGAGGATTGGACTAAGATACTTTGAGAAAGGGGTTGCTATCCAGATAGGAGAGGTCATAAAAGCTATATGAAGGGAAGAAAGCCAGAGGATTGAGCTGACTTGCAAGTGAGTTTCCAAGGTCAGAACATTTTATTTAAAAAGCAATTACAAAACTTGTTACAAATGCTGAGAGACCTAGAAAGGGATTAAGTGATCTTGTTAGTTGTATGAACCCTCTTATGACAGCAAATCTACCCATAAGTTAATAAGGCATGTGTGACTGTAATATCTGAGCAGAGTGCAGAGTGACTCTTCCCCTGCAAACAATGATAGGAAAAATGTTGCTCGGCTTTGAAGAGAGGCCCATTGTGTTCACTCAGATGCAAAGGCATCTTGTTTAGATTCTTGAAGGAAGAAGTCTCAGGCTGGGAAGCTGACTGGGAGTCTGGGCAAAAATCAGTGGGGGAGGAGGCTGAGGATGCAGACCGGGGCAAAACATCATTAATGGTAAAAGCAGTAAAAGGGAGGTGGCAGGGGAGGAAAGAGACCTAAAGATAGTTATATTTTCAGGAATATATTTGTGGATGTGTGCGTATACCATGTGGTGTACTCGAACTCAAAAGTAGCATATGCCTCTTGTAATTACTCAAAGGTAGGTATTTAAATCTCCTCAGTTTCAAAAATCAGAGCTACACATATATCTTGTGTGCTTACATGCATTATTAAATTTGTCTTTCCTTCCCTGTGTACATGGTTTTCCTTGGTAATAGGCCATGACAGTACCATAATTTTTCTTAAATCTCCCTTTTACAGTTGCACATCATTTTCCAAAATGCTATATTTTTTTTTAGCTTTTCCAAAATTGATCTTGGCTAAAGAGAGAGTATTTTAAGCACTTGTGAAGTACGCCACAGGATAATATGTGTATTTTCATCTCTATGTATGTCTTTTCATCAATCTACATGTTTATAATTCTTTCTTTATGAGGATGGAGAGAAGAATGGAGACAAATAAATAAAAAGAAACATGACATTACTAATATAAATGACCAGGCCATTACTTCAGTGTCAGAATGCAATTAGATCTGACCTGGGACTGGAATTCACTTCTCAGCAGGCCTGCTTAATGATTAGTTTTATTGTTTCTTCATCACCCCTACTGGGGGGTTCATTTTAACTTGTAATGCAAAAAGACTGTTGCCCCTGGATAAAAAGATGGGCATGAAAGACAAAGGGCTGATTGAGGACTGCTTTTCAGCCTACATACCATTTCTTCTTTTGCTGTCTTGGCTGACAGCAGGAAAAACAGTGAAAGGGGTCAAATCTTAAAGGGCCTTTAGGGTAAGGAGCATCACACTGTACACTAAAATTAACTGGAGAGGTTCTGTGCTTAGAGCACTTCTGATCACTGTTGTAAGACAAATTGAAGGAGAATCTTTGCAGCAAGATATTGCAGGTACCAGACATTGCTGGTATGATTAGTATTGAGTCTGAGACATGGTTAGCAATGCAAGTGTGGTTTGCAAACACCTGCTCACACTCCCAATCTCAGCATGCAGGTACAAGTACACTTCTAGCAACAGCTAGGAATTTCCCAACAGCTGCAACAGGTAAAGACTCGTTTAAATCCTTGGCAAAACTTGTGTGCCGGCTGCTACCTGTTCGGAAGTGTTTCCAAAGGGGTTTATTATAAGCCCTGGCATAAATAAGAAGAATACAAATAGTTCCTGTTTGTTTGCTTTAGTTCACTGGGTACATGAAACATGTAGTGTGACTCACAAAGTTGTAGGATAAGTTTGAGGGAGAATTACAGACGTTGTGCTATCTGATATTATGAGATGTAACAGGTGTCTGTGAAGGTAATTTCCCCATCTGGAAACAGTGCTTTAGGGAATTTAGGCTGCTGTTGGAGGAAAGGCTGGTCGGTTCACACTAGTGATGATAGGTGAGCTACCAGGGGATACTGGAGGATTGGAATTGGTGGTTTCTTCAGCTAATCATCTATAGGCTGAGGTGTGTATTGAAACCACAGTAACTAAATGTCTGAGTTTGCAAAACTTGACTGGAAGCTTCATGAGAACAAATATGAAGCTGAGAGTCTTGCCAAGAGCAATGACACTGCTAGCCCTTCACATCAGTTCAGCTGGAGAGAAATAAAAATAAAATAGAGCTTTTAAAATATCTTGATACCAAAAGTACAAGACTCTCTATCTACTGGTGCAAATTAGTGAACATTCGAGGACTTCAGCACAGCTACACTGATCAAATCAATTGGGGAACTAACCTTTAATGTTTGATTTTGTAAGAAATCACTTAATAATGAACATTCATTTTTTAATAATAGAATCTGCAACAGAGCAAGTCAAGAGGGAGTGAAAATTACACAGTATGCAAGTGAAGAAAACATGGTCAGCTGTGAACCTCAGGCTTGCTCTCTCAAATGAACTGGGAATACCAATGGCCTTTAAATTTGAGTAAATTCTGAAATTATTTGGAAGTATAGGACCTGAAATCAGAACAAACCATGGACACACCAGTGTCTTCAGCGTGTGTAATTCACCCAAGACCTGGATTCTCACAAAATATTCCTAATCTGTATAGATAGTAATTCAGCTCTTATAGATAATTATCATGGTCTCAGTTAGGGCCCAAACTATGCACACACTGGTGCATCCACATCACTTGGTATCTGTACGCTGTGTGAAATTCACCTCTTGAGCCTGCTGGCAAGTTTCAAACAATCAGATTTGGAATGATACATCTGGGAGGGCTGGCAGGAGCTGGTTTTGATCCTTGTGGCAAATTTCCAGCAGCCCTTCTGAGGTTTCTGCTCTGTCCTTCAGGCGGCACCAGCACCACTGCGGTGGCTCCCCTGCACAAGGCATTGGAGCAAACAAGTCCCCAACAAGGCAGGACAGAGTAGGGCATCCCTTTTTCCTTCTTCTTCTGCCAGGGGGTGGGCTTCAGGAGGACCTCTGCTATTTCCTCCAGCTCATTTGCCCCTAAAGCGCACTCCTTGTTTTTAGTTTGGAGGTTGCCCAGAACGAACAAAGAACACGTCCTTCATGAGTGAGTTGTGCAAGACTTACAGAGAAATGCTGTTGACAGAGAAATTTGACAAGACATCTGTGCAGAGCCATACCCAAAGAGACTTCTCTTGATGTTTCCTCTCTTTTGCAAAGCTGACATATCGGGATTTTGGTAGCATAAGCAGCTGTGAGTTGCCTGGCTGCAAAGCAGGTCAGGGTGGACTGGAAGGCTGTTTCCCTTATCCAGTGCTTTGTGTGAATTCCACTGGCAAGGTCTTCACTCCCAGTGCTCCATGCATATGCACACATAATGGTCTGAGGAAGTCCTCCATTGCTCTCCCTCTCTATCTGGGCTTTGCCATCTCCATGGGTCTTGGTGAGTCCTTCTGATCCAATCTAGCTCTACAGGGACAGGACATCCAGGCCTTTGAGAATACATTAAGCAAACAAGGTAAATTACTTACTGCTTGTGATAACACAGTACAGAGTCTTTGGGAAAGGACAACCCTTTTCCATGAATACATAAGGCACGTGAAGCCTATGGAGGCAGGTATTGCCTCCTCTCTCTTATATGAGCTGTCTGGTATAATTAAGCTGAAATGGGAGTCTGGAAGATGTTTGACCCACACTTTCCTTTGGCTCACATTTTCCTTTCATACTTCCTGGATCTCACTGCTAAAGGGTTGGCAAATAGTCGTGTGAGTCATGTAGTGCCATATGTTATGGTTGTGAGGTGGGCATGGTGCAGATGGGATAGCTCTAGTGCAAAGGGCTAGACAGGGGTTATTGGGGATGCCACCATATTTTGTGGGACCGGTGTCACGCCTAAGGGCACTGTAGGTGATTGTGCAATGGTGTGCTCCACTATGGATGGAGTGAACAGAGCATGCTTTATATTGCTGAAAAAGTTAAGGACAGTCTCCAAAGGTACTTATACTTTTAACTCAAATAGTGTTTGATGTCTAAGAAGGACATAGTGCTAAATATGTTTTTGGGGCCAAATTCACAGGAGAAAAAAAATATCTGGAATACTGGCAGTTAAGCTCTAGTCTTCAGCATATTTGTTGACTGAAGTCTCATTCTTTCTCTGTCTGCAGCAGTTCATTTCCTGGGGATGAAGAGAGGTAGTAGCAGAAGGAGAGTTATGAATGCCACCAGAGTGGAAGGAAATAGCTGTTGTTTTGCAGGTCTCTAGGCTGGTGAATGCAGTTAGTCCTGGCCTTATACAAAAGGATGGAGACTGTGTGTATAAGTTGTGTCTGTCTTCTCATTTGGATGAATTACACACTAAAGTAATTTCTAACAAAGGGGAAAAGGTATATTGTTAATAATTATGTTAAAAAGCAAACCTAACTTGCTGATTTAGCATCCATTTCCTCTTATAAAAGAGAGAAGAAAATGACAACTGAGAATGGGGAGACTTGGGAGCAGTGTAGACAGTAGGAACACTTCAGAATAATTTCAACCATACTTCTGCTAGGTTTGGTGGCTGCATTCTCTCATCTTTTTTTTTAATTGGAGTGGCAGGCCCAGCATGTCCAACATGGATGTCAATTAGTTCACCGTGGATCATAGTGTCAAGCTCAGGGATGGAGAGCAGTGAGATCTCTGTAGAGTATGTGCTGAAAAGTGTGATGGGAGCAGAAGTAGAATTATAGAGAACTTTAGGAAATATTTAAAGACAAGATCAAAGTGAGTGATATTAATTTCCTAAACTCGGTTAAATTAGTTGCTGCTTGGTCACCTAATCTTGCATTTTATGGTTGTTGATGACTGGTCCTCTAGTTTTCCTTCCTCTGTTTCTTTGCACAGGCTGCACTGTCAGAATTTTTGAGCCTGGTCTGATGAAAATTCTATTCAGCGCTGCAACCGTGAAGATCCCATGAAGGTAACTCTGCCTAGAGTGGCAACTTCCTCCATGGCGCTGATGGCATTTCTAAGTTTATGGGCATACATGCTGGTTTTATGAGACCCTGCAAAAACCAGATGGGGTTGCTGGTGATTCAGAATGTCAGTGTCGTGCTGGCCTGCCATGTAAATCTCTTGTTGACGTACATGAGGACCATCATGCTAATAAAACAGAGGATGATAATAACATGCCATTCCAGTGGCTTTTCATCAGAAAAAGAGTAATTGAGAAAGCAAGGCAAACATGAAGGGGTGCTTACTGCTCTAGAACAGTTTGTTTGTAACTGTGACATTGTTAATTAGTGCTATGTCTGATGATCTCAGCAATCTTTTCACCAGATGGGAAACCATCGAACACTAGACTGTACACCAGAAAGCGGTGATTCATAAAGATGAGTTGGAAAACCCTCACAGTGAATAGCCAACTGTCTAGAGTGAGCCAGAAGGAAGCACTGAACTTTAGCTAGGATGTGCCTGAAGTAATAGCCATTGCCAAGCCTCAGCAGAGTTTGTGGGAAGATTCATCTATCTAGCCATGATACTCTTTGAAAGTGTGCAAGAGCAAGTGGGCAACTGCTCTTAGCGTAACCAGGGGGAAAGCTTGCAGATTAGAGTGATTGTCTGAATGGGGTAGACATGGGCTCTGTCTTCTCCTTAGTCTGCAAGGAGGAGGAGGGAGGAATCAAATCCTCCACTTAAAAAAGTGTCCTTATACCACTTGTGAGATGGGATGACCTGGGGCAGTTTCTTATTTATGCCACTGTTAGCTGCTTGCAAGGAGCAGGAGATTCATTGAACCAAAGTGAGCAAAAAGCAGTCTGCCTCTGTTGCTTAGTGTTTGGGGTGCTCTGTTGGGAGGAAAGAATCCTGCTTCCAGGCCCATGTCTGTGTATTATTAACCTGGTGTTGAATGAAAAGCACAAAGATATCAATGACACAAATTCTTCCTTCTCCATTTAAACACAGTGTCCACAACTGGCTTTTTGTGAAGACCTCAGTTTATCAGTGTGTGCTGAGCTTGCTCTGAAAGCACTTGGTGAATTTCTTTCCTTGAAAGATGCAAATTATTAACCATGTTTCTAAATCATGACTGTGTTCAGGAGTAAATTGTTTATCAACCCTGATTCTGGCAATCTTGCACTTTTGTAGCAGAAATCTCCTTCAACCTGGTGTACTTCATATCAAGTAAGAAAGGTGCTAGGTACTTTAGGAATTTTTTTTTTATTCAAACTTTTGCATTTAGCTGTCTCATATTCACCTACCACTGACTGCATTAGCCCGTGTTTTCTAAGGCATATTTGTACAGCCTTTTGCATAAATTGGTTGCAGTTTAGGAGTTCCTTGGCTTATGAAAGTATTTTCTGTATCTTATTATGAATATTTGATTTCTTGTTTGTTTCTATTTAACTGAAAGAATCAAATGGAAAGAAGAAATCCTCATCCAGAATGTAGTGTACTTATTTCCCCCCCCAAAAAATAATTGTATGGAAATGAGACTGTGAAGTGTGTGGATGTTTGAGTTAGCTACAGTCCTAGAAATACTACAGAAACAGCTCTCTCAGTTGTTACCTGGACTTCTAACATCAGCTAAAAATAGCCGTCAACTGTTTAAAATCCTGTAGTTTGAAGTTTAAGAAATGTATACTGTCAGTTTTGGGCTGTATAGTTAAGGCTGTGTTTTCTCAAAAGTCAAAAGAGATTCCTGTCCTTACATAGAATATGGATATAACCCTGTAAAACAATCTTTAACTTTTTCCTGATACTGATAAGAACTTTTATGTTCTTATTCCTTTTATATACTTATATACTTGGTTAAAGTAATAATAATAAAAAAAAGCAAAAACCAAAACACCCACGAGGTTAAATGATGCATACACAGAAATGTGAAAAGAATGTTCTAAATTACTATTATTTTCCAAAAATCAAGTAATTCATTGACTGACTCATGTTTTATAGCAACTTAGGCACTGCAGCCTGATGGCTGTCAGGTGTCAGTAAGCTGGCAGCTTAAGAGTTGCCTCTTTGAACAGTCCCAAACAAATGAATTGCTCACTGTGTGCGAGGGTGGATTCTGGCCCAGTGTTTGCTGAGACACTGTTGGTTGAGTCTCTTATGATACTACTGGTGTCTGGCTCTGCCTCCTGTGGTACATTTTTCCCTGCCATGGGCTGGAAAAAGTGGTTAGAGGTAAGACTAAGAGGGGGTTCCAGAGAGTCAGTGAGTCTGAGGCCTTATCTAAACAAAAATGGTACCAATTTAACTGAACCTATTTAGGAACGGAGGTTGCTGAATTAATGCCACCCCTTTTTTTTTTTTTTTGTAGAATGAAGTCTGGGGAGAAGCGTTATTCATGCCAGTACAATTTATACTGTTTCTAATGGCTATATTTTTCCCCATTGGTACTGTCAACAGCAGTTGTTTTGTAACTCTTCTGTGCATAGTCCAGCATATTCCTGGATGGTAAATCAGAAACTGGGTCCCTTGCTGCTTTTGCTTTTTCATTTCTTCCTTCATAGTTATTTCCTAACCCTTCTAGTGATAATCTGACTATTTAACATAACTCTGTTAGTATTCATTTGTAAGCATATTCTCCTATAGCCTTGTTTAGGGAGATGTTTGAAATAATTTCTTTTAATTTGTTGTGCAGTATAGTGTATTAAATAGGGGAAGGGAGAATATTGCCAGCTGTAGAAGGATCCTACCAAAATTTCCTACATCAAATGGCAAAATAGCTGTTTTTCGTACAGAATTTTTCCTCGTATCTAGATGTTGACTTAAGACTGACAGTAGGAAAAAGCTTGTCACGTATTGCAGACAATTTGTGTCAATGTATTCCATGTAAATCAAGAGATATAAGGAAGGACCTAAGTAGAAAAACATATCTATAAGTTAATTTTCTTTGTTGCCAGAAGCATTCCTGGCACCTCCAGAAAGACTTGGTGATAAATGCTGGTAGAGATGCACCCAAGAAGCATCCCTTGTGAGCAGGCTTGCATGTTAAACCGCATGACTTCTAGGTCTAAAAGAAGGTGTGGCTTCAAAATGGAGAAATCACAGCAGCAAGCTACAAGAATGACTTTTCCCCCCTTTGTAATAATAATGTCAGAGCTGTTATTACATTTGGCCCAGGGAACAGATTGGAAGTGTTTCTCAGAAGGGAAGTGCTTCCAGCTCCATGTCTCTTTCAAGAGCTCCATTCCCATGTACTTGCTGGAAACCTTTCAGGAAACCACATTCCCTTTCCCGTCCCTGTTCAGCAATGCAATCCTTCCCAGCCAGTGCGGCTCACAGGCTGCCTCATCCTCCGGGCCTGGGAAAGGAATGTGACAACGAGGGGGCAAAAGTGCTGGCACTTCCAATCCCATCGTATGCTGCCTTTCAGAAGAAACCTCTCCTCTTCTGCCCTCCCTGCCTTATGAAAGGGTTTTCTACATCCATAAGCATGTTTAAAAAGAACTGCAGTCTCTAATTTTCCAGCATGTGGTGGGGGAAGAATGTGATTTTAGCTGGAAACAGTCACATGGCCAGATCCTCAGCCTTGTGCAAATCTGCCCGATGCTCCTGAGGTCACACTGTGCTGTGCTCAGTGTAAAACACTGACCCAGTATCTGGCTCCCCAGGTTGCCTCTGATGGCCCTAAATGATAGCTGGTGTCTGAGAGTACCCACGTGTGATTGAAACACCACTGCTATGCAGAGGAAATGCTCTGAAACCTTGCACTGGTGCCATTTTCCAGAAAATCAACAATTCAAAAAGACAGTAAGTGAAGAAATGCTGTTTGTATTACAAGTTTCAATAAATAAGATAAAGGGGGCAGAAATAAGAGAAGGGATCAAGGAATTGCTAATGACTTAGAGGACAGAATCTTATTAGAGACAGAAACGTAAACTTGCTTTGCTATTGCTAAAAGCCCAGGAGATACACATTTCATTCTGCAGAGAAATATTCTGATCAGTACTTTATTCTGTCATAGCAGCAGGCAATTGAGCTTGGATCCCAGGCAGCCTTTTTAATCCTCTCTTTAAACTAAACAATCAATTAAAAGAGAACACAAGGCAGGATAATTTAGCCAGCTCTGTTAGTATAAACAGAATGGGTTATTGGGCAACACCATCATGGCACAGAACAATCCCTCCTAGCTTCTGTGCCACAAGACCAGTTAAGGCTTTCAAGATGAATTTCCAGCCATTGCTGTTAGGATGATTGTACTGTTTTATTATTATTTTTTTTTATGCTGTTTGATTTGCTTGTCATTTTTACTGATTGCATTGTGTGGTGCATGGGTGGTAATGATTAGATAGTGATTCTCAACACAACAGTTTCTCTTAAAGCAGACATTTATCCACCCTGAGACAATTGCTCTCCAAAACTGAGGGAAAAGAATATGGGAGGAAAGCCTTTCAGCTACTGAAGTCAAAGAAAAACATCTCATTGATATTAGTGGGCAGGAAGACTGGGAGACAGGTAGCTATTCTTTCCATGTTTTGAAAGACTTAAGAAGCTGAAGCTTGGAAAAATTAGGATAAGTAGGTGACCTTTGGAAACTATTTGGAAGCTGCAGGTGCACAGTAGCTCTAAAAATTACAATGCTTACTTAGGCATCAGAAATGGCTTCGGGGAACATAGTTTCAGTGAATGAGCTTAATTTTTATTTTTATTTTTTTAATCTAAGTGGTTTAGACTGTGGACATTATGGTTAAGTGGGTAAGGGTTGGGAAGCTGAATTTTATTCCAGCTCCTGATGCTCCTTTAATGTGTCCCCTTGCAGTAGCTGTTAACCCTGTTGCACTTAGGACTCATCTGTAAACTGGGAATAACAGTGTCACCTGCTTAAGTTTTGAAGCCTGATTAAATAATGTTTGTAAGAAACTATGTGAGGCCAAAGTCATTCTGGGGCTAATCAGTTGCAGAGATGGAGCTGACACAGAGGACTGTCAATAATTTGACACCATATACATTTCCTTTACAGAAGTGGTTCCCAAACTTCGCTGGCCCTTGGGAAGCCCAGCGAGAAAGTAACGTGCTGCATATAACATATGCTTTACTCTTTTCCAGTGCTTTCCATTTTAACTCTTTGATTTCCAGCAGCCACCAGCAGTAGAGACGATTTTAGCAGCAGAATGGAGAACTGCTACTTCACAGGGATTTTAGAAGCATAAAGGTTATCCCACTTTTTGTGAATTCATGAAGTCATTAAATAGAGGTTAGGATTTTTTTCATGTGTATGTTCTCTAGTGGGATTGAATTTTGCACCAGAGATTCTTTAGGGAAAAATGAAGGATTTCTTTTTTGTGTTCATGTAAAACATATTGTTTAAAATATCTCATGACATTCTGTGTTAAAAAAAAAGTGTCATCACCTTCACTTCATTCCATTAACTCAACTTTTTTTCAGCTTCAGCTGTGCAGTGTTTATCACCCTCTATTGTCATATATTACACAGCTGCAGAATAGCAAGTTTTTAAAAAAAAAACCCAGAACAATAAAGCCAAACCCAGTCCAGAAGTAAAGTTCCTGGTAGGTGTGAACAGTGTAATGAGTAAAATGTCATTAAGAAGAAATTGTTTGCTGAAGGATTGGGACGTCAAAGTTACAAGTTTATTTACAATATTTCAAAAGTTAAAATCAGAGGAAAAGTTTGAAATGCTTGAAGTCTGAAGTGTCAGTAAAACTTATTTCCCACTAGCAGTCATAAATCTAGATTATGTAGTTGGTTTGTATTTAAGCAGTGAAGTCAGAAGGCTTAAAGTGAATTGAAGAGCAGGAATTTTTTGCCCCTCTGTCATGGCATGGTCCATCTGAAAGGTTGCTGAACTGTAAGATATGAATCCTATAATATTTTTGCTGCCATTCACACGCTGCCTTTGCTTACAGTAACATGTTAAATATTTACAATATCCTTCAATTTAAATCACTTGAGATTAGCAACCATCTCAGTCTTGGCCTTAGCTGCTGTCTTTTTGTCCTGTCCCATCCCATGTGTTCTTTTGAGGATGCAGAACCTCCTAGGACAGGAGGCTAATAAGAAATCATATGCAGCAGTGACCCCGGTGAGAGGAAATTATCAAACACCATTTGCCATGAAAATGGATTAATATTAATAATTTTAAATGTTCAAAATATCCTTGTTGGAATAAGCTGTAAAGTCAGTGCATTTGTCTCAGGAGCAAAGTGATATGCCACCCATAGAGCAGTGAGACATAAACAATCATGCTACAAGTTATGCCTTCTATTAAAGGGCCTGACATCACCTGTTTCAAATTGAAGAGAAGTAATCTGTGAAAAACAGGATTGGTAGACACCTGATGTAAAGTAATACAACTCTCCCCTCCATTTTATTCCTACATCAACCAACTAGTTGATTCAACCACTTTAGCAGAAACAGTGTTATATCACATTTGATTATGATTTGCAAACTTGACTCCTGACTCAATGCACAGAATCTTCATTGCTAGACGTTTATTTTTAAATTAAATTGGATTATATTTTTTCTCTGTGTGATCCTTTCTTATTCTCTGACTCTTCCATTTATAATCTGCATATGAGCAAAGACATTTAAGTGTCAGCAGTCCCACATTGGATATAAGCCAAACAAGCCCAGCACTCCTATTCTTTAGAGGTGTGCCTCCAGATCTCTCCATCTCCCATTCTCATTAAACAAAATCCCCAAAATTTGTGCTTGGTTGCTGCCTTCTAGTATGAGGAAGTGGTGCGATGGATGACGCATGGACTGGCCTCCAGGGGAGCTGAGTAGTATTCCCAGCTCTGCTATTCGCTGGGTAATATCCTGCAACTCACTTAACATTTTTGTGTCTCAGTTTCTCCAACTGTGACAATGAGGCTAGTGGGCCAACATTTCTCACCGAAATCAATAATAGATTCCTATTGAGTTCAGTGGTACTTCAGTGCTTTGAGATTTGTGGGGGGAAAAAAATAATTGTTGCTTTTAATACATTTTCCTTGGTTGTAATTCACTAGTTTTACCTCACGTGAGCATGATTCAGATTTATTCTTAGCCTGCTCCTTTACCAATATGAAACATAACCTTTTATAAAAAAGTTTATCAGGATTTTTATAATTGTCTGTTCTGCTCAATCCTTTTCTAATGTTTCATAAATATTTTTTGTCTTAAATTTCTACAGTATAATGCAAACATACTTCCATACTCCCAGGTAATATAATACAAATGGAAGGGACAAGACAGTATTCAAAAATTTTCAGATTATGAAATAATAAGTATTATATAAGTATTAACTTATTATTATATGTCGACTTGCCCCAGAGAAACATGACTGACTGGCTGCTCTGGGTGAAACAAGTAAATAGAAAAATCCTTTATTAATGACGTACTCTGCAATAGATTGTATCTGGGGAATTCTGGAGAAATGGAATCTTTTCTCATCCCTTCCCTATAAATGAAATAAGGAGAAGACTGAGTTCCTAGGGGTTTTGTAGGCACATAAACAGTGCATAAATACATATGGAACAGTCACATTTAGGGAGATTTCTGCTTTGGTAACCACTATATCTTGCATTTTTGTTGGCTTCCTTTAGTCAGCTAAAGACTGTGGGTGAGACTTTCCAAATATAGAAAACCAAAATTCTGACCAAGAAATACACATTCTCAGGAGTAAATTAAAGCAGGATCTGTAGATCTGGGCCTTAGGCTTGGAGGGGGCTCCTATAAACACAATGTTTGAATTCAACTATCTAGCAGCTTGGGCTCTAGTGGAGCTCTAGTGGAGTTAGGGCTAACAGGGATAAGGAAGTAGAGCTAACAGGCTATGGAGGTAGTTGAGTCATGGGAATTTTTACTGTAGTTTGGATGGATTTGGTTATTTTATTGCAGTACTCTGGTTTGCTTGAGGCATGCTGGTTGGCCTGACTCCAGGTCTTCTTTAGTCTGACTCTGCCCCAGCAGCGGGTCCCTTTGTCCCACAAATTGTATGCTCACAGAAAATGCACTTACTCTGTTTCTGATGTGAGATGGAAGACAGGTTAGCCATGGTAACAGAGGAAAGTTTTATGTGTTTTATGCTAACTTTTTGAATAATTTAGGTTGTTGCAATGGTGGTGAGACACTCTCCTTCAGCTCTCCCTTTTCCACGCTGAACAAACCCAGCTTGCTCAGCTGTTCTGTCAAGTCACGTACTCCAGCCCTTGGTCCGCCTTGGTGGCCCTTACTCTGGTTTGTCAGTGTCCCAGAATTGGATGCAGTACTCCAGATGTGGTCTCACAAGTGCTGAATAGAGGGAAATAATCACTTCCTTGACTTACTGGTTATTTTCTTAATAAAACAGCCCAGTATGAGGTTGGCTTTTAATGCTGCAAAGACACAGTGCTGATTCATGTTCAGTTTGTCCTCCAGGAACCCCAGGTCCTTTTTGCAGAGCTGCTTTCCAGTCAGATGGCTTCTAGACTATCCCAGATGCAGGACTTAGTATTTGCCTTTGTTGAACATCAGGAACTCATGTATACCTTTAGGTACAGATGCTCATTTTGCACACACAATGCATTATTGCAAGTACAATTATCTCTGCTTGTACATGTATCCATCAGGTTTACAGACACATTTTGCCATTGTTTTGTTGACAGCTTATTGTTTCCAGGGAGCAATAAACCAGTAAAATTCCTAAACTTCATGTATATGCAGGGAGATTTCTCTTAGAACACTTCTAATTATAAACCTCTCCATTAGGTAGGATTCTGTTTTGGTTTTCACTGGCTCTCCTTGACTTTTCCAATTCTGAGATAAAGGCGGTGAGAACCGCATGAGGTATATTGGCATAATCAGTAACACAGACTTGTCTGGACCTCAGGAGATAAGTCTGCACTGTATCAACAGACAGCACCTAAGAATGCTTTTCAAAGAAAAAAGTTTCCTCTATCTTTCAAAGGGAGTTTCCTCCTGTTGTCTTTATTGGAGGTCAGATTGCTGATCAGCCTCCTCCAGAGTTGGAGAGATTCTTCTGAAGACCCCTTAAATTGCATTTCAGTTATACAGGGGGCTTTTGCAGGACCATTTTATTTCCAAGTCACCCCATGGCTTCTCAGAGGTGATGTGGTTTTGGAGTCCCCATTTCAGGTAAAAAAAGAAACCCCTCCTCTGGCAACCTCCAACAGAACTATGCCTGAAAAGGCATATCTAATTGATTTAGAGAGAATCAAGGGCTCTCTGTAGATAATGTTTGAACAGTGTAAATCTCTCACAAATTAGGCATTCACAGGAATGTGTTCATCAGCAAGGAGTTACAGGGCAACATCAATCTTTAGTGGCCAGTAACTAAAAAAGAGAAATTATTCAGAATAATTTGGTTTTACAGACTTAAAATGTTCAATTTTTTATTCCACAATTTACAAAACAAAATAAGTATTCTGATTTTCAGATGTGCTGGTGGATGCTAAGAATTTCAAAATCAGCTGATGTAACAGTATAAGTAAGATCTTTTCACCTTAACCTACTTTAAGAAAAGGAAGCAGTTACTAAGACAGAATGAGATGGATTGAAAATGCTCCAGGATTATTCAAATGCCAGACCCCAGTCTGGGTTTGGGCCGTGTGCAGATTTTGTTTGGTCTTTCCCAGGTCCATGAGAGATGAAGTCCCCAGCATTCTTGTGGGAGACCCTGTATTTCATACTGTTTTGTCATTCTTTCAGAGATCTGGAGTTTGTCTGCTATTTCCTGCAGAGGAAACCTTGGTAAAAATCACCCAGAGAATCCCAGTAAAGGGAACTGCACTTTGGTAAAAATTAAATGAGAAGTCTTGTTCTGGTGATTTAATAAAGGCAACGAATTATATCTTTATTGATTCTGGCTTATTTCTTCTACGTAAAATATGACTTTTTGCTGCGTTTGATAATAAAACATATACCTGACTGTTATTATTGTCATTGGTAGAAGCCATTGGAGTGTATAACTGTTAGTACAAGAATGAAAAGTTCTGGGTAAAAAAATTGAGGGAAAGATATGAGTAGAAGTTAACTTTTGTTAAGTGTAATTAATATATATGAAAACACAAAATGTTTGTTTTTCAGTTTCCTATCACATTTTCCATCTGGCCTCTGTAAAGCTTTTAAACTTCCACTTCCTCTGTGCAGTTTCACAATATTGCTATTCACAGGAAGTAAGAGGAAGAGCTTAATGAGGGATATGTTACAAATAGACTGTAGGTAGGTGTTTGGACAAAATAGCTGGGCTCAAATATGATCTGGTATAAACTGAAGACCCCTCAATGGACATATGAAATTCATCTTGTTTGTTATCTGGTGCTTCATTCTGCAACACTGGCTATTTTTTGTACAAGTTACTGTTATTTTTTCCTGGTGCATTTCATCTGTGATCTCAAAGCACCTTCTTAAGTAAGAATGAAGCTCTTTACAGTTTTTAGATTTGGTAACTGTAAATACAATCTGTGCCTAAGCAGTGCTTCAAAGGCCAGGAGCTGGTAGCAGACTTCACCAATGTGCTGATTGAGGTCCCTTTATTCCCAGTTCAGTATACTATCCAGTATGCTGCTTTCCAGTACAAATGAGTGTTTCATAAACAAACTGAAGAACAGCGCAGCTATCAACAGCTTGTGAAAACAAGAATAAAGCAATTAAAGATTTGTGTCTTGATTGCAAAGAGATTGGTCATAGGACTCATGATTGTGACAAGAATGTAAAGGCACCGGTGAATTGCATTGTTCTGCTAAGATTTCCCTCAACAACAGGAACCCAAGATCCCAGTAAGGAGTGGCCAATTACTTGCATAGTTTTGTAACAGCAGCACTGAGGTTATTACAATGTACATGTTACATAGCAAGGCTGTAGAAGCCTACATAGAGCCATCCTTTCCTTTTTTATTCCCTCTCGTTCAATTTTTCTTTCATCACTGAAGCCAGCTAGAGCCTTCTAGTGTGAAATTTGAGAGGAGAGCCAAGCTTCTTCTCCTCTTAACATTCCAAACGATTGATGAGTTCAAAATTTTCATCAGGATCAACATTCAAGTTTTGCAAATGGTATGTGTCTTACTAATTAGCTGATCCAAGCCTCCAGATTTCAAATTACAAATATAAATATCCCATGACTTTAATCAATCTTCAGTCCAGCTACAGGATACTTAGTCTGTTACTCACTTCTTACAAATTTCACTTATTATTAATATCACTTTTCAGAAAAGTAAATTGTCATAATGCAGAGTGATTTTTTTTTCCCTAAGAGCTTGAAGCGATCCATTCACAAATCTTTCTTCTCACTTGTGCCTTCTCCTGCCTCCCCTTTCCCAGCCCATAGGTATAGCAAAACAGCCTTGCAAGATGATCCTTACAGTCTATGAACACAGCCTTGTAAATCTGGCTCTAGAACAAACTCTATTATTTTTAACTGCTTTTGTGTAAGACAGGAGGCTATGTAAAGAACAGGATGTTTTGAACATTGAACTCTGGTGCATTACCTAATACTGTTGCTACAGATTTGATGTAATTTCTCTGCAGGTGTCAAAGGCATCATAAAGAGCATGCTACTGGGAGGTTTAACATTTGGCATATATAAGCCCAGTGGGCTTACTCATACGTCTTTTATCAACAGAAATGCCAAGTTTGTTGTTTGTTTTATACACAATTTCAATTACAACATAACCTATTCTTGCAGTTTGTTTAGATTTTATTGTATTTTTAAATGACTGTAGACAAGATACTTAACAGACTTTTGTCAATCTCCACTTTTTTAGGAGATGCATGAGGTGAACCACTTCTGTCTTCCTCAGAACCCGAGGCTGCTGCATTTTGCTTAAGCAGGAAAGGATAATTCCTATCTACTCTGCAAGATGGCTCTGCAGCCAGGTTCTCGGTTGCTCATCTTGCCTCAGTCACTCAGGGAAATTCACTGATACAGAAAGTCATCCTTCCAAATAATGCAGGTGTCAGAGGTCTGTGTAAGAGGAAGGCTTGGCAGAATCTCTTGTGGAAATTTACACAACATCTGCCCACACAATGGCTGGACAGTACTGTCTTTTCTTCAATTGTCAGGTGCACTGGAATGTGTATAGAAGAAAATCCAAAGAAAATAGTAGATCCAAGATTCTAATGCATGAATAAAAGGCAGTTATTGTTGGAAATATGAACCGTGATTTATTTTGCAAGCAATTTTTCTTGACTCCTTAGTCCCTGCTGTCTTGCAAGAAGGCATTTTGCATTAATTGAGACTTTAAAGAAAGAAGATATTATCATATTTTAGTAAGATTATCTGTTAATTTTGTCTTTTTTAAACTTTTGTCAGGGAAATTTGCCTTTCTGACCACTAAACCTGAGGTTAAGTCTGCACTTATGATACGCATGTAAGAAAGGGCTTGATTTTACATTGTAAAAACATGGCTCAAACTAAAGTGGAAGAGCACTGTTCCCGTGAGTTAGGAGCATAATACTGAGAGGGAATTCTCTTAGGAGGGAATGCACTATTTGTTCTGCTGTTCCTATCTCTCTCACCCATTCAATTTCAACACCCTCTTCGTGCTTCATTCATTTTTTGTCCTGGCTTCTAGATACATTCCTCCATGGTCACTTAGCATTGTCTGATATCATCTTACTATCATACACGATTCTTTACAGACAACTATTATCAGCTTTACGCTCACTTATTCTCAAATTAGTGCCATTATTGTGGTGGATGAGCTAAGAACTGTACTGCTCTTGGTGTCCTCTAAGTATCACATTTCTCCTGGGCCACGCATTCAACATGGGATGGGAAAAGTCACATTCCTCGCTAAATTTGGCTACTGTCTAATGAGACCAGCCTGTGTTGCCTTTCTGTGTGGAAAGGCTGGCCGTTGAGAACACCTGTTCGATCACCCAGTTCGTGTTTCTGTCAGTGTAAGGGAAGTCCCTGTTGTACATTTACTAGTAGCCTATAAAGAGCCAGTTTTTGAGGTCATTTGGATCCTAATCTTGCCATCCTGATTCGATACACTTGCTTTATGTCCATTTTGTCCAGCTGTAAATGACTGTACAAGGCATAAAGCAATGATGAGAACTGTCTTTGGGGACTAGCTGGGGTATGGGCTGGACGCTGGGATGAGAGGAATTGGGAGGCAGCATGCCTCCTTTGGGTCCTGACAGAAGAGCTGGTAATATGACACATATACTTTGTGCAAGGACTTGTCCTCAGTGGCAGACGCATTCCTGCCTGCTTGCTGGGGGCTTGTTGAGCTTCTCTGTTGCCCTGCATCTAAGATAATGATCTCAGTGCCTCCAGTGTTTGAAAACTCAGTATGAACTTTACGCATAAGAATAATCATACTTACTTTAATTATTTAATCGTGTATGATTACGTATGTTCTTCGTGGTCAGAATCAGAGCACCTTATAGGATTGATTTTACCTAGAGGAAAGAGGGCTTATTACCCCATCCTGTCAAGGGAGTGCTGAAGAAAATCAAGTGCCATAGAGAACTGTATGTTGTATTGTCAAGTCTTACAGTCATTTCAAATCTAATGATATTTGATATTTTTAATCCTCCATTCTTTAAATCAAGGGATACTGCAAGAGTCTGAGCATTCCTTTTAAAAAAGAAACTTTCAAAATCTTACAGTGTGCCGTGAGGGTTTGAGAACTCACAAATTAGGAGACAAGAAAGGATGCTGCATATACCCCTTGGAAAATCTTACATCTTGTGATTTTTCAGCTTTTATTCACAATTTTTGAAAATTTGGAAGAGCTGATGGTAGTTCTGTCCTTTTAAGGTACTGCCATTTAACCCAGATGGTACTCTGAGGATAGCCTCTCTAGCAAAGGAGAGTCTTTAAAATGCAAAGCTCATTTTTGGGAATGCTTGGCCAAATGGGACTGGGAGCCTTTGCTGAGAATGCCAGGCACAATCACTCTAAAAATAATAAATAAATAAGGCATCTCATTCTACCCAGAGATGCTGTATAGAACTGCTATTAAAGTCCACATTTGCAAATAAAAGCAGCCTAAATTTAACTATGACTCAATTACACTAAATCTGACCCTTTTTTGTTCTGTGTTTCAATTTAACACTTATTTACATTCCTAGACTTGGCGCTGTTGGAAGAGAAGGGAGGGGGAGAAGGCATTTTCATCCTCAGAATTGCTATTAAAAAATGATGATTAGGAAAACACAGCCATAGTCAGCCTGAAGCTGGGTAGCTCATTTGAACCCACTATAAAAGATCGTTTTCTCATCCTATTAAAACTCAGTTAGTAACGGCTGCGTAGGCGGCAGGAGATCAGAAATGAACGTCCAACTTGGAGTCCATACAATTGGGGTTGGGTCCAAAGCAAACTGCCTGATTAGTGAAACAATTTGTTTTTTACAATGACAGCAAATAGGTAAATCTTGTGAGTGTCAGGAAATCCTGGAGGATTTTGAATGGGAGCACTGACTGCTTTGCAAGTTGCACTTTGATTAGAAGGCATCCTTGCCTCTGCTTTTCATGCTCATGTTGCAAGGACATAAACAAGAGGGACTCAATTTGCTGAGGGCATTTATTTCTCTGTCTCTGTCTCTCTCTCTTGTTTTTACAGTCTATGTGTAATGACTAATTGGCTGTGTTTTCCCAGCTATTTTATGTTTCTTTTGCCCTGGTTACAAGTCGTACTAAACCAGTATATCCACAGGGACCTATAGACAGCCAGCACTGCCAAACGATACGCAGCATTCCCCTTTCTCTCTAAGTGTAAAACATTTACAAGTAAATTTACAAATGCATTAAGAACATTTCCTCCGTTGGCTGTTAGTGTTTATTTCTTCCCCTTCTCCTCCCGGGAGCAGACACCTTCCAGACCCTTAACTTTCACACACTGCTCTCCCGTTATTTGCCTCCTTCCCCCCCCCCCCCCCCCGTCTCTCCCCCCCGTCGCCCCTTTCCCTCCTCTCCCTCCTCCTCCTTCTCCTTTTCCAGTTCAGCGGCGCAAATTTCTGTTTGTGCCAGTGGGGCGGCCTGGCGAGACCGCAATTGCTCTACCCCACAGATTGACGAGCCCTCAGATGCCGATTTACTGTACATGGCAGCCACGCTGGAGCCGCGGCACATCTGGAGTGGAGTAAGCTTACTCAGAAACAGGGGCCAGCTCCAGCCGGAGCCAACGGAGCTGAGCGCGGCGCTGAAAGGCAGCCCTCCTGCCTCCCCTTCCCGCCTCCCCGGGTACATTTCCTAATGTAAACAGAGGCCAGGGGGGAAGGACACAGTAACTCTTTGCTGCGTGTTTGTCATTTCATGTTCTTTATCTGCTTGAGGTCAAACTGGAGCTCTGGAAAAACAGAAGCTTTGCTTTTATTCTAAATAGCTGAAAGCCAGCGCTGCTGAAGGGGGGGGGGGGGGGGGGGGGAAGGAAAAAAAAAGAGTTTGCTTTTGTGTTTATTTGTTCCACTTTATGGTAATTTAAGGGATAATTTCATTATCTGCAGTCAAATTGAAAACAAGCTGTTGTCTATGCTAATGATATCAGCATATTATTTTATGTACAGTAGGCGTGGAGCTCTTTAAACCACAAGTGGACTGGATTTCTGCTTACAGCTGTACTACTTTAACATTTTTTTTATAGTCACAAAATGAGACTTTCCTTTTATTATCTGGAAACAAAAAACATTATGGATGGCTGCTTTGTTTTACAAAATGGTGAATACCTTTCAGGGCCCTGTGCCAGCCTGCTGTCTCACAAATGCATCTTAGCTATGTTACTGCAACGGAAAAGTGTGCTCGTTCTGGGGCCGATATGCTGATTTTATAGTCCAGTTTGCTGGACTGATGAATTTTAATCTCTGTAAAGAAGTAGGAGAGATTTTTGAGGCATTTACTGACTGTCAGCAATCTGGAAAAGAACTCTGTGATTCTTTACAAGTTTTATATAATTTTTATTTCTTCTTTCTAATAGCAGAATGATACAGTTTATAGGTTAGTTGTTCAAATGAGATTAAAATCATAAAGATGCAATTTAAAATGGCTTTTCCTACTCAGTATTCCTTACAACTCCATGAATTTTACAGTGAATAAAGGAGAGAAAACAAACCTCAGAAGACATTGCTGCTGATAACATACTGATGCATACTGTGTTGATTTAGCTGTCTTTAAAGACTATAGTAAAAGTCTTATTTAGATGAAAGCAGTGGTTTAGCCGATATGGAGACTATTGAACAACCTTGCTCAGTAAATATATGAATAAACCGCTGCGGGTCAGCCCCTAAACCATTTTTGTCTGCAGGAGTAGAAAGTCTTGATCAACACATGGTTTTCTAGGGATGTTGTTTCACTGTCGCCTCTCAGTTCACAGGCCATGCTAAGTATTTTAGCTTTCTGGTGGACTAAATTCCAGATGAGTAAGTTGCTCCCATGAGTGTCAATGAAGGCAAACTTATCTATCATGTAGGAAAACTTGGGCTGGGCAGCAAGTGTGGCTGGGCAGCAGTTCTTGTACCATTGTACTTCAGAGTTTCAGCAGTGCATTCCCCACCCCCTCACAGGGCTCTTATGATTGCTGTTGTATGTTCTATGTTGATATACCATAATACTTATGTAAGAGATAGCAATATAGGTTTCATATTTCTGTATTACTGTTTTTAATGGATACTGTTTTAGTTGATTATAGTAATTTCTTCACTAAAAAAAATTTGTGTTTCTCTTACTTTCATAGTCCTTCAGATCCCAGTAGGAAGGGGCCAAAACTCCTCATAAACAATGTTGGCCAGGTCTCAGCCTTCTCACCAAGGAAGTAGTGGGCATTACCTCCTTGTGGCTGCTTAGAAACCACCTGGGGTGAAATTCAGTAAGGGGTGGACTGTTTGCATGGCAGAGGTGTTGGTCAGCTTGAAAAGACCGAATTGCACATCTCCAAGGTCTGTAATAACCTTTCTGTGCCTGAAATCAGAAGCAGCACCATGGGTACAGGGACAAATACAGGGATGCTATACCATTTTGCATGATCTAGGTGATTACTGAGGTAGATAAAATGGTTTCTTTGGGGTGAAATGATTTATTTGGAAAAAAACACATGTCTACACAGAAAAGCTGATGAAACCAGTCTCAAAAGCAAAGCTGTTTGGCAAATTTCAGAGAGACCTTGGCACTTGACTGAAATCTAAACTTTTTTCAGGGACAGCTGGATTTTGGCTAAGTTCTTCTGCAAGCCTGCAGGGCTCTGGCTGGCAGACCATTGCTCAACCTTCCGACTGGCAGGGTACAGGATTGATGGCCTGTCATTGCCGGATGGCCCACCAAGTAGTCTACCTTTGAACTAAAGACCTCAGGGCTTCCAGGTTTCAAAACTGGGACAACACTTATTTTGAAACTTTTTTTGATATCTTTTGGTATGCATTGGAAATATTTTGATTTCAATGAATTACCAAATCCTGACCCCAAAAAGTGTTCCACAGGAGTTTTTTGAACAGCTCTATTCCAGTCTTAAGTTTAATGACCCCAAGGGGAAAAAAAAGTTTCTCCATTAAGTAGAAATAAACCAGAATCCAGTGAATGAGTCTGAAGCAGGATTCCTCTGACCTCTCCTTACCGTAATCCCACTGGTGGTGTCCTTGGTCCTCCAATAGACTGGTCTGGGCCCAGTTACACAGTTCTTGTCTTAATTTTAAATGTGATATCCTGATAGGAATGGTTTCCCTCCCCCACTTCCCCCCTTTCCATTTAGTGCACGTTTGAAATTGATTCAAACTCCTTGTTTTGCACTAATGCCAAAACTATCCATGAGGTCTCGAAACTAAATCTTCTTGGTAGATGACTACGCATCCTACTGATTATGCTATTGTTATTATATTAATAGCATATTCTCAAACTAAGGCAATGTGCAGGTGCAAAACTCTCATTCAACAGTACATAACTCTTTCATCTGCCATTTCTTGCCAGTAGATTTCCTGCCCATATGAATGTTTCTTGTGAAATTTCTGGAGAATAGCTGTTGGAGTTTTGCCAAATGTAAGAAAACAAATACACAAACAACCCCTTTCCAAAACTCAGCAATCTCCCCCTTTCCCAGTCCTCTCTTTTAGAAACTACTATTTCATAGTAGATGTTTTACATCTAACAAAAAATACCAGTTGTGAAAAAATAAGCAGTGTGGATTAACGTAGCAAAGGTAAAAGTAAAAGCTTTACTAGGGTGGTGCCAATAATGTCACCACAGAATGCCTGTGTATTGGTATGCCCTTTTGGTTCACGTGGGTGCCTCACTTTAAATATGTGCCCTTGCCTGTTCTTACTCAGTCATTCACTCTGTTAACACTTCTTCGGAATCCTGTCCAGATATATTAGGTTTAAAAGACAATTAGCCTTGGCAAATAATATTCAATTTTTAGAGAAGCCTTAACTCAGTGGGGTTTTTTTAGGTAAACACAACTTTGGGATCTACACACATGCTCAAACAGTGGTGAAACCTGTGGACTCTCATTCACAAACTATATTTATTCCAGTAGGCTTCATGCTTTGTGACCGTCATCCAGAAATGAAGACAGAAGAGCACTTTGAGAATCTGAGGGGATTTAAGGGTTTGAAAAGTGTGTCAGTAGGTGTTACTCTGAAAAAACATATGTGTGTGGGAAAAGGGCAGTTACACTAACCCAGCTATTAGCAGTGTACTTTAAAAGGCAATAGATCTCTTTAACATCTAAATAAATTGAGAATTCTGCCTAGAAGTAAAAAAGGAATTTCCAGTTTCAACTGTGTTATTTCCTCTCAGTGTGATTATTTACAGTATATCTCTTTCATGTTTTTTTGCAAAATGTTATTGACATTTGAATGGTATTTCAGCATAAGATTATGACAGATGCAAAAGTGAAACACCAACATTTGTAATATTTTTGACCCCAGGATAAACTGTAAAAAATTATCCTATTGTACTTTCTTTGCTTGCTTTCGGTGTTTTGTTTTGTTAAAACAGCAAAGGATTCATTGAACTGGAGCCTACCATTTGTTATTGGCATTTCTCAGAAGAGTAAGAACAGTCGTCAATTATATATTTTTCCAATAAAAACATGAACTCATTATGTAAATGTTCAGATTAGAATTCTACCTCAAATATATATGTATCCTAAAAATAAACTACAATAAGTGTTAGACTAAGCAAAAATGAAGAACAGCAAAAGAATAAAGTCGATGAAAAAAGTGAAAAAAAAAAAGTAGAAAACCACAACAATAAAAAATGCAGGCATTAAGTAATATAGTGGGTATGAAAAAAAAGAGCTTCAAGATGAAGTTATGAGAGAGTCAAGGGAAACTATCCACAAAATTGTTGCAAAAGCAGAATTTATTTTTACCTGGCAGGTGAAGTTGTGATCACAGTCACTGCAGTCAAGTCAGGTGTCCTGAAACACAACAAATAAAAACCAAGGGCTTTTAAATACGCAAGATTAAAGAAAGATTCCAATGAATTTCAGTGATCATCAAATGATGATTTAATAACTGTGTCAATAACTTTTTTCTCTATTAAGTTTAAATTGAGTTATACAAGTAAGAATTGCAATGTTGTAAAGAATTATCCCCTTCTCTTCTGAAGCAAGAAATGAGAGTTGGAAGCTCTGTTTATATGAGGGAGAATCTAATATTTGGGATCAGATTTGTGTTTTGAACCTCTCTAAAAGGAAGATGCATTTTGACTGGGGCTCTAAGGTGGACCCATCTCTAATTCTGTTGTCCCCAAACTAAGAAAGTATGCTGGACCTCTTATGCAGAGCATGATTGAAATCTGTGAGTCTAAATTATTCCCGTAAGTGAATTTGAAGAAATGTGGTGCTTTTTAGTAGATTCAGCCCCATGACAGGACTCAGTTGTATCTTTAGGTGAACACATACACCTAATCACTAAGGATTGTACAAGTGCAACAGTTGGCAGACAGGGACTTTTTATTTTTCATTAATTTCTTAAAGTCCAGTTGTAGTATGAGTATGTTCTTCATTAGTAACAGCACTACTATATTGCTTTTCCAACAAAACTTGCAAAATATTACATTACTTTTTGGTCTACTGAACTGCTGAACTACTGAACTGCCAGTTCCTAACAGAAAGGAGTTGTAACTGAATCGCTAGTAAAAGGGGCAGGAAATTAGATAAAAGGGTAGCACTGGTTTTACATGCGTAAATGAAAAGATGTTAGCTTCAAATATGTAGCCTTTCAATATATTTTCCAAATCTTCAAAAGTGCCTGACTTTTGTTATTGAAATGCTGCACTAAATTTACTGACCATGCTCCTATGTGTTGCAATGGCTTAGTTCATGTGAACAAAAATTAAGGTGAAAATTTCTTATATCCTGATAGGCACTGTGGTGTCTTTGAAAATTAAAAATCTTAGGGCTTGCATGATTGCAGCATGATTATTGAACAAACAAAGTTTTTTTTTCTGGTAAGTACATAACAAGACATTATTTGGAAGGAAGCTAGCATTATAGCCAGATAAATACCCTTGCTCATGCTGCCCAGAAAACTGTGGTAGGAACAGTTATTGAAACACATATAACAAACATTGTGGAGAGAAGAACCTTTTGAACCTCCTTCTTTCTGGTAGGGAGGAGGAGTTGTAAAAGCAGAACGGGCTATGTTGGACGGGAATCCTCCCACCTAGCTTTAACCACCTGTGTTAAGTGTACCCATTTTAGGTTTCCTTTACAATCAGTGGAGGATGAGAGGTCTCCAGAAGGTGAGATGTATTTTGGCTTCGCATTGTCAGCTGCTGGAGTGCCTCTCTCCATTGACTGTAAAGGGCACTTAGGGGTCCTACAGCCCACGGGTGGCTGCTCAGATTTAAGTGGGATGAAACTGGGCCATCCAGTATACACTATAAATGTAAGACAGATAATTACAGAACTACATAACAAATGGAGTTCTTGGTCCCATTTAGGGAAACCCAAGTTAAGCTTCTCTAAGGCCAAAGTCCACTGCTAGGAGGGGAGGAGAAATAGGAAAGAGAATGCATCCTGGGTGAAGAAATAAAACATTTTCTCAGATGCTTACTCAATAGTATTGTGCTTCAGGCTCAGGATGTTGCTTCATTGTCAAATGGCTGATCTTTCCTTGTCATGCTTTCCTATTGTTCTCCCTTCCTTAAATAATCCTGGCTTTCAGCTGCATTTTTAATCCATTTAATTCATTTTCAACTCCCCTGAAAATCAGAGATTAGTTTAGTAGATCAGGAATGAGTTAGAAAAAAGGTTGCATAATGGACCTAGTTAAATTACACAGTTGCTACTTGCCTTTGCATAGTAATAACGATGAAGTTAATAGTTTCCACTTTATTTAGCTGCTAAATTCTGTTTTGTTTCAGAAATCAACTCCACTGCAATAACTACATTGTTCTTTGCTCATTAATCTCTATTATTTGTTCTTCTTTGAATTGTTGTGAAGTTTCAGAACATGGGTAGTCCTCTGGCAAACAGAAGAACGTGTTGATCTATTAGACCTTTTAGGCTCTATGATTTAGACAAAATAGTACTATTATAATGGTTTACAGACTTTAGTGGCTCAACTTAGGGCTTCATTGTGCAGTCCACGATATCACAGCAGCTCTTAGGCACAATTCCATTGCTGCAATTTGTTGTGTACAAAAGGTACAAGAACAGCATAGTGCTAGTTATTATACAGTCAGTATTTGTCAGTAGTTTCCAGAACACTACACTTGCAGATAAATAAAAAAATAAGGAGGGGATTACAATTAACATTTGAGGTTAATTTTATTTTCTTTTTAATTTTTTTTTAAATTGCATTCATACAGTATATGCCTTTATGACACTATCTACTACTGCAGACTGCTGCCACAAATTGAATTGAGTCTTGAATCATTACCAGATAGGCAGTAGGAGATACGTAAATAGTTGTACAAATACTGTAGTATTCTTCAGCAAAAGAGCAGTCCAGTGCAACAATTACACTAATACAGATGGGAGTGTTGAAGCAGATTATTCTATCATCTTAATATTTATATAGGTATTCCAATTTAAAGTGAACAAAGCATGACTTTTTTTTCTCTTCATGTGTTTTTAAAAAAATCTTGCAGTTAATATCTCATTAAACATGTAGGGAAAATCTCCCAGGATTTTCCTTTTGCTCTGACCTCACAATCAATAAATTCCTGTGGAGGAAATGCTTTATTTCAGTTTCATCGGTTAGGTTCCCTGCAATCCACAGTTCTCTATCATCTTTTCTACTAAGTGTACACTGAACATCTGATGTTCAGTGGTCATAACTATAATCTCTCTCCCTGTATCTCTTTAATTTGCCGTTTCCTGTGATGGAGCAGCTCTTGACATAACATGTGTTTCATTTAAGATATTCTGTGTTTCGCTCAAATGTATTTGCTGTGTTTGCCCAGTCTTTAGGGTGTCAAAGAACAACAACAACAACAACAAAAAGGCAGCCTGAGGTGACATGTTTGAGCTCCTATATAGAAAACACAGCAGAATAATGTTATTAATTATTTCTATATTCATTAGCAGGACTCGTCTCAATGAAACTACTTACAGCATTTGTGTGCTTTTCAAAACATACAAATTGTGGGAGGTGCCAGGCTTATCTCTGGGACCTGCTGCACTACTGAGTAGCTCTCAGACCATCTGGGTTGGACTGTGGTGTCCCACTGAGATGGTATTGTGCCTCTTTGCCCAGGGAATTTGGACTGGCTAGCAGAAGAACAGATATATGATAGTTTAATGCCCAAAGCTGCAGTCTGCTCTTCAGAGTAACAGCCATTGGGCACACCACAGAGTGAATCTAACTTACTCACCCAGACTGGTTATCTCATCCTTTGTGTGTTTATTTGAATTTGTGGGGTGCTTCCTGGAAAAAAAGCTTTTATGAGGGGTCTGTATATGTTCAGAGTCCTTGCAGTGGTCATCTAACAGAGTCATACTTTTTGTCTCTGAATTCTCAGGAGAGTGCACCCAACTATTTGAGTATTTGTGAGTGGACTCTAACTGCACAAAGATGAATTCCAGTTTAATTAAAAATTTCCTGGATCTTACATGGGCAATATTTGCGTGTTGTCACACCTTCAGTCACAGCTCTGCCTGTATCATTAGTTCAGAACAGCAGTTCAGACTAGCATAACAAATACAGAGTCACTGAATATGGGTTGTCACTGTGGATAGTTTAGTTGGTTTTCTCAGCATTTAGAAATGGTATTTCTCACCTCCTCCACACAAGCCTTTTCATTATCCTGCCAACTTCTTGAAGGGAAAAATAACTTCATCCCTGTTTGAGGTGTTTCAAAAGTTATGTGTGGAGAAACTTGGCTGGTATTTTTTTTTTTAAGGAATATTAGTTAAGGTATGCACTTCATTTCTAAATAAGCTACAATTGAGGAAGCATTTATGTAATCTCTCTACAGCAGGAACATTCAGAAACATTCACATTTGAAAATGTTGTTGCACCAGTACATCTCAAAAGCTACATCTGTGTGAAGAGCTTAATCTTTGGCAAAGTCCAAAAAGCTGTTGCCATGCTTAGAGCAGAATCTCTATTTTAGCATCTGAAAAAAAGATGTTTCTAGCTATCTTAGTTTTCCAAAGTCCTTCTACAGTGAACAGTGTGCAAGTGAGAAATCCTTCCAGTAAAGATGCCTGTAGAGATGTCTGTCTCTGGTGATTATAAAAGAAGCACCTGTAATCTAAGCATCTTCCAGTAGATGTTTAGCTTTAAGACTTAGGAAATTAGGTGAGATGAATCCTTTTGCTAACATTTACATATAAAGCTTCTGTAATGTGGATTCCCAGAACTTGACCTTTCAAGCTTAACCTGATATCTGAGCCAGTGGCTGAAGCCAGACTTCCTGGCATTTCCCACTGTGCTGTCTTGGTGTGAAAAGGCTTAAGGAGTCATTTCCAGAATGAGAACATCTACTTACCATGCTGTGTTCACGTGGACATCAGCACTGCAAATCAGCATTAAGCAAACAAACTCAAAAGAATCACTTAGGCTACTAAGTCTTAGGCCTGTCTTTGACTTTCCACCTATTGAAAACTGTTATTTGTCAGTTTAAAATACAAATGTCATCTTACCTTCTCACCAAAGAGTGGTCCACATGTGATGAGCTGCTTAAAGAGAAACCAGGATTCACGTAAGTATCCATAGTTCTGCATAAGGTCCATACCTTCCCTACAGAAACTTTGAATTCAGTGCACAGTCAACTCTCAAGTTTACTTATCCTGGATTTAATACTTCAGAGTTGGAAAATTCTGTTCAGAAGAAACAAAGATACTACAAAACATCTATGAACCAAACAATGAACTGAATTCCTTTTTGAAAAACCTAGTACACAGGTTTCAGTAGAACACAGGAGCAGCAATGGGAAAGGCATAGCCTAGTGTTTACGAATTATACAAAACATGGTGCTGTGTCAAAAGCAGTAGTGTTAATGGCACATGAAAACAGATGAGTCTAAACTCCAAATAATGCTCAAGAAATAAATGGAAACTCTGTGCATGGGTAGAATTTTGGATGTCATATGAACGTAACAATTACCATTTTATCAGGCCTAAATCCTGCCTTGGTGAACACTGTGTCTTTGGCAACTCTTATTCTCTTTCTTTGTTAGTCTGCTTGCATCTCAGTTATGTCCAGAATTCCCAGTAAAATCAAGATTCTACTATCAAAGCATATGGTCAAAGTCATTCTCTGCCCCAAAGAATTTATAGTCTGAAACTGGGAGAACCTCCAACTTGTTGGAGCTACCCTACTGACATAAAATGATCTCTCTTTTGCTCTGGTAAAATATCCTAAGCATCTACTTAAAAGGTGCTGAGTGACCTCATTTAAACCAATCCTTAGGATTAGGCACACTGTTTGTTTAAACTTTTTTGAGATCCTGAGATACAAGAAGCTTTGGAAGTGCAAAGATTTTTTAACTGGCTTAATATGTTTTTGTGTTTATTTGTAGATGTAGAACTTACGCAGTATAAAATTTGACAGCTAAGACTAGTCATGAAATTTCACCAGGAAAATAAAAACCTGTTAACAATTTGCTGACATTCATGAAAACCCTTAAATGCTTCCAAATCTGCTTCCAGGTATTCACATGCAAGAATCTGAGAATTTTTGCATTGCAAATATTAGCAAATGCTTTTTAAATCATGCTTGCTTTTCACACACCATTTATATAAGAGCTTTTTGAGTAGCAGCAAATTGTAGTCCTATTAAATTTCAGTTCACCTTCACACTGGTACTTGAGTAAAAAATTGTTTTTTGGGGTATTTTAGAGACAATCCAAGAGTACATGTCAACAATTAAGGATCTGAACATAAAGTTGCAAATAAGAAAATATGCTATTAATAATGAATAGGGAAGCTTTTATCTGTTTTACACATGTGAGCAGTTCAGTCAGTTTACTAATCATTGTATTAGAACAGAGAAGACTGTGTATGCCATTTCGCCATTTTTTGAATTTCTCTGTTTATGTGTGAGGAGGGCAGCAAACATAAACAAAATAAAAAATTCACTTTAGCGTCTTTGGTTACTTATCAGGTTTGGATAATATTCTGTTTAAGGCAGCCACTTATTTTTTAAAGAATAATTTTTTTAAAGACAGTAGCTTTTAATTTTGCGATCCTAATACTTCTCTGTGGGTTTATTTCTAGGATATTCATCCTAATTTAAGCATCTGGAGAGTGTAAGCACAAGTGGGAAATGGAGAGAAAATTTTGCCTTTTTTTCTTTCTCTTGCATATATCAAGTTTGTCAAGCCTATTGGTGAGTCATGTCCAGCAGTTTTAATAGTTTAGTCTCATTAGTCATTAATTCACTGGAGATGATAATATTTTTTTATCATTTATGGTTTTGCTTCTTAATGGTTCTGCTGTCTTACCCTAAGGAGTGCAGAATTGGGCCAGGCAGGGAAATAGGAACATTTGCAGTTAATCTGTAAGACTGACTGTTACTCCCTATTACCCCTCATTAGTATCCCTTGCACTCCCTTTTCCTCATCTTTTCCTCATGCCGTCCAGCTCCCAGTCATATGGATCTCTGGTAGGTTCAGTGAGGAGGATGAGCAGTCCCAGTACCCTCAGTGTACAGCTGAAACTGTATCCAGCTCTTGCATCCCAGTGGTCTCTTTGTGGACAGAGGAGGTAGCAATCACACGCACCAGAATCAAAACTGGCTGTTGCAAATTCCCCCTGATGTGTTTTTGTTCATGCCTTCCTAAAAGGTTTGCCAGAGCTTGAAGCAGCCTAGGCATTTAAAATTTAGCTTTACTCCTCTGACCCTGACTCCTTCTCTTTCATTTGCACTGCCTTCCTTTTGGGAATTTCCAGGAAGAATATGGTGGTAGAGTTGTCTATAATCTGTGTATGCACATAAAGTGTGCCTTCATGTTACTGCAGGACCAAAATCCAGGCAGTTGTCTGCTTTAAGTTATGCCTCTTTCTCCTTCTCCTGAAGCTGGACCTGCTGCAGTTTTGTGCCATTGGTGGCCTCATTTTGATCTGCTCTAAACCCAGGCATTGGAGCAATGCAGTTGTGCCAAATAACTTCTGCAAATGCGCTGGGAAGAGCAAGGTAATAGAAAGAAAAGCACCTCTGCTGAACTTCTTTTCCCTCCTCCCATCATTTCTATAAACAACTTCTGATGAGGAAAGTGGGAATTTGGTGTGAAGAGTGGAAAGAAGACATCAGCTTGGAGAGGCAAGGGAGACTGGCAAGGGCGACTGGCAAGGGCAGGAGCTTGGGAGGGGGGTTAGCAAGCCAGAGCCTGGGGGAAACTAGGTCTGTCTGGAGAAATAGAGTACAGAGCTCACAGTAACTGCAGATGTGTCATCACTCCCAGTGGGCTTAGTGGCTCAGGCTTTCTTGACAAAAGGTGATTGCATGCAGTTGCCTAAGGAGCAATGTTAAATCAATCTTATAATTTTCTCTATTTCTCCAAGATACCTTGTTTATTCTCTGTTATTTCATCTCAGAGGGTCTTTTTCATAAGGGCTTGAAGGACACCTTAATTAACAGCAGCAGTAATGGCTGGCAGGGAAGTAGCAGCATGTGTCCCCTTTCCTGCCCTGCCTTTTATTTGGTCAAGGAAGTCACTTGCACTTTCTTTCATCATTCTTCCTACTCTCTCCCTCCCCCGTGTCCTGACTCCCTGCCCAGATTCAAGAGCTTGAAGGTCTGCTGGTGGTAGCCGTGGTGGCTGCAGGGAGGAGGGAAGGGGGGAAAAAGCAGAGGGAGTAAAATAAGTGTCAAGGAATTCATTGTCTGTTCTCCACCTGTTGTTATTCTGGTCCCAATCAACCTGCTAGCCAGGCTGGAGCCAGTGGCCATCTGGAAACACTGCTCTGTTTATAAACTTGGCATGAAGCAGCACTCCCGGGCCCTGACCTCCCACACAAATCTGGAAACAATTAGAGCAAGATGATAGGCAGGCAGGCAGGGAGAGGAGGGGAGGGAAAGAGCGTGTGAGAGAGGAGGCTTCGTAGAAGGGGAAAAACAGACAGAGCGAAGGGGAGCATGGAGAAGGTGGCAAATGTTTCTGAGATGCAAATATTTATGCCCACCTTAAACGACCGCTGGCTCATTAATTATTGCCCTTGCCAAAACAACTTTTTTTTTTTCCACGAAGGCTAAGGCACGCCTCTTTGCTTCCCGCAGCAGCACAGGTTTTCCAAATTACATTGTATGTTTTACACTGCTAAAAGTTTGACTTTACAACTCTTAGGAAATTGAGATGGGTCTGTTAGGTACACATGCTAAGACTCATACATGTTCTGTACTTGGTGGTATTGAAAACTGGAGTCCAAATATTGCAGCTCCTACCCATCTCTACAAGGAGTAATGTCTTTCTCTGCTCCTCACACCCCCCAGTATGCTGCTTTCCAGAAAGAATGGCTGCCAGTCTCCAGCTCTCTGGAGTGTGGGAGTCATTTGGGCTCAATTCTCTCAAGCCTTCTCTTGCCCCACCCTACCCACCCACTCCTATTGCAACTCATTGTTGTCTTTACTGGGAAGACTGTGCTTTTCCTGGTCAAACCAGACCTTCAGTCACTGGGTTACTCCCTAGCTCCTCTTTGGATTTTGGACCCTTTCCCAGCCCTGCTCTTGCCGTGCAGGTAGGCAGCCTGCCCATCAGCAACCTGTTCCAGTGACTCTCTTGAGGAGAGTAAGGAAGAGCCACATCTCTTCACAAAACAAACCCATGCATTTCACTTTCTGGATACACGGTGTGGGCAATCCTGTCTGTTCTCTGGGTGGTTTTAACATAGCTAATAGAGATGCCAGTGTGTTAATTCACTTCTCATAATGTGTCCTTTCAGTGCAAGAGCTGCAAGAGCGAGTCCTGCCTGGTTGAGACAAACCGGACATTCATTCCTGCTGGCCTGCCCAAGGGAGGATACCTTTTGGCTCACCTGACAAATCTGCTACTAACACATCCTGAGAAGTCAAGTGTTGTGTTTCAGGTGCAATAAAAACATGGCTCCTTCGTGGTGTGAGGAACTGCTCGTGGTGACATTGAATTTCTCTCAGAGTGCATCTCAAGAGATCCCTGTACTTGCACTAGGTGTGGCCCTGGCAGCCACGGTCAGAGCTGCTGCTGGGGCAGCAGGACCCGAGCCAGTGTGGCATATTGTGCAGTATAACCCACATCTTTTCATTTCCTCAATTTTCTTCACGCACCAGTCCTAGTATGCCTTGCTTGTGAGGTACATTAAAGGTTTATCTGCCCTGTAATTCAACCATAAAAAGCTACAGCTCAAAATGCCCAAGATAATTTCTTCCATGATGTTGGACTCACCTCTGGTGTGTACCTCTGGGCAGCCTTTTGCCCATTGGTCTCACCAGAGTGAGTGGTTTGCCTCAGCTATTGTGTGCTGGCGACAATACAAGCATGGCCCAAGTAAGACCAAGACAACTGATAATGCTTTAATGCATAATACCAGCAGATCAGAAATGATCAACTGCAAGATGAGGGCTGTTTGATTTTCATGGCTCCTAAGGAGTGGTATGTTATGAAGTGGTGGTTGTGGTTTGATGGGGGAACTGTTCTGAATGCTACGGGAAGCGCACAGGGTCCACTCTGCTTGTGTCATGTATAACAGTTTCTCCATTATCTGATGCTGATTTTCCCTCAAATGGTGAGCTATCTTCATTGGATACACACATAGTATTTGTGGACTTATTCTACGGTGTTTGAAAGTCTTTTGAAAAGTGCTTAAAAAGACTTTTCCTCTCCAAGGGAGTTCAGTGGTTCAGACTCGTTAATCTGAATAAAATATTGCTATCATAATTAGTGCTAATTGGCAGCTTTGTTTGCAGCCTCATCAGAGTCAGTGATTAGCTAAACAGAGGTTATAAATACATGTCTTTACTACAGATAAATAAAGGGCTTTAAGGTCAACTACTGCTAAACCAGCACTTTTCAGAGCACTGTGTTCATGTACTGCCTCCTTCCCTTACCAGAAATTTGTGTTTCACAACCACTGGTTACTTTTCTCAGATTTGCAGTAAGCATCGAGTTATTACGTTAATGTCTGGTATGGCTGTTTCTATGCTGACCCACTAAGGAACACATTTTGTTTTGACATGGCCTTGGAAACTTAAAGGAGTACAAAATGCACAACATGTAGGCATGTAAAAATAAATACAGGGAACCCACCAGACATGAATAGCAAGGAGGCTACAAGCAATTCAGCCATAGGGCTAAGAAACAAATGGTTTCTTTATGTGGCTCTGGCTGTTCGGTAGCTGTACTTCAGAGCAATGTAATGGGTTTTAATGTTCATAAAAATGTTCAATCTGGTAAACCAATTTTTAGACTCTTACACAGTCTTGTTGAAATTGGATTCATTTGAACTGCAATATAAAATATTATGTTTACTTAACCCTTGTAAACTGATCTCCTTTGTCTTCACAAACTTGCTGGGCAGTTAAGGACCTAACATTCCTTCCACAGTTAATAAAATTGTGCATTTTTCTCTCTATTCATAAATTTAATTACGGTCAGACCTGGTTAATCAACATCAAACTTTTTTAATACTCATTCTTTTAGGTAGCTTTGGATTGAAAAATACATATGAAGGTCATACACTGAGACTTTGTATATTATTCAGGTTCCAGAAGTCTGCTTGGATTTTTTCTGTGTGCAGCCCTGCAGATAGTGCAACTTACATCAGCTGAGGGCTGATTACACCTATCATGCAGATAGGTATAATATCTGCATGATAGGTATAGATATTATCTGCATAATAGATAAATAATGTCAGAGCTTTGCTCTTTATAAAAGATGATAATCTCTTTCTGTCCTCATTTTTGAATAAAAGTCCCACTGATGTGAATGGCAGTTAACATTCAAAGCTGTTTCTCTGTTCTTCTCTCTACCCATTTCCTGAATTTTCATCTGTCTTACGCCAGGGTCCCTGGAGATATTTCATACAGGCATTTCTATGTTACTTCCAAATGGGCAAGAATAAACTGCATTCCATATGGCCATTAGGTAGCCTTTTTGCTACATGTATATTGCATTTCCCAAGGCACTCAGGATTTACAAAAATCCTTGAATGGTACAGTTGATGTTGATCAAAGAGCCCGTGATTCAAGAATTTATGAAGAAAGATTTTGAGGTTTTCTGTCTGAAATTTTGCAGGGAATACAGTGGCTGGAGTAGTGTTTAAAAATCCTAAAGATTTTACTGGAGTTAGCTGGTCAGTAGGAGTGAAATCCCTTTACAGCCTTAAAAGACGATATAACTTGGTGTGCACGTTTGTTAATTTAACAATGAATGCCTTGCACTTGGTTTGCATGGATTGTTGAGCTCCTGGGGACCATCTCACCCCACTTTCAGTGTGGAATATTAAACAAAGTACAAGATTAGAATTTTAACTAAAAGTGAATAGTGAAAGGACATAACATGCTGCAAGCTTGGCTTTCACCTCAGAGCTGATTAATGACCACAGAAGATAAATGGAAAAGGTCAAACCTATCAATTTTAAAACACAGAGCAATTACAGAGCTGCCATTTCTTAAGTTCAAGCTTCCTGCTACTATAAGTCCTGCTTGCAGTGGCTTATGCTGAATGGTCAGTAAGGCTTATGAGAGCACTTTGCATAAAGCTGAATTCTATCAGGGCTACTTTTCAGCTGTGAATCAGATACACTTTTGCGTGTAAGCTCAATATTCTGATACTACTAGGATAGATGTGAAGCTGTGCAGGATTTAAGCAAAGCACCTACCATAATGAGGAAAGAAAATATGAGATCCTTTTATGTGTAAGCCCCTACGTTTGTAATTTACAGAAGATAGCTTCATCTCTTGGGAACCATCTGTATTTCATTGGGATGCTCTTTTCTACCCAGGTTTATGACATGACTAATCGAAGCACTGGGAGATCAAGTGCCTCACTCAAGGTCACAGATCATTTTGGTAGCTCTGTCTCAAGCCTAGAGTTCAACATGACTGACTTTGTGATAACACAGCCCCTGTGAACTCCAAAACTAAAGGCAATACAAATAACTGTGTATGGCGTAATCAGTAAAATACTTTGTTGTTGTCGTTGTTGTTCAACATTCCCTTTTAAAAAAATATGTGGAGAGAGAGTACATGAAGAGTGACTAGGAAGGGAGTAAGTGAAAGAAAACAGTGTGTTCTGTACTCATAAAACAGTAACAAGGACTTGTACAAACTGTATTCATGCCTAGAGCTTGAATGTTTCAAAGTTGTTTCTACAGAGTGCCTTGTAATCACTATCCTCAGCATCCTGTTTAAGAGAAGCTATTAACTGCTTGCAGTACTTTCCTTCTATTTTTCAGTAAGATAATATGAGGCAAAGGCCAAGAGCTAATGTCAGGTTCTGTCCAAAGCACTTTTTTTTTTTTTTTAAGAAGAGGTCTGTTAGTCGATATTTTTGAAGTGGCAGAAAGGAAGCACCGGGGCAGTGTCCTTCCTGGCTCCGCACAGCTTCCTGCGCGCTTCCCTGCCGAAGTGTTAGTCAGAACGCTGCAACAATTCATGCTCAGCCTCCCACGCCATCGTCTGCCTGGCTTTGATTTTCTGAACTTGTACAATCGACTGATGGGTCTGTTCTCTGACTTAATGATGAGTGTACAGGTGGCAGAGCAAAGAGCCAGCAGAAATATCTTTGTGATTCAGAGATTGTGAATGATCTCTGTGTGTGCGTCTCTGAATACACCTGCCTTTTAATGCTATAGTAGACACGGTTGCGTAATGTACCCAGATTAAAGTCTACAGGGCTCTTGGATAAACCCGTTGTGGTTAAAAAAAAAATAAAAAATTAGAGTTGACTGCTGACTAAAATGCTTTCACGCGCACTTTTCTCATATCCCTGGTGATGAACTCTCTCCAGACTTCTTCCCACCTGTTTATGGCTTGGCTCTCTGGATCAGGTGCTGTTCCCATTGGCACCAGTGCAAATCCAGTTACCTGATGTAAACTAGAACCAGTTGGGCAGCTCAGGCTTCACATCGTTGTAGTCATTGTGGAGCCACAAGTTGTGAATGGAGTGATGTCTAGCACCATAATTTCCCGCAAATGGTGAAGGAGTCGCTGATTTTGCCTGTAGCAACAGCTGCTGAGAAAGGGAAGAGAAAAACCTCTGCAAGAACAGGAGGAGATAACAAAGGCAGTGTGCAGTCAAGAGTCAGTCAAAGAATCATGATTATCTTTGACTATATGTTCACTGAAAGAAACAAGCTTTTTGTTTTTCTGCCTCTTGTGGGTGTGCCTTTTATCACATGTCCTTTTTTAAAAAATATAACCAGCCTTTTTCTTCTCCCCTTTCTATTCTAATGGTATAGCTATTAGTGGCTTCATCTTAAGAACTAGTGTAGTAATGCAGTCCAATCTTCATTCTCTCTCAACCTTTTTTAAGTCCTTATGCTAATTTTGTGTTAAGCCCAAACTGTCTCATCAAAGAGAGCCCCACTGTTCTGACTTCAGTTGTCTCTGTGGTGAGAAACTTGTTTTTACCTTCCCATAGCTGAATGCATCAAGGAAGGCTAATACAGAGCCTCTCAAGAAACCAGTAGGCTTTTACTTTTCTTTAAGAGGACAGAGGATAACAGAGTTTGGGAAAGTTATACCCAGCAGTAATAGCGCTAATCCTCGGCACATTTATATCTGCTGTTCTAAGGGATCATACTGCTCTGCACCGTTGGGAGAGAGTGCAGGTAAATGTTTAGTGAGAAACTAGATATTGAAGCAAGAGATATGAAATGTTATGAGGACAAAAGGATTCTGCTGTTGTCAGAAACACCTGGTTCCTCGGATCAGCCAGGGTCAACGAAGCCACCTATGTTATCCTGCCACATAGATATGAAATATAGAATAGAAAGACATAGCAATTCCTACGAGATGACAGTTATTAGCACCTTCTCCATTACCCTGTTATTAGCTTGCCTTGCTGTTAGCAAGTCAGGCTCTATTCATGCATTTCAATAGGAATGGCTTTGTAACCAAGTTCTGCAGATGACTCCTGTAGTTTTGTGAGAATTAACTGTTATGTGACAGGAAACATTAAGAGTGGAGTGGATGCGTTGATGTACTCAATGATTTTACATTATTAAAATATTTGCTGTGCAGCTGTTTAACCAGATTTGTTGCTGCTTTTTGTTGTTATTGTTGTTGCTGTAGTTCAGTTCCTTATTTTCATGTCAGTTTTGATACAGCCAGAAAACTGCCCACATTGTTTTTGTACTTGGAGCAGTTTATTGTGTGTTTAGTGTATTTCCAATGCAATCTAAATGTTTGTGTTATTATAGTAGCTCTGACATGTTCACAAATAATATTATCTGGGATTTGATGAGTAACAACTGTTGATGGAATGCAAACTTGACCTGTATTAAAAAAAAGTTTCTTCCAGCCATCTTGGACACTAAAGCCTGTCTGGTACATCAACTTACTTTTGTACTCAGCAGCTGCTTTAGGTAGATTTACAGTAAGCCATGAAATGGAATCTCAATGAAGTGAGTGCCCACTCTGGGCCTAAACTTTTACATTTTGTCCCTCAGATTTTTAGCAGGAGACCTCGCCCACTCTATATCTGCTTCATCTACGAAAATGCTTCGCTTTTTTGCACAATATTGGAGACATATGAATCTGACAAATTACATTTGCTGTTAGTTTAGAAGAAATCTGTGAATATTGTAAATGAAAACGTGTGGATCTGTTTTACCGCTTTGTTCATGATTGTGTTATGTACCTTTACACAGTGGATGGTAACTATCAAGAAATCAAAACTGTATTTTTTATTGTTATTTATGTTCGCTTTTCATTATTTCAAGATAAAATTCTTCTAGTGCCCCAAGATGCTGATGGCATATGTAACACTAAAAGTCTACATTTGTCTTTTATATTACTATTTCATAATCCTAAAGATGTTAACACAAGGTTTCTTGGAATATTTATTAAAAAAATAGCCACTCTGCAGTACATACGTGACTGTGTTTTGTGGTGCTAAAGAATTTCTCTGTATCCTATTGAGGAAAAATGGTAGAAAAATAAAACTAGGAGAGAATTCACCTGCTTCAGCTCTCTGACCCAAGGCTTCTCATCTTGAGTATTCCTGACAGCTGCCTGTGGAAGTCTTTGAACTGTTTGGTACTGTACCATAGGACTTCCTGATTTTTTTCAATTTGCGTTAGTTTAGAGGCATCCCTGTTACTTTTAGGTTAAGCTGTGCTCTGCTTGAGAAGGCCCTGGTGCAGGGGCTTGTTCCCAAGATTTCTCATTGTTGCAAACTGTGGCTCAGCTGTGCTGTAGCTGCCATAAGCTGCTGTCTGCCCTTGCTGCTTTAAGCACTGTAATGGTTAAAACTTCTTCAAGGCAGTCTGTGGTTTAGTGGCAGGACCTGATAGTTTGTGACGACACACAAGTGTCAGTTTGAGAGGAGCTGTTCTGAGGTCGGCTGTGGTAAGAAGGTCACTCAGACGTAATGTGAACATAGCATCTACCTACAGCTACCTACAGAATAATATGTATTTTGGGCTTTTTCTTTCAATCTACTCTTTAATTTACTTTGCTGTTGCAAGACAGTAAAACCTTGCTTTTTGTTCTTTGGTGTTTATAGGTTGCTGCAAAGACGTAATGGTAATATTTTTTACAAAAGGTAACAGTTGTCATGCTTGTAAATCAGAATAATAAATCATGAAGTTTCTTATTTCTTTTTGGTGGGCTATTTCTGTCTGAGAGTTGCATTCCCTGTTCACTAGAAAAGACAGGTTTCCTGACCACTAAACAGCTTTTCCGCTTCATGTAAGTTGACACTTGTGTTTGCAGCACCAGAAACAGTGAAATCAACCAAAAGAAGTCAGGAGGGTTTTTTTCTTTTTTTAATGGTCTGTAAGGCACAGATAATTTATGCATCATCATCATCATCATCAGATTACATAGGAGTTTTGTTTCCTCTAGTGCAAACCAATTTCTTGAATGCTGAAATAAAATCCCTATTTCCAGCAATACTCAAGACTTTCAATTTTGCTTCTGCTGCCTCAGGAGATCCTCCTTCATGGAAAACTGATGGCAGGAGACATACATTTTCCAGAAGTTTTCTGCTGCCTTGTACAGCTTTCATACATGCTGCTTAAGTGTAAATTCATTTATGGAAGGTTTGCTATTTATTTCACAGGTGATAAAAGACTTCACCAGAGGTGAGATTTGACAACAGGAATCTTAGAAGATTGGATTTAATGACATTTTTTCACTCATTAAAATGAAAAGATTACAGTGCAGTTGTCTGAAGACAGAGTAAAACTTAATCCCTTTCTGCTACCTGTTTTGTTGTCCCCAGAGCGATTCATCCTCAGCCCCCTCTTCCAAGGCTAAGGATACAAAAGAGGTGGCCCTGGGATGTGATACTAGAATTGGGCTTGAAGTGGGGAGAAGGAGCATTTCAGGAGAAAGAAATTGCTTCATGAGAACTGTATTTGTGAGTTCTTAAACTATTTGTGTTCCCATCAGATCTTGCTCCTTCATGATTCAGATTCTCCCCTGGCTTAGTGCTGCAGTGAAATCATACTTCTGTGCTTCTGACATTACAGGCTGTTGCCAGCATAGAAATGATTGTGATAACACAAACCCACCAGGGATGGGCAAACTACTTCAATAAAAATAGCAACTGTAATGAACCTCAGCCCAAATTTTGAACTCCCCCCTGCCTTTTTTTTTTTTTTAAGCTGACATGATTTTCGTAAGTACCTCCCTGAAATTAATCATGTGGACTCTACAGTCTTGGCCGTCTTCACTGATCCAGCTGCTGTCCTCAAATCTGACAATTTCCATTGCTTCCCTTGGGTTAGAGGGAGTGAGTACATTTTGGGGTATACCTTTGACCTGAGGAATGCATGGGATGAGAAGACATCAGCCAGCTGAGCCCAAAAGAAAATGTGCCAAAACTGAGACTCCCCTGATAAAATATAGCTTGGACAGGGGAGCTCTTGGAAGCCAGAGGGAAGGAGCTGCTTTAGGTGCAGGGGAAGGGAGGATGAGGAAAAGAATGAAAAAGTCTGATTATGTTGGGAAGAATAAATTGAGAGTAGAAAAAAAGATATTTCAGAAGATTCCCACAAGCCCTGGAACATCCACACCACACTGCCAGACTGTCTCAGCCTGCGGTGTGAGTCCTTAGGGTGAGGACAAACAGAGCATTTCTGTATCACCTTGCACACTTTATGCAAAAGTGAAATTAAACAGCATTGTGGTTGCTGGGGTAATGTATCTTCTGTGTACATCTGTGGCAGGAAGTTGTCTTGGACTGTATAGGAATGAGTAAATGAATATGGCACAACTGATCCCTCATGGGCCTCAGTGCAGGGGCAGGCTGAGCACTCCTCAGGGAATGGACTCCAA
The DNA here is from genome assembly GCF_003945595.2 of Pipra filicauda. NCBI lineage: Eukaryota > Metazoa > Chordata > Aves > Passeriformes > Pipridae > Pipra > Pipra filicauda. The sequence continues at coordinate 439,507 of NW_024104273.1, read as the reverse complement.
CATGTCAACGAAGCATGCAGCTCCAGTGCCCCTTGTACGTCAGGACCTTGAGAAATCCCTTATGCTTATGCTTAGGCCATGTTTGGCATAAGAGTTGTGAACCTGCTTTGCTGTACCCCAGACTGGTCAGGTATGGCAGTGCTTAAACGGCAGACTTGACTTGGCTCAGTCCTGGGTTTACAGAGCCATACAGCATTGGGATGCAACTGGCTCGTGCCTAACTCAGTGGAATAAGAGCAGAGAAGCAAGGGTCTCTCTCACTATGGAAATGCATCCCTATGAGTGAATTGCAGCCCCTGTTCCTGCAGTTGTCTGTGAAAGTTCAGCTGTGGGGACAAAATACACTTGCAAGAGGAAGCAGCTTGGTTTTGGACACAACTAGTGCAGTTAATTAGCACCTGTGAGGAGAATAATGAAAAGAAGCATGAAGAAGGTGAAGGAAATTTGCAATTAATTTGTTTGTGTGCTGGTGAGCTTTCCAGAGTGTGGAAGTTTCTCTTTAAGCCACGTACATGCTGCAGAGCAGGCATGTGGGAAAGGTTACAGTGAATTTGCCCTCACATAAGAATCACTTTAGAGCAAATAACAGTCCCAACATGAGAAAATTATTTCAAGCCATGAGAAGCTGAAACATTTTTCAAGGACTCGTCAGATCTGTTTTCCGCATTTCTTTTCTTTTTTTTTTCACGTACTTAGCTTAGGTAATATTTACAGTTTTAGGCATTTTGTTTATTGGCCAATGTGTTCACTTTAATCAAACTATCACATGCCATATCTGCCTTGCTGAGGTCTATATTACATGTAATTAGGGGGTAGCTTTTTAGTGCGCTCCTAGCATGAAGTGTGCTGGCCTTTAGAAACTGTGCTTCTTCATGACTCTAATGTTTAATTGCATGCCAAGTGTGAAAATGAATCTGTTCCATATAAAAAAATAATAGTATATATACAGTGCCATTGATCTCCCATTTCAAAATATGGTTAAAAGCTATACTGAATAAATCCATAGCAAGCACTTCCGGATGTTTTTCCTCTGACTAATGGAAGGTTTGCTTGTGCTTGACAGCACAGAAGGGGCTGCCAAGATGGTGGTGAGGGAGGAAGGAGGCAGGAGCCCAGGGCAGTTCCCATGGGTCTGGCAATAAAAGGTGCCTAAACCTCCTTATTTCTGCCCTGGCAGCCTCATGATCAGTGCCATCACCCTCTGGGCTGCCCAGGGAAACTTTGCTGTGGTGTCACCATCCTACAGGGGCTTTCTGGGCTGTCTACAACTGGGGCATCTGCTCAGCTTGCCTAGCTGGTGCCAACCACATCTCCAGGGGTGCCTTGTCCCTCCCTGCAGCAGCCTTGTCTCAGAAGTTGCAGTGTGCTGGAACTGTGAAAAACTGTGTCTGTGTGAAAAATTGGGAGTAATGGCTCTTCCCTTCTCCTCCCTTCTTACTGGCCACTGCCAGGATCAACCATGGGCAGATGATCACTGGACACAGGCAATTTTCAGAGAGCCTGGGCATCAAAGGTAGATATGATATGGACTTGTTAATTCATCTATTTTTTCCATTCTGGAGGATATCTTGCTTTTAAATAGGTGTGTGCTCACAGGGTACTGTCAAGGCTTCTTGAACACTGAAAAAGAGAATTAATTTCTGACTGCAAAACTAAAATCTTGCCTAGTTTTATCCACACTTCTTTTTCATCCTTCATGTCTTAAAACTCTAAGTAATGTTCAGGTGCTCAGTAACCATTTTTCAAGAGGTGGAGAGAGGCCAGCATGTTTCAGAGCTCTTAACTGTGCATGTGAAATTAATGGATGCTAAACTTTTAGAAGTACACTCTGAGGCCAATAATTTGTACCTGCAGAGGAGGAGTTTCATGTTTAAATGATAATTTAGCCATTACATCAGGACTTTGGAAGTTAGACTTTTATTCCGCTTGGGGTAATTTCAGAATTAGGTCACGGTGGGATCAATTCTGGACCTTCTTCCCACAGGCTGTTCTTTTCCATGTTCAAATACCGTCTCAGTAAACCCACATGGTTGTTAGTTGTGGTTGCTGCTGCAGATGTGTAAACTGGGGAATCTAAAGGTCAGGCCCCCATTCTCCCCCAGCGGGTCTGCTGTGCAGGAGTATCGAGATCAGGGGGACTGTGGAGGCAGCTGAAGCTGGTAACACGGTTAGCTTCAAGGACCTAGCAGGGTAAATTCTTGCCACTTTTTGAACATTTACCCAGGAACCTTGTATATTTTGACTAGCACTGTTCCAAATTCAGCATATTGTCCATGAAACAACTTGGATTTATATATGAAGGATGAATTCAAGCATTGTGAATTGTAATCCTACTGTATGCATAGCACATGATTTTTAATGCAGCACTGTGACAGAAATTAGGGGTAAACTGTAATATACCAGGCTGATAAACTAGATGTGTCCCCATAAAACTTCAGTCTGGTCACAACCTCTGTATGCCTTTTTAACTTTAAAAATCACACAAAAAAATTGTCCTTCTCCTTAGTTCTTACTAGTCTCTGTTGATAGGTGCATTCATGCATGACCCATAGGTGACAGACACTTCCAGTCCTGGGTGTGGAGTCTAACTCTTCTGGATTGCTTGTATGACTACATCTCTCTCCTCTGTTAAAAAGTTCTATAATCCATCTGAAAGGAGTTCAGTGTTCCATTAGTTACTTGGTACCTCACTGTGCTTCTGATTTTTTCTTTTCTACTAGACTTTATCTACTGTGTTTTATTTATTTCAGAGACTAAAGGTACAGATTTTGAAGTCATATTTTTTCATGTATTTCTTTTAGTGTTGTTGAGAGCTGGAGTGCATCAGCAAGACAACCAAATTGCTGAGTGACTTTGGTACCCGAATGTCTTAATTAATCCTGTTAACAAAAACATTTCTTGGAGGTAGGGCGTAGGGACTTGGGAAGTAAGGAATACAGGGGAGATTGAATAAATGTGCATACCATGTCAGCTCCCAAGGTCTGGCTGATCTGCTCATCATGCAGTTTGAAGAGGAGAGGGAAAATTCGATGCTAAACATTTCCAGGCCTAAGACTACTTTGTGCTGGGCTGGTCCCTTAGAGTATGGCTGCTGTACCTGTGATGGTTACCAGTATGCTGAGGTAGGAAGGACGGTGGCCAGCTGTGTAGGACATGCTACTACTCCCTGATTCCTTGCACAAATGGTACCTCCTGCTGTGATGCTGAGGAATTCAATGTCACACCTCCTCACACAGGTTTGCCCCTACACTGCTATGGCATTGCTGGCTGAATCTTCCTGAAACAGGAAACATTGCTGCGAAAATAGCTACGCTGCAAAGATGCAACACAGGAGATGCCAGAGAATGAATTTCCTCCCTGACTTCACAGTTTGCATCAACGATATTGTGATACATAGAAAAGTGGATAAGTTCACTGGTATGGTTTTCCAGGCTGGATTGTGTGATTCTGTATTGCCCAGACGAGAAGTAGGCAAACTACATTTGCCCAAGTTTCTCTTGTTACACAGCTCACTGAACTAAATTTTTTTACTATCCAAGTATTATTCCATGAAGTGGTGCTGTCTGGAGAGTAAATCACTATAGCACTACTTCAATAAATTTGGCAAAATGAAGCACAGAGTGGGACAAAATATAGTGTGAACATTGTTAATAGAGTCTGGCTATAAATCCAACCCATGGTGACAATCTGCATTTTGAAACTTCCTCCTCCTTTCTCTAATTTACACTTGACTCACCTTTGCCAGCAAGATTATAAAAAATTTTAAATTGAGTGAAGTTATTTTACCTGTTTCTTACACCTTTTGTATAAAATTACATTAGGCTTCTTCAGCCATATCAACCACCTCCTGGAAGCTTGAAAAATTAGTTAATATGAAAATGAATTAGCTGGTAGGATAGACACTGAATGGTAGAGGCATCCCTTCCTTGGTCAAAGCTAATGACTCTAGCCTGACAGCGAGAATGTAAGTCCAAAAGCTGACCTGAATTGTGAACTTGGACTCCGGAATGAGAGTTCCCTGGGATGGAAAGTAGGTGTCAGTCTTTGTGAAGCTATTACTTGCTAGCAAATATAATTCAGTTTGTCTATAACTTTCTTTCTTTGGTCCTGAATAAAGGTTAGTGGAATTAATACATGTTTATGGAATATGATTAGACTTGTGCAAGCCATTTCACATGGAATCATATGGCATAGTGATTATTAATAAGATAGACTGATTCAAAACTATATGTGCCATATGTGAAACATGAGTACTTCATTAAGTCATAGGGCTCAGATATAACTTAAAATGGGAAATCGTTGCATGACAAGTTCACATGGAAGTTCATTAACATTAACAGTTTCATCAATGGTTTGCAAAGAGCTCTATGAATTTGGTGCTAATAATAACTGTGGATGACACAAAAAATAAGATGGGAATGGTGAATTATAAACATAGGTCATATTTTTTATTTTAGCTATATTTGAGGTCATGTATCAAGAAAGATATGTCACTCTTGCAGAAAGGCAGAGGCTGAGTGGTCTATCTTGGACAGAAAGAAAATTTGAAGAACTTGGTTTTTAGTGTTCATGGGCTCTCATTTTAATGTTTTTCTGCATGAGATGAAACGAAGTATGTGAATGGTGGTATATGAATGGGAACCATTCATATATTCGTTACCTCTGTGTTTGGTGGAGGAGCACTGATGTAGCAATGTTGTGTCCAGTTCTAGTATTCAAGACTCAAGAAGGCTGAAGATAAAGTGGATGGTTTCAGACAAAAACAACATTACAGAAACAGTTTTGTAACAAATGAGGTGCAGGGATTAATTTATTTTCATAACAAAGGGACTCCCTTGATGATTGTCTGAAGTACCTATATAAGCAATGGGAATCGTCAACAGTGGACTCTTCAGAGAGAGGTATATCAATATCTTATGACTTAAAGCAAAACAGATATAAACCAGAACTAAAATCTGTGTTTTAATTGTAAATATCTGGTATTAGGGATTAACTTCATTTTTGCATTAATTTCATTTTTGCATTTTCTTTCAGTAGGTACAGCTTAAGTGACATGATTCAGATCACGACTATTTTTCTGAAGATGCACTCTAGTCAAACAGCTGCTAGTCTTGAAGCAGAAGCTTCCACTGCAAAACCCATGTCTACAGATAGGGAAGAGATCAGACTCAGACACCTTTTCTAATCTTAAACCAGTATGTTTTCATCCTTTGCATGTTTTCTGTACTTGGAGATTAAGAATGGGTGAAAGTTCAAACCAAAGTGAGCCAGTTCTTGAAACTATGCTGGAAATAATTATTGACAGTCTTTCAGAATTTGCTTTGTTGTACCTGCTTTTCATACAGATGAAGCAGGGCTGCGGCAAAGTAACATTATGTATTTCCCATTATGTATTTCATTATATATTTGAAATCAGGTAAAGAGAAAAAAATTTTGACCATTGGAGATTTAAAACAGGTCTTGTGAAGTAGCTGGTCTGATTTTTGGTACAATGAACTTTAGAGTAGTTTGGCTAAGACTTTATTTTTTCAAGTGTTTTTTAAGAAACTGTGGCTTATGAAACAACCTTTTCAATGAAATTGCCCCCTAAAAATGAGAAAATGTACTTTAAAGAAACAGCACATTTAGTCAGCTGACCTTACTATAAGAGGGGGAAACATGCTGTCACTATATATGTTATGAGATGTTCAGCAGTGATAAATAGCAGAAAACATAGGAACAGGTAGATTTTTAACATTTTTCAGAAGAGTAGTAGCTGATGAGAGTCAGAAGATTATCTAACTGACTTTCTAATAAAAAAATTTACCTACCTCTTCTTTTATGGAAAAAAATTATTGAGTATTAAATTTCCTTCCTATCCTAGAAAGAGATCCCTGTCCTTTTCAGAGAAGTATAGGAATATGACTATATGGTCATGAGTTTCTATTTCATGTTAAGCAGACTATGGAAGTGTCTATGCTGTTGTCTGTCATATATTTTCTAATATTCCATGGTAATGATTTTTATATTATGAAACTTAAAATATCCTCAAGCTTCTCTGTGCATTTTAGCATTCAAAGAGTTGTGCAGTCTTTCAGCATCAGAAGATGACATGATTCTGGCAGAGAAGCCAGTGTAGTCAGCTTGAGGATGTGACCCACTACATGCATTTACTTTAAATTAAACAAACATTTTCTTCTTCAGACACAGGATATACCAGCTTGTGTGTAAAATATTTATACTCTCCCAGGCTTTCCCATTGACACCAGTAGAAGTTCTGTGTATGAACTTATTCTTATTCTTCAGGCAACTTCCAGACTTTTCAGTGTTTTCAGTCAAATCCAAAGTGGGAGTGAATCTTTGTTGAGTTCCTTGATGTTTGGTGATGTAGAACAGCAAATAATTTGATCTCCCAGTTATTAAGTTCTGCTTATTTAGAAGGTGGTAGCAAAGTTCAGCATATGGATCTGAACAAACACATGGTTCAGGGAACACACAAGAGTCTCCTCTTTAAGGCATTTATACCTTGCTGCTGTTGACTTCAACAGAAGTATCCTAAGGCTGAAGCATAAATTTTTTCTTTATTAGAGACAGGAGAAACGAGGAAAGAGACATATGAATTCCCTCAGCATGTGAAAATCTTGACCTAGATTCTGTGGTGAAGTTCAGTTGACCTAGATAGTGTGCTTAGCAATTTAAAACTTCATTTATACATTGCAGGGGATTTTGATCTTAAAGTTAATAAAACAGATGGCTTGTGTCAGCATTGTACCCAAGATAGTTTTGTATCAGCATGGTACCAAAGGTAATCCCCCAACAGAGAATGGAGGGAGTTGGAGAGAGAGGGAGAGATGGGCCCTGCTGGGTGAGGTGAGTGTTGGTGGCTTGGCCAAGTCAAGCAGACAGTGGAGCCTGAGACTTCTGATCCCAGACTGTCAGGTGAGCCTTTCTTCCCGAGTTTATATCCACTCAGTGAGATGACAACATACATTCACCATCACTGCAGGCATGAAGAAATGGTGTCAGTGTCTAGTAAATTGTGCCTGATGAATTCTCCCCTACTGTTGCATTAAGGGATCTCCCTTGGCTGTTTCTAAAATGCAGCAACTTCCAAATTACATCCAATTTGTAACTTGTCATTTGAGTGCTCCTACTCTTCCTTAAGGCAAAGTTCAAGAGGAAAGCTTAAATTCCTGCTAGAAATGACCATATGGTGAGATGTCTGTGTGAGCTACTACTGTTTTTTTTCTTGTACTTGATGTTAGGATCAGGATGTGCAGGAGCCTTCCCTGTGTAGGTTTAGTACAGGCTAGTTCAGAGGGACAATCTTGGCTCTTTATGAAGATCTGTGAATAAACAACTTTAGTTTGTTCTCTAAATTAGATTGTAAACTTGTACATATTTTTACCATCTCAAGATGATTACTAGCTATTGCTACAGTTCAGAGTCACTGTGCTAATAGACCAGAACTATATCTGGATCCTGAATCCATTGCTTGTCAAGGGAAGAAATTAAAGGATATATCAAAGCAAGGCAACATTTCATTTATAACCATTAGAATTCGTCAGCTTGGAGCTTAAACCTGCATACTGTGCTATTAAAACTGGAACTCAATGGAAATGGACCTGGGATCATTTATTTACTAATTAACTGTTGTCATGGAGTGTGCCTTGCCAACTATACCTTGCCACATCACCATTCTTGAAAGTCACACAGAAGAGAGCATGTGAAAGTGCTCTGTATTAAGAAATGCAACAACATTATTTCCAAACCTGCTAAACTGGCATTATATTCCCTACATTATTATATTTGGCTACTGTTTAGGGATGGAAGAATTCAGAAACCTATAATTTAAAACTTTGTAGAATACCATGGTATAAAAACTTTTAGCTCATTTTAAGGTTTTATTCCATTTTGGAAAGTGTTAGACAAAGAGAAAATTTTTTTTTTTTCCTATGATAAATATTTCTAGCTAAAACAATATCCAAAATAAAAAGTTTTTATAGCTTCTGGGAACCCCCAAATTTCTGCTCTCTTCCCTCCCACCTTTGTAAAGTCATGTGGTTTTGTACACAACAGCAACTAACCAAATTGCAGAGGGACCCCATAATACTATGCAGAAATATGGCTTAGGTGGCGTATACACTCTTTTGCAGAACTGAGACTTCAATTCATCCTCCAACTAAAAATTATAGGAGTGCATTCAATGATTAGTAGTATCAGATATAAGAGCTGACATCAGCCTTTGGCCGTTCCTTACTCGGGGATATTCATTGCAAATGACAGTTTGATTCTACATAGCGCTGCTCACATGCCTTTGAAGGCTCTGCTTTTCAAAAAGTGCTAAATCTTCTACCATTGTTGGAAAAAAACAGAGATGAGCAAATACTAAGAGATTTTGGAAATCTTATTGTGATTGTGCCAGCCTCACTCACCAAGACCCATACTTCATTTGCAATGAGTTTTGGTGGGCCTATTTGAAGTAATTCCTCCACCCCGTCTTTCCTCTCTCAAGGTCTCAGCTGAAGAGTTGTGACCATTTTGGGTACTGTATGCCAAGAAAGATACAAAACAGTTGAGAAGGATCCTGACTAGGCTAGGAAATCTGAGATATGGGAAAGACTGGAAAAAATGAGTTTGTTTATCTGGAAAATGAGACTGGGGAGTACAATGACAGTATTTAAACACATAAAAGGTAGCAAGGAGGGGAAAAGAATAAACTGTAACTTCCCAGTTGTAAAGATAGCTGAAGTCTTAAGGAAAACATTGAGGAAGGCTGCAGTATTGCTATACTGCAGTATTGCTATACTGAAGATGTTTAAGAATAGGTTCCACACACATCCTATCAGGATTAGCTGAAATGAAATAGATTCCAGCTTGTGTTGAGAAGAAAAGTTTTGGGTTTTTCTATATCACTTCAAATAATCTTTTGACATCTCTTCCAACCTTTTCTCTATCACGTGATAGTTTTTTTCGTTGAAAGAAGAAATCATGGCAGAACATGGTCTTTCATTTCCCGTCAAGAATGATTTCCAGGAATAGTATTCTTGCTGAATGTGGTATTTGGATAAAAGTTTGACCTAACAAGCAAAGAAATTTAGTATACACTCTCTAATACCTCACAGTTGGTCTGTAGTTGTGTGTTATAGTGTTATGAAGAGCTGGGTTGGAGAATGGCTGAGCTGGATGTCCCACTTCAGGCAAGGGGACCATGGGTGTGGAAGAGAGAAGGGGACAACCTGGAGTGAGTGGCTTGTCCATCTCATTCAAACAGCAACAATGATGAGAGGGAGAGAGCAAAGCCCAGAGAGGCTGAGGGAAGGGTACTAAGAGCACGAAATATCAGAGGGTGGAAAACTCCCTAGAGTTCAAAAGAGTGTTGAGAAGAGCCTCCAAGGGGGGAGGTGAAGTTTAAGAACAGGTAAGTATGTATATTTCTGTGTGTACAAACTTAATACGATACAAATTTGAATTACGTAAGTTTCTCTGACCATCATCCACAACCTTCCTCTCTCAGCAAGACTGCCCCTGCTCTCCAGTCACAGGTAACACACTGACTTGCTTTTTCTTTCTCACTAACCCTTGTCTATTTTGTATGCTGGACTGTTCAGTGTCCCAACTTCAAGAGGTGTGAAGAATATCGTGCTTTAAGTTAGGATGTATCTTAGCGTGCAAGAAGAGACCCTGCTGCTTAAGTTATTGTATATTAAATGGACTGTGCTGATGTTTCTTCCAGCTGTGATTCAAGAGAAATCGTAAGCCTATTGTGCACTATTGTGGCTTAACCCCAGACAGCAACTAAGTGCCACATAGCCACTTGCTCACTCCCCTGTGGATGGGGAGGAGAATTGAAAAGATCCAAAATCTCATGGGTTGAGATAAAAACAATTGCTCACCACCTGCTCTCTGATGCCCAGCCTGATCCCAACTACAGATCGCCCCCTTGCCCCAGCCAACTCCCCCCAGTTTATACACCGGGCATAATGTTCTGTGGTATGGAATATCGCTTTGGCCAGTCCGGGTCAGCTGTCCTGGCTGTGCTCCCTCTCGGCTTCTTGCGCACCTGTTCCTTGGCAGAGCCTGAGAAACTGAAAAGTCCTCGACTTAGGGTAAGCACTGCTTAGCGGCAAGCAAAGCATCAGTGTATTATCAACATTATTCTCACCCTGAATCCAAAAAATGTGGCACTGTACCAGCTACTAAGAATAAAATGGACTCTATCCCAGCTGAAACCAGAACATGAACACGTGGACAAAAACCTTAGGTGCCTAGTCCAGGAGATCAGAGACCGGTTTCCCAGAGGTGTCTAGTTCAATGCTTTTAGGTTGAGTAGTGTGGCAGGTTGGCAGACATGCTCCTTTCTTTCTTAACCCATGTTGTGTCCATGTGTGTCCCTGTGAACCTTGCTCCTCAATGCCCATTTTCCTGCTCATAGAGGGAGCGATGCAAGGCAGCTAACTCAGACTTGTTACAGTGGACTTATTGCTCGCCTTAGCTAAGGCAAAAGGAAGAGTCACCAGAGGAACACCTATTTGTGAATTTAGCCCCAGATACCTAAGTGTAAATAGCCAACTGACTTAACACTGCTCAGGTTATGCAAGGGATACTTTTTTTTGCTGAGTTACTAAATTAACTATTACTATTACTATGACTAAATTAACTAAAGGACATATTTATCCTTTCCTTCCTTTACACAATTGTTCCTATTTGTGAATGATTACTCATATTCAAATTTATTTTCTATCTTTTGTTGTTTTGAACTTTAATTAAATTGTAACAAATGTATTCAGCTTTTTGAAAGTGCAAACCAAGAAGCTAACTAGCTCAGCATTTTGATTCATCTAGTTATTCCTCCTCTCAAATTCAGTGAAGTGCTCAAAATATTAATAGATAATTAAAATGAACACGACAATGATCCTACATCCTACTCTATTCTTTGACTCCCGAAATAAAAAAATTACTAACTTGAAAATAATACTGCATTTTCATGGTTAAAGAGATTATTTTGGGTGGTCCAAGAGGATATAGGTAGCACTGGGGTTGAAATATTTCCTAACTGTGAGAGTTATTATTAGAATAATTAAACCTACTAAGTGACTATGTAAAGGTAGATTAAACAAAACCCAGTGTTTGTGTGCCCTGAAATACACATCTAATATGGGAACAAAGTACTCTAGAAATCAAATTGGAACAATGATCATTTGACAATTTCAGTGAAAACTAACCGAAAAGTTAACAACTGGTTTACTGAGAACCAGACACATTGTGAAACGTTCTCAACCCACATCCTGTTCAAGGTACTGTGCAAGATGATACTTGGACTACACCAAAGCTATGTGCCTTTAAATGTCCCTGGTGTAGCCTATTAATAGGATTTTTGTTGTGCTACTTCTGGTTTAATTTGTTCTGGGCTTTATTAAACTCCTTTAAAACATAAGCTGTATTAATCTCCATTTACAACAGACACCCAAGCATATGCCAAGCTATTCCTGGAAGACTGAAAGGCAGGATAAGTGGAAAAAGTAATTTATTAAACAAGAGGTAATTATGCTATGGATTTTTTTGTTGTTTGGGGGTTTTTTTTGTATGATTAACTCTGAAGGACTATCAAAATGAATTTTATTTTAGAAAAACATATATTAATGTCATTGCTTACAACAATATTAGGGTAATACACTCTTAGTTTTATAGTCTTGCTCACACTGATTAAAAAAACCCCAAACATTTTCCCTTTTACTAACATTTTGCATTTTTAAACAAGGGCTTTAGGCCCATTAGAACTCAGGACTCTGTGAAGAATCTGTTTAAGAAGGTAAGCAGGGAGACTTGTGTACTAATCCTGCTGTCTTTTACACTTGAGGTCCTGCATCCAAGGCCTCCAGTTACAGAGTAACACCATTGCACCAAAAGCTCTACCAGAACCTTCAGAGTGACAAGATTTCTGAGGCATTGAAAAGAAATTCTTTATATATTTTCAGGTTTCACAATGCCTATCCCTTGCAGCACGTGGAAAAGCATTTGGAGTAGAAATTCAATGATGCTTTAATGAGATTACTTTCTAGCACTAATAATCTCACTGGGAAAGAGTGGGTCTAGTTGCCTTAAATTCAATATTTTCTGCTTTTTTTCTTTTAATTGCTTTTTCTGATAAACAAGCAGCATTAGTATCCTAAGAGCCCACATTACAAAACTGTGCAGTTTGCTTGCATTTTTATCTCCATTTGATTTAGACTGTGTACCATATGTGAGACTCAGAGAGAAAGATTCTCCTTTCTCCATTAGAAGCCATGACATGTGGCACTCATTTAGACAAAGAATTCATGCAGAGACATGGAGAGGTCTTTTTGATTTTTCATTTCTGTTATGAAATATGCCATTTTTGTTAAGCAATTTCATGCTCAGAAAATCTCCTTCTTTTCCAAAGTGAAGACATCTTTCTCCAGAGTACGTGAAGAAAAGAGACATTCATGTCTGAATGAGGTGTAAGGAACATGGGACAAATGTATTTTATTCAGTGAAGAAATTAGAAAAAATTATATTCCGTTCTGCAAAAATGACCCACCCTATCAGGTATTAAGTGTGAAATTATTTTTCCTCTCTCCCATTTTCCTAACTCCACCCCATGAAACTTCTAGTTCCAGACCATTAAAAGAAGAGTTCATGCTTCGCAGAAATCCAGAGTTAAAATGAAGAGGAAAGAAAGAAAAGGGAAAAAAAGGGAATATTAAGGAGGTCACCAACATAACCCTCTTATTGATGTGAACATGAACACAAAACGAAAATTCTACTCTGTAACCGAGTTTTTTTTGTTACTCGCTCAGAATGAACTGTGATTTATTTAAAACTGTATTTTAAAAATTAAAGAAAGATCTTAAGCAAATCCTTATTAGACTGGCATGGTTGCTCGGCTCATTAAGAGCTATACCAAAAATAACAGAGAACAACTTCATCACAGAGTAATGAAATCCAATTGAAACTGTTACTTTTGGCATTTCACTTAATCTCTTATGCATACATGTGATGTCAAAGTTTCTGGATTGGAGAAAAAATGGATTTTTTTTGTACCTTTTTGGGAACAGCCTCTATGTTCTAATATGCATGTTTATGCATAGTGTCCTGAAGTCTTTCCGATGTAATTTTAGGAACAAGAACTGCAAGTGAGTTACTAATCGCAAAAGCATGAAACTGGATTTCGCAATGTTACATATTGAGGAAAAGACTATCCTGCAAATTAAAAACCTCCTGCCACTTTTTCTTTTCCCAGAGGAGAGCTTGTGGTTTGGAGTCTCCCTTGCTGGGTACCAATGGGACTCCTGATGTGGGAAGAGAATCAAGAACTGTGTGGGTGCTGGGGGTAGCTGAAGCTGGGGCTGGGGCTGCAGCGCTGGGCTTCACTCCCATCCAATCCCACAGGTGGTTTGATTCGACTGGCAGGTGTTATCTGCTTCTGAGATGGTGGCTTCCTATCTCATACAGCTGGCCAAATCCAAATATGAGGTTTTAAGGCAGTATTTCAAGGCGAGAAGGCCTGCTCCTCCCACAAGCTCCCTGCTTATTCCTGCTGTGTTCAAGAGGGAGCTGCAGCTGTGTAATGCAGGAAGGTGCTCATGTGGCACCACACATTGTCCCTTTGTGAAAATGAGATGAGCTTTATTTCTTTTGTTCCTCTTCTTGCTCCGTCTTTGAGACATCTGTGTAAGGAGTTCAGTGAGCTGCTTGATTTTGTGCATAGTTGTATATTCATACTGTGAAAGCAATCCTGGAAATGACAATCATATCCCTTTTTAATTGCTTATTCTTATTAAAAAGAAAAGAAGGACACAGCAGACAGAAAGTCTGTGCACAGTTGTGCTTAAGTACTGACATAGATGTGAAGCTGATAATGTTAAATCCTGCATTAACTATCCTGGAGAAGATGCCATACTGACAGGGAAGTCAGATGCCCACCTTCTCCCTAAATAGATGGGAGTTGGGCACTGAGATCCCTGGCTTTGTCCCGAGTGAAGTCTTGAGATTTTGGAAAAGTGAACTTCATGCGTGGTTCTGGCTATGGCTGCTCATTCCCTCAAACAGTTGTCACAGGTGCTGGGCCAGTTCTGCGCTGCACCTTTCTGGCACTGGGGAAGCAAGTGTGGCTGCAAACCCCAGGGACAGCTCTAGTCCCAGCAGCCTCGCCCAACTCTTTTGTGCCAGAACACCAAGATACAAAGTGTTTCACTCTTTGCCTTCTGGATAATCTTAATAGACCTACAGATCAACATACTGGGATGAGGACATGTGGAAATCCAAGTCTATGCTGTCCTTAGTCTGGGGTGTGTTTTTCTCTTTTGGCTTTACCGCATTTTTTTTTCTTTATGTGTTAGACACAGTGTGATCCTAAACAGAGAATAGCCCTTTCAGTAATCAGGCCTAAGGACGTGTTAGTTTAGCATTCTGCTATAATAACAAGTTGTCAAAGACAAGCTTTATAAGAATGTAGCATTGTCTCAAGACTACTAAATGATTAGGTTTCATGAAGTCTGTTTATGCATACCCAGCAAACACTGCATAATCTACAGATTCTTCTTAAAAGAAGAATATTATGTTTTTGAAAACTGCTTTGATCTCAACATTGCAACTTCACTAGCGAGCCTTAAATGAGCCACAGTATATTGTGATCTTCTAAGTAAAATATGTGATAAGGACTTGTCTTATTTTCTATCTTAAAGAGGATTATATGAACTGGAGCCTCTCCTGTAGTTTCTCAGACAGACTTTAGAAATTGCATAAGTGATAGAAATAGTTTTTATCTAGTATTTTGTTTTAAAATACCAGGCTATGTCTGAGACAAATAAAGATATAATCATCCCAGTTTTCTGCCACTCACTTACTTTCTAGAGTCATGGTTTTGAGAAGCTGGGAATTAGGCAACAAGAAAAGTTCTGATAAACTGAAATAACACCTATAAATTGCAATTTCCCATCTCAGAGCAATGAGAGCTTTAATTTAGACATGGCCTTAATACAGAGGGAAATCAGACATGGTGTCTGCTATTAACAACAGAATCTAAGCAAACATGGTGAAGAACTGCCATGAGGAATTGTTCAGTGCTTATGTCAATCTGTACAAATGCAATTGGTGCAAGTGCAGCCTGTACATAAGCTTGCTGAAGGTAGTACAAAGACCCCAACTCTCCCATACTTTTGTTTAGGTAGGATAGTCATGTGTAATTCTTTGGGTGTTCCCATATTCTTAGCTACTTGTAGGTTAAAGGGCTAATGTGAAACTCAGCCTAATTTGAAGAGAATGGTGATCCCTTGCATTTACACTGTGGTGTTAATGGAAGATGACTTAGACCTGGATGATCCAAACCTGGAAAGATGGACTGAAGCTTTAGGATTTCTCTTTTACATCTCCATCCCTTGCAACACTCATAAATCCCATGCATGCCATAGAAGGCTGCACTTGGGTGGGAGAGGGTTGAGGTATTCCTCTCTCGTATTATTTAGTCCACTACTCATATTGACTCTGCATATCCCTTTTGCATGCACTAGGAACTGTAGTTGCCTGTATGGTTCGTCACAGCCAAAAATTCAGCACACTAATGGGAGCCCTGGTGAACAGCATTTGCTCAGATATATGACCATGACCGAACTGTTTGCCTTCCCTGCCTTTGCAACAGCAGAGCAAGGCAATGCAAGAAGACTTTTTGTTAGTGTTTTAGTTTCTGTTTCCAGTCCTGGACAGAAAGAGGCAAAAAATGTCTATTTTTTTGCTTTTTAAATAAAACCACAGTCCATTTTTTTCTTCTTTATAAAGACAGAAAAATTAGGACTGGGTTTGGTTAGGCTTTTGGATCAAGATTTATATTGTTTCTTAGTTTATTTGCCAGGTCCTACTTTAGAAGCAGCAAAATGACACTGTAATTCTGGTGACCTATTCAGTAGATTCTTGCAGGAAAAATTCTGTGTTTAAATAAAGTGAAGGTTATGACACAGGCTGAAAAAGTCAGGAAATCCACACTTAAAGCTGACACTAATGCTCATGTGGAAAATAAAAGGCACAGTGACTCAAATTCAGCAGGGAATGCCAACCATAACTCTGAATTTCCAGGCTTTGTGTCAGGTTCTGTCAATATAATATTATTTAAATGGAGTTTTATGCCTGTGAATTCACTTGTGTTTTAATGGTAGGATTATTTTAAGAGAAGTAATAATAGAAAAAAAAATCATGTTAGGAAAGGTTGCTTGTAAAATGTCTGTTCTTATATGTGACAATCCAGAAAGGATAATCTTGTACCAAAGCCATAAGTAGGCACCAAGCTAGAACTGGCTTCAGTTCCTGGCCTTACCAGACATTTCCTGGGTGTTCTTAGTAATTTAGTTCACCTGCGCCCGATTTTCTCAGTCTGCAAAATATAAGGAATAGTTCTGACCTCCTTCCTGATGTGCTTCATAAACCTGCTGAAGAAAAGTGCTGTATCCAACCAAGATTTGAACAGAGCGGCACTGTCTCTGTGTGGGAACGCAGCATACCTCACACCTCTGGCGAGATATATTTCATCCATCTCCTCTTGCCACGTGCATCTGCAGCGCATTCTGAGGCCGCTGTAGGACCCCTGACTTGGGCAGGGTTCCCATCTGGAGGTCGCTGGCCAGCACTGGCGGCTGCAGCATATGATTCATCACTCGTGCCATCAGCCAGCAGGTCACAACCCACCAGCAGACCCAGCACCTGTGTGGACTCTGAGGAGAGGGATGGAGGCAGCCAGCAGAGCAGCTGAAAAGTTTTTCTTTCTCCAGCTGTTCTTGCAGAGGGCCTACTCTCCTCCTTTACTTTTCTTTTTCATTTCATGGTCTCTTCTTTTACACTTCTGCCGAGTCTTGTGTTTCATATATGAGGCCTGGAAAAATTAATAATATTTCTGCTGCTTTCAAATGGAATGATGGAGATCAAAGTTTTCTCAGTTTGTAGCAGAAATCCCTGTGTCTTACAAAAATTAAGAATTTAGTGTGGAGGAATGAACTTATTTGATGATATCAGCTAAGAAATTGCCCACGTAGCTTTGCTTGTGTTGGCACTCCATCACTCTTTTCTAATGCCAAGGAAATTTGATAGGGGAACAAAGTCAGAGTGTGTGATCTGATCGTAGTGATTTCTAGGGAAATCCACTACAACAGGACACAGGAAATTGGGCACCTTTGAAAATAAATCCCTCTATGATACACTAGGAATTGAATGGAAAGACTCTTATTAGCAGTGAAGACACCAGGCAGGAAAAGCAGAACAGTCTTGACACCACAGTGCAAGTAAAAGGAGAGTGAAAATAATGCAACGGAGCCGCCAATCCCCACGTTGCATACCAAGGCTGCTATAAGCAAAACACCTGTAAGGATAACGCAACAATGACTCCCATAGGAAAAGAGGGATGGTAAATACTATTTGTTAAGCTGTTGCTTTGGAGGTTTTCACAAGCACTTACAGAATATTTATGAAAAAAAAAAAAATCCAAAATTCGAACATGCTGCAAAACTGCCTTTAGAGTGAAGCAGCTGTCCATAATCAAGTAGTAACACTCATGCTCTTTACAGCTTGGCAAAGTTTCTACTCATCAATAAGCTGAGCAAACAAGCTCCTCTTTATGTACTGCATAACTGCATAAAGACTTCCCCTAGGAATTTCTTTGGGGTGATTTGCTTCTCCTAAGCATGCTAAAATTAAGAGGGAAGACATATAGGAAGGCAGAGGCCAACTGTGAAAAACAAGAGCAATTGGAGGAATTGGTGATACAGTCAATGATGGGAATTAGACTTTGGAATAAGTAAACAATGGAAAAGCTAAATCTGCTTGCTCCATGTTGCTTGTCTGTTGCCTCGATATGCATTCACCTGAAACATATTTTTGCCTAAGCAACTACTTGCTTTCTCTCTTATGAATTGCACCTGGGAAACTCCTGGTTCCTGAGAAGGGAGTGTAAAAATGAGTCATGGTCTCCTACTGAGACTTGAAATGGGGGAGAGGGAGGTCTCTGTGTTCAAGGATAATATAGGATAGGGTACTGAGTAATGAGGTAGAGAAAGCTCTGTAATGAGAAAGAGTTGTCAGGGAGGCAAAGACCTTGTGGGAATTGTTATATGAAGAGGGGGCAATCAGAAAGCTGTTAGACTGAGATGTTGTTACAGCTCTCCCTAGAATTTCAAGCTTTGGGGCAATAAAAGTATGTTAGGAGGGAGTGGTGCTATGTCAAGTCAACAAGAATTATACAGAAATAGAAGTTATAGATTCCATCCTTTCAGCTATTAGATTCACATTAATATGATACTGAATCCTCTATACCCAACTAAATATAGGGGGATTTGGTTTATATTAAAGGCCCAAGTTGGCTTTTGATGTCATAAATCTTTTCTGGAGTAGCAAACATCTTGTTGAACCCTGCTCTACATTAAAACTTCACATAGCTTTTCTGTTACCTTTTTTTTTTTTTTAATTGCTTTACCTGAACTACTGAATGTGAGAAAGATGCATCCCAAGAGACTAGTGACAAGATAAGTTCTCTGTAGTTTTTGTGTCTAAAGTTCTTAAGTCAGAAGACTGCTACTTGTGTGAGGCTGCACAGCTCCCACCAAATTTGATGATAATTTTATGTATATATGTACACACAATCAAAGTGCATCTGCCTTCCGTGGACTAAATATGAAAAAATACTTCTGTTGTATTGCTTTGATATAGAAGTTTGGACTGATTAAAACTGTGGGCAGTAATTTTCCCATTCCCTTCATCTGGTACATTGTAATAGTGATTCTTTGGTTTTTTTGCAGATTGAAAGTTTTCTAAAGTATCAGAGATATTTTCTGTATTAGCCCTGTTACTCTGTGTAAGATTGTAAGGGACCTCTGTGTCATTTTCAGTCCTCCTTATAGAACGTTAAGGGTTGGAAGTGACCTTAAAGATCATCTAGTCCCAACACCACCCTACCATGGACAGAGATATCTCCCACTAGATCAAGTTGCTCAAGGCTCTATCCAGCCTGGTCTTGAACACTGCCAGGGTGTGGGCATCTGGTTGGGACATCCACAACCTCCCTGGGCAACCTGTTCCAGTATCTCACCACCCTCACAGTAAAGAATTTCTTCCTAATATCCTGCCTAAATTTCCCCTCTTTCCATTTGTACCCATTAATCCTGGTCCTATCACAACAGTTCCTGATAAACAGTTCCTCTCTGGCTTCCCTGTAGGCCCCCTTCAGATGCTGGAATGTTGCTATGAGGTTTCCACACAACCTGCTCTTCTCCACGCTTAACAGCCCCAACTTCCTCAGCCTATCTTTGTAGGGGAGGTGCTCCAGTCCTCTGATCAACTTCATAACCCTCCTCTGGGGTTCCTCTATTCCTTTATAGAGCTATCAATACCTATTTAAGTGTATCAGATAGCTTCTCTAACACTGATGCTTTTGAGCTTTGCATGGCCTAAAACAGTCTGTGTATTTATATGTGACGATTTGGATTAAATATCTGAAACATGACCAGGTGGTTTTGCACTCAGAAGTCTGCAATCTTTAGCCTTTTCCTTGCTCCCTGGCCCCAGATGAGCTTAGCTCCTGAAGTATGCCAGAGCAAACTTAGTAACACATAAAGTGATGTGCCTCATGAATCTCACTTAATTACATCAAAATGAAGGTTACATGGACTGTGCTGTATATCCTGTCTACTGAGACTTTTTTTGTAGTCTGTAGGAAGGCATTTTCTCTCCCATGAGACAAACGTCCCCTGGCAGACAATGCAAAGCAGCCTCTCACCTTCCCCTCCAGTTGGAGAAAGGAAGCAGGAGGGTTGCCAGCTAAAGTAGGGGAGGATAAACATGCCACATTATTTTGACCTCTATGATAAAAAAAAAAAAAAAGAAAAAAGAAAAGAAAAGAAGGAAAAAAAATCAATTCCTGTAATATAGTTTGGGTTTAATCCCAGTGTTTTACAAGAAAGAGTAATGCTGCTGCTTCCTTTGAGAACACAAGCAGGATCACCATCGAAGAGAAAAGACAACGCAGAAAGAATCGTGTCTTGCCGATACCATCCAAGGAGTCTTTCTGATGTGCCTTTTGCAACTGGTCTTGTCTATCTCGCATTGGCCTCTTCAGCCACCAGCGCGCTTGTAGCAAATGTGGGTAGAGCCCTTCCCAAATCTTCGTTCGCGAAGCCCAACCATGATGACGAGAAAGAGTTGATTTCATTGTCAAATACTGAATTCCAAATGCCCATTCAATCTAAATGGCATCTATTTTTTCAGTTTAAGTAAAGTCCCAAATAAAAAATAAAAAGATTGAGAGACCAGCAGTGTAATTGCTTTTGGAATAAAAAATTTCCTTTCCACTTTTAATCAGAGTGGAAGAGGTTTTTGAAAGGCTGGTACTCAGTCTTTATCCTGCACCTCTTTCTGCTATAATGCTGTGATATTGGTGAGCATTACTCTTCTTTCATTTGGGAGAATAATGCAGTTAGGGATGTGAAGGTAGTGTTATCAAAAGAAATAGAACATGGATGGAGAGAGTCAAATTTCATATGCTTATGTTTGTATCCACTTTGTGTCATGTTGACTACAAGGATGTTCTATGTGTCATTGAAGAAAAAAAGGGTTTATATTCATCCTTGAAATCTTATGTTTTCTTATAGCTGGAGTTTGGCTTTTCCCATTCCATCATGCTATAGAGGTAGAAGCAAGATGAAATATGAATATGGAACTGGATCCAGACATCCTTCACATTTGGTTTGGTCCAACAGTTAGATCTAAACTTCCTCCAGGTGCATCCTATCCTAAATTAATTTACTTCTTATATTCCTGAAATAAATACCTTTTGCCACAGGCTTTTGGAGTTAACAGGGTTTTGTGACTATGTATTAACACAATTAGAGCATGCTTGTTTGATAGGTTCATTATTTTGTTTCATTAAAAATCTCTATGTCCTACAATAGTATATAAACCAGGCAATCTGTCCTTCTTAAAGTTTATGTTTTGAGACATGACAAATATCAAAGCAGTGGCAGAATATGGTAGTGGTATCCAAAAATGGAAGTTTATAGCTCAATAATGCACGTGTATTGGATGACCAGGTGATTTCTGGTCTTTCTTCATTTCCTCTCCAAACACAGTTGTTTTATTGTCATAATTAGGAGTACAAGGAAATGCTATTGTGTGTTTTGGAAGAGTATTAACTCCATATTAGGAGTTAATCTATTTCTGCTCAGTATCACAGAGAATGTTCAGTGGGTTATGTTTAATTTAGTTGTCCTCAGACAGCACAATTCAGTCTCTTGCACTGCTCTTAATGGGCTTTTTTCTTTTGTCCTCAGTATTGGGTCCTTAATTTGAACTCTTAAAAGGAAACTCTGATAAAGAAAGGCTCAATATAAGTTAAAGGAAACCTCTGTGGCTAGCCTTTAATAAAACTAGGATATTAAAAGGGTTAAAATATGAGTATGTGAACAAGGTGCCCTGATCCAAGCAATGAGATATTTTATGTGGAATTTATTGTAACTAATTGTAAGCAGGTGCATTTGAACTGCCAGATGCCAACCTGCCAAAATATGTCACGGCTCTAAAACTTAGCCAAATCCTAATGCATGGTGAGGTCTGTCTGGTGCTGGTGAGCCTTCCTGAGCTATTGCCCGGAGTTGCTCTGTTGGACCAGGGTAAGTGTTACAGAGACACTCACAACCACTGCCTGCCTGTTGGGGCTTGCTGTGCTTGGGTCTGCGGCAGGAATACCCAAGCGTTCTTTCCTCTTCCTTGCAGTTTGATACCCATAAATGCCAAAGTGGTGTTAGGATTCATTCTCCATCAGCAGAAATGATTTTTTTGCAGTGGGTTTATTCTGCATGTTTATTCTGCTCTGGCAGTGCTGCTGTAGAGCAGCTCCTGAAATGCAGAACCAAAGCTGTGTAGTAAAATACATTGTCTTCAAGTTCTCTGAGTAAGTGTTGCTGTGCCACATAGACCTCTTCAGCATATGAAAGACTGGTTGAAAAATCAACTGGGATACCTAAAAATATAGAGTCATAACATTTGTTTTACTGGTAATAAGTACTCAGAAGCACAAAATGGTTTGTGAGTGCTGAGATTGCTTGGAGCTGTTGCATTGGCTGCCCTTGATGTCACAGCCCTGTCGATAATGTCTGGTAAATCTGAGGGGCTAACTGTTTCCTTACTGTGTATAAATTCCATTTCATGACAGCAATAATACGTTCCAGGCAGAGCATTTCAGGGTGATAATTATACATCTTGGGTGGTTAGAGTTACTCCACCTTAGTTGTGTGCAAAAAAAAAAAAAAGTACTGCTGTACTGCTGGCAAGAATGGGAGAATTTCCTGGTTTCTATGAGTTTAAGTAAAGAAAAAGCAAGAAGGGAAGTGAGTAAGGTTTTTTGGTGTGTGGTTTTTTTTTTGTTTTGATTTTGATTTTGGTTTTTTGTTTGTTTGTTTTGTTTGTGGGTTTTTTTTTTGTTTTGTTTTGGTTTTTTTCCATATTTCAGTGAGATTCTGGCTGAATAAAGGTGGGATATGAAATGAGTTCAGACAGAATTCGAGGTAGGGCCTGTGCAAGTATCTCCAAGCTTTTTCAGCTAACTGACCACTGCCAAATCTCAAATTCTTTGTGGACCACTCTCTACCCTTGCCATTAAACTTTTATTTGAGAACTGAACTGTAGAGATGCACTGTTTCATAGGAGTCTGAAGACTGTGACCTCAGAGGCAATCAGCTTTCTGTGGACTGTGATTTCACATGATAACAGGAATAAAAAAGATTTCAAAGTGATGAACAAGGAAAGATGGTATCAACCATACTTGTATCATGTCCTACACACGTTTGATCACTTTTTAAAAATATTTCATGTTGCAGAATCCACAATCTCCTCATGTGTTTACTCCAGACCTTCAGTGTTCGTACTGTTAGGAAGCCATTGCTAATATGAAATCTAAATATTTCCATTAATCTAGCCCTATACATCAAGGCCATAAAAAACATGTACTTTCTCTTTGCAGCTTTCTTTTGTATATTTAAGACAATTATCATGTTTCCTCCTTCCTCTTTTCAGTAACCAAACCACCTCAAATCTTCCGATTTTTTCCTTGAAGTCATATTTTCTGGGCTTTTATTATGCAGCTCTGTCAATGCTCAGTATTTTTACTCAGATACAGTAGCTGAGGCCTCTCAAGCTCTGAAAGAGGAAGAAGGAGACAAAGAGACAAAGTCTCTTGCAGACTTTGTATCTTCTTTTGCAGGCTACTCCAGTGTGTCATTTGAAACACTGCATCATTCATCCTCTGCTCCCTACATAACCTCTAGTTCTTTCCTATCTAACTACTTCTTAGACACCCATTCTCTATCTGTTGTTCATGCAGCAGTATATTCCTTGTACAGATAGTCCTCTGCCCTGTGGACAGTGCTCTATGGATTTCTGACTGTTAACACCATTGTAGGAGGATTATGGTGTCTTTCCTATCCTCTAGTGCATTAAGAGTTTGTCTTACTCGTTGTCATCTTCAAATTTGATTAATAAGTTGGGTTTGGTACTAGATAAATACTCTTTTTATCTTTTCTGGATTATTAGTAAAAATACAGAGAAATACTTGATGTAGGAAAGAGCCTTTAACCATTTATTGGTCCTTCCTGGAAAGAGAATTGTATTTTCCTTTCATCTAGTCCATGCTTCCATATATTTCCCAAGAGCTCATCATGTCATACAGTCTGGCACATTTCTTAAGATGAGCTATGTAACAACTATGCCTTCTTTATCCACAAGTTATGTTATGTGGTTGTAGGAGCTACTTTGGGTTTGCAGTTTGTTCTGGCAAATGTAAACTGGCTCATGCTTATCACATTGTTTATTTTCTGGGTATTTACAGATGGTTTGTTGATTATTTGTTCTAATGTTTCTCTAGCATCCTGGAGCTGTAGTGTAAAAATTTCTGCTTTCCTCTTCTGCCTCTTTTTTAAAGGTTGACACTGTCATTGTCCTTCGCAATTTTTTATCTCACCTCAGAGACATCTTTCTTATAATATCTGTTGGTGGTTCCAAGATTTAATTAGTCAATTTGTGATGTATTTAAAAATATTTATGCATCTTACAATCTTACATGGTCTATAATATGAGTGTATTAGACCCAACAGTTTTAACATGGAAATTATCCTAACCTTTGATAACCTCTTCTTTTATTTTAAGCTCGTCTCATTTCTTTGTAGGAATCAGTAGTCTGATTTTTGTGCAGAAAAAACCATAAAAATTAAACTATGGCTATCTTGGTAGGGTATTTATGGATTTATTAGGAAAGAAGTATTGCCATGCAAACGTATTTCTATTAGATTTGACCTAGAAGAGAGAGTGTACTACAAAGAAACAGTCTAGGTGTGAAGTGAAAATTAATACAAATTGGTCATCTAGCATTTTCTAGTAGAACAAAAGTAAGAATAATATGTATTGGCTGTATTTAGATTTTATTCACTATATACCCTATACATGGTTCAGAACATGCTAGGACATGAAACATTTGCTTTTAAAGTTTTTAACAGAATATCTTCTAATCTGAAGTCCATTTATCACTGCTATGCTTCTGAGAAATCCTCTGAGATCTTGGTAATTGATTAGAAACACCCCTTGGATTTCAGCAAAAGTCAGAACAGTGGACTTTGCAAACGTAGGAAAGAAGAAACTGCTAATCTTGAGTCCACTTATGCCTTTGGGATCTTTCTATGTATATACAGCAAGGGAGCTGTATCCTGCATCCAGGGCATGTCCATTGCTACTTTTTACTTCAATTCAGCAGAATGAACTTATCCATACATGCAGGAACATCAGAGGAGATTCTACTCTAAGTGACACCTCTTTAAAACCCAAATATATATAAAATAAAAGGAAGACATACACCCTCCAGCACCACCTTTAAGCTGAAAACAGTACCAAGCAGATGAAATTTCTAGTGCAACCAGAAACCATGGAGTAGTGTTCTAATACCATATATTTTCCTATTCCCAAAACTTTTAGGGTTGTGTCACAAATATTGCTGCAATTGTTTAATTTTACCTTCCTTAAAATCTTAGATCTTACTCTAGTTTCAGAGGATGCAGACCTATTTATTGCAGACTTTGAAGAGATCTTCTGCATACTGTTCCTTAGGCTTAATATACTACATTTCAGACTTACCTACAAGTTAGTGGTATCTGAGAAATAGTTTGGTGGCACTTGTTACTTCCAGGTCTCCTGCTGTTGTATTTTCATTTGTTAAAGGGACCAATTCTCTGAATCAAATTCAAGAGTTGTTTTAATTTGTGTCTCATGTCTAATCTTGTCCAGGGGTCACACTTTTCTGCAGAGTGGTAGTCTTTTTGGTGAGAACAGTACTTATAAGTAATTTCCAGAAAAGTGTGTATCACTTTATCTCATAATACCTTACTTTCAGACATCAGTGCTTAAATGCAATAAGTGGTCACAGTAGCTATATTTAGAAAACATTTCTCCTGAAGAGCTTTATTAGAATCCGGCATCTTCCCAAAAGTGAATTTTGTTTGCTGGGACTCTCAGAAAACCATTGCCAAAAATGTATTTTGTAATATTTTAGAGCCAAACTGGGATTAAATAGTGGTCAGGGAATGGTGCATCAAAACAGGAAGCTGGGTACAAGTTGACGAGGAGAGAACTGTTCTGCTCATTTTAGACAGGGTCACCCTATGAACACATTTTCTCCACTGCCTTCCCCATTATATAGAGCTGCCAAATGAGAGTGTGTCAGAAGCAGAAGCACGACACTGCAGTGCTGTTGACTGCTAATTGGCCAGAGACAATCATACTTTTCTTCCAAACACTGCCCTGGAGGCAGGGATGTACCCACATCCAGCTGGTCCTATACCTTCTCCCATGTCCCTGCTGCCACCACACATAGGTCCCTGTGGTGTAGGGACTTCTGAAGAGAAAAAAAAAAATGAAGGAAGGTGGAAATCTGTCCTGAAACAAAATTTAAGGAAGGCAAGAAAAGGTGGTTGAAAAGAGGAAATTTGACAGTGTGGAAAGAGTCCAGGGTAGGAAGGTAGTCAATAGGCCATCATTCAACACAAGGTTTAATCATGCTACAGTGTATCATGGGACATAACAGTAAGGATGGAGAGGGAAGAGATCTCACCCTCTCAGCTTCTGTAGCTTCCTTATTAATCATGTGTTGTTTGTAGAATCAAAAAAACAAGTCAGTTGTTGCATATGAGCAGTGAAACAAGCTCAATTGGCAGCAGTAAGTTAGCAGGTACAAAAGTCCATAATCTCATTCTGAGGTTCATGGGAATCAGGCCCATCTGCTGAGGCTGTAGGACTCCGTTAATTTTTTTTACAGGAGGCTAAAGATTTTCAGAATCTATTTCTGTCCAGGCTGACACTATAATAAGACTGACATGGTTAGTCCCACACTGCAAGTCAGCTAGTCTCTCTATCTAGAAACTGATTGATTCTTCAATCAGATCAATGTGCAAATCTGGTTGCATAGTTTTTTTTCTGTCATTCAGGGTCATAATCTGCTTTAAAATTCAACTTTTTCCTCATAAAAGAACAATGAGTGGGACAGGTTGTTTACATTATACTTTTCCTGTTCCTGGGAAATGAATGTTCAGAAGTTATAGTGTGTAGGTGAAGCCTTTTTTTTTTTTTTTAACCTAGAAGCCAGTAATTAGCACCTTTGCTTCATGTTAGCATTCAGCATGTGGACCTTATTGCTTCATCAAGTGTCTGAGGACCCAGCTGGTTTTCATCAGCAGAACAGCACTAGTTGACAGTGAGAGAAGAAAAGCAAGTTTTGCTAGCAGCAATAATAATCAATTTTCCTTCTCCACATCTCTTTCCCCACTCGATCTCTCCAGCAGCCATATTCTTATCTTCGCCCTTCCCGAAGAAAATAATGTGAATGACTCCAGTGACTTGTATATAAATCAATAATGTTCTGGTGTCATAGGAGAAGAATGAGAATAATATATGTTGACATCAGTGACTACCTCAGCTTCTCCAACTGTATTTGTAACTACAGGTGAGAGACTTCTCTTAGGAAAATCAAGGGTACTGCTTAAAGCAGTAATCTGTGCTTTTCATCCACCTCCTTTTTAAGACTTCTGAAGTGATCCTATTCCCTAAGCATCTTCTTAATGCAAAACTCTCTTTCTTAGGAGTTGGATTTTGTTTTTATCATTCATTGAACAGAAACAGACTCTGAACAGCTAATATACAAACACTGCTGGTCTACGGAGTCTTCTTGGAAGGGACTTTTGGGCTTTCAGTAACTAACTATGAATGCCATCCATGTTCTTCTGGTAACATTCATGCCAAAGCTCTGTCTCCTCACAATATCAGTACTCCTGAGCAGACGGATCAGGCCCATCCAATATTTCAGGTTTAAGAAAACAGTTCTCAGATGGTTTGAACAGAAGGTTATGACTTTTTTCTACCCTACTCCACTTCTCCCCGTCCTCCCATTTGATCTGCTATGTCAAACACTGAGTGTGATTAGTGATGACAGAGATTACTGTGAGCATAAAGTTCAAGAGCTCAGCTGTTTATTTGTTTAAGAAAGTTGTTTTCTGAGTGTTTCTTTATGTATGTAGCCACATGCTTAGACTGAAATACCCCAGCACAATCACGGGTTTGTACGAATATTGTTTTGACAGCAAAGAATGCTTGTAAACATCCAGGATGGGGAGGGGAAACATTCAGTGTTTTAGGATTCATTCCATTTGCATGTGGTTTGTTCTATCAGTGGTGTGGGAGAAAATGCCTGTCAAAAAACACTGAGGAGACACTGTGTGTGAAAGCACAGTGGCTCAGGTGAGTGGCACTGGAACATAGGTGGGAGTTTAGAGGCAGATTTTGACCATCATCTTCAGCAAACAAGCATGGAAGGCAGACCCTCATTCAAAACTTTCAGTTACAAGAGTCAAACTAGGTTCTTCCAGCGCAAAGCATAAAACAGAGGATGGCTGTATCCCTACTTTGCCCAGGAACTCTGCCTAATGTCATCATCGACTAGCCAAGTCACTGATTTACATAGTTGGCTGCATATATCTGTCATCCTGTTTCTCCAAAACATTGGATTTAGTTTCTCAGGAGTGAAATTTGTTGGAACTTTGCTTCATCTTCTAACTCCTAGGAACAAAGCTATTAATTAGCTAAGTACCTACAGTTCCCGATGGTCTTTCGCTTACAGATGTAGCTGAGGTCAAGATTTGACTCATGAACTGTAGAAGCAGAGCTTGTGATTGTGTTTTGGGCAGTGGGAAAGCAAAATGAATGTTCCTTCAACTCAGTGTTCTCTCTGGCTGGCCACTCTTATTTACTAAGTTTGATTTAACAACTTGCCTCTGTTTATACATAAAATACATCTTAGCTGTTAATCTCAATAAATTAACAAAAGGAAGGAAATGAAACCTGCTGAAGTCACTTTCAGGTGAATCTGACTGCTTTTCTAAACACCTCTGCACTTGACTATTTTGTTAAAGATTTCCAGCAAAAATTCTGGGAAAAAAAATAGTCTTTAAATTATTGCTTCCTTTTTAAAGCTATCCCCATGATACACACATCAATGTTTTATGAGAGTAGTTCCTTTGAAAATTATCTTCTTGTGTTTTCTTTCTTTCAAAATTTATTTTAACTGAGAAAAAACTGATTTTTCATCATGACACTTGTTTCTCCAGAGAGTAGTATTGTTTTTCTTTTAATATTTTCTGGTTCAGTTCATTATAGTCATGCTCCTCCTCCACTTCCTTACTGCTCTAAGCAGAATCAGGGGTTAGTTAAGGAAAATTGTGTCTGAGTTGTGTCCAGTTGTAGGCTTCTGACTCAAAAAAACCCAAAACAACAAACAAACAAACCACTTTCAAAACCCATCCTTGATTCCTTGTCCTTAATGGCTCGATTGCCAGATTATTTGTTTAAAATTACAGCACTTGTTTCCTGTTTTCAAAGGCTAAAATCAGCCACTTAAGCATGACTAAAAAAAACCCAGGGTGCCTAAATTAGTTTGCCTAGTTAGAGCAATAACAGCTCTATCAGACTGCAGGTGTCACAATACCCACGTACACACATTGAGCAAACTTAAAAACAGGAGGTAGCCTTACTGAACCCAAAGGAATCTTTTTTAGCAGAGTTCATGCTTCTTAGCTCATGAGGTCAGGATACAGAAAAGCAGCTGACACTATGATATTGAAGGCTCCAGTGGTTTTCCTGCAGGAATAGATGGATGACCTGGTTGTTTTATATTGCTGACTTTGTCCATTAAAACAGCAAAGTAAAAACTGGTTTTCCTCATGTGGGTTTCTTCTTAATGAAATTTGTTTCTTGTCATCAAACCTCTTTGTACATTCTTTTCCCCCTCAGTCTCCTTTTTCTTAAGAGTCTCCTTTTTCTTAAGAGTCTCTAAACTTCCTGACTTTACGATTTCAGCTGTCAGGATGCAGTTCATCCAAGCCTAAAGTGTTCTGACACAATCCATGCCAAAAATAAGGGGGGAAAAAAGGATTTATTAGACTTTATATCTGTCATATCGTTTCAGTGCAGGGGTTAAATTCAGAAGAATCAGGAATGATCAGATATATTTTCAGATAATAAAACTCAGGCCTACTGTCGATGCCAGCTTGCGGTACTAGTGACTGAGTTCTGGGTATTTTGTGGGAGGTTCCACTTAGGTCAATCCCCAGAATGTAATGCAAATATTTTGAGAGAGGAATCACATCCTATATATATTTACAGAACAATCTTAATACAATTCCTCCTACATAAGGTCTTTGTAATGTTTTTTTCCCCACAGGTAACTTGGTCTTCAAATCCTTAAAATTATCAGGATTAGAAATATAGACATTTATCCAACCTCACATCATTTTCTCACTGTTATGATTTGGTCAGTTATTCAGACAACTCATCATATAATTTAAGGATAGCTTGATTCTACTATTTCCCCACTCTTTCTGCAGCCATATCACACATGTCATATGTGTAGACAGAAGAGCTTACTTGTCAAAAGCTAAATCCTTTATTCAAGAAAATGAAAGCTCAGGAGTAAAGGGCAACAGGAAAGAATATTTCAGGGAGCTTTTGTTACATGATAGTAGCTTCTTTGAAAGAGTTGTTTCACTTTTTTTACGACCTGTTTATGACTGCAGAAGAACTGTAGAACTGAAATGCTGACCAGTGCACTTTCCTCCTGATAAGAGAGACGGCATCAGCATCAGATAGACCAAACTATTTTTCACAAAATCCCATGCAAGAGTCATTTACCTGACTCGTACAATTCTGTGTATAATGTGCTCTAGATATTACTTTCTTACTTAAACTTATGTTTTTGTTCCCCAAACACCTCCTTTTTACACGGTATATACAGAGCATAATTCCAAGCAGTTTAATTTCTGAATTATCTAAGTGTTCAAATAGATACAACAACCCAACTGAAATATTTCTTAGCAAGGGTACAAAGGCAGCTGAAGTGAAAAACTTAGCTGGCACTCCTGACTAGAATCAGGTTACATATTCGTACCTATACAGGTTTGATTTCCTATTGTTTTAGAGTTGGTCTAGACCTATCTTAAGTGCTGTTTAAATACAGCTAAATTCTCACAAGAAAGATTATTTCAGTAAAATTCTGCTTCAGAATTGAACCCTAGTTCATTTTTCCTTTAAGCTCACTTGAGGCCACTCTCAGATTGTTCCTCAGTTTAACTTTGATTTGCAAACCTGAACCCCTGATGCAAACCCAACCTAACAGCAGCTAAGGACATCCTGGTCTATGTTCACTAAAAGCTCTGGTGACTTTGAAACCATCTAAAGCCTTGTGGAGGGAACCTGTGTCATTTTGGGTTAGCTATTTTCGAGCAGTTTCTCACCTGCAGGCCACATCTGTCTAACTCATCAGCAGAAACGGGCATATCTGCGCCCAGGAACAAACTGCTTTGAGATGTTCACGGAAAATCTAGGAAATCCCTGTCACTCCATATTACTATTTGGCAATCACTTTCCCTGGGAACCCGCTTTTGCTGGAGCAGGCAAGCTGTCAGCCCTGCAAGTGGTCTTTTTGTTTGTGTATCTTTTCTGTTCCTCTGTTTACTTAAAGGGACAGAATTGTCAGCTCTTGTAAGGCTGGTCTGTGTAACTGATGGTCACTCCACCCCAGACTTGCATTTTTTTATTTTAACTTTTTTTTAAAAAAAGAAGAATCTTATCCAAACATGAGTGAGATGGGTAGATTTATGAAAGCAAAGAAGAGCAAAGTGGAAAAGGAAGTTAATGTTTTTTGTAGAGACTTGCTGCTGTGTAAATGCAGTGAAAGAATCTCTTGGCTGTTTGGGCTTTTGCATAACAGCTAGAGACGCAGAGCAATTAGATTTTCTAAGTATAAGCAAGAGAATCTGCTCTGTTTATACAGAAAAGTCCCCCAGAAGAGAGGCAGGAGCGGAGACATAAGTAATAAGCACATATGTTTGGAAAGAGTATAACGTACTTATAAATATTATAGTGGCGTCGCTACAGTTAAGGGTCTGGCAGAATTTCTCTTGTAAACCCTTCTTGTCAGAGGTTTGGGACAGAGCTGTAAAAATTCCAGGCTGCAGCTTGGCATGTGAGGGCTCAAGACAGGAGCACAGGTTTCCCTCCTGCCCCCTAAATTAATTGTTATGAACCTGATTGTCAATAGGGAAGTGACATTAGGCAGAACCTTTGCTTTTCTCTCTTGAGAGAAAGGTTTGTATTCCTGTGTTGCAAGAAAAGCTGGGATATTGAAAATGCACTGGGTTATCAGATTGTGCTGCAGGAAGGAATACTAGTGTGTTGAGGAATGGCAGATAGAAACAAAGTGTGCAAATGAGTGGCACCTTTCATGTTTAGATCCAGTCTACATATCTCTTGATGTATGATTTCCCAAAGAGAAGATCATGCAACTTTTTAGGAAGCTGTCTTCATAAAAAATGCTGAAAAGGGAATAAAAAAACAATTAATGATTTTATAACAGAACATTTTTTTTGAGTCTTCATTGTTTACTGGTTGCATTTTGTTAGAAGTTGAACCTAATGACAAAAGGGAGACCCAGAATCTGTTCTTGAGCTGTGGTCTTCAAGGTTATGATGTTTTTGTGTATTAACTGGCAAATCTGGCACTGGTAAGAAAGGCAAACTTAACTAAGAATAAAAAGGAATTAATCTGCAATAAATCTAGACTATCCAAACAACCAGTAAGAAAAATATATTTTATATTTGGGCAGAGTATATGCTCTTTAAATTCAACACAAATGTCATCAGAAAAAATCCACTGTGTTCTGCTCAGCCAAACGCCTAAGAATTCCCACACACGATATCTGAGCCTGGTCTTTACCACACAGGAGCTGCAAATCTGAATCCAAAGGATGAAACTGAGCACTGAAAAAGATGGTAGATACATATGCACTAAACGTATTGATAGCTGTAATTACACAGGGGTTTAGGGACCTAGTTTTGGGGCTAACATTTCATGTGAATGTCACCTGATCTGGTCCTCATGGCTTATGTATATATTACTAACCATTAAATTATCATTGAAATTGTTACCTTTTAGTAGTGGCTAAAGAGGAATGAATTCTACTCAGGTATCAGGTTGTCAAGAGCAATGTCACAAGAGACATCTCGAACTGCTAAGGCAAAAGAAAAGATCAACAAGACAATAAATCAGTAAGCTATGCAAAATGTTTCCACTGTGCCAAAAAAGATTGTAGTCTATAAAACATGTGTTTTTACCATGATGGTTGCAAAGAGCATTTAAGCTGAAAAATGGAATGTCATTCACTAATTTTATTACAAATGGTTTATCAGGCAAAAATCTAATTTGCTAAAGGCACTGTCCCTACTGCTTCCTTGCCCACTGCATAAATTCAGTGCTCGTAGGCCAACGTTTGTACTGATGTACATCCTGGGCAACCCCACTAAACTGAGTAATTCAGGGTACAAGGGCCCTAGGATTCAATCTGGCTTCAGGTATATGTCACCTGGAGAAGTTCAGGTGTCTGGTGAGGTAGTTTGTCTCCTTTTGATGCAAGGGAGTAAAGATAAGTTCCTGTTGGCCTAAATATCTCTTTAAAGTGTTATTGGGAGTCTGACTTAAAGCAGAAAATTTGAAGCAGAAACTGGTGTCCAGTCTAAACCAAATCTATTTTGCAAAATAGTGGGATATGTGGAAATAAAGTGCAAAATGAAGCTGATGATTTTATTACATATCCTTATTGATTATATGCTTTGTTTCTGCCTGTTCAAGTAAAATGACTAGAGAGAAAAGTCTGATCTTTCCTGCTTCACAGGAATTCCTCTCAGTATTTACTCCTTCTTTCCAGTATAATTGGAAAGGGGAAGTCTTAGAGTCTAAGGTAAAAAAGATGCTCCATATATTGGCCTTTTAAAGTAAAGATTTAATCACTCTCTTTTATTATCTACATAGGTAAATGTTTTTTTAATTCTGAAAGATAAAGGAAAAAAAAAAAAAGATTTAGTGGTTGAAAGCTGAAGCAATATTAATACAGAGATGAAATAAGGAACACATTTTTAAAGGTGAGGGTAATTATCTGTTGGAACAAATTACCACGGGGATTTGATGAATTCTCTATCCCTTGAAATATTTAAATAAGAACTGGACACCTTTCTAAAACCGTGATCGAAGTCATCTTGGAGTTACGGGTTTGCAAGAAATACTGAGTGAAATTCAAAGACTGGTGTTGTGCAGGAGGTCAGACTAATGACTCCTAAGTATTAATATTACTAGAGGGAGAAGAGTTATTAATGTTTTTGATTTTCTAGAAATAACCAGAAGTGGCTACAGTCCCACTGTCTGTATTTCAGAAGCAGAAGGTGAACTTCTGCAAAAGTAGCTGACTTCACTTAGAAATGCTTTTGTGTCACTTTGTATGTAACATTGTCATCCACATCACTGGAAAAGTATCAGTGGCCTTCAGCACGTTTTCCAGGAGATAACAGAGAAAGATAAATAGATGGATTTTTTTTTTTTTTTTTTAATCATAGAATCTCCTTGGAATTGCCTGTCTTGGCTCTGTGCTTTACTGACAATTATAATTCCAGTGGTGACTACTCATTCCTTTCACCTAGTTTGCTTTGGAGGGGACATTGACCGTATGTAATATTTAAGTTAGAAATAGCTATAGCCATATAGCTAAAACAGAAATTACACTCTCAAAAATATATATGAAGATGTGGAAATTCAATTTTCCCTTTGTAAGTAAACTGCAGCCAGATCTTGTCTAACATTATCCTTATTGCTCTGTAGGTACACTTTTTGTGTGTGTGTGCACGTACATTTGTGTGCGTGCATGGATGCACGAATGTGACTGATGTGTAATTTCAGTAAAATTAAGAGGGAGAGAAACCATGGCAAATCTGATCCAGTACTACCAAATTCCTGGACAGGTAGTCCATGCATCAATCTCTCCTCACTTCACATTCTCAGGACAGTTCAATGTGCCTGAGGCCTCAGAGGAATTTTTTTCATATGCCTCCAATGTTTTTATAAGACTTCCTTGGCAGGAAATACATATGTTCTTAATAATGATTAAAAAGAATAAATTCACCTTTCAAAATCAAAGTGAAAATAGCATAGCAGGTGTAATTGAGACAAGTGATTATGGTAGTTATCTGTCTTTTTACAGAAAAAGCTCAAGGGAATTTACTATCTCCACAAGGATGTAATATTTTTTGTAGATCTTGAGTATATGATTTGCCAAGAATTCAAGGCTGAGTATAAAATATGCCATTCAATAATGGATATAAGCATTCACCTAGGCAAAGAACAACTTTTTAAAGAAAGAAAAATTATAAACAGAGTTTGAAATAAACCAGGTGTAAACTGCATGTGCAAATTTCAACAAGGAAACATCAGCAAATATTCAGCAAATATTCTGCACTAAAAATACAAAAAACAAATGGATTTTATGATCAGATGGTTAGCCTGAGGTCCACCTGATGACTGCATTTTCACATGATTAAATAAAGATAAGGAATACACACTTTGCGTACAATCTAAGTATCTTTAGATAGGTAGCTCCTTTACATAGGTAGTTCTTGGGGTAAGGATCTGTATCTCAGTTAGCATCATGCATATTTCCATGATGCTGTGAGAAATCTTGGCTTCTAGCATTCTCCAAATTAGTTTTGAGACCAGTCTCTCACCTTGCATCACCTTGTCCCTTCCAGCTGGCAGTGCACATTAGAACAGTTATGAGGAAAACAAGGGAGCAACAGACAAGCTTAGATTCAAAGCAGTGCATTTGACCAGCTCTTTACTTCAAAGTGCAGTAAAGAGGATGGAAGGAGAACATAACATGTTGTTCACAGATTTCACAACTCCAATTCATGGAATATTTGTTAGAATTATTTATTTTATTTGCCTATCGCCATGGCAACTGAGTTCTTCATGTATTAAAAAAAAAATCAGAAACATATTTGGGCCACATTTCATGAGCTTTTGAATGTTACTTTCTGGTGTGTAATTGTTTCTCCTTCGTTGACTAGTAATTAAACTGCAGTATGCCTAGGCTTGCAAATGCATCAAACTTGGAAAATTCCTTTAATTTTTGAAGTTTGTTTGTTTGCCAGGTGGTTTTTTCCTCCAAGCTTGTCCAACTTTGAAAATTACAACTTAAGTAAAACCAAAAACGTAAGTGTCGTGGATTGCTGAGGGATTACCTTACCGCATTAATATTCAATAATGCCAGCTGCCCTTGTTCAGTACGTGAGGACCCTGATTCAGTGGGGTTCCGAAATGGGGCCCACAAGTTTGGTGGAGAGAGGAGGTTCTTTCTTTTGAAGATGGTCAACACTTTCAAATAGAGATTCCACCCCTCGGCCCCCTCTTCCCCCTGTACACACACTGCTTATAACAGTTTCTGGTAAACATAAGAGTTTGTTAATCTTCCTCCAGAATGCTATGATTTTAAAGAGTGGAATAAAATCTCCATAATTATCAACCCGCTCAGTGGAAACGCTTCCAAAATTTTCCACCTTCTTTTTGTTTTGCCTCTTTTCCAGCTTCTGACCAAACTCTGCCTTTTTGCTGTGTATATACTGTAAACTACTGAGGCATAAAATGTGTATGAAGAGAAGAGACAAGATTATAAACTGGAACCCTGAATCATAGAATGATTTGGGTTGGAAGGGACCTTAAAGATCATCTAGTTTCAACACTCCTACCATGGGCAGGAAAACTTTCATGAGACCAGGTTGCTCAAAGCCCCCATCCAACCTGGCCTTGAACACTTCCAGGCATGGGACATCCACAGCTACTCTGGGCAACATGTTCCAGTGTCTCCAGTGTCTCACCACCCTTATAGTCAAAAATGTCTTCCTTATACTTAACCTAAACCTACCTTCTTCCAATTTAAAGCCATTTCCCCTTGCCCTATGGTCTTGTAAAAAGTCCCTCTCCATCTTTCCTGTAGACCCCCTTTTGGTACTGCAAGGCTGCTCCAAGGTTTCTCCAGAGCCCTCTCTTCTCCAGGCTGAACAACCTCAACTCTTTCAGCTTGTCTTTGTAGAAGAGGTGTTCCAGCCCTGTGATCAAGTTAGTGCCCTTCTGGACTTGCTCCAGCAGGTCCACGTCCTTCTTACGCTGGGGGCCCCAGAGCTGGATGCAGCACTCCAGGTGAGGTCTCACAAGAGTGGAGTAGAGGGCCAAAATCACGTCCCTTGACCTGTTGGCCACACTTGATGCAGACCAGGATATGACTGGCTTTCTGGGCTGCAAGTGCACATTTATGTGTCATATTGAGCCTCTCACAACCAACACCCCCAAGTCCTTCTCCTCCGGCCTGTTCTCAATCCATTCTCTTCCCTGTCTGTATTTGTGCTTGGGATTGGCCTGATCCAAGTGCAAGACTTACTATTATATCTAAGCTTTTTTTAGGTCAGGCAGTATTTTGCAACATATGCATTTGCCAAACCACACTCTGGTGATAGACCTTTGGTGAGTGATGTTTTGCTTCGCCAAGAATTAAAGGATGCTGAAGGTGAAAAATTTTGCTGGAGCCAGCACAAGGACTGCAACAAGCCAAGCAAACTAGTCATGCAGGTAATTTCCTATTCGCTCATTGGTCAGGAAAATGGACCTCAACTCAGAAGCCCTATGTCACTTAGAGTCTAACACTGTAGGGTAATCCTGTCAACACAGTGAAGTGCAAAAAGGGTGGTCGGCTGTGGGGGAAGGTACTGGAGGGCTGCTGAGTTTTTCTTTCCTAAAACCTTTGCTTGTTTCTCATGTTGATTGCTTGTGATTTTGTTAGAGTCATTTAACCAGAAGGATGGGGTAATGTGTGACTTCTTGCAAAAGGAGCAGCAGCACTCAGGGTGAGAGCTGGCTTCAGGCGGAGAGTTTTCCAGTTTTCAGGAAATGAAGATTTAGCACCCTGGAACTGCAGGCAGAAGGAATGATCTGTTTTGCCAAGAGCAATGGAGCTGGGACACCTGCCTATCTGGCTGTGGGAGCCAGGGAGCAGGCAGACTGCGGGGATGGAGCCATGCCGGCAGCTGAACCCTTGCCCCATGGCTTCTTGCGCTCAGTACGTTGGTGCTCCCATGACACAAAAGTGTTTCCAGATGAATGGATCATGTCCAAGTGTTTTGCCTCTTGGCTATTAGCACTGTAAGAGCAAACAATTTTTCTCATGGCTAACTAACTTCCTTCAATTCCTTCCCCCCCAGAAATTTGCTTCTTGTTTGTTGTACCATGACAACATCGCTGCGCTATCCAGAGCGAATGTGTTAATGCAGGAAGGGACAGATCCGAGAGGCTCGACTGGCAATTTTTAAACTCCAGATGGCCATTCTCCAACTACCTGTCGGCTTGAATAGGAAATAAGTCTCCTGATAGGCCCATTTCCTTCCGTTTGCATTGTTTTCAGCAAAAATAGATTTTTAATAACTCCCATAATAACGTTCCTGCAAGGTGCGGCCTGCAAACCTTAGTCTGAAACAGGACAAACATATTGCAATGTCTGTTGACTTTTCACCTATCAGTGGCCCATAGCCAGTGGGCTGTGGCTGATTATTAACAATAAAATAGGAAGTAACCTTAGATTAAATATTGCTAAGTGCCCAATATCCAAAATCTGGAGCAGAACCTCAGCTGCTGCCAGTTAGCTGAGGATATGCTTAGAGTATTTAGGGATGCTGGTGAAATTAATAAAATAAATTGTTACTGATCTCTTCTAATTCATCAGATCTTCTTTATATTATGTTTCTTCTCAGACGTTTCTTACCTATTTGCTGTGCATTAGTTTATCACAGCGGAGAATGTGTGTAGCAGTAGTTGGCTTTGCTTAGTTTGCTTTTAAGCTAGTGGTATTATTTTTCAATGACTGCTCTGCTGTTCAGCCCTTGTATTTTCTTCCAGTATACATACTATCTTACCCTATGCTCAACTTTAGCAGCATTTCTGAAGATTCCAGTATATGTGGCAGTGGTACTGGAATTCAAAGTCTGCTTTTCGAAGGGCACTTCAACACTCTTCTGATTTTTTGTAGTCTCCCATATTTCCATTATTTGTGCCAAGACTTTCATTAGAGCCAGTATGTGTGTAGCTACCCGTCCTAGAGCTTCTGTGAGTTGAGATGAATCTGTTCTTTTCTGTCCTATCCTATCCTATCCTATGCTATCATATCCTATCCTGTCCCATTCCATATACTTTCCTTCAGTCATTATTTTGCACCAATAAAGCATGTTTTAAGTGACAATAATGTGACTATTTTACTACTTTTTTGGTTGCAAGAAATGATTTTTTAAACAATTTAGATAATTATTTCGTATATTATCATAGAGACAAATTGAGACAGATCTGATTCTATACAGAAAACAGAAAATTTTTCTCTCAAGCCATCAGTCTCAGTATTCCTATATTTGGAATTTTGGTAGACTTGAATTGCTAATTTAAACAGAAGTATTACAAAAGATGGGATATTCCCCACTCCTCCCCAAGATTCGTCCACAACCATGGATCAAATCCAGCAACTCTAAAATCTTTTTCCTTTGTGCCTTATATATGTATGTGTGCATATGTATATATGTAAAAGTTTCCAAAAGTTTCAGAAGTTCCGTACACCAGAGGAGAGTTTTCCGTAGGACCAAGTCAGATCCAGTAGCATAATGTTGTAAAAATTGTTCCTTCACATCACAGTAGCCTTCCTATGAGTTAATTACACTTTTCCACAGCTAGTTATTTCTCTCAAAAGTTTCTGAGGCATTCCGTATGTTTTCACCAGCTCACTCTGTAGTTGGGGATTTTATTTTGGTCTATATATAGCAAGTAAATAGTCCAGATATGCTGAGGTTTGTTTTGAAAACTTTAGTCTGGCTAAAATGAAGGATATGAGATTTAGAAGGGAATTTATGAAGCTAGGAACAACAGCAAGGAGCAGTTGGGAAGAGATTCAGGGACAGAAGTATTATCTTTCAACAGCCTCCCCTTGTACAGAGTGCCGATTACTTCAGAAAAAAATCCACGCGCAACTTATCACTTGGAGCAAGAAGATGGAAATAAGGGGGCAATGGTAGATTGTTCAAGTGCTATCTGTGGAGCACATTGCTGGGGATCATTTCTAGGAAACCATTCATTACAAAGTCACCAGAAGAGCTATATGTTCTGCAAGCATCCCCATGCAACCCGCCCCAGGATTATATATGGTGTGCTGTATTATTATATACACACAGCTGCTGTGCATGAGAAAACTTGTGGCACAGCTGGACAAGGGCAGAGGGGACAATCCCAGGAGGGACACTGGCAGAGAAGTAGGCAGCAGGAAAAAGATAAGAGAAAAAGCAGCTGTGCTTAGCTGGACTGTAGAGGTGGTGTAGGAAACCCCAGGCTGTGTCATTAGAGGAAAGCCTGAGAACACAAGAAGATGAATAGAGTGATTTCTTATTAAAACCAGTCAGGAGTGAGCAGGAGGGGGAAGACAAAAGGAAACCTGAGGAGAACAGAAGGGGAAGTCCCATTTAGAGGCAAAGTTAGAGAAGGCAGGAAAGCAGCAATGAGTTTGTAGGAGCCCCCTGCTGATGCTCTTCTCTCTAACTGACAAGTCCCCCTGAGACGTTCAGATTTATTTCTGGAGAAATGAAAAAATCAAACTCAAATCAAATCAATTAATAAATATAATAAAAGTAGGAAGGACATGATGGGGAGAAGTTACTTAAAGAAACTTTAGGTGATATTCCATATTATAATTGGTAGCTCCAAAGTGTTTTTGCTCAGTGAGGAGGACTGAACTACATATAGTGCAAATTGTGTTTATAAAACTTGGTGGTGACTACTGCAATTTTCTTTTGCAGCTTTGCTGAGTCTAAGACTGGTTTTATATGATAAGTTTGGATAAAATACTTATAGGATAAAATACTTATAGGATAAGTTTGAAAAAATGTGTTGCAATTAGAGTAGGTTTTATTCTTTCAAGACACCTTAGCTGTGTACAAAGAGAGCCCACACTGGTAAGATAGCACATGGTTTCTTACCACATGCACCAAACTCATACCCTAGCTCCAGACCTGGACTTTCCTGTCTCCATGGGCCCTGAAGTTCAGTGCTATTTTATCTACCTTATAGAGATATTAACTATGAATCTAGTTTTACACTAATCTAACTCCATCAGTTTGCATGGAGTTGCTTCTGATGCCTTTCAAAGACCCAGCTAGCCTTAAGAATTGTTGTTCCTCTCTGGAGTCTTACAAAGAAAGTAAATATTCAATAGATGGCCCTGGAGCATTTGTAAAAGCATTTTAGTTCTTGTTTTGTGATTCTTTAAAAACATATAAATGGTTGGTACTGAAAAGTGTTATAATAATATTTTAAATTTTCTTTGAATGATAAAATTGATAGTAATATTTTTATGAATTTGTAATGTGATACAAATAATGTTAGTTCATCTACCAGACCACTTTTAAGAAAATTTTTATTGGTGTTAGTTTTGAACATTTGAGGTCAACCGGTATCAGGCCATCTGCTTTTGCCCTCCTAATTTGCACAAGCTTTTGTGGCATTTTTCCTGGTGAGAGGGAGAATTGTGTTTCCAATTATTCAAAACTGGTAATTGCCATCCCAGAATCTGATGTATTCTACACTTTTAAGTCCCCACAAAAATCTGGAAGTTTGCGGAACTTTTAAATGCTCATATGGACAGAAGACAAATTTACATTTTTGTAGCACTCCCGATGTCTCAGTGGCACTTTGGTCTGGATTTTGTTGAATATAGAAACCAAGAGAAAAGGTTTGTACTGAAGTTATTATATAACATTCACAATATCAGGTATAGTAAAGAAATGTAAGCAGACAGCCAAACCCCTCAATTAAAAGCAACTTAATGTGGCTGCCAAAACACTCCACCCTTTCGAGCTCAAATAGGTAAACCTTTTGGGCTATAGGCACAATGGGAAAAGACTAATTAAGGAAATGAGGTAAGATTTCTTAATATTATACTTCTGACATAAAAACTTGCTCCATGCCATCCCTTCCATATGAAACACTTCATTTCCCTGGAGCTACAAATGACTGTTACTTCACTTAATTAATTTTTAACCATATACTATCTCAGTCCAGTCATTTAATTGGGCTCTGGTAAATTGACTGCACAATGTGTGGACACATGTATGTGCATGCATTAAATGTCCGTATGTGTTCACATGTATGTATCTACGCAGGGACAGAGGCTGAAGCAATATGATCTTTTGGACTGGAAGGGCAAGGAAGGGCCGTGCAGCTGTGACCCCAGTTTAGCTGAAGTGGTCAGTGGAAGGGGGGAAGACAAAGCTCTTGATAAATGCCCACATGCTTGAATGCATGCACACACTTCTTTCCTATGACATTTTTCTCTTGATAAGAACTCAGTGTTACAAAGAGTAAATAACTGGGTAAATGTAACTGTAGCAGAAGAGATTTTTGTGCTCTGAGTAAGGTTAAAACACTGTATGAAAATGAAAATCTATTGATGATTACCACCTTAAAATTTTGCATTCATAGTTCTTATGATAGGGAAAAAGAGAGAAAGAACGTGCTCTTGTCTTTTTACTTTCTAAATGGCACTTCCCATTGATTTTCACCTAATAATTCCTACAGTCTACAACATAAATAATATTGCAGAGTCTCTGTCTTCGGAGTTTACTGAGCATGATTAAGAGGCTTGCCTTTTCACTGTGATTATTACTTTTGATGTTGTCTTTGTTACAACGTGTTATTTGTATTTAATTTCCTAGATAACAAGGACTACCATATAATTAAGGTCATTTGACTTTAACCAAGAATTCAAAAAAGGTGAGTGATGAGGAATGTGTGATTAATGTACAAATGAAAATGCAGTAGTGTTCTTTCCCTCTCTTATCAGCTTTTAATCCCTCTGACGTACTTAACTGGCTCCAGTTGATGTCACTGGTAGTTTTATGTGGCCTGTGAATTTTTCAAATTCAAAGCAGCTTCAAACTCTCTTGAGTTACAGGGAGAGAAAAGAACAGAACTGCACTGCAATAAAAGTGTTTTCATAAGAATGTTAACTGTAAGGAGTGTATAATACCCAATGTTCTCAACAGTAGTATTTCATACAGGTGTAAGATCTCAGAGCCTTTAGATGGGGAACAGATATTTTTCAGAGGATAGCAGCAGATAAATCCAAGGCAGGATACAACTAATTATGATTGTACAAGGCATAAATGGCTGAAGTATTAAGACTTAGTGAAAGTTAGAAAATGAACTGAAGAGAGAACTAGCAAAAAGCTGACAGCATCTGTCACTTGATATGGTACAGTATCATCACTTCCTACCTCCCTCCAAAGAAGGAGTGGGAAGAAATGACCTCATAAGGTCTATATTATCCTTCTGAGGGATTTTCATGCATCTTGGCTAAAGTGCCAAGTACACTGGAAGTGGGGGAGTGTTAGTCATCTCCAAAGCACCAAAAGGAAATGGAGAAAAGGGATGAACTGGCCCAAACTAGCAGACAAAACTACAATTTTGTGGCAGGTCGCTCTAGGTCTCATTGACCTTGGCAGTAATGCAGGGGTCATTTTTTATATGAGTGAACTGTCCTTGAATAAATTCTCCAGCATTTACAAACAAGCTTTTCTTCCACATCAAACATGCGTGTCATGTTCTCCTTTCCAAAAAATGACAAATAAAAAAGATTTTTTTCTTTTTTAATATACTGGGAAAATCCAGCTTTTATTTATCGTTCTTCTACTTAGCCCTCCTTAAAAAAATTATCTAGACACTAGCACATTAAGTATGTGTTCCTATTTTCTCTCTTGCGGAGAAAAGATACAGTTGTGGAGCAACAGATTGTGTTTGAACACTTCGTAAGAGAAATTTAGCTTCATAAGTGAGAGACTATGACATTTGAGACTAGAGTGAAGTAGAAACACTGCACTTTTGGTACAAATACTGGATTGGGCTTTTCAAAAATATATGAAGAATATCTAGGAAGACAGTTACTCCTTCTCAGTCCTGCTTTCTTTCCACACCAAATTTCAGAGTAGAGACCTACCTTTCAGATATTTTGACTTGCTTCCTGGAAGCCTTTTTTTCCTTTGACCACGCAAGAAGTTAATTTTCTAAATTAAACACGTTAGTAGCTGAAAATGGCAATACCTACTACTTTTCAGAGCAGAAAGTGGCAGCCTGATTTGCTTTATTCCTTCGAAAATTTCCCTTTGAATACATTCAGTAATGTGGGGAACAGAAGAATTGTGTGATCCCTCCTGC
Organism: Pipra filicauda; assembly: GCF_003945595.2. Classification (NCBI taxonomy): domain Eukaryota; kingdom Metazoa; phylum Chordata; class Aves; order Passeriformes; family Pipridae; genus Pipra; species Pipra filicauda. The sequence continues at coordinate 395,788 of NW_024104273.1, read as the reverse complement.
TCTCTCTGCATTTATTGCTTTAGTTTGGGGGTTTTGTAGATAATGGCCACTGGCTGTTACATTCTAAGCAGTATGTAGGGCTAAAAGACTATCTCCATGATAATTTTCCTCTGCAGACTTAATGGACTGGAAACCACACAAGGTTTGTTGTGTGGACATACACTGATGCGTGTGCTGAGTGGCAACACCACACCATATATAAACAATTATTGAGGTTCCCATACTTCATGGCATGGGATATGCTGAAGTATTGAACAAATTTGTTGTCTCATCCTTCAAAGGAAGCACTCTCTCCCAGTCCCCTGTGCATACTGGTATAAATTGGAATGCGAGCGGCAATCAACAGCAGGGGAGCAAAATGTTAAGGAGAAGCTGGTGGGATGCACTTAAGGATGTTGAGGGTGCAGAGATGATTGCAAGATTGCTGTCCATCCTCAGTGAAAATCATGGAGACTGAGGAAGGTTCCTGATATCCTGGGAAAAGATTAACATTAAGTTCAGCTTTACAAGAGCAAGACGAAGTGCAGAGTTTGGTTTCTTCAGTTAAAGAGAGATACTGAGGAATTGGATGAGGACCAGTGGCAGGCTACAAAGATACACAGGGCTGTGGAGCACATGGGCCATTAAAGAAGACATGGGCTTGTTTCATTTGATAGAGAAGAAAACGGGTTTATCAAATGTAGTTTTCAATTTCTGAGAAAAAAATGGTAGAGATAGAAGATCCAGACTCTTTTCAAACAACTAGTTAATAGTTACTAGACAACTAGGCTAGCTACATGAGCAAATAGTCTTTCAAGGGGAGATAATTGCAAGTTGTGACTTGAGAGGTTCAGACCAAAAACTTTGAAAAGTTTATTCATCAAGATAGTGTGGCTCTGGAACATCTGTAATCATATCTGAAGTGGTGGTGAAATTGCCATCTGTGGCAGTTTTCGAGACTCATCTAGCAAAGCACCAGCGGACCTGGTCTCCAGCTGGCATAGACAACCTCCAGAGGTTTTCCCTCAAACCAAAATTTCCAAGACCCTATGACAACATACTCTTCTGACATACAAGGGAGGGGATGGTGACTGGTGTTTAATGGTTCCCTTTTGCAGTCCTATACAGTCAGTGTGCTCAAGATTATTTTAAACTTCTCTGAATAAGGACAAGGCAGGTTTTCTCACAAAGGTGCAGGAAGCATAGTGGCAGGCAAAACATCACAGACACTTCTGATGTAGAAGTGAAAAAAAGCTGGATGATGTTGAAGAATGGCAAGCATGACCTTTTTTTTCCTGGGAGGCCCAGAATTGTTTCTGGGGGGACTCCTTATCATCATGCAAGAAAGCAGGTCTATGAAGTGGACTTGGTATAGTGGGTAGGTGACTCACAGAAATAATCTTGCCTACTGCTTTCTGCCTTATACACTGTAAAATATTATTTGCATTTTTACCTGTTCATCAAAACATATCACATATCATCATGTTTGCTTATGTTGTAAACTGGTCTTGCTTTGCCCTATTAGTATCTGCATCACACTCAAAATCCTTCAATGTTTATTTTCTTCTTCTTCTCTTGCACATCTTATTGAACAATTATACCACCTCCCACCCCTCCAAAACACTCCCAGTTCTGGACGTGGTGTTTGAGTGCGTCATTCTTCTCTATGGTTCTTTAAACCATTGTAACCATTGGCAAGGCAGAAAGATGTTTCAGGTGTTTTCCTGGGACTTGGCAAAAGCTTGTTCAGTTCTCTGGGCAAAATGTTTATATTCAGATCTGAAAGGCTGCTCTGACCTCCAATTTTTTACAGAAATAAATAGGTATAGCACCCTAAGAGAGGTCAGTCCATATTTGTTTTCACAGGGAGATATCTTGTTTGTTTGTGATCTTCTTTGTATATTAGACAGATTTTGGCTAAGGACATGGAATGGTAAGGATTTCTGTCATCTTGGGGGCCTAAATCAGAAAAACCCTCCTCTCCCCTCCCTTCCCTTTCCCTCCCCTCCCCTCCCCTCCGTTCCCCTTCCCTCCCCTTCCCTCCCCAAATCCTTAACAGGAGAATATTATTTTGTTCTCCTCAATATCTAGCTGCTTTAATTTTTTTTCTTTGAAATACCAAAAGGGATTAAAGCATAAATTGGATTAATTACTCATCAAATGCAATTTTATTAAGTGAAACTGTGTTTATGGGGATGGGATGGCTCAGTGGATTGATGATGAGATATCATTCTAGGTCACTTGTTCAAAGTGATGTTAGTCTGGTGGTGACTGAAAATACATTGCTTGCCATCTGGGAGCTTTCTAGAAATGAAGCCAATAATGAACTAGTTGCAGTCAGTTCCTGAGGGGATCTCCATATTCTAATACATGCACCAAAATAGACAGTAACTGCCTCTCCTTTTCACGGGCCTAATGGAAAGATGAAAGTGCCAGGAGGAGTTAGACTGAGATCTGACGCACAATACAAGGAACCTCTACAAATAATATTTGAGAATCTTTGGCAAGGCAATGTCTGAAAACTGCAGTTCATAATCCAGATTTGTCTAATATTTCCTTCAAATGGTGAGATGCTTCTCACAAAGGCTAAGAAGAGAGAATGAAATGACTTTCGAATTGAAAAGAGAGCAAGCTTTTTAAGTCACTTGATTGTCAAGAAAAACATTTAAAAAGCAAGGCTATTAGGCTGAGTAATTTCCAGAGAAAGGTAGTGGACATGCCCTTACTTGAATTGTGTAAAAGACAGATGAACTCCTCCCATCACTGTTATCTAATTACAAGGATGAGTAAATAGGTATGGGTAACATTTTCAAACCTGGGTTCTGAAACTTTGACACAGTATCTAAAGATAGATATGAAACAGGTGGGGTGGTTTTCACACAGACTGTCATTAAGAGTAGTGAAAGCTCAAGGTCTCAGCCCTGATTCTCAGAGAATAATTGAAATTAAGAATTAAAATTAAGTTGTCTAAAACTGTAGGCTAACCCCACCCCCTGCCACCCCTCCCACCTTCTTTACTGCATTTTACTGCATGTAGGGAAAAAACCCACCCCAAATTATTTTCAAAGCAAGAGAAAATGGAGTTATTACATGGTTGACTGAGAACATCTAACCTATTGTTGGAATTCCTGACTGGAGATATGGATTAAAGAGATATTGGTAGCAAAGAAGTCAGCAGCTGAACAAGTGACATTAGGAGCATGGTCACCAAGAGGTCCCAGAGAAAGGAGAATGAGTGATTGGTCCTTTGCAGCTTCCCAAGGTGTGAACAAGAACCTAGAGTCACCCTCAACACAAGGGAGTGGAAAGATAAGGAAGGGAGGTTGTTGATCCAGACTTGAGCAGTTATCCTTTTTTTCAAAGGAGGGGAACTGAGTACCTTGGTTTCCAAAGCAGATGGCAGAAGTAAGGGCAAAAAGTCACAGGCCTTGTAAGGGTTCAAGTTTTCTCCCTTCCTGCTCTAGTCAGCCTTGGGGGAAGGACTCTGGTGGAGTTTTGCCCATGGGCTCAAGCAGCCTTCCACTGGGGAAGACCATGTGGTGGCTTCCCACCGTACTGGGGAAAGGGAAGTGGTGTTGAAGTACCTGGCACACCTCACCTGAAGCTGCTTCATTCTGGCTTGCTTCTGCTGCCATTACATTCAGTTAGAGAAGCAGCTACAAGATTGTCCAAGCTTAATTCAGAGTATTAGAGCTGATTGAGGAATTTTGATGATTCCTCTGCCTAGAAGCTGTTTTCACATTTGGGCCCTCTTGCGCTGTCATCCAGCTTTGAAGAGTACAGCTTTGTTGGGATCAGAAGTGAATGGCGGTGGTGACTCTCACTCAAATGCTGCCATTCACACACTAAGCTCCTCTGCCTCAAAGGCCTGGCCAGGCAATGCTAACAATAAACAAACCATAATAACTCACAACTGTGGCTGAACCCAACCCTTAATGACATTGTTCAATACTGCTTCAACACTGTGAAGAGCTTCACCACTTCGTTCCCATGCTCCTAGGGGCATTTCCAGATTGGCTTTACCAGGGGTGATTCCAACAGCTTATTCTAATTGTTTTGCTCGTACAGCACAGGGAAGCTAACCTGCTGTGAAACCTGATGCTTTCTGCAAGAACAGGTTATTGCAGGGTAACAAGTGGCTTTTCTTTCCTAAACCTCAGCTGACGGTACAGTACCACAGGGGGGCACTCACATTAACATGTACACCTCCCCGAGCTGCACACCACCTTGCAGGTGTGCACAGATGTGCGGCAGAGCTCCGAGAGGGCTTGCAGGAACGCGTGGGCTTGGAAAAGTGGCTGAAGCCGCCCTTCCTCAGCTGCATGCAGGCCTTCCTTAGTCTCCATGCAGCAAACTTTTGTTTTGTATTTTGCTTTGCCTTTTGGGCAAAAACAAAGCAAAAGCTGAAAAAAGTTGAAACTGAAAAAAAAAAAGGGCAACAACAGCTAACACTGTTTGCTTTTTGTGTATGTGCTAAAGAATTTTGACCCAAGTTATCAAGACAGTCTGAGAGAAAAGTGATAAAGGCATAATTCCTGATTTCCTTCAAAAAGAAAATGATGTGTGGAAACTCCTCTCCAATCACATGGTGTGGCAAAGGAAAGTGTGCTATGAGCAGGTATTGCTTGCAGGGCTTGAATAATCACTGTTTGAAACAGTTTATCTGCCAGTTCTCTCCAAGTGTCTGAGAACACTGGCTGATTCAAAAGACTCCTTTCTGGGCAAATCTTTGGCTATTTCAAAGCAAAGTCTGAACTTACAAGCAAGTTGTGTCTCCTTGTTGCTGCAGATGGTTTGATCAAATGGAAGCACACACCACAGTGCGTACATTAGAGCCAGAATAGTCAGAACTTTGATGCTTGACTCAGTATTTTAATTCTGATAAAAGGTGTTTTTAGATTAATAAGTGCTGCAGATAAAAGTACGGTCAAATGCAAGATATTTATTTCATGAACTTTTGTGCTTCTCTGAAGCTCAAAGGCAATATCACAAGGAATGAAGGGAATGTCACAGAGAGATGTTACCTGTTTCTCAGATGAGAATTTTCAAAGGATGAGACCATGAACTGTCCAACTGAAACTCTGGCAGAGATGACCATACAAAATTTCTTGATTTTTTTTTTTATTCAGTCATTCTCGTACAGACACACCACCAGACTCAATCTCTTTCTTGAAAGTCCACCTTTTCCCTGAAAGTCCTATTTTTCTCTGGGTGCATCTCATTCTGTCAGAAACAGCCTGGTGCATATTGTAACTTGGGAATGAGTAGACTTTGCCAAGATTTTGTAAACTACTTAGCTTCAGCTTCACACTGGTCCCACTGTGTAAGCAGTTCAGTCTAATATTAGTCTCTTCTGAAAATTTCACCTCTGGAGCCAAGGAGCACTAGATGGATAAATGAAAGGGGAATGTGACTGTGATCAAAATCTGTCTGGTCCAGACAGATAAATATCAGGCTAGCTTGAAGGTTTTCACCTCCTTGCTGCTGCCGGGAGTTATATTTTTTTCATAGCAGAGCACTGTGGGCTAATTTCATAGCTGGTGTAAATCAATGTTGCACAATATACTGTGGTGGAATGATGGTAATTTATGCCAGCTAGGAATCTGGCTGCTCGTACTCCTACCAGCACAGCATTGACTTATAAATCTTCCTTTTAAAAACCTGAGGATGAACCAGAGGAACTGTTGCTGAGAACTGCATGTTTCAAAATTTGCCTCGAGAAAACAGGAGAATCCCAGTTTCAAACCAGGATTAAAAAATATAGATGCTGAAGTGGGCTTTTTCCTAGAGGTGCTAGGTTTACCTCTGTGGAAACCAGAATTCCCCATCACCTGTGGAAACTGGAAACTGTGGAATCAGGACTTTAGCTGTTCAGATGCATTTGTATTCCCTTTGAGTTTCTGAGATCTTGTATTCCTGTTGAGATTTTAAATGATTCATCTTCTTCCTCGTTAAATATATATTCTTAAAAAATTGTCCTGTTGCTTAACCACTGCTCCTTCCTTCTTTACTTTCTTTCTTCTCTCTTTATTTTTTTTTTAAATGTATGTACATATACCTGACTCCTTGGAGATCACTTTGTCTGTCTGTGATTGCAGGAGTCAGCCAGCAACACGACAGGACTTGCTTGTTTACATAGCTCTGAGGGTTATGACAACACATCAGAATGTACAGGTGCCGTGTAGAGATGCAGCTTGCAATTAAGGTCAGTAAAGCTGACTGTTTAATAAAGAATTCCTTCATTTTATAACAACCTGATCTCATTATTATACACACAACAAATCAGCTCCATAAAGCTCTTTAAAAATTTGTCCTCCCTTGGTATTAAGTATTTGAGCTAAAGTTAAGATTAACAGTTACAAAATAATTGCATTAATTGAACAGAAAATTAAACCTGTAAAACATGGTTAAATGCAATTTCTTTGTAATTGCAGTGAATGTGCTGCCAAGATAATTACAAAACGATTGCTAATATTACTTTTAGTCCATTTGGTGGCATTTCACCTCTGCAATATAGCAGTCAGAGAGGGCAAACCAGGGCAGTACTCTTTAGATGACAGTCTGATTTGGGCCTTTAGTAAAGTGTGGCTTCAAGGCTAAACCAGTGCTGAGATTGCTTACTCAGCAGAGCAGAGGAGGCTTCTTGCAAAAACCTTTATTCAGATTTGAGCACTAAGTAGCAGAAATTTCAGGAGTAACCTGCTCTTTTCAGTAATAAAAAGCTTGTCAGAGCAGCTTTTCATAGGAAAATTCAGTCCTCTCAAGTTGCTTTTGAACAATAGCTTGAAAAAGTCTACTTTTCCTTTTAATTACAGCTCAGAATACTTGCCACTTTCTACTGGCCCAGGATCTGGGTGATCTGATGGCTGTCTATAATTTAAAATGTAGAATTTTAATTTTTAAATTTTTTTAGAATTTCCTTTTCATTATATAATAGGCAACAAGTGGCTGCTACCTTAAAAGAAAAAGACAGTTCTAGAGTCACAGTTTCTGCTAAAAATGCGATCAGATACTCTCTTTTAACCTATAGTTTGGTGGAAAGTGTGGTCTCTGCAGGTATCAGTCCTTTGCTAGAGGACGGGAGATTCTTCATGCTTGTTAAGCCCTTTATCCCAAAGGAAGGCAACAACATGTTAGCATGTCACATCTTTTCCCTCCATTTCAGAGAATTGCAAAGTACACTTATGACACATCAGATACAATGACACATCAGATACACAGTTCTCTTTCGGGTTTATTCTTCTGGAATCAGCTTTGCCTTTTCCCTTGAGTTTTTTAGTTTCTACTGTTTGCCTGCACTGCCTCTCTTACAGTGTAATTAAAATTATTTTCTCTGGAGTTGTTCCTTTCATATATCAGCCAATTCATCCACACTGGATGAATTTCCTATTCCCTGGAAAAGGACTGAATTTATTGACATAAAATAATCCTTGGCTGAAGTGACTGAGAGTGGACAGGCAGGCTGGGAATCTGGACAGAGATCCTGCTCTGAGATCTTGGATCATGCTGTAATTCTGAGTCCAGTATTTTCTCATGTCTCCTCTGCCAAACTATACTCCTTTGTGCTGGAAAAATCCCCTACTATCAGCAAGGGTTCACATCTTCCTTACTTGGAGCAGGCCTCACTGACGTATTGCCTTATTTATGCTTATAACGTAAACTCTGTAGAGAGTTCTGTACAAAGGTGATAGGAGACCTTTAGAGTTATGGACACATTTGTCTCTCATCTGCCAGAAGTGTTTTTACTGATGTCCTGTTCTCAGCCAGTCTCTTTCCATAATTTTTAAGTTTTTCTGTCATTCCAATTAGTATTCTTCTATGTTGTTATTTATTATGTATCTTTTTTTGGTAGTTTATTATTGCTTTTTTCATACTGCTGATCAACTTCTGTGAAGATAGTCACAAACACAATTTTTTAGGTATTTTCTTGTTTCTAATGCTTCTCCCAATATTGTTGGCCAAATATAGTTGTATTTCCCTGCATTTATGACCCTGTTTAAATTTGAATCTGAAAGTGTTAGAGTTTGAAACTGCATGTAGACTGAAAGTTGTTTTGAAACGTCTTTAAGAGCACTGAGTCTTACACGGAGTAGACCTGCAGCAATGCAGCGACTCCATTACCTTGAATACACATGACAGTAGCCTGTACTCCTCAATTCTTGTTTTAGTTGCCCAAGCTCTTTCCATCCACCAGCTGGCCCTTGCAGTACACTGAAGCACTGTTCTCACCTAGAGTCCTTGCCTTAGGACAGACGGCCTGAGTCCAAGCAGTCACCACAATTGCTTTCTAGCCATCTGGTAGCTACAAACTTAAAGGCTGCAGAGCTTTTCCAAAAGAAAAGTGGTATTTTTGATCTCTTTCTCCTGTGGCCCTATGGCTTATCTGGCTCACAGAAGAAGATTGATTGGTGAGTTATTTCAAAACACACACATGAAGTGGAGAGGAACTGGGGATGGGAAATGAGGTGAAAAGGATGGCAGGGAGGTAAAAGTCAAAAAGCATTTGAGTTTGATGTGGAAAGATCCAGTGTGCTGTGGCCTGCCTTACGAGGAAAGGAGTGTGCCTGGAAGGCTGGTGAGCGACAGGCTAACAGGAAACCACTGCAATAACTGTGCCTCTCCCCTGCGCTCGGTCTACCTGCAGGCACCAAAATTCCTCTCTCTGGGGAAGTGCTCCGTGATCCATCTGCTTCAGTGACTGCCAGGGAAAGCAAGGAGCTGCTAGGACAGGAGGAGCTAGGTTACCAAAGGCCTCTCCTACACAAACTGCTCCTGACTGTGCACATGACAGGGGAAGGGAGAGAGACAGGTGTGTATTTGCTTGTGTGGGTATCAATCTCACAAACAAACAAACAAACCTTCATCCAAGAGGGAATTTTCTTCCTGGCCTGAGTGCCTCTGCCATAGGCTTTGCAAGGAAGTTCACTAGATTTACAGTTCTCGGCGTGCAGCAGCTGCTGCTGAAAACAACTCATTTGTGCATTTACTTCTGTCCTTTGAGCTTGTGTTTTCAAAGCTTTCTCCATTTTCCTGTCTCTTACTCATATCATCAAGGGCTGGGACTGGAAAAATGCATGCAGGTCAGTGCCTGCTTCTAAGTCTTCCAGGTACTGCCGAGCTTGAGCAATAAGGTATAGCATTAATTTGGCTGCTTCCATTTTTTTTTCCCTGATGATAGTGAGAAGTTGAACTTGTTTTTAAGTACCTTAAATTTCCAGTCCAAATTTGTAATTTCCTTTAAACTCCATCCCCTCCACCTCTTGCTTTTAGTGGGAGTCTCTAACCATTTCAAAAGCAGGCAGCTAGGAAAACAGATATCCATGTGCTATCTCAGAGTGATGGGTTTGGCCGAACAAATTGGCATCTCTTGACTATTCTGATATCAAAAGAGTTCCTTTGTCTGTTTCTGTGTTTTCTGGCAGCTTTGAGAGGTTCTTCACTTGATGATTCATCAAATCTTAAGGATTTTGCTTTGCAAGAGCTTCCACTGCTTCCAGCATATCCTCTTGCCTTATAGTCATGGATGTGAGCACAGAATGCCCTCCTGGTGTGGCTGTGGTCTCTGCTGAGCACACATAAGAGCTGGGCTTGGCCAGCTGCAGGGTTGAATGAGCAGTGAGTCACGCAGTGACATGTGGGCCCAAATTCTGGGCCTTTCCTTTGTAAAGCCAGGGGGTGAGAGTGTCCTCCCGAACATGACAGGCCCTTCAGTCCATACAGGAGCTGTACGGTACAGAGCCACTGGCAGAGCCCTGCTGCAGGGCTCTGATTCCCAGGCAAGAGTCTACCTGTGGCTCACTGCCTACTCTGGTTTCCCCAGGCAAGGGGGCTTACTTGTCCCTGGAAGGTGAGGAGGACAGGATACTGATGTAAACCTTGGCATGCTGTGAGATGGCAATATGTGTACATGCTGAGAGCAATGGGGGCATGAATGTCTCAAAAGCAGGAGGACCTGAACACCTAACAGCTAGAGGAAACCAAGGAAACCAAACACTCAAGAGTTTTCAAGTGGCAGCTGAGGTGAGGTTGACATTTTTCCTTCAACCCATGAGCAGAGTCAGACAGACGTGAGTCAGCCTCAAATATTGTCCTTTCTCTGGTTTACAGTAGACACATACTTTAAAGCTCTGCCATATCATCTTCGTCGTGAAATCTCTTGATTCAGAGACTTCTCTAAAACACTCAAGATTTTTGTGTATGCTCTCCCTCCCCAATTGCTTGGAGCCCTGAAAACCACAGCCTTTGCTGGCAGACAATAAAGATACGACCTAAAGTATTCAACCAGAAAAAAAAAAAAAAGAAAAGGAAAAGAAAAAAAGAAAGGTTGTTGAGGAGGCTTAGAACATGTCCTAACATTTTCTGCAGGTTTTTTCCTTTCTTGAGGCAATCAGAGCAATGCCTAAGTTTTGCACCTGCCATGGGCAAGTGCCTCTGTCTTTTAGTGAAATAACTTTATGCATTTTTAGTGCAAGCCCTGGCCTGCTTCGTATCCTGCTTTACCTGAATGATTATATCTTCTTTACTTCGTTAACTTTTCAATAGGCTATGAAAACAAAAGCTGTCACTCTGATACCTGCTATTTGATATTCAGCAGTGCCTTCAGTACAAAAAGAGCCCCTCCATCTCCCAGCCCCCACCTCTAAGCATCACTTGGCATGATCCTGCTTGTAGCTGTTCACTCTATCAATATGTAAAACCTTCCCTTGTCAATGTTTCTTTCAGCAACAACCCTATTCTACATCTTCAAGTATAAGCTTTGCCATAGTGATATGAGTGAGTTTGATAGAGAAATCAAAATTACTGTCCAGTGAAATATCAGTAGGCTGTGATTGTTCGGGCATCTCAAGCAAGTACTCATTTGGGCAGACACAGCTACAAGGCCCAAGACAACTTCTCTGTGTACACACACAAAGTAAAATGTTATAATTTGGTATGGTTGGACTTAGGAACTCTGGGAATTCCCAGAACTATGTTTCAGATTCGCAGAGATCATAAAAATTAGTTCTGCGGTTAGCTCATGTTCTGTGGCAAGAAAAGAAACCTTCTAAAGTCTGTTTTTCTAAGATATCTAGGCTCTATTTGCCTGTATATCTAAATTATTACTTTGAAAGCCTGTATGTCTATTCATATTAGCAAAGGAATCCCTCTAGACTTTTATAGTCCAAAGAAAAGCTCTTGGCTCTTCGTAAAGGCCAGCTCTCAGAAGACAAATAGGGGACTTAGGGTGGGTGGGCTATATCATTCTCATTTATTCAAATAACCTTCACTTGAGAGATCCCTTAGATGAAGAAAATCTGCCTGGAAAACACAGAGACCACATAACAGAGCAGTGTACAGCTCAACAGGCAGGAGGGTAGGTAAAAGTAAACAAAAGGATGTGTGTTTTGGGGAGGAATATTTTTTTGGATAGATTCAAACTGGAGGTGTAAGGGTACACAGAAAGCCACAAATTGCTGAGGACAGAGCAGTTTGCAGATCAAACGAATATGTTGTTGCTTTGGGATGTGAAGGCCCTGATGAAGTGATTTTCCAGCAACTTCTCCTGAGAAGAGATGGAAGAAAAACTCTGAAAGTGTTTCTGGTGGCTTCAGCTCTGATGATTCAGGGAACAGCTTTTTCAGTCACTTACTTGTTTTCTACTTAATATTCACACCTGGGTGCAGAGACTGGGGAAATAAAAGTCTGGGTTTTCAAATGAAATGAATACTTCTGGGTATCCCAGTTTAGAGTGAGCAGCTCTAACTCTGGACTTTAGGAGGGCTAGGGTTTGGGGCAGTGTTGAGCCTGTGTCCTCCAAACATGAGTCTTTTTATGTCCTCTCAGGCTGGGCATTACAACAGAAGGTTTTGGCGACCTGTCTTCTGGTGCCAAGGTAAGACAGTTATGGAAATGTAAATCAAATATTTTAGCGTATCAGATTTCCAGTGATATGAATGGGAACTAACAGGACCTTGAGTTCTCAGCACTTACCAAAATCAGGCCATTTCTACTTACCAGTTTAACCATGTGTCTATCTTTCAACATTCTTGCTTCTCTGTTTCACATCCTTTCTAAAATCCATTTTTCTGGCATCTGCAAAAAAGGTTGCAGACATACTAACAGCAAACTTTGCCTTAAAACAGAGGATGACCAAACTCATGGTTCTAATGAAAGAAATTCTTATATTTGGGGAGTTGAAAGGTGTTTCTGGAGAAATTTGACTTTTCTCATGAGATTCAGTACTACCAGAAGCCAATGAGAATCTTAAGGATAAGTGTCAGTGCACCTCTGTAGAAATCAAGCTTTATTGTGAGACTGGGAATAGTGATTTCATGTGATTTTAGGAATCTACAAGCTCCGGGAGAGATGAAGAACTCTGAAACTGGACTTTGCAAAGCTTGTGTTTGTTTCTTGCAAAAATATCTCTTAAAATACTAAAATTCTTGTCCATCTTATTTCAATGGTGTTAGCACACTGTAAATTATTCAGACATAAATCAAACATCTCCCTTTCCCTTTGGCTTTGAAAATCTTTTCCTGAAATTTGACTGGGTCTGTATAACCAGTGCCATTTATTCCCAGTACAGGTTTATGTAGTGCATTTTGTGCGATGAACCTGGCAGTTTGACAGTAAATAATGATTTCAGGTCAATATGCTCTTAATTATTTCATGATCTCAGTGTCTTTAGGGAGGGCATTGAGCAGGCCCCGGAGCAAGGAAATAAAATATCTCTTAATTCCAAAACCCTCCTCCAAAACACCACCCTGAATTAGTTTCTGGGCTCTAGATAGATAGCAGCTATTCTGTTCTTTAAGGTGTCAAACCTGTGCTCCTTTGGCCAACTCTGAACTTAAGCCCACAAAGTAATCCAAAGAAATGCTTAATTTTCTAGAATAGAAGCATTTCTTGTTAAAATGGGGAAAATAAGGTATATTTCAGGGGCTTCCACTTTGGAAGACCAGCTTGTGGCACATGTTTTTGAAAGTATGACTCAAACATTTCAGGGGAATGTAATTCCAGTTTTCAAGATCCACTGTTAGAACCTGTTGCAAGCTGGTGGTAAAACTCCTCTTTTGGCCTCCCAAATAGTGGCCCTACCTACAGTACAAAACATTCCTAGTTCTATCATCTTGGCATTAATTATCCTAATCTCTTTTCTAATGTTCAAGCTGTTAATTTAGCCACGTTGTCTAAACTTGCATTGGAAATGGGGCTGGATTTGCTGCCTTGCATGTGCAGACAGAAAAGCTGAAGGTAGCTTATCAAAGTAAGTATAAGATAACAGAACTCTGGGTTGGTGGAAAAAAAAAATAAAAAGGAAAAAGAAAGGAGATAATTTTGAGCACTTCCCCTCCCCTCAAATCGCAGAATTCTGTTTTATTTGAAACTGGTTTTAAAAACAGGTGGAGCTGCAAGAAATCCACCTTCCTGAATATTTTCTCTAATAAAGGCAAGGTAACTTCCTAGTTCCATCTGTGGGGAATTAAACACAGAGCTATGAGCAGGAGTTCTGAATGTCAGATTTGCACATTTTATTCTACCTTTTAGGGATCATGAAAATCGTTCCTGTTCATATTGAATTTTCATAAAAATCTCACTTTGCTCACAGAAGTTTTGTAAGCATCAGTGAGTTAATCTCCCAACTGGCCAGCTACGATCTCCAATGCAATGCAGACAGAGTTCATTAAGCTACAAGAAACTAGTAAAACTCCTTAAAAATCCTGGTGAACCGGTCATTGTCAAAAGAGTCACTACAAGAAATCTTGTGGGCCAGGCCACCTCAGCAGAGGTAGCAGTGACTGTGTGGGGTGTTGAGTGACCTGTCCCATCCTTTCAGAAGGTAACATGTTACCTCTGACACAACTGTTTTCCAACTACATAAGTGACTTCAATTTTTAATGTTTACAATTCAACTCCTCGCCCAAACATTAATCTAGAAGACTGTTGGCTTTTGGGGACTGGAGCTTCTGAGTTATAATTGGCACAGCTGAGGAAATCAGCATGTGAGAGTGCAAGAGGGTCAAACTGGATGGGTATGAGGATCTGTTCTGGACTGAGATGGTGTAACCTGGGAGGAGAATGTGGCCTCCCCTCGACTTGTTTAACAATAAAACAGTATGTACATTGTAGTACCATATAAATAATAGTTGGTTCTAAAAATTGTACACAAAGTATATGAAATGTACACCTATACTACTGTGTAAATAATGGCTTGTATCAATAGTTATACATAAAATATAATTTCATATGTAACTGTCTTTTGTTGTATGTTATATAGAATATATTTTCTGCTAGAAACATTGAGCAAAAATACATGAGGATAGGAAGGAGCTTTTAATGTTAAAAAACCCCTATGTCATTCCATTCTTTCCCCTTTCTTCCTTTGAGAGCAAGGGTTCAGGATCTGCCGTAACGGTCCATGTCCAAGCCGGGCTTTTTGAATACAAGTTTTTGCTCCTTCTTTGCACTCTTCACTTGGCTGCTGTTCCATCTGACTCCAAAAGAAGCAAGTACAAATTAAAGAAAGAATGCAGCCCTAACGCCTACACCCAGAAGCTTTCAAAACAGAAGGCTGCTACACCTGTGGGGATAGAACAAGTGTATCAGTGTCCTGGGCTCTGCCCTGGCTCGTCTGCCTTTGTTAGCTGGAATGTGCCGATGAAACAATCAGGTGCAGTAGGCGCGTGGCAGCCTGCTTAAAAAACGATTCTTTGGAGACAGGGAGTGGGCTGTGAATCATGCATCCACATAATCTGATGATAACAATTTTAAATGTGGTGATTAGTGTATAATGGAAACTATTGTGCTCTTTGGTATGATTTGTCTGCCACTGCACTACCTAGTATTTGAAAGGTCCCATCTTCTATGCAAAACCTGATTCATTCTAGTAGCAAAAGCTTAAGGTAACTTTAAGAGTGTTTAGTTACTTATATCTTCTTAACTCACACAGCACATATACAATCAATTGCCTTTTGGTTCACTGTGCCAGCTTAAAAGCATGGATGCACTCCTGGACAGCATAGAAAGCAGAATAGCTCACTGTGGAGCTTACAGGCTCAGTTGTGAACTTTAAGGGTGGGCAAAACCAGCCTTATAGAGTTATGTGGGCATTCAGTGGTACAGAAGTGCTGTTGAAAATACCAGCCCAGAAATCAAGATGCATTTAGCTGTTCAACTTAAAAAATGTGGCCAGCAAGATACAACTTTGTGACTGGTCCTTCATTTCAGGTACCTCTGCAAGGCTACACATTCAAGTATACATCTGCCCCCTCTGAATGCCAGGAGAGCATGAATAATCATCTGTGCAGCTGAGGGGTATCAGTGTTAAAAACATTAAGTAGAGTGGGAATCTCTGGGGTTTGGTAGGAAAAGTGTGAGGCAGCAAGGCTGCGTTTCAGCTGTGCTAGTGATAGAAATGTACAATGAAATCTTCTCACTTTGAGACTAGACATGTGTCATGTTTACTTTTGGCGAGATTAATTTTGGTGGTATCTTGTAGCATCGACTTTCCATTTCAGGTCTTAACTCATTGGGCATTTATAGTCCAAATAGATTCAGGGCAAATATCTGTTGACAGGGAAGAAAAACAAAAAAAGCAAACAAGATTAGAGAAGAAAAGCCATGGCAAAGCCAGGTGCCCTCATGAAGTCCTCTGACAAGATGGATCATGATTTGGGAGACTTAATAACTGTAGACAGCATTGGTAAGTTTTTCCTTTTCTTAATCACTGAACCTGCATGTGTCCTTCCCCACAAATACATAACAAATACAAGCAGGAAGTGAATTAATAGAACACTTGCTTCTATTTACTCACATAAAGGAGCTCAAAAAGAAGAGCTATTTTTTCACATAGCTTTAGTGCTAGACATGGTTCTTGCCTTGCCCAAATTATCTGTCGTGTACGAATGATATGCATAGGAAACCTGAAAGTGAAATTATTTTTGTTATAATGAAAAGATACATAAATACATGAGTTCAATTTTTGCTTATAAGTTTCATCTCAGTTTTAATCCTGAACAATGCAAGCTCAGGTGGAAGATCGCCATCCAGAATTAGCATCCTGCTTCTGTTTGACTGATTGATGTAGCTAGTAAGATGTCTCCCTAATGAAGCTTTAGATAGCCCACTGAACTGGCTGACTGAGTACTCATGTGAATCTGATTAAAATTGTAATCAGGTTTGAAATGCCAATGGCCAACTCTTATACAAGTCAATTGGATTGTAGACAGAAGTGTTACTTGGAAGCACTTGCAATGAAGCAAATCTTCAGTGTATACACACACACCACATACAAAAAAAAAGGGGGGGGGGGAAGGGAGAGACTGCATAAAAAGGGCAGCTGCTGTTGGCAATGTAAAAGCCTCCTAGGCTCCACCTGCCTTGCTCGTGCCAGTATCTCTAAGTACCACCTCCCCTGACATGCTGAATTCACATTACTGTCAAGCCTGAGTATTAGGTGGATAGATATGCAAGCCCACACTAGCAGCCAGAACATTTAGGGGAAGTGTCAACAATTTTCTGCAAACACTGTATGTGGTATCTTGCTGGGAGTTTGCTCAGGAGCACATGCACAGTGTGAAGTAATGTGCTTGTATTTTACAAGCTGCATGTTGTGCACAAGTCAACTGCCCTGCCCGGCAATGGAAAAAGTGATACAGATGAGGGATCTCTGACAGCTAAGGATCAGACTGCTGAGCCTGATGCCAAACAATAATAAATGTACAGGTTGGGAAATCTCCCTGGATAACCGAGGTTACACTCTGGCCTAAATGACAGAAAAGTAAGAGAATAAATTCTTCTGCATACTAATCTCTAAATCCCCAAGCCTCATTGCACTATAATAAAGCTGACCTGATATTACCAACGTTGCTTGAGATCCTGTTACCTACTGAACATGAGGATGCAGTTGCACAAGCATTTCAAGAAGTGGAAATCAGCTCTGCTGCTGGAAGAAGGCTGGTGAAGGGACTCAGGCACAAGTCCTATGAGGAGAGGCTGAGGGAGCTGGGGCTGTTCAGCCTGGAGAAGAGGAGGCTTAGGGGAGACCTCATCACTCTCTACAACTAATTGAAAGGAGGTTGTAGCCAGGTGGGGGTTGGTCTCTTTTCCCAGGCAACTATCAGCAAGACAAGAGGGCATGGTCTCAAGTTGTGCCAGGGGAGGTTTAGGTTAGATATTAGAAAGAATTTCTTTACAGAGAGGGTAATCAGACATTGGAATGGGCTGCCCAGGGAAGTAGTAGATTCTCCATTCCTGGAGGTTTTTAAGAAGAGACTGGATGTGGCACTTAGTGCCATGGTCTAGCAACCGCAGTGGTAGTGGATCAAGGGAGGTCCCTTCCAACCCAGCTGATTCTATGATTCTATGATAAGAAGTAAAACTTGCAACACCTTGGCAGCATTCTAGAGCATGGTATAGAGCATGGCATCACTGTTTTGGAGGAGCTCTGCAACCAGTAGCCAGGACTGATAAATAAGGCTCAGTCCTGTTTTGTTTGTTGGGCTGTGAGCTGCAGGCCTGGGAGAGTGAAGGTGCAGGAGGTGCATTTGATTTGAAACTTTCCTGGTGAGGGCTTGTGAGTGGGACAGAGCACAAAGGAGAGTGTTGTGAAGTGAGGTGGGAGTTAACCTCTATTTGGGACCTAGCAGGAGAGATAAGATGGGGCAAAATTGTGATGGGCTTTGAAGATAAGGCCAAGAAATTTGTGCTGCATATGGTGAAAAAGGGGAAGGGCTTACAAGAAGGTAGCACATAGCCATGAGTAGGAAAGAAAAGTTTAGCAGCAGCATTTTGAATTATCTCAAGGGGGACCCTTTTATGGCTGTTGATAGCAGAGCAGAGTGGATTATAAAAATTTGACGTAAGTTGTCCAAGGCTTGAACAAGAGCTCTGCCCTTAGAGTTGGGTCTGGAAATCCGTGTCAGTTATGCTTAGCAGGCATTGTAAACATGCAAGGATAGACTTGTTTCTTAGCCTGGGGAGCTTAAAGAGATACACAAAAACCCTAACAGCTTTTAAGTGTGGCTCTCCTGTTTGTACTAATCACTGCAGCCCACTTTCACTGTTTCAAATTTAATAAAATGAGGAAATGAAAATGAAAACTAGCTCTGGTCTATAACTATCTTATCTCCTTGTAGACTACAAGGGTAATCTGGCATTTTAAAACAATAGTTACTTGCTTACAAAGCCCCTTTTAATTAATGGAACTGGAGAATCTTTCTCAGAGCACAAATGTTAACCCCTTCAAAGTAACGTTAGTAAATTCAGCTGCCTGTGATGATGCACAGTTCTCCCAGTTGTACAGAACCATATATGCAAAATTCCAGGGTTCAACTACGCCCAAAGTATGGAAATAAACGTACATATGTTTGAAACTCCTCTCCCACTCTTCTTCTTTGTTATCCTTCAGGGTAGAAAATTATCCATAGAACAGTGGCAATTTTTTTTCATTTATTAACAGTTCTACTACTACTACTACTACTGCTGCTGCTGCTGCTACTTCCCTTCTGTTACATAAAAGAGCTGTCACAAGGGAAATGAAGATGATAAGGTTTTTCCATTTGGAAGCAATGGATTTAGTTCCATTAAAAGAACTGAGAAAATCACAGTCTTCTCCCTACAGATATTCCAGTGAAAATGAGGTAGGATACATTATATTGCAGTCTTAATGCATTCTTTTGATGAAGCCACAGAAATGCCACTAGCAACCTATGTAAAAAGCTTACATACACCTTTTGCATAAAATTTTCTCTGAGAGAAGAGTTATCTAATATTTGTAGCAGTATATAGGGAAGGTAATAAATTAATGATGTCTACGATGATTTAGAAAAGCATATTGATATTGACTCATCTTTTCCTTATGTTAAAATCTCCATTAAATTTTGTACCATGCCAACTAGCACCAACAGGTATGTAAACTAAGGTGGGAGAATGAATTCTTTGTTTGTGGGTCATCACAGTTTGTGCTGAGGTAACTGGAATGGAGAGATCATATTGAGAAATACCGTAATAAACAAGCTTGAATTAGACGCATTGTAGCTGGGTACAGCAAGAAAATTCTCAATAAAGTCAGACCTTAGGGAAATTTTTGAATAAGCCAAACTTTGCTAGCTCTGTGGTGATGGGATGAGAATGACAAAAGTGTCTACACATTATAGAGTATACTGTCTAATTTGTACAAGACTGAACCCTAGTAAAACCTGTCCCCCAAGTTAGTTGCTAAGGCTTCAAAAGTAAAACAGATACTTGGTAGGCAGATCAGTATTGTCCATGTCAGGATCAAAGAAACAGCCTGGGTGAACAGGGGTCCTGATTACATCCCCTGTTTTCCAGATTTACCTACAGATCTACCCACAGTAGCATGTGAGAGATCAACCTTTCTGGAGATGACTGCAGTACTGAAATGATCCTCTTTCCCTGACCTCCCTCTTAGCCACTGCATCAGGTCCATAGTGAGGTGGTGGCTGAAGTACACACAGAGGCAGCTGCAGACCCACAGCCCTGCCCCCTCTCCTTCTCTGGGAGAGGCAGAGCTGCTCCTGTGGAGGAAAAGTGGCAGTTCAAATGTGAGTGACCAAGGGCTGGGGGACCTCAGGATACCTCTTCAAGCACCTGCTGGCAAACATGGTTTCTCATATCAGAAATAAATTGAATTTCTTTTTCTTTTGATTTCAAGCATTTTTTTTAACCATAAAATATAAGAAAACTACTGGTGTTGTTTTTTTAAAAATAGTTTAGCTGCCTCAACAGAAATATTATTTACAGGTGTCTATGCAACCCAAGGCCCCACAGAGGAACTACAGTGTTGCACATCCGTAACTGAAGACAGACTAATGGCCCACTAAAAAGGAATAGAAAACTGAAGTATATTCTCCTCTCCACTCATGCCAGTCCATTGTTATAGCAGTGTGACAGTAACAGTCAGGAGGGGCACTCTTGAATCACTTAATGCTGGTATATGACTACACTGCATGGTATTTCTTTTGTTGGGCATGCTATGTTTGAGTGCCATACTTTCCCCTCCAAATGCTTTTATGATTTTTTTTCTCTTTTTTTTTTTGGTTATTTTCCTCTGGGCTTTTATACCCATCCTTCCCCCCTAAAAAGGAGGAAATAAAGAAAAATGCAAATCCCATCAGGCTGCAAATACTGCAAACAATAAATGTAAAATTTCATCACAAGCAGAGCTCTTTGTTTTGCTTATCTTTATATTCATTCCACATATGTATTGTCTGGGGTTGTGATTTCCTTCACACAAACCCATTTGATCAAAAACCAAGTCATTCTATGTATTGTGTTCTAGCTAAAGCTGTTTAATTTTGGGTTTGCTGTTTTGCTGATTTAGTGCCCTTAGGAAGTATGATACATATCCATTCATGCATCATCTGTAAAAACTTGTGGCTGTACATCCTAGCCTTTCATTACTGTTAATGGTGCCCAACCCCTGAATGTACACTATGTCTCAGCACTACACAAGTTAACTGAGTTCATGCCATAAACATCTTGTTCTCATTTCTGTAGCACAGGCTGGCTTTCTTGGTGGACAGAAGTGGAGCACAGAAGTTGAAATCTGCAATCTGACTGTGCACCTGAAAAGTTATTTCCAGCTCTTAAGCTGAAGAGTTTTCAACAGAAGCAGGCAGGCATCTGTGAAGAAAAATGCAATATTGTTTACTCCCATTCCAACTATCTCCTTGCAATCTTGTTAATGTAGCTGGTAGCAATTGTATTAGATGTGTTATTTTATTTCCAGTATTGCAGTAATGAGATGAATGTTTAGTATCTTCTGCAGAATGATGCTTGTACAAGGGCAGGAGTACATTTCCAACTGAAATAGTATATCTAAATTATATGTGGAGAATGCACTATGAAATACTTGGAGCTTATGAAACACTGAGAAGTTTTGAGTCACGTGATACATTTAGACAGTTGAATATGAAGATGTCTTGGGCCTTTTTTTCCCCCCTTAAAAACCCCCCTAACCTACCAAACTGTTATAAAGCTTATAGAATATTCCCTGGAATTCAGCCAAAAATCAACTATAGAGGCAGATTAGTGCAGATGTAACCAGCTGCAGTATCCCCTACTATAGTGGGGAAGAATCTGATGTGACTGTGCCACTGAAAGGTTGTCTGGCACAGTGCTTGGTTGCGTAATTCAGAGCTTCAGCACAGGGTTTCTTTAATAAAATATTAATTCTACAGGGGCAAGATTACTTCCTCAGCTTGGTCAACATTGGCCTGATGAGAAACTGGAATACATTTTTCCTAATCCTCCTCCATCTCTGCAGAAATCACTTTTTGACTGAGGTCAAACTTTAGCTTTGGCAAGTCACACAGGCTCTCATTAGGCTCTGATTGCGTGCACATGATTGTCCAAAATGCACAGTAGGCAAAGGGTCAAGGATACAAAAGCTGCTGTTGTTTTTTCTTCTTTTCCCCAATGCACCCAGCATGCTGAAAATATTTATCAACCTTTGGTCTGTGTCACTGAAGTTTCATTCTTGATGTGCTTTTTCAGTGTTCCCCAAGGAATCCAGTTAAACTTGGATCCACTCATCCATGTGACTACTGTTATTTTTTAAAATGAAATGAGTGGCAAGATGACAGTGACTCAGAAAAGTTAAATCTCTTCATAGTCCAGTATGTTTATGTTACGGGGTAACCACAGCACACTTGAACATCTGAAATATATTTAATTGCAGCAAATAGAGATGCTCTTTAGATGCAGAATCTTGATACTGAGAAGCGGTGTTGACAGTCCCAGCAGGTAGTTTGGGACTGAAGCCTGGGTAGATGAGGATAAGGAAAGAAAATAAGACTCTGTGTTAGTATGTGGGTCTACGTCATCCACTTTGTTACAAGAACGACAATGGTTGTGACTTACTAAATGTGTGACAAAGCTGCAGATGACACTGTAAAAGCCATCTAGGTGTGTTTGGCTTGGCTTGGCCCGGTCCCATGAGCTACTGGGAGGAGAAGGAGCTTCCATATGGGAAGAAGCAATTGAGATATTTCTCAGAGAAATTCAAAACTCTACAGCTACATATACATGCTGTGCAAGTTGTTCACGTCAACAGGTTAGGAAATGCAATCCTCACCTGTCGCTACCTGGCGCTGAGCAAAGAGCTACATTTTAACTTATTCAAACAAGGTAATTGTTACCACATAAGCTTTAACTGTTTAAATGAGCTCTGTTTATTTTCTAAATGGTACCTCTTCTTTTTATACTATTTTTAGGGTCTATCTTTTTGAGGAAAGGAAATAATGCACTTAAGACCAGTGCTCTGGAGAACTGACAAACTCAAGACAGTGTATAGCTGGTGGGAAAAAAAAGCTCTGCTAGGAGTCATTGGAAAAAAAAATAAATTACAGCAACGTTGCTTTGTTTTTGGGGAACTTTTTTGGGCATTGTATCAAAAAGAGAGGCAAAATTTCTATGAACATAAATGTAAGTATTTCACACTAAACAGACGTACTTTCAAAGCACTTTTTTTGAGTCAGTGTTCTCCTTGCAGTTTGTGAAAATTATGTTTTAAGAAGATGTGTCCAAAGGGAAACCTAAACCACAGTTTTTCCACAAAGGAAATAACTATCTCATCTGGCTATTCTGTCACTGCTGTCATTTTCCTTTTTCTTTCCCATGCCTTTTCCTTCTTTCTCCTTTCTTTTCCTTCTTTTAAAAAATATTGTAAATAGAATAGGTTTTTATTTTATCTTAAAAACTCAAGATATTGGAAACAAAAATAATTATACTTTCCTGACTTAGAAGGAAATTTTAACTTCTATTTTTTGTATGAATTCCTGTCACACCCTTATACCTGTGTGTAGCATGGATGTGCTCAAACTTTTGAAAGTAATGCAGCTTCTGTGTTCCTTTATTCAAGTGTTCCTTTATTCCAGCAGCAACTCACTGATAGTGCAATCCACATGTTGCTGTACTTGTAGCCAAGACATTCTATAATTTCAAGGTGAAATACAACCCTGCAGATTTTCTTCAACATTTCTTTCTACAAAATTATACTAATTAAAAAAATACATAATGTCAGTGAGTCAGTCCTCATATAGCACATGGAATGCAAGTTATCATACGTGTGTGGTGTAAAGAAACCTTGGTAGCATGAGACCTATGGGAGTACAGTTCTGCAGTTTATAATTATTCAGTCAATGTCGCTTTAATATTCAGACCTGCATCAAATAAATAAATAGGTTCCAAATTTTTTCACTAATAAAGATAACTTTAAAGACAAAATAAGATGATCTGAAGCCCAAATTTTAGTCTCAGAAATAAAATATGTGCTGCTTCAATGCAGTTCTGTTTGTTAAGAATTGCTTTGATTTGCAGCTAGGAATACTTGAGTGCCTTTAAAATCTCATAACCTCTGTGAATCAGGCTCTTGAGACTGGGAGGGTCTGTATCACACACTAACCAGAGCTCTGGGGCAATGCATCCAAGTATGTGGGACCGCAGCAACCCGAGTCTGGGATTGATCCCAGTTTATGTGTCATCTGCCCTCTTAGTTGACATATCAGGTCAGGGACCCAAAGTGCACAGCAAAAGTTTTAGCACCTTAGTTAAGAGCCAAGGCTCTGCAGCTAGTTTTTTTAGCAGCATATGGGATTGACAAAAGCTGAGGATTTTTAACATATGCTTACTTGTGATTACCTGAGAACCTTGCACAAGTCCACATTTAGAAAAATATCCACATAGAGGATTTTTAAGTGATTAATATCTTCAAATAAAGCAATTTCTTAACAACATAATCTCTTTTTTTTTTCCACAGTTCAGTTATGCTGACACTTAGCACTAAGTATAATGCTACTTGATGGACAAAGCGAATGGGCCTGAATATGCACTTCTGTCGTCATTAAAGGATTTCTTTTAATCAGAGCCTTTAACTGAGTGAGATTATCAAAATATATTGTTAGACATCTTTCTCTTGTACAATCTATGAGGGTTTTCATGCTGTAATTTCACTGGATAGTGACGATGCTTTTGACTGCTATAGGAAAAATGTGCCTAAAAAAATCACGAGTATCTGACACAAACAGCTAAATCCAAGCTCATATATGTTTGATCCCTACCTTTCTAAAAATCATGAATAAGAGCCTTTAATACTGAAACTGATAAACTATGTGCTGTCTTTCTATGTGATAAACTAGAAAATAAAATAAGGACCATCGTGTGTTTAACTAGTATACACAATAATGTGGGTTTTTTCCGTAGAATACCTGCTTTTTAAATTTCATTTCTCAATCGACATATATGCAAATGCAAATTGGCAGGTACTTTAGCTGTGATTCATTTTTACAGACCTGTAAAAATTAAATCTGAATACTTGGTCCTTAAAGTCATTTGTTTATTTCCACTGGATGTTATATTATGATTTATGAGATTAGTTCTGCTCAAATGGGATTTTGCACCTTCTTTTGGGAGGGTATAAAACTCCACTTCAGAGAAATCTTAGTAATTCAAACAAAATAGCCATTGCTTAGTATGCATTGCTTTTATATTCTCTTGAGTCACCTGAACAATCCTGGACTAAAGAAGGCATATTCCTAAAAATACTGGCCATCAGATGGCTTCTCCTGGGGAAACATTTATGAAATTCTGTGAATTGTGTCAGTGTCATGTCTTGGTTTTGTGAAGATATTACCTAAAATAGGAGGAGACAGAAATGCTATCCACCTACATATTCTGGAATACAGGCCCAGAAGCAGGAAGGCAGCCTCAGCTTCTGTGTATGACCAGTTTATTGTACTTTAATGCTCTACTCATTTTGCTATCTACTATGGATCTAATTAATCTGTAACAACAAAGTGGAACCAGAGCAATATGTTTCTGAGCATTTTGTTGATCAACTGCTTCTGAGAGTGCTCTTTCCTGTTCCTTTTCTAGATGCGGTGGTGACAGATTTGGGAAAAGTAGCTTTCCACCTGGATATTTCTCTTTAGTTAATCTTCCTTTCTTGGGGATCCTTCAATACAGACTTGTTTTAGACCTGAATTTCAGTGCTAGGTACTTTTTCTTTTCCTTCAAATAATGATTAAGCCATTTAACTGAAATCAGACTTATGGCACTATTCACAGTAAATTAACCTTCCTCGAGGTTAATGAAAGATCACAGAATGACAGAATCACAGAATATGCTGAGTTGGAAGAGACCCACAAGGATGATCAAGTCCAACCCTTAGCCCTGTACAGGACCATCCCCAGAGTCACACCATTTGCCTGAGAGTATCATCCAAACGCTTCTTGAACTCTGTCAGGCTTGTTGCTGTGACCACTTCCCTGGCGAGCCTGTTCCAGTGCCCAACCACCCTCTGGGTGAAGAATCTTTTTCTAATATCCAAACTAAATCTCCCCTGATGCAACTTCAGGTCATTCCTTCAGGTCCTGTCGCTAGTCACCACAAAGAAGAGATCAGTGCCTGCCTCTCTTACCCCCAAAAGGAAGTTGTATGTATTATTTTCCATGTTGGAACTCTTTCTCTCTGTGTGCATCTCTTCCTTTCTGGGTTATATTTGAGTGTGGCTTTGTTGAAACACTGCCACTGCCACAATTCTGGTAGCTCTGGATTACTTCACCTCCAATTAGATGCAACTTTCTTTTGTTTCAAGCTTAACATATAATGTAAATGCAGTCTGTACCTACATCATGATTCAAGTCTTGAGCAACTGATCTGGTGTCATGTGAATAACACCTTCAAAAGCTGACAGAAACACTTGGAGAGACCAGAGGAAGTAGAATAAAACTGAGCTTTTGCTCTATATAGTTGTCTAACTTAAAAAATAGTTCAATAACTGTCCTAAGGGACAATGGCATTGTCAAATGCAATGAGTCAGTTTTCTTGAATTGAGATGTCTTCTACTCTTCATTTTTTCAGAGTCAACAAAATCTGTTTTATGCATAATTAGACAATCATCAGTAGTTTTGGCACTACAGATATTTCAGGTTCTTACAGAATATAAATAGACTTCCTTAGAATATTGATAATTTCTAACAATCATCATAGACAATGCTAAGTTTGGTAAGCTGAATCTGCTGAAGTCACTTTCACAAGATTCAAGGACAGAGATGCTGAGCTAAGGATTGCATTTTTTCAGGAGGGAATAATAAGAATTTCGTTTATTTTTCACAGAGTTAATTTATTCTCTATGCCAACCAGTATCCTTGTTGGTTCTCCAGACCAGACTGCATTTGGGCTATGCTATTATTTTGTTGCTGTTTAATTTTGGGTTAAGTAAAAAGGTTTGTTTCCATGCACCCCAGATACTACATGTTTTTAGTGCACAATAAACATATTTGCCCATATGCATGCACACGTGTCAGAGTGTGTGCAGACACATTTACACACACACTTGTCCATACATGTATACTTTGTCACCTGAGTATCCTGGTTTGAGATTCAGTCCTGCTCACCGTTTAAAGATTTCTTTTTTGTTCTACTTTCTTAGCAAAAGCACAGCATTTAGCTCTGCAATGAGTGAAGCACAGTTTAGACTGGAAGAAATGAGACTTTCTGTCAGAATATACAGGCAATGTGTTGCCTGTAGCCACCTAGGAATCAGGTAGCTGCTATAACTATACATAGACTAACTCTCACCTCTGTGGGGATCCTCTGACCCTTTCTATGGTAGTGCTAAAAATAATTCCTCAGGATTTTTTCAAACTATGTGTTGGAGAAACCTCAGGCTTGATTTAAAGTGTGAGTTTGAAAATTCTGAGCAGCGAGTGTACTGTGACAGAAAAATTATGTCCCGAGTATAAAGGTATCCAGACTTCTCTAGCAGGCAGCAGACCACCTATGTGGCAGACCTGAGATTCCTCCAGAGCCACTGGTTGAATTTCTGTGTATGTGCCAAGGGAAAAACACTGACAAGGTATTTTTTCTAACTGCATATTAGGGTCTTCTGCCCACTACCCAAAGTCGAGGAATGATGCCTAGCAAACAACATTAATTGCATATCCTAGTGATGCTCAGGAAAATGCTATTTAGCAGCGGTTTGCCACCAGGAATGCTGCTCTGAATGGTTATGAAGTCACGCACAATGTAACGCTAAATGATATTCTCCCAGCATTTATACTTATAATGTACTTCAGCCAGGTCTCTAAAATGGCAAGTGATGTTTTTTTCCACTTTTCTGCTTGTGTTTTTCTATTTGTGATCCAACTGCATTATTGGCAAATGCAAAAGATATCTGAAAAGGCAGACCAAAACAGTAGGCTGTGATCTCCAAGTACCTGGTACACTTGCAGAATTTGAAACACATGTTTTGAGCTTTGGCATTAACAGAAATGAAAGCATAACTTTTCACGTATGTTAAACATTCCCCCAGACTCCAAAATGTGTTATAGTCTATGCCAACTCACCTGAGGGTAAAGGGCTCCATAGGTCTTTGGAACTTGTCTAGTTTTGATAAAAAGCTGTGTATACCCCTTTCACTGTTCAGTGTGTATAGGTTACAGTAATATCTTGACCATCATGATATAATTTATATTAGGATGAAACATCTGTAATATTTTGTAATTATATTAATCTACAAAAGAAAGACAATTTTATGCATACATCTGAGATACAGACTATATATAAGAGCCAATAAACTTGGCTGATATTATTAAAAAGAAATAAGTATGCTAGATTTCATCTGATATTTATAAATCATGTACCTTCAAATTATTGAATTTATAAACATGTGAATCGATCCAATTAAATACGAACCAACTTGGAAACTAAGTCTTTTCCTTGAACCAAAATTATTATTTATTATGTTCAAAAACAGTTTGAAACACACAATCTGTTTCCTCAAGTCTTGGACTTGGCTTTCCTGACCCGAGGCATCCACTTTTCCACTGCCTTTCAGCAGTGTACTGACTCGCCCCTTCTTTGTGTGATATCCAGTAGGTTTTCCTCAGTTTCCTACTCGCTGAAAACTTCTGTAGTTTTTTCCAGATGACTGCAAAGTTTCTGCGGTTCTCCTCTCATTGCTCTCTTCAGTGACACCCGTGCCTCTGGAGAACCTCATAGCTCAAAGACCCATCAGGATCTACTGAACGCTCTTCCCTCACCCACATTTACAGCTAATGGGCTCTTTGCATTCTCTGATCGACCACATACTACATTACCCTGTTGTGCTGGTTTTGGCTGGGGTAGAGTTAATTTTCTTCGCAGTGGCTAGTATGGGGCTATGTTTTGGATTTGTACTGAACACAGTGATGAAATCATAAGAGATGTTAGTGCTGAGCAGGGCTCACACAGAGACAACCCCTTTTCTGCTTTTGCCACTGCCACACTGGTGAGGAAGTTTGGGGTGCATGGGAAATTGGGAGGAGACACAGTGAGAACACATGACCCAAACTGACCAAACGGATATTCCAGACCATATGACATCATGCCCAGGATATAAAGCTGGGAGGAAGAAGGAAGGAAAGGGTATGTTTGGAGTGATGGTGTTTGTCTTCCTGAGTAATTATTACGTATGATGGGGGCCTGGTCTCCTGGAGATGGCTGAACACCTGCCCGTCAGAGGGAAGCAGTAAATTAATTCTTTGTTTTGCTTTTCTTGTTTGTGCGTGGATTTGGCTTTCTCTGTTAAACTGTCTTTATCTCAATGCATGAATTTTCCAGCTTATATTCTTACAGTTCTCTCCCCAGTCCTGCTGGTGGGGAAATGAGTGAGCAACTGCTGGCTGGGGTTAAACCGTGACACCTGTCTACATCAACTGGGAAATCCTTGATAATCCACAAAAGCAACATTGAAAAAAAGGCTGAGACGGGGGAGTGGTAGGCAGTAGGAAGCAAGTTGTGTTTTTAAAAGCCCCCTAAAAATCTCAGGTGGACATCAGTGTATTGGATTTGTGTGGAAAGGTTTTGTTAGCAGGACAGCTGCAGGGGTGGCTTCTGTGAGAAGCTGCTAGAAGCTTTTCCTGTGTCTGATAGAGGCAATGCCAGGCAGCTCCAAGATGGACCTGTCGACAACCAAGGACAAGCCCATCAGTGCTGGTGGTAGTGCCTCTGGGATAACACATTTAAGAAGTGGGAAAAAACCTACACACCTGCAGCTGGAGAGAGAAAGGAGAATATGTGAGAGGAACAACTCTGCAGACCCCCAGCTCAGTGAAGAAGGAGGAGGAAGAGGTACTTCAGGTGCCAGAACAGAGATTCCCCTGCAGCCTATGGTAAACACCATGGTAAAGCAGGCTATCCCCCTGCAGACTGTGGAGGTCCACAGTGGGGCATATATTCACCTGCAGCCCATGGAGAGACCCACGCTGGAGAAGGAGGTTGACCAAAGGAGGCTGTGACCTCATGGGAAACCCATGGTGGAGCAGGCCCACGACAAAATCTCTGACTCTGTGAAGAGCCCATGCTGGCAGGACTTGTGACTCCTTAGGTAATCCATGCTGGAGTTTGTTCCTGAAGGACTGCAGCCCATGGAAAGGACCCACACTGGAGCAGGGAAAGGGTGTGAGGAGTCCTCTCCCTGAGGAGGAAGAATTGGCAGAAACAATATGTGCTGAACTGACTGCAGCCCTCTTTCCTTGTTCCCCTGCACTGCCAGGGGAAGGAGATAGAGAAAAATTGGAAGTAGAGTTAAACCTGGAAATAAAGGAGAGGTGGTGGGAAAGTGTTTTTAAGATTTGGTTTTATTTCTTATTATGCTTCTTTGATTTGATTGTAACAAATGCAACTAATTTCCTCAAGTTGTGTCTGTTTTGCCCATGATGTTAATTGCTGAGTCATCTCTCCCTGTCCTTATCTCATCCCACAAGCCTTTTGTTGTATTCTCTCTTCCCTGTCCAGATGAGGAGGTGAATGATAGAGTGGCTTAGGTGGGCATCTGGCTTCTAGCCAGGGCCAACCCACCACAGTCCTTTTAGGCGCCCAATATGGGGCATGAGGAATTTGAGATAAAGATAGTAATTGGGAGAGGTATTGGGCAAGAGTAAAATGAGCTGAGGAATACCATAGTAACACTTCTTAGGAGCTAAGAGTTCTGATATCTACAAAGTTAAATCTTTCTAGTACGGGGGATACAGCTCTATGTTATGTAGTTATTTACATTAGCATGGTGGAGATACATAGTGTTCTCAGTCAGATATGGCACGAGAAGAATGGCAAGATACCTGTAAGCCAAGCGAAGTGCATCTCCAATGCAACACTCTTCATAGGATTGTAGGATTTATCAACATATATTTTCTTTGACTAGCATCTAGTCACAGATTTTTAAAATGTACTGTAAAGGATTTCAGATGAGTTAATTTTTCTTTTCTGAGCAAATCTGTTATTGATGGAGTTAATTAAGGACACAGTAAAGATGAAACCATCATCCTATGCACAATATACAGAGTCTCTCTGTATGTGCATATACACGCACCACAGTGCTGCTGCGGTTCTCAGAAACGAACTTTACTGGTAACCCCTGGGCAATGTATTACATGTATCCTATGGACCACAGCTGAGGTTCTCACCAAAAAGCTCCTGCCTTGGTCTAGGAGGTGAAATAAAGCTGACTTTGTTTCCTGTGGTGACTATTTTCTAGGCCAGTTCCCCAATTTAAGTTAGAAGACCACGAGTAAACAGTGGCATAGTGTATTTGGCAGAGAGCTGGTGCTAGGGGTGGAATAAGAATACCTGCCCAGTGTCCTTATCAGAGCTTTCTTTAGCCATCTTCGTTTTCACAGCCTTGTGTCCTGGGCTTCTCTAGCCCATGGGCCTTGGGGTGTTTGCATGGCCTCCACATCCAGATGTACATCCTTGTACGCTGGACGGTGTTTTGCTGCTGGTTAGGGTTGCAGTCTTGACTCTATGGAAAATAACATTAGGATGTTCACAGCTGAAAATACAACATCTAAGCTCTCTTTATGTGTCTTTTGAATAGAAAAACAACAACTCATAATCTCTAATGAATGTTTTCTCATGTGACCCTTCTGAGATAGGGAAGTATGGACTAGGAAGAGACAGATCAGTTAACATTAGCCATCTAAAAGTTAGCTATCAAGTCTAAAGTATCCACTTGGGCTCACTCTTTAGGCAGAACAAAGAAAGAAATATATGGAGTAACTCTGAAGACAGATGGAGTAACTGAAGATAGGGTGAATCACCACCTGATTACATCTATAGGAAGTCTGAGTGTCTATTGTGACACCTACTTTTTAGATGGCTAGAAAAAGAGCAATTCCTTTCCAAACAGTTTAATAAGATACCTTAGGAAGGCTAGTCTTAACTTCCTGTCTTATTTGTATTCTCATGGCCCTGGTCAGGCTGTTTTAAGAGCTGACCTGTGCTAGTGATGCAGCACAAAGCAGCTGCACAACAGCACTCTCTGGTATCAATATCTACCTTGGATTTTGCACGTAGAAATTATGTACACACACAAGCGCTGATGCATATATACTTTTGGGGCACAAAGGGAAAAGGATTTTAACTCTTTGCAGTTTCCAAGAAGTGATGAAATGACAGAGAAGATACTAAGGGGCAGAGAAGATTAAAAAAAAGCAAACAACCCTCTCTGCTAGATGGGATTGGCGAGCATTTCATTTGTCAGTAACTCATTCTGAATTAGTGATCTTTTCAGACCTCGCTCTGCTCTATATAACTACAGCATGCAGGATTAATAACCTCACTAACTCTTATGCATTTGGCAATATGCTCTTGCCCAATTTTTACTGCCCCCCTAAGGAAATAAGAGCACCGTGTATTCTAGGAAAAAACACACTTTTAAAATATTCATATTTCCATGGTTGTGTGTGTCTGTTGTGTAAGTTTTCCTTGGTGGCAGTGAACAAAGTGCTCTTCTGTGGAGCAGGCTCTCCTGTCTCCTCCAGCAGACTCAGTGTCTGTACAGGGAATTCCTGTTCCTGGCCCAAACCCACAGGCCCTCGGCACTGCAGGACAAGGTCGGCCATTTCACACTCTCTCCCAACCTGATAGCTGAGTTGTGTGCTGGAGAAATAGGGTCTGAAAGAGAAGAAGAGGGGGGCTGAAGTAAAGGGAAGAGAGAGCACGTGTATGTACTTCTAACTTGTCCTGGGAACTTTAGCAAACATTTCCTCTCTAAAGAAAGTTTGTTCAACTTTTGCAGAAGTCTTGATAGTCTGATTTATTGTCTCTTCCTTTAAATGAATTAATGGTACCTGGATGTGTTGTTCTACCAGTACTGTGACAGGCATCATCCAAGACTCATTTCACACCTTCCATCTTCCATCCTGCCTGTGAGGGCTTTTTTTTTCCCATGTAGTAGCAGTGACTGAGCAACAGCATCCACTGCTAGGCAAAAATCTGTCTACAGAGAGCTTCCTCTGTTTAGACTTCAGTCAAAGGACCCATGAAGCATACTTTGTGGCTACTTATGGTCAGGGTGGTATGCATATTTTTGAAAAGTTGCTCACTGTCAAGACAGGTAATTGTGTAACCTTAGCTGCACTCTTCTTTTTTTTCCTGCTTCCCCTAAGGCTGGAGTGGCACCTTGCATTCCAGCTGGTGCCAAGAGCATGACTAGCTGTGCTGCTCCACAATCAGCTGCAGTCTAGCTCTTATTCTCCTGTCCTTCACTGAGGAGGATGGTATCAGCTCTTTCAGGCTCTCTCCTGATGCATGTCCCTAGATGACTGCTCTCATGCACAGTATAGGAAACTACGGGGCACAGTGTATGAGGCACCTTTTTTATCCTCTGCAGCTATGCTTTCCATTGAGAGAAAGGGTAATTATCCTATTTCTGTTTCAGTGTCAGGTACCACATGGTTTATACATTTGTCTCTTCGAAAACATGTTTTGCTTTGATGTTTGCTTTTCTAATGGGGCTAGTTTGCATAATACCTTCTGCTGCAAAAGAATGCTGAATCTACAGATGAGCTATCACTTCTCAAAATACTGATTGCTATCAGCTGGCTTGCCCAAGGCCTTGGCTATGGCTCTGCATGCGTGTGTCTGTGCGTGTGTGCACGGTCGGGGGAGGGAGAGAGAAGGTTAATTTCCTGTCTTTGACCAGTTTTGACATAATGCCTGAGCTAAAAGGGCTGGATGCATCAGAACATTAACATTTACCTGCTTTCCCATAGCAGCATAGCAAGCTCTCTACCTGCAAAGGTGCGGTAACATGTTTCTACAGTACATCTGTCACAGTCTCTTTAGATGACTTTTACCCCTGCGGATTTTCTCCAGTGTTCACCTTTAGTAATGAGGATAGCTAAAGTCACATACAAAGCTGTATAGACGCAAAAGTCAGGTCAGGGGCCATGAAGCAGAATAGCTGTAGGGAATGTTATGGGAGATATATATATATACACACACACGCATTCATGCGAGTGAGTGCGTGTAGGAGATTTGCCGTGTGTTTCTTCCTTTTCCCAAATGATACATTATTACTCACCCTTGCAGACCTCTCTCCAGTGAAATCCCCTATTTGCTACCTGCTGACCTGACCTTTTTTCTTTTCTCTGCCTGGGTCTTATACCTTACTAACTCACAGCAGGCAACAGGGTGTGGGGAGAGAAAGGACTCTTCCTTTCCTTCTCTTGACAAGAACCTAAGCCAGAGCCCACCTTTCCTCAGAAAGTTCTAGGTGCTTTTTATAAAATTCAGGGACTGTCCTTTCTATAGCATTGCGCTCTACTCTGCTGTCAAGGTTCATGCAAAACCCCCAAAGATTCAGAGCCTTATTTCAGTATTCATACATTCCAGTGCCATCTGAATGTGTCTGTTTCCACACATCTTTGGGCCAGAAAAGGGGTCCAGTTTTCAAAGAAACTTTCTTATGAGGTTTTTGGAACTTCTTGGCATTAATGAGACAACTGGAAATACCATGAGAATGCTAATTAAGAATAATTTGTGCCGACATAATGCCTTCCATCTGTAGATCCGAAAAAGCTTTATGAACATTTATAAATTAGTCCACTTACTACCCTGTGAGATAAGGATATTGTTGTCCCAGCTTTGCGGGGGGGGGGGGGGGGGGGGGGCAGGTAATGAAGGGACTGTTAGGACTTTAAGGGCCTGATTCAGCAGTCATGGGGACCTGTGGGAAAATTCCCAGTGACTTTACTGGGAGTTGGATTGGCCTGTTAGCAGCTCAAGTCTACACAGTGAGTGAGCAATGGCTTTGGGAACAAGACACCAAGAACCACAGGACTGCTTTGTTCTTTTCCAACCCTTGAGTTTCTTCAGGTCTTTCATTACTTTTCTGTCTGGATGAGGTGCCTGAAGTTGAAAGCATAAGGCAACAATATAGAATGTTCATTTATAGCATTTCAAAGCTCAGCAGAAAGCTTGGCTCTAGTCTGGTCTGAGGGAGGAATTTTAGCAAGACCCAATTTTTAAAGAGGTATCTAAGTGCTCAGTTCCCACTTTTATGGACAGGAGAGGCCTAAAGATCTTTAAAAATCAAATAATAACATTACTCCAACCAGGTAAACTGTTCCTTGTGTGAGCTCCTGGAGAAGCTTAGGAGGACTGACACCTAGCTGAACCAAACCTTGCCTGGTGCTCCCACCCTGTGGCATGCTCACAGATCAAAGCCACATCTGCTGCTACCAGGAGACACCTGCCTCACCTCAGTACAGCAGCCTACTGGCTCCCCCCACTCTAGGGTGGCCCAGGCAGCCTCCCCCCTTAGGCTCATACCCTCCTCTCCTGGCCTGCCTGCCGGCCTTGTTTCCTTTCAGACTAGTTTCTCCTACCACCTTTTCAATCTTTTTGCAGCTGGGTTGCTTTCCACCTGCTCCCTGGATTAACCCCTTCCTTGTGACTATAAAAGTCATTGTAGATGCATGTAGATACATGCAGATGAAATGCAGATGTTCGGGAGCTGAAGTCAGCACTGAGCAATGCAGTGCAACCATAGTAAGCACCTCAGTGCCAGTGGAACAGAAGAGCAAGTGAGATTTCTGATTTGTGGAAAGCAACTTGTTTTTTTAATAGTCAGGGAGAGTTTTGAGGTTCTGAGCTCACTAGGAGGGACCCTGCAAGGCAGGGGAAGGGCTGGTCCTTCTGGGGCTGGTGCTCACACAGCAACCCAGGGCCAGCAATCTGGCATCAGCCCAGACCCACTCCAGTGCGAGTCCCATCAGGCACTGGCCTTCTGCTCTGCACTTTCTAAGACCTTGAGCATTCAGCACAAATCTGGGTAGGGCTGTGGGAAATCCATTCTGCCCTTAGCAAAAGCTTGTATAGTTAGAGACTTTCCTGCAACACTTTTCAGTTGACGCTGACTGCAGAAGAGTTTTTGAGTAATTTCTATGTTGAAAGTTCATATAAATTTATTTTTTTAATGAATGAAATCAAAAGAGAATAGCTTAAGTTTTGATTTGAGACTGTGAGCTAAAGGCAGAGGTAATGGAATAACCCTGGAGACTCCTTATAATTGAATTCAGTAACAGTCTGTGTAGCTGTTTTTTGAAGGATTGTAACAAAATCGTACTACCCATAGGGCAAGTACTTACACAGACTCCACAGTAGTCCCTTTCTGAAGCACTTCATACAAGGGAAAATTGTTTAAGAGTGAGCTATGTTGCTCAGCAACACTATGTATTTAATTTTTTTCTCTTTTAACATTTCATAGCTCATGGGATTTTAGGCACTACAGCTAATTTATATGAAGGCTCCACTGTAGTTTTCTGAAGTTTATTTAAACGTATAAAAACATTTCCAAATAAATTATGTAATCTATAAGATATGTATGTTATTTGTGTGCTGCTTTGCTGGTATTTCTACTAAAGTACCATTGGATAGGGCTTGAAGCTGTACTAAGATGTCATCTATTCATTCCACTGATTGAAATTTTTATTTGGGTCATTTTCCCTCTCCCCATGATACCCACTAAGAGATAAGGAGAACCCTTTTACAATTCAACCCATTATTTATCTTCGTATGTTTTATACAAATAACAAACTGGTTGAAAAGCATGCAGGGGAAGGAGCTCTTTGTGGTTCTATGAGAAGGCTACAGTTACAAGTATTCAACCTGATCATGAGGACACGGTTTCCCCCTTCCCTCCCCCCCCCTTTAAATAAATAAGATGGATAAATCCCAAATCATTTCCCACTCTTAGATACCATGTTTATGGAATTGCAGAGTTATATGAAAGTGTACGTGCCTGTGTTCACTCTGGTAAATGCTTTTTCTTGAGAGTGACCATTAAGGAATACAAATAAAGTCTGAGAAAGATTTGTGGCTATATATTGGTAAGGCAAGTTTTTCTCCACCCAACTCCCCCTGCTCCTGGAAAGCCTCCACACCTTCTGGCCTTGTTACCCATGTTCCTAGTTTCCTCATTACTTGTTCTCATCTACTGCTGGGCAAATACTGCAAAACAGTATTCATAACATCTGTTCAAAGACAGCCCACACTAACTGACATGCCTCTTTAATGCACTTTCTGTGAACGGGGGGACAAGTAAATATTTGTTCACATAAATACTGCTGAAAGAGAAACTTCCATGGGTAACCACTGATGTCTGTAATTGCAGAAGGGTTAGGGCTTGGGGGGGAAAGGTGTGCGAGGGAAGATGGGTTGGTATGGTCATTACTCTGAAAGCACTTTGTGGGTTTGATAGTCAGGAAGTTAAGTGATAACTTATTGTTAAGAGATAAATTCTGCTAATCATGCTGCTCAGTCAAATCCCCAAATCCTCACTCTAGGAAGCAAATCCCACCCCAGACAAAAGTGTGAACAGGATCTGTGGGTGAAACTAAATGGCAATAATCTATCTGATACATCATTGAGAGTAACAAATGGTTCTGTATCAGCCCAGGTTTTTACAACAGTAAGTCACAAGTGGAGTTGGAGGCTTGATGAGAGAGACAGTGTTTAAAAGAGAAAATAGATCCACTTCTATTCCTATCACTTAGAGGAGTGCCAGCATAATATCAGGTGTAAGCTGGCAGGTACCTCAGTTAAGGGATTGTGTAGCCTTCATCAGGGGCTATGACTGGCGATAAACTGAAGGAAGCTGTGACAGAGGCAGAGAGGATAGTTTGGTTCGGGAGACAGCCATTGAAATGTGAGGACGGCTTGAAATGTGCTGTTTTCCAGGCAGCTTAGGATATGGTTAATATTTATAAAAAAGGGCTGCTTGAAAATGAGAAGAGTTATCCTTAGTAACTGTGTATTTGCATTTCAAAGTGATAATTATAGGTATGTGTACACACAATTAAATAGGCTGCACAGAGTGAAAATAAACAAATAATCA
Source organism: Pipra filicauda (assembly GCF_003945595.2). Lineage (NCBI taxonomy): Eukaryota > Metazoa > Chordata > Aves > Passeriformes > Pipridae > Pipra > Pipra filicauda. The sequence continues at coordinate 358,644 of NW_024104273.1, read as the reverse complement.
GTGCTATTAAGCAAGCCTTAATGAACATTTTTGTTACAACATAAATTAATATGTGTTCTTTGAAAGAACAGCAAAATGAAATATTCCTATTTGAGATTCTCAAGGATTATGCAAACAACAAATGAGCTAAAAAAACAAAAGCTGCTAAACTCTTTGACACCAACACATACTTTTAAGCATCCAGAAATTGGACCTGGCCAGCTACCCCGATGCAAGCTTTTTCATTCCCCTTGGTAATGCATTCAGCAAGTTCCTCTGAACTCTAGGCAATCAGACACATAGATGGCATACCTAAGGCTTGCTCCAGCAGGCTCCATTGACGTTTGCACTGTTGGAAGACATTCTAACACAGCTTTTTATGAATATGTAACATGCAAACTGGATCTTGCCCAAGAGCTGCTCCAGTTTTAATGACTCTGCTCCTGTTTGCACACATGAACTATTTATCCATAGGTGAGCTAAGCAGATCCAGGAAATGTTAGCCATTTTGACTTTGGGGTTTGGTGACAGGAATTGTACGCAAGCTGCTCTTTCTTGCAAACATTCCTCACATTTCTGACACACAGTAGGGTGGATACATGTTGTGTAACAGCATTTTAACCTTAGCATTTAACTGGTCAAGTGACAAAACGCTGAAAGAAAACTAGTGTGTTCAAATGACATTGGCCAATACTTATCTCACATACCAAATAACCACTCTATTTACTGTGGCTAGTCCTGAAAAAAAAAATCACTTCTTGAAAAAAAGGGCTTTGTAAAATCCTGTCTTCACTCTGTCATACTGCCTGAGGACAGCAGCAACAGCAGAGTGACCTGCTCCAGCCACATGCCTAAAAGGATTGTCTCAAGAAAATTAGAGTGTAGCTGAGTCTCTCTGTCTATTCATCCTGAGAAGAGTCTTCTGTGCAGAATGTGCTCTCTCAGTTAGCTCTGAGTTGATATTAAGTTAAACCCAGACAATTTCACCTGGTCTCATAAAATAATTTTTCAAGATAATTCTCTACTCTCATTTCTATATTCCCAAGCTATATTCCCATAGCTTGGACTGGGGTTTAATGTTGAGTTCAAATATGTTGGAAGCTTGTTTGCTAAACCTCATCATCCTCTTGCATTCTCAGCATGCTATTGTACTGCCTAATCCTTGGTGGTAATCTGCCTTTTCAGATCAGTGCTTTCCTGGTATTATCAGAGAGATCAAAAAGAGTTTTCAGCTGGCTGAAGGCATCACTTAACGCATAGGGATATCTGGACCTGCATCTACCTATGTGTCTGCAGTTTTAAAAATGTGCAAATCCTTTTGAAACAAACCAATAAAAATAAATCAGAATTGTAGCTGAGTTCTTAGTAAATGCAAAGCAAAATAGAAGATGTAGAAAATAGTTACTCTGTCATTATATCACTTTCTAGACAGCACTGTATTTCAGTGTACCAATTAGTATTTCCATTTTCAATTCCAAGTCCCTACAGAACCTCAGTTCACCAAACAGTTTAATGAGCAAGGTATGATTTTTCTGTTGCTTTAAAAAAAAAAAAAAATTTAAACGTTGTCAGTCCTGGTCAAAATGCTACTTGCTCCCATAACCCTTAATATGTTTAAGTCTGAAATATTGCCCTGTAAACTTCTTGGGCTTTCTTTTCCTTTGGGAAAAAACCCCAACAAAATACAAAGCAGTTTTTACAAAACTTGAAGTTTTTTACTCTGCTAAAAGGCAGTTTCTGGGAAAAAAATTATTCCAGAACTTCTTTGACCGGTGCTACCTGTTGTGAAGAAGACTTTTCTTTGTTTTGGTGTTCTTATCATTTTCTATCCTTAACATAGTCCTGAATGGATAAACTATTAGAAATTGATAGTGGCTGCTCACTAGGAGAGAAGTCAAGTTGTTTAACCAGATGTGGGAGCTTAGAAATATTGCATGGGTTTTGTCATACAGGATACCTTCCAAAATGATGTTTTCATATCCTTAAACTTGAGGCCAGCCGTGCAGATGCTCTGATTTTGCATATGATTATGTCAAGTGGCATCAACCCTACTACCAGATAAAGGCTGAAGCTCTGTTGTGCAGGGAATATTCATGTGCATGGGAGGACATAACTGATTTGCATCTTACGGACTGCAAGTAGCTCCTGAGGAATTCTACTGCAGCTTCTGTAGTGACAGGGAGGCAAAGAGCTATTGGCTACTCAAGCTGTCAGGTAGGCAAAGCCGTGGCTGCATCTCACACCAGAGAGGCTGGCTGACATCCCCTGATGTCCATTAGCATATTTGACCTGACTGATGCAATAGTGAGCAGGGAAATGCCTGTGAAAGCACTGCTAGGTCACCCCTGCTACTGTTCCTAGAGCTGCCCTTCCCTTTGGTGCTCTGATCGAGCTATGTTGTTTCTTCTTTGCGCTCATAGGCTGTGTAATGGGCTTGTCGGGTTGCTCATACAGTTGAGAAATGTTGCCATGACTAACACAGGAAGACAGCCTTGCCTTAAAGGTTTTATACTCCAAAAATCCTAGGAAAGTGTTACTGTATAAAAATAGGATATAATGGGAGATAAAAACTGTTCACTAAATCTTCCCAGACCAGAACAAGTTTGGCACCATCAGCTTATGCTGTGGCCCAAGCTCCTGCAATTGGATGACCAGAGCAGAAATTCAACCTGGTCTATCAGAAAGAAGATTTATGTTCAAATAGCTCAGAAAATCTAGATAAGAAAGGGTGAGCAAAATATAACTCAGGTCTGATGTTAGAGCCTGGTTATCACTAAGACCACCACACTACCTCTCAACCTTGACAGCTGTTCTGGAAGGACCAAGAGAACAAAAACCAGCAAAACCAGCATAGAGTAGAGGGATAATGCAAGATGTGACCTGTCCATGAGTGAGGTCCTGCTGTGTTCAGGCATCTGACAGGATGATATACTTTGCAATCAGCACTTGCTGCTCCTTCTGGTGTGGTACAACCTGTTTGTGAGTTACATGTATATTCTTGTACAAAGTCTGTGAACGTGCATTGAACTCCTCTGTCTTTTTATCTCCTGTGCAATGTACTTGCAATGTTGTTCTCATTTTCTAATCAATTGCACTTGTTGCTTGGGGGCCTTTACCTTCTTGTTGCTACACTGCACTGGCTGTCATGTCTGTTTCTAGACACCCAGCATTATTCTACTTCATAGAAGACACACTTTAGAAGTCCTTTCCCTCTCCTTCCCATCTCAGAAGCTGTTGTGTTGGGTGAAAATGAACTTTTCTAACATTCCTTCTTACTGCAATAATGATCAATTGCTAGAATGCTGCAATATACATATACATACAACTATTCCTCAATTTCTTATATACATTAAAAATACCTTCCAATGACTATAATTTGGATTAAAATATCACTCTGTTTTACAATTCTTTTCAAGGTCTCATTTTGATGTAACAGGTTCAAGTTAAAAACAGGACAAAGCAAAAAAGAAATCCTCCTATAATGGTGATATCACAGCAGCAGAGAAAAAAAGTTAAATTGATCACTACTGTTGAGATTGTTAGAATGAGGGAGAGAGGATTCCTTGTTTGAATAGGATAATTATGAGATATCTTTCAAAGTAAAGGAACTCTAGCAAAAAATTGACCATGACCCTGTAGACTGAAGCATGAGAGTCCATTTCTTCCTCATCAGAGCTAGCTTGATTTTTTTTTTATGTATGGAGTTAAACATCACTGTTCTGGACAAAGACATGAAAGTGACAGTTAAGGAAGTTGTTTCTTTCAAGCATTGTACTTGCTGTGTTAAGTGAATTTCTCTATGTTAATAAGATTTTTTTTGGTGGTAAGAGATTTACATCACAGTTATAGGATACAGCTACCAAAATATTTTCTCAGCACCTCTGAGAGGAGCAAAACTATTATTTGTTTTGGCCACTGGCTGGTTCTAAACTTTATTCTGAGGCCTTAAATAGACCTGCCCATCCACACTTCTAACATCCTTACAAAGGGAGGGACAAGGAACATTTATTTCTGTAGTTTGTAGAACAAAAAAGGAGACAGAAGTACAGAGTAATCAGAGGAAAAAGTGCGCAAGCAATGTGCCTTTTGTGGAAGTTAGATGGAATTTAGGTGAGAAGCAGACACTTTTCTAAGTTGCTTCTACTGCTGTAGTAGTTAGCCAAGAGAAAGCTGGACTGAATTTCTCTTGCATCTCCTATTTCAGCAATATTTTGCATATAATGTAAAGGTAAACCAAATATGATACTGAATGCAACCAGGGAGCAAATAGTAAAGACTTGTGTTCAAAAGTCTTCTACAACCAAGCTAATATCTTACCTGAACTATCTTACATCTATCTATTAGATCTTACACTCCTGAAATAAAACTAGATGGTTGGTTGTTCTATTATTCCTGTAAAAATTTTTGCAACACATCTGTTTTGCCATTCTGTAACATGAACATGAAACATCCATGAACATGAAACCCAGTCCTTAAAATTTTTGTTTGCTACAGAATAATCCTCCAGGATAGTTAAGAGTTATTAGAGGAGACACTGACGTAGGAAGTCTCAGCTTCAAGCCTCTATTCCAATGAAAGCTAATTTTATACAAAGAACAAATTAGCTATTAGCAGTCCAGAGAGTGCTCCTGTGGCACAGTTCCCTTAATGGACATAACACTTATCTGACACGTAAGAAACCTAAGTCCAAGACGCTATTCTGAAGCAAGTAGAACTGAAATATGCACTCCATTTTTCCCACACTCTGATAGGTGACCTAACCAAAAGGGTAGCCTGGGACGGAGTTTTCACAGTCATTCCCATTTATTTGTTTGTCTCTCCCACCTCTTTGCCAGCCCCACCCTTATATTTTGACCAAAAAATGATCATCACCCTGAGAAACTTCTCCTAAAACAAGTTTAGTGAAAACTCACACAAAGAGTTTTGGTTTCAAGGAATCTGTGGGGTTTTTTTTAAATTGAAAAAACTCAACAAATCCCCAAACATCAAATTGAAAGATTTCCAACAGTCTCTGCTTTGGTATTCTGTGTCAGATCTATTCATATACAACAAGAAATTGGAAAAATAGTCTGTGTAACTGCCATACACATGTGACTTCCACTTAACTAGGTAATGCACTGTATGCCTGGAGATACACTAGGACTCACCAAACTACTACAAAGTCTGTTATAATAAAGAAGTGGAACTCTACCCTCATTTACTTGTGTAGCAGTGCACTGAATAGTATATTTGCCTTTTATTTTAGAAAGTTAAGGAGAAAGAGAAGCTGACAAAATAACCAGAAAGTTTTCAAAGGTGTATGTACTTTCAGGCAGAATACCTAGGTATGAATACCAAATCATAACATGTTTGCAAACTATTTCAGTATTCTCAATGTGCTCCCAGAATGAGGCATTTTAACATTTACGGAGATGGTGACCTTTGAGGCATGAAATTTTCTAAGAAATACTGTTGAGTTTCTAAGGTACAAACTCTGACAGATAAAGAAGCTGGGGAAAATGAACTGAACAAAATGAGCTCTGATGTCTTTTAATGATGCTGCATATGATCGCTATTAAATTATACCTTTGACGTTATTAAGGCGTGTTAACAGACTCCGACAGAGTCATGAAACAGTCCATTTTCCACCTTTTGTGGTGCCAAGGATTTGCTTCCCTGAAAACCTGAAGAAAAAATCAGATGAATGGCCTTGAAGAGGAGGTATTGGAAGCCCTCATGTTTTGGGAGCCATGCAAGGTTACATGCAGTGTTCTTGCAGCTCTGCAGAGTGAGCTTCACCAATCACCACTCCTGGAAAAGCTGTTGAACTGAAATCTCAGAACATACTCTCACTGCCTTGTGTACTGTTAATGCTAACAGTCCTGAGAACCAGAAGTCAGTTATGGGATTTCTGGTAGGCGTAGAGGAGAGAGGAAGAAAAGGTATCCCATCATTCACCATTCATCACTGCCAGATGTGCTGCTCCCAGTTAGAAGTGATTTCACTGCATGACTCATGAGGTGCCATTTCATTCTTTACTTGGTGCAAGGTTCCCTGAGCTTGCCAGCTTTCCCTGTGACCAAAGTACAAGTGTGATTCCCACCTAAATTTTTCCCTAATTAGCAGTTTTAATAGAGTGTCGGCAGTTCCACCCATTTGTGAATGTCAGAGCAAATATCTTGACCCTCAGTCATTGTTAACATTTAAGCTAAATATAGAAAATTTCACTTTGCTCAGTTCTTGTAGGACAGATTCAGCTTTACATCCAATCTACACAAGAAAAATAAATGAAACATTTTAATAGAATCTGGCAGTACTACTAAGCTTGTCATATGCCTCCAGTAATGGTGATAATATGAGAAGACAGAATGAATATTGTCATGTTAAAGAAGGAGTGTTTGCATAAAATTAAAAGATAATGAAAAAAAATTTGTTATTCAACTATTCCAGCTAATTTCAAGCTCAGAGATAAAAAAAGAAGCCCAACACAGGTGTAAAAATCAGGGCCCTAAATATATATTCATTAAGGATGAGTGACCAGTGTTCAGACAAGCATATCGAACTTTGAAGATACCAGTCTATTTCTAGACAGGTGCAAAAACTACAGCTGATTGTGTTTCCTATTCTTGATTATTCCCCAGAGGACATGTCAAAATTTAATGAAAATCTAAACAGCTGGAAATTTTAGACTAAGAAATAGAGGATTAATTTTAAGCGATGCATGGCAATAGGTGTGGTTAAAATGTTTTATGTTTGAGCTTTTTGCTATATACCAGATTTCTTCACTAGCATGCCTCTGAGGAGTATAATCATCATTATCTCTTCCTTCCTGCCACATGTAGGATGTAGTATGAGTCCGTGGCTAGGAGGCCTTGCAGTTAAAAATTGATAATTATTCTAGCTTAATTTTGTTACTGAACAATTATTCTGTCTGGTCACCTGAAAGCTGAGGTTTTCTGAAGACAGAATAAACTACAGTTGTAAAAATCTTACTTAATCAAGAACTCTAGTTATCTGCCAGAATGTATTTTATATGGAAAATTTTCAACTAGCTTCAGCTAAATTCTATTTCTGTGCTAGCAAATCTCCTCATAAGAATGAAGAGAGTGTACATAAAGCAGCAGGCTCAGCCATTAGATAAAATGGTCTTGTAATGGGTTAAATTAACTTTAAAGTTTGCTTGCCAGTTGGAAGGTATAATAAAACATATCCCCAAACCAAGAGACAGCCAGCAGGTCTAATTTTAGGGTTACCAGCTGTTTATATTTGATGATGCCTGTCATTACAGAACAATTTCTATGTCTGTGGCTAGAGATTCTAGTGCCAAACTGAAGAGTAATAGAGACAGAGGAGCAGTGTAGATTGGTTAACCTTTTCTTTGTGGCAAGTAGATTATCTACTCATTGGTAGATAACCCTGCTAATGGTTACTGGCCATCAACATAGCTAGTTGGCTAAAACTGACCCCCAAATCAAGTTTTCTGCCTGTGTGAGCAAGACTGGCACTTCTTGATGAAATTTCACTAGGGTTCTGTGCATGTGATCAAATGGGAGACAGAAAGAAAGGAAAGAGGGGGGAAAAAAATGAAATTCTGATGAACCAGATATATAATTGAGTAACTCAGTATGTTAGCTGCTTTATGATTTTTATTGGCCTTTTTAATGCCTAAGTGAGCTATACACGTTGCCAGATATCATGTCATCTGGTACTTCTGTGGTATCCCCACAAGCTGGGAAACAAAGTCTCATGAGAAAGCCAAATGTCATGCTTTGTTAGTGCTATGAAACACCAGAATTCTGCCAAACTATGAGGAAAACATAAAATCATATGCTCTTCTGTGTTTTCATGATTACTGCCCTCTTTGAAAGGACACATTTCTTAGAGGCTTTTGGTATAAGCCTTTCATAAGACATTTACAAGAACCCTCATATCAGTTTCCTCTGCCACAGTTTATACTAGGACTTTGCTAAGAAAGCATGTTGCTTTAGCCTCCTAATGATTTTTCAAAGATACTAAGATTTCACAAAGTCCTTAACCCCCAGAAAAATCCTTGTGAGATGCCTACTGCTTATGCAAATAGCCAGTTCATCCTAAACTTAACTGAGTGAGAAGACTGACTTGGAGTTAGGAGGGAAGTTCCAGTGACATTTTTCTCTTTTTTTTGGAGAGCAAAAAATAGGAGCCTCTGCTTTAGCTAAAAGTGTATCTTTAAGGTTCCCTAAGAACACCTGTGGACCCATCATTGCTGTTACAGGAGCATGTGCATCTGTCACTCAGCGTGTATTCTAACATGCTAACAAGTATAGATTTTCTTTGAGAGAAACTGGAATTTAAACAGAAAAACTATGTCCAAAATGGAGGAGCAAAGAGGAGGTCCTCATTTCACAGCCAGGGACCTATGTAGAAAGACAGTGAATGAATTTCCTTAAATCTTTCAGAATAAGTCACCACTGGTCTAAGAAACATCTTGATGTGGATTACAAGAAGTATCGAAACTAGTATCAAAAATAGTATTGCCAGCAGGACCAAGGATGTGATTGTCCCCCATCCTCAGGACTGGTGAGGCTGCACCTCAGGTCCTGTGTTCAGTTTTGGGCCCTTCACTACAAGAAAGACATTGAGGTGATGGAGTGTGTCCAGAGCAAGGTAACAAAGCTTCTAAAGGGTCTAGAGAGTAAGTCATATGAGGAGAGGCTGGTAGAGGTAGGGTTATTTTGCCCAGAGAAAAGGAGGCTCTGGGGAGACCTTATCTCTCTCTATAACTACCTGAAAGGAGGCTGTAGCAAGGGGGGATCAGCCTTTACTTTGAGGCAAGAAGTGGTTGGACGAGCACATAATCTCTTGTTGTGCCAGGGGAGAGTCAGTTTGGACATTAAGAAGAACTTCTTCGTGGAAAGGGTCGTTAAGCATTGGAATGGACTTCCCAGAGAGACGGTGGAGTCACAATCCCTGGAGGTGCTCAAGAAGGAATTGAACATGGCACTTTGTGCTATGGTTTATTTGCCAAAGGGTGATCAGTCAAAAGTTGGACTCGATGATCCTGAAGTGTAATCCTGCAATAATTCTGTAAAGTAGCTTTGTGGACATTTATGAGAATTTTGAAATAAGGATTTATCCTTAATTAACATTTTTATTATTCTTTTACCTATCCCAGAATCTGTATTAAGCCTTGCTGTGTGTGTATTGAAAGCCTTGATGTTGTAAGCAAACACTGGTTCACCCAAGTCAGTGAAGCAAAACTCACTGTCCATGCAAAGAATATGATTATAATGAATTTTCTTTTGCAGTGAGCAGAAGGGGAATAGGAAACTTCCAAGTGTGGTTTTTGCTGTTAGTTTTCTAAGATATTTGAGTAGGGAATTCTCAGGCTTCTTTCAATGCAGCAAAATGTCAACATTTCATTAAGTCCCCACAAACATGCAAAGGTAAATATTGCTACCCTATTGTCAGAAAACATTGCTGAAGTCCATATTCTGTATGCTGTACAGAGCATTAGATAACCAAAGAGTATTACTCAGCAACCAGCAACTTCTCCTGAACTGCAGTTGTGCATTAGTAGAGGACTAATGTAGCCCTTTTAGGTGTCTCTCTCACATGGGTGGATTGATGCAGATGCTCACTTGTTGTGTGCTAACTTAATGTTGATTTCTTCTCATTCCCACAATAACAAGGTAGAAGGTTTCTTTTAAAAACCAAGAAAGGAGGCATTTTATGCAAGTTGATGTCAAAAGTCTACAGCATAAGGAATAGACATGTCTCAATTACAAAATTGTTTTGTTATGTTGGAGGATTAGAGTTTAACAGGAGTTAACAGTCCATACTCTGACTCCTGTCACTGCCAACAATTTTAAGAACTGTTTCTAGCAGAGGATTCATTACTATTCTATTTGGTGACAATTATGAATGTAGAAAAGTAAATAATTCACACTAGGAATACTTCCCCCGCCCCCCTTTTCACAGTCCCTTTTGTTTTCTACTAATTTCTATGTGCATTTTGTGTTTGTTTCTTACACCCCTCTTACTCATATAAACTTACCTTGAGTGTCTCCAGTGACACTGAATTGGATCATAGTGCCAGCAAGACTTTGGGAGCTGTCAGCAGACAAATGGGAAGCTTGTTGCCTTTGTAGTGGTTTATACCTGAAGTGTGCTTGGCATGTCTGTCTAATTTCCAAGGAAAACATAGAGTATGATATGGCAGGCAGGCATGGTCACAACAGGTTACAGTGAGGTTTGTCATTTCAGAGCATGCAATTTCCTCTTTGAGTAATTTTTCAAGAAGGAATGAATCACTACATCCTCTTTTTTAACTGTGGTTCTGCCTCTGCATATCAATGCCATGACTGGATCTGAGGTGGATGTACCTTTTTAATGTTAACAGGAGATGAATTCCACACACTACAGCAGAATGCTGGCCCCTTTGCAAAGTTTGTGGAAGAAACAAAAAGAAAACATGCAAAGTACATTTTCAGCTTTCACAATTGCTAGGCAAATAATACGGGATCTTAGTCATGAAAAAGAAATGAAAATAAAATTACTAACCTGTTTTGTTTGCTTTAAATTTGACATTTGAAGGGCTGAAGAGTTCTGTCTCACACAATTGTTCAGGGAACCAGCTTCAAACTGTGCTAACATGTTCTATCAAAGGAGAAATTGTCAGCATGATTTGCTGTTTTCAAATGTCTGTATTTCCCAGTAAAAGCCCAAATAGCTGGCTCTTTAGCTTGGTGCAGTCTTTTTTGTTTAGATTTTTAAGAATTTTCTTTGTCACTAAAACTCTATGTGAGACTGGAAGCTTTAACATCTGACATCAGGGGGTTTTTTTTGCAGCATTTCCACAGGAAAGTGGCAGCAATTCCCAGTGGCATCTTCCCAGAGCAGAGGGACTGCCTCAGTGGATTTGTTATGCAGCATCTGGGATTCTTTTCAGCCTCTCCAATTACTGGACTGCTCCGATTTCCATTAAGTGTAAGATTCCCATGACTTCAGTGGAGACCAGAACTAGATCTTAAACTTCTGTTGACACCAAACATTGGAACAGAAAGTGGACTATGTTGCTGAGTTTTCTGTAGAACAAAACAGAACAGAAACTAAGTTCATATGCTATAAAGGATAGATAGAATGCAAATACATGATGTTACTGAGGTGGTATTTTTTTGTTTGTTTGGGTTTTTTTGTTTATTTTTACAGTGTTTGATGTCTGATATAGTAAAGAAAATTACTTAGTCTCAGGATCATGAACTCTACATTGTCATACTGTCTTCCTACACAGGCAAAAGGACTGTATCTCTTAATATTGTAATGCCTGTGTGGTAAATGAATGCCAACAGGAAAAGACACCTCCATTAGAAACAAATGGTTGTAACACAATATCTAGTGACAGGTATTTGCAGTGCTTTGGAGGCACCATTTCAATACAAACTGTGATTATACATGACATTTAGGAATCGTGACTTGTCACTTGCAAATGGAGATACTGTTATTGAGCAAAAACTGTCATAGAAGACACTTCATTTAGGGGCAACCTTGAAGTTGAGGCTGGCTTTTATTAATACTGTCTTCTTAATGTATGCAGCTACAGCCCTGCTGCTTATTGGCAACGTACAGAATCATAAGCAGTGGCAGAATTACCCCCTTTATAATGTCCTTGGGACACAAGCAATGTGGTCATTATAAGAAGGTGCACTTACAAGCTTAACACATGCAATATAATTTTGGTTTGATGTACACTGTGTAGGAAAAGATTATGTACATAATGAGAGTGAAGTCATCTACTACTTGAACAGAGAATGCCTTGCCAAGTGAGCTTCCCTCCCACAGGGATACTTCAGAGTACAGCTGGGTGAAATTGTTTGCCTAGAGCCTGTTTTTGAGAAAGGCAGAGGATTTTTGCTCATGTAGATATTCAGGTTAATTTCAATGCATTATTTTTCCCTAGGAAAAGAAAATAAATCAACAAACAAAACACCCAAACCCAACCAACCAAAGGAAAAAACAAAACCTAAACTCAAACCCAAAAAGCTTTTTCATATTTTTTAAAAACGTCAGTGTTTTCAAGCCTTGAGAAATGCAATAATCATAACAAAAATGTGGACTTCAAAGTACTAGCCCCTACTCTGGAAACATAGGAGTGCAAGTGGGAGTTGATGATGATCTGATTGTTCTAAATGAAATCTTGTTCTTGACTGCTTATAAAGTAAGTAATGAGTTGCATTGTCCCAAAGCATGCTGGTCTTCTCTTTAGCTACTACAGTTCACTCACTCATCTGTGAAAACAACTTTGTGGCCCAGTTCAGACCAGTGGACTTTTTATTTCAGCTAGACTCTAAAAACCTCCTGCTTTACACTATTCTCTGAACTCTGGCTTTGCTCCACAAGCCAAGTGTCCCTTAGGGCACTTCAGGAACATGCTCATTGCAAGTGTCCCTCTCCTGAGCATGCAAGGTGTACTTATGTGGGTCCTTTTTCAGGCTATGAAGTGTGGAATTTGGTTAGTGTGCATTTGCTTCCATATTATGTACTGAAGGGTTATACTATTGTATGGAAATCTGTTAGGAAGATTATAAAGATAGAGGCCATCTGCAAAAATCAGGTCCAGGCTGTGCTTCATATTTTAAAAGTGCTAAGTCTAAGACTGTTCAGAGCAAAAATTTTTGCTCTGGTTTCTCACTGCTCTTTGTCTCTCACTGTATGTGTGTGTGTATGTGTCCTGGTTTGGGCTGGGATAGAGTTTATTTTCTTCTTAGAAGCTGGTACAGTGATGTGTTTTGGATCTAGTATGAGAATAATGTGGATAACACGCTGATGTTTTGGTTGTTGCTAAGAAGTGCTTACTCTAAATCAAGGACTTTTCAGGTTCCCATGCTCTGCCAGCAAGCAGGTGCACAAGAAGCCAGGAGGGAGCATGGCCAAGGCAGCTTACTGGAACTGGCCAAAGGGATATTTCATTCCACAGAAAATAATGCTCAGTATATTAACTGGAGGTTGTTGACTGGGAGTAGCTGGTCATGGCTCAGAGACAGCCTGGGCTTCAGTCAGTGGGGGGGGTGAGTGATTGAATTGTTCATGACTTGTTTCTCTTGGGTTTTATTCCTTTTTCTCTCACCTTTTCGTTATTATTATAATCATTATTATTATTATCTTTATTTCAGTTATTAAACTGTTCTTATCTCAAGCCACAAGTTTTACCATTTTAACCTTGATTTCCCTCTCTATCCTATGTGGAGTTCGGGAGAGTGAGCGAGTGGCTGCCTGAGGCTTCGTTGCTGTCTGGAGTTAAACTGTGTCAGTATGAATATACCAGAGAGTCTGTACAGTGTGTGGGTATATGTGTGCTTATTAATGTCACATCCACACATAAGACCCTCAGTGTGGGTGTAGCGAACACCTTAAATGCAGAGATGCAGCAGCATTTATTTTTCTTATCCAAGTAATTGAATCATCTTTGCTCTATATGCTGCTTAGTAAAACATAGGAGATCTATAGGCCGGACCTGATCCTCACGCCTTCTTTTAAGCAAATTGCTCTTGCAGCAGAACCAACAGGTAGAAAGTCTGTTCAAATAAAAAAAAAGGGCTCTTCAGAGGCAGGCTCAGGAGTGTCTGTGAAAAAGAGGAGGTGGCAACATGGTGGGGGGCCAAAGCAACTTCCTCACAGGTTCCTTCTCCACAGAGGACCATGCCACGCAGCACAGCACAGCCAGGCAGCGTTTGTTGAAAGGGCAGGGTGGCTGCTGTTTGCCCCTTTGCTGTCTCTGGCTCGCCTCAGTGGCTGAGGTGAAAGCAGGAGGGGATGTGGCAGCAGCTGCCTCACCAAGTATCACCACTTTCAAATTCCACTTCTTATCTCAGCCCTTCTTCCTTGTTGCTAATTACCACCTACTCCAAGATGTCAAGAACATACTCCCAGGAATAAACTGCTAGATAAACAAACCCCAGACAAACATCAAAGCTTAAAACAAACTGATAAGTCCCTTTGATTGATTTTAAGGGTCGGTGGGGAGAGTTGTGTTTGGACTGGAAGGTGCAAATGTTGATCGGAGCAGCACCTGCTGCCTTGTGATCTGGCCAAACCATTTGGCTTGAAAAGGCCAGGAGATAGGGAATCAGAAATCCATTTGGAGTTACAAAAGCAGCAGGGGAGGCTTAGATGAACAAAGGGGCTCTCCAGGCAGGGCTGTGTGCTGCTTTTTGTCAGCTTGGTATCACATTCCCTGCCCCAGCGTGACAGACAAATGCCAGGCCAGATGATGTGATACGACCGGCCTTGCTGGGATGAGGTCTGTACCTGTATTATATGACGGCAACAGATTCTGATTCAATATGGGGGCAAGTGCAGAGTAAACCAAAGCTCAAAAGGCTCATCAAGAATTATTTCCATGTACCTGTGTTAGCAGGCGGGATGGGTGTTGTTCAGAGACAAGGACAGGCTTGGGGGGTGTGTGTGTGTGTGTGTGTGTGTGGACTGAGCACTTGTGAATGATGCTCAGTTGGAGACTAAAATATGTATGTGACTGAAGAATTCCTACGCCCCTTCCTGGAGTCTCACAGTCTCTCAGGCTTGCTCTGCAGAGACTGGATTACCTTGGCTGATATAGGAATAGGAATCCAGCTCATGCCTATTAAACCAGAGATTAGTAGAGAAAGCTTACAAAAACCTAAATATGCCTAAGATCAAAGTGATACAATTTGCTGTGATAAAGCAGGATATCTTTCCCTCTTAAGTCCCAATGCTGCAAAAAATACTTCCATGCTCTTAACTACACGCATACGAGTAATGCCACTGTTTCTGATGGTCTTTCCATATACTCAGTTAAGCAAGTAGGATCCGAGGACTCAGATGCTATCAGCTAATTTTAAATGCTTATATCTTTGCCTGAAGGTGTTTAGGACTGTTTCAAATGCTGCAGTGATGAGCTGAGGTGGCTCTGTTGTACCATTTGTGCTTCAGCATTTCCTCTGAAGGTGGCTCTCAGTCGAGGAGAGCAATTGTAGTGGAAAGGAACATAGCATGGCTGGGAATTGTTAGTTTTATCCTAAGGTTTTTTTGGGTTTGCATTTGTATTTTTTTTCTCTTTTTTTTCTCTTCCCTTCAATGAGGGAAGAAAAGAGGGAAGAGAGAAGGCTGCCTCTTTTTGGTTATGAATTTACTGTAATCGATGGATATTCTAATGTAAAACTCATGTTTACCAAGCTCAGAAGCTCTGAAAAGCCTTCCAGTTTTTGTCCCTATTTCTTGAAGTGAAAAAAAAACAAGTCATGTTACTGAAAAATGGAAGTGGGTGAATGAAATGCTTGATCAATGTTTGCAAAAAAACCAGGACTAATTTCTAAGAATGGAATTTACCCTCAGGAATAGTAGCAGAAAAACAATTTAAAGTAAACTACTGAAATTCTCAACTTGAATGTCATTATACAAATCCAGTTCTTGGATCATCACTTATCCAGTTATAGATTGGGTGACTGTGCTCAGTGAAAAACAAGCAATGGAGGTTGAATTTCTGCAAATGAGTTTTCAAAACCGTACTCATTTCAGGATAGAGTGACTGATTCAGTTCTATTATTGACATCGCCTCCAGTGTTTAAATGGTGTTTCAAGATGCGCCTCTCTACACAAAACAATGATAGTTAAAATTCCCAGGCATGCTCCATTTCCCAGTGATTTTCATTGAAACCACTTGGAGCGTATGCAATGTCTTTAATATGATTGAAGAAATATTGATGTACATTGAAGAGATCAAGGAGGGACATGTTTTTCTGACTCTCTACTTAAAAAAAAATAAAGCAACATCACCTCTCTGTACATTAGACTTTCTGTCTACTGAAATGGCACAGAAGGAAGATCTCTGAGGGCTTTCCAGTGCCAATAGGGAAGATTTATAGCTTCAATGCTATTTATTTTAATCTCGAAGGTAGGGGAGGAGGGAGGGAAAGGGTATGATGATGCATAAAGAAACATTATTTCCCAAAGGCAGATTTTATTTCTTTAACAATTTATAAAGCTCCAGAAGTGAAATATCACTATTTTGGGACTGGTGTTATATATCAATGAGTTTAGCAGCTGCCAGGCTTATGCATGTATTTTGTACTGTACATACAGTGCAAAGCCCATTGATTCAACAGTGGTAACAGGGTCTTTATTGTCATTGTTGCAGTAGATCACCAAATTTTGATCCTAAAAGTCAGACTGTGCATTGAGAAATGTCGAAGACAAACTTGTATAATAAGCAAACCCAACTCTACCTCCACTAATCACCCTACTAACTGCCTCAGCTACCTCATTTGACGTATTCTGCTCTTTCGTAGTAGCAGGTCTGACTCCCACAGTTCTATTCATTCTGCTACCATTAACTGTGTAGGCATATAAATGCGACCAAATAATAAATATATTGATAAAGATTTTTTTGAAGTCTAGTGGGGGAGGTGGATGTATACTTTGGGAAAGGTAGAAAAAAACAATACTGTGACTCTTACTGTAGTTTTCTTAGCTCTGTAGCCCTTTATAGAATACTTATAGAGAGTACCCAGATTTACAGGAAAGATACAGAAAGGCTTCTTTAAGGTGGAAAATTTAGAGACCGGCAGAGCTAGATGTTCCAGTAGAAGATGGGTTCTTGAAGCTAAAGCCCAATTATTGAGAGGTCTCAAAATGGTTAAAGTAATTGTATGCAATTCACAAGTCACTCCATGTCCTCTTTCTGCCTGAATGCTACTAGATACGAAAACAGAAATCTTTCTCCTCTTGAGGTTTGAGGGAACCTGAGGTAGATAAGACTTCTCTTCAGGAAAGTAGAGATATATGTTTCATTTCAGGGCTTTACATATGAAGCAGGAAATAAGCTTTCAGAGGGTCTTTGCAGCCCCCCTTTCAAAAGGGGTTCTGTGGTAATTGCCTGTGTTAACTTATGTTATCATCTCTCAGAGCACAGTTGAGGTGAGAAAGGATATAGCTCTACTGAGATACCCACACTGTTCCCCTGTGTGTTTTCTCTTCCTTTTAACTTAGTTTTGTTTGCATTGGAGAAAAATCTAGTTTTCAGCTCTGTGGCTACAGAGCCTTTACTGTCAGCAGAATCGGTGTATTTTCCTTAGGCAAAGACAAAAGAGACAATAGAAGGGCAGTATATACAGTATGCATTGTTACAGCCTCAGTAGGGACTTCTGGTATGGGAATGATTACAGGAATACAGAGTGAGGCGGGGCCATATTATTCTCTGAGAATGTGCTGGGACTCCAGAATGCTCTTACAGACGCTGATGCCTTTTTCATTTCTTTTATTGGGTTCTAGCTCTCTTGCTTAACTTGTTATTATAGGATGTTTGTGTATTTATTTGCTTAGAATTAATTTAGTCCAGATTTTGCTGAAGACTCCAATGTTCACTTGAGATGCAGCAAGACTCAAAAGATGAGAATCAAAAATTTGCTTGATATTAATATTACTGTTGCTCCAGGGCTTTGAAAATTGCTGGTTGTGGCAGTGAAATGGGGAACAGCTTTACTCATTTCTGATGGAGCTTGCAAAGCAGCAGTCTGCTGATTTTTCAGTTCCTAAGAATGTCTGCATAGTTTGTTAATCCCTGGAAGTGGGGAGCCAGCTTTTAACAACAGCAGGAGGGACTGGACCTTTGGTGTTTGCTAGCTCTGAAACTGGGATTTAGCCAGATTATTCTTCATTTCTCACAAAAGGGGAGTCATAGCGCTTCCTGAAGCCAAATGACAGTTGTGGGAGCTGAGGCTTCCATTTACTACATACAACAGCATGGCTAAGAGGAAACCGTGGCTGCCAGATGGTTTTTTACATAATCCAGAGGATGCAGATGTCTTTCTTTAGCAATGGATGTTCTGTCATATTCTTTTGAGGCTAGTACCTAAGGAACTGTCTCTAGCTTGTGACTTGGACTATGTTTGAGCGGAGTGGACCAAGGATTGCTTTCCTCTTTGCAGGTTACCTGAGGCAGCTTGGATCCTAGGGTGAAAGAATAGCTAGGACTTTGTGCCTGCTTACTCCTACCACAGAGAAAATGGGTAGGAGAATAACTTAAGTGGTGGCTTCCTTCCTGCAGCAACCTACACTGAACCTGAAGGAAGGGAACAGAACAGAACAGAATAGAATAGAATAGAATAGAATAGAATAGAATAGAATAGAATAGAATAGAATAGAATAGAATATTTCAGTTGGAAGGGACCTACAACAATCATCTGGTCCAGCTGCCTGACCATTTCATGGCTGGCCAAAACTTAAACTCTTTTATTAGGGACACTCTCCAAATGCCTTTTAAACTCTGACAGGCTTGAGACATCAACCCCCTCTCTAGGAAGCCTGTTCCAGTGTTTGACCCCTCTCTGTAAAGAAATTCTCTGTAATATCCTCCAGTCTGAGGAGTATGGGCTGTAAGGAAGAAGAGCTTGAAAGGAGGTCAGTCTTTGTATGGCTGTTGGCCTACAAGTGCAGCATCTCTGAAATCAGCTCTGTTAATAAAGAGACACTTAAAGAACATGGCCTTTTTTGTGTTATAGCCTACTGTTGTGTCCTAGGGTAGGTAAGAAAGTAGAGCTAGATCTTGAAGTCAAACAAAGCACTACCTACTTACAGTAAAAAATAAAAGAGGGAGAGATGTTGGGACTGATGGGTTTCCAAATAAAACTGTCCTTTGCATTGCAGAAGAGTTTGTATTCTCTGTAAAGAATCAAGAAGAGGAGTTAGAAATGAAAGAGTGAAATAAAACAAGTCACAGATTCCATAAAGGATATCCAGAATTCAGATCATTATCGTGATGGCTGTCAAGCACTGTGTCCTCAAACAAAGAAGTGAAACCTAGCTGCAACCTGAAAAAAAAAGGAGGGAATATGAATGCCATAAAAGACAATTGTTTATTCTGTTGGCAACAGGGCTACACGGATGACAAAGTGAACAGATTCCTCTGAATGCTGTAGGCTACATCTGTACCAGTCATACACACACACATATGCACAAAACACACAAAGAAGGTCAAGCCTTGAGCAGTGGCTGATGATTGTTCAAGCAGTTCAGTTGTTTGCATGGTCTCTGCTATTGCTCTAGCAACATCAGCAAACATTTTCTACATAATCTCTGCATGTGAGTTAGGTGATAGCACAAAGCAGGGATTTTTCAGAATAAGCAGTGTGGATCCAGCCACCCTGCTTTGTTGGAAAAATGAATCTTGCAACCATGCTGTTTGACTAACATGTAACAGACCACAGTCAGGACCCCCTGATACTGCTGACAACTCTGCATGATGCTGCTTATAATTTCGTTGGTGCTTGCTGTAAGACTGTTTAGGTTTTCCTTTCTTTCCTTCCATGGATAGAAATCTTTTTTTATTTCAACTATATTATATAGCAAGGGCCAATATAATCCCAATGGTTACAGTAAATTGCAATATTAGACTGGGAAAATCTGGCCAAGTGCAAGCAGCTTACAATAAAAATATCCTGTGTCCATAGGCAGGCATAGGTCATCATGAAACTCATGAAACAAGACGTTGGAGCTATTAGGGGCGCTGAGCTGGAAGGGGGCCCATGTCTTAGGAGAAATGATAGCACTGTGTACGTGTGAATGGTTGTGGCTTGATCTTAGGCAAAAGTCATAATTAGAAAAATAGTTTCAATTAGCTGTCACACAAGAATGACAGGTGTGACTTACTGTGTAGAAAGCTAGGGAACTCCAAATCTTTGTGGACTTTGTCGGACCGTGCGTCTGTCCAACACCAAAATATCCTCAGTGTGAAAAAAGAGGGACAACAGTCACCCATCATGCAAAGCCAAAGAACGCATGCTTTTAAGGAGGGGGAGCTGAAGATAGAAGCATATTGAACATGTGGACAGTTATAATACAGAGAGTTTCTTTAACTCCAGGGAAGACTGGGCAGAAGGAACTGTCAGTCCTGCAATGAAGAGATAACAATACACCTGTTGAAACAAGCACAGAACTGGTCAGAAAACTTGTGCTTCTGATGCTAGACATCTGTTGACTTTTGAGAGACTCCAGCTGCACTCCAAAAAATGTAGAGTGTTTAGGAACTAAAGGGTGGCAAGAAGTTCAGTGATTTATAGGGATGCCTACCTTATCTTTCTAGATTCTGCACATGCTTATCAGAAGCCTGTGAACTCTCGAGACAGTTAGCACATAGTGGGCGGATGGTGAGATACCAACAAACAGGCATTTGAAGGAGAAAAGAAAAATGTAAATGATATATCAGGGTTTAAGTACTATCAAGCAAAGCAGCCTTGGAACTATGGTGGCTATGTCTACATAGACACACTTCTAAGAAACTGAGATTGTTTCTTTGGACCAAGCACCACAAATTTATATCCAAAGCAAAACCCATCCAAGGGATACTCTAGTGTCAACAGTCTACATCCCTCTCCCTTAAATGTCTGCAATAAATTACTAAAAGTTTGCTTCTTTTGAAACGTAGGGAAGATCAAATATATATCATGTCTATAAAAGTAACACGTCTTTAGGGGAAAAAAAAGAGAGTCAACAAGATTGTTTCAGCTAATGTAAAGCTGTTTGGTTTTTTTACTGTACCAACCCAGACTGGGGGCAGGGCGAACTGGACAGGTGTAAGAGAAAAGCAGATGTGTCTGTCTGACTGGCTTGCACATGAACAAAGCATGGTGATGCCCTTGTTCAGGATTTGTGTCTTGATTAATTTTTAAGTGCACCTGGCACTAGAAGGAGAGAAGGCTTGGGCTCTGGTATTGGAGGCTGGCCAGTATTCCTGGAGGGCTAGACTTTCAAATGTTTATCTCTGGCATTGCAGAAACAACGATCTTTGTGCATGTGGGCGCAAGATGAATTTAGGCAACTTTTAGAACTGAAGAGCAAAGTAAGATGTTGTATGGATACACCTCATGTGGGGTTTTAAAAGGTAGGCAATAAGTAAAGGAAGCAGGCCACAGCAATTGTCACCAGAACTCTGATACCTGGAGAAAGAGGAATGTTAGTACTGGAAAGGATGAAATGACTGAGATTTTTGAATAGAGAAATCCAGTTACTTCACCTTCAGGTGGAACACAAACATCATCACAATCCATTAGAAAGCACTATGAATAAGCTGATACTAAATACATCAAAACACCTATCCTGTGTAGTTGAAACTACATTAATCATGAATGAAGGAGTAAAGCTTAAGGATATTTTGAGGGCTCATGTACAGATATGCAGTATATCCTATTGTGAGTATAAAGCAGCTGGGACCCTGGAACTGAAGAGAGAATCCCTGAGTATGCTACAGTACCTTTCCATCCCTCATGAGACACTTCAGGCAGCTGAAACAAATGTGCTAGGAACAGTGAAATGACTCATACTCCAGCATTAATCACTTCATGATAAAAGGCCGCAGGATGTTACTTACCGTTTGGTGAGTAGTGACTTTGGTGTGCAACACACAATTCCGAGTGCAGGAGGCCAAACAATCATACTGTTGGATTTAGGGTAGGCATGAAATCTTAAATGAAAATATGGGTCTTCCAGAGATCAGCCAGGAAACATAATAGTCAGACATGAAAGGCATACACAGAACAGCATGCATAGTGCAAAGTGCTGGCAGCAGCAGGAGACTACTGTCTGATGACATCCTAGGCAAACACTGTGCAGTGCTCCATTCCTACTGAAAACAGGAATTGCATTGTTAGAATAAATTATAATCCAATTTCTAAAAGCTGGATTCTCTTTTTAGATGAAATCTTTGTCTTGAAGGGCTATTTTTTCCCACTGGTTTTAATGCAGTACTTTAAACAGCCAGGAGCCAATGACTGCTGGAAACAGCATAAGACAGATGACTACCAACTTTCGGCACAGGGAGAGCTGGGCAGAAATGTTGACTCACAGGTGTGTCACTACATCACTCTGCCAGCTCGAATTGTTCCTTGGGTGATGCAGTCTGAGCACCACACCTGTCTAAGGGCTGTGCCTGCACAGATGAAGAAATATGAATCCAATTAGTTCATAAAGAGAAAAAGATAGAGAGGGGAGAGAAATGAGTTTTTTCTCAGTATACGTACACATGAAAGAAGGAAGCCCCAGGAAGTCAAAAGAGCTGGCTAAGGTAAAGGACAATACTGTCACAGGAGTAACTGTTCAAAAATGGAACATGAATACATTCAGTCTGGAAAATTAGAATGAGTTTCTTATGAAAGAGGAATAGTGGGGTGAAAAAAGAGTCCTAGTGTAGTCCAGCAAGAAGCTCAATCAACTCAGGAAGGGACTTCATTAAGTTTGCAGGAGATATATTCACAGCTCTAGGATTTCCCTTTTCATTCTACCTTCCTGTATTTTCAGAAATGGAATACTAAGGTTTGCATTCAAATATGCTAAGTGCAACTGTCTACAGTGGTAGGTACTCCTGCCAAGGCTGGTCTGTAATTGGGATATTTATATGTACAAATGACCACTTGCACAGCTATCTTCTGGTTTGTGCAACTGCATGGCTTGCATGTACAGAAGTGGTTGTGCACCCAAATAGACCTGCACAGTGCTGTGTGTATGGAATCTGTGCAAGTTGTGAGCTACTTAAAAATATCGTGAATAGATTTTAAAACTATGTTTGCCATAGCTGTTTGTTTCATTGCTGAATCCAGCATCTCTAAGCGTTAGCATAAGAGATATTGGCATTAATGAACCTATCTGCAACATATGGTCACCAAAGGAATAAATCTTTAAGTGTCCGAAGTCTTTTATTAAATTTTTCTTCTAAAAGACTGTGGGGAAGTTCTCTCCCAAGACTGATTGGATGACTTTCTAAAACAAAACATTTTCTAAATAACATTATTTTTTTTACCAAAACAGAAGAATAAAATCTTGGTGCTATCCTTTGGGGAAATACAGACTTAACATGTTACTTCAGCTGACCCCAAAGTCTTTGGGAGTGAAGATCTCTGAAATCTCATGGGCTCCAGTATAGCAAAAGACTTTAGCATATCCTTAACATTAAACATGTGGGCTGTTCCTTTGAAGTCAGTAAGTGTACTCACATGCTTTCGTCTGCTGCTGGATTGGACTTTGACCACCTGTTTTTTATCTCAGCAGGACAGAGCATCCAGTAATTCCTGATATGCCCTTACTCATGCTAGTGGTTCCTGAGCAGTCAATAGGACCACTGTGCATTTAAGCAGACAACGTTAAGCCCACAAATAGCACTGGAAGTTTTGTACTGTTTGGCATTCTGCTTGGGCTTTTTGTTTGGATTTCTCTTTAATTTTGACTGATAATTTTGTTTGAGCTGGACTGCTTCAGGGAATCCCGCACTCTTCCCCTTCAAAAACCAGACAGATTAGTTGATAAACATTCATAGTTTCAGGCAGTCCAAGACAAAAATTTGCTTATTCCTTATAAATTCATTTATTCACTTGTTTGAGTCAAGCTTCCATTATTTTGTTTTTCTTATACCTACAGCAGGGAACAGAAATCAACTCTGAGCCCCTCTAGGCTCTATTACTTTTTCTTTTAGAGTGCCAAAATACTCAATTTGTATTTTCTTCCTCAGTCTGCAAGGAAAATAAGGTAATGGAAAATTAACTCCAGTGAAAAACCAAGTGCATGTAAGTTCAATCTAATGAAGAAGATTTATTTTGAGTGTCCAGAGATATGACTGCTAATTTCCTCTTCTGGGGCCCAGACTCTGAAAGTACCTCTCTTTTGGGGAATGGCTGTGTGCCACTGACTGGTATCACTGGCTGGTTGTGCCCATTTGCTGCTTATGACCTGCCAGCTCCAACATTTTCCTGTATTGACAGAGTCCTTGACCTACTTTTGGAGACTAAGGTCTGGTTCTCTTCTCAGACCGATTTTGAGACCAAGATTGTTTTATTGCGTTTGTTGGTGTAACTACTGTGTGTAAAGCAGAGAGAACATAAGACAAGAAACCTACTGGAGACAACAAACGGGATTTTACTAATAGTGTTTTTAGGTTTGGAGACAGTTCCTAGTTCTCTGTTGTGCCGCTGCTATCAAGTTGCACACTGTTTTCTGCTGACTGTTCTGGATATTCACATTGCCCTATAATGCCATTGACAGATGCAACAATACATCCTGACATTGGCAGAGTGAGGTCTAATTTTACTACCTAGAAAACATCAGTGAGAAGGAGTGAATTTTCACAGAACAGATTCAGGATATTTCCATTTCTCCTATGTTTATGAGAGGAAATGACCATTTTGCCCTGAATCAAATTTGCAGATGCTCCCTGGAACATTGTTCTTGATAAATTTGTAATGACAATGTCTCATTTTTGAAACCTACATTTTCCTGGAAGAAGTAATGCCATACTGGGCTATGGAAAGGAATCTGCCTGGGTGGGAGAAGTAAAAATTATACTAAGAGGAAAAAGAGAATAAGTCTGTTTACAGTGGGAATCCACTTATGAAAAAAGAGCATGACCTATGGGTCTTCTCATTTCAAAGTCCTACTCTATGAAATTCTGTTTTTTCTTGTGGCTCAAATGTCAGTCATCAGACGTCACCTTCTCATAAACAAATCACAATATAAAGATTAAACCTTAGCCTATTTTTAGAATTACTGGGTTAAGAAAAACAACCATAACGGAAAAACAGTAGTGAAAAAAAATCAGACGTTTGGAGCTCATCTGTCTCTTTTTCATTTTACAATTTAAAACTCTTGTTAGGGAAATGCATCTCAGGAGAAGTTCAGAATTTAATAGGTCCAGGATTTTATGAATTAATTCTGAGCATAAATTTTTAGTTTCAGAAACTAAATGCCAGCACATTGCATTAATTTAAACAACACACTCACCCATAATCCACTGTGCTGACAGTGTAAGCAGAATTAAAATCATATCTCAAAACTAGCTCTAAACTAGCAACCATTTCATCTCTTCATGACTCTGTTGATTGCCTTCCTCCTGACGCACATCACCAATACATGAAATACTTGCATCTCATGGCAGTCATCTTAATTCAGAAAGCAGAAGCACAGGGAAGATATTGGCTTAAGAAAATGGAGACAGGCAAGTATGAACTTTCCATCATTCTGGATGCTGGTTATAAATGTTTTTCCTCTTCTGAACTTTGACTCATTATGGTTGGAAAATCATTATAGCAAGTAGCTGTAGATGCCATTCAGTGGATATTACATGACTGCTGGACTCTTCTTCTAAATCCTTCATTAGAGTTTCAGCCAACCTGTGTAATCATTTCTAGTTAGTCTCATACCTTTTGTCTTCAAAAGATGGACTCCAGTGTCCATCCACTATAGCTTCCTACAGTGTAATGGTGATGTGTCAAATCAAAATATAGTGTCAGATTCCTTCCAGTTTTCCTGACACTTTATAGAAAGTGTGTTTACTCTCAAAGTAGTTTACTATTTCTGGAAAGTGCTGGAGTGAAAGACCTCCTGATTCAAGCCTTCAACCACATAACAGAAAGAGCACAATTAGCAGTGACACAGCTGCATCTGACTTGTCTATAGTAAACTTCTAGGGATGAGAGGAAATTCAGTTAATTTCCATGCCCATTTTATTCCCACCTTCTTTGTTAGAACAGACAAGAAGGATTCTAGTGTTGGACTTTCCAGCCTCATTTTAAGCCTGATCTGTGAAGTCTCATGACGCTAAATTTATTGCATAAGCCTGACAATGAATGACAGCGAAAGGCTTAGGGCAGAATTGCAGTATATTTAGGTCAAAAGAGACTGCAGGCTTGTTACAAGAAAAAATATACTTTTTATTTTGCATACTAACATCCTTCATTTGATGAGACCCATCCACACATTTGTAGATGGTTTGGCAGGGCTGGAAGAGGTCTATAAAACCTGGGTGTTTGCATTGACGCTTCTTTTTCTTAGTTTCTCTAAAACATTCCTCTTCCAAACGCTATAATTCTTCTACATACTACTTCTTTTCATGGGTAGTCATTTGACTAGAGTTACAAATATTGGAAAAAAAAGGTCTCCAAAGGATACCATCCTTTTTGTTGCAATTTATTTAAATCTCCTTGGATCATATGGGCAAGACAGAAAGCAAAGGCAATGATAAGAGGGAAAGAAATGGTTCTCTGATTGGAGATGTCCTTCTAGCCACAAAGTCCTTCAGAGAGGACAGCAGAAACTGACAAAGGATTGCAGAACCAATAACATGCAGCTATTTGTCAGCATAAGAAGCTGTACAATGGAAGGAAGTTATATCCTTGCTTGATATCAGATTGAGATCTGTGAAAAAGTGTGTCATGCTGCATGTATCTAGTTTTCCTCTAGGAAATTGGCAGCAATTACCAAGAGTGAGAATTACATGACCTGAAGGACACAAAATACTGTGTGATGGCTCTATTTATTCTTTTTTAATCTGCTTTCACTGATTGGCCAGATTAGGTCTTTTGTGCAATGGAGAGCAAGAGACTAATAAACAGGTTGTTCTTCTTGCAAAACATGATAAACCAGAAGGAACACCTGGAAGACCCCAGATCTAACAGAGACCACGCAGATTTTCCATACAAAGAGAGGTAGCAGCAAACTGGAAGCTACAGAAGAAGTTCACACACAAGGACAGCCAAGAAATTGGCAGCTAACATATCAGTTCATTTGCTTCGTGACTGGGACATCATCTGAACTTCAGTCCAAGTTTAATGATATTTGACACGAGACCAAAGCTGACACTTTTTCATTATTCTTGAAAATGAACCTTTTCCCCAGTACTCTCTTGTGCTGGTAGAGATTGGTAAAGCTAAAGACACCAAACTGACATCAGGGTATTGACATGGAAATGACTGGAGATGGAATAAAAATAGATTTTGTTTTTTTTTAAACTGACGTGATTTGGTTTTGTACTATTTCAGTTATTTCAGTTACAAAAGTTCATCAGGAAAAAGGGATTACTTCCTGGGTGACCTAAGGACAAAAAAATTGACATTTTAGAAGTGTCAGCTGATAATCATAAAAAAGTTTGGATCAAAGAACTATTTAACTTTAGTATTTAAAATATTTTCTAATAACAATTGATCTTAATGTCTAAATTTTCTAACTAAAATTTTAATTAAAAAATCACCTTAAAATTCCTTTTTTTTTTTTTGAAAAACAGCTTCACTCTCAAGATATTTTCATTTTCCTTGTCACAATTCTTTCCATAGTTGAACTGCAGTGATTCCTTACTCTTTACCATTATGTTTTTCAGTATCATCAATGATTTTATATCACAAGTCTCCCCTAGAACTGACATTAGAGGTTAGTGAAATATTTTTCTCCTGCAGGAAATTCTTGTTTTCGTAAGTTGTCATATCTTATAAAAAGTCTATTCTTACATTTCTAGAATTTCTGATTACTTTCTCTGTTTTATAAATATATTGAAATGCTTATGCCAAGTCTACATGATACATTTCAAAAGGGTCATTCAATATCTGTTAGAATAAATAGAAGTTAAACTGTATTTAAACTCCTAAAAGGAAAAGATATCTAATGAGCATAATAATTTTATTTGGGGAATAGAAACTATGAAGATTGCAAAAATCAGTGCACTGAGAGCCAAAATATATCCAGAAACAGTATCCTGAAGAATCTGAAATAATCTGTTTGGAAAATTACATACAATCTTGTGTTAGGATTTAGTTGGACAAAGTTGCCTGGTTGCTTCCCGGGTATTATTGACTACAAGTCTCCAGTGTCTCACAGTGACATGATTGCCACTTCTCTGTTTAGTTAATTGAAGATTTGAGTAACTCATGGTAAAGAGAGGCCAACAGAAAGAGCAATTGTATTTTGGTTGCTTTGCGGTGCAAGCTTGAAGGGCCATACCCTTAGAATGAGTTAACACCTTGTCCCCAGAGTAAAGGAGGATAAAAATAAAAATCTAAACAGTATTGTTCCAGTGGAGTAAAATTAGAAGCCGTTTTTAACAGCCCTTGCTCTGCTGTGCTATTGTTAGAACTTGTTCACTCGCTCAAGTGTGCTGCATGACGCTACAGTATGTGCTCCCTCCTCAGAGTAAGAGCTCTTTTCTGATCGCTTTCTGGAGCCAAGAATGTGCCATATAAAATGAAACAGCTATTAAAATGTGCATGAAAAAACAATTTGCTTTGTGCCTGGTTATACCTTCAAGGGTGATTGTTATCAATGTATTTAATCTGAGGCTCTGTGTCTAATCAAGCACTAGAACACAAAATGGTAGTAAGCATAATAAAACCATGGGAGTAGGAAAGCCAGTGGAGACAATTCAGTGATTTGCTGAAAAATGTGTGGGGATTGAAAGAGGGGAGGAGAGAGAGGGAGAAGAAGAGGAGTAAAAAAAAACCCGCTGTGAAACAGAGAGTTATCCTGTCATTCATTCAGTTTGAATGTGGCTTTTGCACAATTTATGTTAGCTGGTTGGCTGATTATTCCAAACTTTTTACAAGGAGGAAGGATTTTTGTACAAAATTTGCATGAACTGTAACATGGACACTGTATTGATAGAAAATGGGATCCTGAAACAAGAGCGCAACAAAACTCTACCTCCTGTAAATTATTGGTGGAACAGAGTCCTTCTTCCACCTATTTTTATTGAAACCATCACTCGTATGTCTTCATAAACTAGTCATGGTAGAATGACCCCAAAAGAAGAAATTTCATCCTGATATGCTTACTCTTCTGGACTTCAGTTCAACAGTAACTAGCATATTTATGTCTTTAGCAGATATGAATTTTTTGTTAATAGTAGTATTGCATATATTTTGTTTCCCTCTTCCTTGCAAAAGGATATACTGTACCATGTGTTAGTAAGCTACAAAGTGTAAGGGAAAGAGTTAGTAAGGTAAAAGAGAACATGCACTCTTGGAAACACAGACAAAAATTCTAGGTATGGAAAAAATGCACATCCCTGCAGGAATTTATTCTCATTTCAGCATGAGTGGGATTTTCATGTCAGTAATTCTATATTGCTGCATGTACTGAGAGAAACCTGTGGATTTAAATAGACCTCTAGAATATTGAGACAAGAAAGAGCAAATATTTGGCGAGCTCCTAGAGAGATAGTGACATCTGAAAGTAGAAGGAAAACATTCAAACACCAACCCTTCCTTTCTCTGATCCTTTTCCTTTCTGTAAACACTCCAAATGATAGTCTGTGGCAATATGAGGAGCTACCAGCAACACAAGCTACCTGCAAGTTCAGAGGTAAAGAGGCTCAAAACTGCAGACTTCTAAGATGTATTTGGATCTACTAACAAGCCTAAATGGACTTAAATGTCCATTCTAGAACCTGGCCTCAAGACTGTGATCAGTCTTGCAGAAAGCTAATTACTGAGTCCCTATGCAAAAGTGGGGCACCGACAAAATTATATTCTGCAACATAGCCAAAACATAATCTTGACTTCAAGGATTGTGCAAGATTGAGGATCTGGAAGCCCTGGTAGGTGGCCTAAATCACTCTGCCTTATGACATCCAGATGCAGGAGTATGCTGACCATTATGTCATGGTGCAGAACTCAAGCCAGGCCTCGATACTCTGGACTGTTAAAAAGATGGTAAAGAAGATGTAAGTAGGCAGTCATTCCCACGTAGCTCATTGCTTCACACAGTGCTCATTGAAGAACCAGGATCTAATCATATGTGTTTCTTAAGTGAATAATATATCTCCTTCTGCTCTGTAAGATCCTTTATTTTACTTTGAACTTTCATTATATCAGATTTTTCACAAGTGATAATTAAAACAGTAAGTACCTTTGTCTGGATTTAACTTTAGTAGAATTCTTTTCAGAGTGATACAAATTACAATCTCATTTTCTAAAAATAGATTTGGTGGAGGAAGACCTGATATAGTCTCTATCTAGTATTATAAGGTCTATACAACAAGCTTTGATTTCCTCTGCATAGAAGAATAACCTGACAAAATTCAAAGGAACTGCAGCCGTTGACTGGAGGAATTTCTAAGGCATTTGCCTCTCACTTACTGAAATGTGTTAGTCCTTGGACATGGTTCCTTCTTTGAATGTGGTAATACTTAGAGCCTTGTGTTGCCTTTGATCACATATTTTAATCATAGAAATTAGAGATGGAACAGACATATTCATTCATCTACTCAATTTCCTGCCGCTGCAGGATTGGTCTGCAGTTTATTTTTGAGGACTTTCTAGCGCTCACATTTCTCCCTGAAATAAATGGGAAATTCCTCACCCAGATCAAGGACAGTGAATGTTTCATAACTTGTGAAACTCACACTGAATTGTATTTTGTACGATGTTGGGTGGTACAAGTTGTGGAAATAATAGAGTATTTTTCTCATACAGTTCAAAGGAAAGCATCTGCTGGAGGACTGAGCATGGTTCATTTGTTCAGGTATTAGCTGAGTAGAAAGGAAAGTATATTACTATTATTTTTTCTGTGCTTTCAGCTTTCTAAACACAAGTGTCTTCCTGTGTGTATTATCTATCTTCTCTGTGCAATGTTTTCAGTCAGCTCTTCATTCTTCCTCAATGTTTTTCTCTACACAGACCTGGTCAACTTTTTCCTCACTGTTTTTCAAAAACGCTAGACTAGTGTTTGGGTAAGTAAAAAAAGCATAAATTTTTAACCAGACAGGCTGTTTGTGGTGTATTCCTGACATATTAGCATTTAGGAAAGGATGGTCATACAGTTTTGCATCTTTTATGGTGAATTTTTAAGTTTTGGCCTTTGAAGAAATTGCTAATAATTTGCCTATCATATATATTATGGAAATTAGGATAGAAGTTTTGCCTTTGTGTTTGTGGTAAAACGATATTGTGTAAGGCAACAATCATGCAGTAGGGGCTGTTTACACTTTTTTTTATTACTGAATTTGTTATAATCCCTGAATCTTTCCTCCACCTCACATTCTCCACATTAATTGTTGTTTCATCTCAGAAGGTTCTGATGATTTGCAGTATTCCCCTGGCTAC
Organism: Pipra filicauda; assembly: GCF_003945595.2. Taxonomy (NCBI): domain Eukaryota; kingdom Metazoa; phylum Chordata; class Aves; order Passeriformes; family Pipridae; genus Pipra; species Pipra filicauda. Next base: position 327,826 of record NW_024104273.1, on the reverse strand, counting down.
CATGATACAGTCTATCTGGCATTTCCTTTCTAGTACAGTACTCTTCAAAGTAATTAAAATATAAGCCACAACACGAAAAAGCCTGAATTCAGCTGTCAGGCATGTCTGCATATCATGGCACTGGTCCGACAGTAAGCTTCTTAAACGACTCCCTGCCACAGAGTTCCACAAACTGGAAGATTGCCAAGGAGTTTTTAATTCATATAATTTAAACTTGGTGGCATGAATGACTATCTGTGAAACGCAGAAAACTGTCGAAAGAAGTCCAAACACTTGCTGAACTACAGAATCAAAAGTGAGTTTTCAGCTTCCTCTGTGGTTTATAGTTAGTGTTCATCATCATGTAACAAAACATAGCATTGGTAGTACCTGCTGCTTATGTAATACAGGTAAAAATTCAGCCCTTGCCCTGATCGGTACCGGTGGGAACACTGCATTTTCTCTAGCAGCAGAAGAAAAAAGCATAGTACATAGTAACAAACATGGAACTGCCCTTGCCCTAAATATATTTTAAGTGGGCATCTAATGAGCAGGACCAAAGGAATTCTATGGAGGAGGAAGTCTTAAAATAGTATGGTTGTGAGCTGAGTTGTGCGAGGTATTTGGCTGGCTCTCAACCCTCAGAAGGCAAAGTGTCACACAACAGCCTAGTGTTGCTGGGCGCAGGTCATTGTTAGTCCCCGCAGGAAGGGGATTAACTAGACAATTGCCTTTCTGCAGAGCAGAAACAAACTTCCCCATTAATTGCTACCAGCCTCTTCCTGTTCCAGTAGGTTACTCTGGCTTCTTTCACGGCAAAGCCTTTGCTATCAGAGCAGACAGTATCTATGGGCACAGGAGGCGCTTCCCAATTAACTCTTTCTGCATTTGCTCGTCTGAATTGCAACTTGATGTGATGACACTTACCTTTTAAAGATAACAAACGTATCTTAAGATTTACCAAGGAAAATCAGTCATTCCTATTTTCCACAGCACATAACTGCTCAGTTTCAGTGTAAGGAAAAACTTAGGTTTTATCATGCCTTTTTCAAAAGAGAAAGATTATTTGTATTGTATTTGTCTTATATTTTTCCACCTTAGCTTGAATTCCAATGGCATGAATTGCCATCATGGAGCAGACTAATAAACTAATTGAAGTATATTATTCTCCCACCCTCCACCTATAGTCCAGGCTAGATGTCTCTCAGGACAGCGAGGCTGCAGGCCTGCAGAAATGCATATTTTCTACCTCTTAGCTCATTGACTACTTACAGACAGAAGTCTGTGTTTTACATATGTGCCAAGGTACAAGAATCTTGTGGTTTAGGTTAATACTGCATTATTGCTTCTGAAGCTGGCATTTTGTTCCCGTGCTTAAAAAAAAAAAAAAAGTGCTACACTTTTATCTCCATCTGAGGTTTGAAGAGGGGGTCTGATCTTGTTTCATTTTTTGGTTTTATTCTGTGTTCACTTTAGTATGGCTGAATATGTCTGAAACCAATCATATAATTGACGTCTCTTCTCTTGCTATCACTTCTAACAAAACTTCTAGTTACTCATAGTGGTACGTAGACTATTTAAATATTTACATTTTCTGTCTACTCTCCTACCTCCTTCATATACACTTACATCTTTTTTTTGCAAATATTAAGGCTGCTTCTCGTGTAGATGTGTAAAAATACCAGATTTCCCCACCATCCTGCCATTAAAATTTACCGCTTTGTGGATCCAGAAATTTCCTGCGTTTTCTGGATTCTCTCTGTCATTCAGAGCAGGTTTTTTCTGACAATGTCACTCTCCTCTCCTTTCTTGCTACACTTCTTGAATCCCTCCTGTCCTACCTTCACAGATTCTAGTAGTCTTTTTCATCCTTCAGTCTTTTTCACTAGTGCTTATGCTGCTTTACTAACGTTTATGTCCCTTTCTCCATCTGCATCAGACCTCACTCTTTACTTTCTTACTGCTCTGTATGTCTTCTGTGCTTGTTCACAGCCTTGGGGAATGTGTTTTCTTATTTATGGGGGTTTAAATGCTGTGATCGCAATTACACTTTAGGGGGAAACTCCTTGGTTTATGTGTCAAGCACCTTTCCTCCCTTCTCTAAGAAACATGTGACCCACTCAGGCTTCCAATTGCAGTTCTTTTCCTACTGGGAAGGGCAACAAAAACCAGGAAAAAATAAAAACCTGTAGAAAGTTCCGCACTGGAACTCACTGTACACACACTACACTCAGACACTGTAAAGTATGAACTTTTTACCTAAGATACTATTATTAGGTTCAGTAAAGAACAGAAAACCTTAATTGTTTCCCAAAAGTGTTTGCATGTGTTGCCTGAAATGTGTACACTGAATCTGACACTTCAGAGGAGGAAAAATATCCCGTTTTGGGCACGTGTTCAACTATTCAGTGCTGAAAACATTAGGATATATTTCTTGTTACATTATTATTGATTATTGTTTTGCAGTTCTCACTGGGAACACTGTATATCCTATTTTTAAATCAGTTAACTTGAATCACTGTTTAGGAAATGGAATTAATGACTGAAAATCAAATGCCTGGATTTCTGAAAAAGTTTTGACTCTGCTGTGATTTTTTTTGGTCTGAATTAGAAGCCTGCAGAAATTGCTATTTTATTTTCTTTTTCTACAGAAACATTAAGTGTTTTTAGCTCGTTGATTACTTGTGACCACATGACCTTTTGAATGCTCTATTTTCCAAGCACAAAATTGACTTTCTACATGTATGCTACCATGAAGCATGAGATATTATGCAAACAGGGTCTAAACCAATGACTTAAGACATAACTAATGAGTTCAGTTTATGTGTCATGATAGCTTTGTCAGTTTTGTGAACATTAGTAGTGGATGACAGGCCCATGAACAATTAGGAAACTGGTTTTATTAGCATTATAACTGCTTTACAGACTTACATATAAAATAATTTAGGAACCCCAATATTTTTTTCCAGTGATATTTTTTCTTGAAAGATGGAAGTGTTTCCAGCACTACCTATAAGAAATGATATTTCTCTTAGTTAAAGTAGATCTTTGGCTCCTGTGATTTCTCCCCAAGCCACGAATTCATTGATTCTATGATTTTAAATATTATATTTACAAAGAACATGAATACAGCATTGCAGTTTTCTCATAGGATCTTCAGTGCCAGACTCAGCTACAAATCTTTTCATTCTTTGGTCAAAGTTCAAGAACATGATGGTAATGTAGTTGTGTCAAGGGGTTGCCATTGGCCCCAGGCAGAAACTTTACTTCTTGCCTGTCCTGAGGAACTATCAGTCTCATTCCTACTACCATAGGCAAAACTCTGTGATATCCTTTTGTTTAGTGAATAGAATATCCTAGTGATGAAGTCTACATAGATATATGTGCACATACGTACATGTATAGATAAATATACGTATGTGTGTGCATATATATAGGTATATTACTGTTGTTGCCGGAGCAGTAGAAGCATGATATAGCATGTACTCCTGAAATGTTTCTTAGAACATATCTTTAGATGAGCAATTGGGAAGAGAAGAACACCTTGTACAGTTGAAGAAGAGCAGAAAAAAGAGTACTTTGCAAAAGTGAATGCAGTGGACCCTTTTCCCTAGAGTACTGGCTCTTCAAACGTGCATGCAACTGTAGAGAAGCCACCATCTACTACTCACTTTGTCCTTCTCATTCCAAATGCTATACAATATGAGAGGGTTTTTTTGTTTGTTGGTTTTTTGTTTTTTTCTTAGATCTCAAGAAATCCCTGTGGTCAGGTCTCTGTAACCTTTAACTTGACCACGGCCACCAAATGAATGCTTTCCACTGAAGAAAAGTCTGGAGTAGAAACTAATTGCCTGGACCTTTCTTCTGAAGAAGAGTTCTCACAAGAGAAAACTGATCTGTCTGTGAGCAAGGAAAACACCATAGGAGGTATAAGTGAACTTTTGTTAAAGCACTTGATTCACTAGGTCATGAGGCTTTTCTGTAAGGATTGATTCATATTAGCTTGTATAAGAAAATTATCGCATGGATAAAAAGCCAATAGAAAGTACAATGTGGCAAAGTTTCTAATTCTGGTACAGAACAGTTTGAAGCCTGGTTTTCATTTGCAGCTTTATTGACATATCAGTAGAGAGGCCAAAGAGAAACCCATTAAAATGAATGTGTTAGAGAATGCCATTGAGGACAAAGGTAGAAAAAAACCCATAAACAAGCATATTAAAAAGCTTCCTTGAAAGGGAATTGATTATTGGGCTGCCTAAATTGACTGCTCAAATGAAGTCAGGAAGGGTTTTGCTTTTCATTATTGTTAGGAATCAGTCTAAGGAAAAGCTGTGGGGGTAAGCTCCTGGTTTTCCTTTTGCTTTCCTTTGCACTGTGGGTGTGGTCTGTTGGCTCCTAGGAGCTTTCTCTACCAAATTCAGTGCTCTTGCAGGGGTCCTGGGCAGTACAAAACATTCTAGAAATTGTTTTTCATCTTTACAACTAGTTTTAAATTGTTAGAGGGCAACAGAGTTATTTTATGGCCTTCAGAATAAGGGAAATGGGTTGTAACATCAGCACTCTGAGGAAACACCTCAGACTATGAGGGCAGAATTCAGTGTCCCTTGTGACCCTAATGAGTCTTAAATTCCCATTGCCAATCAAGGGTTATCAGAAAGAAGGCCTACTTGCACTGGGTTAAAATGAAAGTGAGACATCTTTACTGAAGGGAGTTGTTCCAGCACTAATTTATTTAACAAATTGATTCTTTCTTTTGTCAAACTTTGAAGCATGTCACAACCTCCTGATGATCTAAGACATGAGTCTCAAAATGAAATAATAGACTTTTGTTCTAGTCAAGTTTTACCCAGAACAGTGCATGAGCAGCAGGCAGACATGATGTGTCTTGTTGCAGATCTGAGAGCTCAGAAAATCCCAGAACTGAAATGTGCCACATGTTACCTCTGATGTTGCAGGGCTGAATGGGGGAGGAGGAGGCAAGGAGCCAACAGAAAGAGCATGTAGGCACCAGCCACTCACTGCCCAGCTCTGTTGTTGTCTTGAGAGCTGGAAGGGAGAAATTATCATCTGAATCTGCCTTTTGTCCCAGAGGTATGGCACCAGGAAATCACTAACGTGAGAGGAGATGCTGTCAGCTTCTACTTATGTCTCTTATTTGGCCCAGAAGGCTGCTAAGAAAAGTGCTTTCCTGGACTCTCTGAGATGCAATGAATGGCATGAGACTCAGTAGATACCTGGTACTTCTTGCTGATCATAATTTGTACAACTGTAGTGATCTATTACCTCCGAGTATCTCGTGCTTTCTGATGCTTTGATTTCTGAGAGCTTATAGCACCAGTAATCATTGGAATCAGAAATTCCACTTATGAAAACCTTCGCTTAAGTTGAATATTGTTGCAGTCTGTTACATCTCTGTAAATAGTATAGACATTAAATAGAGTGTAAATTTCCTTTTTCTGTAACAATGTCTCAGTTTAAACTAACCCACCATAGATTATTTCTCTAGAAATTTCTCCATTTAGGTTGCACATATTACTACTTAATAATCTGATACCTAGGCATTGGATGCTGGAACAAGATGATTACTTTTGCTGTGGTCCCGACTGTTACAGAACCTATAGTGGGCACAGTATCAGCCCAGTTTCTGCTGAGGTACTGAATTTAAGTACTTGACATCAGAATTTTATTTTTAAGTACACTTCAGCATTACCTTCAAGGTTAACTATAGTTGATTGCTCAGTATAGGTCCTTTATACATGTCTGCGAAAGGAGAAAAGCTTTGTGATCTTGTAAGACGCAATTTAAAGTACCTAGAGGAGTTTAAAATTATAATGCACAAACCATATTATATGTACGTTAGCATTTTGACACGACTGATCTTGTACAGAAACAATAAAAGGATTTGATAGAGTAATTTGAAATCATTATTCCTGTGTGCTGAAAAGGGCTGCCTTTGCTAAGACGCACTGATTTTTTTTAATCTTATTTTTTCCAGATAATAGTAAAAATCTACCTAGATTTTTCTCCAAGTACAGTTTCCTAAAATTCACCCTTCATTATTTTACCCTCAGAAGTCCTAGAAGATCCTTTAAAGCCTATGCAAAGGGCTAGATTATGACTCATAATGACTGAATGAGAACTTGTTATTTCCAAATTCTAGCCTGAATCTACCCCCTATATGTGTGCATAGAAGGGGCTATTAAGTATAAATTAGGAGTTTCCTAAGTGAATGGGGCTTTACAGGAAATATGCCAGTTTGGGCTATTGAAATTCTTCAGCTTGGAACACTTACAGTTCCAATTGTAATAAAGAATACTAACAATAAATAGCAAGAAACAACAACATGCAAATTACTATTCAATACTTCAAAGGTAGTAAGCTTTGAGGCACTATGCCAAAAGATCAAGGAAGAGTGGGTTTTCTGACTGTGAATTATTGCACTGTAGTTCATGCTCTGATATAGAAAGCAGAATTTGCAAGATCATTAGGTGAATGGGCTTTAAATATTACCAAATCAAATACTAAGTTGATAATGTAGTATAGTAGGTTGGGGTTCCTCCTTCCTTTAAATTTGTAGCAAAACCAAAGGACAAATTATTTTCACCAACAGTATACCATGAACCTTTTGTGTCTAGACTTGTATGTTTTAACATGAGATGAGTTAAGTTGAAACCCTCAGGTTGCAGACATTGCTGGAGGACGGAAACTTTGGAAATTGAATATGCATTCAATAATTTAACATTGTTAATGTTAAATCTGACCTATCTTTAAACGTTCCTTTTGAGTTTTGGCTCAAAAATTTTTAAGCCTTCTTGATGCCTGAGTTTTGTGACTTTTATGAATGGAAACATAAGCAAGCCATATCAAACCCATGACTGCAGTCGCATCTTTTTACACAATATGTGGGATCAGTGACAAAGACTGATGTTTCTTGGGTCTCATATGTCCCTGCCCAACTTGGACCAGAATTTTGCATGCTCACAGAACAAGGGGACAGGTCTCAGAGCTGAAGTGCCTCTGATTACTTGAATTTAAACTTTTGCATGTGGAGAATAAATGCATAAATGAAGGAACCTTTTTTATTATCTTATTCACCTTCCAATTATCTTCTTGCAGAGTTTAAGAGACTGGCAGAGGTATTCCTCTTTGTCTCCTTTTCAGGGGGTTTGTGTTTGCCAGAAAAAACAGAATTTGACATTTTACCAATGTAACTGAGGGAGAAAATGGCAAAATTAAAACAAGACTAGGTTCACTCAGAGGCTATATTCATACTCGAGGGCAAAGAAAAGAGATATTCAACAGGAACTTGAAGTACATAAAACAATAAGCCTGAGGTCCTTAGTAAAGGCTTCTGGCACTCAAAGAGTCTAAGCAGTAAAGATTAATAAATGTGATTAATTTAATCAGACCAGATTTTGCTATAGGACACTGAAGTGTTCAGAAACTTTCCCCTACAAACTTTAATTGTAGAAACTAAAGCAGCTGTATTATTTCATTAACTAGAATACGAATACAATTAATAGTCCACTAATTAAGGTACTTTTAGGGAAGCCTATGGAGACTGGATGCTAAGACCTCATAGTCCAACTGTGTTAGTGAGGAGAAAGTGATAACAAAATTGTAGGAGTGATTTAGATCAATAAATCATAGTTGCTGCTTATAAAGACTTTTTTCTCGCAGTTCTGAGACTAGATCTGTTTTCACATCTCGAAGAGACATTTTTTCCTCATTATACTCGATATTACTGTTCATAAAAGGATTAAAAGTGGTATACATAGGTCTTGTTGGTTGAAAACATTGTTTAAAACACCTTCATGTAGTATCTCTGTTCCTTTATTCCTCACTAATAAGAAATGGGTTACTGAAAAAGTAAAGCAGATACTGTAACATTACTATCTTTTTGGAGATACTAATAAATAAGTGATGCCCTGGAGGAGCAGAGGAGAAAGAAATACAGTGTCTGTCTTTTAAACAGAGAGAGAAAGAAGACTTGAAAAATTAAGTCCAGCTGGCCTCATATCAATACTGGGAAAGATACTGAAGCAATTTACTAAGCAGTCAATTTATAATTACTTAGGGATGATAAGAAAAAGCCAATATGGATTTATCAGGAAAAAGAATGTCAGGTCATTCTAATTACTTTCTTTGACACGGTAACTCTCCTTGTAAATAAAAGACTGAAGTAGATATGATATATATTAATCTTGCATTTTGACCCATCCTCATACAGTTTTCTCACAAGCAAAGTACAGGAAAATGACCTAAATGAAAGTACTCCAAAGTGGCTGAAAGTCAGTGCTTGGGAACAGCTGTGAGTAGTTCACTATTAAAATGGGTAGTTGGTAAATCCATTCTGGTCAGCATTTTGGATGACTGTATAGGCTCATTGCAAAATCTTGAATGTCCCAAGAACGAGGGAGATTGTAGGTGCTTTCTAAGTCATAACTGATATTAAAAGTTATTATGAAAAATGGGAAGAATGATCTGAAACCACTGAAATGAGATACAATAAATATTAATATGAAGCACTCTTCCCAGGGAGGGACAACCATGCATGAACACAGAGCAAGGAGGAAGTGGCCAGACAGCAGAGCTGCAGAGAAGGAGTCAAGGGTGATAGTGGAGTACTGACCAAGTATGACTCAGGAACATAATGTCTTTTTTGAACAGCGATATCATTCTGTGATGAATTAAAAGAAATACTGTGTGTCAGGCAGAGGCAGGAGTTCCATCCTGCCTGGCACTTTGAGTTCTTAGCTAGAGAACTCTACCCAACTTTGGGCACCACTTTTTCAGACAGTTGCAGACAAATTGGCAAATGTCCAGAAGAGAGCAACAGGAATGATAAGCAGTTCAGAAAACGTGACCTGTGAGGAAAGATTGAAGGAATTGGGTTTGTTTAGTCTACAACAGAAGAGCCTGAGAGGGACATGATAACAGTCTTCAAGTATGTAGAAGGTTGTTGTAAAGTAGACAGTGATCAATTATACTCCAAGTCCACTGACGGAGCTCAGAAAATATGATTGCTTTAATTTGAAATGAAGGTGGTTTAGGCTAAATATTGGAAAAATCCCACAAAAATAAAAATCCTTTTATCACGCTTAGGATAACTAAGCACTTGGGCATGGTACCTAGGAATTTTCAAGAGATTTTAAAGAATTAATGAATAAAATAAATAAAGACCAGAGAAAATGCAGGTATTTTCAAAGCACGGGGATGAACTAGGTAAAGTACTAGGGTTCCTTTTATGTCCTATATTCTCTGATTTCTACAAAATGATCTGCTCTGCAAGAGTTATCTGATCCTGAGCTTCAGCAATGTAAGAATTAATGACTTTCCTAATTTATGCTAAGGTAATTTACTTTATGTCTGCATTTGTCTTCTGGTTTTGTTTCTGAAAAAGGGGGTACAGTGGTTTAAAAGAATTGCAAGTACTAATTAAAAAAAACAAGGACCACAAAAACCCAATTGTGTGTGTTAGTAAACCATTATTATCATTTTTATTATAAGTTTTTGTAAAATTAGGCAAATGAGGTATTTAAAGTTTTAAGTTTATCTCTTAAAGCACAAAGACCATCATTGATCTAGTGGATGTATTTATTTCTCAGACAGCATTAACTTATGTTTCTGTTTCTGATGTAAGTATGAAATTTTCCCTATGGAATAGCAAACATGAAAACATCATTATCACCCTCTGACCTTCTCAGCAAGGAAGATACCAGTGAAAGTGTGCTAAACCTAGACTGTATATTGTGGAGACTGCTAGGCAGATATTCCCTTCTGCTGAATCTGCTTTGAGAGTGCTAAGTTCCAGCAAAGAGATGGCAGGACAAGTGAGAAAAGATAGCATCTGAAACCATAACAGGAAGATCTGCCAGGGCTAAGCTGCCAAAAGCCTGTGGCTGAGCTCTTGCCATGCATTCAGGCAGCATAAAAACGAAGTGTCCAACTCTCTTTTGTTGCTATTTTTTCACCATCCAGTACAGTTATTTGTGATTTATAATACTGAGCCTTATTTCAACACAGGTTAGCTAAGGCAAAGGAGATACCTATTTGTTACAGTGTTTAACTTGTGTCACCATAGGACACACTCAAATGGGACATCCCGATGCTTGCGGTCCCAGACCCCCTCGTTCCCTTGCTCGCACTCCTGTTCCTCTTCTCGTTTGTATCTCTCTTCTTTCGTGCTTCCCGTTTCGCCTTCTTTTCGTCTCGTCTCCTTTCTTTCTTTTTATCCCCTAGTCCTGTCGTGGCAAATTGTCAGGTATATAGCCCATCTGTTTAATGAGAGCTGTTCTAAAACTCACTATGAACAGCAGTAAGAAGCTCAGCCAAGTGCACATCTAGCATTTCCCAGCTGGGACTGCTGGTCAAAAGCAAGAAAGGAAGTGATAGATGAACGTTTCTCATTTCTAGATTTGTATTAAACTGATTAAACTATTGGAGGGAGCCAAGTTAGGAGGGGTTAGGAAAGCATCTCAATAAACAACAAATAAGGAGCACGAGAAGAAAAGTTTTGTTTATAGCTAAGAGGTAGCTGACATCATTTGGCATCAATCCATCTATATTTTTAATCGCATGTATGTGCATGAAATTACAGTTAAAAGTGGGTAAAATTTTGGTTAAAAATGCTTTTCACATACATTTGCATAAACTTTCCATTTGATCTGAATAGACTCGTCTATTATTTACCTTCTTTCACATTTTACCTCCTTAAAATGTTATATCACCACTTCCTCTCCCTCCAAGGATTATGAAATCCCCAGTAAATATAGCATATATAGTGTATATATGTGTATATATATATACACATATGTATATATGTGTATATAGTGTATCACTGACAAAAGAGTCAGTAATGAAAGGGGCTTTCCAAGCTTGAACTAGTGTAGGGCTTTCCTCCTTTCAATGCCCTCCCAAAGGTCTATTTTTGCCTAACTATGAGAAACCAGTCATTTACAAATTATTAGCTGGACAGAGTTACACTTTATCCATCCTCAATTATTACAACTTATTACATCCTCAATTCAGAGCCACAGCCCTAAACTTTGCCTATTTTAATCTGCAAACTCCACAGAAGTTGTCCTTTTAGCTAGCATATTACCAAGTATCTCAAAATTGCTAGATAAGACATTGCTGGAGAGCTGGATTTTTAGTGGTATGTAAATCATTGCACTTATCCACCATGACCCTGAAAGCATCCCTAACATAGTGCAGTGGAGTAGGTGTCCAGGTGGACTTTCAGCTCTCACCTTTCTGACCCGTCTTGAAACCCCTCACTGAATCGCATATTTCAACTCCTTTCATTGTCCTTTCCTTGGTCACTGTCCTAGATCCACCTTTCTCTATACATCTTTATCCATATTTTTCCTTGTTGGCCTCCCTTGAGTGGAATTCATTCTCCATACCAGTTTAGCTGACTATTTCTTCCCTCCACATGGACTGCAAACTACTTCCCCTCGTAAAGAGACAGCGCCGTATCCCTCAACCGGATCTGCTAGAGCTCATCAAACAACATGTAAAGCTATAGGCATCAGTGTTATTCATGACATTTTCCTTTTACATATTGTTTGGCACAATGTCCTTATCTCCAAATAGTCATACCCAAAAGGTCTTCAAGCATCTGTATAACTGTGTTTACGCTGATAACTTCATGCACAGGGACCATTCTCTTGTCCCTGTCACACAGTGTGTGGTGCTGTGTCTCCTCTGAGCATGTGGTTTCCCAGTGGATCTAAGATACTAAAATTAATTTAATTGACTTTTTTTCAGGTATGTTCAGTAAGGTGAGGGCTCTGTTTCTGCCTATAGGAATCAAGGTTTCATAGTGTGAAAACTGTGGGCTTGTGTTTCATGATTTGGTGCAAAGGTGTGTAGAGATCTTTGAATGTACCAAGCCTATGCAGGTAATAGTAGTGGACAGTACAGACTCTAATCTCTTGTAGTCTCCCCCACACTACCTGCTGAGAGTGCTCCCTGTGGCATGTGCTCTCCTATCAGTCATGTTTGGGTGTTATTACTGAAAAGTGGTAGTTGTCACAGGCCAAAACTGTGCCAGAAGAGATATTAATAAACAAGTAAAATGAATAATCATAGTTCAGTGATCAAGTTCACTCCCTGGCCTTGATTTATTTAGTGGTATAGATACAGTCTGTTTTGGACATGCTGTACAGAGCATTATCTGTTTTATTTTTACTCTTATGTACTAAGGCAATGTGCAACATATCAGGCATTAATGTTTTTTTAAGATATTTTCAACCACAAGGTTTTTTTAATGATAATAACAACAACAATAATTAAGAAATGAGTGCCAAATGTAGATCATGTTTTGAATGTTATATCTATTCTCCAAATCAGATAAATGTCCGGTGCTAGGAAATAAGAAGCAAAGGGTGGCAGAGTTCATGGACAGTAACTTGCTTTGAGTTGGAGACCTTTCTAGACATGTTTATTATCATTTTGTACTGATTCAACTGCAGGTTTAGCAGCAAAATAAAAAGCTGTCTTGTTTAAAGGAAGATGTAACTCATTTTATGAACACGAACCGCAAACAGCTGCTTCCATATGTTGCTAGTATCAGGAAAAATTCTTTGTTAAATGGCATCTTTAAGATTAAACTCTGTGCTGAAAATAAACACAACAAAAGTGTGAGATGATTGAGGAGAACAGTGACCCACTCCAGGAGAAAATACACTTTGTTTCAGCTGATGATGAATCTGCATGACCCAGACAGAGCATTCCAACATCGGCTATCGCTATATTCTGCGGTATTTTGACATGTAATATAAATGTCTGTGATAAGGGGCAAAATGCACATTGGGCCATCTGTGCTGGTTTTAAACCTGTTTGTCCAACTTTGGGATATTATAACTTTTTTTTATTATTTTTTAAAAGTGAATTTTTAACATAGTTTGGATCTAATTCTGCTTTCTGTAGCATCTCTACCAGAAAATGTTTTAAGTGCAATCCTCTGTTAGCCAGATTGAAACACAGTTCACGAAGGTATCATCCTGCTCTCTTTGAAGTTGAAGGAAGATGCATCTACCTTGAATGAGAGCAGGATCAAATCACCTAAGCAAACGGTTGATTAATCAGATAGTGCCAAGGAAGCCAAGTATGGTTTGAGACCTTCTGTAGAAGAGACAAAGCTCTGGCTTCAGTTTTAGTGATGAAGTGTTTTCCTTCATAATGGCTCAAGTGTGAATCTCCTGCATGCATTCTCAAGCCCTCAAATTTACTCTTAGTCTTATGAATCTTTCTTCTCTAATAAATCCATAGAGAAAAGTGAGATTTGCAAGCCCAATTAGGCCTGTCTAGTTCTTCAAGTCTGCTCCTGTAACATTTGATCACCTGCTCCTTGCTATACTTTCGTACTGTCATCTCTTTATGGGTTTTTATGTCTTCAAAGGGTTTTGTAAAACAGTCTAAGGAACCATATATATTTGGCATATAATGTGCTATCACTTGCTGATCATAAAATGACTTTTATATGCACATGTTTTACATGGGGAAAATTTTGTTTCAAAAGTGCTACTTGAAAATTAGTGTAGAGATGCTTGTCCAGAAACATACATGTACCACTTAAATAAGCTTCATGATCTTTTTTCCAGATATTTTCAAAAGATAATTAAATTTGCTTTTGCATTATTGGCTTGCAATATTTTGATGATATACAAAATTAGGTTTTTTCAACTTTGGCAGGTATTTATTTTTGTTATGGATGGATGGAAAATCATGAAAAGATGAGCCACCTACTGACAGTGTAGAGAGCCTGAAATAGTAGCTCTCATGGGTCTGAGTTTCCATTTCAGCATCACATTGATTCTTACTGTGGCACCCATCTCAACACAAGGTGCTGGACAGTTTCTTCAGGTCCCTCCTAACCCTGCAGTTCTATGGATCTGGGATTTCGGAAGTGACTACAGTCACAATATGTCGCTGAGTTATGGGAAACCCCTCCCTGAGTGTGTTAAAGGCACTACTCTGCAGCCGTTCAGCCTTAGCTAAAATATTCAATTGCTTTTAAGATGATCACAAGCGACATATTTATTAGTGTGGGTTGTATCATCTGCCTTCTGTTTTGCAAGATTTTTGCATGTCAGTCTTTCTGGGTTTCATATCTGTACAATCAAATGCATGTCCTTTACAGTTGTTCCATCTGAATTGAGAACATACATTTCAGGCTTGTATGTATCCAAGCAAAGTGAGCAAAGGAGAAACCAAATGTTAGCAACTACTGCTTTCTGTGTATCCTACGGAAGATTTATCTGGATATACAGTTTTGTGCTGGTTTAAACAGGGAAGTGACATTTTAAAAAATCCACTTTGGGGGATGTTATTGAAAGAACTTAAATGCATGTTATGATTAACTTGCCAAAGCTACTAGGAGTAAACACATCCTTAATGTAGACTAGGACGTCTTCACATAAAACTCTTTCCCACATCCCCCTCCCTCCCCTCCACCTCCCAAGTTTTATCCTAGCCTAAGGCAGTAAAATCTGTAGGGTGGGGGTTTCCTTAAACACATTGTATATGAGAGTATGTGACTTATCATTTCTGTGCCTCATTTACAGTGAGACTTAGCAGCTGCTTCGCAACCATGTGATACATTGAGCTTTGTATAATAGTTCACTTGAAGGTCTTTGCACAGTTCAGGCATGTCAGCTGAGTACCTTCAAGCAGTGCAGGGACTTGTAATTAGTGGCCTGCGGCTGCTTGACTTTCTGAGGGGCTTTGTCTTCCCCATGTATCCCAGTGGCATTCTGTTTCCAGAGGCTCACCATCCAAGTGCTCCAATGTGGGCTCAGCAGGCGGTAGCGGGGATTCAAGGTATGTCAGGAACTGAAAACAGGTATGAGAGTTCAAGCCTAGACAAAGGTCTTGTTAGTCATTTGAACACAAAGCATGCAGCACCTTGCCTCTCTGCTGGATCCCACAGCAGGTAAAGAAAGAACCGCCCTGTGCTTTACCTCAGAGGAGTTATGCCCCAGTCCCTTTCCAAAATAAACAATCCACTGTGTTTATCTGTAATGACTTTTGTCACTTTAAGCAAGTTGGCTGATGCAGACATTCTTGGGAGGATGTCAAAGGAAAACATACTGTTTTCTAAGTTGGCCTTTAGAATGACTGCATCACTTCTGCAACACTCTGAAAGCTTTATATCCTGCCTGCAAGTTCCCATCCATCTTTCCCTGAGCGTTTTTGGAAGCACAGATTGAACAATCTCGAATGGATAGACTGAACTACCTATTTCTGCCATTCCATTTCTGTTATCCACTAAGACAGAGGGGGAAAAAAATAAAAGAACAAAACAAATGTTTATACAGAAGACCGCACTTTAAGCCTCTCAAATTTGCAAAGGCACGTTGAATACCCGAGAACTTTAAAACATTGCTAAACCAGAAAATATGCTTTTACCTCATAAAAGGGGTACTTTTGAGAGTTGGGCTAGGGGGAAATGTTCCTTCCAAGTATAACCTGGCACACTGTTTTCATCTGTTACTCTCCTGCACTGGCGCTGTAGAAAGTATAAATCAATCTATAAGAAATGACAGGTCTGACTGACTACTCTTGTACCTCCGTCTCATGGCTCACAGAGGAAGAACTATGCCTAGTACCCATACTCACTGCTACATGAGAATTTTTTTTTTCTTTTTTCTGCAGAGCTGCAGAGAATCATCATTGTGTAGGGCTGGATTTCACCAGGCACAACAGTTCTCCCTCCCCACCACTTCCTACACCCACTTCCTGCTGCACCTGGCTGTGCTGTTCCATCACCTTCAGAGGGGTAGAATGGGGTAAGTTCTCACCAAAGTGACTGAGGGTGGCACACAGGTGACCTCCTTTTCAAATAAATCTGAACTGTCACTTGTTACGAATGAAGAAATAGATTCCCTGTCAGTACAACCAGGAGGCACATGTCTCATCTCTGCCTCCTTGGAAAAGCAGGGCTGAGGGAATCACACACTCATACCCACTACAGCATATAGTGCTTGTGGCTATATTTATACATGTAGAAACAAAAGAGGGCCATGGATCATCCTCTGGCCCCAAGCCTGCTCAGGGTCAGCTTTCCTCAGGGCAGGAGGGTCTGGTGGACTATAGTTCTACTAGTAAATGAGATGGTTGGATTAAAAAGAAGTGGATTGGCAGAACTACTACATCCGGTCCTTGTCTCTGAGCAGTGCCCACCGGCACTGTCAGACATTTGCCAGAGATGGTCAAGAGGTCATCATGGTCCAGAGACCATTCCCAGTAGGCCAGCTGGGTGCAGCCCCCCTCTTCTAGGATAGGGGGATGGGGATGCTCTTCCTTGCCAGTTGGCCTCGGAGCCAGAGACCAGTCCCAGGCATGCTTAATTACCAGTATGAGTAGCTGGACTTTGAACTCCTGCAACTCAGAGAGTAATCTGGGGTTTCCTCTACACCATGGGGTGTCTCTGTGACCCCAAGACATAATTACCATGTTACTCTTGGCTATTCAGTTCTAAGTATGGGAAATAGCTGAGGGCTATGTTGCAAGAAAAAAATCAGTGTTTTTGTAGGACAGATTGAATGTGTTTGCTGCAAACCCAGAGGTGTGCCAGCAGGGCATGGGGAGCACTCTGAAGGTCAGTGTCTACTGGGACAGCAATGGAGTAATGCAGAAGGTGAATGGAGACAAATGTGGTGTCATCTTAGCCACACTGCCCTTTGGAAGTGGTCCCTGGGGGGAACCAACCCAGTACTTCCTCTAGCACATGCACTACCATCTGCTGATGCCTTTGCTGCACCAGCTTGCTACTCTTGTTGTTTTTTCTGATGTTGCTTCTGCCACCACTGCCCTGGCTCTGCCACACCCTCCTGTGAGCCAGGCAGCAGCAGACACATGGACACACTTCAGACACACAGGGCTCCCTTTAGCTTTCTATGTGGTTGTGTGAGCTTGGACCACAAGATGGGCTTGCTGGGCAATATGAATTTGACATCAGGTTTATGCTGCTGGCACTTCAGTTCACAGCTGGGTTTGATTCCAGCCCTAAGCTCCTCGCAGTCATGGGTGAATTGCTTGCTAGAATAAAGCTGGCTAATTTAGCACTAATTTTTGAGTGTCTATGCTGCGTTTTTGTCATATCAGTCTAAACAAACATGAGAAACATTCAGCAAGCTTACTTGGGCTTTTCTTCTGCCTCTAGAAACAACGGACTAGAAACAGTCCAAACCATTGTGACTGTTTCACTAGATGTGGAGTTTGCATACAGTAATTCACTCACACTAATATTATTATTTATACCCTCCAATAAAACTCAGTAATTTTGAATAGTTTTTTGGCCTGGCAGATCCCTTGTATATTCCAAAATAGGGAAGCCTGATGAAAAAATTTCCCTGCCTGTCCTGGGTTTGTAACTGAAAGTTCTGACTCCAAGCTTTGGATTCTCTCTAGTATTTTAAAATCAGTATCTTCTTTATTAACTTGAATGTTCAGAAGCTTACCTAATTACCTATGACATAGGAATATTGTCACTTGGCCAGTTTTCCTCTAAGAGATAATATTTTATGAGATTCTACCTACGAAGTGCTGAATTCCTTCTTGTTTTTAAGTGTTTTTGGAAATAAGCTTTGTATCAAACTCATCACAGAATTAAACTTTCAGGTTCCCAGGCACCGGACTCACCCAGCAAGCTAGCATCCAGCTCATGTTCTTTTAACACTGAGCATGTCTGTGATTGTACTGACTGATGTCAGTGACAAAATCCCATTGATTTAAAAGAAAGTAGGATGGGGCCCAAAATGCTAATTCTGTTGACTTTCTCGATGGGCTTCAGTTTAACCCTACATCACTGAAGACTGTTTCATTTCCTATGGCCCAACTTTATCTCTCCATCTCAATACTCTAAGTTTACATGACTCCCTTTTTCATCCCATCAACAAAGAATTATGCTGAATTACGGCTTTGTTACTAAAGGGGAATTGTGCGTTTGAGATATATTTTTCACGAGGCATTTTGGCCAAGTGGATGAGGTATTAATATGAGAAACTATAAACAAATCTCAGTTTTCTAAACTGCGGATAGAGTGATTGGCTTAATTTGTTTCTATACACTGCCATCTTGAAAACTAAACTGAAGCATCCAAATTAAACAGGAGATGTAAATATTAGCCAGATGTTCCCTGGTGTCAGAACTCTTTTTTGTTTCTTTTTTTTTTTTTTCTTTCTGTTAAATGGGTATGCTTTTTTGCATCTAACATAATGACCTGTGTTTTAGATTTTGGTCCTGGCCTAATGGCTTTTTATCATATGATTATGATATCATCTAATCATGTAAGCGTCATGAGATGCTGTTCAGCTTTGCCGAAGCACATGAGTGTCAAACTGCTTAGTTTAGGCTGAACCATTTGTCTGACTGTCTTAATGTGGGGAGTGAATGTGCTGTTAATTTAGGAAATGCCAGCTGAGGCTGAGGGTTTAGCGAGCCAAGCAAAACAGAGCACTGACCACAGATTGAAACATTACAGAGTTCCTTAATGGTTCTGTCAAAAAGAAATATAACTCTTTTTTTTTTTTTCCCTACAGAAGTTGCAATAGTCTTCTGGTGCAAGTAGCAACCAGTAGGGTTTTAGCATTGATAAACATGGATGGAAAAGACAGGCTCTTGACTTAACTTTTGGTTAATGCTTTTTCCTGAAGACATTTGTTTGAGTCTGATGATAGTGAAGCTTTTGGTTCCATTCCTCACATTTAATATTACTAGGCAAATGGCTACAGCTAGCAGTAAATCAGGATTTAGCAGATACAGACAGAAGATTTTCAATATAATTAAAATTGCAACAGTGACTTTATGAATTTAATGCAAACGAGGAAAGGAAAATGACAGCTCTTTTTTTTTTTTTTTCTGTTACCAAAATAAGCTTGCTCATAAATATGGTCTTTTTAAATTTCCCTTAGTGTAGGTCTGGATTTGTGAGATACTGAGAACACCTGAAAAGCCTTGAATCTCCTGCTAAGCACTGACAATTAAACCTCCATGAATTTAGTCCTGGAGCTTGAACAGTTATGGATTCTACTGAGAGGGTTTTCTGCAACAGTCCTTACTGAGACCCTTTTGTTCCTGAGTGGTACATCTTCTAGGGCCCATGTCATTCCCTGTCGTTTGCTTTAGTGTTGGTTTTTGTTTACTATTCTCTTTGAAACATTGCTGAGCTTGGTTGGGACATGAAATTATTTTGTGATGTCTGCTTAGCACCCCAAGGACTTTGCTGGGTGAAAGAGAGAAAGCTTAATAAAGAAAACTACTATTATCATCCTTTATCTATCCAAAACTTTGTTAGAGGAAAGAGGCTTGCCTGTGAACTCTCCTCTGCAGAAATTCTCATCACTTAGGCCATTTAAAAATAGACTGGACAAAGCACTAGGGAGCATGCTGCAGAGGGCAAGCCTGTGCTGTTAGCGAGAGGGACTAGATGACTTTCCCATATCTGAGCTATTTTATTGTGGCGCAGTAATATGCTACCACTGTGTCCTCTAAAGCAACAAAAAAGAGTAAATTAATCTCAAATGCACATCTGCCCTGAGATTTCCACCACAGTCAAACATCTGGAAATGACCAACTAAGAGTATTGTTATTAGTGAATTGCAAGATATCCTTCACAGTAAGGAACACCAGTATTTGAAAAATAAAGCTTTGAAGGTCCTCCCAGCTTATGGGAGAGCATTTTCCAAATCATCCTGTGAAAACGATATAAATGGTCTCTTTTCCCCTTCACTGACAAAAGGTGTGAATTGCCTCCAATGACATTGCCTCCATCCATCTTGCTGCTATATGAAGTATTCAGCTCTGTAAAACAAAGGAGGTGGATGCCACTTCCACTCCCAGAAGGTTCTCATTTCATTGCAGTATCAGGCTTTATTTTGGTTTATTATTTTACTGCAGGGAGTATTTGAAAGAGATCTGGCTGTATTTCTCGTAGAGGAGAGCATGTATCTGTTGAAACAAGTGCACCAGAAGGAATGGATCAAAATCTAAAGAAGCCTTTAATTTCAGTTATTGAAGGCACTTTATATTCTGAAAAGCATGTTTTATAGCACTTAAAATAAGCAGAAGGAGCCTTTAAAATCTTGATGTTTGTTTGGCCTCATATATTACGCAAAAGGTCATCAGTGGGTTTGAATTTTGAGAGGCCCCTAGTACAGCTGACTGAAAAGATGGGATTTCATACCGATGAATTAACAATTCTGAATATTCCCAAATATGCAAACCACCGTAGCTGAATTAGCAAGATGTGCTACAGATGAGTAACTTATCAGACCTCTCACAACCTCCCTCTCTCCTTTCACATAATCTCTCTTTGTTTCACATCTAAAATGATGTTTTAAAAATCTCAGTGGCTGGACCCATCTCTTTATATACCCAGCAAGATTTGTACTCCATTACTGGGGACTATTAATTTGTAGCTCCCAGTTCCTCAGTAGTCTTAAGGAAAAGCACCACCACTCACTATCTGACCAGAAATGTGTTCAATTCATATTTAATCTTTGTTTATGTTATCTACAGAATGTCTTCTGAGATAACATGTTGCATCTTCTAGACCTGGAGTCCCCAAAAACTCAAAATATAGCCTCCAGTCAAATTTGCTTTGCCCTGGTCTTGTTAAAAAAATACACAGTGAAGGAAATACTTGATTTCCCTTTGCATATAGAGACAGAACACTTGTTTTCCATGTCATATTTTGCAATGTCCATGCAATATAATTCTTTCTGTTAAATATTTTATGGGGTTTTTTAATAATTCAAACTGTAGTGATAGGACAAGGAGTAATGGGTTCAAACTGAAAGAGGTGAAGTTTAGGCTACATATGCACAAAAAATTCCATACTGTGAGGGTGGTGAGGCACTGGAATAGGTTGCCCAGCGAAGTTATGGATACCCCATCCCTGACAGTGCTCAAGGTCAGGTTGGAAGGGGCTCTGAGAAACCTGGTCTACTAGGAGGTGTCCCTGCCAATGACAGGGAGTTGGAACTAGGTGATTTTTAAAACCCGTGCCAAACTAAATGATTCTATAGTTCTATAAAAATACTTCAAGAATCTCCTTGTGATTAAAGTGTGATGAGACTGTCCCTTTAACTGCCTCTCTATTCTACCATTA
This sequence comes from Pipra filicauda, assembly GCF_003945595.2. NCBI lineage: Eukaryota > Metazoa > Chordata > Aves > Passeriformes > Pipridae > Pipra > Pipra filicauda. The sequence goes on along the minus strand of NW_024104273.1, from coordinate 306,726 downwards.
TTTTTGCAATACTAATTTTTACAATGATAGCACTTCTATTATCCCAGGTTTGAAATCACAGCAGCTGTATATCAGTGTTTCACTTAAGTGTTATTAGTCATGAAATGCTGCTATCACCGAACCTCTCTGATAACAGAGGTTCTGTTACAGTATCACTAGTTTCTCATAGAAGCATTTACAAGTCAAAGATAAACCACTGGGTAGGAAAAAAAAAACAAAAACAACCAAAATAAAAAAAAAAAACCCAACCCCAAAACTCTATCCAAAAAACCAAACCAAAACCCAAATACATAAGGAATGAAGGTCCTGTGAGAAAAATGACACAGATATGTGCGAACATAACATTGACCTTCATCACAATGACATAACACTTGTGCCTATCACCTTGGGTGACTCCATAACTGCCCAGAGTGGAAGATGTAAAACAGTCTCACTTACATACCTCCCCAGCATGCACCAAAGCTGAACCAAGTTTTGTCTCAACTATTTTCTGAACCTATCCAAGACAGGAGTTGAAATCTATCCAGGTCCAAAGGGCCGTAACCACTTCAATCAAGATTTTTGTGTTCCCCTAGTTCTGGGGCTGAATGCTGCATAGGAGCCAAAGGCCATGGAGAGGACTGCAAGCTCTTAAATTACCTACATCTTCTAGTTTCAACATGCTGGACAAATGGTATGAGTTATCTATAGGCTTTATTCTAGCTGTAATCTGCATTGCTGCCCAATGCCAGTCAAGCCTTGGAGGCTGGATTTCAGAGGTTTTTAAGTGTTTTGGGGGCAATGTCCGGGAATGACCTTCCAAACAGGTGGTGAATAGAAAAGACTACAACATTGCCAAGAGAAGAGTTTTTTTTATTTAGAGAAAAGACAATTCAGGACTTAAAAGTGAAATCTTGTAAGTAGGTAATTTACTGGTATTCCCAAGGGGACTTGGGATTTCTATTTGTTGATTATTTGTTTTATACCATATTTATACTGGCCAGGGAGGAATTCCCATTTCCTTGTCTCCCTTGATGTATACCTTGGCCTCTAGGTTGTTTATTTATTTGCATTTAGTGACTGGCCATGGCTAGAGACAGGTGAATGGATGCACTAATAGATTTCAGGTGCTTGCATGGCTTGTGGTCTTCACACAGCATCAAACCCATGTGCCATTTTGCCATTTTGGCATCCCTTGCCCTCTTCCTACAGGTTGCATTGGCACAGAATTTTCAGTGTTTATGTTTTGCTTCCTCTGTTGTGGATTTAAACCTACAAATCACCTATTCTGACAAGGACTATGGATGATGGCAATGCCTTTAGTTGACCTCTTCATTCTCTTGTCATATTAATCATCATGACTCTTAGTCCCTTTCTATTCATCTTACTTTGCTATAGAGTTATAAGAACTATTCAAAGTGGATAAAAATACAGAAAGGCCTTTTGTTTGCCTGCAGTTTCTGAAACCACTTTATGTCTTAACACCATGAAATCTTTAAAAAGAAATCTCTAAAAAGAAATCTCTATAATTTGGCAACTTCACAGTATCCCTATAGAAAGTATAAAAATCTTTCATTTTTAATAAAGGGGTCTTAACTGTATTTGAGAAAAAATTCTCTGAGAATCTGGACTAGTCGAATAAGGCAGAATTAATGTATTTGTTATTACTACTTCTTTGACTGTCTTACAAAAATATAACAACCACTGATCTTAACAATGACAACAGGACTTCAGTATGAGATACAGAAAATGATGAAAACCAGAAAATGTTTTGTTACATTTTGCTATGTAAAATGCCATTAGAAAATTTTCCCTGCTGTATGATGTTGATTGTGGGCTCTTAATGTCCTCTACCTGCAACTGCAATAAACTCTACCCATCTTCAGGACCGTAAGCTGTACATTCCTCTATAGAAACTGTGAAGGGAGTATAAATATGTAATTGTCTCACAGAAAGGGATACATGGGCTCAGAAAGTTTACATTTACATTTACCAAATTCACAAAGACTCCTGCAGCAAGGCCACAAAAAGATTCTCAGAGCTTCCAGATGCCATTTGACTGCTACAGACACAAAACTACACTTCCTATGACTTAAGCCAATAATTACATCAAGGACATGTTTGTCAGCAAGAGTTAGTCAAGGTTTTTGTGAGTTTATGTCTCTGTAGCTACTAACTAACATTTAGAGAATTACTGTGGTAAGTTGTCATTAGGATTTTACTGAAAAATGCAACAAAAGCTTTAAAAAGCATGTACAAATAGGCACATGTAAAAAATAAATTATTATTACGGTAAAAAATAAATCATATTGCAAGACAGAAGTGGGGAGTTTTAAGTTCTGATAACTGAAGGAATTTGAGATTACTACTGACAGAATTTCCTTCTTTAATAAGATCACAGGGGTATAAATAGAGGTGACATATTGCTTCACTGAGAACTATAAAGTCCAGATCTGGCTTATGCAGTCATTTGCAGCAGTTGTTTGCAGATGGGAAAATGTAGGAGTAAAGTGAGGAGCTGCAGACAAATCTTAATATCTGCCCTAGGTTCCAGGCCTTAAGGCTTAGGAAGTCTATTTTTAAACTTAGTTTCTTTGAAAAACCTAGACTTGTGACTAATGCTTGTCATTATAGTATAATGATCTATCTTCTTGCCAGAATCAGTTATCCACCAGAAATTGTTCTACATGTTTTTGATCTGTTTTCTCTCTTTTCCTAGTAAAGCCTACAGTCTTTCCTAGTTCATAAGACATTAAAAACAACTGTGCAAATGTCTTCTCTTCCAGATTTCAACATACCTGTCTCTGTCCAAGCTGACTGCTCCTGGCAGCCTGCTCAGGGAGTTTGAAGTGTCAGGAGCCACTGTCCTGCTGCTCCTGCCCATGCATCTTCCTGCTGGACAGTTTGCTTAAGACTGACCAAATGGTCTGGATATCAGCAAAGCTCACTGAGAGACAAACTCGTACAACCACCTTCAAGAGAAAACTATAGGAAAAAAAGGAAAAATGGCTCCTGCTCAGGGATACTTAACTAGGTACTACTCCATGAACAATGTCACCACCAAAGACCTCTGAGCAAAGGAAATAAATCTTCACTGCCCTGGTTTCATGATCAGCTTCCAATTTAACCGAGGGATGGATAGGGTGGAGATATTAGAGCATTAGTGTTCAATATGTTTGTATATGCAGTTGTATGCTATGCTATCAGAAGGGTTGCATGCTTTCTGGGATAGGTGACAGCCCTCCAAGGCCTCTGGAGTAGAGAACTAAAGATCTCTGTGAATGAAAAAAGACCCGTGTAACATATGATCTACATGTTGGGTTTGTGTTATGGCAAATGCATGATCTGCCTATTGGCTATGAAAAATATTTGGAAAATTTTTCACATATGGAGGCTTAAACTGATAGATTGCACCATAACATGGGAAGTCACACGTCTGGGCACTGAACAATTTTGATTATGATACTCAGGTGCATATTAGCCCTTAGGTCTCAAATCCTTTCCGTGAGGATTCCTCCAACCACAGAGAGGCCTCCACTGTGAATCAAATACCTCATAATGATGAAGACCAGTTTTCTGTGGGTTTATTTATAGAAAGGAATTCTTGTATCACATGATTTATCTATCTGTTATACAGGCTGACGGAGAAGGATGTTCATGTGTAAGACAAGGAGATCCACTAGTCAATGCTTGTCATTCCCTTACAGCAGAGATGTAGGCAAATGTGCTTTATAGCTGTGACTATAAACCACTCAAAAGGAGGAATTGAAACAGACAGAAAAAGTAATGCAACAGAATATAAATGAGAGAAGCAGATTGGTAAAAAGCACAACTGAAATGTTCTTCCTATCTTGACAGTGTTAGGGTCCCAGACACAAGTTTCTCTGTTCTTATTGTCTCCCTTGTTTGATATACAAAGATTTGCAACATTGAAAGGGCAGCTAGGGAGAAAGAAGCTGTACGTAGATAAGGAGAAGACTTGTATGGTAGAAGCACTGTAGTCTTGATCAACCCCTTATCTGCTGGGAAATAAAATGAACAGAAAGATGCATGCTAAATTCGAAACAGAGCTCAGACTCGTTCCAATTTACAAGAACTGTTCCAGATTAAATGGTCTGTTCAGACTTGGAGATTACTGTGAATGGAAAGAACCAAATAGGCATTATTGCTATTTTTTTAAATACTCTTACTGTGTTGGTTTTGAAACTCACAAAGAAAACTGAAACTGTGTGTAAAATATCCCTCAAAATACCTGAATAAGCAAAGTGAAGTGGATTTAGCAGTGATATAAAGTGATCACAAATATAAAGTGATCGCAAATAGCAATAGAAAAACTTCAGGGAAGAGAAGGTCTTAGTTCTCCTTGGTTTTTCAAGACCTTGTTTTAATAACGTGCTTAATAGTCTGAATACATTTAAGTACGTAACTTAAGTGAATTAGGTCTAAATGAAATAGCTGGCAACAACAAACAGCAAACTATTTTCAGAAATAAATCAGGAGTTGTTTAAAATGGTTATTGTTGGTCACGGCAAGGCAGATCACTGTAGTTATCAGTCTCCTCAATTTATTTTTTATCCTGATTTGATTCTGCAAAAGTCATTGGGCTCCTCTACCTGCTTGCCTAAAGAAACAGTTCTCATATATTTTCATGCTGCAAGTTTTGCTCTTGTTCAAATGAAGGCTGAAAACTCAAAACAACTACAATTTCACACAGTGTTAGCACAAAACTTTATGAGACTGGGACTAAATCTGCACTTCTGCAGTCAATTGTGGCCACATTAGGGCCATTATCAGCTCAGGCAGTTACTGAAAACACTAAAATCAAGTTTCACACTACTTGTCCTGTTGATGTGTTTACCAGGCCATATTGTCTCCTCTGCTTGAGTCCAGATATTGGGGATGCTGTTACATGGTCATAAAGAAAGAAAACCAAGAGAACAAGAACTACCTCCTTCCTCTCTATTCCACTCTCCCCCTAGCTCTCCCCCTCTGATCTTTAGTGAGTTTCTTTTAGACAGAGGTATAAAGGAAAATTTCGATTATGCTGTTGTGTATCTGGTTAAACCCACTACCATCATGAGAAATATTCTGGTTTTTTTACACTGTTATAGGAGATAGTAAGTTTTGGCAACAACCTTTTTGTAGCCATGTCCCATAGTGTAAACAGCTTGCTCTTATGCAAACAAATTACAAAATTGTGTATAGAGTAAGAGAATCCCTGCTTCTAAACTGTCGTTCTCAGGAAAAGGAATTAAGTCATCCAACATGGATATGTGTAATACTCTTGAATTCTTCCAACTTGCAACTTTCTATCGCTGTGTAAACTTGAGTTTCCTTGTAGAGGTACTGTACTCTCTATTTGTTTGCTTCTTGAGGATATAGTTTAAAAGATCATACTGTATCTAGTCATCTGCACCATCTGATGCAATTTAAGGAAAAAAAAAGATCATTAAATATAGTTAACACAGCTTGGTTCTGTCTTCTTGTTACTTCCCTAGAGGCAATGGAAAAGGAGCCCAGAAAACAATTTGTTTATTATAAGCAGGTCAGTCCTCCGGGGGATTCATGGAATCACGCAGTGGGAGAGGACAATCATGGCACTGAAATGGTGGGTAATTTTATTTGTTCCACTTGATGGTCACAGTGGCATCATGCTGGCCAATTACTCTTGAGTCAGCAGGTTTCAGAGGTTAAGACCCCCTTGTGGGTTGCAGCACTGCAGGCAAAGTATTCAGGCCAGATTGAAAATGTTTCAACAGCAGAGACGCCAGCCGCCTTCTCCCTTGGAGATCTCCTTTTTCAACTGTGTACGAGACATACATGTGATAAAATAGGCATGTCTCTAGCATCGAGACAGCTTAATTATTGAGAGCGGAAAAAATGCCAGCTTCAGATAAAGAAAGGAAGAAAATCAGCCAGAGAGACAGGCTACACTGAGGAGGCATGAAGCAAACAAATATTGCAAACTTCAACTGCAGGTTCCAAGGGAAAGATCATGTCTGGGAATAATCCTCATGCCAATAGTCTACTAGTGTTTCAAGGCTGCTGAACCTTTAACAATTTCATCACATTTTTCTCCAGTGGAAATGTTTTAAGCTACTTCTTCAGCGATCTGTAATTCTAAGGGGAAAAACAGCAGCAAAGCATTTGCTTTACCAGTAGAACCTGCCACAAGCGATTGGGCAGAGACGGATATGAAATCCAAGCTAGCAGAAATAATGTGTGTGACTGTGTGTGTGAGGGAATTGGGCAGGAGAGTTGTCCAGGACAGGCTGAAATTGTTCCATTAGGCTTAGTTGAAATTCATTAAACGACTCACATTTCATTTGGATTGAGGTATGGGAAGCAAGGAAGTGGCATTTTATCCTCTTAATGATAATACTACTGTTATGATCTCAGAAACAGGGAAGGTTATTCTCAGGCTTGAGCTCTGTTTTGTATGTGACATTTCAGGCTTAAAACATCTCAAGTGTATATTTCCTGTCAGAAATATTATGCTGTGAGAGCTATTCAATTTCTGAAGGATTCACTGGAGAGTTAAGATCCATGTTTTAATTTTTTTTGGCTAGTATCATGCCAGCTTGCAGTTTCTGGAAAACATCTCAAGAATCTCAGAACCAAGACATAGATGTATTATTATGATTAATAGTGGTGCTAATTCATCCAGAGCCTGTTCTTGAGAGACCGAAATGATCAGTGGGACTCTAAACTCTGATGTCTTGCTCTGAAGAACTGTATCCAATGACCTCTTAAGCTTAATATAAATGTCAGGCTATTTGAATTTGCAGAAGAGATTGAAATGAAGTGGAATGAAACAAAATGTATATAATCAGGGTCTTACTCTTTAATCATTCTACTTTTAGGAGTAATTTTTTCTTCATCAGCAATAGGAGGTTATAAGAAAACTTTGAATGTGACAAATCCTGCAACTAACTTTTTCAGATCAAAGAGGATCTGAAAAATGCTGATGCATTGCTTTCTTGGGAAGTGATGTCCCAGGGAAATCCAAGGCAGGAAGTTTTTCTCATCCTCTCAATTCCTCCAGCACCATTTTATATGACACAAACACTGGAAAAGTCTCACAATGGAAAGTCCTCGTGTTATGGCTGTATCTAACCACGTGTTTGGGCATCAAAAGCGGAACAAAGCCCAACTCAATCTATTGTAAATCAGGTACATTTTATGTTGCAGTGATTTGAACACCAGTAGAAAGTTAAACACATACTTGCTTAAGCTGCTTTGCTAAGCTCTGGTCACTGTGAATGTGCACTTGTTACAGATGTTTAGTGAATAGACGGTACACGAGACTTCATTAAAAAAATTAAGAAAATAATTTTAAGATCTTATTAATTATCTTTTTAAGAGCCTGGAAATATTTTTATTTGAAAGTTCAGAATATGAAATAGACCTCAGGAGAAAGGTGAGAATCAGTCTTTTTCAGCTGGGTTCAGCTTCTTGAGCTACACACTTGGTTCTCCTGCACAGTTGGCAATTAACCCCTGCATGATATATGCAGAGTCAATAAGTCTATACCATTCAGAGATAATCCTACGCTAAGCTGCATCTAAAACAATAGGCTGCTGTCTATCTGACAGCCTTGGATTACATACCAGGAGAGATGGTAGACAAAGAACAAACTGCGATGAAGAAAGATCTCTGGGAGGAGGGAAACTGTGAGAAAACATATAGTTTCTCTTTCCAGTGCCATTAATAAAATACTGAATAAGAATACAAACTTTTCATTCTTCAGACTAGTGAAAAAAGTGATATTGATAAGAACAATGTAATTTTGTTGGTTTAATTGAATACACTGTTTCATTAAGTATGTATGATTAGCATCTCATGTTTTAGAGATGATCATCAGTGACATTACAGAGCTTGTTGTGTTTTGGGTGCCCTGAAAAAATAAGGTTTAATTAATTGTAAATAATCAAGTTCATGGCAAATAATTTCCACTTTGGTTGAGGAAACTGTCTTTATGAGACAAAAGATCTGAAGGAATAAATTACACATATGGCAAATTTGTAAATCAATAAAAGAAGGAACTGGAATTTCTTACTGCTTGGAAACATTTTCTGCTTCTCTGAAACAGGCTTAAATAGATTGTATACCAAATTAAAAGAGAAAACGAATGGTGAATTTGCCTAATTTACTGAAATCAGGATAAGAGACATCATTCATCTCTTTTAAAGATTTTTTACCATAAATAAATAAATCATAATCCTAAATTAATAATACATGGGAACATATTTTTTATGATATAAACCTGTATTTCAACATCCTGCTTGCTGTATTAAATGCTTCTTTAGTAATTTTACCTAATGTTGTGATTTTTCTGGGGTCTGGAAGATGGTACAATAAGAAACATGTCAATGATCAGTAGAAAGAATAAATGCAACAGTTTGTAGGATTTCCAATCTTGTCATAGATAATTCGCATGAAAGATTCTCTAAGATTTTATCATTTGCTTCACTGAAATGAAATAGCATCTCTTGTAATTAAATACACTAAGAACAATTCAGTGAATCTTGAAGGTATGTTTCAGAAATATCTGTCCAAAAGTAATTTTTTTTTTTTTAAATGATCTACTGTACTAATTATTAGGACAAAATCTGTCACGCAGAAGAGATATTTCAGTCCCTAGGTATACTCATGAATATGCAGAAATGACCTCGGATGTGGAAAGCCTCAGCAATTTGTTGTAAACCTGTGTCCTTGTGTATGGATCTTCATGAATGCACCAGTATAGATTGATAAAGATCTATTGAACTAAATGCTTCAAGGGAAAACAATTCAGGACTTTTGGAAACTTCAACAAATCTCAGTTGGAAGACTTATTTCTGAGACTTCTTGAAATCATGTTGATAACACAAGGAATTAGTCCATATCCTACACATCTCATACAAATCTGCACCCCCATTAAATGTCACTTTTTAGGGACTTCACCACTATAACAATAAAAAGAATAGAAAATCTTGCCTTGCAAATAAAAACCTCTGTGAATAGCTGCCAAAGGAGAAAATACATGATTAGTCATTGCTGAAATGCCTCTTCATGTGAGGGGAAAGCACATGATTTCACATCCCAGTCACACTGCTGCCACACACATCCATCAATTCTGTTGTACCTCAACAGAGTGAAAACAAGGCCAGAATTTAGAAGGGTTCAGTAACTGGCATTAAGACCATAACTGAATTTGCTGTTCCATGGCTAAAAATAAACGAGTTTCATCAATCTTATCCAAACGAATTTATTTTTTCTCTAGGGATTTTTGTTCACATGAAAATATAAAATCCTCTTATTTTCCTTTTTTTTTTTAATTTTTTTTTTTTATTTTATTTTAACTATAGAATTGCAGAATTCTTGTGATTGGAAGGCATATCTGGAGATTGTCTCATTGAACCCCCTCACTCATACATGGTCAGCTGAAGTATGTTGCCCGGGATTGTATCCACTGAGGTTTTGAATATCTCCAAGGATGGAGACTCCACAGCTTCTCTGAGCAACCTGTTCCAGTGCCAGTGTTGCTTTTAAATTATATCTTCAGAGCTGCCTGAAATAAAAGGTAAGGAGATGTAAGACAATATTCATAGGAGTTTAGAAAGAAGCCATTCTCTTGCACTGATTCATGCCCTGCTGCAAGTATATGTATCTGGTTAGGGAACTTCCTGGATTAGGTATCACCCTACCTGGTAGGATTTAAATCAATTTTCCACCTCCAAGCAGTCCAATCACCAGTTTGCAAGGTATCCAGGTGTAAAAAGGAAAAAGAGGAGGATAGACTACGACTCATAGCACATCAGTCCAGGCACAGTGAACGGACATGGATTCAAGCCTGTATTCTACCTGATAGGGGGGTCTAGAGCTGAATTTAGAACATGACCTTCCTGATGACACTTTCCAAACTTGCTACTCAAGTCAGTATGCACAAGGTTGGATTTTATATAGGCCAGAATTTAAGTGTTTTTTTCCTGAACGCTCCCGAAACCCTGTCCCTTTTTAAAATAGCAGTACAGGGGTGGAAAACTTTTGCTATTGAGTCACTGGCTGCAATTCTGTTCAGCTCAGCTGTTCTGTGGGTATTCCATGTAAGCTTTGCAGCACAACAGCTACCTGTGGAATAGAGCAGCCTGAAGGACAAGCCACAGGGACAGGCACAGGTCTTCTACTGTTCTTTCCTTCACTGAAACACATGTGATGTTGCAAACTGCACCATTTCCACTGTGTCTTTGGAAAGCACTGTCTTGACAGAAGCATTTTTGCCCTTTGGCCTAGAGAAAGTAGATATAATATTAATAAAATCTGGGATACAATGGCTCCAGCCAGACTCTGGAGCACATTCATATATTACAGAGTTGGTTGTCTCCTACCATAGAATAGGAAACCTTCTGAAATGTACCTTGTCTATATGCCTGAGCTTCCTTCTGTAGGAAAGTGAGGTTGCTCACTAATGTTTTGCCCTGACATACAACGAGAATGTAACCAGATGTGCACCTAGAGACTAGGACTGTGGGGCATACTGGGAAATGCATCCACCCTATCCTGTGGATAGAGCCATGAGAACCAGTTTTCCTGTTAGCCATTATCCCCTGACCTTTCTAGCATTTGTCTGACATGTTCTGCAGGCATTACTTAGTGGGGAGCCAAAAAAGAGAAGACTGTGTCTATTCACTGGAACCTGGTGATTTGAAAACTCCAGCATAAAACTAGCTCTGCGCTTGGGAGCTGAACGCTGATTCTGTGCAGTATGGGGTGAAAGGTTATAATCCACAGCTCCTGGGCTGAAGTATGGATGAAGGAGGATTGGATTTGTGCTGTATACACTTTGGATGTATAGGCAGAGCCTTATCTCTCACACTCATCTCTTAAAAAGGGGACTTCTCTGCTGCACCTCATGGCTCACACAGATTCCCCTTTTTCGGAGCATCTATGTAGAAGTAGGATTGTTATGTTGCCCTTGTTTTTCCAGAAGGTTTCTGAATGTATAGAAAATATAAAACTTTGCAGTTTCATGTGACTTCTTGCTTAGGTGCAGATTCAGCATTTGTATTTATGGAATAGGCCTGATGTGATGCTGTGAGGGTTCTGCACACTCTATTGCTCACAGCTAGTAGGACCAGTGTTTCCTGAATGCATCAGATTTCCTGAACACACAGGATGTGTTAACATGCACATGAATATACCCGCTGAGTTTGTTGAACATATAGGAGAAATCCAAACCCAAGGTCTCAGTTGTGTCCCAACCTATTTTCTGCCAGAGAAAAAGGATGATGCAGGTGTGCGGTAAACCTGCACAGGGGCATTGCACTCAAGTGCTGCCAATAAAGAGTCAAGGAGAAGTCTGAATTCAAGAACACAAACTGTCTGTATTCAGTAAGCATAAAGAAGATTTCTTGACTAATTTGGGAACTATATGCTAGTGTACTGGCTATTGGGCTCTGTAAGCTTATCTGCTTACAGATTTATTGTTTATTGTTCCATGCATTTTATGCAGCTCAAAAGCAGGAATTAAATGGAAAGGGAAGGTGGCAACAATAGCAAGTTTCTAGTGTTGAGAATCTCAGAAATCTTCCTAGGAGATGCCACTCCCTGTTTAATTTTTGTGTTTTTTTCAAATGTAATCCAATAGGATCCAAAAGGTTGTTGCTGCTTGCAATACCAAAATAAAAGGTCATTCAGCAAATGGCGAAGAGGTTCACTACGATGTTCTCCCACGCTTTCTTTCCATGCTTTGGTCAGCCACAGAACTGGTTCCTCTGCTAACATTCATTGTCTCCTTGAGGACTGTCCCCACTGAAGCCTTCCTGAGTGAAGCAGTGCCAAGCATATCTCTTTGAGACTTGTCTGCCTTTGCAGTCTGTTGTTGCGCTGCTTGAAGGTGACTACAAGTCTACTGGTTACGCTTGATTGCTGTCACAGCTCTGTTTTTTCTGGGTAACTATAGACATAAGAAACTCACTGTAGTTTTTTTTTTAATGAAAGTTAAGATTTTAGAATAGAGAAGAAAATGGGAATGTGACACATAATAATAGTACTGCTCAAAAAGAGAAAAGTATCATTAGAGTGTCATTTTACTCTAATTCTATCTCTACTTAGCTGCAGAAAATGTTTTCATGTATATATTTGTATATTAATACTCACATTTGTATCCATCCATCCATATACATGTTTAAAAAGACTTGTTTAAATATAAAAAAATGGGAAATGTAACATAGCTGGAACAGATTAAAACAGAATAATTTTATTGGACCAGAAAACATATTGCACTGATAAGGATTTTTGTTTTTAATTCAGTCGTACCATAAAGTAATTTATTGCCCATTGCTTGTTTTTCTAGAAAGGCCAGTGCAGCACCATTTGCTGGCTGATTGACAATGTAACTCTCTTTTTACAACTTGTAATTTAAAACAGGAAAGCTGCCATTCACATCAGTTAAAAAGTCTACATTTTAGATTACCTGGAAAGGCTCATTTTTGCCATAAGTAAATGCCGGGTTCAAATGGTTAGAACCAAAATGCAGCATTCCTAGCTCAGGATAGTCCATGCATATGTAGTTATCTACAAAATCTTAATCAGAAGGAGTAATTAAAGAATGCATTTCACTTCAACTCTACATTTCCACCAACTTATTAGTTTGCCCCCCAAAGAGCAATGTTCATTCTACATTCCTCAACAGCAACTGCAATGGTTCAGACTCTTCAAGCCTGGCTTGATAGCTGATCATACATTGAAATCTGCAGCTAATCTGTACTGGTCCAACCAGGAAAGGTAACAGCAAACCTGCTGAACTATTACCAAGGTATTACAAGTTGTAGACATTATCCATCCTCACTAAAAACAGGCCAGGACAAAATAAAATGAAAGGAAAAGGATTAACTCTAGTATATTTGCTGTAGTACCATCATAAGAAGGACTATTTCTGGCTCTTCTTCTGCCACCAAGCAAACATTTTCCCACCCTAACTCCCATCACAAGTCACCTCAAAATACTGTCATTTAAGCATTAATGTCTGGCCTATACTTTAGGGTCAATCCTGGGAGCAAGCTGTACTGTCCTGAGTCTCAGATCAGGTCTGCGTCCGGATCTTTTTTCAAGAGTGTAGCACTGATGTTTTTGTGCTTTTTTGTCTCTCCCCCTTTTTTTTTTCTCAATTCCAACACTTCTGTACTGACAAAAGCTATAGTCTAGTGGTAGTGATATTGGATTGCAAATTGCTCTTGTGCTTGGGCAACCAGGAGAAACACTGCTGGCAAAGCACATCTTGTCAATATGAATTGTGTATATGCTAGTAGTTCGCTGCACAATCACATCAGCAAAATTTCCTGGAGGGAAGGATCATTCTTGGATACCTGAATGAAATCCTGACCAGCTGCACCAGATCAGAGCGTGATGGCTCCTGGCAGCTCGTTAGGCACTGCTACCAGGGCATTAAAGACGATGAGAACAAGGCAAAAGGACAAGTCATTCACAAGAGTGGCTCTGGCTCAAGGAAGGAGACAGCCCTGCTCCTAAAGAGTTTGACTGGGTCATAACCTGTCAGTAAAGGAGCAATACAAATGCATGGTTTGACTTTGCATGGCACCTCTTCAAAATATTACCTCCTCCTTTCAAAATGAAGCACTGCATGGATACTGAGCTATAGTGTTCATCTATAGGTAATATATGTTGCAATTTTAGCCATGGGCCCCTAAGAAAAGTGCTGTGCCAGATTCTAAGGTCTTTCCCAGACAAAAAAACTTTCTTTATATTTAGGAACAAAGTAATGTGAGTAAGAGAAGACTATTTGGACTAAAAGACCTAAAAACTGTTTCCTGTTTAAAGTGGGGGACCAAAATCACACATGTGATGGCAATATATTTTTGTTTTTTTTACAAATGCTGCAGAATAGTCTTCCTCTCCCTTAGTGATTGCATCCTAAGATGCAAACAGACATTTATTTTCCTTAAGAACTTCTTCTCAAGTGTCAACACACAGCAGCGAGCATTGTATATGCAGCATTTTCCCTCTCAAACTTATCAGCCAAAAGTGCGAAGAGAAGATCCGTAACTTCAGGTTGTCTTCAAGAGACTTCTTGTGAAACTTTTACTTTCTGTTCTAAGCAGAGAGATATAAACAAGGTAGAAAGGCATTTACCAAAGTATCATGGTTTATTCCTGGTCAGTACCACACAAGCCATTTTCTCATTGCCTCCCATTGCTGGTGGGGTGGGGAAGAGAGTCAGAAAAAGGTAATACCTGTGGGTTAAGAACAGCTTAATGATTAAAACAGAGTAAAAAAAAATGGTGAAAAGGAGAGAGAGAGAAGAGAGAGAGATAAAACCCAAAAGAAACAAGTGATACACAAAACAATTGCTCACCACCCCCTGAGTGATGTCCAGCAGTCCCTAAGCCATGATCAGCACCTCCCAGCCAACTCCTCCCCTTTATATACTGGGCATGATGTTGTATGGTAAGGAATATACTTTTGGCCAGTTCAGGTTAAGTTGTCCTGGCTGTGCTCCCTCACATCTTCTTGTGTACCTGCTTGCTGGTAGAGCATGGGAAATGGAAAAATCCTTGATTTAGGTTAAGCACCAACAGGTTAGCAACAACAACGGTGTGTTATCAACATTACTCTCATAATAAATGCAAAACGGAGCAGTTTACGAACTGCTAAGATGAAAATTAACTCCATCCTATCTGAAACCAGGACACAAAGATGGATAGAAAAAGCTTCTCAAACATATCAGGAGCCCAGATTTAATATCATATCTGCAGTTATCTGGAAAACTATGAATAATTATGTTTTCAAAAACCACTTGTACTTGGCCTAAATGATGAGTCCATATTGTGCATTATTTCCATAAGTGCAAAACAAAAAAGAAGGAAAAATACATTAAAAATACTACAAACTTACCACTTAAGCTCAGAATTGCACCCTCATCATCGTTAGCACAGCAGTCTGACATACGAACTGTAGCAGTGCAGGAAAAGGAAAGAGCTCATCACAGTTAATTCTGATTCCTCTTCAGCCTGAGCAATTATAGAACAAGAAAAAAGGGTTTACTAGAAGAGAGGAGCCGTAGAGCTCCAAATAGGTCAGTGTTTTAGAAAGAACAAGATGCCTGGGCTTACAGACTTCTGGCTATGCTTCCTTAGCTCTATGAACCTAACCAAATACATGAGATATATAACCAAATACATGAGACTAAACTGCAGCAAAGGATTGTTAAAAATTGCCTTTTCTGTTAGCATATATCCATATAGATTCAAAACTTTTTGACACAGACAAATGGAAAATTCACTGTGAGAAAATCACAGTATGGGACAATCCCAGGACATCCTGTACATAGAATACCTCTGCCAGAATTCCATACATAGACATAAAAACTGTAGGATCATACTATCATGATTTTCAAAATAACTGAGTTTTCTTCAGTGCCCTCTGGGTTCTATGTAAGTTTGGTAAAAAGGAAACATACTCTCTTTTTTTTTTCTTAAACTGGAAAAGAATGATTTATCTGAAATAAATTACGAATATTCCTGTTTTTAAAAGCTGAAAAACAGTGAAAATGTATTTTTTAGCTAAAAGCTTTAGATTTAAAAAAAAATTAATGAACACTGTAGCAGAGCTGTTTCTTAAAATATTTCCCAATTTTAATTCTGCATTTTTAATTTTACATGATTATATATATATATATATATAGTTTATTATGATACTGAATGTTCCTGTTATGGTTTCTGTATGTGTAATTAAGAAAAACCCTACTACTGCCTTTATTCCGGCTATATTTTGTGGCAACAAGAACAGTAATCAGGCATACCTGTTTTATTAGCTCAGTTGCTTAGAGCATGGTGCAAATAACACCAAGGTTGTGGGTTTGATCCCGCTATGGGCCATTCATTTAAGAGCTGGACTCAATGACCTGCCCTTGTGCGTCCCTTCCAACTCAGAATATTCTGTGACGTCAGTTTCAGTCTTAGCTCAAGTCAGAATTGCTTCTGACTGAAGTGCTGAACTTCTGAGGTTTTCCTTGTGCAGAAAACTGCCCTGGAAGGTAATTTATAATTGATATTTACTGCTTGTAAATATCTATTCACTACCATGTCCTATTGAAGAAGGCTGACATTTCAACAGTCCTCAAGACCTCTCTTTTTTTTATCTCTGTTCCCAGAATCCCTGTTGTCCTGCCAGTGTGACATACTGACACGTTTGTCTTTGGACAGAAAAAGCATTTGGGTTCAGACATTCAGAAGCAGCCCTCAGTCATGGCTCTCTGCTGTGACCACCAAACCCAAACCTACAGTGATGATTTTCAAACCTGTGAGAAAAGATTGCTCGGGAACAACAGTATCAGTAATAACAACTAATTTTTTTCTGTCAATGGTGGGAAAAGTAGGGGCAGAAAAAACTGGTGGAGCAATTTCTCAAAACAACCTAGAAGCCGAAAGCCATTTTCCAAATAAAAAGTGATTTTTCTGTCAGTAAGTGAGGACTGTCAAAAAATCCTGACTGTTTTTGAGTGTTGGCCTTTCCAGTCAGAACTAGTTAGGATCTGGGCTGAGATGCCAAGCTGTTTTACAAACACCACGAAAATGTCCATCACAAGTCACAAGATTCTTTTTTAATTTCCTTGGGACATAGCAACCTGGCCTGGTTTCATGTATTACAGATGAATAATGAATACTTTGCTATAAATCTTGATGAACTGTCTTACAAAATATTTTTATAACATTTAAAAATTAATGAATGAATGCCAAATATGATGCAGCTTTTACTGAGATGGGGAGGATTTTTATTAGTCTTTTATGCATAATATTATTACTTTGAACTGCTGATTGTTTCTCATTCAATTTTTACTGGAGTTACTTAATAATTGTCACTTTTCATTCTTCTAACTCTTTATTCATTGTCAGCTGTGGATGATCTGCCAGCCCACATGAGAGGGCAGGTTACATTCAAAGGAATTTACTTTGTTTTCAGGACATGTGCAAAATCTGAGCTAATTGCAGTGCAACTTTAACTGCTTCTTAGTGACTTAGCAGATGTCTGTGTCTTGGTACTCTGATGTGGGAGCCACAGGACTCAGTGAGACATAGGCCCTTCTCTGAGAGGGATGTGTTAGACCGAGCTCCTGCGTTCCCGGGTCACGCCTTTGAAAAGATGTGAAAAGGTGATTGTTGGGAGCTGCTGCCATTTGATAGCCCAGCATGTAACATGTATTTGTTGCTCATAGCCACGTCTAGCGCTGCTTAGAGGCCACAGCAATGCCACATCTTTCTAGTATTGAAAGGTCCATGATCCCCTGACTCTGATCAACTGTCAATCACATCTGGGATGGAGACAATTCCTATGTAAGGCAGAGAAAGCAGTAACAGGTGGCTAAAACATGGGAGGTAAGAAGAATGTAAAGGAGGGATCTCTCTGAGGAATTTTCTGAAGCAGATTCCCCAAATCAGAGTTGCAGTGAAAGGATTTGTCTGTTTGAATGTGCAAGATGGCCAGCTATATGTGTGAAAAAATTGTGTGAATGTCTGCGTGTACCTCAGTTGCTCTTCCAAGCTTACAGAGTGAAGACCATTAAGAATGTTGGAAAGCATGTGAATTTGAGCTAGGATTCATGTGATTCTTGTTTTCCATGTCTTCTTTTGACAAAATGAAGTAAAAATATGTTTGTATAACTGAAAGATATAAAAGAGCATTTATTCCTTCTTAGCTAGGGCTGCCAAACTGTGGTCTTCATTCTTGCAGCTATTTTGTGTACACACTGGACAATAGAACAGACAGGAACACAAACAAGAGATGGGAATATTCAATGCCCAAATAAAAGGGAGAGAGGAGACAGATGTAACAGAAACCCTCTGTCCCATAACTTTTGTCTCAAAGAGACATGGGGAAAACAAAAGAAGGGCCATGAATGAGTGCATACTTATGTTTTTGTACACCAAATCATGTGAACCAGAAGAAGGAAAAAAACCACGAAAAAGCACTCGTTTTGATGGCATTCTTGAAGTATTGGAAAGATAAGTGTAGATGAACAAGGTGACCAAACTCCCAAACATGTAAAAACAACCACTGTGCACTTGTTAATCCTTTTTTTTTTCAATCTCTAGTATGGTTTGGCTGAGGCACCCTTTATGTTGCACTATGCAACAAGACAGGGCAACTCTTGCTCTCCCAGGAAAACACAGTCCCATACTCCACATCCTTTAAGGTTCTTGATGACTTTGCATATATTTAGAAGGACTGAAAATCTTGGAGAAGGAGGAACAGAGAATGCAAGAATCATTTTTGTTGGTACTCTACTGTTATGGCTGTTTCTACAAAATGTATGCACCCTGTCAGCATCCCATCAGAAACTGAATGGTATTTCCACCTCTACTCAGCACCTGTGAAGCCTATCTGCAGCACTAGCCAGTTCTGGCCTCAACAGTGCAAGGTTGACATGAGAATATCAAAGTCCAGTGAAGGACTACAAAGATGATTGAGACATTGGACTCTCATATTGGAGTCACTGAGAGAGCTTGAGAAGAAAAAAAATTAAGGAAGATCTTATTAATGTGTATAAATACCTGATGAAATGGAGTAAAGAATACAGTCAGACTTAATGCCCAGTGACAGGACAAGAGACAGTGTACAACACCTAGAATACAGAAAATTCCATTTAAATGTAAAAAATCCCACTTCAATACTGTAAGTGTGAACACTGGCACAGGTTGCCCAGAGAGGTCACAAGGATCTCCATTCCTTGAAATATCAAAACTCCATCTGAACACAGTCTTGGGTAAACTACTCTACTGACCCTGCTTTGAGCAGGGGAGTTGGACTAATCAATCTCCAGGGGTGCCTTCCCACCTCAGCCATTCCTTGACTCTGTGATTTTACTTGCACAGTTTGTTCATATTTCTCACGGCTATCACTTGATATGATATATGCAGGATGGAGTGGTCTTCTCACCTTCCACTCCTCCTACTTCTGTGAACCAGAATTATAATTCATATAATTTAACTGTTAAAACACCTACTTTAAAGAGACAAAACCAAATGTTTGGGACAGCTAGTAAAATCAACTATTTCTAAAGCAGTAATACTCATAACTGCAAATGTCTTATTCAAAAAGAAAAATATGTTTTCAAATTAAATTTTGATTTATTTTGTGACAGGGCAAATCATCTGTAGCACAAGATATCAGAATTAAATTATCAGATTTCCCATTTTCCTTTTTTTAAAAATTGAAATCATGGGATCTTTACAGTGCTTTGTTTTTATATGATTTTATGGAGCTTAGTGTAATAGGCCCTGAGTTTGCTTAATGACAACAGGAACTATAATAATTCAAATAATAGAGCAAAATATAGAAGCCAGATTTCATGGTGCTTTAATCTGAGAGGCATTTCTTTTAACCCTTTGGTGAGTATATAACATGCTTTTCTGAACTCTGAATTACACGGGAGGATAATTGCAGTGCTTTGAGCCTAGAAGTGTTCTGTCTTCATTTTATGCACATCTTACTTCATTCTGCAGCCTCTGAGGTGAAAAGCACACTTAAATAGAAGAAGGGAAGAGAGATGCGGAAACCAAAGTGAATCAATTATTGCCTTCAGCCTTGAGAAATTAATGTATTTGACTTGTAACTGCACAAATGCTGAGATGGTTCTGCTCTTCTCCACAAACTGAAAGAACATTCAAAGTAAAAGGACAAAACATCCTAAAGGAAAGATATGGCCCTCATTCTGTATAATGGACAATCATATAACCAAACAGGTCTGGATTTATAGATTTGGAGTAAGCTCTGGGCAAAAATCCCTTCCCTGGGTCTTCTGACTTTAAACAACTCATTAGTGAATAGTTAAAAAAACTATGAATCATGTTGTATGTAGTCTGTTGTCATTCAGGTGCCTTTAGAGGAGAAACTGGTCTTATGATAGCTTAACTTCACTTAAAAGAATTATATTTAGCACTGGTGTCAAAAACTAAAAATAAAGAAAGTGACTGATTTCAGAAAAGATCAGTGAAGGTATTCAGAGTGTGGGGGCAATATTTTCCTGAGAAAGATTTAAAAAGTTAACTATTTGGATATAGAATAAAAGATGTTTTGTGAGAAATATTGCAGTGGCTGAGCAGATTCAATGGGTAGATTTGGAGGGAACTTTTCCTTCGTGTTTGGAAAAAGTCATAGGAGTCATTGACCAGCAGCTCAG
Source organism: Pipra filicauda (assembly GCF_003945595.2). Classification (NCBI taxonomy): domain Eukaryota; kingdom Metazoa; phylum Chordata; class Aves; order Passeriformes; family Pipridae; genus Pipra; species Pipra filicauda. The sequence continues at coordinate 286,568 of NW_024104273.1, read as the reverse complement.
AACAGAATTCAATTTACATTGATAAAGAGCTTGTGAAGGTGCAGAAGGGCATTTCTAAGGTAAAGAGTTAAAACTATTATATTTTGGAGAAATGTCCTGACAGGGAATAAAAAGCAGTCACACAGGAAAAGCAGAGAAATTCAGCTGCCTGGGAAGTTTATGCTGCAAGTGGACGAAGAGCTAGGGTTCTGTGATAGAGTGCTCTGTTTCAATTAAAGAGATGAGCCAGAAGAGCTTCTAGCCTTTCCCATCTTTGTGTTTTATGAGTACAGGTGTTACAGGCATGCAAAGTAGCATATCTTAATTGTCATCTCCAAATCAGACCAGTTCCACTTGTGTTTGGTTTAGCATACTGTATTTTGATGAAGTTTTCATCTGATTTCCCTTAAGGACAACAGTAGCATTTGCACTCATTCAGAAGTTAAGCTCTTATGCTATTTCATTTACTATGCACGTAGAGAATTTAGAGTGTGAATTAAAACAATGAAAAAGTCCTTGTGGCACAACGCAGGAGAGAAAACCTAGAACTTTGACAGTGCAAATAGCTGTTGACTGCCAGAGCTTTACTCATACTCCAGTAAACTTTGCTCTGGGAAGAGAAAGCTGCACAAAGAGCTGCTGGAGCCTAAGAACTTCAAAGCGAATGACATGGAAGTGCAAATCAATAGAGTAACCACATGAAACTTTTCAAGGGTATTTGATGCCTTCATGTGTTCATTTTAAAATGTTACCTTGCAAATTCCCACTAACCCTATCTTGCTTGAACTCTCTAGCTATTTCCTGAAGAAAAATCTAGCAGCTCCTAGGGAATCATTGTTATAACCCTGAGATTTTGTCAGAAGATGCTTGGAGAATATGAAAGCTTCATTGGAGCTGATCTTTTTTTCAATATCACACTTTCAGTGGAGAAAAGGTGCAAAACTTTTGTCTATTGCCTACGCTATTCCAGTGCAGTCCTGCTGAAGCCCTACTCTGCAGAACTCAACTGGAGGAGAGAGACGACACAATTTATTGCATTATTTTTCTGAAACATACTCTTTTTCAAGAAATGTGCACCTTATGTTTATACATCAATAGCATTCTTGTTAAATTGCTGGAATTTGAATTTTATTTTTGCTAGTACTTGTTCCTACTGGTACCCTAGTGTAGACATAGAGGTCTTTAGACTGGGTAACAACTGGTGCTTGTCTGTTCTCTAGCTTTGTCTTTTGTTAAAAGTTGAAAATGATGCTGTTTCACACCAGTCAGTAATGATGAGACAGGATTTGTTGATATTGTAATGCTTTATTGTAGATCTTGGAGTCAGATCTTGGAGTCCTTGGAATCCTCAGTCAAATCATCTGGAGAAAATGATTTCTATGTTTTATTACGGATTACTTCTTTCCTGTGATATATTAGCTGATGTACAATTGTAATGCATCCACTTGAAAGACTTGATATGTAACATATTTTAATAAAATATCTTTAATTGTCTTGAAATTGCCATAAAAAGTGTTTTATACTGTGACTTTACTACTACTTTAAAAGAGCATCCTGCAAACATTGTTGAACTCCTGTAAGGCTCCACTGACTTTAATAAACTTTGGGTCAGACCCAGAATTCCCATATCAGAGTTTCAGGGAGAGTGTTATAATAATGCTACTCTATTACTACTCTCCTTTCATTGCTTAAAATGAAAGAAAGAAGTTGCTCTTAAATGTTTTTGATAAATTATATTTCACAATGTTGTCATACTCTTGTAAGAAGCAGGAAAACAAGTGCTTTCCTAGAGCTGCAACTCTAGGAAAATGCACTGTGGGGTTTTAAATCTTCTACAGTGCAATGGATATATTCCTTTCTAATGTTCAGAACTTGTGCATTAAATATTTGCATCTGAAATTAACTTTTATCTTCATCTGGTCATGTAGAGACATTCACATTTTTCTATGTTTGAAAACAGACAGATGTTTTCTTTAATTAGAACAAACAACAGACATCTTACTTAAAAATGTTTATTGTAAAAAAGTGGCTAGAAAACAACATAAATTTCACTTCACACTTTCTTCAAGTTATCTATAGATGCTGCTATAGGCAACAATTCGCTTTCATTCATAACACATTCAATCATATAAAAATAAAAATATTTACATTATGTCCACATACTTTACAAAATCATCAATAAAAAAGGCACTTGGAGGGGTAATGCTGAAAATATTGCATTTCCTTTGTGCATTTAAAAAAATAATTGTAAAGCTCCCATGGATCCCCTCTCTTGCACTTATTCCCGTTTTTTAAAAAAAATGAAGTTTAGAGGAACTATTCCGTATCAAAAGATGATCAAGCATGCACCAGGAATGTTTGAAGCTACAGTATTACCTTTTCTTGTCCTTTTTTTTCTTTTAAAGGCACATGCGGTTAAATTGTGGTTTTCAATTTTTTCGTACATTCTCTTATACTTTTTTCTCTCTCTTAATTATGCAGTTTTAAAGCATTTTAGATCATTAATGAAGGCCTTGGCTTCTAATAAAATAAAATAAAAACACAGCAATGAATAATATTAAACATTTACTAAGGTAAACTTGGAATACTTTTTAAGGCACCTGAGACAAATGGTGTCTAGCAAAATTCACTTGGGTAGTATTTTTATTAGAATTTTTATTTAAAATACTGTGTCTTTGGTTGAAATGGCTTGGCAGGAATGTATTGATAATTTTACAGCCTTTTCTAAGCAAGAAAAGACAACCTACATTTGGCTTCATCTATAAAGAAAGCTGATAATGCTTCTTCCTTTAGATTACTTGAAATGTCATGCATGGCATCTTTCCCCATATTTCAGAATTCACACTTAAGAATGCAAATGTATGGCTGAACAGAAACTACTTAAAGCTCATTTCTACTGACATTCTAAGTTCTTCCACTAGTTTATTTGTTTGCTTGTTTGGTGGTGTTTTGGTTTGTTGGGGTTTTTTTCGTTGTTTTGTTTTTTGGTGTTTTTTTTTTGGCTGAAGAGTAGATGAGAAAATGCCTTTGGATTTCTACTTATCATTTGGAACAGGAGTGGAGAAATGCATCGAGTCCAGGTAAACATTGACTGCATGACTCAGTGTGCTACACAGCAGCCAGACTCCTCATGTTTGTGCAGAAGAGACATTCTGGAGAAAGTTTTGGAGCAATTTTTACACTGGTATTTCTTCACATCCGAGTGGGTCTGCAGATGAGCCCTCAGATTGGATCTGTCTGCAAAAGCCCTGTTGCAGTGAGGACAGGAAAACGGCTTCTCTCCTGCAAAGGGAACATCAAGAGAAAATAGGATAAATCTTTTTTAGAAAAACACATGTTTAGGACAGGTAAAACCTGCTTTTATCCTAAGAAACAAATGAGAAACAAAACTGACTTGTTATAATAAAAAAATGTGCAATAAAAGGTTAATCAGGCCACAGATACAGCAGCTTTCTGTACTGCTGGCTGTACTTGCAGAACTCTGGTCTACTCAGAATATGCTGCTAAGTGCAGTCTCTGAAGACAAGCTGCTGACACCTTCTGCATCTACAGGTGCAGTGCTTTTAGACTGGGTTCCTCCCAACATTTTCAAATATTTTCATAGAACTTTTTCTGCTTAATGCTGTATGGATTACTAGGGAACAAGGCCTTTGACTGAAAAGCAGCAAACAGCTGTACAGACATTACATTGTACCCAGTGTTACATTCAAAACCCAGTTTTTGCCTCAATAGAAAAAAAACAACCACTTGGCTGATGATGTGTTTCTAATTCTTAAGGACTTAAGACAGTGCATGCAAAACTTGCCAGCTGCTTAAGGAGTCAGAAAGCAGCCCCTCATGCATTGCCATTCTTTTTTGCTGCCTGATTTCAGAGTCAGCTGGAACCTTCTTAAAGTTAGTAATTTCCAAAGCCTGAAAGTTAACATAAAATTCTTAAAGCAAAACCTTCAGCTAGTGGAAATAGGCTAAACCATCCTAAAGTTGTCAGGACAGCAATGCTGATTTATGCCAGTATCTGGGCCTCAGTTATGAGACCATGCTACACTCCCCTCCCACCCTCCCTCCAAGAGGGAGAAGTTAGCCTTTTAATGATTTAGTTGAGATTCAGTGGATGCATTTCAAGGTTGATTAAGAAACACTGCTGGTTTTACCACCTGTGGAGAAAAACAGCAAAAGGCATCCTGATGTTATAGCGACAAGAAACTACAAATGTAATGCTTGTTCTTACCAGTGTGAGTTCTAATGTGTCCTTGAAGTAGCCAGGGTCTAGAGAAAGCCTTCCCACAGATCTTGCAGACACAAGGTAGTGTGTGGGTCCTGATGTGCATCTTAAGCGCTCCCAGGCTGACATACTCCTTGTCACAGTACTTGCAGCTGAACGATTTCCTAGACTGGGCATCACAGTGCAGTTGCTTATGTTTGGCCAACCCAGAGAAAGTTGAATAGGTCTTGTTGCATAAACTGCACTGAAACTTTTCAGCTTCAATTGCATGAGGGTCTGAAAGCTTTGACTGGATTCTCTCTTCTTCATCGCTAATGGGACTTTCTGAACCGCTGTGATCTTTGGAGGAGGTGTCAGAAGGTGGAGGTGGGCTGACTCTTCCCAAAGATGAGGGGTATCCAGAAAGTGGAGACAGGTCATTGGGTAATGGAGACGGTAGCAGCCCAGTTGTAGTCCACACGGTAATGGGATTGTAAGCTACTGAGCTCAGGATCTCTGGCTGTGGTATGATAGGGACTGGATAGCTTTCGTACAGGTAGGGGGATATAATCACTGGAGAAATAAGAACATTTTAAGGTAAGAGAACTAAAAAGTACTTCAAAAGGCAGCAAAATTAACATTCAGGGGATTAAAAGCTGGATAAATTAAACAGGATAATCTGAATATAACAATTAAGAAAATACTCTTTCATACCCATATTCTGATGGGTAGAGACAGTGCCCTTGAAGAGGCAAATTGCAGTTGGAGAGTCTCTTCAAGGCAGCATGCTGCTTCTAAATCCATGCAGCCTGACACAATGAAACAGTGAAACTTCCTGAAGGATTTGTGTAAAATTTCAATTCCACCACCAGCAGATATAGAACAGGAAAACTCCAAATCCTCTTTAAGTAACTTGAGTTCAAGTGGATGGGCAAACTTTCATGATTCATTCTGGTCAGCACTGACATATTTCTCACAGATATTTCTCCTTGTAAGCAGGAGAAAATAGAGCAAGCAGCGAACTAACCCGTCCCCTGCAGGCTGCAAAGCAATCCCACCCCTCCTCAGAACTGCCACGCAACGACCGCAGCCTCAGAAGAGATGCGGTGGAACTAGATTTCGTTTTGTTACCTGTGTGTGTGTCCAGCTCGCTGTAATTCGGCTTCTTGGATGAATTGAAATGTTTCTTGACCAGGAAGGAGCGTGGCATTTTGGACGTGGGGTTTCTGCTTCTTCCAGACTCTCTTTCCGTGCGGGTGGGAGTAGCGGTCCCGGATGGCTCCCAGCACACAGGCACACGCTATATCACTGCGGGCGCATTGGTCCTGGTCCCGGTCCTGGTCCCTATGGCGCTGCCGGCCCCACGCAGCCCATCCACTCCCGGTTGTGCAGTGGCAGTGCCGAGGCGCCTTGAAAAGTGCTGTAAATACTCACGAGTCAGGTGCAGGGGGGAAGGGTTTTCCGCTCCTCCAATCGCTTCGGGATGTTCTCAAGCACTTTTCCAAAGAGGCTGTTTTTCTGGGAGGGCTCTGGGGCTGCTGGCTGAAGGATCCAATCTCACTCGGAGGGTTTGGTTCAGGTTTCAGCTCCTCCCGCTGGAGACAGCTGTGAACGAGGGAGCGAGCTCTAGCAGAGCGCGTTACCCTGCTCCGAAGCGGAGGCATGTGGCTCTGTAGAACTGCAGACTAGAAAAATGTGTTGGTTAAAGTGCTTGAAAATAAAGGTCAGTTTACTGATTCAGCTGAATTCTTTTTTTTTCTGTCTGATGGAGACCTGGATAAGTCACAGGCACCAAAACTCTCCCCTCTTATTTTTCTTTTTTTTTTTTTTTTTTCCCCCTTTCTTTTTTTCTACTCTCTTTTTTCTTTTATTTTTCTTTTCTTTTTCTTTTTTCCCCCTTCCCCAGTCTTTCTTTCTTTCTCTTTTTTCTTTTTCTCTCTTTCTTTCTTTCTCTGTCTTTTCTTTCTTTTTTTCCTTTTTATTCTTCTTATTTTTTTCTTTTTTTTTAAACAAGTCTGGTTTCCAGATGTTTGATACAAAAATTACGATGGAACAAACTAATCGTTAGGGGCAGAACAGGGACATACACACACACATACAACACATTACAAGATAACAAGTTGGCTGGCAGTGCTAATGGAAGCCTTTGAACTGACTGGGTGCCTGCTCCATTTGGGAGCTTCCTTTGATGGCTGCACTTAGGAAAGGCTGGAGATGATCAGCCATCCTCCCTAACCTGCACCCTTCCAGGCAGAAGGACCAGACAGATACTGTAAGGGACCAAGCAGAGGGAGAAGCCCTGTAAAGGATTACATTTCAGAGCAGGGTGATAGGTTTTATACAATATGCATACTGCTTCAGACTGTTCATATGAAGAATACTTTCTCTTTTTCTTTAAAAATCTGTAGAATGCAAAACCTCGACCTTTCCTTCCTTGGGAGTAGTTATGTCACTCTTTTGCCTATCCTCTTAGGACATACAAGGAAATTTTCCTAATTATCCAAAGCAGTTAAAAGATGCACAGATAAGCAAACCCTCTAAAATTATAGACTGGGTAATTTAATGTCTCTTAAATGTCCTTCTCCATTAGTATATTTAGGACCTCTTGATTTCCTATGAAGGTGTAATCTGTGTTGTGTATTTCATTTAAGATGAAAGCCTCTTAAATGTGCCACAGAGTTTTCTGGTTATCTAGATTGATTTAGAGGAGATATTTAGTCACAGATAGGTTTTTTAATTTTAAAATATTTGCATTTTGGAAATATGGACAGCTGAATGCTGGTAAATTTCTAACACAAATTACACTCTGATTGACTCTTAGTCTGCCTTCCCCACCCCTTCCCCCCTCCTTGTGTATTAACTACACCTGCCTGGGCACATACTGGTATGCCGTGCTGGTGTGACGCTAGGGCTCTCTTCTCTTGGGAGGAGGTAAGGAGGGGTGTTTTACAGAGACCACCCCCGCCCATTTTTGCAGCAGGTGTTGGAATAGATGTGAAGGAAAAAAAAGCCCCGTGGGTCTTTTAAGACATGCAAGAACAAAGTGCTTTGTCAAGCTGCATGACTTCTTAATCTTGAGGAATGCCAAAACAAGTGCAGAGAAAGTTAGCCATTTGCAAGAACTGATTAAAAAAATAATCTGTTCAGCACCTAACTCTGGTGTCTGTTAATGAAAGGTGTCATATGGATTTCTAAATGGTGAGGAACGTACCCAGGCTATGGGAAGAAAGGGAGAGTGGCAAGGAAAGGGACTTCCCAGGTATCTCCTTTGCAGCTGGGGCAAAAGGAACAAAGGTGGCTTTTCTCAGAAGGGAGAGCAGTCCTTGCAGAGACACAAGCTGTTATTTTCCTTAACTCCACAGAAATGAAGAAATCCACAAAGCATTTTTAGAAGGTTGCATTTGTGGTCCTGCTTCCCTCTCAGCTCTGTTCCATCTGAGAAGTCCCTGTCCTCTGCCAACTCTGGGACAGCATTGCATTTCAGGATGTGAGGCATTAGTCTGTATCTAAATAGTCTGTTACATGAGCTGTGATTCAGACCTTGAGCTGGTTTGTGTGTTGAAATGAATGGAGCCATGCAGATTTTCACTGGCTCAGGATCTGTTCTTTTGTATGTTTTTTAAAAGTAAAGGGTCTGATTCACCAGTGAGGTACTCCCTCTCAGGGTATTTTCACCAGCATTACACTGGAGTGATGCAGTTTAAATTAATTGCACTTATATAAATTACAGGAGTGTAAGCAGTTAGCCCACTGGCTGAGCTGATTGAAGGATGTTAGGAATTGGATAGAAGGCATGTTATTACATGGTCCTGAAAGGATATTAGCAGCACATACTACCTGAGTGAGGTCTGCTGTCAAAAAAAGGGAGAGTCTGCGTGAGGAGTGGGTGAGTCAGAGTAAACAGGTGTTCTGGGTGTTTACAGCAAATGTGGATGAGAGGGCACTTGGAGATGTGTGGCATCAATTCCCATTCAGGGAAAGCAATACAAAGGTCGAATGCAGAAGACAGGAGGTTTGCTCTCCTTGAAGCAGCCAGAGAGGTTAGAAGGTGGCAGGTGGCTCTGATAGTCATGCTGCCCGCAATCAAAGCCTTGCACCTACCTCCAAAAAATCAGGTCTAGAGCTTCCCTCTCACATTTTACAAGTAGTTGGTCTTGCAGGGATTCTTTTTGATTTTACTTTGAAAGCTTGTGAGCTTGTGTAAAGCTGTCTTGTTAATGCCATTGCGCTGCTAATTGCCACTCTGCAAAGTGTGTAGGAAATGATACAAGCAATTCTGCTGCCTGAAACCTTTGCATGTGCTTTGCAGCAACTAAATGATTAGGACTAGAGTTTCAACCATGCAGCAGAAATGACTTTTTTTTTTTTTTAACATCAGGCCACTTGTTCATGTGCATAGATAACAAGCTGTGAGCCTCACTTTAATCTTCCCATTTCTGACAGCTCTACCAAATCCCTTTCCTTGTCAGGTTTTTTGAGAAGGGCAGCAACTTCGTCACTTGGCCTTCTGGAAATGGCAAGGTGCCAGAACTATGTTTATTATCAAAGAGGGAAGAAGAACCCAAGCTAAGCAATCAGCAGCTTAGTTCTTCTCATGACAACGTTTATGTCCTTACCAAGCATCAATAAGCAAGCGAGTGGATCAGAAAATGTTAAATACCTGGATAAACCACAGCAGAATCAAGAAAAATAGTTTCAGAACAGTAAATGAGTTGTGTTGGATCACTGTTCCCGTATTTCTCAGGCAGCACACTTAATCACATTTTGACTGCTATGGAGTCCACAGAAGACAGCACAGCGAGGTTTGGAAGAACCCCCAGGAGGCACTGAGCCCAGCGGACCATACCAAAAATAGCACTGGAGGTTTATTGATGAAGGTGACGACTGTATCCTGGAAAAGGTAAAAGCACAAGTAACTCTCATCTACAGTGTAGCTCTTGCAATTCATAAGGCTCCTACATTTCAAAAGAAAGTGTGAAATGGTTAATATGAGAAAAAAAAAAAAGCTAAGTTTTCAGTAGCCAGTTGAATGTAGAACATATCAACTCAGCTTCAACGTTACCATTATGCTTTCATATTTCCCTCTTAGTGCCACTGATATATCCTGGAAAGTATATACGTAGTGTAGCTTTCAGTAGCACTAGAAGCTGAGAAGTACCTCAAATGTGATTAGATTGGATGTCAGAGAGAAATAAGCCCAAAATTAACAGAGTGGAAGGAAACAATTAGGCAATGGTATTAATTTCTATTGCCCCAGCATATATGCCTTAATTAATTTTGAAACACAGTTTTAGAATACCTTTTCTTTCATGTTTTGCTCATCCTTCCAAATGCTCACCTGAATTATCAGCATAAATGGCAGCAAATTTAAAGAAGGACTACTACGAAATCATGTCAAGCTCCAGACTTGCAGGCTCTGCAATGGGTCATGATGAATGTATGCAGTTTGGCAAGTTTTTCCCAGTCAAGCAAGAAATCTCCACATTTTGAATGTTTTGCACTAATAGACACATTTTCTTCTAAAATTGGTAATTTTGCAGAGTTTGGGCCTCTTTAAGAGACGGTCTTTGAAGAGCAAAAGTCTAGTTCAGTCTGAATTTTCCAATAAGTCAAGGCTCTTTGAAGTAGGTCTCTTAGAGATCTAAGCCCATCTCTATTTTATATGTATCTATATGAAAATAATTTTTCTTACAAATAAAGTTGCATTTATTAATAGATGCAAAATGGTTCCTTTTGGATCAAGCAGTTCAAATAGTTCTGGCTTCTGTGTGCTCTCTCTTTCACACCTGTCTAGCTTCACTGACTTAAGAGAGGTCAATTTAGAGTCAAATTAGCCCATAATAAAAGAACCTGGTCGCAGTTCAATTTTCCTACGTTGTTTCTACATTAAGATATTTCAACAATGGGCCAAATTCCCCTGTCATTCCCATTTGTAACATCTCCACTGGCTCCAGCTGAGCTATTTCAGATTTACTCAAGCAGAACTGAGATGCAACTCTAGTCCAATAAATACAACTCTGTTTATGTGTGTAGTGCTGTGACAAGTATTCGTTAAACAAAAGTGTGTTACATCCCAGCTCAAGCTATTGCACTCTGGAAAGCAATGCTGATCTTCCAGTATGCCACTGCATTATTCATACGAGGAAGAAAAGATTTGAAAAGGCTGACCTTGGGATCCAGGGACTGAAGCGAGAGCTCGCACAGCGTTATGTGGTTGGAAAGAGCCACCTGCTGGGCACAGCTGCCGCCGAGAGTGGGATGCTCCGCGGAGCCAGCACCGGGCCGGCCGCCCCACCGTGTGGCCAGCCCGGGAAATGGGGATGCTGCCGGCATCGGGATGGACCACCGCCGCCCTGCTGATTGCGGGGGGCTCTGGGGAAGAGAAAGACGGAGGGGCCAGCACTGGCAACGAAAGGGCTAACTCGCTTTCTGAATTTTGTAATAGGGCTAAGACCTATCACTTGTGCACATTTTTCATCATTACTTTTCGTTGCCTAGAGCAGTGAGATGTGAAAGCATCATAGGAGATTTCCTCTTCTGGGAAATGCGTATCTACATGTGTGTGTGTGTGTCTGTAAATGCCCAGTAGAGATCAAAGAATGGTTTGTGTTGGAAGGGACCTTAAAGATCATCTAGTTCCAACCCCCCTGCCATAGGAGGGACACCTTTCACTAGATCAAGTTGCTCAGAGCCCTATCCAGCCTGATCTTGAGCACTTCCAGGGAAGGACCATCCACAACTTCTGGTTCATACTAAGAATTTCTTCCTAACACCTAATCTAAACCTACTCTCTTTCAGTTTGAGGCCATCTTCTCCCTTGTCTTATCACTACACGTCCCAGTAAAAACTCACTCTCTTTCCTATGGGCTCTCTTTAGGCACTGAAAGGCTAAGGTCTGCCCCATATACTTATTTGCCAGATATTGCACAAACCTCATTACAGTCTATAACTTCCTCATGTGGGGAAGCAGAGGGGCAGGATTTTATCTCTCCCCTCTAGTGCCTAGTGACAGGCCCAAAGGGAATGGTATAAAGCTGTGTTACAGGAGGTTTAGGTTAGATATTATGAAAAAGTTCTTCACCTGGTGGGTAGTTTGGCACTTCAACAGGCTCTTCAGGGAAGTGGTCACAGCCCCAAACCTGCCAGAGTTCAAGAAGAGTTTGGACAATGCTGTTAGGCACGTGTTGTGATTCTTGAGGCTGTCCTGTGCAACACAGAGTTAATATTTCTGTTTCAGTATAAAGTCGTCATTTTGCTGTGTCAAGAGAAGGTGAGAGCTGCTGGATTTTCTTCAGTGTCATTCCTCTGTTTCATCCTGAGGCCTAAGGACCTTCCTAATCCTTGGTGCTCAAAATGACAGTAGTGCCACAAGGCTGGTTCACCACCTGTTTTGCCTATTCTTCATTCCCTCATTTAATTTTATGTATTACATGTACACCGGATCCCAGGTGAATGCTGTACTTGACTTTTCTTACAATTCTTAGATTGACTTCAAGAACTGGGTCTTTCTCAAGGTCTGTTTGGAAGTTCCCAGAACCCCAGAGATTTCTGATGGTGAAGATCTGTCTTCTCCTGAGAACCAGCTTCTTTGCATTCAGACTAGTACTCTGCTTCTGGCTCTGTTAAGCTTGATAAAGGCATCCTGCTGTATCTTCTGCTATCGCTTTAGACAATAACTGTTGCCAGCTGCAGGCCTGATGTCTGAAAGTCCTGTTTTGTCTTTATCTGTTATCACTGGAATAGCTTTGAGGGCAGGCTGATGTCTGGAGCCTTTGTTTTTCCTTCAGCAGTACCTGGCAAAAGGCACAGTGCAGACTGTAAGGGACTGGGTGATTCAGTATGCCAGAACCTATTTTTGACATTGCAACCAGAGATCTTTTTAGTCCCAGACAAATCAAGCAGTATATCTTCAAGATTACCACACAGTGACTCCTTTGCAGGGCTCTGTTCCCTGATGGGAGGTTTCCCAAAAAACCAAGACATTTTTGAGGGCTTTTCACCACTGTAAAAATGCTAAAGGCTGCAAAAATGAAAAGACACAAATCCCAACTCTGGTTTCCATGAGTATGAGGATGTCCGGGCTTTCTGCTTTCCCCACTTCCTTCCTCAGCAACTCCACCAGACCTGAGGGATGTCTGCGTTTTGAGTTTCTTACTAGCTTTTATGGGAGCCTTCATCTGACTACAACATGTACATGTACAAAACTGTTTTACTGCATACTGCCAGCACTTGGCCACATTTCTTCACCCTCATGTTGTGCTGCCTCCCGGTACTGGTGGGAATGGGCTGCATCTGTCTCTGCACGTTGGCTAGAACTGGATACATCATTGATCTCAAAGTCCATTTGTAGCTCTGTTGATATGGCTGATTTTTGGATCAGCTGAATTTTTGCTGATCTGTCTCTCCAGCATTTTTTTCCATGGTCCTGAACATTTCCTCTGCAATGTCGGTGCTCACGTACTTTTCCTGTTCTTCTTTTTTTAGAAACACTTATGCAGGATTAGTGTTTCTTCAGTAGTCGGCTCTGCAAGGTGGTATGAAGTGCACAGTGAATGACTGTCTCTAGGCAGATCATTTGTATGCCTCCAATACTACATGAAGGTGTCTTAATCTTTTGATACAAGTATCTAATTTTTTTCCTTTTGGGGGACATGAAACCTGTGTTTCTCTGTAGTCCTGTTCTGTTTAATACTGCTCATTCTGCCAAGGAATTGTGACCTGGAGATGTGGTCTCACCAGCATCTCAGCAGCCTTCCCCACAGAGGCTGCTGAGGATTTATCCTCATCCCTGCTCCAACTGCATTTTAACTCGTGGAGTGTCTGTGCTTATAGATAGCGTATACCAAGAAGCCTTGTTTCATGTTGTACTGCCTTTTCCTCTAGTTCTTACCAATGTTTTAGTTCTTAGTGAATTGTATCTTTTAACTCCACTGTTATAAGAAACAGAGAGACAGATCTTTTCTGAACTCACCAGTGCCAGTAGGGTTTATGAATAAGATGGATAAGAAGACTGAGAAACTGCATTGCCACAGATAAACTGTATATATATGAATAGATATTAATATATATTCCACATGGAAGAGGTTAGAGACTGCCTCGAGGCTTAGCATCACAGCTGACTTCATGTCTTCAAATGTAAACCGGTCTTTTTTCCCCAAAACCGGGTGGATACAGCTAAACTGTCTATTAGAAACAGTCTTGTAAAATGATGAATAATGTCTAGCCCTCAGCTGGGAGGACGCTAATGCTTATTGTCCAAAGCCATGATAGTAAAACACTAAAAATGAAATAGTGTAGACATTTGTAATCCTGTGCCTTGCCTCTTTTTTATCTGCTAACCCAGACATAGTTCATATTCCTGAAATCAGATTGATTCTTCTTTGAAGGAAATATTTCCAAAATGTTGAACGCAGTTACTAAAACAGGACAAATCTTCTCTCTAGTGCCTCATATACACATTTCTTTATAAACTTCTTGTCTTCCTAACAAGTTGTATGCATTGTACTGTGCATTACGTCCTGACACGTATCTGTCCAGGGGAAAAAAAAGAAAAGAAAAAATTGATATATTTTACTCAAATTATGCTGTAATTTTTTTATGTGTAATTTCAAAACTTCTATATGAGCCAGAGTGAATTTCTAAAATTCAGGCTATAGATTTTTCCACCTCTTCCCCTGTTTTTCAAAACTTTGTGTCAGCTTCATCCACTCATTACGAAACATCTATTTCTGCTTATTTTGTATCAGTTTTGTCATAGCCTCTTATCCATTGTTATCCTCCTATCCTCTTATCCATACAGCTATTGAAAAATCTCTAGATACTTGGTAAATGACTTCAAGAAGATATAGATATTCATGATGTCTGGAGAACAACTACCATTGATCCTGAATGTTTCACTGTTCCTCATGGTAGATGTGATAGAGGCAGGTGATAAGATGAAAATGCTGAGTCCCATATTATAAGCATCATCAGGAAGAAGAAGGAGTAACCAGTATGATCAGCTGACATCTTTTGAAGTGGAAGTAATAAAAATTTGCAAGAGGAGGTGGCCTGTTGCAAAATCACAACTGACAAACATTCTGTGGCTGGTACTATTTCAATAAAGAAAGCCAACACTTTGTGCTGACACTATATATGTGATAGCCTACATTTCAAGTGCACAGATGTTTGAACATTGAAAGAGTAATATCCTTAAAATTTTAAAGATTACCCTACATCCTTTTCACTTGTGAGAAAAGAGCAGTCCAAACAGCAGGTTTTCAAGATGAAAGGTAACTCTGTATTTAAGGCTTCATCCTGAGAAAAGTTTCATGTTTCATCATCCCAAAAAAACCAGGTCCCAGTTCTTCAGCAGTTTACTACTGTTTGTGTTTTGGTTGCTTTTTCTCATTTCAAAAATGGAACTTATGATATTTCCCTATCTTCTAAGGAGTTCTCAGGACTACTGCTTTAAAGCACAGACAATACTAATGAGGAAATTAGTGGTGCCTTGGAGTGGATTAAAACCTGGAAGAAAATTCAGATGTGGAAGAGGCATAGGGCAAGCAAACAGAGGGAGAAGAGAGATGCAGCTGGAATGTGCACCCTGGAATTCCTTCAAGGTTGCATCATTTCCCACCCCAGAAGCAAGTGGTGGTGCCATATTGTTTTATTTTTTTTTTAAGCTGCTTTAAGTGTGCTTGTCCTGCCTTCTCCCTTCAGCCACTCTGCTCCTGTACCTTTTGTTCACATGTTCTTATTCCTTGGCAGAGTAACTGTCTGAGGTACCATTTTAAGAGATTGTGTGCTGGACAAAAAAAAAATCTCAAGCTGGAGCTGAGGCTTGCCTCCTGGTGAAGGAGAGATATGAATGAATTTCTCCTTCCATGTGTTATTGCATAATTCATGAATTGAAATAACTGTGAAATGCTTTGCTGAAATTTTACAGATCAGCCAAGAAAATGTGCATTGCAAAGTTCACGATTGATAAACACAGAATATAGAAAAGAGAAGCCTTCAGGGCTTTTAAGAGGATTGTTTTTCATGTTTTTTTTTTCTTTATTGCAATTTTGTTTTCTCATTAATTAGTCTTAATATGCAAGTCAATATTTATGTAGGTGATAGCACTGGCTTTACCAGCTGGTAGAAATTGCTCATTTCAGGCAATTACCTGTTTCAAAATTGCTTAATCCCCAGTTTATTTATCCCCAAGCAGAATAAATTGCTTTGAAGTTGAAATTTTTTTAATGACTTGAGCAGATTGCAGAGGCTGATCCTTGAGGAGGTGAAAGGCAATTTTACCTTAAGTTTTGTCTTGATCTCTGCCCCCATCAGCAGTGGCTGCAAATTGCCTACATTCCACATGGTGATTTTTCTCATTTGATCACTTTTTCCTTATGGAATTAAATGATGTACCCAAAAATAACCTTGTGGTCTAAGGAAGCTTAAAAAACCCCAAACCCAAACAAAACCCTAGTAAAATGAGCTCAGCATTACTTTTAAGCCATCACTGAAAGAAGACGATTCCATCAGCAGGCCTTTGGTTTGCATGCACTTGGGAAAGTCCCCAAGTGCAAAGACAGCTGCGATGGGCAGTGACTGAATAGCACATTTTGCTATGATCTGTGTAATCAAGTTATTTCTCCAGTTACATGCAATGTCAACTGATGTGATACCTCACATCTTGTTAAAATCTAGAGAATTAAGCTACCTGGAGAATCGGAGTAACATTTGAGAAGACATAATAGCACAAAAGATCAAGGGGATTCACTCTTAAGCACTGTCAGGGATGTTAACAAAATTACCAGTGAAGAAGAAAAAATGAATCAATGGTGAATAATCATGTACTATATCAGGTAAGTCAAGCCTTTGTCTCTGCGGTAATTAACTGTTCCAATGATATGGGCTGGCAATGTAATGAGGAAGCATCAGTGAACATGCACTAATTACATTTGCTTTCAAATTCAACAGAAGCTGAACAGCTGTTTGGTGCAGTAGGTAAATTAAGTGCACTAGTCAGATCCAATTTTGAAGTGAATCCTTGATGTCACTCAATGATTAATGTGTAGGCTGAATGTTTAAGGGCATGATTCAGCTAAAAAATACTTTCACTCTGTGTCATTACTTCTTGCTGTCTTGATCACGTCTTCCCTATACAAAAAACCCAGTTGGGTGTATATGTCTGAAGGGGGTAAGAAAGAAGCAGCTGAGGAAAGTGATTTCTGTTCTCCTTGTTGAATTTTCTTGTCAATCATTGGTGGGGAGCAAAAGAAGAAGAACAGAATTTATTCTTTCCTGATGAGAAAGCAGCTATGGAGATAGTTTGCAAGACTTGCAGTTATAGCCTGTACCTGGAGGTAAACTAGGGCACTCCTCAGAGGAAAGGTCACATTAAAAGACATTTTAAGCAGGAAAGGAAAATTTTAACTATATTAAGTTAACACATGAAGTCCTCATGAATTGACTGAGTGGCTCCATAACCTACACCATTCCATATTCCCAGCTTTTCTTTTACAGAGCCAACACCTCTACTAGGGACTAGGACTCTGACCTGTAGTAATAAATTGTAATAACAAGAATTTTTCTTACTGTCTCCTGCTATGTCTGAAGAATATATTCCAAATTCTAGTTATCCTGGTTTCAGCTGAGACAGAGTTAATTTCTTCATAGTAGATGGTACAGTGCTGTGGTTTGGATTCAGTATGGAAATAATGTCGATAACACACTAAACTTTTAGCTGTTGCTAAGTAGTGCTTACTGTAAGCCAAAGACTTTTCAGTTTCTCATTTTCTCATGCTCTGCCAGGGAGCAGGTGCACAAGAAATCGGGAAGGAACACAGCCAGGACAGCTGACCTGAATGGGCCCCCTGAAAGGGATATTCTGTATCACAGAATGTCATACTCAGCGTATAAACTGGGAGGGCTGTGAGGGGCCGATCTCTGCTTGTGGTTAGTGGGAGGTGAGCAATTGTATCAAACTGTTCTTATCTCAACCCACAGGTTTTGCATTTTTCCATTTCTCTTCCTCATCCTAAGGGACAGGAGAGAGAGGAGGGAGTGGCAGGGGAGGGATGTGTGAGGAGTGAGGTTGCCATTTTGGACTGTTGTGGTTCAACCCCAGCCAGCAACTGAGTACCATGCAGCTGTTCACTCACTTTACTTGAAATAAAGTGAAATAGAAAACTGCTACTAGTATTAACAATGAAAAGAAGAGAAAAAACCCACTAGAAACACAAGTGATGCACCATAACAGTGCTTGGGAAGAGCATTGGAAGCTGTAAAGTCCTCGGCTTAGAGTAAGCACTCCTTAGCAACAGCAAAAGCATCAGTGTTATCAATAATTCTCATATTAAGTAGAAAACAGAGCACTGTACCAGCTACTAAGTAGAATATTCTCTATATCCCAGCCAAATCAGGACACTGATATTGTGCATTTTTTCTCCCCAGCTTGTAATGAATTTGGAGGGACAGTGGTTTTCCTTAGGAGCTGATATTGCAACTGATGTTGTCTAACGTGTCAATATGGACACTGCAATTGAGTGCACCCTCAGCAAGTTTGCCAATGACACCAATCTGTGTGGTGTGGTTGACATGCTGGAGGGAAGGGATGCCATTCTGAGGGACCTAGATAGGCTTAAGAGATGGGCCTGTGTGAACCTCATGAAGTTCAACAAGTCCAAGTGTAAATTTCTGCACCTGGGTGGGGGCAATCCTAAGCTCAGATACAGGCTGGACAGAGAATGGATTGAGAGTAACCATGAGGAGAAGGACTTGAGGGTGTTGGTAGATGAGAGGCTGGACATGATCTATCAATGTGTCCTTACTGCTCAGAAAGCCAACCATATCCTGGGTTGCATTAAAAGAAATGTGACCAGCAGGTCAAAGAAGGTGGTTCTGCCCTTCTGTTCTGCCTTTGTGAGACTCCATTTGGAGCGCTGTGTCCAGCTTTGGACCCTGAACACAACAAAGATACTGACCTGTTGAAACGAGTCCAGAGGAGGACCATATATATGATAATATGATCAGAGGGCTGGAACACCTCTCTTATGAAAACAGGTTGAGAGAGTTGAGGCTGTTCAGCCTGGAGAAGACTTCAGGGTGAACTTAGAGCAGCCTTTCAGTACCTAAAGGGGGCCTGCAAGAAAGATGAAAATGGACTTTTCAGAAGGTCATGTAATAATAGGACAAAGGGGAATGGCCTTAAGCTGAAGGAAGGTAGTTTTACATTAGTTTTTAGGAAGAAACTCTTTACTATAAGGGTGGTGAGGCACCAGAACAGGTTGCCCAGAGAGGCTGTGGACTCCCCATCCCTGGAGGTGTTCAAGACCAAACTGGATGGGGCTCTGAGTAACTTGGTCTAGTGGAAAGTTCCCTGCCCATGGCAGAGTGGTTGGAACTAGACGATCTTTGAGGTCCCTTCCAACACAAACCATTCTATGATTCCATTATTCTACGGTTCTATGATTGATGGTACTTAATCTCTGGTGACTTTTTTCATGCTTCATGAAAAATCCTAGTCTCAGAGTTTGATTTGGAATAGGTTAGCACTGGTCAATAAGAGCTGAAGAGCCACCACAGCTACTGCGTCTCTCTGTAAAGGTTGGTAAGACAATCAGAAATTGGGAGAAAACACATTTACTGTTAACCATGTGCATTGTCAGAGAGAAAAAAAAACAGGGTCTACTTATTTAACACCTTTTCTTATTTGCATTCATCTTTACATAATGTATGAAGGCTATTTTCCTTCTTCTAATTTTTAAACCCAGAGTAAATCCATAGTGAAACACTAAGTGTAATGAATGGCATAATCTATTATCCTTGTATTAGCAAAGGGATTTTCTGGTTAGTGGCGTGTGACAAGTCATTGCCTTTTGTCATCTGAAACTCAGGTCTTGGTCTTTCTCCATGCCTTGGTTAGCAAGTGCCTTTCCTTTACCAGTTTACTTCAGCCAGTGCCCTGTTGTGTCTGTCACAGTGATAGACTTCTTTTGATCACTTAACTATTATTTTTTAAAGGAAAAAAGACTCTTTCTGATAGGTCAGTGCTGTTTTTGAAAATGAATTAGTCCTGTTCAGAGATTCTTGTCTCAGGGTAGCACAGAGAATATATAAGGATTTACATTCAGCATTCTTGTCTGGATGCTACTTCCCTCAGAGCTCATTGGAAGTCCTGATCCAAAGCACGACTTTGATTTAGGTGCATTTGTTAGCTGCATATAGATGAGAATTAGTTTTAGGATTATTAATGAGTCTACAAAGACAGAATCATGGCAGTGAAAGACAGAAAACTGCCTGTCATCCTCCTTTCAATGAAAGATTGTATGGTTTCCAGAAATGAAGTAACTTGGGTGAGTCATATAATCAGTACTCACAGGGTCAGATACAAATTTATGGTCCCTAAGTCCTCTCTAAATGCAAATACTCTGACTAGAATCAGTATTTTTCTAAAGAATCAGGTATTGGTGATTTCAGCATGTACTGACATAGGCTTGGTTAAAACAGCTTTAGTGGAATCAAGCTACATCTTTAAAACTGATCTCCTTGTCATAAAATTTTAATTTCTCTGTGTAATGCCACAGAATCACAGAAAGCCAGGAATAAAGAAGTCACTACACTCAAAACTTCTTAGACATCCCTATTCTGGAAGCACAACAAGGGTACAGAAAAAGAAAAGGTTATACAGGCTTGCTCAATAAACCCTATGTTGTAGTCAAGATATGAAAATGTGGTCTGCAAGGCCACACTGAACAAGATCACATCCATCTCAGAAAATAAATTGCAGATGCTTTGCAGAGCTCCTTGAAGGTTAAACTGAAGGTCTGCAGAATTGATCACCAAGTACAATCAGAAGCAGCAAAAGCCAGCAACTACCTCCTCTGTGCTTAAACACAAATACATTGTGGCAAACTGCCTCTAAGAAATGTGCATGTGTAGATATATGCGTGACTGAGTGATCAGAGAGAACTGACCTTGAATTAAGGAGGCTATTTCGACCTATAAGTCATAACCTTGAGGTTGGGATTTCCATCTGAAAGCCAATCCCTCAGTGAAGAGGAGGAGGAAAATACCTTCAGCTGCCTCTGGTTTGGCCAAATTACACCATTTCTGTCACTTGTAATCTGTGACATAGACACACTGGGGACAATATTGGCAAGATAGAGAGCCTAAAGCTAAGAAGAGCGCATGTTGAGGGTGTGGAGGGAGACCATAAGGGAAAAGCATCTTTTTTTAATTCCTTTACAGTTAGATAACTTACTCCATCCTTTTTTTTATTGAATCATCTTTGGAACTGTTACCTTTCAAGTCTGCCTAAAAATATTTGTGTTCTGTGGCTTCTCACTGTTCATCTATCAGTATGTCTCAGTATGCCTCCAAGTGTCATGAAGAAGGCATTCACCTAAATTGGTATACAGCACATGTATTATATCATACATTACTTATCATGCCATTCAACAGTGAGAAAGAATAGTGCTAAAAGAAAAGGCTTTACTGACATCTCAAAAAATCTTCCTATAATCCTGCCCTATCAACATTATTTTAAAAGCGGAAACTATTTAATGGAGATTAGGACATAACACCTACAGACTTGCATTGATGCTCACAGAAAAGATGTAGACCAAGAGAAGAGAAGTGGAATTCAAATAGAAGCACGTAGTGTCTCTAAGTCAGCAGAAATCCCTATGCTTAACTTCCTTCTCGAGGGCTGGTCTTTTCTTAGGGGTGCTAATACACAGTTTATTTTGTGAAGGGAAATGGCTTTATCATAATGTCAAATGAACAGCTATGCAATAAGTGCTCTTTGCATATACATACATACACTCTCTCCTGTTAAAAAGTAGTGACTTGTTTTCATCCATTTGTATAATGTTTACCTTTTGAAATTTACTACTAAACCCAGCAATTTCTAAGGAACATTGTAAATTCTATTAGGTTTGAAATTTACATCAAAGTCTTGATATTTGTCTCCAAATCCAAGGAAAAGATTAGCTTAATGGCAAAAACCACTTTTTGAAATAGTTAGAATATTCTCCTTTCTCACCAAAAGTGTTAGATAATGAAACTGAAAAAATGAGAATCTGAAAGGAACTGAAAACAGACTCTGAAAAAGATTGAGTAACACAGAACATAACAATACAAATGAATGTGGTGGGTAAAATCACATTGGACAGAATAGAAATGAAATTAAAGGAAAACAGAGTTTAACAAGATAGGGGACATGATGTCAAATGAAAAATATGGACAAAACCATAAAGGAGACAGGGTGGAATAATAAGGTGATGATTGCAAAAGATACTGAGTGAAAATGGAGCAATGTAGAAGAATGTAAAAGGGAGCAATGACAAAGTGTAAATGAAAGGGAAAGAGTAGATAAAGAAATTTAAATAACCCTATGTCCCAAGGCACTAAAATGAATAATTTCCATCATAATGTTAAAATCCATAAAATAAAATAAAAATCTATAGATATGGATAAAAATCCATAGATGTACACTACTGAAGAAAAGTAGGAAATGGACATTGCAATAAAATAACTGTGTTCAGAAAGTGGACCTTCTAAGTTTTGTCTTCGGAAAGAGATGGAAAGACAAATGTAAAGACACCTGTAAGTTTCCCTTCCATGGGTATAGCTAAGATATGATAAGCTAACACTGACAATAAGACTTTTCTTAGTAGCTACGATCTGTTAAATTTTGGAAGAAAACAAAAAAGTATAGCATATCACATTGTTAAGAGTTTGATTTCAGATAAATTGTGCCTCTCAGCTTTTACATGAAATGAATTTTGCAGTCCCAGGGTACTCAGGCATGGATGAATACCAAATGTCTGTGGTACTGTGAGAACTCATCACACTTGGGAAATCCATCCTTTTTCAAACCTAAGAGTGTAATAAAAGAAGGGAAAGAGACTATATTTAAGCTACTGTAGCATAGGAGTATATTGGATAAAGCTTGTAAAATATAGCCACTGTGTCTATGACTGGTAGTTCTTTTGCGATTTCCTTAGTGTAAGTCCAGAGAATAAGCAAAATTGTTACCAAATAATTCCAACAAAGACCCACAGGTGTCTATTGTTATGACTAAGAAGAAAAAAACAGGAAAAGTTTTTTTTGCTGAAAATGGCATCTCATTAGCAATAAGACCATGAAACAGAGAGTATACTGTTACAACTGACCTTTTTCCTGTTTGGAACCCTGCATTTAATGTTATGAAAGTGAGATATGACTGTATCTCTCAACATCTGACTATCTTGTGATTCTGATATCCGACAACCTCTGCCTAGACTTTGGAAAATCACTTAATCTTTAGTATGGTTTGATATGTCTGAAGAGACTTATGACTCATAAAATACTTAATCCATTCATATTGATATACAGAAGTGATGCATTTTGCTTTTTCATTGACACTGTCATACTTTCCATGTATTCCCTATAGAAAAGCAACTTTCTGTTTGGACGCCTTTCATTCTAGAGCAAAGCCTTCAAGAGATCCAAAACAAATGTTCAGATTTTTAAGAGAGAGCATAGTATTTTCATATCTACCTGTCACACTGGCCACCTTGAATTCATTGTACTTTTGCTTTTCAAAATTCAGTGGGATCAATTTAGGCTGCCTTCCAAAGAGAGATACAAATCAATCACATTGACGAGTTACATATTTATATATAAAACTGAGGACAAATGTTCTGCTATAAAACTAGTAAAAGAATGATAAAGAAATAAAGCTTTTAAGCTACCTAACAATATCTATGTGATTGAAATCCATAATAATCTGTAATTCACTCACAAAGTTTTGCCATTGTTTACAATGTCTACATCATAGAGTGATGACTAAAACTCAGAATTGCTATCTGCCTGCCTGACTTTCTGCTTTGAGAAAAACAAGTGTATATTTTACTAATATAAAGAAACCCCAACAGACATAAAAAGGTAATGTTCATCAGTTTATATTATTGCTACAACATCATCCAAAATTCAGAAGGAAAAAAAGTTGTAAAATGCACATAGGTATGCTACAGCTGTAGTGTAGGGTAGCTATAGCTTCTCTGCTTTAAGTTGCCAGAAACTGTAATTTAAATCTCAATATCTTTACCTAGCTATTATTTCATATTTCTCCAATTTTTTTCTAAGCTTCCATTGTGATACACTGAAATTTGTGCTTCCTGGCAACCTTCAGTGAAGTCTGTCACTATACCTTTGGTTAAGACTGAGGAAATGCCATATAATGCTCAAAGGTTTTTTCTGGTTTAAGAGTGATTCTCTTCTTCTGTAAGGTGGAAGGATGCATGACTCACAGGAAAAAGCCTTGCCCATTTGTGATTTTGAGCATAGATGCAATTTGGTTTTGAGACTCCAATTTCATGGGTAAGAGTGGAAGTGAAATATCACTTGCTGTCTGTTCCTGCTCATGCTTGCTCTCAGGAGCTCTAGAAAGGGCATTATCAAAGGGTGAGTTAGGCAGGGTTAAAGTACATATTGCGGTCACATGGTGTGGACCCTAAAACTTTCCTTCCATACTCATTAGAGTATTCTACGCAATATTTTATACAGTTTTTCCAGTTAAGTCTCCAGGTTGTGTGTAGTGGCATCACAGCTGTACACTCTGTCAGCATAGCAGTGTACGCATTTAATACAGAAGACTGCATTGACCCTCTAGCTGTGATTCTTCAGGATTCTTTTGCATTGCAATTCAATGTATTTCCTTCTGTTTACCCTGTCTTTTAAAAAAAAAAAAAAAATCCCATAGATTTTTTTGGTCTTCAAGCCCAGAGAGCCAAACTGTGTATTTCTGAAATTTTCTTGTTTGAAATGCTAAGGAGCCTCATACAGCTATCTCATGTTGACATCAGTGTTGATATGTTCCTGCCTTTCATAAAGTGTTCTTCGAAAGAAAGCCATCTCACCAATTTTGCTTTTAACGATGAGCTACAGGAACACTAAAGAATGAAACCAAGAACTGCAACAAGTGAAGAAATGTGGGTGCAATTTTTTAAGCCAACCAGGTCAAAAAGAAACTTGAACAGGCCCTCTGGAAGGCTAGTGGCAAAAAGATGATTGTGTTAAAGCTCACATCTGCTTCAGCATGTGACAGGCGCAGCTGCTTACCCGCACCAAAAGGCTACACAACGCAGCACTGTAATAAAAGACTTGAGGTTAAATGTTAGCAGTATAGTCCTTTCTGTAACTCATTTAATGTAATATTGACATTTCAATATGCTTATACAGTAAAATAATTTTTTGGCAAGGCTTTTTTTAAATACACCGCAGTCTTAATTAATTCACTTCTCTGATCCAAAAATTGGCATATGAATGGCCACAGATATGGCAGAACCAAACACATATTAATGCAAATTAATGATATGTAATTTTAAGGGAATTTGACACTTTTCATCCTGAAGTTTATATATGAAGCCTAAACCCAGAGTAACATTTGAAAGCTACTAGCATATATCAAATGATCATGTTTGTGTTTGGTATTTTTGTTCATTTTTCAGCAGTTTTTCTCTTTGGAAGTGGTAGAATAACACACTGAGATGATTATAATTTTATTTTTATGTATAATTTAAAATGTATTTAAAAAGTAAGCAAAATAAAAATAAAGGAAACTGTAAAGTAACAGAGGTATTTCAATGTCATCAATGGTTTACTATTATAATGCCCTTGTGCAAAAACAAGCAGCATCATGGAAAGCAGAAATGATGAAGTCTGGTTTTTAAAATTGCTTCCTCTGCTGCTTTTGCTGCTGTCAAATAAGCAGTGAGTTCCAACTACAGCATTTCCATGGCTGGATATTTCATAACATTCCTCTTCTCAATGGATTTCTGAATGGTTTTTTGAGAGATCAAACTACATGCTCTCAGTGAAGGTACTAAGAAAACCATCCTCGTCCAAATGACTGCCTTTTTTTTTCTTTAAATTTTAGGAACTCAGCACATTAGAATTTGTTCTCTGTCAAATTTAATAGTGTATACTATAAGCAGAAATTACAGGACGTGCAAACTCACATATGCTATGTATACATAAAAGATGATTACATAAGTCTTGTTTCTTTTTGGATAAAAATGAATTATGGCTTGCCAGAAGCTTGAAAAATAATTTAAGGAGATTAGGAAGAAAAAAAATAATTTAAACTGCTTTATCCATCCTCTTTCTGGTGTTTATGTGCATAGTTCCCTATACAGAACTAAAAATTATATCTTCAAATTTCAAGATGTTCAAAGTGATCTAGTACCTGTGAGGATATGTAGCATGCAACATAACAGAAAATAATTTTAATGATGCTTTGAACTGCTAATGGATAATTTATTAAACAAAATATTTTTGTGTTTTTTACTTAACACTCTGCAGCATGCTCTTGAACAGAAAAACCTATCATGCAAAACGGTAAAAGGTTACAGTGTCTTTGAAACAAGTATATCTGCTCTTTAAAAGCAGACGTTTGGTATTGCAAAGACATAATGATTACGAGGAAGAATTTTAAGTCTTATCCTTTGGTTTACATTCAGTAATTTGACTAGTGTCTGTAAAAATGAAAATCTTCTTAGAGGTTAGTTTTCTGTTTCTTTATTTTTCAAGGCAATTATTCACTAACTGTTCGACAGTCATGCTAAAATTACCTATGCAGTAAGAGAGAGGAAGAATGTCAAGGTTATATAAAAACTCTGAAATATTTGAAGGGCAATCCAAATTTAGCAAGAAGAGAACAACATCAGGAAGAAAAAAACAGTTCTTGTCCTTGAATTTTCTCTTTGAAAATTGTATATGAAGCAGGCTTAAATATTGCACTTCATACACTGCATTTTATGTTTCTTTTGAGCTGCTATTTTTACTCTATTAGTAAAACCAGTGAAAGAAAATTGGATTTTTTTTAAAGCAAAATACCCAAATCAGTGAGAGATGCTAACAATAACTAAATGATCAGCTCACAGGAGTTTTTCTCCTCTTGATTCTGGATTTCCTACATCTCTTCCTTGCCTCTGTTTTTTCCTAACTTCTCATGGATGAGGTTGAATCTGGTAAATACAAAATTGTTGTAGCCTAATGGAGAGATTCTTCTTAAGTTATGCTTTTGAAGTTAGAAGATTTACTGATCAAATGAATAATTGAACATCATCAACAGTATTTTGTCTCTTTACATGAATGCCTGTGAGTCAATGAATTTGGAAGATTTTGAGAACTTGAGGCATCATCGCAGAATATGCTGAATTGGAATGGACCCACAAGGATCATTGAGTCCAACTCTTAGTCCTGCACAGGACCATCCCTAAGAGTCACACTATGTGCCTGAGAGGATTGTCCAAACACTTCTTGAACTCTCTTAGTCTTGGTGCTGTGATGGCTTCCTTGGGGAGCCTGTTCCAGTGCCCAATCACCCTCTGCGTGAAGAGATTTTTCCTAACATCCAACCTAAACCTCTCCTGACACAACCTCAGGCCATTCTCTTGGATCTTATCACTGGTTACTACAGAGAAGAGATCGGTGCTTGCCCCTCCTCTTCCCCTCAGGAGGAAGGTGTATTATGTACATGCAAAAGATTTTATGGTTTATACTTAATTAGACAGAAGCAAAAATACCACACTCCTGCAGACTTCAGCATTTTCTTCCTAAGTCTATTACCCCAATGCAGATTAACAGAGAAGGTATTTCCCACCAAGTCATTTGATGTTGGTATGTTCTTGAGCTCAATGGCAGTTTACAGCCCACCTCTCTCTGCATCTGAGATTAATGAGACAGTTAATTGGGTAGCTTCCACTTGGTAAAATGAGCAAAAGGGGACCACTGTGAAGAGCTTCATGGGGCTGTGAAGTGGATGAGAGTAGACTCCGTAGCACGATGGACCCCTCTGCTGTGCCTTGTCATGAGTACATGGGTGTCACCAGAGTGTGGTTCTGTGGTACCAGTCTGCCTACAGCCCTGCCATGTCTGCCTCACATGCACTCCCATATCCCACCTTATTGCATGAGAAAATGCAGGTCTGGAAACTTTGCTCAGTACACATTTGAAATGGAGGAGCATGGAGGTAGATCTGGGCTGTGCACACACACTGGCAGGATGAATAATTTTCCTCAATTCTATGTACATTTATTTTTTAACATTGAACTTGTGGTTCTCAAGAAGACTTATTGATATATCTGCAAACTGATAGTCCAGGTGATATAACCTGATGTTCAGGAAAGCAGACTTTGGCCTCTTCAGGGATCTGCTTGACAGAGTACCATGGGATAGAGCCCTGGAGGGAAGAGCAGTCCAAGAGAGCTGGTTGATAGTCAAGGATCTCCTCCTCTAAGCTCAGCAGCGATGCATCCCAACAAAAAGGAAGTCAAACAAAACTGTCAGCAGTCCTGTGTGGATAACAAGGAGATCCT
The DNA here is from genome assembly GCF_003945595.2 of Pipra filicauda. Lineage (NCBI taxonomy): Eukaryota > Metazoa > Chordata > Aves > Passeriformes > Pipridae > Pipra > Pipra filicauda. Next base: position 259,049 of record NW_024104273.1, on the reverse strand, counting down.
GGACAAACTCAAACACAAAAAGGAAGCCTACAGAGGATGGAATCAAGGACAGCTAGCCTGTGAGAAATGCAGATGAATTGTCCTAGCAACCACGGATCAGGTTAGGAAAGCTAAAGACCTGATAGAATTAAATCTGGCCAGTGATGTCATGGGCAACAAGAAAAGCTTCTCTGGGTATGTTTGTGAAAAAAAAGAAGATTGGGAAAAATGTGGTTCCTCTCTGAAAGGAAATGGGAGACCTGGCTACCGGGGATATGGAGGAGGCTGAGGTACTCAATGACTTTTTGCCTCAGTCTTCACCAGCATATGCTCCAGCCACACTGCCCAAGACACAGAAGGTAAAGACAGGGACTGAGAGAATGATGAACCATCTACTGTAGGAGAAGATCGTGTTTGAGACCATCTAAGAAGCCTGACGGTGCACAAGCCCATGGGACCTGATGAGATGCATCCATGGATGCTGAGAGAACTGTCAGAGGATATGGTTAAGCCACTATTCATGATATCTGAGAGGTTGTAGCACTCCAATGAAGTTCCCACTGACTGGAAAAGGGGAAGCATAACTGCCATTTTTAAAAAGAGAAATAAGGAAGACCCAGGGAACTTCAGGCCAGTAAGTCTCACCTTAGTGCCTGTCAAGATCATGGAAAAAATCCCCCTAGAAGCTATGCTAAGGCACATGGAGAATAAGGAGGTGATTGGTGACAGCCAACATGGCTTCACTGAGGGCAAATTGTGCATGAAATATCGAGTCGCCTTCTCTGACAGGGTTACAGCATTGATGGACAAGGGAAGAGCAACCAACATCATCTACCGGGACTTGCGCAAAGTATTTGACACTGTCCTGCATGACACCCTTGTCTCTAAACTGGAGAGACATGGATTTGACAGATGGACCACTTGGTGCCTAAAGAATTGGCTGGATGGTTGCACTGGAAGGGTTGCAGTCAATGGCTCTATGTCCAAGTGGAGACCAGTGAGAGTCGTTTTGCTTAAGGGCTGATATTGCAGCTGACACTGTTTAACACCTACCCAGCAATATGGACAGTGAGATTGAGTGCACCTCAGCAAGTTTGCCAGTGACACCAATCTGTGTGGTGTGGTTGACATACTGGAAGGAAGGGATGCCCTTGATAGGCTTGAGAGGTGGGCCTATGTGAACCTCATGAAGTTCAACAAAGCCAAGTGCAAATTTCTGCAGCGGGGTTGGGGCAATCCCAAGCGCAAATACAGGTGGAACGCAGAATGGATTGAGAGCAGCCCTGAGGAGGAGGACTTGAGGGTGTTGGTAGATGAGAAGCTGGACACGACCTATCAATGTGTCCTTACAGCCCAGAAAGCCAACCACATCCTGGGCAGCATCAAAGGAAATATAACCAGCAGGTCAAGGGAGGTGGTTCTGCCCTTCTCTGCTTTTGTGAGACCCCACCTGGAGCACTGCATCAAGTTCTGGGGTCCCCAAAATAAGAGGGATGCGAGCCTTCTGGACCAAGTCCAGAGGGGAGCCATGGAGGTGATTAGAGGATTGGAACACCCCTCCTATGAAGACAGGCTAAGAGACTTGGGGCTGTTCAGCCTAGAGAAGAAAAGGTTCCAGGGAGACCTTATAGCAGCTTTCCAGTACCTAAAACGGGCCTACAAGAAAGATGGCAATGGACTTTATACAACGACATTTAGTGGCAGAACATGGGATAATGGCTTTAAACTAAAAAAAAAAATAAGTTTAGACTTCTTTACTGTGTGGGTGGTGAGACACTGGAACACGTTTCCCAGATCAGCTGTGGATGCCCTATCCCTGGAACTGTTTAAGGCAAAGTTAGACGCGGCTTTAAGAAACCAGTCCAAACCATTCTGTGATACTGTGAAAACCTATGAATAATAGACTTTAAAATGCACATTAAAATTAATATTTTTTAAAGTAAAGGTCATATTAAATTATTCTTTTGATGGCAGGAGCAAACTTTTTCTTTTCTCCACACGGTTTTCAAATAGTTAAGTATTTGAAGAATGCTTTTGCTAAATGGACAACTTGGGCAACTTGCCCAGTGAGGGGAAAAAAAAAAGAGCACGTTTCTCTAAAACATCTGTTTTGGCAGATTTTGACATTTTTAATATTCTGTGACAATTTGAGAATGACCACAACAGCCAAAAAGACTAAGGATATTCTTAGGGTAGCAGATTATTGTCTTGTAGATGCCTGATCTAGCCACAAGAGAGCATTGTAAATCCAAAGAAGGCCAGTTTCCGTAAATTAAGTTCATGAGACCCAAATGTGTTGTTTTCCCCCACTTCTGTCAGAAAGCTCAAGAAATTATGACTATGTTTATTGATGTTTGCACCAGTCAGATAATTAATTATTTAGGGTTTTTCTGAGAAGTGAAAAGGTCACCTTCATTACACATAACTTTGAAAAATATTGTGCATGATATTGCAGATCATGAAACATTAAAATGCAAACAGGAATTGAGAATTTCAGCTCTCATATATTTGCCTTACATGTCCTTTCAGGTTTGAAATGCTTACATTTATGCATTAATGAATGGTGTGCATTAAGAAAAATGTGATTAACAAACCCTTTGTTGGAAAAGCAAAGGCTGAGTTCTTTTCTGTTGTGTCTGTAAGGAAGATGAGAACTGCTGAAAAGAAAGACTGAGAGAGATTGTACAGTATTACTTTTCAGCTTCAAGAAAGAATAGAAGCCTAGTAAACAAAGGGTCCAGAAAAGACCAGACAAGCAAGAAAAATGAAAATCAGGAAAGAAAAAAGAAAAATTAAGTTCCAGGCAAGAAATATTTAAAGGGTAGGCTAGAAGGCAACATAAGAAACTTGATTTCCAGTTGTACATCCTGCCAGCCTCTGGGCATGCACATGACTGCTCATTGCACATCTCTTTTTCTCTGAGCTTCTTCAGTAAACAATGACTGTATTCCAGCTCTGCTGTTAGCTGCTGTGGTGGTGCATCCCCTCCACCCCCATCCTTGGCCCTGATCTCAGAAGCTCCTGATAAGCCTTGACCAAACTGTCTGAGCGGTGAAGTATCTCTTGACCTTACCAGTTGAGCTGTGAGGCATGCCCTGATCATACTAGGAGCTCTTGCATGGTAGAGGTGGGAACTGTCAGAGGCATCAGCTGCCCAATCATGGTAGGAAATAAAGGATAAACTCCTTTAGCCTTGGCAAACCATTTACCTGAATCATAGGCTGAGTGCAGCGATACCATTGTGAATTTTAGCCTTAGTAGAATGGTACCATTTTTACTGTAGTCTGGGAAAAAAGCCTGTTGATTACTGATTTGGCTTATGACCAGGATGAAAACAAAGTCAATCATCTTGTGACACTATATAGAGGAGTCCTAAGTGAGACCCTCTGAGCTCTTCTGGATTGTAGTAAGCTGTGTCAGCACCTCCCTCTGAGGGAGATGCCCCTCAGAGCTTGCAAGCATCAAGCTTGTGATACTTGAAGAACCGTCGTTGATAATGAGGCCCAGACTTATAACTCCCACACACACATCTCCACACTCCTCAAGGTGTAACCCTTGCCTCTTGGGAAACATAAATTTGATGTGAGTGTTTCATTGAGACCAAGGGGAATTTTTGATAGATACCTTTACACACAGAAATAGGCGTATACATCGTTTTACCAGTGTGCTTGTGACTTGATTGTTGCATGAATGTTACTATCTCAAATCTATAGAAATAGTTCTAGTTGTAATAAACCCTATAGGATCACTTTGTAAATGTTAAAGTACTTAATGATTAAGTGCTGCTAAACGTTTTTGCACTCTTATCTACATCTCTATCCTTTGCACCTTTACCCCCTTTTGCATTTCCAGCTTCATGTAAATCATTCCAAATTGCTTTAATTTGATCTTCCTTTGTATGCTTTGTCCTGTGTAGTAAGTAATAGAGTGAACCTTCAAACTCTATCAAGTGTTATCAAACCCTGTCAAGTTGCATTTTCACAAAGTCATATTAAACCTTGCTTTTGCAAAGATCTTTCGTGGTGTTTTTTTAAGCAACCAAACCAGTCATTTGCAACAGATGTCAGATGAGTTCTAGCAGCTCTTCTTGATTTAGCCTTGGGAAGACCTATATCCTTCTTCCCATGTTCTTGTTAATACTGTGAGGTGAGGCTGCTGAGAGAGTCTCACCTTATTTACTCAGCTTCCTTGGGCATCATTTCCAGACATGGAGTTATTTCTTGTGTTAGGTTGAAGAAAGAGCAACACCCTTTCTCCGCATTGCCTTGCAATCTTCTCCTTCCCATGATATCACACTGCCATAGAGACCTGTGACCATCCGCAGGATGGGGTTGATTTCTGGGAGACATAATGTCCTGCCTGGGAACATGCAACTGCAAAAATGGAAGAATAGCACAGTAGGACAAGCACCTCTGATCAGAGTTTATGCCAGAGACATTTCAGTAGGGAAAAGTTGGCATAAAGAGTGGGTTGAAATAATGGAAAAGATTTTAAAAATATAAAAATTTATGTATTATATTTCCCAGGCTAATGAAGTCTATTTAGAAGGGTTAACAGGGAGAAATTTCAATAAATACATGCTAAACATGCCAGCTGCAGGGTTTTCCATCAGTGATTCTTCTAACATTTAAGTATACAAGCAGCTTGAGAGTTTTATCCAGACACATAGAGTACAAGCTTCTGAAACTCACTGAAAATAAATAATCAGTGTGAATAAAAGGATGGTTCTATGATATAAACAAATTATGTAAATTCTGTAGAGATCATATTTTAGCTGTCAGAGACACCAGATTAAAATACTCTGTAATTTATTTCATATTTTATGTCTGTTCTCTGCTAGGTGGCTCTAGCCCTTTGGAAGTACCTTGACAAGAAGAAATAGAAGGTATAGGACTGTAGGACTGGAAATGAAACTGAGAGAAACAACTTTAACAATATGACAAAGATAAGATTCTGCAATAAATTTCTTGGTTATTTTTGTGCCTGAACTTATAAGAAACTTGAAATGAAACTAGTAATGAAATTAAATTCGCCTTTCAGGGTTGTTTACAGTGAAGCTCAGTGATGTACAGTGGGTGCTGAAAATGGAATTTCTTCTACTAAAGCTGAAATATTCTTGCTAAGGTGAGTGTCTGACCCATTCTGCATGCAAAGCTACATTTTTATGACCATAATTGCAAGATTTGGTGGTGTCATCCTGGTGCCAGTGGCAGTTTGGAAGAGGTCCTCAGTAGCACTCATGGTCACTTATTTGAAGGGTTATATCTAGTGACTGGACATATTGGGTATTATGCTAATTCAACTTCTTCCATACAATGGAAGGATAAACAAAGCTTCCATGTTATGGTTACATCTAAAAACCAGTGGAGGCAAAGGGTACATTTTACAGCTAAAAACTGATCAGGAGGGCACATGCAGTAGTTAAGACTTCTGGCACTTCTGTTTTAGCACTGGTATATTTTCCCTTCTACATTAGGTAGAAGGCTGACTGGAGTTAAGTGGCTTTGGGAGGGAATTTCATAATAGAAGATGGAAGGACCATCATTCACATCTCAAAAAGGTGGTACCAGAAAACAATGTATAATATTTTCAGTATTTACAGAAAAGAAGAAAATCATATACAAAGTGCATTTAAAAGTGATGTGAGAAGGACTTGCATGGTTTGACATCTGGTGGGGTAAATGCTTTGAAGTATTCTGACAGAGCATTGAAGAGCAGGCTTAGTTGCCAAGTTCATTGGTCCAGACCAGAGGAAAACCTGTAGATTTGCAGTGCAAAATGTGAAAATAATATTTTTTTATACCTTAAATATACCTCCTCTCTTAGATTCTCTCAAAATCTTTCTTGATAGCCTGTTTGGTTATAAACTCAGCAAAATACAGACAGCTATTCCACTTTCTTTGCTCGTGATCTTAATATAGCTGCAGGTTTGTTATTTACGAATCCTTTATTAAAAAAGTTATGTTTGTTTGTTTGTTTCCTTGTGAATTTTTTTAAATATTACTTGCTAACAGTCCTGTAAGTGAGAATAAAAAATTTGGTAGCTCTCTAGGAAAAGTAAAGAAGAAAGTGGGGAAAATAAGAGACCTTGAGGAGAATATCTGGGGCAGCCGTGAATCTTTGGCTGTGGGTTTTTGTTACTGACCCTGCGCTGCTAAGAAGAGAAGCCCCAAGGCGGGGTGTAAGCCTGGTCTGTATGTTCTGCCGAGGACAGGATGGGTACTTGCTGTTCAGACGTGAGGTTTGGCTCGGACAGTGAGAACCTGGCATGGATCACTGGCATCAGTACTTTGATGATGGAAGCCTTAAGACAGTCTCATCACGGAAGACCATGCCAAGAGATATGTCAAAACACATTTTTGTGACAACAAGAAACACCAACTCCTCCCTACTAGTCAGGGAAGTGGCTAGCTCCCTAACTATAACTTTGGTAAGTGAAACTGTCAGATAGTCCTAGCTACAATATTTTCTTGCATGAAAATGGGGAACACACAGCACACTTGGCTTCTTGTAAGTTTATCCAGGAGGGAAGCTCAGGATTATTTGACTTCCATCTTTTTGCTATTGGATCCCAAATCTCAAATAGTGATTCAGCTCCCAGAACATCATGCTAATTTGATACTAATCCATGAAAGGTCATTTCTAGCATAACAATATCCTGTAATAGTAGAACAAGAATATTCAGTGGCATTTTACATGTGTTTGCTGCTGTTAAACTAGCATTTAGTGACGCTATAGATCTTATACAGTGGTGAATGTTAAAATCCCCCTCCCCCCCCCTTAATTTATCCCCTGGTGCAAATACAAATACTGTCTAAGATAAAAACACATTGAGAACACTGAGAGGGCGATATATGCATTGTGAATGTAATGTTAATCTGAATCTGACCTTTGACAAGATGCTATCTGATGAGGCAAAACAGAAGCTCTGGGTCTTGATAACTGAGCCAGGAGGGTCTGTCACAGATGAAAGACTATGAAAGTTGGGATGTCCCCAGAGCCTTAAAAATCTGGAGAAACTACTCGAAGTAGAACTGACAGGAACGTTGATTTCACTGAGGCATTGATTTTGCTGCAGGCCGAAGAAGTTCCAGTTTCATGAGAAATGTCAAAAAATGTTGGGATTAGCCTCATTCAGACCTAGTGTTTCTGCATTTTCATCTTCACCTTCTCACTAGATATCTGTGTGTTCCCTGACTAGCACATCTTCTAATAGACAGCCAGAAGAAATTGTGAGAAGGACTAAAAACAGTTGCTGTTCTCAAGTTCATTACATGCCCAGCATGAAATGCTTTACACGTAACTTATTTTCATAATGCTTGGACCATTATTTGAATAAAAGAGTAAGCCTTTCTTGTATTCATGTTGAAAAAGTGACAGTCATTAAAATGAACAAGTGCCTGTTACCTATGAAGTAAGCCTTGGAGCAAGTTTCTCTCTGATCCAAACATCCAAATGAAGAAGGAGATGAGAACAGGAATCGTAATGAGAAAGTGGATGGAAGTTAATAAGCAGTTGCCTTTGGCATGTTTTTATTAATTTTTGGTTGATATGGGGAAAAGAGAAAGTGTTTAGTGAAGTTTTTGTGCTTCACAAAATTATGATGAAAATAGCAGTTCCAGTAAATAAGTGTTGAAGTAAAAATTGCTCAGGAACTATTTATATGAAGAGTGAAAAATCAGGCAGCAATTTTTTTTTTTAAAAACAGCTGCTTTATGTAGTTATCCCTATCAAAATAACAATTAATATCCAGAAAAATGTTTTCTGGCTGTTCAATAAAGCTATCAAGAGAGAGGAAAAGCCAGGTCGTTGTTCCTTTCCTAACATCGTGCTGTTGAATGAGAGGAAAAGCCAGCAAGTCTCCTTGCCCCAGACTGTGATTATATTTGTTTTAAACTTTCTTCCAAAATCTTACTTCCAAGAGTTAAACCAAAAGAAAACATTCTGATATCGCCAACATAGGGGGACTCTTTTTTTAAAGGTAAACTCTTTTTATTCTTTAAAGTGAACTTAGTGTGTTAGAGCCTGCTTTGGCTTTTGCCAGTTTTATATTCACAGGTTACAGGTCTCTGTTGTTGCATAGAAGGAAACACATTAATTCTTTTTGTGCTAGGAATCACCTTGGAAACATCCACTGAAAGTCTGATTTTGTACTACCCATTGTGATACCACAAGACTGGAGCTCCTTCAATTCTTTAAGTTTCTAAAACTCTCGGTGAAAATTTCATCAGCAGTAACCTGGTAGTCTGAGCACAAATGCACTTGGGCAACTGGCTACAGAAGGCCTTTCCATTGCATTTTTTTCTTTTTCAGATAAGCAGTTCTGTTGAACCAGAGCTCCTTTTTCTATCCTCTGTGTGTCACTTGTATGTCTTTTGTTGGTGCTTGGAAACTCTTGTAAAAGAGTTGCCTATTGCAATTCTGGCAAAATTTTTTCCAAATACAAGACATTGTCTTGGTCTGTGTAATTATATGCTCCGACTCTGTCAGTGCCTTTGTAGTTAAGGTATTCTTTGGGTAGTGTTGTAGATTCTCTGCTGTGTTCACGGGCAGACATACACTGACAGAGATGAATGATGTGGAAAAATGGAAAGCAAGAACAAAAAGCCAATTGCATGCTCAATAAGCCCACAGTTCTCCCAACAGAATAAATTACTTGTTTTGGGAACGTGGAATTTCTTTACTCATAAATGCTTTTACATCTTTTTATGCTTATCTGAGTTTTGCATCTGTAATCTGTATAAACTACATCTGTTGCAGAGATGAGATGGACTTGAATTACAACAAAGAACTTTTTTTGCATTACAGGAGAAAAGAAGTACACAGACTTCTAATTAAAATATTCATTGACACTGTATATTATGAGTAGATTTGATTCATGTTTTGAAGAATTTACAAAGGTAAATTTTACAAAGGAAAGGACCTCAAAAAAGGGACTTCAAAATGAAGAGAATCTTTTCAGCTGGAAAATAATGAGCAGCATAAAGAAATTGTGCATTACATATAGCTTTCATCATGGAAATAGTCTGGTGATATTTTCCTTGACCTTATTTTTTTCCTGCAAATTTGGGTGTCTGAAGCTTGGTCTTCCTGTGTGAACTTTTATACATTGAGTAGGTAGGCTGAATATACTAGACACATTAGACTTCAGCTGAGCATTTCTGCAACATGAGAGTTCAGTATGGATGTTTTTGGCCAGCTGGGTGCTTTGTGCAATTTCACATTTGCACAACAAAGATATATTAACCTGTTATCATATTAACTTAATTTAATTTTAATATTGTTGGAAAAGTTACTTGAGACAAATATGTTTAAAGGCTGTTTACATTTCCTAATCAAATGATTATCAGATTAGGTCTTGAATAATTTCAGACTCTCCAGGACAGGTGCTATTACATTTCAACACTGCAAAAATTTTGAATACTCTCAAGAAATAGTCAATGAAATAAATGAATAGTTATGATAAAATTATTATTTATTTTCTTTGAGATTACCAGGAATACTTTGCTAAGGTTTACGTTTATGATGAGATGTTCAAAATCTTTTAGTCAAACGCATCCAAATAGAAGCATAAAATCATTTAGATTTGAAAAGAGCATCTTCGTGAAAGTCCCTTCCTCAGGGGATTTACCTCTGAGTCAGAATGTCTCCGGTAGCTTTCAGTTGAAAGTCTTTGCCTCAAGAGTTCTACCAGAGCTCCTGTGCTCTGTCTCAAAACTGCCAGCTTGGCAATAGCGTGGGGGCCAAGGTCACCCCCTCCGCATTCCGTCTGGCTGTCCCAGTCCAGCTCTGGGACGTCTTTGAGCTTTTCAGCTCCTCTCTCTCTGGTGCCTCATGTTGCATTTTAGGACTTCCATCCAGTAGGAGTCCACCACCCCTCCTCTCTAGGAGGAGTCTCCAAGGGTTTTGGGGGGTCCGGTTCAATTCTTACCCCAAACTCTGTGTAAAGCTTAGTCCTGCTCTGTCTCTCTCTTCATTAGACATCTCTGTGTCTTCTTGCTTGGCTGCAAGCCGCCTCTGCTGCTTTTCTTATCTCTTGGTTTTCAGCCATAGTCTCTCCGTTCACTGCTGTCTCTGCCGCCATTCCTGCTGCTGCTCACAGTGGAGAAACTTCCCCCAGCTCTTAGCTACAGATACCTGGCCCAGTCTAACACTTTTCCAAGTTTCTGCAGCCCCCCAGCTGGGGCTGGGGGGGCCTAGCCCCCAACAGGGCTCCGGACCCCTCTCCTCGTGGCTTCAGAACATAGCCACTTCTTCTCCAACAACTACAACATCCTTCTTTTCCGGTCTGGTTGTGATATGTTTATATTTTGCAGGAGTGCTGATTGGCTCAACCCCAAGGGACACCACGCCCTTGGGGGTTACCATTTTTTTAACTCCAGGGGGAAAACTTTTTTTCCCCCACCACATTCAGGAAAACAAGTTTTTCTCTGCTTTACTTTGATTCTGAAGAAAGTACTTATCATGTAATTGTTCAAAAAAGTGAGATTTTACCAGAGTCCTAACTGAAGTTTAACATTTTGACTATTAATTGAAATCTGTAAATTATAGCCAATGAAAAAATTATGCTCTTGGTTATGCTGTATAGCCAAGCAGTTACTCAGGGCTGTTATATTTCTCACAGCTGGAGTACACAGTAGTTTTCAATCTAAACTCAATTTAAGGAAAAATAGGCAAGCTGAGAATGAACCTGAAACTTTATGGCAATATAACATGAATTTTCTGTAACATAGCATAAAAGTCTCCTTCAAAAATGGCCTTTGCCCCTGCACAAATGGCTTTGAGAGGATTTATAGGTATAGCACCAAAGAAAGCTTTACAAATATGCAGCTACATATACTGTGGTTACACTGTGGTAATTTAAACTTCATGGGCGTGTTTGTACACTGTTCTTTTTTCCTGGAGTCTTGTAAAAAGGTTTAAAAGTTTTGGTGGCTTCGCAATATGTTACTTTGATGCTGAGTTCTCTTTCTTCCCATTTGAGTACTCAGCGTCGGGTCTGACTATAAGGTCAATCTTAATAGATAAAGCTATAATACCCAGAAAATAATACAAACGCCCCTCAACTATTTTCTGTTTTGTTGTGATTTTTTTTTCCTTAGTCTTTAGGTCCCAGGTCTTGTGATAATTAGCATACAAAATATATTGAATATCATGGTAGCATATCAGGTCTGTTATCCTTTCTTAACTAAAAACCAGCTCTACATTCTGTTTAGGTGCTGAGGAAAATGCTATTGATGGCTCCTCCTAGTTACCATGTGTGTGTAACTGCTTGTGGCATCTTAGGAGAAATGGCAAGAGTGACATGAACAGAAACAAACACAACAGGATGGATGCACATGAGCAGGAACGGGAAGGAATATTTGAACACTAATTTCCCACATTATCTAGTGCTATCTATGGGTCTGTTCCATATTTGCATGAGTTCCTCAAGCACTCCAAGCAGTCTACTAGACTCTCCACAGAGACATGCTTTGTGGTACCTGTTGTATAAATAAATATATTTAACATGAAAATATACAATTTAAGAAGACGAGCAATGTATAAAATGTGAAGGAGAAAAAATGTAATTCATTAAAATAACAGTGGTGTAATAGGAACTGATATTAGTTTCAATTTTTAAAAATAAAGTCAGTTTTACAAAGGTATGATATGGTCTTTCTTTAATCTATTTTTCTGCTGACTTCAGTGCAATACCATGGGGGATAAATCTGGTTGCAATCCTCAAGCAACAAGCAACTTCTCTTCATTAAAAATGAAACATCTCACTTAATAGAAGACATCAATTATTCCATGCTTTGTTTTGAGGGTAAATCAGGGGTAACATAATGAAATTAACAAAGTGGTACTGGAGTTAAACTGTTTGAAGTTTTCATTTTGCCAGATCAGATTCTTTCCAGAATTTCTCATTATCAACAGATTTTTGTGATTTTTCAGTTGAAATTAAACTGACACAGAAACTGAGTAGAGCATATCATGTCCTTTAGTCTCCATGTAAACAAAGAAAAGGGTATATGGTGTTTCCTAGGTGTCATCCCTCTTGTTTATTTGACTGTGGAGATTATAATTTCCTTTCTACCTTCATTTCAGTAAAGCTGTTTTTGCGTGTTTGTGTGACATTTCACCATGTAAGAGAAGCACTCTGAATTCTTGACAAAACCATAAATATTGCACATAATTAGAACCACAAAATTATTTACTGATCTGAAGACATGATGTAAAATGCTGCCATGAGATATCTTATTTCAGGACAGTTCTTAAGGATGTAGGCGCGCCAGAGTCTACATGACCACTTGACTTCTTGGTGTCAAAGGCTATGACTCAACACTAATGTGCTGAGTTATTTTTGCCTTTACTGCTACCTAATGGTAATGTGAATGACAGTGTGGGACTTGAAAATAATTCTGCATTTTATCAAAATTAAAGTGCTACTCAAAAGCTCCAAATTGTTCCTCTCCAGAGCCAGTGCTTAATAAATCTGACAATAAATCTGAGGTGCAAGAAAGGATATGGAGGTGAATAGCTTACCTAATTTGTACTCATGAGGGAAGATTTTCATATACAAATGACTTAATCCAGATATAATTTGGTTATATGTTTAGGATAATTTTATAGAAGAAACCAGAACAGGACAGATAAGGTTCCTTACATTCCTTTAACATCATACTCAGTGATACATTTTCTCTGTCAGGCTGAAATGATACCTTTTTCAGGCTTCATCTCTGGTGCCCTGATTCCTCATTCTAAATTAATGCTATTTTTTCATTTGGGAGACTGGAAAAACTAGGTGTGTTTCAGAAGTAGGGATACATAGTATGTGAAGGCAAAATCTATCAGCATTGTCCAAGCATGTCTTTTGTGCAGGGAAAGTCCAAATATGCCTTGTGTGAACCACTACACTAAGATCAAGTCTCACTTTTCCCAAAGCAGCTGTTTTAGCACTTGTTCATTCTCTTTATTTTGTGTTTGGCTAGTTTCCTTCAGTAGCAGCAGAGACTTTTACCTAAGAAACCTCAAAAAGCAATCAGAAAAAACAGTAGACTGTTTCCTAAAAGTCTGATGCTAAAGGTGGCTGAGCATCTTGCTGCTTCTCAACATAAAAGGTATATAGGGCAGAGTAGGTTCAGCACCAAGAGAAAGCAGGTGATCTGCATGAAAATCCATAACAAGAGGAAGCCCTTAGCATGGCAAGTTTTGGCCACAATGACACCTTGGTATCACTGACTGTCCTAAGCTTTCTGGGCATGAGGCCAGCTGTGGTCAGGTGATGATCTCTTTATGCCCTATATCCATCATACACATTGGTTTCAAAGTTGTTTAATAGTGGTGTTATAAACTTTTGTACTTTGCTCATTTAGGAGAATTTGGTTAGGTTTCCTAGATGATAATGAGTACAATAAATATACGCCCTGCTATTGCCATGTGTATTCAAAAGCAGTAAATTGCTCGTCATTATTCTATTGCAGAAATGAAATTAGAAGACTCTGCCATTAGCCAAATGATGATGGCTATCACTTTTTAATCAAAACATGATTTTATGGCTTATGAGTTAACTAACGGTTGTGGAGCCTGATTTGAGGTTGATACATGACCATAACACAGATCTCAGGGGTGATCCTGGTTGATATGACAAAAAAAAAGGAAGTTTTTTTGGGTAGTGCCTTGGTTTGCATTAGTAGTAATCTTTTACTATTTCTAGAGGCAAAAACGAAGACAGGTGTATCTAGATTTGTACTGCTATAGTTATTCTCCTTAATATAATCTTTTCTGTCTATAACCCTTTTTGTAGTAAAGTGGGAGGAAGACTTCAGCTGTCAATGTTTCAAGAATCCACAGTCCACCTCTCACATGTCCTGGCTGCATAGCCTTGACCCAGGCTGCTGAGAAAGTTGCTAAGTTGAGACAAAGTTGTGCCAAAGTCTGCCAAGTCTTTAAGAATTTTTGAGACATAGCTAAAGAGCTGCTCAATAATTTGATGAGAATAATATTGGCCCAACACAGTGCAAAATCTTAAAGGTGATAAGGATTAGTCCAGCTGTCAGTGCTATTGGTGTGTCGGTATTGATGGAACTGGTGAATGAGGGCAGCTGAGCAGCAGTCAGCAGCTCTCTTCCAGCTCCCTGGAAGAAAGCAGCAGACTCTCTTCCCCCGCATCTGATCCTCACCTCACCAACAAAGTATCTTTAAGTATCTTATTGGGGTGGAGAAGGTGTTAATGCCTAGCCTAGCAGCCTGTGAAATCCTAGCCAGCTTCTATGTGAGTTGACTAATAAATCATTGCTTTGTACTTTTCAGTATGCTGCTTACAGATCACCTTTGCACAGCCCAGGATACCTAAACAAGTTGGCTCCCAAACATTTAAAAAATACTTTTTTTTTTCTTTTTAACATAGGTCTGTGCACCCCTTATCAGGAACAAAACACTGAGTTTGCCTAGAAGAATACATAAGAAAACATACGGTTTCATGCCATTCCCTCGGGTCCCATCACCAGTCACCAGGGAGATTAGTGGCTGTCCCTCCTCTTCCTCTCATGAGGAAGTTGTAGACTGCAATGAGGTCTCCACTCAGTCTCATCTTCTCCAGGCTGAACAAACTAAGTGACCTCAGCTGCTCCTCATGCAGCTTCTCCTCTAGACCCTTAACCATCTTTGTAGCCCGTCTTTGGATGCTTTCTAATTGCTTTATATCTTTCTTATATTGTGACGCCCTAAACTTGGGTAAGGAAATAATCATGAAAATCCACTTCCTACTTTGGAGGTCCAGATATTATTTGAATAAATGAGACTAGACAAAGTTTCATTTCCTTCACTTGAAAATCAGAAAGAGAACAGAAAGCTAAGAAAACAAAGGTTGCCCTTAGTATTCAGAAGTGGAAGCAGGAGTCAGCAGGTTGATCTACACCTTTAAATCAATCTTTTGTTTGTTCTCAAGCTTGGATTATATTTTCTGATTTGGAGTGATTTTTAACTTGTTTGCAAGTTGAGTAACGGTGTAAAAAGGATGAATTGCCTATAGTACAAGATCAATACAGATATTGAATTGAAATAATGGAGAAGATATAATGCTTTGGAAAATGTCAGAAGAGCTCAAAGAGAGTTTGACTGTAAATACCCGGGACAGGATTATACCTTGTTTATAGAGGTGTCTGTAGCATAAGCAGTTTAACTGTTCAATGTGATGAATGGAGAAATGGTTTCTACTTTTTTCTACTATCTTTGTTCTTTATTTTCAGAACTTAAAAATTTTTGATTCTGTATATGTATTTTCAAGCAAGTTCTACTGTTGCAGGGGTGTACAGTCTCTTCTATTAAAATCTGTTCTTAAAATAGTGTTGTAGCAGTGTTATCTAATGAGAGTGCTGCTTGTCTCTCTCTCTAGACTTCTTGATGGAGGGTGAGGGGTCCAGGGCACTTGTGCTCTGGAGGACAGTGAGTGGCTGTGAAGCTGGCTAAAAACCCAAATTTTCACTAGGGGGGAAATTCTGACACTCTAATGATTTCATCCTAAATAATATAACTTAAAATTTCTCTCAGGAGATAAATTTTCCAGAGAATTTTGATTTGGAAAGATCAAAATCATCATGTTAAAATGCTTTCTTCTCTGAAGTTATGTCCAAATGTTTAATTTTGATAATGTCTGCTGTAAAAACACTATCTACAAATTCCCATATATGGAATACATTTTAAGATTTCAGACGGAACTGTAGAGAGAAATCAAGACTAAACACTGTGTTTTGAGTTTGAATAAATCTAATAATTTCCCACCAGAAACATACTCCAAATGAACACTTTGGTTTTTGATCAAACACCATTTTTTGTAATAGACAGTTGTGCTGTAAAAATAAACATTTAAACAGTTCTTTTTGTTATTTCTTAGTTTCAGCCTCATATTGCTCAAGTCATCATTATGAAAAGTTCTACTATTTCAGCATGCAGGGGTTGGTGCTAACTGCTCTCTTTGCTTGTTATTGAGCTTTCTTTTTTTTTTTTTTTGAAGATGGAACTCAACCCTATATATATTTAAAACTCAGTGTCCTTAAAATATTAGAATGATTGCAAACTATTATATCATGTAAGTGATACACACAAACGGAATTGCTCCAGGATAAAGTTCACTGTAGCTTACATCAAAATGTGTGTATCATGGTTCTTTTCTGCTCCCAAGGCTCACTTGTGTTGTAATTTTTTTTTACATTGAGGCCGGTTCATCATAAAAAGAACAACTGCTCTTTGTCACCCTTAATCTTTTCAAGGTGATTTAGATTGTTGTGGGGTTTTTTAAAAACACATAAGAGTCAAATAACTGTCTTAGGTACCGAAGGACCTGAGATTTTTTTTCCATCCCTTCTGTTCCTTAATGGATATTCTCCAAGCAACCCTGACAAGTAATTTCTGCCCTTTCAGAACTGAGCAGGTAAATCAGCCAATTCCCAAATCTCTGCTAGTGCTTATGACATAGATCGTAACTGCAGAAAATGAAATAAAAACATAGAAGCACACAAAAGCATAAGCGCAAGCTTTATCAGCTTGAAGATGAGTTGGTGATGAGCATTTCAGTAATACTAATAAGAATGCAATTGCATTGGCACATGTTGTGTCTATGCTTTGAAGATTAACAACCTTAATTTCAAAACTGATGACTACAGTAAAAGTCTCAGATTGAAATAACAAAAAATTATTTCATTGGTGAAATTATTTTCTTACTGGAACGTGGGTGGTGAGGGGAGGGGAGGGCACCTCTCCCCTCCAGGCTCGGGGCCTGAAAAACCCTGTTTTCTGGAGTCCCCCTTCCCCGTCCCACAAGACGTCGGAAATGGTTCTTCAGACGGAGAAGGAACTAGAGCTGGGCTCCCCCACGTCGTGGATGGGGAAAGGGAAACCCATAGAAATTGAAAGGGAAAAACATTTTGGAGAGACAAAATTATTAGATGAGGGTGTAATGTAGTTCAGTTTTTCCTTAATGAAAGGGGAATGTAGTTCGGTCTTTTTCTTACATGTTGAAGTGTGAGAAATCTCAACATTATTGGCAGCATGTAAATAATATCAAACGCAAACTCTTGGCAAATTTCAGCTGCAATGTCTGCAATGAAAACAACTGTAAGTTCAGAACCGGTAGTACAATACAAATTGCAAAGATTATTATTATTTTTAAATTTTACTAAGCCGTGCAAATATGGAGAGCAAATTCTGAAGTATTACGGAGTGACTTCTACCATTTGTGCCATGTGTAGGAGCTGACTCATAACTACTCAATAACACAGGGCAAGGAAACTAGCTCAAGAATCATCACATACTTACAGCATGTTGTTGAATCAAATAAAAAAAAAGTTAATTGTTAGTGTGCTTCCTGGTATGGCTTCAGTTCAGGGTAAATTATCTTTCCCACACAATTCGTGAATGTGGTCTTGGGACTGGCATAGACCAGGATTTCTGTTACAGGTCAGTGTAAGTGAGGTAATCAACTCTGGAAAGCTGAAAGTATACCCACATGGTTAGAAAGTATGCCATGACCTTTCCCAGAAACCAGATCCTGTTCTATTTGTTTTTCAAGTATGCAGCCATTGATCTCACTATATTGCCAACTGACCTTAAATGACACTCCCTCTTTAATGAGTCATGCATATAAAATAGGCTCTCTCTTTTCTCCCACTTGACATCAAGTATTATGAGCCTTTGAGAAGAGGTACTAAGGACCTGATACAATCTTGAGCAGGAGAAGGAGCAAGAACAAGCACTAATAAACATGTTCTGGCTCTAATTTTCTTCAGTCTGCAGTAGGGGAGAGGTGGTAGGTAGGGGAAGATTGTTTCTGACCTCAGCAGCTCCCCTATATATCAAGGACCAGAAAATGAAAAGGTCTCATTACAATCAGATGAGACAATGGGGAAAAAGGTAAAGCACTAGTATTTTGGTATTGACTGAAGCTAAAAACTCAGCTAGTGCTATGAGTTCACACCAATGTGTTCAACTCTGCTCCCTTTCCTGTTATTTTCAACAAGACGACCATAATAAAAGACTTTTCTAAATTCTAAGCATACATATGCACATGCGTATACACCTATTTTAATCATAAATAAAGTGGAGAGATATATTAGATGTTTCATGAACAGTACTTATATTAAGTACTCTTAACATAATATCCTTAGCATGTTCTTCTATGAAATAGCTCACAGATCATCTGCATGCTTTAAAAGAAAACAGTTGGGCCTGGTTTATGGTGAAGAATAGCTTACTTGGTTATGTCTCTTAATAGAAAGTATGTAAAGATAATTTATGTGCATGGCAGTGACAAGAGATTTTGAGCAGAAAACACTCCACTATAGTGTCATCAATTAATTTGTCAACATATTAGAACTATTTCAATGGCACGGAAGAATCTGCCAGGACATCCTGTTTACAGAATAGCATCTGAGTAGCAAGCAAAATCTGATTCTTACTAACTTTGAAAAAGATGTTCTGAGTGTATAACTGTATAACATAAAGGAGAGTCTATTAAATGTCTAACGCAAGCTAATTTGTGAACAACAAAGAAAAGCTGAGACAGGATTATTAAACAGTCAACAGAAACTGATAATTACCATTAAAAAATCCTGAATGCCTTTGAAGAAGGTAATGAGCTGGATGTGTTGCCTATGGCACTATGCATTAATACAGAATTTATTTTTGCTCTCAAGATATCTTTGACAATATTAGAAATTACTAAATTGAAACAGTCTGCCTTTGCCTATCTCACTGTGCAGTCAGGACAAACAATTTAAGATGATCTACTGAATCACTGGGCTTAGTCCTACGCTGTTGTGGATGAGAAAAACAGGGTCATTGCCAAAGATGCTGCAGTCCATCATGTGGCAGTGTTCATCCAGTCAGTACAAAAAGCTGCTTGTGGATTGCTTTATGCTCATTTGGCTGAGCCACAGTTTCTTCTTATATTTCAGCTTGGCTTTAATTGCCAGCTTCAAATAACAACATGTAAATAATCGTCTCAGTACATGATCAGCTCTATCCTTCACCTTTACAGTTTTGACAGATTTGGGCAGAGTCCTAATCCTGGACTCTGGCAGAGCTTTGAACTTCAGGTTAAAAGGAAAGCTGAGGGTGACTATGTTCCAGTACTGTAGAGTTATAGATGAATGATAATACTGTATATATAGGATGAAGAAATGTGCATTAAACTGTCATTACGCTTAATGAAATGGAATTGGTTTCAGGAAAAAGATAAATTACAAGACTTAAGGGTTTTTCCATCTGAATACAAAAGAAATACAATATGTAAAAGCATACTTCATATCTAGAGAAGCATCTTAGCATGGAGAATCACAGAAAACTGGTCTGGAAGGGATCCAAAAAGGTTAGTTAGTCTATCCCCTGTTCCAAGGCAGAATAAGTTATATATAAATCATCCCTGACAGATGGCTGTGTTATGACCTCCTAAAAAAAACCCCAGTGAGGCAGACACTACAGCTCCCTGGGCAGTCTACTCCATTACTCAATGATCTTGCCATTAGAGAGTTTATCTCTGGCTGCAGTGTAAGACCCTGCTTCTTTTACTTTTGTTGCTCAAAAGAGGTAAAAAACACTCTCAGGAGAGTGCACTACATATGGAGACTGTGATATGGGCCATATTGCTTTCCCAATTTTCAGCCTATTCAGCAATTAAAGTCATGTAATGAGTTACCTATCTTTACAAGTTCCTGAACAGAAAGCTTAAGTGTTCATTTAAATCTTGCTGCCACCTTTCCCTGTGGGTACTTTTAGCTCTGACCACACGACAGGTGCACACATGTACTCCGTACTCACGCTGTCCTGGCTGCAGACCAGGTGTTCGTGAGCCATGTGTGATGGATCGTGTTAGCAGGACACGGATATTGAGCCTGCAAGTCTGTGCGTCACCTCATATAGCAACCAGAGCACACTCACACCCTTCTTGAGTTGTCTTTTTTAGTACTAAAGGACTGCCTGTCTAGGGAGGTTAGGGTGAGTCAAGTCAAGCCAGAACATAGGCACGGCAGGGCATGAACTGATCCATAAGAAATGTCTGTGTAGGAGGCATGCACAGAACATCAAGTACGAAGGAGTGGCAGGTTGACTAATTAAAATACTTCTTCCGGTTTTCCTGACCCAATTATGAAACTCTGAATGTTGGGTAGAAGTCAGACTGCCATGTTGATATGGTTTGAAGCTGGCTCCCTGCCAAGTCTCCACACCTTACCACCAGAAGTCCCCCCCCCCCCCCCCAACCTCAGGGAGAAGAGGGAGGAAAAAAAACTAAGAAAAAAAAACCCGAAACGAGAGAGAGACAACCAAAGTGAGATATATAAATATATTTACACTTATATACAATTTCACAAGGGAAAGGGAAGAAGGAAAAGGAAAGGGAACAAAACTAAAATAAAATATATAGATATCCCAAGACCCAATATCTAACAACTAAAAAGTTAGCAAAGAAAAATAGCTCACTACTCCCCTGGGACAACTGAGAGTCGCTCCGGAACGATCGCCGGCAACCTCTGTCTCCCAAGGTCGACAAGGCCTAACCAGGCCTCGCTCCCCAACACGACAGACTCAACAGCAGGGAACCTGCACCTCCAAGCCGCCGGAAGGAAAGAGAGCGAAGGCCTCTCCTCCTCTCTTCTTATAATCTGGCTTACGTAAAAATCGTAGAGAATACTGGGTAAATCTGGACCCTTCCTTGGTTACAAACTGGTCACCAAGGAAGGCCTAGCCCAAACCACCACACATGTGTCTTGGGTGATCTGGCAAGAGCTCAGCTACAAAGTGACATGGAAGAGGCACAAAGATGTGCATGGAGACAACCTGGTGCCTAGAGAGGCCTGTTAGCTTCAGAGCCTTGCACAGAGGTAAGGCTAATGGCCTTGGCTCCTGAGAAGCTCTAGATCCTGTATATGAGGTGCTGTTTGTTGGTGAGTCAATGCATGAGTGGGTTCATGGGTGAACTGGGCCACCAGGAGCAGGATGTGTGAGGGTCTCAGTGAAGTGAGGGCAATGTCCTCTAATTTCACACACTCCCTTATTTCTCAGAAATGAGATGTCACTCCCATATGTTAGCCCTAGAAGTACTTTTGTGTGATGCAGCTGAGTTGACATTCAGTATAGGGCAAATTATTTCTGTCTTAATGTACATTAAAGAGGAACTGGAACACGACATAACCTAGCACACTGATGTCCCCATGTAGATATGCCCACATATGTAAAAGTAGAATTTAGTTCAAGCATATTTGTCTTCCACCTGACATTTTATCTTTCCTCTTTTTTGATTTTTTTCACTGTGTTTCTAACTGGTCTCAGTTTCCTCAAAGGAGGGTAATAGTTCAATGTCTTTCACACGTGATTGAAATTAGAGTTCACCCTTCTTTAATATTAAAGGTAAACTAGAAAATTAGAAAAGTACATAAATTTAGGTTTAGTACCTTTTCTAATCTAAGATTAATCTAAATCTTCATCCTTTATAACATATATAAGTTATAAAACTATGTACTGTATAATATGATAATTATAAGAACAAGAAATACTGCTAAGTGGCTGTGTCAGCAGTTTTTGTCCCAACAATGAATTTTCTAGCTTTTAAGCTTGTGTCCACATTAAAACAGTAAATACATTATTCTGCCAAAGAATTCCCATTCCCACCACCTGAATAAAATAATAATCATGTAATAAGCTAGGCATAACTTTGAGTCATGCACAGGTACACACTTTTTTCTTTCAGAACCTTACAGTATTTTCTTCACTTCTATGTATACATTAATGCTGTGAACACATGACATGATAATGAAATAAGACTAATGGTTTGCAGTAGGATTCTAGAGCTTCTTAACGAAATTGAAGAAATTGGTGATAACATTCAATTGTATAGTGTGTTTGAACTATGGATTCTGTTCTGTTCTTGAACAAGTCTGAAAACAACTCTATATTGATAGACATGTAGCAGACTCTAGAAAAATACCTCCTGCCTTCAGAAGCAGTCCACCTTAGTGCTTTAAACACAGCCAGTCGAAGCTTTGCAAATTGTGCTCTTCTATCAGTCAAAGAGTTGATATTTTTTTTCCTCAGATCATGTATATTTTATGAATGTAGAAGATTGGCATGTCTATACCCAAGAAAAACTTTCCTGATGAAAGCTTGCCTGAAATCCATCTTTCTTTGACATCTGGGCACAAGGCTGAGGAAGAAGAAGAGTGGTTTTTTTTCACTTCATGGAGAGTATTTTGTTTTCCTCTGGCAAATTGCTGATTTCAGTCTTATGATAAATTTTTTAGATGTCACTTGTATTTATGAATAATTAAATTATATATATGTGTGACTTTTCAACATTTAGTTTTAAGGTGGAGTGTATGTGTTAGAATACATAAATAGAGAATACATTAAGAGAAAATGTTGTTTCTACAATACTGTATTTTAAAAAGAATTAAATGTGCACATAGGGAGAGATTTTGTACAACAGAAAATAAGTTAAGGACAGAATATCCCCAGTGGTTCTAGCTGCAGAGATGCGTTCTTTCTCAGCTTTAAATCCAATATCAACAGACTTGGTTAAGTCGTTAAAATCCACAGAGATTTCGTATTGTTCATGTTGCTAGGAATCCCAGAACATACACATTATTAAAACAATATGTTTTCAAGAATATCCCACATTGGTTTTCTATGAAAAATACATTAAAACCTAAAATAAAGGAAAAAGCCTAAAATATGGCTTCAAGCCAGAGACAAAGAACCTTACATGAGGCACAATGTAATTAGGAATTTGCAATACAATAATGTTTAATGCCTTCCCAATCTGCAGGCTAATCAGAATGGTGCAGATCATTTATTCTATGGCCTGATGCAGCCTATAATTATTGCCTTTGCACCCTTGTCCAGTCTGCAATGGCTGCTTTTCTTACTAGTCTTTCAGGACATGGTTGTTGAATCAGGGAATAGTCTTGAATTCTGAAATTGTGACTGTGACCTTGACTGACTGTTTGAGGGTAAATACTCCTTTTAGTCAAGACTACAATGACATATTGCATTCTGGGTTTTAATATTTATAAAACCCTTAGACAAAAGGTGCTGCATATTCCAAGTTACAGTTATAGGTCTATGCCCTGAAGTCTTTCTTTTCAGTTAACCTGATCAGTGGGATTTTAGTTGAATGTGCCTGTTTTCAGGAGGATTTAAGCTGTTCTAAGGTGCATTAAAAAAGGTGAAATCAGAATCATTTATTTTTCTCATAGTTAGGGCAATGTCCTGAAGCATGTTAGCTTGATACACATTAAAATTCCTTTCTTATACATTAAACCAAATATAGAGATTTATAGGGAATAAAGAAGAGAATGGATAGAAAATGCTTTAGCTACGACTTGTGATCATGACTGTTGAGTTCAGAAATCTGAACTTGGGTTTGCCTAAATGTCAGAGGATGTTGCTTGTATGTAGTATTAAACTTTCAATGTTTTCCTCTTGCTGTTTTTGCTGTATTCCATTGGGTTACTTTTGCCCTACAAAAGGCTGTTTATTACTACATAATAAGTAGAGTACGTGATCAGCAAATTAAAAGCAGAGAAACACATCTACAGCACAACAGCCTATTTTAGTACCCAGTGAAACTAGGGTAAAGGTTACAGCTGGTTAGCAAATATTTTGGCAGCACATACAAAGGAGCGAAAAAGGAAATTCAGAGTGCTGAGCTTTGCACTATCAAATGCTTTTCAATCCATATTAATTTTTAAACACCATAAATTGCTTGGCTTGAGCATACAGGCATAAAATAGCATTGACAATGTTTTTTAATATGAAGGCTTGAAACAAGGAGCTGCTGACACAGATCTTTTGAATACAACTCCACCATTACATATCAATGAAGAAAATTTACTTTTGAACTATTTCATGTCAAGACAGTTGAATACCTTGGCTGGAAATATAAAATAGGATCAACCAGTTTATTCCTGTTGCTGTGCTCCTCCCAGGTTTGGTTCAGCAGAAACAGGAAAATATTCTTTTAGGGCTTGACTTTACTGCACTGGTTAGCTTAAATTACACTACTTGAACAATATCCACAAGGTTTAATTCAAAGGAATATAAATAAAGAGAGAAGAGAGATGGGCAGAAATGGTTTGGAGTGCAGAATGTAGCAGTTTTACAGAGGCACCATGTGATTGCTCCCACTCCACATGAACATCAACAGATCTGAGTTGAAAACTGTCCCCTAGTCTGATAGCATAAATACCCCCTCCTGTATGACTCAGTTTGAACTGGAAGGCTTTACTGGTATGGATGGGTATTCAAACAGGCACTGAGCTGGCCTTGGACTTTGGGCTGACACTCTTGGGAAAACAGGCCATTAGTCCTTCCCACTCACAGCGTGGGAAGACCTTTACTCCTGCCCACCTTGCAAAGCCAGGCTTGAGGCAGCTCTGAGCCCAGCAGCCCATCTCATGCTCAGTCTGTGGGGTGGGGTAATTCACTGCAAGTGAATAATATAATAATTTACAATAGCCTATGGAAAGTGTATTCATCACTACTTATTTACTTATTACTGGAGACTGTGTTTGAGTCAAGTCAACTTTTCCTTAAAGAGTACTATGTACTACTCACAGCAGGCTGGGCAGACAGTAAAACCTTGTTTACACCTGAAAAACAGAGAGTTTCAGGGTAAAGTTACTTTGTTTTCCGTTTCTCAGAATATTAGTGAACTTTGACCAGTAGTATGTAACTTGGCATGCTGTGCTTCCATGTGCTCTAGTGCATATTTACTCTGATTCTTCCAGCAACCCTCTGTATCTCACTCTCTTGATGCTGGGAAGAGAGACAGGAGACGTTACATCTGAAAAGTACATGATGTTGGTTTGAACACGTTTTTGGGAGATGGAATGATATTCTGAACTTACTCACAAGTTCAGTCTCTTTCCAGCTGAATTAACACCAGGGACTAACAGCAGCAGTCCTTGATGCAACAGAACCAGTGTTTGGGATTTTACTTCAAACATAATAAAAGTATTTTCCAAAAGAACCTATAAGCAATTTAAAATGTAATATTTGGCCTACCATATATGAAGCAGCTTTATATAAACATGATATAATATGTTAGCAGGGGCAACCTTTTGAGATATCCAATTAGATGAATAGTCAGTCCACCTTCCAAGCAGTTTTTCTTATAATTACATCACGTGATTTTCAGGTATGTTATAAAACATAAGGCAGTGGCAGAAGAGATTGCAGACTCTGAGTAAATAGAATCTATAGGCCAAACTACACAACAGATGTATGCTATTACAAGACTTCCACAACATACTTTTACATGCATTCAGTAGGTGTTTTGTACCAAATATGTCTTTGAAAGTTACTTCCCTAAAGAGGCTCAGCACAGAGTCTGGACCTAGATTTTATCATCACCATGTTGTTTACCTTGCTTTCCTGACTTGTAAGCACAAACAGTGAAAAAAACTCCCAACAGTACCTCATCATGGTTTCAAAGCAGGGCATGGCCAAAAATGTTTTTTCTCTGAAGACGTATCTGCTTGTGGCAGTAGGTCATATTAATTGTTTTGTTCATCCTTTACATAGTTTTAAATGAATTTAGCAGATCTATGAGTTCATGGATTTTGGGAGGTGACACTGTGTTCCAAGACTTTCTTCAGAATGAGGTGCACACAGAATAACTAAAAAACCCCAAACATTGGTGCAAAGACATATTTTCCCTCAAATGCACTTGAAAATGCTAGAATTTACTCCTGCATCTGTAACAAAAATAAATACATTTATCAGAAAAATGATGCATCAATAGTTGAACAGAAGACTGTGTAAGGTACTAGATACCATAGGGTGGACCTAGCAAGGGATTTTGATTTTTGAGGACTACAACAAAGTCTTGCTTTTTAACTCATAGTACTAAAAATGGTACCAGATAAGTACCAAGATCAAAGCATCTTAGTCTTGAGGACTCAAAACCTTTGTAAGGACTGTGTAAGCTTTAAACTTCCCATAGAGAGGTGTGGTAGTTTGGTCTAGGCCTTCCTTGGCGACCAGTTTGTAACCAAGGAAGGGCCCAGATTTACCCAGTATTCCCTACGATTTTTACGTAAGCCAGGCTATAAGAAGAAAGGAGGAGAGGCCTTCGCTCTCTTTCCTTCCGGTGGCTTGGAGGTGCAGGTTCCCTGCTGTCAGGTCTGCCATGTTGGGGAGCGAGGCCTGGTTAGGCCTTGCCGACCTTGGGAGACGGAGGTTGCCGGCGATCGTTCCAGAGCGACTCTCGGTTGTCCCAAGGAGAGTAGTGAGATATTTCTTTGCTAACTCTTTTAGTTGTTAGATATTGGGCTACTAATAGGGATATATATATATATATTTTATTTTGGTTTGGTTCCTTTTCCCTTCCCCCTTCCCGTTCCCTTGTGAAATTGTATATATATTTCAATTGTATATAACTGTAACATAAGTGTAAATATGTTTTTATATATATTGCTTTAGCTGTCTCTCTCGTTTCGGGTTTTCTTGGTTGTTTTTTCTCCCTCTTCTCCCTGAGGTTTGGGGGGGAGGGGACTTCTTGTGGTAAGGTTTGGAGACTTGGCAGGGAGCCAGCTTCAAACCATATCAAGAGGCTAACTTGGAGTTCCATACAGACGGATTGTCACAGAGAAGTGTTGTCTAAGTTCACAGAGATCCTTTCTAAGATGAATTAGATGGCACAAGAGATGCCCTTCTGTGCTGAGTTAGAGAAAAAACATACAACCCAAACTTCTTCCTGTCCCTGTGGAATTCTACATGTCCCAGCAGAGAAGTGAATGTTGCAGCCCTTGTTTCCTAGAGTGTAAAGCCTGCAGTGATACTGGGCCTACTTACCAAGGAGGGAAGAGCACTCTGGTGGGGTTTATTCAAAAATAGAAAAGGATTTTGGGCCTTTGAAAGTTTTTTCATGAAAGCTGACCATGCTTATTCTGCCATATCAGAACTCAGCCAGAAAATTTTGCTTTCTTAAACTAAAAAGTAAATTCCATTAAAATTGGCTGCTGCTCTAGTTGATGGGATTGCTTTAAGAAAGGCTCCTTTCTTGTGCATCACCTTTGCTAGAGCTCTCTATGTGTTTAACAATTAACAGTGGTCAAAAGTAAGGAAAGATGTCATTCTGGATGACATTGTCTATAAAACGGAAAACTGAGATCACAGGAAAATGCAGACAGACTGGCAAAGGAAATGCCAGAGTCTCCCTCTTTTGCTACCTTCAATCATATCTTCCTGGAAGGTATGATTCAAACAGATATAAGACTTTGGGTTCAGCAGAGGCCAAAATCCTGTGGCTGCTGTTGTACAAATGCTTGGATGAGTTTATTTACTGCTCCTTAAATTTAATGAAAGTATGAAACACAACAGAAAGGGCTTCAGCCCAATCGGTATGGGCTGTATGAGCTGAAAGAAAGGCAGCAATGAGGAGAGGAAAGAGATAGAACCTTTCCAGCCTTACAAATCAGAAGTGAATCCCTTGCTGCCAATACTCTTACATTGATGTAACAGCAAAACAAGATGTATATGCAGCTATGTTAAAAAGCCTTGCAAGGAAGGGAAAATATAGTGTTTCTCAAACCTGGGGGTCTCCAGAGGCTTTGAGGGGAAAAAAAAAAGTAAAAAAGATGAAATAAGCAGCCATAAAGGATTTTTTACCTTTAGTAGTATATAAACCAACTTAGTATATTTTTGGATGTGTACAGGTAACAGTATTACGCTGCTGCATTTCCCCAGTATCACATGATCTGTGAGTAAATTTTTTCCTCCTGCTAGCTTATAAAACATTGATGGTAAAATACGTGAGTAGTGCCGTAAATACTAGAAAAAGGATTGGAGTGCATATTGCAGAGAAGCAATAAGCAACCAACAATGTATGGGTAAATGTGAAATGACTGGCTGCTCTTCAGCAGCGCTCTAGGAAAATTGTGATTTTCAGTTACGATCTGTTCAGTCAGATTAAAGTCTGATGACTGCCTCAAGATGTTCATTTATCACCCAAAATAAATCAAACTGAGAGAACAGGCAGCAATACGTGATTGTATTCAAAGACAACGCATCAGCACCTATGGGTAAAATTTCTAGCAGCAGCCAGATAACAGGGGCTAGAAATAAAAGTACAACAAGAGATCACATCAGGACAGGATATTATAGAATCTCATCTTGGTTCATAAATATAAAATAATGAAGTACACTTTCATGGTCTTACCTGCCAAATTGTATTAAAAACTTGAAAAGATGTTATTGTTGCCTGTTAAAGCTGAAGATTTGGTCAAAAAAATTAAATAGATTGTAATGAAATGGGTAGACCTGCTTTTTCTATATATACAGACCTGAAAACAAGATGAAGAAAGATAATAGAGTATGTAATGCTCATTTTTAAATTATGATTTCCTCCTTGATTTTTTTTTCGGATTCAGATTAAAATCTTACGAAACCTTTTGGTGATCTTCAAATTTGAAAGTTGTACTAGCAAACCTGAAAGATTCCCCAGAGCTATGGTCAGTTACCATGCAAAAGATCAGGAAAAAAAAAATCTGAAAAATTAGGTGAAAGTCTGTGTGGAATTACAATTCTTCCTCCAAGCATTAGTTGGAGAGCATAAAAGAGTGTTTGAGCAGAAAGTCTGGCTACCAGATGGAGGATCAAGGTAATTGGAGATAATGCAGATTAACAGATGGAAGCCTAAAAAACAGCTGAAAACAAAACTTTAAGAATGTAATTTTTTGTACCAAGCCCTTTTCATTTTTCCTTCTCTTGCAAAATATGCAAGTTGCAAAGCAAATATGTGCCCAAAGTTGACATGGAAGTGCTAGGCTGAGTATTAGAAATGCAAAAAGTACTTCTTTCAAAAGTACTCATTACATTTCAGAGAATGTGATAGCATTTTCATAGAAATGACATTTTCTAGGAAGGGCATGTCTTGCTCCCTAGCACCTCAATAACTATTCAGATTTATCTATGTGTCTGGAGTCCCCATGGACACAGGAGTCAGCTGTCTGAAGAGGACATGACTATCTGAACCATATGTGTAGGCACCTACACATCACAAATACCAATTTCACTGGGATGAGTGTGTTCCCTCTTTTGGACAAGAAAATGCAGTAATTCTGAAACCTGTAGTAGATGTGTGCATGGCTCAGTCTTGAGTGCATGAATTGCCTGTGGCTTCTCAGCTTATGAGGCTGTATTAAGCACAGGCCTTGAAAAGGGAAAAATATGGGGTAAAATGTCATCGTGATATCCTACCCAGAACAGATGAGTGTGCTATCCCGTCTGAATACAGCAAAGATGTCCAGGGCAGCGTAGACTTTCACCAGACAGGAAAGTAGCAACTGTTGTGGTTTGCAGGCTTTCATTGCATCCACAGCCTCAACAGATATGCTAACACCAGGTTGCTGTGTCATGGATCTACAGGAGTCTGGCAGAAACAGATTTCAAGAAGAAATGCCCATACACTTCTAGATTTGGAAAGGGGAAACAGAAAGAGGTGTGATACCTCTCCAGCAATGAGCAATTTTTGAGATAGACCCATGAAGGTAATCTTTTGTGTCCAGAAATTAGCAATATATGAATGTAAATCATCAGGAGAGGCTCACGATGCATATCCAGAACTATTAAGACTTGGAAAAACTGCGTTTGTGGTTTTCTGATGCACTAAAAGCATGACAGATGTCACCATCAGAGTTTCAGTTGGTGCTGACACAACTTTTGAAGAGTGCAGTCCAGGAGATCCAGTAGCCAAACGGCCTCCAGAAACCATACAGGGGGACAGGTTTTACTGTCCTTGAATCTGAAGATACCTGGAGCTTTTTGCCACTTCTGTTGTCCTTTGTCAGTCTCACAAGCTGTAGCTTGCTGTAATACAGTGATCACAGTGCAGATGCTGTAAGATAGCAGCAGACAGTGGTCCTACAGGCCCTGTAGTCTGTGCAAGAGCAAAAGGCATCTTCCAAGGGAGATATAAGAGTTTGCATGATTGCAATCATGGCCTTGAGGATTTTGTCCTTGCCAAAGCAGGAACATACCTGTGACAAACTAAGGGAATAACTGCAGACACAGACAAGGCACTGCAGCCTAGGGCCTCTTTACTATAATCATGGGAATGGTGCCAACAGGGGTTAATTCTACCTGCTTGCCTTGCAACACTACAGATCCATGAAAGAAATAGCTGAACAGGAAAATATCTACGTGTCAAATTTCCATGCAGCTCAGATATGTACATATATACAAAAGACTAGTGCTAATGATGCATTTCTAAGGTTCATTACAGATTTCTTAAGGTTCAAATACTTGCTTCCAGATCTTCAACTCTACTAAAAAAAAAGTTGAGGTTTTTTAGGTGCCTATTAAGGTGTTTTTTACCTCCTACAAGCCCAAAATGACAAAAATTACTATAACGACCCTTTGGCAAGATGTAAATTTGCAGAAGATGGAATTTGGAGCCATAAGGCAGCCAAGAGATGTTTCTTTCCAAGCTGAGCTTGCTGCCAGTTCAGAGAACAGGGTGAGCCAAATTTTGTTAAGTACCTGGAAGAGCACAGCAGGGAAACAACAGGGAGAGGAGTTTGCTCACTGGTAACACAGCTGCTTCATAGACACTCTTGTGCTTCTCAGGTGCTCCCAGGGCCACCTTGGTCATTCTTGTTAGCTCTCCTCCTTTGGCAGATGCCTGCACTTGTTCAACCTCCTGTTTTTGAGCTCCAATATTTGTAGTGAGGGGTTGACAGTCCAAATTACACAATTAGCTCCTAATTTCTAGGCTTACTTAAGTAAAACAAAAATGAAAGGTTTGACATGGATTAAGTGCTTGAGTTTAAACAATTAATTTGAGAAACCCTAAATAAATGAGTCAAGAGAAAGGAGACAGTGCTTTTAAAATTATCAAAATGCTATCAATTTCAGAACTATCAAAGTTCCTATCAATTTCAAAGCCATAAATCACTTACACTTTGATACAAATCACTGTTAGAACAATATTTTGCAACTATATTTTGTGATAAAACTAGAAAGTTCTCCAGTAAGACTTTTTGATCTTACTTTTGCTCATTTTTTTGCACTTCTGGTAAATTAAAGAAGTAATTATGATGTAATAGAAAAGGATATAATTTTGGTCTGGGTTACAATTGAAATTAATTAGGTTAGTGAACCGTATCTGAATCATTGCTTTCATACTCAGAAATGCTGTTTGGTTCAGATCATATTTTATGTCTCTATTATAAGTACTACACTTTCAGACAAATCAAAACCTGTAAAACTGTATCTGTGATATACAGACAAAATCACAGTAATTATGTGCAAAATTTAAGTGTCTGAGCACAGGATTTGTTCATACTTGCTGGCTTTTAATTTATCTCTGACTAGCTGTTCCTGCTCTACATGCCTCTTGTGACTGATGTCCAACTATCTTGTCTGCATTTACCTGAAATTCTGCAGATTGCAAACTGTGTGTAAAAGAATATGTTGAAAGATGTAAACAACTGAATTTGAACTGCACTTATTGTGAATATTTTCTTTAATGAGCTAATTAGGAAACAACATTTTATTAAGAAGTTACAGGGTTTAGGAAATAAAATACAAAAGTGGGTTTTTGAGAACGAGTGTCTCCAATAATATTCATAAAAAAAGCTTTAACATCAGGTATTTGGATCACCCAAATGAGATTACAGAGCTAGAGCTCTGTTGTTAAACCAAAAAATACCTGTACCCATATCCTCAGAAGTATTTAGAAATGCTCCTCTTGTATTCTCTTCAGTCACTGGTCCTTCCAAAGGCTGACAGCACCAAGTTGGTGAGTTATGGAGCAGATGTGTGAGAGGTGAAGCCAATGCTGAGTAAATGATTTTGTTCTGGCAGCTTGCTTAACTTCAACCTTGCTGTGCATGACCCAGCTCCAATACCAAAGCTCTTTCAGACACACAGAACTACTTTTTCCCAAACGTGACGTGTAAGAAAACTGTAGCTATAATGGCAAGTTGCTCTTTTTAACAATTATTTCCCAAACTGCAGGCCAGTACCTTTCTGGCTGTCCTGAAAGGGCTTAAAGTGAATTGGTCAAATGTCATGTGGTAGAAGTTCTTTCTCAGATTGGCAGTAGCTGTTGCAGTAACAAGTGATGACTCATGGCTGCAGGATTGATAACAACCCTAAACTGCTGCCAGCAGTTCATTTTCTCCAAAGTGAAGGAGTGAATATGAATACTTTTAGCCAATTATAAGATATGGGCTGATATGGACTGATAGGGAGCATCTTAACTGCTGGAAAATCTAGTGGAGGCAAGTGAACCAAGCGGAGGAGATTTTTTCAGAGTTGCATAACCCTGTTCTAGATATTTCTAGATTCTCTTGCTGTGTTCAAATAATCTATTATCTGCATTTGTTCTGACAATGATATGTAAAATTTATCCAGCACTTCTACCAGCTTCTTTTGCTCCCACTTTTCTCTGGTTATACAAGCAAGTGAAGCACTACAAAAACAGAAGCAAAGTTCGTTACAAAATGAGAAAGAAAACATAACCCATAATGATGCAGACATGAAGCCTCAATCATTTGAGCTTGATACTTTATATTGACTGAGAATTTACAGAATTTGACAGAGATGAAGACAGACAGTGAAGGATTTGATCACATAGTTTTTCTGTCCTGAAGAGAGCCTGCCTTCTGGAAGCACAGAGTAGGTCAAGACGCTGCATGGCTCATTTGTGGATAATAATGAGATCTTCAAGCATTTAATGGGACTTGTAGATAATTGCAGGTATCAAAAAAAGGCAAATGTTTGAAAAGCGTATATCTATTTCCACATAAAAGTCTCTGATGGCCTTCTTTTCATAGACAGAGTATCACAGGATATTCCGAGTTGGAAGGGACCCACAAGGATCATCAAGTCCAACTGTTAAGCAAATGGCCCATACAGGGATTGAACCCACAACCTTGGCATTATTAGCACCACATTGGATGCTGGCAGCGCAAATCTCCCGTTTTACATGGTATTCTTATTACTCTTACTCTAAAACAATTAGGATTAGATGTGAAATGATAGGATCTCCTCATTTCTTCAGTCATTTGCTCAGGTTGTCAAAATGGATCCAGGCAATATCAGTTGCATAGGGGAATTTTATCTGTGTTACCATATCAATTTCACATGGAAAGAACTTGTGACAGTTACTCATGTCAACGAATAATCATTCAATCATAACCGTTATCATCATTGTAAACGGCAACTTTTAATCAAAAGCAACAAATCTATTGCTTCTCTTGAGCTGACAATCTGCAGACAACAATTTTCATTCTATTATCAACTACAGTAGTGGTACTGTGTTATTAAATAGACAGTATTTTGTTTTCGGTGACTGAAAGAATTAAATGTATGTATAAAACATCATAGAATCATAGAATTGTTTGGGTTAGAATGGACCTTAAAGATCATCAAGTTCCAACTCCCTGCCATGGGCAGGGACACTTTCCACTATACCAGGTTGCTCAGATCAACATCCAGCTTGGCCTTGGACAGTTTCAGGGATGGGGTATCCACAACTTTTCTGGGCAGCCTGTTCCAGTGTCTTACCACCTTCACAGTAAAGAATTTCTTCCTAATATCTAATCTAAAGCTAATCTCAGTTTGAAGCCATTCTCCCTTGTCCTGTCACTACATGCTCTTGTGAAAAGTCCCTCTCCATCTTTCTTGTAGACTCCCTTCAGGTACCAGGCAACAATTAGGTCACCCCTAAGTTTCCAGGTGTCTCTGGATGGCATCCTGTCATTCAAGTGTGTCAACCACACCACTCAGCTTGGTGTCACCTGCAAATTTGCCGAGGTGCACTTGATTCCTTTGCCTATGTCATTAATGAAGATATTAAATAGCTGGTTAAAACACAGACCCCTAAGTGACACCACTTGTCACTGGTGTCGATTGGGACTCAGTCATTTACCACTACCCTCTGAATGTGAGCTAAGGCTGACTGTCATCCCTGATTTCCTCCTGCCTGCTGCCTGTGTTGCAGAGGATAAACTTCTATAGCAAAGCGTCTGAGAAGTCTGTATCACAAGATTTGTGAATTGTTAATGTTGAGCAGTGTACAATTATGAAAGGCTTATTATACAGTTTCAATTGCAGCATTGTATTTTTTGGACATGTATAATCTATTAAGTTTTGGAGAAACTCTGGATTAATGGATCCCTTGCCATCTTTCATTTCCTCTTCTGTGTTTCTAGGCTGTAAACCTGTACTTATACAGTTTTGAGCTTTATCTATACTGGTTTAGCAGTAGCGAATATGACCTTAGGTTCTCAATTGCATGTAAACAGTATATCCTGACACAGACAAACCAATTACATCTGCATTATGGCCCCAATTTGGTTGGATGTTTGTGGGTTTTCATTGCAGAATTTGTAGTATATTTGTTTATTTAAATCTGTCTGCCACATTCACATCCTGAAACTATGAAGCACATTCAAAAGAAGAGGCCCTGTTCTCTATGGTTACTCTGGATT
The DNA here is from genome assembly GCF_003945595.2 of Pipra filicauda. Lineage (NCBI taxonomy): Eukaryota > Metazoa > Chordata > Aves > Passeriformes > Pipridae > Pipra > Pipra filicauda. Next base: position 224,595 of record NW_024104273.1, on the reverse strand, counting down.
TGCTGAAAGGAAAGACAAAATCTTCAATTAGGAGTCTTCCCTCATGGCTATCTGTGCCCCCAACCTATTCTGTGATTCTGTGAAATATAACGTTTTTCCTGTCTTGAATGGAAAGAGAGTAATTTTCTGCTAGTCTGACCAAAGGTTGTGACCTTCAGATCTTGGGTTCTGGCATACCTGAACAAGATACCTCTAACTGTTAAAACTAAGTTCCCAGTTCAAAAATGCAGTCTCTATCTGGGCTATATTTCTTTCTCCTTTTCTGAAAGCCTTTCTCATCCTTTTGGAGTTCCTCACTCTGTTCTTTATGCTGTCTTCTATTTTGTGACCCTGAATTTCACAAGAGATTGTTGTGCTGCCTTGTAGGAGCTGGTCATGCAAGGAGACGAAGCCTTAGGAGCCCTAGAATTACTTTGAAAGACAAGATGGATCAATAGACCCTTAACAGTTCAAACACTTTTATCCAAACAGGATAAGGGAAAGCTAGGTCAAAGACCAATTACAAACTTAGGAAAGCAAAACAAGATAGGAAAACAAGAGCATGCAGATAAGATGCACAGTACATCACATAACAAACAGATCATGTCAACAAGAGCTTCCAGAGATAAACATGAGGATGTGTAGACAAGGGGATGTGAAGAAGTCCCTCATTGTCTTTCCTCAGCTCCAGGAAATGCTGCCAACTATGCCTTCATTGCCAGTCAGATGAGTTTGCAGTTAGAGTAAATTCTGCTGGGATACTGGGCACTTTTATCTTGTGAAGTGCTCAGCTTGGCTACCTTCCCTTTCTCATGAAGTCAGCTTGAAGTGTAGTATCAGTATGTCATGCTTAGAGGCTCAGCACTGGTGTCAGTTTGGACTGAGACTGGGAAGAATGGTTTCCCAAAGAAGTGGCTTTTATGGTTCTTTTCTCTCTCTCTCTCTCTTTTTTTTCCCCCTAAATTGTCACAGAAGCAGAGATTGGCAGTACCTGTTCTCCGTTTTTTTATTGCTAACATGTTGCGTATTTAAGGCAGAAAACACTCCCAGTTGTCTGAATGGGACTGTGCTCCAGCTGGACTAAGACTCGGCACTGTAGCAGCCTGAGCAGAAGACTTTCCACCAGCAGCATTTGTGGAGAAAGAAACTGTATTAGATTAAGATCTAAGGAAATACAATAACTGGACCCTAATTAGCCATCTACACAGAAATGTTCAACATGGTATGTTTGCAGATGGATGCCCAGAAGAGTCTCGTTTGTCTGCCAGCTTACTGGGCTCTGGATCTCTTACACTAGGCAGCAGTGACATCACATCAAATTAACTAACCCTAGAATTAATACCAGGGTACCTTGTCAGGGAACAGAACATGATTGTCCATGCTATTAAAATATTGAAAAGGTCCTGGAATGGCTTAGGGTTTTCTCTGGCTTCTTCCCAAAAAAGTCCCAAGCAGAATGGGAATTAACACAAGCAAGAGACAATTCTTCACAAACATTTTGGATGTAAACATACTACTTTTCAGTATAAAACAGTGTGGCTAGAGACCATTCTATACCAGTTGTCTTCAGGGCCAAAGAATGTTGCCAAGCGTATTTAAACTACTAGTTCAGACAAATTCTAAGCGTGTGGAACTCTAGAAAAAATAGCGGAGTCTCTGGGTCAGTCCTGATGGTGTTTGCACTTCTGAGGTCAACTGGTTAAATTGTGGGAGAAGAAGGAAATAACAAGTATGATGAACTGAAGATCTGACCTGATGGTGTTGTGTGATAAGTCCTACACAACCAGCGTTCCTCCTCTGCATGCTGGTGCGATTTGCGAGTGGATTAACACCTGCATGTTTCTTCAGATGTCCCAGTAGAAAATGGAGCAGGTATCTGAGACATATGAATGACATGCTGGATGTGTTTAATGCAATAAAGACATACCATGTGTGTTTACTCTATAGTGGCTTTGGAGGAGACAAAAGGAGAACAAGATGTTACAAGAATGAGCCCTCTATGCCAGGCTGTTTGGTCCTTCTGATAACATGGTTTTCATTAAATCAGCAGGCATTTGTGACATATATAGGGCTAAGATAACTGTCATTTTCTTGTTCTTAGGTGTGAATTCCCGTTCAATGCAGCAGAGTAAGCTCCTAAAGTAACAATGAATGCAAGTGCCAGAACTCCCAGTAAGGATCTACTTTCACTACCAGGAGTGGTCATTACTACAAAGCTGATGATTTGCAGTGGTGCCACACACTGCAGTGGTGAAGAAAAAGGCCTTTTTTGTTCCTTCTATGCTCAGATTCTCCCAAACAGCTTTATGGCTCTGTGTCTCTTTTACAGGCTGTGTGCAACATAAATTTCCATTCCCCTCCCAACTCTTACTCTGCCATTTAATTCTTCATCAATACCTCAAATTCTCTTGGTTTTGATAGATGAGCCCTGCATTCCTGCTGAGCTGTTTGACTTGGAGGAATATTTGAAGAGTAAAACAAATGAATGAAAATGGTAAGTGATGGCAGTGGTCCTTGGAAGTAGCTAACAAACCAAGCAGGTTTCAATAATAATTTTTGCATAGCAAAGTTTTGTTACTTTATATAGTGGAAGTACTTAATTTCTTGAATGCAAGCCTCTTTTACAGACTCCTTCCAAAATTTCACAGAACAGGTATGCATAATAATTTGTTCAGATAGCAAATAATTAGAGTCACTGAAAGATCCATGAAGGAAACATTTCTGAAAATTCTCTAAAAATGTTAATACACTCGTTACGAAATACTACTCAGGAAAGTTCAGTCTACTCACGGAGAGTCATTTTACGACACAATTCCCTTAAAATGAGAATGATTAATAATGATTAATAATTTCTTTTAAAAATTTGATTGAGATGCTAATTGCAAATGGGTAATAAGACTTATTAATAAAAAGATGCAAAATCTGCTCTTCCAGAAGCTTGTTGTGTGGGAATACTCCATCCTCATGTTCCAAAACTGTATATTTCTGCATATCCATGTGGAAAGATACTTTCACTCAAATGTTCACATCTCTCAAAACATTATTAGAGTACCCGTACAATCATTCAAAGAACACAGTAATGAAGCAGCACTCTACGGTTTCTGAAGCCACACTACTCTTAGAGAAGTTTAAGTAACAAGGAAAAGTAAAAAATTTTCACAAAAGTTCATGAAAAGAAAACACCCAAAACAAGTCCCCAGAAAGATGGGCATCATGCTTACAGATATTCCAGGAAGTGAAAGAGTAGGCAGGTTTATTAGATAAATCTTGTCTAGTGAATAATTAACAGGTCAGCTTTAAGGTCAAGCTTAATATAAACTGTTTGTTTGGTTTTGTTGTTGTGACTGTGATGTTTTACTTTTAATGTCTAATAAAGGGTTATACAAGGTAATCCTGGTAGAATTAGGTGGGACACTTATTTATTTAATGGGTCATATTGATTTAATTTTAAAATTTAAGTTACTGTTTTGATGAGCGTCCGTGTTTCATGGGATCACATATAATTCAGTGTTGTGCCCATTTTATAGTAAAGCATACATGACTGTTAAATGAACACTGTTGTTAAGGTCACAATATTAGTCAGGCAAAAGGCTGGAAATGCATATGTTCTGTAAATGCATTTTTATAAAATTGCAGGTTATGTATTATTTATTTCATAGGGCCCTTGCCTGTTTTTGCATAAAGCCAGGATATGAACTGAGTTTGTGATGTTAAAGAGATTATGGTAGGCATTTAGTAGGATTTCATCCATATTTGTGACAGAATTTGAGTAGTGATGCAACAAAGGCTTCCAGGGAGAAAAGAACAGGTCAGTGGACAAGGCAATTGAATGCTGTCTTGAAAGCTAAATTGTAACCTTGCCCCTGAGTTTGTAATTGATGCTATGTGAGTTACTTACATTTATCATAGGTAGCCACTAACCATTTTTTTCAATGCCTGATGAGAATCTGATTTATCAACACACTGAGTACTTAAATCTGGATCTGAAGTGAATGACAGTTATAAGTGGGTAAATGAAGTATGGCAAAGTGCTAAATAGTTATAAAAAAATAAAGGCCTAGACAGCTCTCATATGAGACACCTAAGATTTCTGGATTCTTTTATCTTATCTCCTTTGGATCTCAGAATTCCAATGTGTTAACTGAAGATAATAGCATGCCTTGGTTTTGTAGCAGTGCTTTAAAATAAATGTGCCAGTGTTTTAGAAGCACTCTGCCAGAATGACCATGTAAGAAAAAACCCTGGTGAAATCTGTAGTTCTACATTCAGAAAATTCTGCATTCTTACCTGAAGAAAATCTAAGAGATAGAACATAATGCCAAATCGAGTGAGAGAAGTGATGGAAAATTTCTCATTAAATAAGTGCTTTCTGTTCCAGTGCAATGCGTGAAAGAGGTCTCCAGAACAAAACTGGTAAATGGCCATGTATGTTAAATGATATAGTAAAATAATATGCATGCAGCAGGGAAGCAATTAAAAATTTCACAGACCTGGTGTTCCCCAGCTCTTGAGTGTTTTGGTGTGGTTCCAAAATGTTGTGGTGTTTGCAAGAGTACTATTTAAGTCAGTGTTCTTGCCAAATACAGTGCCTAGACCATGGGTATGTTAAAGCCTAAACAGCTTTTCTAATAGTGTCCTTGACAAACGTATGAGTTTTTTAAGGTTCCTCAGAGACAAACGTATGAGTAGATTTAAACAGGATTTCAGAGCTGAAAGAGAATGACAGATGCTATTCTTGGTAATGTTACTAGCTCCGTCTAGAACACAGCATTATCACTACAAACGCCCACTACCATGGTCCGAGAGGAGCACTTCCTATGGCTCTTGGGGGAGAAGCTTCTCTTCTTTCAGGAATGGATCTGACAGTTATACAGTGCTCAGTGTGAGGGCATTTATGGTGGTGCAAATGTTTATTGCCCACAAATAGAACAAGAAATGTTGACCATTTCAAAATGGAAATTCACTATTAAGACAGGAAAAGAGGTGATTGCTATATGACAAGCTAATAGTTCAGTTACATTTAGGTGTCCATTACCAAGTAGTAGGGATGTAATTTTTACTCTTACAGTGCTTTTTGACATAACAAGATAAACATATGAGATAACTGGTGCTAGTGCTTGGTACCAAACCATCTGCAAAGTATTTTCTGTGTCAATCTTGCAGATTTCACAAAGATGAGCCTTCAAGCTTTGCTTGGGAAAGACCACAACGTTGTCATGACAGAAGGTCAATAAAAAGGCCTAGGAAAATACACAATGCTTATCTGTTACAACTGCTGTATGAGTATTGTTTTACAGGAAGTCTCCCTGTGGTATAGTTTACCCTTACAAATATGGTAGGAGCTATTATGAACTGTGTCCTTATCATTTGAGATAGAACGCAGTATTTAAGCAGATACGTGGCAGTGACATGGTATCTCACACCACATATGGCTGCGTTCTTACCCACAGCTCCTGCTAGGAAAAAAAAAAAAGAGAACAAGCATTTTGTTGTGGAGCAGGAGAAAGTCAAAGACCCAAAGCTGTTTGTTACTTTTTGTGTTGATCGTTATGCAAGATAAGGACACACACTGTGTGACAAGTTTTGCTACAATATGGGATTGCAACAATGTAAAGGAGCTGTGCATTTATCTGTGGGAAAGTAAAAGTTATTTTGTTATCTATCTTGGATTACCAAGTTTTTTACCAAGACTGTGTGCTCGTGGGTTTTGCTCATTACCGTGAGAGTGGACATCATTCCTCTGGCCTCACTTTCTTTAGTGTATATGCACAGTCATGTTCTAAACAGCCATGTTTTGGCATAGCCAAAAATCTCTACCGAAACAGGTGCCTGTCTGCTCACTCCTCTCTTCCCATTCCCCACAGAGAATAACTAAAGCTGAAGCTCTTAATCCCCGCCTGTGGCACTCCAGTGAAGCGCTCAGAGATGACAGGCAGCAAGAGAGACCGAGGGGATCGGGGCGGGGACGCGGGGCTCTCCGCGGCTCTCCGGGACGACCCGAGCAAGGGCTAGGCGACAGCAGCCAAGGGATCTCGCTCTCCTTTTCCTCCTCCCTCCCTCTCTCCTTTCCTTCTCTCGCTCTCTTCCGTCCCACCCCACCGCCCCCTGGGCGGGCCGCCCGCCGTGGCCCATATAGGGGTGGCTCGGGTTGCCGGCGGCACAGCGCGTCTTTCCACCCCCGGGCTCCTCTCGGAAAAGAGGCGGATTCCCAATTGCGCCGCTGCCATGGCCTCAGTACCCTCCGCCGGCTGCCTCCTGGCCAAGAACCAGTACTACAGAAGTGAGTGTTCAGGGGGTCTGGGAGCTGCCTGTCGTCCCCAAACACACCCTCCGTTCTTCTCCCCCCCTTCCCTTCTCTCGGACTAAGGGAGGCTGAGCTCACCGAGCCTCTCCCGAGGAGATGCCCGGGTTTTTGGCACTCGGGGAAAGGTTAGAAAGTGTTTCAGATGATGTCTGGATGAGCTAGAGGCAGAGGCATGTCTTTGTGCAGTAGTTTTTAATTTCTTGGAGAGGTTTTCATACCAAGGAACTTAGTGTTAATGAGCATTTGCTTCTGGTTATTCACCTATTCATAGCTTCTACCTGTGCTTCGTGTTTACTTTGCAAGCTTAAACACAACACAAAATCAATTCACATTTTGTTTCTAAATATGTGAAATAATCACCAGTTTGAGAGTACACGTGGTGTATTAGGATTCCATTGTACAGGATGGACACTGTTGTGTGAGTGTAGTATATGGTTGTATTACAATGGAAACTATAACAATTAGGTTGTTTTGGACTTGAATGTTCAAGTATAGACTTTCTTGTTTTGATAGCAATGTGGAGGATCATAAGCTTTTTCAGTAATTTTGGTGAAAGTTATCCAAATAGATCTCAGTATGCTTTTAAGTGAAGCAAAGTAGACTGAGAGAGCAACTGATAAAATAAGTTTTTATAAAAACAACTGTAGTAGAATGGTGTATATAATATAGAAGTTATACTCTGTAGCTCAGTAAACTTGATTCCTTCAATATAGCAGCAGGTCTGAAAAACTTTTGACATAGAAATAGTGTAGGCTTTCAAAGCACTTTTTAAATTATGTGTGTCTCTGTTTTCCATGAACAGCAAGACTGAACTCTGAATCCAGTGTTTCTTCCAGCTCCTCCTGCTGTTCAGATGCCTCGAACGTTACAGACCGGGAAAAAATATTTCATGGTATTCTTCCCTTCTTTGAAACAGTCTTCAGTTTTGCCTGTTTGTTATTCAGACAGTATCTAATAATGTGGTCTTTTCCTCCTTTGGCAGGGTTACCTGACTTAATTGATAAATATTGGTGGATAAAAAGCTTCTTCCATAGTGAACCATCTCCACCACCTGTTGGCAGAAAAACACTATCAGCAAGCAGGTGAGTTCTGTTTTTACAATGGTGGGGATAACTTGCTGCATTTTCCTTTTGCTCAAAGTCATAATCCACTAAAACCCTCTGGAGGGTGCAATGCTATTTTCATGACTTAGACTTGGAGTATCTTTTGTTCAGGGCTATAGAAGCTTCCCGTGTTTTCATTTTAATAAATGGAATCATATGCTACTACACATTATGAAGGTGTTACAGTCTGTTACTGTTTCACATTTATGGTGCTATTTATTTAATCTTCTACCCATAGAACTTGCCCACCCATTTATACAGTTTACCCATTTTACTTTATGTTAAAAAGATGATATGAATGCATTTGAAAATACTTAAACAGAAAAATATCTTTGAGGAAAATACAATGAAAATTCTACTCATAACAGTTTTATATGTATTTCTGCAGTACCAATAGTTGAAAGAACAGTGTGATGGCCTTACTGACTGAGATGCTATATACAGACCTGTTTTTCCAAGAGGCTTGGGATCTTCCTAACGTCTGGGTTCAGCTGCAAGAAGAAAACAAAACCTTTAGGAAAGTGGAAAAGCGTATTTTCAAAATATTTGTCAGTAGCTTAAATGGTATTGCTTAATGGATATGTCCATGGCCCACCGTGTTCTTTACGGAACTGTGTAATTTGAGATGTCTCTCTAATGGAAGTAACCAGGATTAAATATCCAGATGAACTGAATAATTAGAGAAAAAATTACAATAAAGGTAAGATTGTAGGTTTAGGAGAAGAATCTGTATTGGATGACTTTGCAACTGGTTAAGTTACCTTTAAGATATCAGCTCTACAGGCAGTCACACTGATACAAAGATTCAGATCTATAGTCCGGAGTAGGACTGCTATATGGTACATGTCTTCCATCAAGTATTTGTGTACCAGTTACAGAGAGTAAGTTTACAAGAATGATTGTCGATTGCTTTGATTTTAGAAAGCCCAGTTACATGAAGAAACAGTAATCTGTTTGGTCTCTTTGGTCAAGCAGGGTGCATAGATCCTAACCTCAAATACCCAGGTACAACTTTCATTCATATCTATGCATGTTGGTTTCTGAGGATAGAATAGAGGAGATGGGCAAGGAACCAGTAATCCTAGTGGACACTGACACTTTCCAAGGACAAAAGCAACCTTAATCAGAGTTCATACTCCCAGCTCTGTTTTAGATTTCTCTCACTCACTTTGTTGTGGCTTGAAGAGCTACTTGTTCTTAGGTGACTAATTTTATCAATATTCTGCTCTCTGTCAGCTTAGTTATGAGCTAGATCTGGCAAAATGTTCCACTCAAGCTAATGACACTTATTATCCAAGTCAACCTTTGCTGTGATTCGTGCTCCTGAAAGACACTGTAATATTGCAATGCTGAAGACCAAATGAAGCTAATTAGTACATCAGATTACTTATTCTACTGGGTATGACTGAAATGCATCAGAGAATATGGCAAATAACGTATTTGGCTGGATGATAAAATTTATATCAATTATCTATGCAACTCTTTGATGTATTATCAGTAAACCTGCCTGATGTTTGTCCATCACTGGATGAACTAACAGTAGCAAATATTAATGTAACCAACATGTTTTTACAATGAGTTAATGGTTGTCATGGCTGTGCATAACTTCAAAGTGTATCAAGTGGCTTCTTCAGGAGACTTACAGTCTCTGTGAAGACAATAAATGCATGGCTGGTGACAACAGACAAGAACACAATTCTGAAAGCATAATTTCAAGGGTCTTTAAATTAACTTGTTATGTGTCTTACTTTACTGCTATTGTATAGTTTCATCTTTGTCCTTTAAGTGTACAGAATGAGCTTTTTTATGCTAAGATTTTTTATTAATAAATATTTAATCAGTAGTTGGTCTGGTTTATTTTTGGCTTTCAATAACAACCTGGTTTTCCATGTTCTTTGTGGTGCAGTTAGTGGGTGGTCTGGGGGTTTTTGGAATGTGGTTTGTTTTTTTTTTTTAACATGAAGAATTTTTAAAATTCCCTCAGAGGTCTGTGCTGTGTGTGTCACATTCTTCCTTTAGTCACTTCAAAGTCTGATACAAGGTGAAAAAGGAACACAGGCTAGGAAAAAGACCCTAACAACTTTTTATATAAGATCATGTTGCAAAGGAAGAGAAAAAGACAACTTACGCTTTGCAAGAAGGTGATTGTGTCTCTCTTTGAAGATGCTTGAAATCACAGAAGAAATAGATGCTGTAGCCCTGTTGTTACACATGAGAAATACTCGTTTCAGAATCGACAAGCTTCCCTACTACTTGTTGAGCTTAAGGTGTTTCTGTTCTTATATAGTCAAAAAATGGGGTGCAGAAGAGGCTTAAAGAGCTGATAAGCTGTTAAGACCCACAAAAAAATCAAAGCACTTTTGTTGTTGTTGGGGCAGCAAGGCTGGTAGTAGGCTCTATGAGCTACTTGTTTTTGTGATGGTATCATGGTGATAGAAACCTCCACTTTAGAGAGGTGTCCTCCTGCCATCCACATCACCTTTTACTGTGATCAGCTCAGCATTGGAGCAGCACCACTGACAACTCCTAGTGATTTCTGCCAGTTCTTCGAAGTATGCAATGAATCAACTCAATTAAATAACCTCCAATGTTGTTATAACAAACTCCTGAGAGTATATGGGTTAATGGGACATGAAAGTGCTTGCTATCAAAGGGTTGCATCTTGTTACTTCATGGTGATAGGGAAATGTTAATTTTCTTGATTTAAATGCCAATACAATGTAACTTTGGGAGGAGGGGAAAGCCAAAATTTAAAAGATTTAAAGAGAAGCTGTGATAAATACAAAAGGGAAGCTATATTGTATAGTTTAAATACAACTTAGAATAAGAAAAATAGGAAAATAATATGATTTCATATACCTATCTGGGCAAGACAAGTACAAATGTTTAATTACAGTACAAAAAAATGCTTTTTCCTGTTAGAAGGTCTATAGGTAGAGATTTATTTTGATGAAGTTAATCTGTGTATTGCTATCCATCTGGAAAAAAATAAGTATCAGAAACAGGACTTGTGCCAGTATGGAAGTACTGTTAGATCCAATTATCAAAACCAAATTAGGAATGGAGAGCTGGACTTGAGAAAGACTTTTTTTTTTTTTTCTCAAACATGCATATAGCAGTGATATTTAATAATGGGCTTCCATTTCTTTCCCAAGAGAAAACTGAAGTCATATTCTCCTGATCCTAGTAATGTTCTATTTTAGGAGTCAAAATAAAAGAAAAATCTTATATAATTTGTTTTGGTTCAAGAAGGATGAAATCTTTCTGTTGACCACATTTAGAGAGAGAAATTCATTATAATGAAGTATTTTTCCCCCCGTTTGTTGTGGTTTGGAAGAAAAGCCATAAAGTTACATTTCTATCCAAAGGTTTTTTTGCCTGTGTGTGAGGTAAGCAATACTACATATTGTGGATGGACAATAGTGAGGATTAACTCTAAAGACTATAGCTATTGCAGTCTAATGGGATTTTTTGGCATAATTGCTTTTTCTGCAGAAGCAAGAATGATAAATAAACCCAAGTAAATAAAACTGGTTTTCAAATAAGAATGAAGAGCAAATCAAACAGCAAGTCAAACTCATTTTGAGTTGTTAGGAGTAAATAATATCTCTGTAATTTATTTGTTAGGGTCGCTTCTCCTTATGATATTACAACATTCTGATATTTTAAAATAATTGCAAATCCCTCTTTATATTTTTCATTATCTTAACTAATCATGTATTATTTCTTCTTGAAAGCAGACTCTCTATAATTGTCACTTCTCAACTCTTCCATGAAGGAAAACCCAAGCAGAGTTTTTCAGCCATTTCTACCAGGATTAATGCTGTTTGCAAAACATTTCTCGAACTATTGCACTTACAACTGGTGGCTGAAAATTTTGACCATGATCATGCTCGGTGCCCTGGCTGACTCTTCAGTGATGGAGGGATTTCTGTCATCTCTTTTTTGTCATGCACTCTGTCATGTGCCAGAGTTCCTGGGTTATGCAGGAATGCATGACCCAAATAACGAGTAAAGTCTTAAAGTGCTGATTCCACCTCCTCTTCGAGGATCTTGACACTGATTTCTAAAGAGGTTGCTTCATTTTGTTTAATATCCAGCTACACTGTCTTCAAGAAGTATTTCAGCACAATAAGAGTGGATCAATAGGTGGAAGCAGTTGGAGATGTGCTTTTTTCTTCTGTGATTCAAAGCTAAAAGCCAGGCTCCTCGGGTATGTTTCAGACTCTGTAGTTTACAAACTGAGGGAGCCAAATAAGAAGGAAAAACGTGATGGCGCAGTTTTGATATGACATGGTCAGTTTGAAATCTTGGACCCTGAAGCACCACTCAATTCACTTGTAAATGGAATTTAATGAATACATTTCTTAATATCACAAATGATAATATGTTTGAAGAGTTCTACTCATTGCAACTAACTACTTGTAAGAAATATGACAAAAATTAATTTTTTAAAATTTAATTTAAAAAAAAATCAATCCTCTCTTTGATGACGCGTATCACAATTTTTTGTTTTTAATTCCATTTTTACATTGTATATAGAGTCACTTCTTCATCTTGAAAATAAACATTCTACATTTTAAATATATTTGTATATACATTTCTAAGAACCTACACATTTCACATTTCACTATCTCATAATAGTGCAGTAGTGAAAAGATAATACTAGGGGTAAAATACACAATGAAATAAGTTCCTTTGAATAGATATTTTCCCATTGTATTGTACCCAGGTTAATTTAATGCTGTCATGACTCCAGCTCAGACTTACCATATATTTAAGTTCAGATGAAACCTAGAATTGCTATAGAGTCAAATTGACAGGATGTGTAAGTGGCTACATGATTTCTCCATGGCAGTAGCAGATTGAGTGAAGTCTTGAATATAAAAGGCAAGCTAAATGTATGTTGTATGTAGTAATCATCTCACATTCTGCCACAATAAAATGCCCACCTGCAAAACCCACAATAACTTTAGGAAAAAAACAACATAACCCTCCACCTAAAAATTCTCTTTCTTTTCATTTTGTGCATTCCAGAAACATATGTTTCTAATCAAGCATTAGTTTTTTTATAATTCTTTCTAATGTTGCAAAAGACTGGCAAGCTGAAATGCATTACACAAACAGATTGTTACTTTCACTAGTAGTTTTAATTGATGTTAAAATTATTGTCCTACATTAATCTTATGCCATTATTGTTTAATGCATTTAGTGGGGGAGTTGTTCTCTGTTTATCTGTCAGCATACTGCGAATGTAGCTGGTTTGTCGTCTGGAGGGGGCAGCTTTGTGGTATAAACACTTTTTAAACACCTACACGCCACTAAAATAGAGCTCCAGTTACTAAGCGGGTCAGCTCAGACCTTCTGAGATAAATGTGCATAGGCTGTAACTGTCTCGTGTAAGGACTGATTTTTATTCTGCATTTTTACAACACAGTATTAAACATTAATCTTGAAAGGCATCAACAGCTAGGCATTATAAAATGATATGAGGCCTTTATGACTAATTCTGAAAATGGATGTCCCTTCTCTTCTCTTTGGACATTAAACATCCACAACATTTATTATATATTTTAAAGAAAGACTTGCCAAGAGTAAAGATTAAAATTTATTGGCTAAAAAAATTCTTCAGCAGCCCTTTTTCTGTACACTAACAGTCAAAAACTGATATCCTCTGTATATTTATCTTGCTAGCACTGACACCATTTAGTTCCACCCCCAAACAGGAAAGTCTCTTGAGATTTTTTTAAACTGGAGGCATTTCTTCTTCAATGTCACTTAATATTGAAATACACTGAAATCAAAAGTGCTTTGCATAATAAATAAATGTAAATTCATTGATGGTGGATTTGAAGTAAAAAAACCCAAAAACATCACAAGGTGAATGGTGTTGATAGTCATTTACAGTTACATGAAATCCTAACTATATGTAGGGAGCACTACGGCTCAAGGACTCACAGAGATTAAGTTGATCTCAACGCTCATTCAATCTTTCTCCTCTCCCCCAGTTGTTCTCTGAACTAATTAAAAAAATCAACACAGAAACAAGCACCATTTTAGCACTTACGAAGAAATAATAGAGAAATGAGATAGAAAGGATAACCAGGAAAAACAGCAGTTCTTTTAATCCTGGAATGGATCAGCCTGTCTCCAGGACATACATCTTTCTGTCTCTGGTTAGGAAAAAAAAATGCAACAAAACCCCTGAAGTATTTTGCTGTGGCCAAGAAATAATCTAGATCATATTAGAAGCTCAGAAAGATCAGGTACTCGTATCATTTATACTGAGCCAACTCTAAAGAAGGAAAATGGACTGAAAGAATCCACAGTGTGGCTGTAAAACAAGGGGCAGGATTGAAGCACAATCTTTTGCTTCAATAAAACCTTGACTTTTAGGCTGAAAAATAGCATTCCTGAAACATGCTGACAGGATATGTTCCTGCGATGTCTAGCGGGAATTTTGTTTAAGAGCTCTTTTATGGGCTTGTCGTCTCAGAAATTGCTTCTCTTGTTGGCGTGTTGTCCCATGTCTCCCTCAACCCTGTCCCCCCATGTTTTATGCACATGTTACATTAAAGTGGATGAAGTCTTTATGGGGCACATGGTGACGGGCTGCAGGCAAAGTAAAACGTCCTTGAGACATACCCCAAGTGTGTATCTAATTCAAAATGTTGTGAATTTCAGAGCAAACATAATTCTAAAAAAATATGTAGTATTTCAGTGAAAGAACATAAAAAATATATGTCAAAACATTTTGACTGCTCATAACAATGACTGGTACAAGACGCAGTGTGAGGAATAAACTGAATTTAACATTGACCTGCAACATCAGAGAGAGCAAAAATTTTACTAATCTCTGATAAAGCAACCCTAAAAGCAACAGTAAATTGCATATATGGGCTTTATTCTCTCTTCCTTTCAATAAACAGCACCAGCAGTGATGTCTCTACTTAGACCAGAGCCATCAAGGGGGTAGGCTGAGAGCAGGTGAGGAGGATGAATAAATCAAGCTCTAATTGACAGCTGCAGATTATCAGAAGGAAAATCTGCAGGTTCATCTAGGGCCTGGACTTAACATGATGAATTTCTCATCACAGAATTACTGAAGGTTGTTCACTCTTTTACAGTAAGAGTTGGACCTTTTTTTAATTTATTTATTAAACCTGATGAACACTTTAGCTATAGGGACTGGAATCTCTACTGAAATGAAAATTCTCAGCCAAATGGATGCTGAGAAAGTGATCTTGATAGCTCTTAGTTCCTGAGAATTTATGCCTGAAACACAGCTATATATATTAAATATCATTTTGATGTGCATTAGTTTCAAATAATCAAATTCATTAATTGAAGTTATTTTTTAATTTACTAATTTGCAATGTGAAGGATGACTATGCAGGGTACAGCAGAATATATGTAAGGACATATTTTTAGAAGGATTTCTTCTATTTTGGTATCCCTTTTGTTGATGAAAGAACTTTCAGTGTGAAAAAATAAAGGATATTTTCAGGATTGAATAGACTGTACAGATGAATGTAAATTTCAGTTAGTAAACCTCACTTTCATTTCTCTCATGTGAAGGAATGACCCTGGAAGAGTACTGCTTATGTTTGGCTGCTGAAATAGTGTACTACAAATACAAGACAAGCAGTTCATCTCACATAGCTCCTTATTTCCAAGAAATCCAAGTACCACTAGTATATACATAAATCATCCTGGACACTACAGATGAAGTTACTGTGCTGAGGCTTGCTTAACACTGTTCTATAATTAGTTAGAAAGTCAATTCAACATTTATTTCAAGTGTATAAGGGAGAAACAGGTTCATGAATAGATAATAGACAAGGCATAAATTGTCTGAACATGTTAGTTTAAAAAAGTGTTCATAAAATACTGTTTTATTGAAAGCGTGCATTTGAAGATCTGAGGTTATTCCATTTGCAAGTCAACACATTATGTGCATTACACTTATATTAAATTATTATGCCTCAGCTAAATAAAGGCCCTCATCCCTGCTGCTTCACTTTTATGAGCCTCCTACATTAATGTGTGTAAAGGCACATGGGAGAGGAGGAGAGAAAGGATCTTTGTACTTTCAGTGTTTATTGAACCACAGTTTTTGGGTCATCTCAAAGAGTAGGCACAATTCAAGCAGTAAAAACATAAGCAAGATCTCCCTTTTGAGAATTCTCTTTTGTGACTTGCCAAGATTTCCTTTAGTATTGTGTAATTATTCCTGCTTTCTGACAAAGCATGAAATGAAGATACAAAGAATTTTCAACTTGTGGGGCAGCGTGGGGCTGTTTCATGAGTTGTACATTAAAAAAATTGACAGAATGCAAGACTTACAGTCAGTATTTAAAGATATACAAAGTTAGAAATGTTTGAGAAGGGAGAAACAGGAGCAGAGAAGGTGGAATATAAACTCTCTGCCTTTAGTTGTCTTCTTTTGCAGTTCTCTGAAAATCCTGAAGTTTGTTATTGATTTTTTTCCACATTATAACTGTTCTACTCCTGTCAGTGAAGACTCTGGCTGGACAGGAATAGGAATACTTAACATGAGTGATTTCTAGCATATGGGTTCTAAAGGTTGGAATTAAAACCTAATATCAGTAGGTACAAGCTTTTTCTTATTGGGTAAATGTTATTGAAAAACCTATATTAATATAAAGTAAAGCAACAATGTTTTATCTTACCAAATGCAAAAACCAATATTTCTGGAACTGATTTAGAAATTTGGTATGCATACATACTTTATAATGCTCATTAAAGAGTATAATATGTATTTATTGAACTACAACCCCTCCCCCTAAAATTAGCAACACACTGTTTAGCGCTTCCATAGAAACTCTTACTAGCATATGACAACTTTTTTGGATGCGTAATCTTCAAAATGTATTAGCATCTTTTCTTTCATATAAAATATATAATGCTACATGTATTTCACGGAGCAATCTATTTAATTTGCCAGTTCCTCCTCTTCAGTCTCATACCAAACCACCAAAGCACTGCTAATGATGCCTTTGCCTAATTAGTAGGGCCTGTACTAGAAGAGTTTATGATCAAGGACGTTATGTAATGGTGTCTGCATTTCTGCAGGGAAAACTGTTTCTGAACATAGTATATTATTAGCAGCAGTTTTCTTTTTCCTTGCAGATTGCTACATTTTTGTAAAAAGACACACTTTCATACAAGTTTTTGTGTGTACATATAAACATATATAGGAATGGTTATATATTGTATATTTAAAAATTGCTTTTATTTTTAAAATATAACAGTAATAATATTAAATCCAGTAATTTTTATACTCATTATAATGCTTATGCAAGCATTAAAATATTATTTAATTCGAGCTGAGCTTCAGACTGAAATAAAACTTTACATTGTACAATTTTCCATGTGAATTATCTTTTAGGCACCATAGTTAATGATAACTTTCTTAATAACTTTTACTGAGCCAGCTGAAAATATACAAAATTTGTCTTCTGTTATACTGATGAGGTGGTATATTAAAATAATTGTGTGGATGAAGTTTCCTGGCCTGTATTATGGTCCTCACAGACCCACTGGATTCAGAATCAAGAATCTGGACTCAGTTTTGCCTGCTCTTCTACCAAAGGCATGTTGCTTTATTTTTATATGATTGATTAAGCAGGCTGATGCATATGTCATCCTCCTTTCATATCTACCTCAGATCCCCCCGCGGCTGAGAATCCATCAACGAATTAAATGACCCCTCAGTAAATCAAGTTAATCAGCAAGTCCAGAGATGTTCCCAGTTTTATGCATGATTGCTAAGACATGCACCGAATACTGTAGTAAAACCTGCAGTGCTATCTGCAGTAGTAATGATCTTTAGTCATAAGATCCTAATTGGAAAAACTGGTATCTGTGTCAGAGTACCTAACACCAGCTTTGCTGGCCCAAGATGTTCTCTACTTCTCTTACCTGATTGATAGTCATAGCCAGTGTCTAACTCGTCTGGGCTTTGCTCAAGATTTAATCTTATTTCCACTAAAATAATAATTATTATCGTAGTAATAACAAACAACAATAATAGAGCCCTCACCTCTAGCCCACTTGAAGAGGCTGACCCCATAATAAAGCAGGAAAGAAAAGTCATCTTGGTGCAATTATGCATTAAAGCAGGTTTTGAACTTTACATTTTCTTTTTCTGAAAGATACATCTATTCTTGAGCATATAATTTGCCCTTACATTTACCAGGGTCAGGTATGCCCTTCCTTCTCATACAGTTATCATATTTAGGACAGTTAATCAAAAATGAAAATCAAAGAGGTTGCAAAGGTGCTGAATTTTGCTAGAAGTCTCTCTAGTGGGAGTTGCTTTTACTGGTGGATCTAGGACTCAAGAGTTTCACCTGCTGGGTCTAAATGGTGTTCCATAATGGGAAAAGGATCAACAGGTAAAACGACTAAGTAGAACAGTAGTCCCTGAGATTTACTATTTGACTTAGTGTGCTGGTGTATATTTATTTTTAGTGGCATAATATATCATTACTCTTATCTTTTTATATATGTCTTATCCTTTTCCTTGTAGAATTCATGCAGTGTGGAAGTAGGCATTTTGTTTATTGAGCCCTTGTAATCCCATACATGGATTTCTGAGCATGTGTGCTTACAAATGCTGCAGGGATGACCGATTTTTATGAAAATACATCACTGAGGAGCCAACATGCCAATTTCAAATAGTGCAGGTGTTATAAATGGAAGTGAGAACAGCAGCTAATTTAAATAGCTTCCCACTGCCAAGCCATCTCCCACCCGAAGAGGATTCTAAAGCACATTTTGCCCTAGAATGAATGATGATGTTTGCTATTTTTCTATGCAGCTGAATTACAAATTACTTCTTCAGCATAGACCAGAGGGGAGAAAAATAGTCATGTGGGATACTGATATCCAAACAAGATTTTGGTAAATAGACAAATAAAAAATATTCTATCAGTGGTTGATTATGGCCACTCATTCACATTTTTTACTATACACTAGGTACCAATTATGTGCTCAGAGCTATATAAAATACATAATGCCTACTCTTTAAGGCTAGGAGCCAGACAGTACAGATACAAAGAAGGACAGGTATTTGTGAAATCTAGAGAAAAAATAATTGGAATTATTTTATTTTAATAGCGGATTTCTGTATTATTTCAGTGGAAAATGCCACATAGCCTTTTAAAGAAAGTGTTTTGTAAACTTTTCAGAAGATATCACTTCTAGTAATGTCATGACCTCACTTGTCTTGATGAGCTGAATAATGTGAGTTTCAGACAGCCACCTAAATCTCATCACCAGATGAGATGGTAGCTGTCCAGTTAACTCAAGTTTCCACTCAGTACATGGTTTATAAATCACAGTTTCTTATTGCCATTTAGTGGATCAAAAGTACATACACAAATGTCTAACTAAGTACAATAATTTCCTAATTATTTTTGTATTCATGCTTTTACATGAGTGCAATTTGCATGAAAAACTTCTGAATTACAGCCTGAAAGAGCACTGAACCTATCCAAGGTTCATGACACAGGAATCATGGCTAAATAAGCAACGTGACCAATGTCCATGGTTCTGGTTTGAGGCATTCTTTTTGTTTTTTTCTAGAATTTCTATGATTTGTTTCCTGGGATCTTTATGCCAACTTTGAATCAGGATTTATGTCAGTTAATTTTTGCATCTACCACTTTCTTAAGCTATGTGGAGATATGGGAGTGAAATCTGGTCTCATTGAAATCTCAGCCAAGAGTCCATGAACAATTTTTCTTCAGAGTTTAGGTGAGAACTCTTTATGCAAATCAAATGGCTTTTGAGACAGCAAAGTCTTCCGACTTTGATGGGAGATAATTTTTTCCCAGGTTATTTCAGCGTAGTAACCAGACTAAAAATTAACATGCAATGTCTTAGTTGTCTTTAAGAATTTAAGTCAGTTTTGTAAAAGTCATTTATTACAGTATAAAATTAAAGCCAAACAACAATAAAAAAAAATCACACTTCTGAAAAATGTGAAGAGTAAAACATTATATTAGTGAAGGCACATCTGAAGGAGAAAGCCATATTCATGAATTATTAGTACAAGAAAAGAAAAATGCTCAACTTTTTATTAAAAGTCAGTTCAGCTTACACACGATCACAAAGTTACTCCCATATTTCTTTAATTTTGACAATTCCAAATCAGGTGCAACACGACTGAGACCTCTGAGGGGTGTTTTATTTTTATCATAATTTCTCCATCACTTTACTCAATAGTAATCCACATATGAAAAGAAAAATACTTTAAAACTCAGACTGAAGGACTTTGTTCAAAAAATTACATTTTGCCAAACACTGACTTGAAACATGACTACCTTTGATGTCCTGTCTGTCACTGTTTATTGTATAGAGAACCTAAGGAGATCAGTGTTATAACTGAAGGCACTGAGATAGGTGTCCAAGGTATAAGTAGGAACAGACTACTTGTACACAACAGCAAGAAGGCAATCAGAAGGATTCTCAAAAAGGAGACAAAGTAATCATTTTATATTTAGTTTATCTCTGACTTCCAGCTTCAGTTGCTTCTAAGTAGTTAGCTTAAATATCTTATAACTCAACATCATTGTAGAACTCTCTAGAAGTGATTCCATGTGGTTTACTTCCATTGTATTTATATATAGGCAGAGGGGATGTGATGCCCTTATTGTTGGTTCTACTATGTGTTGCTGAAAATTATGCTTTTAAAAGGGCGGGACACAGGTCTCTCCTGTGAGGTTTAGTGGAGCGAACTAGTGGTGGAGATAAAACAGGAGAAATTTGGAAATGAAGCTTTTTTAACATAAAGCATTTTTAGGGAACTGTATTTTTACCAGACTCACATCAGTGGTGGTGTGTCAAGCCATAGCTTCATGTGAAACAAAAAAGGTATGTTTTAAGGGACGTTGATTGCAACAGACTTCTCTGGACCTCAGTGGTTGTGAGTGAATACCAGATGACAGTAAAGGAAACTAAACAGTTGGCAGAAGAATCACTTAAATTAAGCTGAAATGCTATGGCAGTGCAACAAAATAAGTGGAGAAGGATTAAGCAATCTCTATTAACATGATATTAGCAAGAAACAGTTGTCATAAAAAATTAGAAAATCATAGGCAGCCTTTCCAGAATACCCTTTGAAGTTGTTGTGGACTTCAGAGCTATCCAGAGTAGAGGATAGTAATCTTCATAATGTAATACATACCTGTGAGACCTCATTAAATAAGAGACATAAAAGGGACAATGTTTGATAATACTCCAGAGAAAATGTCATCCATCTTTTGGTTAAAAATGGGACACATCATCAAGAGTACCTGGAGCAACAGTGAGCCAAATCCTCTGAGAAATGATTTGAGATTTTTTTCCCAAGGATAAGGAAACCCTGAACACAAAGCATATATATGTAAAGGCTTTTACTTTCATTCATTTTCCCTGGAAGCATTTCCCCCTTTCTAATTAAGAGCTGAAAGAGGAGTAAGCAGATTTCTTGCCATCTATGTTGCTTACCAAAGAAAAATATGATTCTCATTGGTCATTGAACAAAGTAAACCTGATGAATTAGCTGACCAAAAGAGGACTGAAATGGGCAGGTTACCAAAACTCCAGCACTTAAATTTAAGAAGTACTAACTCAGTGCTGCTGATGTGAAATGTTGGGAAAGAAGAGCCACAGAGTAGTTTGGAAGCTGCAGAGACAGGTTGAAAACAGTAAAGAGCAGTGTTCATATTAACCTTCTAAAGAGGTGATGGCCCAGCCTGAGCTCAAGAGAGAAAGAGGAATGGTGCAGCAGTGACATTAAGACATGACATAGGAGCAGACACTTCATCAGCCTATCCAAGAGAGAAAGTTAATCATTGTGAGAAATCTATGCCTATTTCTGAGGTCCACATTTATTCAAATTTATGAGGGAAGAGTTTGCTCTTCTACAGGGCAATGTGTGGAGCAACTGCATTTGCAGCAATTCTGTACTGTCCTGGCACACTAAAACCAAGAGTTCACTCTGTGTTTCTATTGCTCATGAGAATCAACTCATGCTGTATTCTGAGAATCAACTGTGTTAGTCTTAGGAGTCTAATGAAAAACCTTCTGAAGCAAAAATCCATCGTAAAACAGTTAAGAATGAATGTAATTGCTGCAGAGCTATTTCCATACCACATGCATTACCTGCTGCAACCTGAAAAGATCTTCCATGAAACTTCATCTGCAAGAGGAATCAAAAGGTATTACTGGAAAACGGGAGAAACATGCCTCCTGCCATTAGGAAGCAATAGAACTGGAAAAAAGACCTGGGAAAAGTAGGAAATACAATTTTATTTATTTCTATACCATATTGTTGTCCAAATCTGACCTTGTTGCACAGATATTTGGATAAAATGTTTGTTAAAAGGAAAAATAATAATTTACTGGAATCTTGGTGTAGGGTAACACTTGCATGGAGAACAGGATCTCTAAAACAGAACTACTAATGTCTGACCAGCGGTGAGGGGAGGTTTAATTGCAAGGATCCTCCCAGTGGAGCATTCAGCTGAATCAGGAGAGACTCCCTAAATTACCATTTTGTTCTGTTCTTACAGTTCAGCTGACCACAAT
Organism: Pipra filicauda; assembly: GCF_003945595.2. Lineage (NCBI taxonomy): Eukaryota > Metazoa > Chordata > Aves > Passeriformes > Pipridae > Pipra > Pipra filicauda. The sequence continues at coordinate 202,608 of NW_024104273.1, read as the reverse complement.
GTTATGTGACCACCCCAGTGCATATAGAACTCATTGTCATTGATACATCACAACTACACACAAAGCACCTCTTAAGGACTGCATTAAGAAGACTAAACTTGTGACCATTTTTGCAGGAAGAGTTTCTGTTGACTTTTACAAATGTCTTATCTATGCACAACCTGACACTTCTGCAGAAGTGACACTGTGGGACACTCCAGCATGGATGTTAATAAGCACATCTAGGCATACAAATTGGGCTAGACACAGAGGGAGTTGCTATGGGGCAATTTCTTCAACCATTCAAAACCACCTACTGGGGAGCTGCTGTAACCATCAGTCAAATAGTTAAAGGTGAATGGTGAGTCAGTTTTCAGGTTAGTCCATTGTCTCAAGCTGATCTATTATCTCAGCTATGCACTTGACTGACTGGGGAGTTCCTTAACCACTCAAGGATTTAAGCCTGCACTGTCATGCATAAGGGTATAGCACCAGAACCCAGCCACACCACAATTATAACATGAGCTAAGTTTATTTTTATACTTTGAAGTCACTTTCAGCTAAAGTCACATAGCCACAGTTTGAGAGAGATCATATTACCAAAATTAATGATAAATATTCCGCATACAGGTGTTGTTTGTCAAGGCCGAGCACTAACGAACATTTCTCAGGTCACAGTGAGGCCGGGGGGAGGGGGGGGTTGTGGTGAAATTGTTCTTTGTCAAACTTGTAGAAATATATCTAAAACCAATGCAAAGAGAGATAAAAGGACAGCATCTCTTGAAAGATTTGATAGGTGAAAAGGCTGTTAATTGAAAAAGACAAATATTTATGAATGATAGTTCCTGTTTCAATAAAAAAAAAAAGAGAAGACAGCAATATTGATGTATTTGGAAGATTTCAAGAGCAGGAAAATAAAAAGAGAAGTTAGTTCAATAAAAAATGTGCAACAACGGAAAATAATGAATTTTTTTGATGGGACGAAAGAAATACAAACCTTTTTACTAATTAACAGTTTGCTGCTGCTCTTAAACTGTGTAGCAGTTCCTCAGGGCTACATCAGCTTTTACTCAAGAATTAAAGAGTTACAAACATGGCAGAAGTAGAATAGCTGGCTTTCGGGATGTGGCTTGATGTTAGTGTAGGCATGGACCATTTATGAACCAGACCCAAGATACAAAACATATTAACTTGTTTATCTAGGCTAGACTATTGTTGTCGCCTCCTGGTCCCATCTCTTTAGGCAGTAAAAAGCTGCAATGTTTTATTTGAAATAATTACAGTAGTTTGGAAAATGACAGTGTTTTATTAGGATACTGTCATTTTCAGAATGTGTAGTTCTATCATGCCTCCTAAGATGAAATTCCTGACTGATCATCTCAAAATAATCATTTACCTTAAAAATTCCGATCTGACTTGACAAAACTTCCAGTGATTAAAAATCTGACTAATAGTAGTCCATGATAACTTGTTTTAGATCTGAAGCTACTTTCACCTCTGAAAAAGAGAGTGAAGCTGTACCCCAAAACCTCTGAAGATGCGTAGACCTGTGCTGTGTCTGTGAAAAATAACATTTTCAGCCTTTGCCCTCATGTGTGACTGAAGAGACTGAAGTGCATTAAACATGCTTTAGACCCAACTCCAAATACTTGGGATCAGAGTATTTTTAAACTGTCTGGAGATGCTAAGAACAATTCTAGTTAAGCCCATGTTATTATATCTGCTGTAAAACTGATCATTTCTATTATTAATAATAGTATTATTTTTTTAGGCTAGACTTTTTTGGACTCCTTGAAAACTGTATGAGAGCTCTCATGTAAAAAACCACAAGAAGTAATATGGAATCCAGGCCATTTCTAAATGTCCAAAAGGTGCTAAAACATTTTTTTTTTTATTTTAGTAAAATTTTGGACAAAACAATTATCTTTTTTTCTTTTTTTTTTTTTTTTTTTGAAAATTCATTCTCATCAAGTTTTCAGTGGTCAGGATTCTCAGCTCTAATATTAACACTTTCTATCTTTACCTACCCTGTCTTGTTCTGACTAGAAATGATATTTTAGACCAGATAAATTTAACTTGACTTCTCTTTCATCCTTTCTCCAATTTCCTTTTCAGTTGACCACTCAAATATGTCCAAAAACTATAATCACTTCAATAAGAGAAGTTAACTTTGTTCCAGCCTTCTTTCTCTTCCTTTCTTTCATTTTCTGTTTTTGGAAACTTTTCCAAAAGTATTTTGTTGTTCCTAACGAGAAACAAATGCATTTCTGAAATGTCTCTTCCTCTCACCAATTCTACAAAGATCTGGTTCAGGAAGAAAGCAAATGGATCCATCTTTGATGGCTGGCTTTCTTGTGTTCTGGATATGAAGCCAGAAACAGCTCATTTTATGGGAACTTGAAAATCCGATGATGTCTAAAACTAAACTTTTCTAAAAAAAAAGATATGATGCACTTCGGCTACAAGAAATAGGTTTCAATTTTTTTCTCTCATATTTCAAGAAGCCCACTCCCACAATTTCTTAGGACATGACTAATCCTGACAACTTTATGAGAACAAGACATGCAGGATCAGACCTTACGATTTATTCATGAGTTGCTATTGTGTTGAGTTTTCTCTCTAAAGGTCATTGGAATTACCGTTCTTACTGATAGCAAAAGAAAAAAAACTAATTTATTTTAGGCTAGCTTCAAACTAGGTTTTTAATTAAATGACTGCTTTTTTCTCACCATGACTTGTTATATCAGGTAAGAAGCTGTGGATACCCAGATTAGAGACAATGAAGTATATTTTTAAAACAGATCTGACTATCATTTAAATTTTACTTTAGACTCCTATTCCAGACTCCAGGCTTCAGTATTCTATATAACCCCAAGTGAAATCTCTAAATCTGAAAGTCTCTACCATCTATTCTTTGTCAGAGGCTACCAGCATCAGCTAAGCTAAAAGTAATTATTATACATAAATGAACTGAAAGAATTTGATTTACCACAGACTTCAATATCACAATATTTATCAGAAGTATCAAAAAAATTTCTTGTAGAGCACTACATTGGAATTTAAAAAAAGCTAACAGAAAATCACATTCTCAGATCCAGCCAAAGCTTTGTTATTCATACAGAACCTAAAATTACATAAACATATATTAGAAATATGTAATAGAAGTTAACTGACTCTTTTAAGTCTTGAAGACCATCTCCTATGAAGCATTTAGGGCTGTTCTATAGTAGTGGCTTTAAAGTCCTTCCTCCTCTCAGTGAACTCATTAATTAGAGCAACAAGCAAGTATTTAAGAAATTTGTTATCAGCTGTGCATGCTTGATATTATTTATTGCCTTCAGAAACTTCTGAAACAATAATTATCACTTCATTAAAATAGAATTTTGCTCTATCATACCCTGTATATACATAATCACTGTGCAGTATTCACTAAGCTTTCTTAAAAAAAGCATCTTATTGGCACACACAAGTAAAAGCTTGTGAGGATTAAATAAAACAGAACTGTTGGCTTAATTTAACTCAGTGGGATCATTACTGAGCTATGAAATTACTGAATTAAAGGAAATTTAAATATAATGGGTTGCCTGAGCATGTCTTTATTTGGCTAACCAATCAGGAGCCATTACTAGGAATCTTCTCTCCAGAAGAAGCAATCACTATTATTGGGTTTATATACATCACAATTCCCTGGATGAATCAGCCTTGGGAAAATGCATGCTAGAGTGTGTATGTGTGAACATTTAGGCTGTGGTATAGGAAGAAACAAGAAGGGGATATGGAAAAGAAACTGCAATTGGGAGCACACTCAAAGCTGATGAAGACAGATGTTTCATGTGGACCCTGGGGTAATGTTATTTCCTGCAAACCCAAATGCCACTGGAAGTTGCTGGACTGAGATTAACTTTGGAGCAACCTGCAAGGTCTCACTGGCTATGAGGGATATATGTGTTCCCAAAGCATTTTATTTTATCTGCGAATTGATCAGAAACTTACTGTGCTTAGCAGCTTTTTCTATCATGTTCCTTTTGACATGTTCTTCTTAAGAAAAATAGCAGATAGATTCCTCTCAAGGCTTTGGCTGAATTCAGGTCCTGTCACAAAGTATTTCACTTTTTTCCCCAGGATATTATTTTCCCTAATTTCAGATATATGCCTTCTTAGAGCCATAAATCATAGGGCCACATTTGCAGTCCTAAATACTTAAAACCATACATCTTAAAATACATCCTGGTCATGGATTTGCCAAATTAGAGGTCTACTTAAAATTTCTAGTGTTCTGTTCCTTCTCTCTTTCAGTCTATCTTTGCAACTGAAAAGCACAATCACAGTACTACTGAAGGTTAAATAAAAGTAATGTCAATAACATCTTCTATAAATGAGAAATTGTTTCTGCTGAGTGCTCAGGCACTGCAACGAACTGTAGGGAAGAAATACTTCTTTAAACAAGCTTTGGGAACACTGAAGTATTAGCTATTAGGAACTGAATTTACCTTAAACTTATCTTAACCCATCCATGTAGATTCATATCATTAAAGCTAAAAACTCTAGACCTTAAGGTGGGAAATGAACACTTATCCTTCTCATTATCTGCCTGCATCTCTCTTTTCACAGGCAGACAGAACTGTTGTGAGACTCATGAGGGCCAGGGCATAGAGCAGTAAGAGTTGAAATCCCTCATCTTTCATTTAGCTGCTAAATGACAGACATTGTCATCTAACTCAGGGGAACAACTGCTAGACCACCTCTCAGCAACTGCCAGAGCTACAGTTAAAATAACATTTTAAAGCTAGACTATTAGAGGGAACTGTGGTTACTCCCTGCCCTTTGGAGGAGTATATTTAAATTTGAAATTCTTTTGACTTTTTATTATAGAGACTGCAGTCACCTGTCCTGGATAGATGCTACATGGGAAGCACTCCTGTGCTTTTCTACTTCTGTACCCATGTAGAAAAAGACAGAATTTAGCACTGGACACTTTAACATTCAGTTTTGATCTGTAGTGAGACCTATATAGGAGTTGCACAGCACACAGGCAAAACTGTGCTCAGTCTGCCTAATGTCAAGGAAACTAAGTTTATTATTATTATTAATAATAATAAAGTTACTATTAATATTATTAACTTTCTTGTGTCTCTAGTAAGTCCTGAGTGTTTTAAAACTAAATCTTTAAGAGCAGGCATAGGCATAGGTATCTGACATTTTTTTCAATTGGGTTGATTGGTTGTGGGATGCAGCAAGTTGAAGCGCTTTTGGCTTTAATACATACTTTCATATGCTCATGTTCTGTTGTAGTGTTTGTTTAGAAAACTCCTGAACTTAATAATTAAGTTATTTTCTTTGTATCCCACAACTAGCCTTGGCAGTAGCAATATTCTTAAATCTGTAATCAACAAAAGCAGGGAAGCTATTTAATTTTTTCCCTTATGAGAGCTGGAAAGATAGATATGGTCATAAAATAAAGTGTTTTGAAAGAGAAATTTTTACTAAGAGAAAAAAAGGGAAGAATTCAGTAACAGTGAGCTCTAAACAATCATTTCATGATCAAACTCCAAAGACCTAAATTTAGCTTTTCCTACATTGACCTGGACTTGCGAAAGGCTGCTGTACTCCTTGAGGGGTCAGGGCATTTAAAGAAATAAACACACTGAACCAAGTTTTGTTTATTACCAAGCTGATATTACCAAATATTCTGATTTTAAGCACTCTGCTTTTTTACTGTTTAAACAATAGAAAGTAATGATACAGATATTACAGGATACAGATGCTCCTTAAGTCTTATTAAATTAAAACTCAGTAAATTATTGGTTTTACATGTGTTCATTTTGTATGGCACCTTCTTGAAGCAGTTATTGTATGACATCTTTTTGAAGCAGTTATTGGAATAGAGTTTTTCTGAGTAATCTAATTTTCAAGTTATTTTGCAAGGCTATTAAATACAGCTCGCAGTACAAACACAAAACCTCCCCTCTGATTTTAAAATAAATTACAATTGAACTGAGCCTTACAGACATTTATGCAGGTGCTCAAACTGTTTGGTAAATTCCTGAGAATCAGCTTGATCTTTTATTCACTATTTGAACATCAGCTGAGAGTATTTGCTTCTCCTCTTGTTGAAAGCATCTGCTGCTGCTGTTGCTACTACTGCAACAGGCAAAATTTAAATTTACTGTTGTTGTAACCAAATATATTTTAATATGCTAATTTTATTGTTCTACATGGGCACTCTAAAAATGTCTTTATTACTGTGTCTCTAAACAGAATTTGATTTATGCTAACAGTAATACTTTCATAAAGAAATTTAATGTTTCAGTGCTCTGTAGGATGTCTTAGTACAGAATTTCAACACTTGTTAGCCATTAGACAACCAGAACCTTTTATCTGACATTATGTCCTGCAAGAAAAAAAGGTGATAACTTGGTTCTGTAATACTTCTGAATGAGCCAAATAAAGATTTTTGTCTTGAATGCACGTAATTATAATAAAAGATTTTTGTCTTGAATGCACATAATTATAATACGTAGATGTCATTGCAAAAGAGAAGTTTTAGTCCATCAGAATTTGAAACTAGTACTTTTAATTTTTTGCTTTATGACAGCAAAAGAATATGTACCAAAAAATAAACTGTCATAGATATATATATATTTTTATTTTAAAATGAGCTTCAGATTCTCATTTCAGAATACAGAGGGGCCCCAAAGAGAAATGCTTTGAAAATACCAGTAACATAACAACCTTGTATTTTATTGCAATTAAAAAGCTGAAACAGAATTGATACCACAGTTGCTGTTTCAGTGCATCTGCCCTGTTCAGCTTTACCTTCTGTTGTATATAGTGAAGTCCCATTGAAAAGCTGGTCCACAGTAAACATTTTTTTAAATTGCCTGTGATGTTGAGCTTTAATAAAGCATTATGTTTTCTCTAGAATTAGCAGGGAGCTACATTCCACCCTATGCAATACAGATCAAATCTCAGTAGTATTTGCATAAATTTGCTCCTTCTCAGTTTGATTATGAGGCAGTTCAGATGCATATGAAAGATAAAACCTTGAAAAAAATGGAACTAGAGCGTGATATATAAGTAACTCTGTGAGGAAGATGACTGCAGACTTTTTCTCTGCTCTATTCTTACAATGCCTCATAAAGCTTCTAAAGGACAAATGGATTCCCACAGGTGATAAGGAAAACTTCAGCCTTTTCTTGCTTTGTTCTGGGAGCAAAATACTATTATTTACTGAAATTTTTAAAAGCACAGTGTATCATGAGGTAGTAAGACAAAACCTGCTCTTACGTGAAACAGGAAACCACAAGGAGTGGCTCTGCAAAACTGCTTCTTAAAGTAATGGTTAGTAATATGATTATGAGTAGCTGAAATAAATATTCTGCAGCTGAAGTGCAAGCAAAGATGCAATCTTGTGTCCTGAATCTGGAGAACTTCTAATGTCAGCTAGAGACTAAACCAAAATACACTGCTTGTGCTTTCCATTTTAGTATTGAATGGACTTCGTCCAGTAAGTACTCAGGTATTCACAAAAAATATGCACATGAAAGCACTTTACACATACACAGATATCACTCTTGGAGGAAATGCTTTGCATCCAGAAAAACAACTGAATTAGCATATCCACGTGACAGGGAAAAGTGACATATTGCTTTCTATAAAGCAATTATACAACTCACATTGGCAACTGTTTGGTATGCTACAGCACTATTGATCCAGGAGCCACGTCACAATCAATCAGACTCTCAGAGGACCATGAAAGAATTGCAAATGCTTAAGTTAACTAAGCACACAGTAAAAAGTTTTATTGAAATAAAAAGTGACTGTTTTCAGCTGCAGATACCTTCCCACTTATTTTTTACCTTAGCTTGCTTGAAAAAAATAATTATGTGAGCTTAACAACTCTTTCAAAATTCTGAGATCACAAACCAGCTCACTAGGGGTGCTGTTCTCTAACAGGAATGTCAAATCACATCAGAGTAACAAAATGTGCCAAAACAAATCTCATAAACCATTATTTAATTCTAAGCTTTATTCAAAATAATAACACTCTTCTTCACCATTTTTATGCTGAAAATCAGGGTGCAAGACCATTGGCTACTAATGCAGATCAGCAATATATATGCATAAGTGTCTAGTCCCTTATCTGTATATTACTATTTGTTCTGTAGGCACCACCTTTACTATTAATGGGACTTTCTTTACATGAAGAACCCCATGTTGAGGTTTCTGTAACTTAACTAGAAATGGCTGACATTATCTGTGACTCTGCCTGGTGCCACAATGTAGACTTACTCTCTCTTCTCTCCACCTCTGCTTGTTTTACTACAGCAAGAGCAAACTTGGGCACCTCATAATGCCATGAAACATCCTGGCTCCACATGGTAACCTGACTAGGACTTGTCAGTATTTTGTAAGTGCACATAAGTATTTCTCTATTTTTCCTCCATATTAGGTCTGATTTTTGTGAAGTGTGTGTGAGTTGTGGGTCATGGGAAGATATTTTGCTATTAATCCTTCCACAGCTGTCTATCCACATGTGCCTTCTCTATTAGAACTTGTAATGTCGCTTTTAGTGAAAATTGGATATTTTTGTTTAGCACCTTTAATCGAAGTCTTACATTTCAGATGTAAATTTATAAGAAAACAAAGCTCTGCTCTAGGTGATATATATTCCAGATTGTAAGGAACTAAAATTCCAACTGCTGTTTCTAGAAGTTCTATATCTTGTCTATAGGCTGCCCCTCTAAAAAGGTTATGCAAAATCCTTTCTTGGATGTTTTTAAAACTAGACACTGCCTAATATGTTGTTGTAAACTACTTTCAAAAATCCTCTAGAAGAAAGCAATCTAAGATTTGATTCCCCCTAATAGGTTTGTACCGTCATCTAAGGTTTCCCCGTACTTCCTCTCAAGAGCAAGTCTGCAGGTCAAGGCTTCCCCCAATAGTATAAAATTATTTCAAAGACTTAACAGAAATATTGTGAACTAAAATTCAAAGCTTCAGAAACTGCTGTGTGCAGTTAACTTTCATTAAATGTACATTAATAGAACAGATTCTGTTAAGTATGACAGTATATTTCCCATAAGATGGTGTAAACTGAATAAAAGCAAAATGCTGTTAATGTGTGAGTGCTTAAAAGGATTCATTGTTCAAAATAGTCATGACAGAATTACACTTGCCTCTGAATATATGATTGAATATAATCTAATGTGTGAGAATTGTTTGTTAAAATACTTGTCTAAATTGTTAAGTGTTGCACAGAGATATATATACACAAGAACTACACTCCTACGTGCAATTTCCCTTTGAGGTCTTAATTTAGCTCTGGTTTAAATAACCACAACACTTTACTCTCTGAAAAGTAACATAGAGGAGATGCAGAACACATTCTAAGAAGCTGGAAATTTCAGAACCTGAGGGCTAGATGGTGACTCAGAGAAGAAGAAATCGAAGCTTCCTTCATGCCTGTAAGGTATCAAACTCAAATTTAGGTTTAGGTATGTGATTCTCAGGAGCTTTGGACATATCCCCAGCATTCACTGGTCAAAGTACCTGTGAAAGCATCCTTATCCCAGTAAGAGTGGTCCTTTGCTGTTACTTTAATAAAACAAAACTGTTAATGCTTAAAACAAGACCAAGGAGGTCTGCTGTGTAACTCAGTATGTGCAATAAATTTCAGCTGATTCTACTAGGGTGACAGAGCTGTTATGAAAGAGAAAAATGTACATTAACTGCATAGGCCAGGAAGAAACAAACTATGTACTAGCCCACTACTTGGAAAGCTTCTGGAGTAGCTTTTGTAGCCACAGAACAGCTAGTCAGAAACTAGATAGAATCACTTAGACATGTGGTAAAGAGAAATTATCATAGTGATATGAAAATAGCATTTTTTTTGAGCCACTATCAGCTTCCAGTCTATCGGGTAATTTGACCTTCTCTAAAGACTTGAGGTATAGTATGACACATTAAGTTCCTTGAATGGAAATAACCCCAAACACATAACAGAAAACCCACACACTTTATTTGCTGAAAACATGAGGGGGGGGGGGAGTGTGGTGTTGGGGTAGGGTGTGATGTGATCACGGCTGAATCCCTGGGACCTTCAGTGAGGTAAGTTTTCTTCCTTAGATAATTGTAACTAGGTCACATGGAAAAGAATAACAGGAAATCCCTAGAAAAAAATAAAAGGACCACCTGGCAATCTCAGGACTTTGAAGCAGTATTACCGATTAAAAAAAAAACAAAACAACCAAAAACAAATCTGAAAAAAAGAATGTAAATGTACATACTGAGAGTGAAACTGCGATGGGGTACAAAGGATCAATCTTTTGGATGGTACAGGGATATGACATAGCATGTCACAACATCTGTTTCTCATTCACCTAGAAAATCCTCCTATGTTTTCACTTACAAGTGCAGTTTTTCATGTTTGAAATGCAGATTTGGTGCTCAAAATCACAGGAATATTGTTTGACCCACCAGACAAACTAAGAATAGTGTAGTGAACCTTGTGTTAAAGTAATTTTAAAATGGTGATCAAGCTGTAACACTTTTGTCTTCTGCCGTATGTCTTATTTATTAAAGATGGTAATGTAGCTATTTAAGATCAGCTCCCCTCTGATTCTGCTAACGTGTAACAGAAAGATTAAGGATAAAGCTTAAGAAGTTCAAAGCTTGGTCATTACCTTTCCCTGAGAAAACAGAAATACTCAGCTTCAACTCTTATTGTGTGATTTTTCCCTGTGTCAGCCAACCGAGCCATTTCCTCAAACAACTCTCCTCCATGGGTCTCATTCCCATTTCGAAGATCTCATATTTTCTGTTTTAAAAATACAGTTTTGCCTGCAAATGTCTGTGACTAACATCTTTACTACAGGACAGAACAAAAAAAAAAGAGAGAGAGAGAAAAACCCTATTGAACAAACAAGTTTGTACTAAGTCTTATCAGCCTTGCCCTCAGGGCCACTTCACACATTTATCCTGTGTCTGCAACAGAGGAAGCTGCTCTTGGCAGTGACCTTTCTGAATCTGTGGCATATCTGAAATCTACAGCAGAGCATAACATTTCTCACCAGTAACCTTTTTTCCTAATTGCAAATGGTTCCTTTCACTGTTTTAATCCTTGTGGATTTACTACACACTTTCTCTCTCTTGATCACACACACACACAGACACACACACACACACAGACACACACACTTTCTCATTCTGCATAGCCTCATGCCCTGACAGGTTCTCTGTGTCCCTCCATGCAGGCATCCCTTCAAAACATGGTACATCTTTCTTTTATTTTCCTCACATCTCTTTGTGTACAGTACCCTAACCACAGTAACCAGCTGTCTGTCTGAATTTCCATATCTTGGCATTAATAAGGAAAGGATGAGACATAGATGTTAGCTGTCACCTATTCTTTAAGCAAAACAGAATTACTCTGACTACATATACCCCAATAAATTAGCATTTCTTTAAATCTGATAAGTGGGAAATAACAAATACATCCTATTCATGTATCTGGCCAGAGTCTTAATTTCCAAGAGGTTTTTAACCAACAATTGGATTACTAAGCATTTAGCAGACAAAGTCTTGAATTTCAGACTCCACTTTCTATGAAAGCAGTTTAGTCTGTGTTTGGCAGTATTTGTTTATGGAAGTTTTAGTTCCATAGAACACTTTTCATTCCTCATCATCCAAGTTGCAATGCCATAAAGAGGATTGACTTGTATGAAATCCAGCTCTTATGTTTAACAGAATCAGTAAGACTCATATACCGAATAGCACAGAGATATCAAAACCATGCAAATGACATCATCACTTCAGCTGAGCCCAACTTCTTGATCCCTCACACCACTGCCAACCTGCTGTCTGGCAGCTAAGCTCTAGGTTTGAGAGGGCCAGCTGACTCACAAGATTAGGAAAACAACCAGGACAGCTCATATTCAAGTTTTGTCTCTACTGACTGCATGGCTGCAAGTGACTCTGTACACTTAGATCTATGACCTTGAGTCTGAAAAAAAGTAGTTGCCACAGAAGGTCCAGATGTAGGATATACACGTAGTAGGAGGCAAGGGATAACTTTACCAATGAATTTCTTACGTGAATGTGTACACCAGTTGGTTTGTGCCAATCTCTAATACATCATTGATAAGCAGCTCTTACTTTTACCAGCACGAGAATGTCAGACACTGCCAGAAGTGTCAATGCTTGCCAGTGTAAATTTTCCAACAGATCAAAATTTAATTTTACCTCTGTGTGTTGCTTTTTGTCAATGCCCATGAAGCTGTCAGATCTACGAGGGAGGAAGGCAGATCAAATACACACCAACAGCAGCGCTAAGTGTGATTGCATCTACGATCTAATAATATAGCAAACTGATAAAAAGGAGCAGTCTGTTGCAACAAATGATTGATGAATTTGGAGTGTAACACAGGCTTCAAATACAAAATACACTAATCAAGAGTTCTACAGCATCAAATGGAATATTAAAGCTGAAATTTAGGAACCGATACAAACTGCTTCAAATAAAACATGAAATACCTACTCACATACTCTGATTTTATCTTACTAGGCAAATACAATTAACTTATCTCTAGAAATTATGTATTAATCTTACAGAAAAACTCTAGATAGCTTGGAGGCTGATTCTAATGATACTATGGGCTCATCAGAGCTTAGACAATCACAATAACCAGTTTCTATTAAAGGAGTGGGGAGAAAAGCCACAGATAAAAGATTTTTTAATTATTCTTTATGAGTGGAGAGCTTGTGTTTGAAAAAAGGTTGAAAAGAAACATTTAAAAATAAATAAATAAATTTGGAATAAATAAAGTTGGAAATAATCCAATGTAGATTGAAGACAGACTAAAAATGGATAAAATGTAGCATGTTGTACTGTCAGGGAGGAAGAAACACTGTAAATAACATTAATGATTTCTTAAAATGAACTGGAAATTAGGCATTTATTCAACACAATGTTCTGAAGCTTTGGTGTCTGCAGAGGACTGGAAGAACCATGGCTTGAGAGAGCAGTCATAGCTTCTTACCTAAAACATCTTGAAAGTTCAGTGTGGGTGGGTTAGAGAAAAAAAAAACACAAAAAAGCAAAAAGTTAAATCCCAGTTCCTCAAATCTTTGTAACGTTAAGGATCTGAGATACAACAGCACGTGGTCTGACTTTGGCCAAGAGCTGAGCACAGTGCAAACTGGCTGACTCTGGTGAGCCATGCCATGGATCAGCAGTGGACAGGAGAGCAAAGCAGAAACTGCTGGGAATATACACCATCCTATCACTTGGGGCTGCTCTCAGTGGTGTCTGACACTGACAACTGGATGTGAAAATCCTTGGCTGATGGTGCATGTGTGTGTGCACACGTATGTGTTTTTCCTGACAACTGATCCCTTGCTTGGACCACTTTAGAAATTGAGCTTTGTGGTGTCAGCTTGTTTCACGATCCTTTCCTTTCATCCCTGGTACACAGACTAATCTCCTGACATTGTGTACTCTGATCACTGCTTTCAGAAATAATAAGACATTTTATCAGCATCGCCATGAAGCCAGGATTTAATCTCTGATATCTAAGTAGGCAGACCTTTGCAGTCTGGCCATTCTGGTAATATAATTATAGGGAAAAAAGAGGTAAGTCTGGTGGCTATGTGTTTTGGATTAACAGTTTAAAATTGAATCCCATATGCAAAGATGTAGAAAATACACTGATATAGAAATATCAGCTACTGCTTTTGGAAATTGGTATTCTGATTAAGAGTTGACAGTACTTTTGTGGAGGTAAAGATGCACTGAAAGGTAGCATTGTTTTGACACAGCATAGAACAATTTAAGAGTCTCTATTATGCCTCTAAGAAATACAATTTGCAATTAGTCTACTCTGTTGAATAACTACAAATCAATAAAATTGTGTAAAACATTAAATAACTGTAAATTCCACTTATCATTTCCATAGAAAAATCCTGGATTGCATCCCTTTCTTCTGTTATGTCAACTGCACCTCTCAGCTTGGTGTCATCTGCAAATTTGCTGAGGAATTTTCACATTTAAAAATATCTGAAAATTTATTTATGACTCAGTAGCATACATCTAGCATACACAAAATGAGTGCAGAAGCAAACTCCTTTCCAATAGAAGTATATGCTAACCTCAGCATTGCTTAACATTGATACTAACCACATGGAGTCCCCCTTGTTCTCACCACCCACCTCCTGCACCAGTCCACCTGCAGGGCGGCTTTAGTGACCCACTTCATCAGGGAAATGGGAGGAATTTGTGCATGACCCCTCTGCCTTGGTGCTCCTGTGAGTTTGATGCTGAGTTTGGTCAGATACAGGAAGCAGAAGATGTGATTTCATAGTTTCTTTGCAATTCTGCTGTCTCCTGGATGATGTTAGATGCTTTCATATCTGGTTTGACCTCAAGTTTTCTGGTCCTGCGAGGTAAGAAACCTCCTCTCCTGCAGCACGTTTCCACTCGTCTCTGGTCACTCATGCTCCCCATTTCAGGGCAACAGTAAACAGACAGATTCTCTGTGAGTGTAAGCTTGTGCTTCTTTTTCCTTAGTTATTTTGATATAGTTTGAACACACAGAAATTAGAATAGGCCCACATGTAGATATTTGCAATCGTAAATGGCAGTTCCATATTTGATTTATTTTGCCATCTGTAACAGAAATGCTACAGGGGTAATTTCCATTACATGGTAATTAAAAAAAATATATATTAAAAAAGATATCTTGGTATCTTATACCAGAACTCTCTGTTTTTCTTTTCACTGCTGCCTATCATCATTCTACACAAACACACACAAACGCAAAAGCTGGAAAACTGGAAATTCTATTTCAATATGATGATGAAGCTAATATGTTGGTGTGCTTTTTCTCTAAAGCAAACCCTATTATTCTGTTAGAATGTAGAAATTTTCACATTTGTAAAAATAAATATTTTTCTGTTGGCTTGGCTTCATTAGAAGAGAGATGTAATGCAGAGGAACAATAGTTTTACTCATTTAAAGGAAAAATATAAATGCAAGCCTGGAAACTTGTTACATAATAAAATATTATTAATTATGCAAAAGGTTAATTAGGTATTTTGCTGTTATATCTGAATAGTGGCAACAGTTAAGAATAAAATAAGTAAGAGAAGGAAAGAAATGTAGCCATATGGGAATATTAAGCAATATACTTAAGTGCCCTTATATTTCCAACTGTAAAACTTCATGAGAATCCCCATGAAGGAATTTTCTTTGTGTGTTTTTTTACAAGTATGCAAAAAGAGACTGAGAATCAGAACTTGTGCTGACTGCTCAGTCCCTATAAACAAAATATATCACAGTGTAGTTTAATTTCCTGTGTATCTGAGCCCCGATGGAAGAACTTATCCTTGTTCAGAACGTTACTTAAATATATGCCCATCCTCCTGCTGATTTCAGTCCACCCTAATTAACAGCTGATATTTATCTCAAGATAAAAATATTTGTCGTAAGAGATAGATGCAAGTATAGGATTAAATTTTTCCTGAATCAGGGCTAGAACCACAGAAACAGAGTTTATGTTGGTACTCCGGAGTTCATCTAGTTGAATTCCTTGCTCAAAACAGATCTCATTAATTTGAGGCCATCCCACACTTATGGTAAAACCACACAAGCAAACAAACCACCTAATATTTGATTAGAATTTCCCATACTCTAGCTTGTGTCAATTGTCCTATTCCCATGTACTTCTAAGAATAGTCTAACTTCTTCTCCCCTGATCAAAAAAATATTTAATAAAGAAATAGGTCTCAAATTAGTCCTTATTCTCCAGCCTAATTAGGAAGTATGCATTCCTAAATCATGACCATCTTGACCAATGTGACATTAAGGCTAAGAAGTATAAGGGAGAGTGAAAGGGAAATTGACTGGTGGAGTCACACCCTTTCGATTCCTAAGGAAGCCCCGCAGGAGGCGGTGAAGCCCAGCCCCCCCTGCCATCAGGCAGACAGAACGGACAATATGGATGGGGAGGAATGGAAACAGGTGCCTGGTCGTAGAGGCAAAAACACCCCCTCTCGACCCCTTTCACCTGCCAGGGTGCCCTTAAAAAACAGGTATATGGCCCTGGTTTCAGAAAGTCTGATGGGGGACAGTCAGGAGGAAGATCTGTCTACAAGGTCTTCTGGTTACCCCCGGTCTACTGGATCTGTTACAACTACAGGTAAGAGGAAAAAGAGAAGGGTTATTGTAATTGGTGACTCCATTTTGAGGGGAACTGAGGGCCCTATATGTCGGCCAGACCCATCCCACAGGGAAGTTTGCTGCCTTCCTGGGGCCAGGGTGAGGGATATTACGAAAACACTTCCTAAGCTTATTCAACCCTCAGACTATTACCCACTGTTGGTTGTCCAGGTTGGAAGTGATGACATCAATAATAGGAGTACCAGGGTAATTAAAAAAGATTTTAAGGCTCTGACCCGATCACTTCATGGGACAGGAGCACAGGTAGTAATTGGCTCAGTTCCTGTGCTAGCTGGGATGAACGAGGAGATAAATGAGGAGAGGTTTAGGAAAGCACAGCTTACCAATAGGTGGCTTAGAGGATGGTGCTATCGTCAAAATTTTGGGTTTTTTGATCATGGGGCAAACTCCATGTTGCCTAGTCTTGTTAAACCAGATGGGCTTCATCTATCTGGGAAGGGCAAAAGAACTGTAGCCCGTAAGTTGGCAGGGTTAGTTAGGAGGGCTTTAAACTAGGTTTGAAGGGGGAAGGGGCGGCAACTGGGCTCTCCAGAAATAAGCCTAAGGGTGTAGAGCCCGAGTTGAGAATAAAATCAATGGCCCAGCTGAAGTGCCTGTACACCAATGCACGCAGTATGGGAAACAAACAAGAGGAGCTGGAAGCCATAGTGCAGCAGGAAAACTATGACATAGTTGCTGTCACAGAAACGTGGTGGGATGACTCACACGACTGGAGTGCTGCTATGGGGGGCTACAAGCTCTTCAGAAAGGACAGGCAGGGAAGGAGAGGTGGAGGGGTGGCTTTATATGTTAGAGAGTCCCTTGACTCTGTTGAAGTTGAGGTCAGCAGTGACAAGGTTGAGTGCCTGTGGACCAGAATCAGGGGGAAGGCCAACAAGGCTGACATCCTTGTGGGTGTCTGTTACAGACCGCCCAACCAGGATGATGAAGGAGATGAATTATTCTACAAGCAGCTGGCAGATGTCTCAAAATCTCCAGCCCTTGTGCTCATGGGTGACTTTAACCTGCCGGATATCTGCTGGGAGCTTCATACTGCAGAGAAGAGGCAGTCAAGGAGGTTCCTGGAGTGTATAGAGGATAATTTCCTTCATCAACTGGTAAATGAGCCTACCAGGGGTAAGGCCCCACTAGACCTACTGTTTACAAACAGAGAGGGGCTGGTGGATGATGTAGTGGTTGGAGGCCGCCTAGGGCATAGTGACCACGAAATAATAGAATTTTCAATCCTCAGGGATGTAAGGAGAGCCATCATTAAAACTTCTACTCTGGACTTCCGGAGGGCAGATTTTGGCCTATTCAAAAAACTAATTCAGGGCATACCCTGGGAAACAACCCTTAAAGGCAAGGGGGTCCAGGAGGGATGGACATGCTTCAAACAGGCAATTTTGAGCGCACAGGAACAGGCTATTCCAGTGTGCCGAAAGGCCAGCCGGAGGGGAAGACGGCCGGCTTGGTTAAATAGGGAGGTTCTGAAAGAAATCAGGGATAAAAAGAAAGTTTACAGACTGTGGAAAAAAGGGCTGGCTACTTATGAAGAATTTACGAAGAGAGCTAGGTCATGCAGGAAAAAAATTAGGGAAAGAAAAGTGGAATTTGAAGTTAATTTGGCTAATTCAGTTAGGGATAACAAAAAGTCCTTTTATAAATACATTAATAGCAAAAGGAGGGGCAAGGAAAACCTCAATTCTCTGTTGGACTTGGAGGGAAATATAGTTAACAAAGATAAGGAGAAGGCTGAGGTACTTAACACCTACTTTGCCTCAGTTTTTAGCAGTAAGACAGGTGGCCCTCAGAACAACTGGCCTCTAGAGCAGATAGACAGAGACAGAGAGCTGAATAGCCCTCCTGTATTCCAGGAGGATGTAGTTAGTGACTTACTGAGCCAGCTGGATCCTAACAAGTCTATGGGACCAGACGGGATCCATCCCAGGGTGATGAGGGAGCTGGCAGAAGAGCTTGCCAAACCGCTCTCCATCATCTTCCAACAGTCCTGGCTCTCTGGGAAGGTCCCAGATGATTGGAGGTTGGCGAATGTCACCCCAATCCACAAAAAAGGCTGCAAGCAGGACCCTGGCAACTACAGGCCTGTCAGCCTGACCTCGGTGCCTGGCAGGGTTATGGAGCAGATCATCCTGAGTGCAATCACACAGCACCTTCAGGATGGACAAGGGATTAGACCCAGCCAGCACGGGTTTAGGAGGGGCAGGTCCTGTCTGACCAACCTGATCTCTTTTTACGATCAGGTGACCCACCTGGTGGATGAGGGGAAGGCTGTGGATGTGGTCTATCTAGACTTCAGCAAGGCCTTTGACACTGTCTCCCATAATATACTCCTGGAAAAGCTGGTAGCCCATGGCTTGGACAAGTGTACCCTCTCCTGGATTAGGAGCTGGCTGGAGGGTCGGGCCCAGAGAGTGCTGGTGAATGGAGCTGCATCCAGCTGGCAGCCGGTCACCAGTGGTGTTCCCCAGGGGTCTGTGTTGGGTCCAGTCCTGTTTAACATCTTTATTGATGATTTAGATGAGGGGATTGAGTCCATCATCAGCAAATTTGCTGATGACACCAAACTGGGAGGGAGTGTCGACCTGCTGGAAGGCAGGAGGGCTCTGCAGAGGGCTCTGGATAGACTTGAGAGATGGGCTGATTCCAATGGGATGAAGTTCAATAAAGCCAAGTGCCGGGTCCTGCACTTTGGCCACAACAACCCCCTGCAGCGCTACAGGCTGGGCACAGCGTGGCTGGAAAGCAGCCAGGCAGAAAGGGACCTGGGGGTACTAATTGACAGGAAGCTCAACATGAGCCAACAGTGTGCCCAGGTGGCCAAGAAGGCCAATGGGATCTTGTCCTGTATCAAAAATAGCGTGGCCCGCAGGAGCAGGGAAGTGATCCTTCCCCTGTACTCTGCGTTGGTGAGGCCACACCTTGAGTATTGTGTTCAGTTCTGGGCCCCTCAGTTCAGAAAGGATATTGAGGTGCTGGAGCGGGTCCAGAGAAGAGCAACAAGGCTGGTGAAGGGACTGGAGCATAAGTCCTATGGGGAGAGGCTGAGGGAGCTGGGGTTGTTTAGCCTGGAGACGAGGAGGCTCAGAGGTGACCTCATCACCGTCTATAACTACCTGAAGGGAAGTTCTAGCCAGGTGGGGGTTGGTCTCTTCACTCAGGCACTCAGCAATAGGACAAGGGGGCACGGGCTTAAGCTCCGCCAGGGGAAATTTAAGTTGGATATCAGGAGAAAATTCTTTACAGAGAGAGTAATCAGGCATTGGAATGGGCTGCCCAGAGAGGTGGTGGATTCACCATCCCTGGAGATTTTTAAACGCAGATTGGACGTGGCACTGAGTGCCATGATCTAGTAAATGGACTGGATTTGGACCAAGGGTTGGACTCGATGATCTCGGAGGTCTTTTCCAACCCAATCGATTCTATGATTCTATGATTCTATGATCCAGTTCCTGTTGCACTGGGTCTGACTGGGTTGGGGTTGACTTTCTTCACAACAACGAAGAACCGTTTCCCTACTCTGCTGTGGTTTTGGATTTGTGGCTAAAACAGTGTTGATAGCACACCAACTATTTTGGCTGCTGCTGAACAGTGCTTGCACACCATCAAGGCTCTCTCTTCTTACTATTCTCCCTCCACCCCCCCTCCCAAGAGTCAGCTCGAGGCAGAGAAGAGTTTGGGAAGTGACAGAGCCAGGAGAGTTGACCTGAATTGTCCAAAGAGATATTCTATACTATATAATGTCATGCTCAGCAATAGAAACTGGGGGAGAGGAAAAAGCTTCTTCCCCCTCCACCAAAGCAGCTATTGTTTGAAGACTGGCTGGGTATCAGTCTGCCTTACAGTGGTGCTGAGAGATTTTAATTTCTTTGCCTTGCTTGCTTTTTATTTTCCTACCCCTATTAAATTGTCTTTATCTAGACCCATGAGTTTTCGAACTTCCAGTCTTCCTACTTTCTCTCCTGTCCTGCTGTGGGATAGGAAGGGGGAGGTGAGCAAGCAGCTGTGTAGATGCTTGGCTTCTGGCTTAGGTCTACCCATCACATCCATCTCAGGTGCAACTTGCTCTTGTTGGACTTCACAAGGAAGTTCATGAGGCCCATTTCTACCAAGGTCTCTCTGAGTCACAGCCCTGTCCAGCAGCTGAAGGGCTCTGAACCTTGACAACTAATTCTAGAACTAAGATAGATTTGTGTGGTCAAACTTGCTATTAAAAACTTTTTGCAAATAAACTGTTCAGAAGGATCAATAAACTCACTGAGAGGCACATAGAATGTGTCCAGTAAAAGAAAAACATGGAAGCATCTGAAATAATTGTTGAACAGGTGGGATAGATAGTTTAAAAAAGAATGAGAATATTACTTTTCAGGTAATGAGCAAATCAATTTTCTCAAGACTATAAATTCTTGACATTAACTACTTAAGCCAATACCTACAGATGTTGCCTGAAATCAGATTAAATAGAAAATAAACCTATACATATAATTATTTTATAATTGGTTTTTAAGTGATTCCCCTTTTATTTGTAAGGTTTTCTGAGCATTACTCCGTATTTAAACAACAGTGTTTTGTAATATGATATCCATAGTAGATGTGACTTTAATGGATGCTTTCCATCCTGTATTTGTGGTTGAGAAAACAAACCCTCTAAAACTAGAAAGAATTAAAAATTCTTTTTTGCTTTGAGCAGTTAATTGCCTGTAGTAGAAGGAAATACACAAGAAGGTCATTCCTCAAAATCCTCATCTCTAGCAGGTGACATGGTGGTTTGAAGAACATTCTCACCTAACAAGCTGAAATATGCTGCAGCTTGTGACCACTGTTTTAATAAAAAATTCTTCCTCTAGTTTTACCATTAATATAATTACTGCTTTCCATTAACTATTCTCTAACAAATTAAAGTCTTAATGGTTTCACAAAAACTAATTGCAAAATAGCCCACACAACAATGGGAAATCTAATGCTTAAATTTAAAAGAATTTTTGCTTTTGTGGGTAATATAGAAAAAAAGTTCATGCACTATACACATCTTCAGGATCAGAAATGCTGTTCTTCTGCAGGTACGGTTTACCAGCTTCCAACAGGAACGTCTGAAAGGAAAAAAGGATTGCAGTGTATGAAAAATTAAACTGATGATTATTCCAGGACTGCGCTAGAGGCAATTTTGACTGCTTTAGAGATTATTAAAAATCTAGTGGTTCCTGGCTACTAAACCAGCTGCTAAATGTGACCTATCAAGCTGTACTGCCTGCTACCACTCTCACAGAAGGTGTCACACTGCTCATGTTCATGATTCTCCTTCTCCATCCGGTGTTTTTGCCTCATAACTGGAAGAGAATGTTGCTGTAGAAACCTGTCCAGCATGCTGCACATAGAGTTGATGGCTGAAATTTTATTTGTACCTGACACCAAAGCAGGACATGATGAAGTTGGCTGGAATACATATAAATCTGCTCTGGTCATGTGTTCTACTGTCATGTAGATGTACCCTGTAGATATGAATTTTTCAGAGTAGTACTCTAACTTGCAAGTTAATTACAATTACCAATTATTTTGTGTTTACTTGTACATGACAGTAACTGTCACCACAGACTAAAAAATTCTGTGACTGGTTCAATTACTAACAAAATAGTGTTTTACTATAAATATTATCCACAGCTTCCTGATCCAAAAAAGGCAATGCAAGCACAGTCACCTATCACCAGGGATCACCAGATGAATGTGATCCCTGCTCTAGAATCATGTACTGAAAACACAAACACTTTTTCATCTCACTCTTCCCAGAGAAGGTTAAGGTTTGAAGGCTCAGTCATCAGTGTATCAGTGAAGTGTGTTTGAATGGGTTTGAATGGGTGTATAATTGTGATGCAGACACCAAGTGGCCTTCAACACACTGCACAAACTGCAACCCATGAGAAACTGTGCGTTCATCGATCTATTTTGATCTGTTTAGGACCTAGACTGATGAAGTCCCTTACTGTCTGTATATACATTGCTTATACAGTGCTTATACAGTGGTTGCAACAAGGCACCTTAAATGTGCACACGCACATTTACACACATTTCAAACCTGGAACAAACTAAATTTTGTTAAATATAAGTGCAGGGTTGACTGGATTCCTTTATGTTATCTATGTCATACTTACAGCACTGAGATGATTCTGAAGTCCTGTAGAAGCATATCTGTTCAAAGATTATTGCTTATACACAATGAGGAAGGTAAAGTGAAAGTCAAAGTATTTTACCCTTTTCTTGTTTTACTGAAATGGATTATTTATTTATGTTTCTATTTACTTTGCTGGCTGTTAAGGTTTTGAGAGAGCCTATTATATGTTTAGCTTCCTTGTAAAAAATCTTAGCAGTATATTTTAAGGATTTTCCTATGAACATGGGGTATTGCCTTATGATTCTACAAGAACCAGAAATGTTCAGTTAGAAAATAATAGAGTGATCATGAAATACAGTTATTTCTTTTTACATTGAAGAAGCTCTCAATTTAAAGACTCCTAAAACAATTTTTTAGATTTGCAAGGTAGCATAAAGCATTAACCATTACCAGTCCTAATTAAATGTCAGGAGAATTCCATGACAATTTCTACAAGAGAAGAATCTTCTTCTCTTTTCATTTTGGGTCTTTGTTTGGCACTTTTATTTGGATGAAGTTTATAAGATAGAAGTCTGCTGTTAGCTTTATTCCTCCTTCATACAAGCTGCAGTGTAAGCTTCAAAGAATTCTCAATCTTCCTACACATTGAAGGCATTTCTTTTGTCTCTTTCCTCTACACTTCTATATACCATCTCCTTTATGAAATATATTTCATTATGCTTAGCACTGAAAGCCATAAAGTCTGTCAATTGATTTCAGTTTTTGTCTCTATTCAAGCATACAAATGCTAATAATTTTTCCCTTTATTGCAGTCTTAGAGACTTCCTAGACCATTTGACTATTTACCTTTCCTTCCGAAGTATATCATAAAACATCAAGTGAAGTAATTCTTTATGATCTTCATTATATCAGAATCTTTACTGCCTTCTGTGTTTTCCAGGAGTAGGTCAACACTTCACAGTCACTTTAATTAGTACTTGATCTAACTGTGTAATTAACTCACTAGCTATATATTTTCCTCAGATCAATGCTATGGAATGTATTCATAGATAGATGGTCTTGGAAGATAATGATTGGACTTTGTGGAATGCACTAGGTAAAGAGAGATTATAGCATCTCAAAAGATCAGTGTTTTGTGCTGTTATCTATTCTTCTGTGCCTCTAAAAAGAGACCCTGAAGAATTATTTGAACCTTTCATTCAAGATGACAGTATATATTGCAGATGAAGGCTGGGATACTCATGTAAAGAAAGCTACAGAGCTGCATATTGATTAGGTGAAGGTACATTTGTTATCTGGTACTGCAGTATGCATAATGGGCCTGCTAATTAAAACATTTCACCCATCCTTGCTTTTCTGTTCAAAATGAAACTAAGATGGAAATTAGTGTAGCAAGTCCACTTAGTTTTAAATGAGAAAAGTATAATGGCTTGTTTTGCGTAACTCTCAGTAGGTTACCACTGTTATTGTGGGCTTGATTACTTTCCAGTACAGGCAGAGGCAGTTAGAGGTTAGAATAGAGAGGAAATGTACAAAATCTTGGCCATGTCACTTCCATACGTTCTTCCACCCGAGGATATGTATGCAGCATGGACTCTGTAGGAGGGAGCAGTTTGAAGAAGATTAGAACTATCTCATGTACAGAGCAGCAGATGCCAGTAAAAAGTGCTGTGTGTCACTGACAGTAATTTCAACATTGAGAAGAAACAAACCCATGAGATTCTGCAGACTGCTGCACGGCTCCACTGGATAAGAAGAATAGCAGTAGAACACTTCAGACATGAGAAGGAAGAAACTCTGTTGACGCAGTGTGGACATCCACAAGGTAGACTAGGCGATCCCCTGAACAGCCACTGTGAGGACAAGGATACTTCAAATCTGAAGTTCAGATCACGCTATTGCAGATGACAGGGGTCAGAGGAACTTTACTTTAGGTTTGGCAATTTTTCTCAAAGAGCTATAGAAGTTACTCAGATGACTATCATCTCAGATAAATAAGACTACACTGTAGGTATCTAAAGCCAGAAAAAACATATTCCACTTAGACTGAATAAAAAACATTATGATGGAGTTCTATGGGATTTTCATGGCTACAAAAATGTTCATAGTTTCTGTAGAGGGTAGTAGAAAATACGCATCTGGCAAAACGAGATTTGGATTTCTTTGTGGCAACTACTGGGTGTAGTTGACATACTAAGATAATGCTGAAAATCCTTGTTAAGTGTTGCTTCATTAAATCTGGCAAGTAATTCCTAAGTCACAGAAGATAAAACACCTAATGAGAACTTACAGTATGAGTTGGCACTAGAACAGATTGAAGAAAAAGAAAAAAGAAAACAAACAAATTGAATTTTCATATGTATGGAATTTCTCATATTCCTCAGAAGTACAGAGGATGACCCAGGAGCAAAATATTTCAATATGAGAGTAGTTTATTCAGACACTAGTGGGATAAAATAGAAATTGAAAAAGAAACTGGCATTGTAGGCTTTATTTTTTTAATGAAGCAAAAACTTTAAAAGTCAAAGTATGTGTGTAACTATGTCAACTGATAAAGGAAAATGAACTATCAAAGCAGAATACTCTAGCATGACAAAATATAAACTTGCTCATGAATTTGCAAAAAAAAGATTAAATGCCAAAATGAGAAAAAGTTTGTATTAGAGAAATAAAAGGCAGTATAATGCAAAAGGAAAAAAATATAAAACAAAGAAACCTGCCTCTTTGAGATACTCCTCAGTTCTCTTATTGTCCTGGATGCTCAGCAGATGCTTAGCATTTTGTTAATGCATAAGACAGAGTGAAGCTCCACCTACCATGAAATATCCTATTGTTCTCTCGATATCATGTGCTTTGGTGATTCCAGACTAAGAAAACAATTACATTTAAATTGATTAGCATAATATACCAGCCTGAGGTTATAATAGAGAAGGGTAATACAGGGGAGAAGAAAGTAATGAAGCTAATTATATTTTGTATTACTGTAGACAGAAAATAGCTGGAGAGTGGATATTAACAGTAAAAATCTAGAATCACACTTTCCTGTTGGGTAAGACTAGTAGCAATGAAGTCAGTAGCCTGTTTTTATTCTGATGAGACAGAGACTGTGGTACAGGATTCAGAGCTGAGTTCAACACTGGGTTTCCATGGCCAGATTTTTGTAGTGGGGGCTACAAGGGGTGGCTTCTGTGAGAAGCTGCCAGAAGGTTCCTCCATGTCCGACAGGGCCAATACCAGCCAGCTCGAAGATGGACCTGCCGCTGGCCAAGGACAAGCCTATCAGTGACAGTTGTAGTGCCTCTGATATAAAAGATTTAAGAAGGGGAATAAACCTGCAAAACCACAGTGAGAGAGAGGAGTGAAAATATCTGAGAGAAAGAGCTCTACAGGCACCAAGGTTAGTAAAGAGGGAGGGGGAGGAGGTGCTCCAGGTGCCAGAGCTGAGGTTCCCCTGCAGTCTGTGGTGAAGACCATGGTGAGGCAGGCTGCTCCCTGCAGTCCCTGGAAGTCCATGGGGGAACAGAGATCCACCTACAGTCCGTGAAGCAGCCCACACTGAAGCAGGTGGATGTCTGAAGGAGGCTGGGACCCCATGGGAGGTGTACAGTGGAGTGTACAGCACTGGCAGCACCTGTGGACCCATGAAGAGAACCCACACGGGAGCAGGCTTGCTGGGAGGACTTGTGACCCCACAGGGGACCCACACTGGAGCAGTTTGTTCCTGAAGGACTACATCACATTGAAAGGACCCACACTGAAGCAGTTCATGAAGAACTGCAGCCCATGGGAAGGACTCACGCTGGAAAAGTTCATGGAGATCTGCCTCCTGTGGGAGGGACCCCATGCTGGAGAAAGGGAAGAGTGTGAGGAGTTCTCCCCTGGAGGAGGAAGGAGCAGTAGAAATAACATGTAATTAACTGACCTCAGCCTCCATTCCCCAACCCCCTATGCCCCCAGCAGGGAGGAGGTAGAGAAAATCAGGAGTGAAGTCAAGCCTAGGAGGAAGGGAGAGATGGGGGGAACGTGTTTTAAGGTTAGAACATCCTATTGTAATTCGATTGGCAATAGTTCAAACTAATTTCTGCATGTTGAGTCTGTTTTGCCCATGATGGTAATTGGTGAGTGACCTCTCCCTACCCTTATCTTGACCCATGACCCTTCCGTTCTATTTTCTGTCCCATCCAGCTGAGGAGGGGAGAGATAGAGCAGCTTTTGTGGGCACCTGGTGTTTAGCCAGGGTCAACCCACCATACCTGGATTTAGACAAAGCATAAAATCAGGGTGGCTTTACAGAAAGTACTACAATTCATGCACTGAAAATTGCACATTTCTTACCCTGTGCTCACTAACTAAGAATCCCATCATTCCCTCTGAAAGGAAAAAATAATGTAGTTTTTCATAACTGTGGCAGAACTGCAGATATTTTCAGATACTTCTGAAAATTGTCACTACCAAAAGTTCCCTTCAGATTAATTCTCATTTCAGTTTAAATCTTTTCTGCTGTTATTTGACCATTAGGTATAGGAATACCAATTCAACCAATTGTCTCTGAGAACAAAAAAAATCCTTATTTCCAAATTTTAATTACATCTATTTGATTCAGGCCTAATAACATTACATTTTCTTACAAATTTTAAGCATTTACATGATTCCAAGATAAAACTGAATATACAATTGAAATTACATCAGTTTAAAAATTCTACTTGTTGAACTTCTTGAATCATTTATAACTATTATAGTCAAGGGAGAGCTGTTTTCTAGAGTCTGACCTAGCTAGTGTAAATAGCTGTAATTTCTTTTAAAATGAGTAATGTGTCAAACTCACCAAGGGATCACCTTCGTCAGTGTGACAGGAAATGGAGGTGGACATTTCTATTAGCAAAAACCTATTAGATTGTCCAGACTGAAAAATGCAACTCTTAATCAATGGCTGTAAATAAATTCATCAAAAATAATGAAAAAGAAAGTCTAGCCAGGTCAAATAAGAAGTCTGGCTGTCTTTCAGTTAAGTTTTCCCAAGGACGTAATGAGAAATAAATCCACTCCCTTGCATTAATGAAGCCTCAATGAGAAGCAGCAGCAGAATATCAACCTCTCATGTCAGGAGGAAAATATCCCCTATGAGATGAATAATGTTTCTGGCAGGGAAGTATGTATTTACTGAATTAGCTTCAATAAAATAACATTTACATAAAATCATATTAATTTCAGCAGGGTGTTTAACATTTCTGCTGGATCCATCTGACAAAACAAAAAGGGTGTGTAACGAAAATGTGTCTTGAAATTGTTATTCCCTCTTGGAATCAGAGTAATATTAACTAAGTTTAACTCAAATGTTTCAGTTTATACATAGCTCTTTCACCAAATTACAGTCTTGCTATGAACTGTTAAGGGCACATTATTCCATATTTTTAATTGAAACTGCCCAAAATTTATAGTTTGTCAGCATAAGAAAAATTAAACTTTTCTAATGCCTGCAGAGAACTATATTTCACTAGCTGTCCTACTCTCTGGGTACTGCTGTTGTCAATTATAGGCATTTCTGAAGTGCAAAACAAACACAGGAACACTTTGTTCCTCAGTACTCTCTGTTTCACTGTCTGAGTAATTCCCAGATGACTCCATTACACTCTAAGGGGACACATTGGATTGGTTTTGGAACTGGAGAACAGCTATTTGACTGTGGTTGAAACCAAAAAAGTTTCATTTCCATCAGTGTAGTCCTACCTGAGTATCTCTGATGTTGTGCTATAAGATTTCTAGAGATGCTTTCAAATTTTTTTGTGGCAACTTCTGTAGTTCCTCTGAACATTAGTTTCATTTATTAGAAAATTCTTGCTAGAACATAATCATTTTTAGGTAGAGCTATTTGCAGAAACACACAAAAACTGCAACAGAGGCAATAGAGATGAATTTCATATAATTCCTATGTAATTCTGATAGTACAGAAGGAATAACCAATGCATAAGTGTGCAAAAATAACCCCAAACCTCTCCAAATGGACTCCTTCCTGCCCTCATCCATTTTCTCACGTTTACAAACCATTAGTCAAATCTTCAGCCACAATCGAGAAATTGATCTGTGATATACAGGTGATAAACACATGCCTGAAAGTACCCCACATAAGAGTTTTTCCTGATTCAAATCAGAGCTGTTTAATAATCTTCTATTAATCACCACTTGTAAAAGTTCACAACTATAGCTGTATTTTAGAAAGGTTCTGGATATACTTTATTCGATCAGTCCTGGCTCCTAAACTGGTAGTTGACAGAAGTGCTGCATCCAAACTGTGGGGCAGGAAAGTTTTGTGGTGTTCCCTGCACTTCTGGTTCCATTCCTTTGTTCATGATAGGAGACCTGTCAGAGGGCACTTGCTGCTGCATACTTATGTTTTTATCTAAAAAAAAGATAGGGCATTGGAAAAACACAGGAGAAAGGTGGAGAAACACAGGGAAAAGGTGGAAAAACACAGGAGAAAGGTGAACAAACCTCAAAGGAAGGATGGTGCATTCCTTGGTCTCATCCCAACAATTAATCAGGATGCATCTGGTGTTTATTTCCAGAATTGGAGGCTTGTGAGTGTTTCCAAGTTTGTTGGTTACCTACTGCATCAAAGTTTTGTCTGTCCTTTCTAAGATAATTCTTCTTCTTTACATAGGCACTATTATAACAATGGGTGCCTGAGATGCAATGGAGGTACCCGGCACCAGCATCTGTCCTTGCTTCTCCAGGGCAGAAACAGATCATAAATCAAAGACAAATATCAAAGGCAATTGCTAGCCATGTTCTAAGCAGAGCCTCATCTCTATAGGGACTGTTTACTGAATACTCAGGAAGAAAAAATTCCTCAGCAGACAGACTCTCTTATCTGTCTTCTGTTTTGAACTCTGAATCCTGCTTTCCACCTCAGTGATAACCCAGAATTTCAAGTGCTATTCAGAAAGATATTCCCTTTAATGACAAAATACTACAAATAATCAGTCTGCTAAAGAGACAGAATACATCCAGTTCCATAGACCTGAAGAAACTATTTCTATGTTTCAGCAAAGTACTTACATGTTTTTAATTCTTTCTGCAATCAAAAATCTTCCACTAACAATCCCAAAGTAATGTGCAGATGGACATTCTCATGAGTTTAGCAGTATTATTAGTCTTAACACACTAAAACTTCTGCATGTGGTATAACCTATGAAGTGAAAGATGTTACTATACACTATTTCCCAATATGTCAATAAAAATGGGTGGTAAAGAAAAAGGGACAGGCATAAATGACCCTCTAAGTTTCAAACGCCTTGCTTATTAATGGAAACATCTTCTAAAGTTTATAATAGCTTAGGGTTTTTTTTTTAATTAAGATGGTAACAATAAATAATTTAATATGAAATTGATGACTTTCTTATAAAATTCAATGAATTTAAATATCTCTATTTGAAATGAAGGCATCACAACTGAAATAGCAATTCTATATGTTCAAGGGTGAAATCTTGCTTAGTGCACTACTCTGTATGTAACTATGCATGTATATAAAAATACTACTAATGCAATTTTAACAATTCATAGGCCCATGTAAGTATAAAGAAATGGTAATAACAAGATCAAGCTACACAAGGGGCATGGGTTCCTATTTCCTTTTATGATTTTGATGGGTTTTATATATCCATCAACACAAACATCACCATCTGCCAGGAAATACAAAGAATTTGCAAAAAATCAAGAGATATAATTGTTACATTTCCCTTTGCAAAGGCAGATTATTATGGTTTTATGTCTCAGGATGCTTCCTTGACACAAAATACTAATACAAAATTTTGAATCATTTTAGTGTTTAAGTAGTAGATGTTTTTCAAAATGCTGGTGGTTTAGGAAGTATCAATCCTCGTGCACCTTTAATTACCTTTGTGGTGCATCTTTAACTTTCTTTTTTTCAGACATATCCAGGAGAGTTGCAAAGGTAGTAGTTAAAATCTACGAGAAGCTCCTGCAGGAAGCAAAGAGCTGGCAAAAATCTATTCAAACAGTACTGTCACCTACTTAAGTTCCTAGATTTATAATGGAGGATTACTAACCAGTGGATAAATTATCACCTTTTCAATAAAGTGTGATTTGCACAGTTTCTTTTTTCCATTATCCTTCTTGATTCTTCTGTATAAACATTTAGGCAATATCATAAAGTACTACCATTTGTGAAGACTATTTTCATCCTCTTGCAAAGTAGTTTTAAACACCATACAGATATTATAATTCAAATAACTCAATATGTAGGACGCCAAGAATAGAAATTCAAAGACTAAATAGCTTTATAGGTCACTTTCCTCCTGACATGTGCCTAAAGCCCTCTAAAGCTTGGTTTTCCATAGGCTTCCTTTGTGATCCTTCTCAAACTTCATCCACAAAAGAAACATTCAGTTCTCTGGAAAACACTAAAAAAATTTAAATGTTGACAGTTCGATCATTGTTGCTGAGACTTTTATTGAGGAAATCCAATTATTAGCCTATCTATCAGATGATGCACAGTCCATAGAAATCATACATTATTTACCTGTACATATCTTTATATACTTGTACAGAAAACTGTAGATTCAGATCATAAAGCTGGGTAGCGTGCAAAGCAAAAGGCAGACTCTAACATAACAGCTTGTTAGTGCACAGCGCTACAACATTCCTGAGCAAGGTTACTGCAGGTTTTTTATTGATATTTGCTTGTTTTTTGCAGTTATAATATAATGTTTCATGTTACAGGGGAAAAAAAAAAGTGAAGTGTATTTAAAATCATAGAATGGTTTGGGTTGGAAAGGACCTTAAAGATCATCTAGTTCCAACTTCCTTGCCATGGGCAGTGGCATTATCCACTAGACCAGGTTAATCAAAACCCCATCCAACCTGGGTTTGAACAGTTCCAGGGATGCGTCATCCACAACCTCTCTGGGCAACCTGTTCCAGTGCCTCACCGCCCTCACAGTAAAGAATCTCTTCCTAATATCTAATCTAGGTCTTCCCTCTTTCTGTTTAGAGCCATTGCCTCTTGTCCAATCTAGTAAATGTAGCAGAACATCGTCTTTTCAGGAAGGATCAGGTTAAAAATACTGTTCCTATTTTTTAGGGATTTCTAAGAAGTGATTTTAAAATGATCATAATTGAATATTGGACACAATAGAGTGAATATATACTTGTTATAACTGACCATTATCTAGAGACTTTTCCCTATCTCTTCTTTACATAGGTGTGACTCCTTTAAATTATTCCCTAATACTTGAAGAATTAACTCTTCTTAGTATCTTGAGATATGTTTTTTAAAACCAGTCATAAATCACCCTGTGCCTTCAGTGACACAAGACCTGTGGTCCAACACTCCAATATTAATCCTTTTATAAAGAGTGAATTCACAGATATTTTAAGTATAGTCATTTTAGAACAGGTTGAGAAGACACAAAATCTTCTTGGATAAGTGTAATGCAAATTAGAAGACAAATGAAAGTTACTATCTCTTAACTACAAGTGTCTGTTTCAAATAAGAGAAGGTAACTTGTTAAATTTATTTGTAGATGCTTCCTTATGAAAGAAAGAGAATAGAATGAAGACAACAAAGAGAAAAAAAGGAAGACTAGAGGGCAGTGATGAAAAAAGGAGTCTTAGAGAAATAGCTTTTTTCACAAATTAAACATTTGCACTGGTATGGAGCAGACTGTAGAACAGAAAATGCTGAAATTATGATGATCAAGGAACCATCATATACATCAAATAGTTGCATCACACATTATGACATTTAAAAAATTAAATCCATTGACTCCCAAAGACAGATGTCACTAACAGATAAATATGATACTTCCCTTAAGATGGAAATGGAAGAAAAACGCAGATGAGAAGACTTTGTTGAAGTAATGCCACTGATTTTAATAAAGTTACTGAGGTTATAAATGTAAGCCCTGGAGATCTATTTAGATCATACCTGAAAAAGAGTTCAGTATCTCTAAAAATAAATTAGGTACTTTGAAAGTGAGGGCTGACTAAGGAGATACCAGTAGTTGTTGAACATTTTAAAACAAGAGAGGCAGAAAAAAAAATCCAAACAATAAAGCCTCATATGAAAGGTGCTATTAGGAAAGAAACTGGGAGGTAATATTTTGGTGCTATAACTCTGACATGAAGTTTTATACTTGCACTGATCTTATTCCGTGAAAAGATTCTCCATCCAGGCCAATCAAGAGCAAATCTTCAAATCAATTTCTAAAAAATCCACTTTTTTTTTTTTTCTGTAGCTTTTCTAAGTGGCCTGCAGCTAGAAAGCTGCTCCTCTTTTTTTGGTGCAACTGCTTAACAGAAACCCAAGACATTTCCTGTCAGCCGAGATGCAGTCAACAGTATTGGGTACCCCCTGAGGCCGCCCTGTCTCCTTCTATGGGATCCGCAGTGCCCTGTGTGCTGGTGAGGTGCATGGCAGCAGGAAAGGCACCTTCCTCCCTGCTCCTGGGTGCCCACAGCCAGCATGGGAAGGCATCCGTGCGTGGCTATGCTGCCTGGATGGGCTGGAGGGTGTTTAGACAGGCTGGTGGCCCGGGGAGAAGGCACCTAGTTGTGGATGAGAACTCTGAAGAATTAGAGAGAAAAGCCTACCAGCGCTGGACTGCAGCATTGAAAGAGAGTTGCAGAAGAAGAGGATTGGATCTAGAAACAATGGACTTGCTTAACTGAGATTGTTTAATGGAGACAAATCACAAATTCATGTTTGTTTTAATGTTTTAATAGCGGTTTATTCCTGCCCCTGATTTCACAATGGTTTGTTCCCACAAAAGTTCCACTCCCTTCTTATGCATATTCTGTTGTAATCTCTCTCCTCATGTTCTGCACCCAATCGTTGTTCCTCTTTCCCAAAACTCCTCCCCTTGTTTACCATACTCTGGAAAGTTCTCCCAGCTCCCCTATAAAAGGGGAGCCATTTCAATGAAGTGGTTCCGTGCTTTCCAACCTATAACCTGTGTTGAACCCTGAATGACCTTCCCTGTGTCCCTAGCTGGGCTGTGTTACCTAGTGATGCAGGAAGCCTTGCCCAGGTGTGGTGGACACGTGTATAGCTGGGTTTTGTGGCAGTTTGTAGGTCTGACCTAAGAGAAGGGCTCTAGGAGTGTGTTTGGACAGGAATATGCATTGCAGCTCAATATTGTTCTTGACACCTGTATGCATAAAGGAGCTTACTGGAATGGATGTTTTTGTAAGGATTTTTGATGGGATTTGCATCTCTTTTACTGGCTTTTCTAAACTTGTGTTTTGGGGCTTTTTAGGCATCCAGATCTGTGAAGCCCATGGGAAGGTGGGGACTGCTCTTTCATTTAGCCCTGTGCTCAGAGGAGAAAATGACAGATGGAAAGGTAAGAGAGGCAAGAGTCACCACACTGAGCTGGGAGTCCACAGCTCATGCTTAAATAAATAGTGCACTGAGGAGCAGAGAGCCAACTTTCAGCAGTGACTTGCATCTTCCCAGGGGCCAAAGTAGATTGTAGTTCACTGCAACTCAAAAAATTGCTGAGATGCCTGGAAGCAAGAATTCACCTTTGAGCACATAGTGAGGAAAAGAGTTGAGTCTAAGAACTTGTAATTCTACCCTGTCTTACCTATTTTTCCTGAGCCAGCTTTCTTTGAGAGTTTAATTTCCAGACTCTTTTTTTTTTTTTTTTTTTGACTGTTTAAGAACTTTTGTGGAGAGATCACAGAGAGGAAGAAGTCTAGCTACAATCACTCTAAAACTGAGGTTGTTTCAGGGTCTGGCTCCAAAAAGATCAGGTGTCCATTGAGAGAAAGGGCTCTGCAGTTTGAAAGCAAGTTAATACTGTTACATTCAGAAAAATGAATCAAAATTGCTGTTAGCTCCAGTAGAAGAGATAAGGGGAACTTGTTGAGGCTTTCCACCCTACAGAAACTGTGATTTGTAAGGCAGGAGCTGATAGTATTGTCATTTTCTAAGTTGTTTGGGTTTCCAAGTTTCATATGCTGTATATTTATCATTGAACTTTAATATCACTTACAACTTTGAAGAGGAAATGCTTTTTTATTCATAGTAATGAGGGATAGTGATGACGAAAAAAGTAAGAATATTCCTTTTCAGTAGAATTATTTTGGTCTCTGGGCCTCTGTTATCATGTCAGCAGGAATGTTAAGGATAACTGAAATCTCTGTTTTATGCAAGACACTTCTATAATTTTTCTGTATCAAATTTAATTTTAGGAACCCGACATTTTTATGATTAAGCAATTTGTCAAGCTTGCTATCTAAAGATTTGTAAGCTTATTCCATACAGATTCAAATTATTTCACACCATTTCCATATTGGGATACTGATGAGTACAATCATTTTGTCTTGAGTTTTTATTATTTATTCTCAAACAGTAGTAATTGTACATCATAGAAACTCCAATAAAATTAATTCATAAGAGTTGCATCATGGACTCGAAGTTATGCTATTTGGTGTCAAAAAAAATAAAAGAATAACACTTTTTTGGAAAATTTTAATCACAAGAAAAGCTAGTGAATTGCAAATTAGCTTTAATTTAAAGAAAATTTAAAGAAGGGCATTTTTTGTGATGCAGAGATCATTTGAAGTTGTTATTGATAAACTTTGCTCTTTTCTGGACTTGCTGTAAGTATTGAAGGACACTTGAAGTGGCCAGAAATATCTTTCCTAATACTGCTGTTTCTCCTTCCTCCCATGCGGTTGACTGGTAGACCTTTCAGTGGCAAACTGAAATGCAGGCTTCTTTATGCTTCTGACAGTTTCCCTGTTATTTCTACTTGGATCTCTGTCATTTTTTGTAGAGCTGAGTCATATAGCTCTATTATTATTATAATGATTTCTGCATTAGTATGCGAATAAAAAGGTGGTTTAGAAAACCCAGCTAAACAAATTATATTTGGGTTATTTTCTTTTTTCCTAGAAAGAAAGCTAAATTTCTATTTGCTGTGCATACTGTTTCCTGTAGTGGGACTAATTATTTTTTTTAAATGTTCAGTAGAAACTTTCTTCTTATGAAAGTGGACACATTCCTCTTCATGAAATAAAAATAGAGGGGGAAAATTTTTTAAGAACCATAGAACATGATTTGATTTCAAATAAACACTTCTGTGAAACCACATTTCCTTTTTTCTTGAATGAAAGCAAGAGAAGTTATTTTTGAAAATTACAATGAAGAAATCAAGCAGTACAAAACAGGTGAAGTGTTTCAGCTAAAATCAATGCCACTCACAAGTTCACATATAATATGTCTACATAGGCAGATTAATCTATTCATGAGCTCCAAATAAAGAATCCTCATGTTGCGTATCTTCTTGGGAATCCTAAATTATGTCATAGTCTGTGAAAATCCTTGCAGATTTTCATCAAGTTTATATTTCTTTTACTTAATATTTTTCCTGTTTATTATTTTATTAAATATTTTAGTGGGTTTGGTCTCATCAATTTGTAAAAAGGTGTCCACTAAGTTGTATTAGCAATTAATTCTGAGATAGAAGAGAACAGAGATGCCAAATGCGTTCTTAACACAAGAACATCACGAGGTCTGGACAAAGAAACAGTACAATGTAACATCTTGACACAGATTTTTCTTGTACCGTGTCACTCCTCAACTGAATGAAGATGTAGTCAGTGTTATCACTTTTCTAGCCCAAAGCAAACAACAAAGTTTATCTTCAAGTATTTGTTACATCCCCTGCTTTTTTTGTTGGGAAAGAGTACTCTTTGTCATGTTTCTAGGTTTATTAGAAAAATACCTGCTTTTGCTGTCTTAACTCTGTTGATAAAATGATCCACAAAAGTGTAATACAGTTAATGTTTCTACACCAACAGTCTCTTTTTTATCCCCTGTAAAATGGCAAAACATAATTATATATAAAGAAGAAAACACTTTCATACTTGGTAGTCTCTCTTTTCCTTCCCTCTGCCCCTGCAAACATGTAGATAGAAAATATGAGAAGTCAGTTCAGCATCATTTTTCTTCTGGTGTCACTATTTGCACTTTCTCACCATAAGTGGTAAATGTGTTTAAAGGACTGCTATTCTTATTTACAAGCTTCAGATTGTTTACACATAATAAAAGCAAAAGAAAGGAAATATTTGGAATTAAAAAGTTATCTTGCTCCAGTAGTATAATGTAACATTTCTTTTGCAAATAAAAAAGAAATTTGATGTGAACATGAAGTTCCCTCCTCTAGTGAATTATTAAATATCAGCCTAGAAGTATTTGATGTTTGCTAGGATTTATTAAATACTTAAGTATTTAATACTTAAGTATATATCTTTCTCAGCCATATTCTCTAGATCCATTATGGGGTTTTGAGAGAATGAGAAAGTATTTTCAGTATTTTGAAATTCAGTATTAAATTCAGTATTTATGCATAAGAAATCTGGGATCAAAGACTAAAGAGCTCTCTCTTTCTGCCACTATAACTCTAGCATATTTTTACTTTTTGATTCTTACAGGAATATTCCTATGTAATATGTTTATTCTTACAACCCTTGATTTTTATTTTAAAATTAATTTTAGTAGTTTAATGCAAATGTTATAGCAATGCAGGTTTTCTCAAGGCAGTAGTGGTTCACATATTGCTGTGTCCACTGACAATATCTTTGCCTGGTCTTTGCTGATATCTTTTTTGTTATTTTGTTGTTTTTATTTGGTGGTTTGGGTTTTTTTCTTTTTTTTTTTTTTGATTAGTGCTATAGCTTGTGCTGTAGATACTTTGTCTCCGTAATTGACAATCTCTCTGTTGAAACAAACCTTCTGGTAGTGTCCCTGAGGGAGATTGTTTTGGAAAGGTACTGGAGCTAGGGACAGTTTTTGTTCGATAGACTAAATTCTATCATGTCAAAAGAATACGTACAGAAGAACTGAGGCATAACTTACCTTTTTCTTACTTGCTTTCCTAGCGAATGTTGGGAACTGGAGTTAGGAAACATTCAGGGGTAGGCTGTATAGGAAAGAGTTGTCTGGAAAGAGGCAGAGGTAAGTTATTTCTTCACACAAGCAAATCTTAATACTTTGCGGGAGAAATTTGTTCCATTTGTGCCTTTTTGTCAAGGAAAAAATAGGAGCAGAGGTTAAAAATGCTAAATTTGATTAAAGAAGGCAGACCTTCCCAGATTTATAGTCTCAGTGGAAAAGTTGCTTTTTAAAGTCTAAGCAAAAGCAGTTGGCACTCAGACCCTTAGAACTGTCTAGGAAGAAGCTGAACTCTTCCAGCAAACTGTGTCCCAAAGATCCCTCCACAAGATAAAGACAAGTCTATATGAGTATCCCTTTGAATGTTTAGTTATATGTTGTTCCCCTCATAGAGCACTGGAGATCATAAAACAAGCTTCAGTCTGGAGTGGAGACAATAATAATTCTGAAGCTGTGATGGTTAGCATGCCTGCCATTCCTGATAAACTTTGACTGTGCTAGCTATGGCAGTTAATGATGTCAATACTCACGTCCTCCTCAGTTACAAGCAGCTACTCAGGTGGATGTATACTTGAATGGATTGTCTGTTTACTTGGATATAGGTCTGAGTTTAAGCCAGGGAAAAAGATGTTAGAGAGGACTATCTTCCACTGAAGCATTTGACTGGATGGGAGAACAAAACACTCTGGAAGTTCTGGTACAAAAACTTGTTGTTATCTGCTGAATAAAATAAGAAAAACCAGCAAAAACTCCAGTGAAGTTTTGGGATATTTTCTTTGATTTTGTTTCTCAAAGTAGGAAGCAATTAATTTTTAAAATATATTTCAAATGAAAGCTAATGTAACCAAATGCATGATTCTAATTTGGTAAATGATAATATTTCTCAAGTATAACAAAGTAGTGGAAAAATTAATCTCAAATTTGTTTTGAGTTTTACAAAGTGAATAAGTGGTTGTGTAATGAAACAAGATTAGCTGAATATGCAGTTCAAGAAAGTAATTTTTGTTGTTTGACTTATCTCCTCAAATTAAAATCTTCCTTGGTTCTTGTAACATTTCTACTGCTCTGGTAAACAGAGCATCTTAATGCTTCACAGCTACAGTGATAAAATGGTCACATCAAACATGACCACCTGCATTGTATGAGATCTGATAGAGAATAAATTTCAGTGTCTCAATTGTTTCACAGACAAGTGCTTATGAAATTAAAGTCACTATGCAGATTAACTGTGTACAGTAAGGGAAAGTATCTTTCTTTGTTTTAAACTGTGTCAATATTTTTTGTTGTTTTTTTAATGACTCTATTATGAACGATGGAAAACAACTATTCATTATTGAATTTCTCTATGCCACACAAAGTTACTCTATAATATCCCGCCCTTCTCTGTCTCTTAGCTGACACATCCTGCTTTGTTTCATTGTTACTATTATGGTAGTTATTTCATACATATAATAATTTCTGTTGTTAATCCTGATAGTTTACAATTCTTTCTGGGAATGAGTGGCATCAGAAAAACAGAACCTGTTTGAAATATTGTTATGCATTGATTTATTTGGGTTGTTCTCAGAAGGAAATCATAGAATCATTGAATGGGTTGGAAGGGACCTTGAAAATCTCCTTGTTCCAACTTCCCTGCCATTGGCAGGGACACCTACTAGACCACATTGTTCAGAGCAACATTGAGCCTGGGCTTGAACACTTCTAGGGATGGGTCATCCACGGTGTCTCTGGGCAACCTCTCCCCTTAAAAAACCCCAAACTTGCCTGCTCAACCAAAACAATCAGAGGTATATATTCACACAGAGAACTTCTGGTCATCTTTAGGTGTATCACTGGTTCTTTTCCAGGCCATTAGTATCTCATATCAGCCTGTCATACATGACCTATCTACTTTGCTGAATGTTGGTGAAAGAATCTTGGCTGGAAGTGGCCAGGAGTAGTGGCTTCTCCTGTCAACTCAAGGTTAATTTATCGGGATATGAACTCTTCCTAGGCCTGTATTTTCTTTTAATCCACTTATGCCCTCTCTTCAATTTTCTTAAAGTTTCTTTAATGTGTTAAAAGTAGTACCTTCTAAGAAATCAGCATGTGTTCCTCCAAACAGCGCACACCTTTTCACACAAACCTTCAAAAGGATGAATTATACTTTGCATTTAAGCTTTAAAAAAAATCATCCTTGACACTCTTAGTATTGTCAAGTCACTTACTTGGTTATAAAACGCCAGGATCATGCTATTTTCTATATAACTGAACAGTAAAATGAAGGAAGGCTGAGTATTCTAAACACATTTTTCTTGCAACTTGTAGGTAGGTATCTGATTTTAGAGAAACCTAAGACTATATTAATAATTTTTAGGTTGTATGTAGCAATCCCTGATTTAAATATAATGTGCATAATTCCTTTTTTGGCAAGTTAGAAGGTAAGCATATAAGTGTATATATAAACATAATGACAATTTATCCAGATTTTTTCTAATGTAAAACTCAGGCAAATTTATCATTTGGAGAAGGGGGATAGCAGCAGAGGGGAGAGGTTTTTCACAGGACAGCCCGAAGGACTTTGGCTTCAGGACAGTGGATTCAGTTAAGCTGTTGTTTAAAGACCATCTTCAGTATAAAATGCTGTTCTGTGTGTGGATACAGACCTTTTGCTACGTCAGTGTTCTTGTCAACTCTTAAATGACTATAATTTCCTTAAATTATTATCTCTTCTCAGTACAGGAAAGGATAAAATTCCCTGTGAGTACAATTGTCTTGTCTTAGGCAATGTGAAGAGGCTGGTCCTCATGAAAGAAAGTGTTCCTAATGAATCCCACATGCTATAGTACACAATTCTTATTAGAGAAAGGATTGGGTAGAGACAGCTGTCTAAAGCAGCTCTTTGAAGACAAGACCAATATATAGTTCTTGTAAATGCTGTGATGTAAATAGTTGTCTGATAAACTTTTAACTTGCTGTTTGCCTCACTGATTTACCATTAATCTTTCTTAAAAGCTGAGGTGTGTTAATTTACCTTGTGATTAAAATACTATGGTGGGTTTTATTTTCGTAACTTTTTTGTAGAATTAATAAAATAATAGACAATTGTTTTATTTAAACTTTATTTAATTACAGCTGGTATGATGTATTTTTTAACAAGTACCTAGGTGCCATGTTGGTAAGAATAGTTAGTAACTGCATAAGCACCTAACTCAGATTGAATCTTCCAAAGCTTTTGGATATATGCTAGGCTTGCCAAGTTTCAAAATAGCTTTTATTAAAAGCACACAACTTTATTTCTACAGCAATCCAGTGCCATAAATTTAATGCCTCTTTTTATTTGTGAAGGTGACTCTACCATGATTCGTAGACCTGCAAGGCAATATGAAATGCACACAATAAAGATGACACTGTACTTTACCTTCTTCCATTTACTGGAACAGTAGGGTGATGTTTTTATAGCTCGAAGAAAAAAAGATGTTTGGAACCATATAGGCAGGATCATTCTTATGTTTGATATAAATGACTAAGAGCTGAACCAGCAGTGTGGGTCTTGTTACACTCACCCTCTTCAAGAGAAGTTGTCTCCAAACCACAAACCAGTCTTCACCTCCCCCATTTTTTGTAAATGTACTGACTTGATTGACCAGAATGACTGTGTGGGATTCAGGTGTTGTTCTAAGGTGCCTGCCCTCTTGCTGGTCTCCAGCTGGCTTTAGAAATAGCACTGGATTTTGTCCAAGATGATGAAAAGTAAATCTACACAAATAAAGCTGTCTTCTCACTACTATAAGTCCCAGAGCCAAGAATAAGGTCTATGGCTGTTCAGCTTCAACTTCACAGCCTCTAGGATGGTTTAAGGCAGAAGTCTGACATTTATGAAGTCTTTATAATTTTTGAAGACTGCTGAAACAGTAAAAGATAAAAGTAGTGCTTCTGAAGCCATAATTTTTTGCTGAATCTCCAGGGCTTGTTTCTCTCTCTTGAACAGTGTACGACTTTCCTCAGTGCTGGTGTTTTTCATGTAGAAGAAAAGGCAATTTTGAAGTATGCTTTGTGCTGAAATATATAATACAACAAAGTGCCCTTTAGGTGGAGAAGAAAAGCCCCAGAGACTGTGATCCTAACACATGTATATATTTTTTTCCCTATTCCTCTTTTGAGAATGTTTTAGACTAGACTACAGAAAATGTTCTGCTTAAAAATTGAGAGATTTGCAAAGATTCTGTAAAGGTGAACAAAGAATTGTGAATTCTTTGTTAGTGACTAGACATCAGAGTTTCTATATGTGAAGGTGGCATCTCATGAATTATATTTGCATTGCTGTACTAAGGATGCCATATTATAAAATGTGAAATTAGTCAAATTGAACTAATTTTTCTTCTTTAGATATATGGTTGTTAAAAATAATACTAAATAAAAATGGTTACTTAGGTGTATAGTAAGAATCACACTCTTGCAGTCATTGGATAAAATTTAGTAGTTTGGTGAAGCCACTAACATGAAAAGTTCAAATACTGAAAAAGTGTTGAAAAATTTAAGAACCTGTGTACTGTAAGAGTGGGAGTTGGACTTTATGGGACAGAGTTCTGTAAACCTAATGGAGACATTGATGAATTCAACTGCAGATGTCTTTAGAGGAGGAAGGCTGATTTGACATTGTGAAACCTGAAACCTATTAACCTGTACTTCTAATTGTGATTTTAACTTTTTTGTTGCTTTATTGCTCTCACAGTCACAGTTGCAAATAACATACCTCACTTATAAACAATACATTATACATTTCCTCTGCTTGTTTCTGTAAAAACAAAACAAAACACAAACAAACAAAAAAGTTGAGTGCTTCCGTAGTTGTCTGTCAGTATATATAGTTATTTTTTCTAACAATGTAGAAATATTGCAGACTAAAAAAGGTCAGTTTCATACACTAAAACTTTTAAAAGACTTTTGAGGTTAGAATGACCTATTTCTGGTTGTTTTTCTATTCTTACCATTTTTACTATAATGCCCACTCTTTACAAATTTTTAGTACTGTCTTTAAAAAGGACAACAAACACACCAAACTTTAATTTTGAAAATTAAATCCATTTTCCAGGATGATGCAGAGGAAGCAAAGAAACAATAGAGGACTTCAGTTTTCCTGTGAATAGCAGTTTATGACTTGGAACAAGCACTCATTAATTCAGGAAGGTAGAATGAAATATAAAAATTTAACTATATTGGTGTAAGAAATACTATAAATGTCCAGAAAAGTAAAACGTGTTGCTATATTATTTCCCTATAAAGCTTAATCAGTCATGCTCAAATTCAGGAGACAATTCAGTAACTAAATTATCCAGCACAGTAACTTGGAAAGCCCCATTCAGCTTTATGGATTTAGTACATTGTTCAAAATGGAATCCCGAAAGTCATTCAATTTGAAGTAAGAAAAAAATTGGAGTTTTTTTCATACTTTAAATTGATCATCTACAAAATTCATCCAACATTTTATGCTGAGTTTTATTTTCCATTTCTTATGGCCTGCAAAGAGTCCCTGAACTTTTAGTGAACTCATTACAAGCCATTTGCAACCACACTTAGACAGTTGTAGTTATTAAAGTGTAGCTTGACATATGTGTTGGAAATGTGCATAAATGAAGAAATGAAGGTTGGAAAAGACACCAATAAGGAATAAACCACATGTATTTGCACATGCCCACACCCCACACGTATATATATTTACACATGTATGTGGGCATTCTTGCACACATGTGCCTACATACATATTTATGTGTTCATGCACATATATGCTTATCTGCATGCGTATCTGTACACTTACACATCTCTACACACACATCCATGTTTATGTGCATGCACATATATGTGTACACCCACGCCCATTTGTGCACAGATATATGTTTGCATACATGTGTGCATGTTTCCCTCCACATGTGTGGATATTTCGGTAATACTGCAGCCAAATAGTATCTTCGAAGATAGTAAGTAGAATAATGAAATACTTTGGTAAGGTCTTCCCATCCATAAAAAAAAAATAGGGAAGGAAGAATAAAGATAGTTGTTGGGTAACATGACACATGAACAAGCCCTTGGAACACAGAAGAACTGTTAGAAGCAAAGATTAAAATTTGGTGACAAATATGAGAGGAAGAAGTGTCATCAATCGCTAAGGAAATCCTAGACTTTAAGCCACCTGAAAAGGGAATCAAGAAAATCTACTTGACACGTGAAGAAGTTAGTTCTTAGAACAATTTTTAAAAGCTATGCTGGGACATGATTACTTTTGCCAAGAGGAAGTGATGATTCAAGAAACGGAATAAAATAGGATGAAGGTTTAAGCACCTGCTT
The DNA here is from genome assembly GCF_003945595.2 of Pipra filicauda. Lineage (NCBI taxonomy): Eukaryota > Metazoa > Chordata > Aves > Passeriformes > Pipridae > Pipra > Pipra filicauda. The sequence goes on along the minus strand of NW_024104273.1, from coordinate 159,039 downwards.
TGGCTGAATAAGGGTATAGAAAAGGTTGTATTTAGCAATCTTGTGCAAAAAAAAGAAAACTCGGAAAGATTTAGACATATCCTGCAGCTGAGGATTTATCAGGGTCAAAAAAAGATGCCTAAAATTATATGCCTGGCAGGCAGTATAGCAGTTAATAGGATCTATGGTCTTACAGTGTTACATTGATGGATAGGAGAGCTGGCTCAGAGGGGTAAGGAAGGAATTAAGAGCTTTGTTTAGTCAAATTGTGCATGAGCTAATAGCTAGCCATCTAGGAGAAAGTACTGGAAAAAGAAGCCAGAATTTTGGTTAGCTTATTATTTCTGCGCTGAAGTTGAACTCCAACTATAGAATATTCACATCCATTGGTAATTATGAAAGAAATTTTTTATATCTTGTTATACCAGAGGGAAAATGCATGAAAAGATGAATAAGCCACCTCTTTGAGGTAAGAAAAAGCAGAAAAGATTAAGAGAAGGGGAAAACCAAGAAGAGAAATGAGATAGAAAAACAATGAATTTATGAGAACAGAGGGGATATAAAATAAGTGAACTATGAAAACGTCAAATGAGTAATTCAATCAGCATTTTTCAGTGGCATATTAGTAACACTGGTCTCATTCTGGAGAGAAATACTGAGGTAAAATAAAGCTTGAGGACTTGATGGGCTTTGTGTAGCATGCCAATAGTGCAGTGAAAAACTGATTTTAGGTCTTATGTCTCCCTGTGCTACAATCTGCCCAAAAAGTGGTACCGTGGGAAAAAACCTATGAAATATAGCAAGCATAAATATGTGCAAAAAGGTATTTTTTAAGTCCAGATAGGCAGAATCGGTATAAGAGATTGACATATTGAAGAGAAATAGTGAACGTAAGAAAAGGTGTAATTGCAGTAGTGCCAAAAGAAACCTATATGATGGTGTGTTTGTCATCAAACACTGAAGTGTTAGGTTTTTTGACATATCATGATCTATATTAATCTTACAGCTTACGTGTCCTCCAGAAATTTGTTCAGTGTACATGCCATGGTAAAAAAGGCAGGAAATGAAAAAAATATATTGATGGACATAAGCATCTGTGAAGCTTTAAGCGGATGTGAGCTTGGGGAAGAAAGGGAAGGGTGGGTGAAGGCAACAGTGTTGTGGAAGCAGATAGACAGTTAAGTGTGGATGGAAGTAGAAGGTAGGCAGAGCTACGACAGGAGAGAGAAAAATAGGCAACGGCTAGTAATAGAAATCTCAGCGGAATAAGTAATGGTGAAAACTAGAAGTAGGATGTTTAACAAATAAATGTAAGTAATAACAAACCCAGAAAGAGGCACTGATATCTTATATCTTAGTGCTGCTTACAGAATACTGAAGAGCTGTGTAGATGGGGCCATAAGTAGAAGCAAAGAAAAAAAAATGAGGGCAAAAAAAGCCTGTTTGCAGAACTGAACAGTTTTGTAACTGTTTTTCTGTGATTTAATCGTGCTTTACTAGAAACTTGAAATTATAATTTTTGAGGGATAGTTTTTTAAATTAATTACTATGTCTTACATGCGTTGTCTGTCTTTGAAAGTAATGTCCCTTAGTATGAGAAAAAATTCCAAAATTCCCTTGATTAAAGACTTCTGGTGGAGCCAGAGTCCATTTTCAGAGAGCAACAATGAACTAAACTCTCAGTTTTCAAGTGTGTTGTGTTATGTGGTTGGTAAATTTTTTCCATAGGGAGGAAGCACATAGTTGTAGCTTTCATGATTATCTAATGATTTTGCCTTTATTTTCTTTCAAGAAAGTGACACTCATATGTTTGAGTAACTTTAAAAAAGTGTTTTACAATTTTCTTATAAAGATTCTATATGTGTAAGATACATAATGTTAATATCAATAGGTTCTGTGGAATCATATAGGGCAGTACCCCTTTCTCCAAATGGGGCTTACAAATTCAAACTTTACTGATATTAATATTTGATGGAAGCAGCCTGTGAGATTTTTATATCTGTCAGTCTACCTGCTTCATATGTATGAGTTGAATAAACAACAGCTTCTGAAAATGCACTTAGGCGTTTGTGCTTAGCCTTGTAGCATTTTATACAAACAGCCTAATGGTAAGTAAAACTGGAACAAGATGTGGGAGTGCTAGAAGGGAACAGTGCTCTGTAACTTCTGCTCTTTGGTCAAAGCATTGTGGCTCTGCCTGGGGGTTTCTGTTATTGTTGTCATTTATTCTTGTGATGGAACTCTTCCAAATCCCATCCTTAACTAAGCCGTATTTAATATGCAGCCTAATGAACCATGGTTTTGTTTTTTCTTTTTTTAAAAACATTTTTTATCTATCTATCTATCTATGTATCTGTCTATATCAATATCAAGGTATGAACTACTGGTTTGGTAGGAGGAGCCACTATTACGTCATGTAAATGAGACTGTTTATGGATTATCCAGGTATTAATCTTGTCTGCATCTGCTCAGATAGAGGCTTACATATTACAAAGGCGCATGTGCCTACCAAGGACTATCACCGTAACAAACAGCATCTCATTACCAAGAAAGCTGCTTAAGAGAGGTAGCCAAAGCAGCACTTGTATTTAATAGTATTTTGGTGAATATGTAAAGGAAATAAATTCTAGAGGTTTCCAGGCTTTCAGAAATTTGAGAAGACAATCTCTAAGTGAAGATGCACAAAATTATTCTATCATCTGCTTCGATTTCTCTGCCAGCTGAATGACTTACAAAGAATATTCTTTAGCCAAGGATAAAAGTACTAAGTATTAAGAAATATTGTTTCTAGTTATGTGCCTTCAAATGTAATGACTTGGCTAATGAATTTACTTAGAATACAGTAATGGTTTTTACTCATTAGAATTGTGTTGAGTGATTTCCAGACTAAAATGATCTAGATATTTGACTTGTTCTTATGGTGTCTCTACCTCAGAGTATTAGCTGAGACAAGGGGTGCACAGTTGCAGGGAATCTTTTAGTCATCTTAACTTTTTACATGAGACTGAGGCAGTCTTGGAGCACACAACTGGATTTCTTTTCAGATGGATGCCATATGTGGTTTAGTATACCTGGAATTATTAATGGATGTTCAACTTCCCAAACTGGCTGAGAAATCTACAGGAAAAATTGCTGGAGATGTGTATAATGTGGATATTAGGCTATAGTTAACAACCACTTCACTGTATAAATTTAGTTGCAGTATGTGTGTGAGTGACAACTTTCTGAAGAGAAACCTCCATTAGCTACCGTGTGCTGTAGTGTGCCTTAGCATCCAATAGATAAATGTGGGATTCAGTTCTCCTAGTGTAGCTGGGAGGATCGGTCCCATCAGTGTGATAGCAGACTGATCTTGTTGATCTGTTACTGCAGCTGGGGAAAAGACTGCATTCCCATCAGCTCTCCACCCTCTGCTGCTTTGGATATCAACCTTCCTGCTTGCTCAAGCCTGCAGCTGGGATTTAGCTTTACTTGGGACTTGAATCATTTCCAAGTGATTTCTAGAGAAGTTTTACTATATTTACTTTCATGAATTATCTAATGGGACTGAAAATAATGTTCAGTCCTGTTGTAACAGAAGTCTGCTGGACATCTCCACTAGAAAAGAGTGAATTGGGACAGACATTTTTTTCATTTAAGCTTTGAATGAACTGTTGGAGCTTTAAATGAAATGCACTGCATTTTGGTTCAGATGTGGAAAAAACAGGTAAGTGAATTTCTACCTACTTGGTGTTCTATTTCCACTAATTCTAAAAGGAGAGATTGTGTAAAGTTACAGCCTTGCTTTAAATTAATATGGATTTTACTATCTTACTAATGAAGGATGATGAGCAATGCAATGATAGCTGTGTTGAGAATCTTCTCAACCATAAAATGTTCAGCTCTGCAGCTTCCTGAATATTTTATCAATCTGTTTGCAAGCTTTCCTTAACCAGTCTAAGTTGATCATCCTGCTGAATTTCTTGTGCTGAAAGCAATTTACCTGTAGCTATTTGTCATCTAGGGACCAGCTATGTATCTGATCCACAATAAAATTTATGCAAATGATTATTCTGTATTGAAATTTTATGATTTAAATCTTCAGTTTTTCTAATTCACTACTTGTGCTTATTAAACTGCTCAGAGCAAAAGTAACTGACTATGAAAACATCCTTTTCAGAAGACATAATCATTTGCTCTCAAATAATAATGATTAAGAATATGGTTTTGTAATGTTATCTCTCTCTCAAACGTATTGTGAGTACTTCTTCTACCTCTGTAAGATAGGCTGTTCTGGGATGTGTATTTCATGTGTATCTTGACAAACTTTTGTACTCCTTCTGTCTGTGATAAGGTTTTTATCCATACCATGGATGGATTGGTGTGTTTAGCAATTGGATTTGTCATACTCTTTTTCCAGTGCAACAATAATTTCGTAAAACTTTCTTTAACTGCATGGGAGCCAATCCTTAGCATTTATTTAAAGTAAGAGGATTTTGGTAGACAGAGAACCCACAGTGAACTCAGGGAAGCATGGGCACATTGCTGTCTCCAGTGCAAGTATAACCATATGAGAATTGGCAGAAGCTTACTGGTGAGGCCATCTGAAGTTCGGGATTTTTAAGTGTAACTGGAGAGCAGTGAACCTTCCATAGATACTCGGAGGCACTGCATTTCTCTCCAAAGTAATTTATAATTTCATTGAAACATCTTCCCCACATTTGTAGTGCTGACTGCAGAAGTTGTCCAAAGTATTCTTCATAGTCAGTAGAGATAAATAAAATGGATCTCTTAAGATTGGTTCATTCTTGGTTAGGAGTCTAAATGGAAAAGGGACAATTATGTCTGCTTCTCTTTACTGGCTGTAAGAGACTATGGTGGCTAACTCAAGCTTTGATGTTTAATTCTTAGATGTATAGGATAGGGTCATTGTGTACAGTTTTAAATACTGTATTTCTCTCATATTTATTGTGTGATATCAATTTTGGTTTGCTCAATGAAGTCTGTTCTCTATTGCATTTTTCTTATAAATTCTGTCCCCAGAAGCATAACCTAATAAATGGATAGCTTTTAAAAAATATTACACAAAGAAACATACCTCTTTTTGAAATCTGCAAGGTTTAAGCTTAATGGGGTACAGAAAAGAGACATTCTCGGCTGTGATTTTGGTACAGAATGGAGAATCTTATAGAACAGCAGAGAAGATTGATCAATGTGAAAAAAACACTGTAGATGACTTTTGCTTTTCCAAAGAAGAGGTGGCATAGAATTCCACGTCAGCACAGCCATAGTGGGTTGGTGGGGCTTTTTAAGCATTATTCCTTGAAATGGTCTTACATACACATTTTGCTTGGAAACAAAATAGACCATAATATAACAGTAATATGTTATTAATTTCTGTTCAGAAAAAAATGATCCAAGAAACATCCAACTCCTTGTGACTTCTGAACACCTTTTAGGTTTTGCTTTGACACAGAAAAGGAATTGATCATGTTAAAGGATGTTTTTCTACCTGACTAAATGAAGACTAGCAGGATAACATGATAATGATTAAAACACTATCCTTTTTACCATTACTAGCAGGGTAATACTTGCTTTTGCTTACAAGCACATTTAGAGTAAGTTTTGTCTGTGCTTGTTTAATGGAACTTGGAAATTACCATAATGATGTGCTAGCCTTCTACTTGAATAATGGTTTTCGCTGCTTGCAAAGGTTTGCAAGTTCATGAGACAGAAAAACCAAGATAAGTAAATGCTAACTATCTGCACTGTTACCATTTCTCCTCCCCTGCAGGAAGGAAGATCTTCAGCATGTGAAGAAAACTGAAAAGTAAAAGAAAAGTAGCTGTAATGACAGTAAGTTTTAAAATGAGAAACTACTTCTGCATGGACTTGAAGTTCTTATGCCTGTACAGGGAGTGCCCAGAGTAGATGGAAGTTTTTTTTTAGGGGTACATAATGTGGAAGTGGTGAAGATGAGCCGACACATTATTTCATGCACGTGGAATCTAGGACATTACTGTAAGTACTTAGTAATTGGGCTTTATGTATATCCTAACTTGCGCAGCGAAAAAAGAGGCTATATCCTCTTTCTGTCTAGGGCAGAGTAGTTGTATACTAAATTATTTTCTGGACATGTCACTAGGTTTGCATAAGGTAAATCAAATAGACTTTCATTCCAGAATCTTTTTATGTGGTGTGAACCATTACTCAGGTTTGCCTGTTTAGCTTTTAGAGATCTGCGTTAGCGAGACAAGTTGCACCAGGAGAGGCCAGAGGTCTGTGACTAAAAGTACTGATGTTTGTGATGCCTGATGCCTCATAGGGTTTTCCACAGGGCTTGAATTTCCTCCTCCACAACTGATTTCTACCGTGCTCACCTGTCCTGTGATTTAGAACTATTTCATGGACTAAATTTCAATTGCCTGTGCCTGTGCATGATCTGGATGGAACAGAAGAGTTCATTATCTTCTCAGTTATATTTGTTTGTAGACGAGCAAACATCCTCAAGGTATTCTGTCAAACACAGGCTGTAATTATGAATCTCTTTGACTTATAGCACACAGGCTGTAATTATGAATCTCTTTGACTTTTAGCACTGGTCTCTACACAGTTTGCAAGGTATACTTTTGAGACACATTTGAGGAGAGGCAAGACATTCTGTGATTAAAGCACAGAACTGGGAAATCTGATTTATCATCTCTTCAGTCCTAGCTTTCCTGTGTAATCTTGAGCAAGGTGCTTGAAATACACTTCTATCCTGAAAAAGTACTTATATTTAAAACTAGCACCTTGTTCTTCAGGAGAATGAAAGCCTTTGGGTGTTCAAAGTGTTATGTGCTAACTCTGCTATCACACAGACAAAAATAACCTATCAAAAACCCCAAACATTTCCCTTCACCAGCCCAAAACACAACCACTACTCTTTTTTTATGATTATTTCTGTTTACCCTGAAGAGTTATTTCTCAGGAAAAGAAACTGGTGTTCTGTCTTGTACATCAGGTAAATGGGAACCACAGGGCTCCCCTGCCTTCTGTTATACATCCAGCCTTATCGCCAAAGGCGACCACACTATTTTTCAATTATCTGTGCACAGAAAACATCTCACTTCATTACCAATATTTTTTGACTTCTTTCTGGCCTTCCATGAGGTTATGTGGTTTAAATAGCCTGCTTCTAATGAGTAAGAGGTGGGCCTAATTAAAAATATTCCCAGCTTGCAAAGCAAAGAAAGACTTCATCAAGAAAAAAATGTTATATGCAAATCCTGATTTAACTTTACTCAGCACTTGCAATACATAGCTTCTTGAACTTACATATTGTGGATATTTCAAAACGTAATATTCTTGTTTTATAAAAATATCGAACTAATGATCTGTTAGCAAACTTTTTTTTGATCACTCTAGTAACAGCAGAGAAGATGCAAAACAGGGATCATAAATTACCAGCCAATGTGAACAGATATATGGCACAGCTTGACTTCACTTGGTCTCCTCTAATCAAAACAAAGCATTTCAATATGGCTTTGATGTTTATGCACTGTACTCAGTCAAGAGATATGACTACCACTTCAGAATCAGGAATTTGATATGTTTTTTCAGGAAATTTTATAAAATTTCAAGAAAATGCACAGAGCTCAATTCTTGATTTCTGTGCTATCACTTCCATGCTTGAATAATTCCAACAAAAACACAGAAAAGAAATGAAAGATCTTTTGTATCATAGTACTTGGATTTGAGCTTCAATGATGTTACTCCGTATATTCAGTAATAACTGTAGTCCACTATTGAATAACCATTATACACAATATGCGACAATAAGCCAGCTGTAAATAGTAAAAGATCAAGAAGTTTGCATTTTCTTTCATCATCTAGCATAAATTACAACTACAGTTTAGAATGGAAATGTTTATAAAATGATAACTTTTCTCTTTTGCCTAGAAAACACAGGATCACTCCTGGAAACACTTGAGATAGAACATATAAAGGAAAATGATGAAAACAAAGAAAAAGAAAACCAAATTTCATGTTTACAAAATACTCAGCCTTAGTATGCACTCTGATGCTCTAGCAGATATTCAAGTACTGAGGGATAAAAATCAATGACTGACAAAGAAAATAGTAACAGTGTCCTTAAAGGGCAAGCTTTTGTGAATGGAAATTTTAGATTAGACTAGAGATGTGTTTGCACAGAAAACTAGGATTCCGGGAAACTACTATTTTATGATTTGATGTCATAAGAAACTTTTTTGTTATTACTATGTTTTCTTCTAAACGTTTGTAAGATATTGATATTCAGATCCAAGAAATGACACAAGAAAAAACGAATGCAGCTTTCAAACTTTCCTTACCGTCTGTTTTCAGGAATGCTTTTTCACCATCTCACTCATCTTGATCCCTCTTGCCCTCTCTCCCTCTCTCTTAAACACATTTATATAGACAGTAGGTCTTGCATTATTCAACAGGCCTGGCATAGGTTGTTTCTTATATCTACAGAACTACATGAAATAAAGAAACAGCAATGATTATAACATATAACAGGAAAAAATAATTTATTCCTTTGGATATAGCCAAGAATAAATCAGGAAGGTTTTAATGACAATGGCTCTTAAAGAGACAATGGCTCTTAAAGAAACAATGTCATCAGGTTTTTTTTGCTAGAGGTATGATACAATTCAAAATTAATACACTGCAAGTAGGATGTTTAAATGAGTTCAGAATTTTTAAGAGGGTTATTATCTCCAAACTTTGTCAGTAATTCCAGGAATTGCATTTTGAATAACTTAATTGCCTGGTAGTTTAACTTGATTATATGAAAAAATTATTTTTTCTTTGTTACCTGTTGAATAAATTTCTTAATTTCTGAAAGTTAATCAAATATACAATCTAAAGCAGTGATAAGCATTTGAACTCTTTCAGTCTTATGAGTAATATCTTCCAACACGAACAAAAATACTTTATGGTAAACAGAAGACTTTGGAACATAACAGTCTTCTCTGATATAGGCAATTCCATCCTAGTTGCTTTGGATTATATTTTGATTTCTGAAAAAAATGTGAGCGTGGATGAATGCTTAAACAAACGTTGTTTTAAGCATTGGAACCTCAATGAACCTGCAAAACTGAATGAGGAGCTCTAAGTGCTCTAGTTCTTTTGTTATTTACACTACTTAACTGGAAGGCATAAACAAACACCAAAGACAACTAGGGTCTGTGGTGAAACATGGCTAGGATAAATCATTTAAGAGCAAAAATATTCTGCAAGAACGCATAGAATAAATCAGGCTAAAAAGAAACAGGAAACTTCCATCATCCCTTTCAAAAGAAGTAATAGAGACCTTAGTCTGAACATATGGTGCTGTTTTTTCATCCAGTATTACTGAAAAACAAGAGTAATAATATTATATGTGCATATCCTTTGTATACTAATAAGAAAAACTGTTTAAGTGTTTCAAGGATTTTTTTTGTATTAGAATACTTGCTGCTTCTTCTTGTTATCCAGATGGACACTACATATTTTACTTTTTCTGATATAATATAAAAAACAGAATCAGAAAATGAAACACAAAAGAGCAAAGAAATAATCTGGAAATCATCTAGCAGTTTCAGAATTTTCTACTTGAATTCACTTACATAAACTTCTGATCCTTGTGGTAAAGAGGTAGATCCTTTTTGGGGGGGTGGGTAGGAGTACCTCTATTCATGTAAGAGCTCATTTTCTACCTACCTGATAACTACCTAAGAAAAATACTGCCCAATTGGAAGTGTTCAGTCTTGTTGCAGTATTTAAACTTAAAATAATTCACTAGATTTCCAACTGCTGAGATGCCAGCTAAGATGCACACAAGAACATAACTTTAGCACTGAAATTATATCTCATATATCCCCTACCGAAAGATATCCCATAGCATGGTGAACAGATTGTCCTAAAATGCAATTTAGCCTACCTAATTTGTCTCCTTAGAGTTTCTACATCAGCAAATCTTAGAAGTTTTTATCTACTAGTATCCTTCCAATCCAAGCAATTCTGTGATTCTATGATCTATAGCTTCCATTCTTAAAACAGTACTCTGTATCATTACCCTAGGCCACGATTAAATTGAACCCATTTACCATTTAGTTAAGCTTTTTCCAAGAAATATTATCCACAGTCAGTTATTATTGCCTTTTCTCATTACTGTGGTGCAACTTAAGGAAGAAAAACAATGCAAATGTTTTTGAAATAACTATTAAGGCTTTTATTGCTCTGTTTAGAAAGGGGCTAATTTTTTGCTCAGACTTAGATGTAAAAGCACATAGAATATTTAGTATATTCTGTCCTAATGGTAGGAACATATTGTTATTGCAAAGGTTGGATTGGTGAATGTTTGGGGACTTGTTCTTGAGTGACTGTGATAGATTCAGCTGGAGCTCTTATGTGAACAAAACTGTCTGGTGAAAAAGGAAGGAGAATGACAAATGGAAGCCAGGATAGTTTTCTGATTTGCCAGAGTGTAACAAAGCATTGGTGTCTATGTCTGAATTAATACAAAATGATTGCTATGTTTTGATTGTTTTGTGTGTTTCCAGTATGCATGAGTTTTAAACTGTAATTCTGCAAACAATGCACAATGTTCTCGCTCAGTAGTCTTGTAGAGTCTACTTTTCTCAGATGGAATTATTCATACATGTTAAGGTAAATAAATTCAAAGTTTTTGCAACATCAGGGTCACATAAAACATAATGACAGTTTCAGTATGTCAGTTTCTGAGAACTTTTTATGTAGAGTATGTTAGAGCTACCTAATAGCCAGTTATTTTAAATGGGTTTGTTTTTCATGTATTTTAAATCGAACATAAGATACAGACATAAAATTATTTATACACAGCACTGTAATTTTATAAATGTGACTCATGCTTTTGAGTTTAATGAGACTCTTTGTATAGCTAAAGTTATTAATGTATTGGGGTTTTTTTCAGTTTTACTGGAGTCTATGGAGCATAATAGTTGTGTAAAGTACTAATGTGATCATGTATTTAATACCTTTAGACTCTTATGCAAAAACATAGAGGGTAATTCAACTTTGTTATTGGAAATTAGCTAGTCATCTTATGGCACTGTCTCATTCAAGCATCAGTGCCCTTTTATAGTTCCTTTTTTTTCTGAGTTTTAGAGGATGAATGACTCAGCTAACGTCATGCAACATTTTTAGTGCTCCGGATGCAGATGCAAAGCCAGGTGTATAATTATTCTGGCCTTTATATACTATCGTCATCTACGTCCAGTCTTCTCACTAAAAGGAATAAACACATTCTATAGAGGCATTTGGCCTTTAGGCAGCACCTAGTTTACTCTGTTCTAATTGCAGTTCTCTTCCTTTGATGTGATATTACTGATTCAGCATATGAGGTGAAAGGTGTTGTGTTAGTCAGTGTTAGTCAGGCAGGGTTTTCCTTTCTTTTTTTTAATTGTGTCAAATAAGCTAAGTTACATGACTAATATTTCCATTTAATACCTAAACTAGAGGAAAAGCCAAGTATACATCTTCTGTGGTAGTATGTACAAGGGTTCAAATTTAGTACCCTAATTTTCTGCCATTGTTAAGTTTTTGTTTTAGCATGGAGTTTGTCAAAAAAAGAAATGGCACCTTGGCAGAAAATAACACTCCTGACAGGAAACCAGTGTATTGAACAACATGGTTGTTATCTGTTTGGTTGCAGGAGCCTCCATTGCAAGAATCCTTGCAGCAGTGTATTCACCTGGATCAGGTTAGACTTCTTGTGATGCTATTTCACTTATTTCCTACAATTCAGTTGGTCTGCAGTCCTGAATGACCACTCCAACATGTGGAAGACCTGTTTATACCGATTGTTTTAAATTATATACACAACATCTCCTACCTAAATTATATGTAAAATACTGTCCTGTATGACCATTTCTGCATCTGCACAAAAGGTTTCTACTGGCTGTTTACAACTATCTCTGTTGTTTTTCAGTGTTGCATCAGGAACTGCCCAGAGGACACAATGGATCAGCCAGATTCTTTATCCAAGGTAGACGCATTTTTAATAAACGCATAATAATAAATTATGCATGAATAGCATATGTATGAAAGCATACAGATGGTGCCTATCAAAAAGTCTAGACACAACAGGGTCTGTTTAGGAAAATTCCATGTCTGTCTGTGATTCCCACCTGGAGAGCACTGGTAACAGAATTTTTGTTGTGAAGCTGGCTAAAGGCTCAGTCATTGACTTTGCCACAAAGTAGTTTCCTCTAAATGGAGATCACTTGGGAAACTCTTGCACTACCCAGGAATTCGCTGACAGAGGGTGTGCATGCAGCCACAGCACCGATACCCAGCTGTGCCACGTGATGGAATTATTGGATGGACTTGAATTTTATACTTATATCCCTATTGTAATTTATTTTACAGCTTTTACCACAAAACCAGTTGAGTCCTGTTGGAATTCTTGCAGACTGATGCATACATTCATATTTCAATTGAATTTTGACCAAGGTCTTTTACCTGAATATGCTAAAAAAGTAAGAAAAAGATTTGTGGTTTGGCTTGTTTTTTTTGTCTGGTTTTTTTTTTTTTTTTTTTTTTTTTTTTTTTTTTTTTTTTTTTTTTTTTTTTACTTTTAACAATGGGATAAAAAAAGAAAAAATAAAAAGTTCTATTGTAGAAGTACAGCTGGATCATGTGTGTAAAGGTATTAGTCATTAGAGTTTTAAAGAAAACAGTTTTCATTGTTCAGTTGTACCAATTGAGGATTACTAAATATAAGTAGGAGGTAGAACTTTAATTCAGGCAGGGTTACCAGGTTGTAACTAATTGTAGCATGTAATGCAGCTGCATAACTCATCTTCCAAAAATGTTTTTGATGGGCTCTCTTCTATTAATCTGAAGGAAATTTTACAGCCGATCATAACAAGTAAAGTAGGTACTTGGTGCTTTAGGAATTTGTCAGTCGTAACTGTATGAACTTTATTATTTATGACTCAACACACGTATGATTATTTGGAAAAGATATTTTATTGGAAATACTCTGGGAACTTATCCATAAGTATCCATAAATAGAACTTATCCATAAGTATCCATAAGTAGAATAAAAGATAAGTAGAATAGCATAGAAGTAGAAGTAGACTGGAATAGAATAATTTATTTGGAAAGGACCGACAACAATCATCACTCCTATTCACCTCTACACCAAAACCTATGCACAATTTAAAAGGAAATCTTTTATCATGTCTATTTGTGACACAGTCACTGGAGGGCAGAAATTATGTGCCATATGAATTTTGCAAAATTTTAGAATCTATAGTTACTGATTCCAAATGGAAGCTGTGCATGGAAAATATTTTGTGTGATCTCACTGCATAACTTGTTTCAATGCTTAAGATTGTTGTGATATTCAAGTATATACTTCTGTAGGAAATACCCAGATAGACACTGCTCTATTCAAAGCTATACCTGATATTTCCTGTTACATTTAGTGCTATATGCTGTTGACATTGGGATTAATAAATTATATGATTAAATCTTTTAAGCAGCACCTGCAAAGTGTTCAATAACTAAGTTCTCATGAAAACCAAAATGAAAGATATAAGGTACCTTGAATAAAAAGATCTTTAAATAAGAAAATTATTTTCTTGGTTCCAATTTCTATGACTGCATTCTCCCATGTCTGCATTTCTCCCAAAGGTAAGAGTCTAAAAAATATTATCACATTACTTAAAATTTTTACATGTTTACTGCTGCACAGTATTACACATTGTTTCCTGTATTTCATATCAAAAGAAATTATAAATAGTAATATATGGGTATACATGAGATTGCTAATGAAAAAATAACCTTGCACTTACTGTTACATGATGTGTAAATAGATAGTAGAACAAGATCAAGGAGGAATATCCTAGGAAAAGATTTAAAGAGTAGAAATTCTTATTTACTGCTGTCTAAGCATACCTATAAGTATGTTACTGAACCTCTGTGCATGTATCTCACTCATTTTTCTTATACAGCATAAGGTCGTACTACAGAACTTCCAAGAAGATGCCATATGAATTCCCTACTGAGAGTCTATAATAAAATCCAGTTTGGTTTGGTTTTTTTTTTCTTTTAAGTGTTTGAATGCTTTCAGTTTCTATGAAGTTATTGTAAGGTAATAGGTGTTCTGATTATTCATGACTAAAAGGTCATTAAATTACAATGTCCCAGTAGAAAATACTGCAATTTACATGACATTTAGCAAGGAGATTATGTGAATCTACTTGTGTTCTGTGAGTTTAAAAGGTGAGACTTCTTGCTCTTTTCAATAGAGTAAAAAAATAAATGAAATTCAATTCCATAACATTCCTTTTTATTTTTATTTGAAAGAAAACATTTTCTTAGGTGATTGTAAAGACATTAGTGCTAATAGAACTGTTCTAAAGAATTCTCAGCATGTAAGTAAAAACCCTAAAGTTAATCCAACATTACCATTAGTTTCTGGTAATGCTCTATTTTTTGTCTAACTGGTATCTTTTATCAATGTACATGTTGTATTATCTCTTAAAGTTCTATTGATCTGAAGAAGCTCTATGCTATAAATAAATCTATATGCTGCAGGGTGTGAAGCAAAGGTACGTGTGCTATGGTTTACACAGCATGATATGGATTAGAAATCACACCCTCAGTAGTATGTAATGGGATAATTCAAAATATGTGATCATATTAATATGAGACATAATGGTTATACTCTGCCTAAGATACTACTGATCATCTTGGTGAAGAGTTACTATTGAAAAAAAAAGGAATTGTTTATTATATCCATGTCCTTTGGGGATAGCGGCAGTACAATGTGAGAGACAGAAACTAAAATGACTCCCCAGGATTTGCCCACATGCAAATATGGTTGCTTAGGGACATTAGGGTGCAAATTCAAGACGTGTCCCTCCACAGTATGTCACTTGTAACAGAAGCAGAAATTTGGAGGGTTCATTTATGCTAGAGTTTTTAGCAGCTTCTTCAAGCAAATCCAATCTCCATGAATGCACCTTTTAATCCAAGGGACTATAGGCAGACCCAGAGTAAACTCATTGAATGCCAGCAAGTTCCTGGTACCAAGTGCTTTGCTCTGCAGATGCTCTGCAATGTAATTCATGACCTTCAATGAGTCTATGTGGTTCATCTGACAGGTTCAGGTGGATTGAAACACCCCATAATTATCACCTTCTTTATTGCTCCTATTTTATTTTCCACCAAATAGTTATCACAAAATTTCATTCAAATTTATGATTGTTACTAACATTTAGTTTAAACTTGTGTACCAGCTGACTCAAAGGAAGATAAAATATGAAATTATTACACTTTTTTTTTTTTTTTGAGTGAAGCAACAGCTGAAGAATTGTGACTGATGTATGTAATTTTCTATAAGACTAGTGAAAAGTGAATAGTCAGAATAAGACTTGTAGAAAGCATGGGCTGATACTTTGCTAGAAAATGCTAAAAAATCTGTTTGCTTCATCAAACTAGTCATCGGTGCTTTTAAAGAAAGAAAAAAAAATCAGTACTCAGTACTCAAGTAGACACTTGAGTACACACTTGCACTCAAGTACACACTTGAATCAGGGTGCTGTGTTTCTACAGTTTCAAAATTCAATATCTTACAGTTTTTCACATTCTGTGTTGGTGTTGCAGTGACCCCTATGTGTTTATGGTGGCTATGTTAGTTACTGTAAAACAGAGCTTTTTAGCTTTTTTTTATCACAAATGCTGTTGCATCGTGGATAGCTGGGGTGGTTGCCATTTGCTTTTAACTACTGTTGATAGTTTCAGTCAAATCATTGGCAGTCAGTCCTTATCCTCTTAGAATTATCTAAGCATGTGAGATAAAGATCAATTGGAAAAGTTAATTTTTACCACAATTTCTTCAGCATCAGAAGGAATTACCACAGCTTTGCTGTTGGTACGCTACCAAATTTGTGACTATGTACTGGACGTCAATATCTAAGTTTGACAAGGCCTGAAATTCACCTGTAACCAAAATGTGCTGCAGTCTGCTCTATCTCGCTAGAACTAAATGCAAAATACTTTGCTATAACACCACTTTTTCTGAGTCTTTCCACCCTTTAGAGCTATCAGTGGTAACAGATTGTAATTGCCGTTTGTGACAAACCTCTAAAATACTGTGTTGTACAAAAATGGTGCAGAATTTTGCACCAAATCTTAATTGTTTTTTCCCATGCTGTTCCCAGAACCACTTTTAATTCTTCACCTAAGGGGAAAACAGGATGATGCATGGAAGACACATTGCAAATCTAAGCCTCTAGTTATTGTCAGTAAGTGTTCTTTCTGCTATAGCATAGCTACTTTGGCATTCTTTCAAAGAAAAGAATAATTCTTCACAAAGAACGTGTATTTTCTACTGTTGGAAATAAGACAATAAGGTGTGATGTCACATTGTACAATAAGTCATTAAAGTTACTGTGTCTTTTACTAATCTATTTTAGAAATTATTATGGGAATAAAAATGGCGTGCAGTGGCCCAACCTCTGTAACAAAGACTTCTGACCTGAATGTATTCCATAGTTTTCTCCAGAATGAGAAATTTCTATTTAAAATTTAAAATTTAAATAAAATTAAAGAGCAAGATATTATCATAACATAAATTATATAGCTATTAAGAAAAAGAGTATTGAAACACACATTATTTAGGATCAGAAAGCAAAATACTAAAGACATTTCAAAAATATGTACTTCAGAAGCAACTTGAATTTGTGTTTTATAACCCTTCCTGGTTCCACACAATGATATGTGCAACTATTTTCTCCATTGGGGGGCCATTATCTAGTAAATTCTTCCCTGAAAACTACACAGTTGAAACCTACTGTAGATTATTGTTACTAGTTTAACTATTTCATTGATCACTGAAGTTTCACTCTTTGAGATAGAGATAAAAAAATTGAATAAAATTAGAAATCCCATAAAACAACATGGGAGGAAAAAAAAAACAGAGAAAGCAGTACATAAGGTAGGAGGAAATGTACTGCCGTATATTGTGAAGTATACAACACACTTTTCTCTTTGCTAGAGGAAACCTTGAAAGAAATCAAATAAAATCTTATGTGAGGTGAAATTGAAGGGCAAATATAAAAACAGAATGATTGATAATGTCAAAGCTTTTTTTAATAGTGTATAGGAGTATTCTGCCCCTGTTTAGAAATCTAACATGAGCCAGCCAGCCTTTTTTAATGATGGAATTAGGGGAGAAGGCAATCAGGGTTATCCTGTAAGTCCTTTCAGTTGCTGACCTGTCTCACTTAAGACCATTCCCCCTCTTCTTTAGCCTTATCTTGCCACTATCCCAGTCCTGGGATGTCAGTGTTGCTGCATTTTTCAGTTTCCTAGTTTCAGGTAGTTACCTCACTACTCATGCTCTTACTGAGGGTTTTGGTGTCCTTCGCTTTGAAGTGCTGGCTGAGTTCCAGCCAGAAGGCTGGAGGGGAAAAACCTCTCAAAAGCTGGAGCAGGGAGAGACTGTTGGCTTGCTGAATCAAGTGGATGACTTTGGGTTGTGCTAGGAAAGAAGTCAAAAAAGCCTGATGAGTGAGACTACTCAATGGTACTGATTGGTGTCAGGAAAGATGTATCAGCTCCTCGAACTGCTCTGAAATGTACTTCCTGTCAGATGACAAGAGAGGCCACTTCATTTTTCCCTCTATACTGGCTGTACTAAGGCAGTGGAAGTGTGAAATGGGTTTCATAGCAGGCGCTTCATAGCTGACTGGAACGGAATCTAGAAGCAAAGCCTAGCTCTCGATGTCATATATAGGGAAACTGGAGAGCACTGTAAGTGCTCCTGAAATCCCAGAATTTTATCTATCTGAAGTGAGAATGATGAGCAGGAAACTGCTGGCCCTGTGAGAATGCTGAGGAGAGGGTGTCTTCAAACTAGACTGCACTCAGATTCCTTTGATGCTGTGGAGCCTCTACAGAGGATTTAGATACCAAAAAGACCCTTAGACAAGAAGTCCCTATGATATGTCTTTCAAAAGAATTATGCTTTTAGCAGAAGACAGCTTTTCTCTTTTTTTATTGTAACTCCTGTTTGTTTGTTTATTCATTTTTTTTTGTTAGTCTTCTTCCACAATGTGGAAGATCAGAATTTTGTTTTTCTTTAATTAGTATTACTCCATTCAGGATTCCAGGAAAGTGTTTTAAATAGCAGAATATACATGTGGCTTCAAAGAAGGTGTGCTCTGTTGGGATTTGTTCGTCGGTTTTGTAGAGTTGCTTCTCAATTACTTAAAATTGTCTAAGATGACAGAAGAGAGAAGGAATAACAGGCTGTTTTCTATATGTTGTTCTTCCTTTTGACATAAGGCATATTTATTTCACCCTTTTTTTAGAGATCATTTCAGTATGTGTGAGCTATTGCTTTGACTGCATATTGATACATTTTAATGAAAGTCTCTTCATTAATTTTGCAGTGAAGTTTTCTTTTTACACCATACCCTGCAGGTTTTTCCCACTCCTGTACATCCCTCTGAGTTTCTTTGGTGGTTTAGCATCCTAATGTACCTAGAAGGGATGCTTAATGTTGTATTCATAGTAACAGCTACAGCATCTGCAAACAAATTACAGCCTAAAACAGTTGATCTTCCAAGATTCTGTACAAGTAAGCACTTTTCGGGCAGACCTATATGTGCTTTTTCCTGTCCTTAAAGACTAGACATCTCCTTCTCAAATTCCTCATAGAAATATGTTCCAGTAAACTAGCTTGTCTGCAATTAAATGCTTACACGCTAGGAACCCTGCTTGCAGGCCAGATGTGCACATAAAAATGGGAACTTTGGTGCCGTGTTAAGGTACCTAAGGACAACTAAGGGGGCAATTACCTTGTTCTTTGATTATTTGAATTTAACTTGACAAAATGAATTTTGGCTCGGCTGTCAGAGGCAAATGTTTCAAACCAGCTGTAACTACGCCGCATTCACACAGGACTAAATTTGGGCATACCTCAGCTTCTCAAATAATTTGCAAAGTAAACTGGTTCATGCAGAAGAGCAGAAAACCAAAGTCTAGGACTAGGAGCAAGTTGTACTGTATGTAGAACTTGAGAGAAAAGAGCTCTTTACCAGAGTTGATGCTCAGTGCCTGAGCTGCAGTGTCAGTGTGCAGCCTTCACTGTCTCCATCCAGTAATCACTTCTGCCAGTTTGTCTTCCTCAACCTCTACCCAAAACTCTTCTGCTTCAAAGCAAGCTGTTTAACTGACATTGTCAGCTGTCATAATACAGGTGTGCAGTGCCATCAGGAGCACACTGTCTTAGAATGGCAAGCACTGCAGGTGTTATTGAGAGCTTCGTTCAGTATTTTCCTTCCAAATGTGTAGGAGTTGTATAAAGGAACATGAATACCATCTGTTGATCTCTTGAGGTGTGGACTCTATAAATAACTCAGAAAAGACTGCAATTCTGCTTCTGTAATTTGAGATATTTCAGCTGCCTCTAAGACTTTTGTATCTTTTGGAGTTCGGGGGTTTTAACCTAGGTTAAGCCAGCTTTCTGTTCACATCTGCAGATGGGAATATTTACTGATCCCTAGGAGCCAACTGACTCTTTTTGTAAGCAGTGTATGTTCTACTATCACATCTCTGCTCAAGCTGGCTGCTACAGACTCTGTCTGTGTTAGTTAACAGTGCAGCACAATTAGTTGAATAGATTTGTAGCATGAACAGGTACCAAGAATGTAGTATCAACACTGTCCGTGTGCTGTTATTTACCCTTCTAACTAGCTTTGATGTGGTCCTGTGCACTGAACCATTGCTGTTTGTCAGCTGTGCTCCTGGCTCTCATCTTTGAGTTTCTTCATGCTCAATGGTTCCACTGCACAGGTGCCAGAGTGTACATCAAGGTGTGGTAAATGGCTGTGAAACTTTGCTCCAAAAGTTCATTTCTCCAGGCTAGAATTCTAGTGTGGATGTACCTATCAGCTCTTCAGTTAAGACATATTTGGCAAAAATGCCTTAGTACTTGAGATTTAGTGACTGAATAAGCAAAACATAGATTTTTGCTAGGCTCACAGTGGTTATGTAATTTCATCAGTGCATGACCAACTGTCAGTGCACCAAGCTTTACACATGTGCCACTTATCCCATAGAATCCTTTAGACTGGAAAAGTTATATCATCAAGTCCAGCTGTAAACCCGGCACTGCCAAGTCCAACACTAAACTGTGCCCTTAAGTGCCACATCCACAGGTCTTTTAAATACATCCAGGGATGGCGACTCACCCACTTCCCTGAGCAGCCTGTTCCAGTGCTTGTCAACTCTTTCGATGAAGAAATTTTTCCTAATGACCAATGTAAACCTCCCCTGGCACAGCTTGAGGCCATATCTTCTCCTATCTCTTTTTACCTGGGAGAAAACACCTAGGCTTACCTTTCTACAATGTCCTTTCAGGTATTTGTAGAGAGTGATAAGGTCCCAGCCCCAGCTCCCTCAAATGCTCCTCATCAGACCTGTGCTCCAGACTCTTCAGCAGCTTCCTTGCCTTTCTCAGGACACGCTCCAGCACTCCAATGACTTTCTTGTATTGAGGAGCCAAAAACTGATCAGACTATGCAAGGTATTTTGCCTTGGATCTTTGTGATTGAAGAAACTGTAATTCCCCTTGGGTCCTTAAAGAATACAACAGTTTTTCCTCTTCCTTTGTGTCTTCAGTTATATGATTTTAAGAATCCTGAAATAGGACTTGTTTAACAAAAATCTACTGGTTTCCCTAATGAATTTTTCCTTTCACACAGAAGGTGATGATTGCTCTCAACTTTTCCCTATAGTTATGCACTTTTCGCTTCTGTCCTGCTGTAGGATGTGTTTCTGGGTATCCTTTTCTGAGTTAATCTGGGGAAAGCTTAATTCAGTAGAACGTATGTGGCAATTTCAATAAGGCAAGTATGCTTATTTCTTCAGGAACATTAAGGTTCATGATCAGACTTGATTATGCAAGCAATATTGAAAACTCAGTGTTTTCAGTCTGTGTTCTCTCACAGTCGAATAACCAAGTTAAAAAATATTGAAGAAAAAAATCAAATTTTCTTGTACATTCAGTCTATTGACTGTCCCAAAAGGTCTTCAGGAAAAGTCCAAGTAATTGTTTAGGCTCACACAATCCTGCTCTCTCGACAGAATTCGAATAGTAAATCCTGCCTATGTGAACTGGTTGCTGTTTCTAAAACCCATCTTGAGTGAACCAGTGGGTAGGCAGTATAAATAAGTAGGAAATAAAAAAAGTGTACTTGCATATAAATGTCCTGGTTTCAGCTAAGGAGAGGGTTAATTTTTTGCTGTAGCCATGAGAGGGTGGAGCCTGGAGCCCTGTGGATGGGGCCAAGACCCTAATGTTATTCAATGCCAACCCCCAGGGACATGGGAAAGGGACTCTCCCTCTTACTTTCAGGAAGAAAAGGCACCCCTTTCTGGTCCTGGAAAAGTGTAGTGTGAGGAGGGTCTGTCTGCCTTTGTTTTTCATTGTCCCAGGCTTGGTGAGCATTTTGCACGTAGATCGCTCTCTCTTTGTACACTTGTTATTGGTATTGCTGCTGTTACTGTTTGTTTTCTTATCTCATTGCTTTTTCCAGTGAATTGTTCTTTTCTCAACCTGTGATCTTTGCATTTCTGTGCTTTCAAGGGGGAGGGGAAGGGATGCCAACACACTTTTGGTGGGAGCACTAAACTGGGGAATATCATTCCTAAACCATGCACTCATAATCTCACAATGAGGTGTTAGAATCTACTCAAAGCCTACTCTAATTGACTACTGTCACTTAGTTACTGCTTTTTTTGTAGAAAAAGAGAACCTGTCTGCTTTCCATAAATATACTTGGTGGGAGGGAAGAAAATCTTTGATATCTTACATACATCAGTCGTATGAATTGGAGGTTAAAGGCTAAAGTAAAAATGTTTATTACATCTTTTTGACTTTTATTCTGTTTTGCCAGATAATAATGATAGCATTCCAAACAAATTACAAAAAGTTAATCCTTACAGCATGCTGTATATTTTTTAAATTAGTGCAATGATTGGAAGAATGTAAGGATAATTGTCAGAATATCTGATTAATGGCTAGTCAGCATAAAAAAGACAGGGCAAGAGACAGGAAAATTAATACATTATACCCAAAGACATGCCAACCCTGAGCAAAAGTTGATAACGGAGACAATTGCAAAGACCAGAATTCTTAGGGCACTAAGATGGATGGGCTATCAGAGGAATCACTCAGGCACATCTTTTGAAGGGGTTGAATCAGTACTTTGTAGCTGATAGAAGGGAGAGGAATGGGACACAGAAGACTTCTCATATATTTCATGGGAAAGAGTTAATTTAAACTATAGTTGAGAGGGATTGTGGGATTATCTCCATCTGCAGAAAACAAACGTATTTCGTCTCTACATCTTTTGGTCAGCAAATAACTTTGCTGTCTTGAAGCTTAGTTTTTTATGATAGATTGACTTATCCAAACAACTCCTGAACTAGGTTTTTATCTATTGTGATGAGGTCATTGCTGTTCTGTTTAGATGAAATAGCATCCTCTTTTAGGATATACAGTCCGTGACACTGTGTAAGCACTGTTCAGCAGTAAATAAAACATTTGTGTGTTATCAACACTATTTTCAGCCTAAACGCAAAACACAGCCTTATACAAACTACTATGAAGAAAATCAACTCTATCACAGCCAAAACCAGTACACAGAGGTATAAAAAGGAAATGATTTCTGAGAAAAGCTTTATTAAACCAGATACTTATCTTTGTTAAGAGACAATTAAAGGCCATACTATCTCTCCAGACAAACCAGAGGAAGGTATCACATCTGAGAGGTCTCTAGTGCCTCTTTCCATAACCAGGCATGAATTACCTCTTACTGCAAAGACATCTGACCTGCTATCATGACTTTTTGTCTGAGTATTATACATCTTAACCCTGAACAAAGTGTTTTGATAAGATGGTAATTCATATTCTGAAATGCCTGACCTGCTGAGAATATGAACACAACAAATTTACGTGTCTCTGCACTCACTTCCTCCCACCACATTTACAGGTGATAAAAAGCTGGAAGGACCGATTGACGCACCATGACTGTGCTAACATTCAAAGTGAGTTCAATGGGCTGAGGAAATGGGCAAACAGAAATCTTACCAGTTTCACCAAATGAAAATGTGAAATCCTGCACCTGGGAAAGATTAATTCCATACACCAGTACATGCTAGGGACCAGCTGGTTGGAAAGCAGCTCTGTGGCTGCATTAGGAAGAGCATTGCATATTGGAAGAGATGATCCCTCCCCTTTACTCAGTGCTGACGACAACACATGTAGTGCCGTTTCCAGTTCTGGGTTCCCCTGTACAGGAAAGATATGGACATGTGGGAGCAAGCCCCGCAAAAGACCACAGACATGATTAAGAGACTACAACATCTCTCATATGAGGAAGGACTGACAACTGGAATTGTTTAGCCTGGAGAAGCAAGAGGAAAGCTCAGGGGAATCTCATCAATGTGTATAAATACCATTTGGGACAGAATATAGAGGATGAAACCAGACTCCTTTCAGTAGCATTTAGTGAATGGAAGAGTCAGTAGACATAATATTAAATAAACCCCCCCAACTATTTACGCTTGATTTTTTTTTTCAACTCTGAGAAAAATTGAGCAGAAGCACAGGTTGCCCAGAAAAGTTATGGGGTCTCCATCCTTGGAATTATTTCACACCAGACTGGACAACCTGCAGGCATGGACAACCTGTCCCAGCTGATCCTGCTTTGAGCAGTGGTTTGGATGAGGCTATCTCCAGAGGTGCCTTCAATCGTTCTGTGATATTGTGACATGCTGAATTTTCAAACAACCAAATATGGGCTCCTCATCTCATATAATTTCAGGGAAGTCCTTTTAGCTTTGAAAGTCCAAGGATTCACTCTGACCGATGGTCCTAAAGGCCACTTTATCCATTGGTGCTGCATGTAGCTTGAGACATTGCTTTTAAAAAGGTAGTGTATGAAATAAAGTGTAAAATGACAATTTTTTCCAGAACAAGTAGGAAATCTTCTCTATTACACAAATTAGAAAAGTAGCATCTTATTTCTGACTAGTTTACATGAGGACAGTCAAGGATCTGGGAAGACAAATATTTGGCTTGCAGCTAGCCTAGCTCTCCTCTGTCTGTCTGTCTGTTAGGGTGTCAGAATTATGGTGAAAGGCACAGCACAAACTCTCACTCTTGGGTTTTTTTATACATTGTTCCATTTCCAGTCAGGTATGTTCATGTATAAATGTTTTGCTGCTTGTATGATTTACAGTAAAGCACTAGTTCTTTAGGCTTAGACATGGTCCCTAAATTCATGTCATTTGAAGGGAGAGTCTGCTAATCTTCCAGTACAGTTAATTAATTCTCTATCTATTTCTTTTGCTACAGTGAGTAAAATGCAAATGGACTCATCTGAATTCAGAAGTACTGGCTAGCTTCTGTTCTGATGAAACTTTCCCAGGCTTTAATGTAGGCTCACTTCTGCAGGTGGCCTAATAAGAAGCATCTTTGTACATGCTGTCCCGTGCTAATAGCAACAGTTTACTCTGCCTTTCTCCTGACGTGGCCTGCCTGATCATGCATCTCCTGGACAGCTGTTTTAAGCAAAACAGGTCTTGACCAAATCAGCCATATGAAGTGTGCCCTGTTAGCAGGAGACTGATCAGTCAAGATGATTATATGCATTTCTTTCTGCAACCTTTCTTCTGGTTCTGAAAATGGTGTTTCTTTTACAGTTGCCTACCTTTCCTATATCCAGCCACTTGCAGAAAAAAAATCAAGCTTTCTGATTTTTCAGTTTTGAAAATCCTTTAAGCCAAAGTAGTTGTACAACACATATAACAGAGTTAAGAGGAAATTGTATCATGGAAGAATGTCATAAAAAGTGAAGTGAGTGTTATTATTTGTGGAACTTAGGAGACCTGCACTTGAATCCCTAAGGACAGACTGTAGTAATGTGTGAAGTTGTATTCCTTGTTTTGGACACACTCCCAGAATGACCACTGGTGGGTGAGACAATTCAACTTTTTCATCCAGACAGGGTTTTTACGAGCTTTGTATTTTCTGCATTGATGGAATCAGTTTAAGGCTTTTCCATGATATGAACCACTTTCTTGGATATTTGTATTATGTTTTCTACCTCTCCCTGTCACATCCAAGTACCATTTCCATCTATGAACTCATTACCATTCTGTCAGAGTGCAGAAGCCCCTTAGCAATATAATTAGCAGTATTGTCCAACAAACCTCATAAATTTAAATGGGTAAAGTTGTAAAAATTTTTAAAAACCAGCATTCTTTCCAAAAAAGCAGTTTTTTTCTCCAGTGTCTTTTTTTAAAATTTCTGAACTAGAGTGCTACAACATCAAATTTCCTCCTACTTCTCTTTCTAAAAGCTCCATAATGATCTATACATTTTCTTTGCCTTAATGTTTATGTTTATAAGTCTTATAGGCTTCTACAAACTTTTATGTCACTAGGCAATCACTGAAGTGTACATAGTTTGTACAAATGGAGTATAAGAAAGATCCTGGTTTCAGCTTCCTAGATAACTTATTGGTTCTCTGCCTGATGAGTGGCAAGAGGAAATAAAAATCACTTTTAATGGTTGACTGCCAGTAGTGACTTCCAGGCTTTCTCTTCTTTTAAAAAAATCTGTTATTATAGTTGAGTGTCAAGAGAGTCTTGAAGAAAGCTGTAAAAGAAAAAAGGTAATCACTAACACTACAACAATTCAAGACTGAAAATAACCTCTCTGCTTATGGGACTGGGGGATTGAGAGTAAAATGTGCTATTTCTGGCCCTGAAATTTGTGTTATATGGCCTTTTCTATGTTTTTGTTAACAAATAATTTTCTTCACAAGCAACTACTTAAGGAGAATAATAATCCAAGGTTTATTTTACCGGGGAACTTTGAAGCTGAGTGCTATCAAGGTATTTAAGAAAATATAAAATGAAACCAAAAAATATAAATCTTGAGTATCAGCATTAACAAGTTACGGCATGCAAAACACATTATCCTTTTCTCAAATACTTGCCTTGTTTTTCAAGAAAGCCTTTTTATTGTCTAGTTTTTGTCATAATTTGGAAATATGCCCATACTATGAAGACTCAACTGTAAGCTACATAATTTCTGAATTAGACATAGTCAAAATGTATCCCAAAAATTGGATTTTGTAGTAATACAAATAAATTAGTGGTGAAGGTGTTTTTTTTGTCATATATTTTGGTCTACATCTGAAGCTCTGAGGTACTAAAAACGTTTATCAGACAGTTTTGGTTTAATCTTCAGCTTTTATTTTCTGACCTGTGAATTTTTCCCTTATATATCGTTAGTTACACAATACCATCTTCTTGCACAGATGAGAACACTGTTTGCCATTTGGTCCAATTGGTCTGCCCTTTCCAGTGAGGAATTCCCAGAATCACAGAATTGTTAGAGATGGAACGCAACTCTGGGGATCATATAGTCCAACCCCCCTGCCATAGCAGGGTAACCTCAAGCAGGTTACACAGGAACACATCCAAGTGAGTTTGAATGTTTCCAGAGAGAGACTCCATGCCCTCCCTGGGTAGCCACTTCCAGTGCTCTGCCACCCTCAATGGAAAGAAGTTTTTCCTCATGTTCACAGAATCACAGAATATGCTGAGTTACAAGGGACCACAAGAATCATTGAGTCCAACTCTTAGCCCTGCACAGGACCATCCCCAAGAATTCCTGACGGTATTGTCCAACTGCTTCTTAAACTCTGCCAGGCTTGGTTCTGTGACCACTTCCCTGGGGAGCCTATTCCAATGGCCAACCACCCTCTGGGTGAAACATCTTTTTCTAATATCTGACCTAAACTTCCCCTGACACAACCTCAGACCGTTCCCATGGGTCCTGTTGCTGGTCACCAGAGAGAATAGGTCAGTGCCCGTCCTTCTTCTTCCCCTCATGGAAGTTTTAGACTGTGATGAGATCTCCCCTCAGTCTCCTCTTCTCTAGGTTGAGCAGACCAAGTGACCTCAGCTGCTCCTTGTACAGTATTCAAGGTGAGGCTGCACTAGTGCAGAGCAGAGTGGGACAATCACGTATCTCGACTGGCTGGCGATGCTTTGCCTGATGCCCCCGCCGGACACAGTTGGCGCTCCTGGCTGCCAGGGCACACTCATGTTGTGGTTGAACTTCTTGTGTTTTAGTTTATGGACATTTCTCCTTGTCCTGTCTATGGGTACCACTGAAAAGAATTTGGCATTGTCCTCTAGGCATCCACCTTTCAAATATTTGTATGTATTGATGAGATCCTCTCTCAGTCTCTCTTTAGACTAAATGGGTCTCTCATAAGAGAGATGCTCCAGACCCCTAAACCTCTCTGTGGCCCTCTGCTGCACCCACTCCAGTAGCTCCTTGCCTTTCTTGTACTGAGGAGCCCAGAACTGGACACAGTACTCCAGATGTGGCCTCAATAGGGCCGAGTAGAAGGGGAAGATCACCTCCCTTGACCTGCTGGTCACACTCTTCCTGATGTACCCCAGGATACCATTGGCCCTCCTGGCTGCAAGGGCCCACTGCTGGCTCCTGGTCAACTGGTCATCCAGCATGACTCCTAGTTCTCTGCAAAACTACTCTCTAGTAGGTCAGCCCCCAGCCTATACTGGTACTTGGGGTTATTCCTCTCCAAGTGCAACTTGCCATTGTTGAACCTCATTAGGTTTCTCTCCCCCCAGTTCTCCAGCCTATCAAGGTCCTGCTGAACAGCAGCACAGCCTTCAGGTGTATCAGCCACCCCTGCAGTTTCATATTATCAGTGAACTTGCTGAAGGTACATTCTATCCCTTCATCCAGGTCACTGATAAAAAGTTGAATAAGGCTGGAGCCAGTATTCATCCTTGGGAAACGCCACAGACTACAGGCCTCCCACTAGATGTTACTCTGTTGATGGTGACCCTCTGAACTCTGCCATTGAGCCAACTCTTAATCTACCTCACTGTCCATTCACCTAACTCATATTTCCTGAGCTTAGGAGACAGTGTTAAAACCGTTGCTGAAGTCAAGGTAGACAGCATCCACTGCTCTCCCATTGTCAACCTATCTTGCCATGCCATCATAGAAGGTTCTCACATTGGTAAAGCACGATTTCCCCTCAGTGATCCGTGCAGAATACTTGGCATGACGTCTTTTCTTCTACATGCTTGGTGATGATCTCCAGAATGAGATCACCATTGCAGGGATGCAGCTGTTCCATCACCTTTGCAGGGATGTAGCTGAGGCTGACTGGCTAGTAGTTTCCCGGGTCCTACTTTTTGCATTTTTTGAAGATGGAAGTAACATTGGTCTTCCTTCAGTCATCAGCCACCTCTCCCATTCTTGTTTTTCTTCATCTGTGCTTTTGTCACAAGAGTCTGGTCTTGGAATGAAATGTGGGAATGTTTAAGAATTATTATTCAAATACTAAGAACCATTATTCAACCTAAGTCCATATGGTTTAGTACACCTTAGATATGTGTGTATTTGATTCCCATCTCTTTGGCTGACTCTGCTATTTGTGATTCAGTATGCCCATAAAATTTGGGAAGACATCTGGATCGAAAAACTGTCAACAAAACAGAAAAAAAAGTGAGAGTTTTTAGTGCTGTGGATTTGAATAACAACATGGTAATACCACTTTCACATTTTACAGTTGTGTTAATGGGACTAGAAGGTTGTGCAGTCTACTCTTCTACTAGGAATTGGAAATTAGAATATAAGAAACTTTGGGAAGCTTCATAAGTGCTTTTGTGAACTTTTAGGTGAATGTCAAAGAAATGGCAAATGTTGTTTTGTGGTTATTTTCCTGAAAGAAACTCTCATTTAGGCTACTGCTAGCTTGAAAAGACTGAGCAAGATGGCAAAAATATTTCCAGATCTAGGAAAATAATATGATTTTAAATGCCATTTGAGTACAAAGAAGATGTTTTTTAGCTTGCTTGTCTACTGAACATAAAGTATACACGAAAACAGGAAGGCGATGCTAAATACAACTGTTTTACATATTTAACAAGTATTATCTTAACATTTGAAAGCATGAAGATAAAATCTTGGAGCACAAAAGATTCATAAAATGATAACTAAGTACAGCCTGATTAAATATTGGGTGATGCCCATCACAGAATTAGCATCATCAAGAGATAATTGTGTCAGAAGCAATCAAATGTATACAACAAAAATCTATCTCTCTGACTATGGATTACCAAAAAGCTGGACCTCACTATGTAGACTGCTGGAAAAAAATTGCATGCCAGTCTCATTGCTTTTACACAGGGTGAGAAACTGCACTCCAGAGCACAGGTTGTGGCAGACAGGAGAAGCCAGTTCTCATCAGCCCATCTTTCTAGGGCTGGGAACGACTCTACAGAGCTGTCAAGAAAGTTTCCAATTTCCATTAACTGTGAGACATCAGCTACAAGCCAACATAAATTTTCCCTTTACTGTACTCACAGTTATCCCCAAACAAAAAAAAAAAATCTGTTCGCTTTTGAAGATATCCCACCTTCGTCCCAAAAAAATGTAAGACCTGGGTTCAAGCGACATGCTTGTCCAAGCTTTTTACTTATACTTAAGGCCCCAAAATAATTTTTGCAAAGCCTTTTGGTTATTCAATACCTCGACGTTGTATAAAGAAAAAGCTCTACATGTGTTTCCCAAGAGATTTCTTTAAATTTAGTAAGAAAATAGGTATTTTGACAGAAGCTTCACAGCTTAACATACAACCAATGAAGAGAAACATTCCACAAAGCACCCAGTACACACCAACTCACACAGCTTAGTAAAATATAACCCACAAGTTTTAGATTACCTAAAAGAGAATAAGGAAAGAGTAAAGAAAGGAGATTAAGAGAAGAAACAGGAAAAAAGAGGGAGAAAAGAAGAGAGAAGGAGTAAAGGAAGAGATTGGAATAAGAGAATTAAATAGCTACCACCAAAGAGTCCTATGGAAGTCTGGGGCAGTGGCAGGTCCTGAGAGAAAAAGCAAGATGGAGCTCCTGTGCTGCTGTATTTATGTGGTCTGGCTACCATGGCCAACCCCCTCAGGCGAGATGTCCAGCTCACTCACCTCAGTGCCCTCCAGGCCAGAAAGAAGGGGTGGTGTGGGCAATCAGAGGCAGAGCTAGGGGTCCCAGGGGGAGTAGCGTGGGTGGGCTACCAGGCTGGCCTTTCGACTGACAGCTCTGCCACGCAGCTTCCGTGGCTGCTGTGATGCTGCAGACCTGACCATGTGGACTCTGGCCTGGCCCTTCCACCAACAAACACAACAGTTGGTTCTGACACAGTAACACAGTCCAGTGAGACTCGAATCCAGTGTCTCACAAGTATAAATATAGATAAACCTTTCAGTTCAAGGGTGACAAACATATGAACGTCTGGGGATCATAAAGCTAAAGAGACAGAAGTTGGGTACCTGCCAAAATATGCATTAGATATCTATATATTCTGTATGGCCACATCTTATTGTCACTTTTATTAGACTAAATGCACAACCTTCTAAAGAGTTTGTTCAGGTTTGCTTTGGTTTAGTGCTTAATTTGTCTCCTTGCTTGCAGAGAAGGACAAAAATACCTGAGTTACTGTAATGTACAAAAATATTTTTCTCTTCTACATTGCCCTAATACACATTTGTTAAAAAGTAAGTCTTTTCACAGGAGAAAAGTGTCTAAAGCTTTTACTCCATATTGCTATATTGTTTTACGTTAATCTACCAATTAGTCAGGTAAATTTTTATACAATCTTAGAGTTGTTTTCACTTTCTGAGCTGTGTTTTGGTTGGCAAATAAAGAGGAACAGGTAGAGCTTCTTCTCATTATGAATTATATGCAAGCATCTGTCTAAATGTAGTCTGCAAACTAGGACTTTATGTCTTTCTAGTAAAGATTCATTGTCATTTTTGAATGTACAGAAGTTCAGGAAGAACAGTTTAAATTAATCAAGATATAATCAAAATGGTAGAAAACATAAAGCGTTGTAGTCAGTATTGCTTTCAAGATGCCTTTTCGTGAATCAGATATTTTTAATCCAATATTTTTTTCCATGCTGTGTTTTCAAAGATCAATTAGAAATTTAATTTTTCTTAAACATTAAAATTGGCTCTTAAAAATTAATTCAAGAGCTGAAACAAAAAAAAAAAAAAGACTTTTAGTACTCATCATGTCACTGAGCCATATTCATTACTGCAATTTTTACAGTCCATTTTTACATCAGTGAAAGTCCATTGAGATTTCTGTTCTAAAACTAGAGCAGTAAGTCAGAGTAGTAAGTCAGGTTTCTCATAGGAAAATAATAAATGTCCAGTCAGAAATCTCGGGAGAGTGTAAGTTGAATGACCTTTAAATAATTCTTCCCAATCAGGTTATATAGAACATATTTATAGTCAAGGACTTCAGGGGTTTCCTTTCTCCTTAGTTGACCCAATTTTTTTTAGATAAAATGTGTTACTGTAATCAGTTCATTGAACAACTAAATGCTGGGCTGAAATTTATGACCTTTTTGATAGAACTTACATGTTTTGTTCACCAAAGTAGATTTTTCTGGCAATGATGTTGTGGCAGCTTTCCTTGATATCTTTCCAGGCTAAAAATCATGTGTGAAGCTTAGCTGTTTTCCATCTGCTCATCAAACCTTTTTTAATTCCTTTTGTTAAAAATTTCTTTTTGCCAAAACACCTCTTTCCTCTCTAGAGCACTTTTTTTCCTCATTTTTTTCCCCCTGTGTTTGTTTGTTTTTGTAAAGCATTTAGTTTCTTTAAAAGACTGTAATGCTTGCCAACTAGGCAATAGGCTGTAAGGAAAAAAGATTGTATCTGAAATATCAAAGTTATTACAAAGATACTTCTTGGTTCTGTTTACAAGGTGATGTTACTGCTAGTTAGGTGTAGGTAGTGCTCCTCTAAACAATTCCAAGCATGGAGCTTTGTGGTGAAAAAAAAAGGGGAAAGAAAAAAAAGAATTGTTCCATGAGACAAACATTTCCTTCACTTTGCTACTCTAAGTGTCTTCACTTAGACACTTGCAATGTCTAAGCCTCTCAGAAAACCTGAACAGTAACAAGGCAATGGGTTTACAGCTCTGCACTAAGTTTGAGAAATGACCTACCAGAGAGCAGATGAACATAATGAGGGAGCAGATGAACGTCATGAGGAGGCCAATGGCCTTCTATACAGCAGTTACTGACCTTGGCATTTTGCTGCTGTGCCTGGCTAAGAAGAATGGGACATATTCCTGCTGTGTTGGCTCATTCCAGTACTCACTCTCATGTCTTAATTCACGTAGGGATGGCACCCAACTGTGACTTTACATTTAGAACACTGTAACTGAAAGTTGTTTTCATATAATTTTTTTTTTTAATTTGAAAGACACTATTTTGATTTGCCAAGTCGCATTATTTCTAAAGCTAAAAGTCAAACTTTAAGTTTGACTGTAAAGCAAAATTATAGAATCAGAATCATAGAATGGTTTGGGTTAGTAGGGACCTTGAAGACCAGCTAGTTCCAACCCCTCTTCCATAGGCAAGGACACTTCCCACTAGAGTAGGTTGCTCAATGTCCCATCCAACCTGGCCTTGAACAGTGACAGGGATGAGGTATTCACAGCTTCTCTGGGCAACCTATTCCAGGGCTTCACCACCCTCATAGTAAATAATTTCTACCATATATCTAACCTAAATTTCTTCTCTTTTGGTTTGTACCCATTACTCCTTGTCCTATCACTACAGTTCCTGATGAACAACCCCTCTCTGGCTTCCCTGTAAACCCCCTTTAGGTACTGGAAGGTTGTTATGAGGTCTCCACACAACCTGCTCTTCTCCAGGCATAACAGTCCCAACTTTCCCAGCCTGTCAATTGCTAAGTATTATGGTAACTATACCTGAGGGAGCCAATAGGCTCAAAAGATCATCTCAGCAAGATTTAATCAAAGGTTATGGATGGATGAAACAGTTTCACTTTATGATTGGAGTGCAGATGGCAAACAACTCAAATTCATCTGGTATACAGAAACATGCCCAACAGATCTAATGGATATGTAGCTAGCTGCAGATGGAGGACTCTATGTGTGACAATAGCATGGGAGTATTTAAAATCCTCAGGCACATACATTTCTCTTAACTATAGCTAATTAGTAAATAGGAGTGAGTAGTATTTCAGAAGGTATATTGACTCTAGGAAGAATATAATAAATAAAAATCACATGCCCAGAGGTGTGTTCTGGACCAGCAACTTTAAAGGTCACATTCTTCATTTACTCTTTCTGAAAATGTTAAATAAATAGCTGAGCTACGTTGACTATACTGTGTTTGTATTAATTTGGTTTCTATTCAGAATGTCATTTATCCTGTTAGAGTGTGAAACTATTTAGAGGAAAGATTCTGTTAGTTATTTGCTATATATTTACTCATTACATGTTCTGTAGCTAACTAAATATAAATAACTCTAAAATTCAGTGTTCTATGGTGATAATTTTTATGTTTCAGGGTGCTCTTGTTTATTGGTTCTGGCATCTAGCAATATGAATAGCATGATCTTCCATCAGACTGGTCAAATAAAAGACCTTTTTTACTTTAATCTGTAAAGTTTTTTGTGTGTTTAAAGCAAATCAGAGACTGTAGACTAGCAACCATGAAAACTGAAATCCTTTGACTTTACTTATACAGGCTTTAACACAAACAGATTGCCAACATGCTCACTCATTTCCTGGTCTCTAGGTTGCAAGTAGTAATTTAGTTTTCCAACAGTGCAATCACCATTAGTTCTGTTATAAACATCTTAATTCACAGAGCATACCTGTCTGTTAAAGCTTTTTGATTTGGCAAGTCAGAAATCTACTTACTCTTGTTGAAAAATATCTTCATGTATGAATTGATAATGTAATATTCAGGACTACTTCTGGTTTTCCTAAATTTAGTCCCTGGACATAGCCAAGGTGGTAGTCATCCTTTTGTCCAGTGTGAAGGATTTTCCATTGTTTTTTTTTTAGCAACATAGAAAAATATAGAGATTGGGTTGTCATTTTTATACACTGCAGTGATAATTAATGATGTATAAACCTCAATTTTTTTTTTAGATGGAAGAGATTCAGTGATTAATTTTCTTCTCTGTTATTGTGTTTGAAGTTATGCTCTTTCCTGCTGACATTTTCAGAAGACTTTGGAAGGCTGTGAAAACCCTTCTATAAATCCTCCCTTCCCTTTTTTTTTTCTTCGTCTTATTTGACTGCATGTCTTTAATCCAAACAAAACTTTGATTTTTAAACTACATTTCCTTTTCCCTCCAGGCATTTTGGTAGTTTGCATGTAACACTAAAAAGCAAAGAACAAAACATAGAACAAGACTGATGGAACAGGGAGCATAGTGTTCTTCCAATTCAGATCTTGTGGGTTAAAGCACTGTAACATCTGGAGTTAAAAATGCATCTCTAATTCCTGCTCCTGCTACTTACCCTCTGATTGCAAGGCATTTTAGAAAAAAAATCCACAAAAACCAAAAATCAAAACAACATAACAAAACACTTTTTATCTTTTTTGTGACAATGTTATGCTTTACATAAGCAAAAATTCACTGGAGTAATGAATTCCAGAAATACTTGTTAATTTTACAGGCAGGGAGAGCTTCAGCTAGAAACATAGCCAACATCTCATGCATAGCATGTCCTTGATCTCATGTTAGGATGCTCACCTGAAGATGAGAACTCAGACCTCAATTTCAGACTTAGTGTGAGGAATAGAGAAACATTTAAAGCTCGTGTTAAGAGACTTCACAACTTGATTCCAGTTTCTGTTCAACACTTGTCTCACTGCAGCCTGTTGCTGTGGGCAGAAGTTTGTCCACAAATATTGAGTCAGTGCTTGTGGCCCCCGGAATATAAAAAGTAAAAGGAAGAAATTTTGTAACTGTACCTTACTTGTTTGGCATTCTTGCTTCCTGGTTGGATGATATTGGGGAGCTAAGTCATCTGCAGTGAAGGAAAGGAGAGCTTTGGAAAAACTGATTCTCAGAGTACTATTACACTGGGTCATACAGGAAGCCTGCTGGCAGGTGTAGGCTTGTATTCAGATTCTTGATAGGTAAAGTAGTCACTGAGTGTGGACAGGTGACAAATATCTCTTACACGGGAGTATGACAAAGAAAGAACATTTGCTCTTCTGGATTTCTTTCTTGCAAATACAATTCTTCCCCCCCCACCCGAAGTTGTTTCAGCTCATACCATACTACATTCCTTATAGATTGATTATTTAAAAAGTTGTCCATGTGTAGCTGCTAGTCTACTACCTTGTCTTTCTAGATGTATACACGATCTCAGTTTTCTTATACAGAAAATACTAGAAAAAAAGGATCTGAACATTCTGTGCCTCCCTGTCTGCCTGTTTCTAAACCTTTAGACTGACATTTGAGTTCGTATTCAACCTGCTGCACATGAACTATGCAAACATAAGTACATAGCTGCAGTAAAATGGCAATTTAATTAATTCTGCAGAGAAAAAGCTGAAAACATGCAAATGAATACTTATCACAGAGAATAAAACTAATCATGAAACTAATTCATTACAATCAGTTGAGGAGACCTTTTTGTACTTGTGTATATGACAAAGTAAATATGTCTGTATGAAGACAGTAGAGTTAGACAGCCAAATTGTAGATGTGATTCCTGAATTTATCACTGAACTGGTGTCTAAAGTCAAACTGACTGACTGTGTTACCTCTGAAGTCAGAAGATGAACAGGAGGAACATAATCCCTCTAATATATCTGTAAAACCCTACTTTGGATAGTTGATCTTGGTTTTGTATTTGTTGTGGGTTTTCTCCATCTAAATTTTCGTGATTAAAATACACCAGAACACCAGAACACTGGGACAAGCTGTTTGAAGCCTACTGATGAGGCAAGACTGGTATAACTTTCTTTGGAACAACAGCCAGAAAAAATGCTTCTAACAAAGAATAATGTAGATGGGAGAATGTAATTAAGCAAGTAGTTACGGCAGTAACTTAATTAACAACTAAATTAATACAAAAAGACTGTACTCTTCAATGCATAATAGTGTGGTGAAATAGAAAGGAAGATCTGAAAATGAAATTAAATCCTTGTTGGATCACGTTCATCCAAAGTGTCACAAGTGGGATAATTTATTCTCCCACATCTACTATGTAAGGACAATATATTCTGTATTGTAATAATTGAGACTCTCCACACAAGGGCAAAAGAGATTATAGGTAATAGGTTGTAATGTTCATGCCTCATCCACAATGCCAAGATTATGAACAAATATGCCATTTTGCTTATGAGCAGAAGTGTTACACAGATATTAAAAACTGTCATGTTAACTCCTTTAATTGTGCTTGATTAGTTATTTTTCATAAAGTGATCTGGAAAGAGCAGACTCTAGCTGTTCAGTGTCTACTGTTACGGAATCAAATAGAAGGGTCTGGAAAGGACCTTAAATATCACCTTGTTCCAACTCTGCTGCCATGGGCAGGGGCACCTTCCACTAGACCAGGTTCAGAGCTCCATCCAACCTCGTCTGAACACTTCCACAAATGGGGCATCCACAACCTCTCTGGGCAACCTGTTCCAGTGTCTCCTGCCAGCTCTTCCTCCTCCCACCTCCACCCCCTCCCCCAGTAAAGAATGTCCTCCTAATATTTAGTCTAAGCCTACACTCTTTCAGTTTGCATACATTAACCCTTGTCCTATACCTACATGCCCTTGTAAAAAGTCCCTCTCCAGATTTCTTGCAGGCCCCCTTTAGGAACTGGAAGGCTGCTCTAAGGTCTCCCTGGATCCTTCTCATCTCCAGGCTGAACAACCCTAGCTCCCTCAGCCTCTCTTCATAGGAGAGATGTTCCAACCCTCTGATCATCTTTGTGGTACTCCTCTGGACTTGCTTCAAGAGATCCACATCCTTCTTATCTTGACAAAGATTTCTGTCAGTGATCATCCATTTACAGGGAAGTAAAAATTTGAAATGCAGTGATGTCTCAAGACCTGCCTAATGCAAGACAGTATCTCATTCCAGGAATATCAAACCTTTGTCCTTAGGTAATGTAAATTGATTTGCTAATTTCAAATTAATCTGCTCTGCTCTGGATATATGTGGGTTTTTTTTAAATTAATACTGAGTTTGATGCTACAAAGGAAGAGTGAGAACAAAATTTTAAGCTGTTGTTGCATCAGCAAATGGATGAGGACTTTTAACTAAATCATTGATGTGTCTCACCACAGTCCCAAAAGATGCCAGTGGCTATTTCAGACAGGAACATTTGTTCACACAGCATGGAATGAAAAATTGCCTTTTTAAGTGCTGGAATGAAGGGGTGTTACTCCTCAAAATGATGCTTGATGAAATGCAAGTACTTAAAATTTTGTGCCTGAATGTGGTCATGATGTCACCATCAAGCCTATTTAGTGAGTAACATGATCTCTATCTGACCTACAACAACTTACCTCTCTAAAAAAAGCTAAATAATGATGTTTTAAAAGCAGGAAATTATCCTTTCAAAATTGAAATTAAGTATTTTCTGAGGAGGCTAGTGATGGTTATGGTTTTAGGACTTTTTTATAACTGTTACAACGTCTTAAAAATGTACTGGGAGTTTTGTTCATTGTTAAATATATTTACTCATCTTTCTAGTTTCAGAAATTTACCCTAAAACAAGTTAATTGAATACTGTAATATTGTTTCGTAACTTCTGGTTTGGTCCTAATGCATACCTGTGTTATACAGATTTGATTTAGAAACCAAAATCAGATCATGAGGCCAGTAGATGTGGAAATATGGTGTATAGTACATCCTCATGTATTTCTGTTGTTTGAGTTACTATTATTTTTGGAAAGATGGTTAACTTAGCATTAATGTAGCAAATTAAAAAAAAAACACAACAAGCCTCTTCCATCAAAGGTGTTTCATAAATTTTAAATGGTCCCTTGCATAACTCTTTTGGAGTACATTCTAATACATGCTTTTGCATTCTAGTAAAAATATCTTATTCTTTTCTTTTCTTGGGTTAAGCCTACTGGTGTCAGTAACATTATTTGCAAAAGGATTGTAGGTGAAAGTCACAAGGAAGTCCATGTTAAGCCTCTTTTTCAGATGCCCAAAATCTTAGGAAAATTCCTGCATGGAAATTCCATGTAGAGCAAGAACTCAAAATATAATTTATATTTTAGAATTCTAAAAAAGTTTTATGGTTTTCAATAGTTTAGCTGTTCTTGTATAGGAAGTAAAACATGCTAAACAGAGATGGGGGAACGAGTTACGTTATAGAGTATCACATTACTACAGTGAAGAGTGAATATAACCTAGCCAAATAAACTTCTTTTCCTTCTTTTCATACCACTCAAATCAAGGGAAACTAGAACCAGTAACAGGAATGTAAATAAATCAGAGAAGCTTCTTGAAAGCAAACGCATGGCGTAAGATTTCTCTAAGAGAACTAACTCAGCATGTTGCCTACCTAGATCAACAGATACCACCTGCCTCTATGTGGGACCAATTTTTGTTCTTGAATCTGCTCTTGGTATTAATTACAGATAAGTCCTCTTACCTCTGGGATGTAAAGGGAAAGGCTTGAGCTCAAATTGTCTCCTAAGCGAATCAAACCCTTATTTGTTAGAGCATGATCTTAGCTACAAGGCTGTAGGGCATTTTGGCATAGATTTTTCATTCTCAGCTGTCAGCATTTGTTTGTTTGTTTGTTTGTTTGCTTTTGTAGTGAATGGATGATCTTCAATTCTTACTGAAATAGGCAGGTCATGGTACTAGTTTTCTTTTTCATGTGAATGCTGTAGTCAGTGAGTGACAGCCTCTCTTACTGTAGCCAAATGAATATTGCATTATTCCATGAAAAATGAAAGTATTTCAGCAGGGAAAAATAAAAGTCGTAAGTTAATATATTCTATATCAGGTTGCTAGACCTGGTTTAAGTTGCTTCAAGTAAACTAATGTCTTAAAAGTCCCCAGTCTCCTACAGGCCAGGTGCTTGTTGTCACATGAAATTTGATAGCCTTCTCTCTGCTCCCCTTTCAGTTGACCTAAAACTTGTTCCATCATGTCCCCTCAGTTACATCCCTTAACATCAGATAACAAGGAAAGTAGTTATTTCATGCATATCATTGAAGATTAGCCAGAAGATAAAAATAATTGTGATTCATTCGAGCTTAGTGCAACAAAAACTGCTAGCACACTTTACTAACAGACATGCTTAGGCATTTGAAAAAAAAAGATGTAGCTGCTAACAAGTGGATGTGATAAGGAAATAAAATAGATTGATAGGAAGCTAATAAGAATGCATAGGAAGTACTACATAAATATCTCAGATAAGATGAATATGATATATTGGATAATTCTTAAAGAATTTTTTTTTAAATAAAATTTTTTGTAAAATTAAAAAAGTCCAGCAATTGAGGGAGTAACATCCATTTCCTTCATCAATAATGTATCTATAAGTTCTTTGTATTATTATGGTTTTATTCTATGAAAGAATGGTTAATTATTCTTTTTATTTTTGTAGACAAGATTTTTGCTGTCAATTAGTTACTCAGTACATTAAATCTCAAAACTTGCATCTATTCTTGACATAGCCAACTTTATAATTGTGGAAAATAGCCAATAATCTCCAATATAAAAAAAAGGTTTGTAATGAAAAAAAAATTAAATTTGTTTAAAAAATCAGATTTTTTAGAGTATCTTTCAGTTGCTTAGGGCACAGTCTTCAGATAATTTCAAATGCAATTTTATTAGAAATTTTGACTTGAAGATATAAGCTCTTTAATAAAAGGAGGTGGATTAATATTTAAATTTTCAAAAAATAAGTAACTTTTTAGGTTTTATTAAAATAGATCCCTCATTCTTTACATCAAGTTACATGGAATCTACCTACTTCTTAGAAATAAAGAGAACCAAAACACTGAACTATTTAGCCAGATTTCAGGATTCAAGGATCTTTTTTATGTTTTAATAGAAATGCTTATAGTCTAAAAGCTATTTTCCATGAATTCTGTTTTTATCTCCAAGACTTGTGGTCTCTGAACTTAAGCAGGCAAACAACAAAAATTGAGATTAAGTAAAAATTATGATGTAGTACTGCTAATTAATTGAGAGGGGTTCCAAAGCTATGGCAACATAGAAAAGACAGACTTTGAATGGAAAAATATTTAGCACTTTTTTCTGTCTTAATTTTCTGTATCACCAAAGGTCCTTTATCAAAATTGAAACCCTAAACCCACTGGGCTAGTCTTTGTTCAGTTGTATACTTTAAAACAAGGGCAGACTTAGAACTGAAATTGGCTTAAAATGCAGGACTCATGTTCCGAATTTCTCTGAATGAAAGGTCAGGCTGCAGGCTAGCAGTTCAGTTTTCTGCCTTCTGCCTTCCTGGTAGCTTGAGGGTAGCTGGTAGATTGTGCTGGAAAATATCTTGTCTAATCATAATGTTTAGAACCATTTAATTCACACAGCTTGGAGGGAAAATGAACAACTACTGCTATTTTACACCTTTGTAGCAAACCATTTATTAAATCTTATTTTCTGGGGACTTTAACAAGTTTTATTCATTAGCACAGCCCAGCTATGTCTTGCACTGATTCACTAATATGTGTATATGTGTATATAAACATACAGGTATTTGATAATCTGTTAATAAGGAAATATGGATAACTCATTCCAGGAAAAATCAAAACAGAAAGTGCGAGTGGGGTAACTGGACTCAAAAGGGGAGTCCCTGAATATAATAGCAGTCTTATACCTGCATGTGGCAGCATCAGAACACCATACAAACATCAGGAAAGTAAAGTATAAGCATAAGCAAAATAAGAACTTAACGGGCACACGGTTCATTTGTCTACTTTGCACTGTCAGTCTTAAGAGTGAATGAACATTATGCCTTGGATCATCTGTTCATGATTCTTGAAAACGGCTTTCCTGTCCTTACAGAGCATTTGATAGAGCTCTGTTAAGCACAGCACCAACAGTACATCATCTGGGATTGCAGCTGTTACCCACAGAGAAGTCAGAAAGGAAGATGAAGAGAGGGGAGGAATAAATCAAAACCAGCCTGCTTGTGGCACTTATCACATCATGCTCATTTCTCTTGGCTGCAAATTTTAACATCTATGGGAATGGAGAGGATTATCTGAAGTACAAACATTCCTTATGGATGTTACCACAGGGACATAGATTCTTGAGCATTTGAACTCTCTTTTTCAGTCATTTAATTCAGTCCATGTTGCAGCTGACTGCAATGCTTACAGGATCAATAGAAAACTCTCGTGTTTAGCATTTGGATGCATTTATAAAGTTATATTGGGCAAATAGAATGTTTATGACTAACTGCTTTAATGTGAAGAAATTCCCATTCATTAAGTTTTGCCATTTGACTTCTTACAGGAAGGCAAATTGTTGCCTTTATACACACCTAAACTGTGAA
The DNA here is from genome assembly GCF_003945595.2 of Pipra filicauda. Classification (NCBI taxonomy): domain Eukaryota; kingdom Metazoa; phylum Chordata; class Aves; order Passeriformes; family Pipridae; genus Pipra; species Pipra filicauda. The sequence continues at coordinate 117,612 of NW_024104273.1, read as the reverse complement.
ATGCCCTGAAGGTTCACTTGGACATGGACTCAGACGGGCTGGTTGAATGGTTTCTTTTAGAAGCTTTAGAGGTAGTTATCAGCAACAAAACTACTGGCAAAGCTTTGATACAGGGGTCTTTAAAATGATTTAGAGTGTGCATGACTAGGATAAATTTTCCACAGAACTTCCTGTAACATGGTTTTCTGTGTTCATTCTGTTACAGAGTAATTTCTGAGCTGTGTTCAGCTGATTGTGATAAACAGACATCCTTAATCAGTCCCACTTTTGACTACCCAGAAAAGTCTGGAGTAGCAGTAGATGTATCCACATACAAACTGGATTTCAAGCCCTATGGAACCACAGAGTAAGTGCTTTCCTGTAGTAGCCACTCTTCAAGCTATTTATGGTGTCCATAACACTGTTATAGAATTATACGGATTGGAAGAGACCTCTAGAGGTTATCTAGTGCAACCTCCTGCTCCAAACAAATCTAGTTAGAGGTTAGTCATGGCCTTGTACAATCAAGGCTTCAGTATCTTCAGTAATATGGATTCTTCAAATTCTCTGAGCAGCCTGTTCCTGTGTTTGACCAATTTTATGGTCATTTTTTTCTTTTTTCTTATACCTACTTGGAATTTCCCATGTGTCAGCTTTTATCTCTTGACTTATCCTTATGCACTGCTGCTCTGAGGACAGCCTGGCTCCACCTCCTATGCATCTAGTAGTGCTAGACAGAAATATGATCTGCCCCCAGAAACTTAGTTCTCTTGACCTCTCCTTGTAGGCTGAACACACTTCTGGTTTGTGTTTATATTAGCAAAAAACCACAAACCGTTGCTATGAACATTGACATCTGTCACAAACATAATTGCTGTATGTATCCTCCATTTGCCTGAGTTATTTAAAACTGAGATATCTATTCTGTTAGCCAGTTTTACTCAGGAGAACTCCTCAGGCATCAGGAAAAGCTCTATGGACAAAAAACTGGTTGAATATTTTAATTCACTTTTTTTTTGTTTGGTTGATTCACTATGATTCTTTATCAAAAGCATAGTAGAGAAGGAGAATCACCTCCCTCAACCTGCTGGTCATGCTTCTCTTGATGCAGCCCAGGATATGGTTGACTTGGTTTCTAGGAGGATCTGCTCCATGATCTTGCCAGGCACAAGGGTGAGCCTGAGTGGTCTACAGTTCCTTGCATCTTCCTTTTTTCCCTTTTAAAAAATGTAGTGTATGCTTCCCCTTTCCCAGTCAGTGGGAACTTCACTGAACTGCTGTGACTTCTCAAAGGTGATGGAGAGTGGCTTAGCCACTTCATCTGCCAGTTCCCTCAGGACTCAAAGATGCGTCGCATCAGTTCCCATGGACTTCTGCACCTTCAGGTTACTTAAGTGGTCTCAAACCTGATCTTCTCCTACAGTGGGTCATTCTTTATTCTCTCAGTCCCTGCCTTTGCCTTCTCTGACTTGAATGATGAGGCTGGAAAATCTTGCTGGTGAAGACCTATGGGAAAATGTCGTTAAGTACCTCAGCCTCCTGAGTAACCAGTTCTCCCATTTCCTACCAGAGTGCCCACCTTTTCCCTAGTCCTCCTTTTATCACCACCATACCTATAGAAGCTAACTCTTCTTGTTTCTTGTTATGTTCCTCATGTCATGTGCCTTTTCATAGAGGCATTTGAGTTGGGCTTCCAACAACTTACTCTCTTGAGTGACTGGAATTCCTTTGTGCTGCTCTTCTGGTGCTCTCCTACTGATCTCTGATCCCTCTCCAGGCTCTGGGCATCTCCTGCGGGCACTGACATCAAACTACCAGGAATGGGATGAACTGAGGTTCCCCTTCCTTGGTAACTTTAGTTAAAAGCCCTCTTCATAACTTGTACTACGACTGAAGATTTACCTTTTCTGGCAGATTCAGTGAAACTCACACTTGTCTTATTTCCACAGCATGTTAAGTAATACCTAATCAAATAATATAGTCATCATTTCTTCAGTATATTTCTTAGGGTACTTTGACTGCAAGTTAAAGGTTTTATAACCAATTTTATTTTTCTCCTCTGATGTAATAACCTGAGTCAAATAAAGTCTCCAAGAGTATAAGTACTGAATCTAGCCATTTCATGAGTAGCTGAAAGTCTGAGAGTCTGACCGAGGTTCCCCAAGCTGTTATTATCTGCCATTTATTGCAGAGAATAAGTACAGTTTAAATAGTTGCAATATATGATCACCTGAGGAATAGCAGTAGAGGATATTGCTGCAAACAGCTAGATCTTAGTAAAATGTAGTCTAATTACATAGTGCTATAATTACTACATATTGCACTCCCAGAATGATGGAAGAGACACATTGCTTGGAAGTATGTATTTAGAGATTGTGATATATTTCTAAATCAAATGTCATTGGATAAAAGTATGTATTAAATATACAAAAAAAATAAATTTAAATAGATTCTGTTTTCTCTAGAAACTTTGAGGAAGTCATCTCTGTTCTCCAAACAAGAGAAAGTTATGTGGGAGAAAAACTGTATATTAATTATGTGGAATTTATTACACTGTAAGTATTCTTACCCGTGAATTCAATGAACATGTCATCATAGTGGTAGTGTGTGAAGTTTATGGGGTTTATCGTAGGGAAATGACACAAATTTTTTTTCCTGCTTTTTGTTTCTAAAATGCAAATTATTGTACACCAAAGGAAAGGAACGTGTATCTCAAATTATTTTACTGTCTTTTTATAAATACCCATTTGAAAATGTATTATAAGCAAGCATTATAAGCAAGGAAACTGCCTTTAGTTTATTAGGGTTTTTGGGTGTGTTCAGGAAAAGCGATGCTGTGCACTATTTTAACAGAAATAGAGCTGCTTCACAAATGTCTGAAAGCATCACCAGCTTCTCCTTGGTAACAGAAACAATCAGCTTGCCTTTAAGTTTTGGCTTAAGAGCCTAGGTTAGAAAAGGGAAGCTTCATTTTCTTGGTGACCCTAGATAAGAAATATGAGCTTCAAGACACACTTTGGAGTCATAATAAAAATGGGTTCTAATGGATTATTGTGGAAAGTGAGTTCTAAAATCATTGAAGAATTCCAACACTGCCAATGGCACTGTTGAATACAGGCCGAGTGATCTCTGACTTCAGTGTCTCTGATGATCAGAAATGTGGCATGAAATAGTAAGCCAAAAAGGAGATTCCCCCTAATATTCAAATGAAAATATGCTTTATGCTTTATTGACTGAAAGCAGCAGTAGACTTTTCATCTGTAAGTGCATAAAGCAGATTCAGGTCACAGAAACTGCTGGTTTTTTTCAATAATTGGAGGGGGCAGAAGTATCTAGAGACAAAAATTTTGCAATATGAATACTAGTGTGTCACGGGGTATCTATTGTAATAGTTAGGTTTGGCCGATAGAAAAGCACACACACACACACAGAGTTGAGACAAGAGTTGTCTGCAGCATCAGCGCAGCAGCATCCTTTATTGGGGCAGCTAACCCACATTTTCTCATCCACTTTCTGTACATAACGTAATTTCTACAAAACACCAGCACTATGCACCTGCACCATGAACACAGCCAACATTCTTGTCCTTGTACATTTTATCCTCCCTAAACCTACTTATCACCTTTCCAGTTAACTCCCAGCTTCTCAAGGCTGCACTGTTCATGGGAATGGTAAATTAGCTGCTCTGCTCTCATGGGAATGGTCTTATGCCATTCAATATATTATGTTAGTCAACTTCTAGGGGCTTAACGGGCCTGCAGCATTCCCCCCACACTAGTGTAGTTAAATTCTAGCTGTTTCTTTCCACTGGATAGTGTTTTGTTTAATACAAATGGAATCAAAGAAAGGACAAGCTCTTCAGTTCATAACATTAGAACTAATCCAAATCTATTATAATTGAGGACAATATACCATATAGAGGTGACTGTGTTTTCTTACAGTTCTGTTATGAATTATGTAAGCAGGAAAAGCCTTGTCAAAGGAAACAGGGCAATCAGGCAGAACAGACACCCTGGTATTTTCAAAGAATCAAAAATCACTAGAATTGTGGTTTACAGAACTAAAATTCTGTCTTTTCAAACTAATTTCTTGTTTTTAGCTATAGATATTTGAACAATTTAATAAATGCTGTGTCCAGGGGACAGATATGTGCAGTCTCGTCTTGACTATATCGAGGGTCTGTTTGTATGTTTTGTGAAGAAGGTGTTATCTCTCTGGTAAACTGGATCTTCAATTATTTATTATTGGAAGTATGGAAAATATTTTGAATCCAGTTTATTAATTTCAGGTTAATAGAATTGTAATAGAAATAACAGCTTCCCAAGTCATTGTTGCTCCCACTCTGTAACTAAGGCAGAAAGTGGGCACAAAGCTGTATCTGTTTAATCACACTGAAAGAAGGATGGAAGTGCTTACAGTGTTTACTGTGTTTACCATGGTTTTCCTCTCACTGTATGTCACCTGCTTGCATATTTTTGCACAGTTGCATTTCATCTTTCATTTTCACTCTTAGAAAAAACAAAAGATTTTTATTCCCCTGTTTTTATCCACCTATGATCCTTCTAAAATGGTTCCTTCACTGATTTCTAGTGCAAATTCATTACATCCACAGGAGGTATGTTACCCTCTCTTTTCTCCTAGCTAGTTCAGATCTTCCCAGTTGTTTTAATCGATTGACACTATAAAAAAAAACTCTTCATGTCATAACAAGTCAATTTAGAAGTGCTGACCAGTTAGTTAAATTTATCAACAATAGGAGTTATCCCATCAAATGTTCATTCTAACACCTTCCATTGTAAATATCTTTATCATTACTAACTTTGGTTAATCAAACTAAAATATTCCATATAGTGTTTCTTGTTGAAGATGATGTTTCTATTAAGATTTGTAGAGGGATGGAAAAGAAAAACAATGTTTGATGTAGAGTTCCTGTGAAAAAGTATTGTGATTATGTTGTTGATTGGTTCATGATCTATATTCAAGAGAAAAGTAGCTACATTAGATTTAGTTATGGCAAAGAATTAGTCTTGTTTTCCTTATGTTCTGTTAAAAAAGATGTATGTTGCTTCTGTATTTAATTTAGAAGGAATCATCTGGATGTCCTCTTTTGAGTTTGTTCACTGATAAATTGGGACCAGACTGCATATACAGGATGGGTTGTGGAAGAAAATGAGGAATTTTGCAAGTTGCACACTGGTGTTGTCAAAATGTATAAATAAGAATTTAAAGAACAAGGGTACCATATTCCTTATGCATCTCTTATGATGCAAGTATGAATAGCAGTATCGAGCTTTAAAGTACAGTGAAGATGAAAAATAGTAACAAGATTGCAGTGTAAATACTGAAGTATAATGATTAGCATGGAGAGTAGAGGTGTAATTAATATTTGAACATGTGATATGGAAAAGACAAGGTGAAAAGTGCCTGAAAACCACATACGACCTGTCCAAATATTTCCTGAACTGTTGGAAGTCAATGTAGAATTAAAGTAGATGGGGAAATGCCATATTGAAATAAACATAAATGAGGAAATTAAGAGCACATAGGGTATCAAACAGTAGTGTTGGCCACCTCTTGTTGTTTTAAATTTTAAATACGCATATCTTACACATTAAATTAAAAATACACTATGTATTTTATGCCAATACACCTTTGCATTTCATAGCTTGTAACTGAGAACTTGCAGAGGAAACAATTGCTGAATCAGTAAATGAGAAAAGTGTATCTGGTTGAAGCTCACACATTTTCCTGCCTGAAGAAACATTGTTTGTTAACACCTCAGTGCCATTTTGAAAAGTATTTGACTGTCAATTTTGGAAGTTTATAAATATTTAGATATCTGAACTTACTCTCTTCACATCCTGTAGTTGTGATTTGCTGGAGAAAACAAGTGCCCAGTAGCCACACCACTTTATTCTGAAGGGTTGGTTGACAGCTTCTATGAAATGAAGTTAAAACACGGTCTGAGTCTGCATCATAACCTTGTTGACATTCTGAAGCTAATTTAAATGTTTCATATTTGCCACACAAAGAGATTTCATGGGGGCTGAGAAGAAAGGTTAGGTCTCTTACTGCTCAGCAACAGAACTCTACAATTCCATTTCATGAGGATGCTGTAAACACGAACTTTCTGTGATTAGCTATTGTACCTTTGCTAGAGGAAAACAAGAAAAAAAAGATCTGCTTTCTCATATGACAGATGATATTCTGAAATTTTTTCTTCTTAGATATCTAGTATGTTACTACTTTTTTCTTAAATTTTAAAATATTAAATAAGAAATTTTATATTGAATTTTAAAATATTAATCTAAAGCAACTTAAAACTTACTGAATTTCTTGGGGGTTTTGTTTTGTTTTTAAATTAAGTACAGTCATTCAGAAAGACTGAACTTCTAAGTTCACTTCAAACCACCACAACTTCTAAGCTGAGATCCTTCTTAAGTAGAAGTGTTATATTCACTTTCAAAATGAAGTTCATGTTCAAATTCTGGAATACAATATTTAAATTGTGTTCTATTTTAAATAGAGCAGTTGAAGGATTTACTTTTTTTTAAATCCTGTGATAACTTAAGGTTTTTGACACTTTTTTATGCTAATTGAGACAAATTCAGAATTTTAACTATTTGCACATTAAAATCTCAGTTTTGCAGACTAGACCAATCTAGTCTGTTAGTATTGCTACCTAGGAAATACTCCAAAATTTGTTTTCCACGTTTTGTTAAAATAAAGGTTCATTAATTCAAACACATCTTAAGACCCATGGGTTTTGCCTATTTTTTCCTGATTACCTTTTAAAACATTTGTTAACTGTCACTAATCTATTCCTACCACGTACATAAACTAATGTAGTCTCTACCTAAAAGCACATGCAAAGGGGTTTTTTTTCTAGTCTAAATTTGATTATCTACATAGATGTCTCAAGAACAGTTCAGGACCACGACTCAGAAGATCAGGTTCGATGTCTGCATCACTGTGAGGTAAGCCACAGGTCTCCTTAAAATCCTAATTCTTACCATTTACTGTAAGGATAGTTTAGAGGACTAACTTTAAGGTTGATATTTTCTGTTTTGATGTCTAAGAACAGGTGAATATTACCATTTAAGAGCACATTTGATATGGATGCTTCTGCTAAAATTCAAAGCTTGCTCTTGAATTCTGCAAGTGTGAAAAAACTTGTCCAGTTGTGTTCTCTGTCTATAACCTCTAAAGCATATTAATCCAGACAATTTCAACTCATTTTGAGAGAAAGGCAAAAGGTTTTAGGCTCCTGCAAATTTGTGAGTATTGTCAGCATAGTAGAGGAGTCTCAGATAGTGCCTCTCATTAATGAAAATGTAAGAAAAAATCAGCCATTGAGGATTTTTTGTTGAGCAGTAACTGAATGTCAAAATTAGATTATGTATAACAATAGATCAGCCATAACACATGCTGTTTTCTTCCATTAGTATAGTGGGAATAAGGGAAGAAAAAGATATGGCACAGAACCTGAGCTTAGGGACTAAAAGGTACACATTCTTAAGAAACTATTGTCATTAATTCCACTACTTACAGAAAACTTATTTATGTTACATAAGAAGAAAAGCCCCTAGTTTATGTAATTGAAAAAGTAAAGTGCTTTTGCTGATATGTGTTATTTTCATTGGATAATTACTAGGAGCTCCACAGTTAGTAGAACCCTTTTGCTGATAGCAGCTTGACCCAGGTGGGGATTTCTGTACCGGTATATGCATTTCTTGGTTCGGCTGGGGTTGAAGAACTCTTTATTTAGTTCTCAGATAATTAATCTCCTTCTACATATCTTTTATCAGTCATTTGTGTCTTGACTGCATATGTTAATTTTGCATGGTATCACTTTTATGTGTATTATGTGTTTTAATAGACTGGGCCAGCACTTATAAATCTAAAATGCTTTTACAGAAGAAAATGAAAATGTTCTTCAAAATAATAATTATGAATTTTTCAATATTATAATTTGGTATACTCATAATGGAAAGTTTCAAGCTGGTAGTTTAACTGTGTGTGCACATAGACATATATCTATGGGTATATTTATATAGACACATACATGGAGATATATATGTGTATATATATAAACAGACATATAAAATACAAAGTGTGGAGATTTTTTGTCTTGTATGCTGTCTTGTTTCATGAGAGTAAATGATGTCTTAATCTGCTTTTAGACATAGATTTTCTGGCAAGGTGGTATCCACCTGAAGGGACACTTGTTCCCTTGTTTGAACTGCATCATTTCACTGTAGTGATGCATCTGATAAGACCTCATTTAAACTCTACAGGTTTTTAGCCCCTTTATTAATTCCTAATGTGTGATAAAACCAAATGTTTAACTAGTGCAAATTTCCTCTGGCATGCCAATATCCAATATTCAGGTTATTTTAAAGTCCTTAGTTGTCCCTGGAACGTTTGATGATTTTCTTCTTTCCCCACACACGTGTGCCTAAACGTGTCTTTTAAAAAATTGTATTTATCTTTTGATCTTTGGTGTATCTTTTCTTAACCCAAAGTTTGCTTTAAAAAAAATGTCTGTCATCCTACTCTCTTCTTGTGTTGCTTTACTCCTTCACGGAATGCAATCTCTGATTTTTAGAAGAGGATACTGAGTCATGTATACATAAAATACCATCATGTAGACCTTCCCTTTCCTTGCTGCAAAACTATATGCTGTAAAATCTCAGGTCAAGTAGTCATCTGGCATTTGTGTGCTGTTGTTGAACCACATTATTGTTGTACAATGTATTGTTGTTATTATTGTTGTTCAGTAAGACAAAGGCACTGTCTGACAGTGTGTGACATGTTAAACAGTGTTCAGCAGGCCACAGTGACAAAATGTGCTGTACAAAATGGAACACATAAATTGAAACTTAGCTGTAGTATGGACCTTTACAATAAAATTCATAACTGTGAATTTTACTCAATTTTCAGAAACTATGATTTGATTGTAGGGACTAAGTCATGTCTGAGAACTTAGATCATAAAGATGCAGTGAAACAGGTGTGTAAAATATCTCTTTTGAGATTTCTTTTAAATTAATATTATAAGTATAGTACAAAAAGTAAGTTAATATTCTTCTTGTGTAATTTAACCTCTTATGTCTTCTTTCCTGGTCATTAAGTTATAGTATGAGGAGTTTTTCCTGTCAAGGTGGATTTCAAAATGAAAATGTATTTGAGAAGAAAATTACATATTTCTTCTAAACTAAAATTTGTACTTGCACTATATCAGACTGGAGAAATACACTAACTGGGCATCTGTATACTTGCAGTACTTAGTACAACATTAGGAGCAGATTAGCATTTAGTTTTCTAAATGCATATTCTAAGCGCTATGTACTAATGGGTATAGTTTAAAGATTATTTGAATTCTCTATTACATTACTCTTCCATATTAGCTTTCACTGTTATTTTTTTCTTTTAATATTTCTTCTAAATGATCTTCATGAATATCTGTTTACTAGTGGGAAGGTGTGGTGGGGAAAAAAAAGTGGTTTTCCCCCTGGAGTTAAAAAAAAAGTGGTAACCCCCAAGGGGTGGTGTCACTTGATGTTGACCCAATCAGCGCCTCTGCAAAATTTAAACATATCACACCAGACCGGAAAAGAAGGATGATGACGTAGTTGGAGAAGAAGTGGCCATGTTTTGGGCCACAAGGGGAGAAGGGGCAGGAGCCCTGCTGGGGGCTAGGACCCCCAGAGCCAGCTGGGGGGCTGCAGAAACTTGGAAACAGTGTTAAACTGGACCAAGTGCTGTAGCTAAAAATCTGTGAAATGGTTTGCTCAAAGAAGTGTGAAGTCTCCATCCTTGGAGACATTAAAACTCTGACTGGGAAGTCTGCAGTTGTGGGTGCTGACAGTGCTTTGAGCAGAGGTTTGCACTAGACAATATCCAGAGGTGCTCCCTAATCTCAAATATTCTGTGACTCTGCAACTGTGGTGAGCCAAAAAAATGGCAGTTTTGTCACATGCGTGGTGCAAACAACTCTGTTTTTATGCTGAGAAAGATGCTATTATGATCCCACTCTCCACTCAGTGAGGAGGAAAGTGTTCCACCATGGGAAGGCTGAGCTGGAAGAACAGTGGTTGTGTTTCTGGAATGCCAAAGCAACAACTGGATATTTAAAACTCAGCTGGCTCATCTCCATGGGTCTCTGTGGCTAAAATATTTTAAAAGCTGACCTCATGGATCATCAAAAGATGATCTTTATCATGACCCTCACTTCCCTAATCTATTTATCCCTTTTCCTCTGGGAGCATTTAAAGCATAGCATGCTATGTTCTATATTTCTCTGAAAAATTCACTTTACTTTCAGAGGAGATGAAACATTTCTGCTTTTCTTTTATCTTCTAGCACCAGCATTCCTTTCTGTTTCTTTCATCCCTCAGAGTTTCTGCCTGCCTCTTATCCTGCTTGAAAGAAAACACCTACCTCATTCAGTTATTATCTAATCTAGGGGCCCTTCCCTGCTTCCTACATCCACCCCTTCTTTTCCATTTACCTCGTTAGGGAACTCAGTCTCCAATGACTTTTCCTATGCACTCTGAAAAAAGACTGATGCTATTTCTGTACTGGGAGGTACCCTAAATCATGGATTTCCTTAACAAAACCCTTGGAATTATATTCCACCTCCTTACCACCCACACTGGGCACGCTCTGAAAACCTTTGTTCTTAGGAATAGTAACTTAAAATTTTACGAAGAAATAATTTCAGTCTAGACACACTGATAAAAGCATGCTTTGCTCATATAATTAACCCACGATGTATGTTTAAACTGTCTTGGTCACTGTCTTACTACTCTAGCTGTTATTATTGCTGCTTTCCAACAAGACTTGTGTTCATTTTCCTGACACTATTTTTTTCCCCTGAGACTCACTTTCTCTTTGCCTATCTGATGAAAGCAATATCCTTAGTTTTGCCTTCAAAGCAGCATGTGATTTTAGAATATTCTTACTGTAGGTGACACTAGAATATTCTTACTCTAGGTGGTGTCATACATTTTTAAACAATCACTATTTTTTAAATGAAAATTTAAAACTGATTCCTGCATAGTGCAATTCAGATATTGGGGTCTCAAATCATTTGAAGAAAAATAAATAATAAAAAAAAACTGATCCAGTTTCAGAGGCGAGTTACAGAATCTTGTACCAAATCTCAAATACGTGTTTGAAAAGCATATACATAATTATTTACAAAAGAGGAAAATGAGAATTAACTACGTCATGCAAGTTGTTAAAATAATGTCATTAGGAAGAATTTGAATTGGCATGGAAGGAAAGAAGGAAATTAGAGAAATAAAGATGCATGTCTAAATATATTGCAGTTTGAAACATTTCAATTTGCATGCAAATTGAATATTGAATAAAATACTTTAAGAAAATTAAAGCATAAGTTATTTTATAAATTAAGAGAATATGCAAAAACTTGAAACATATTTTGCATATTTCTCTGCTATTCCCCTGGGCACATATATTGTGATTTGTACTACCCCACTTCTAGTAAAGAAGGGTAAAATGAGTTTAGATTTAATTTCAGTAGCAAATATTCTACAGTACATCACAATATTATTGTGACAAAGTTATTAGCACTAATCATTATGTATATATTCTCCTTGATTTATTAAGGAGAAAGATCAAAGGAAAAAATTCATTTGAGGAACACAGTCAAAAAAAAAATAAGATCTGGTTTTGAAAAAAAATTTCAGCTGCATAAATATTAATTGTATTTAGTTTTAAATGTGTCTGCAAATTACAGTAGATAAATTACATTGCCACTGGAAATTACATAATGAGAGCTGTTATGCAAGGGAATGGCTGTATTACTGTATTAGAACTGCACTCTGCCTGTTTTTATTTGTCTATCATTAAAATTTATGTCCATTGTCCAAGGTGTTGTTTGTGACAAGTTCTCTTATTTTTGGATTAAGTAGTAATTTATTATCACAAAATGAGTGCCTCCTGTGTACTCTGTTAAGTCTACTGGAAATTCTTGTTTCAAAATACTTGAAAATAATTGAAAATAAAAACCAATAGTCTGTTCCAGAGAAAGAAAATGTTGTTTAACATTTCTTCCCAAAGATGTTTATTTGTTTATAGGTTTATGTAAGGTAGTCCTATTAAATCAAGAGGAGACATGCATGTGAGAACTAAAAAAATACTTGATTGGCAGGATTACATTATGGGATATTATTATGAGAATTTTACATTTATTTGTATTTAGCAAGGTACCCAAAAGTATAAATTAATTTACTGTGTATTAATATTTGTTTCATTTTTTTGTAGAAACAATATGGCTATTCTAGTGTGGTCATCATGTTTTATACAAATATCCAAACATCTAACTCTAAGTAGATCTTCAGTCTTTTGTCTGTTGATGTTAATTAACTTTGGGCGCCCTTCAGCTGTATTACAATTTTAGTAAGAAGAAATGTATTTGTGATGTTAAGTGAAGGAAACAGAAGGAGAAAAAAAAATACATAGCATTTATGAAGACAAAAGCCATTTCCAAACACACAGTCAACACTGATGTCACAAAAAAACAAAGTAGAATTCCAAACAAAGCTAAGTTGTTTTTGTCATTCGATATCTGAAGGTTACCAGACTGTGTCTGCTGCCTGGCAGCTTGTTTAGCACAATGTATTGGACATGGACTCTTATATAGTAACCTCCATAGAAGTGCTGAGGTCTCATTTCGGAGAATCCTGGTAACTTCGATAGATCTATGAACTAGGAGGAGAATGCTCTTGTAAAATGCTAGGAAAGGCAAATTCCAAAGGCAAAGGAGTGAAAGTCCTAAGGTTTCCTGTAGTACATCTGAATTAAAGAACTGTCAAGGAAGATTCCAAGAAAAAAATGGGTAGGCAGATCTGAAAAAAAATTCTGCTGAAGACTAGGTGTGACATTATCACTTCAATACAGGGCACATCTCAAGGATGAAAGATCACCACCTCCCTAAGATCTTGCTTTATGGTGAACTTGCCACTGGCTGCCGCAAGAAAGGAGCCCCAAAGAAAAGATACAAGGACTCCCTGAAACAACATCTCAGCCTTGGTCATATTGATCACCATAACTGGTCTACTCTGGCCTCAAATTGGGAGGCCTGGAGACACACCATCTATAATGCTGCCGTTTCCTTTGAGAACGCATGCAGGATCACTCTTCTGGAAAAAAGACAATGCAGAAAGAATCGTGTCTTGCTGAATACACCACCTAAGGAGTCTTTCTGCTGTGCCTTTTGCAATCGGACATGTCTATCTTGTATTGGCCTCATAAGCCACCAGCGTGCTTGTAACAAACATGGATAGAGCCTAACTAAATCTTCATTCGCGAAGCCCAGCCATGATGACTTCTATGAAGTTTCTTCACTTTGTGTTATATTTTCCTTAACACAAAACCAGAAAAAAGTGGTTGTTTGTTAAAACATGCCACACCTTTGAAGAAGGAGCCCACATCCAACATATCTACATAGTAGAAGGTACATGATGTTTCTTGCAGTAAAGTATAGTGACAGATTATGTTGCAGGAGGTATTGTACCCTAGGGTAGCAAAGACTCAAGATTTTTTCCCTCTGGTGTGTTTCTTCTCATAGCATTATATTTTCTATTTTCTCCTAGTAAAGTGTATGATGAAGAATGCCAAAATTCTGTGTACCTCATTTATGGGGAATAAGGAACATTACCTAGCTTCATACCATGGAGGTCTCCACTTCTAAAACAAAGGATAATTAATTTACATGAATCCTCACAGGATTTTGAAGGAGGAAGGGTGTCATTACTGCACAACAATGATATTTCAAGTGCAGCAGGGTCATATGTGCATGGGTCTGTCTCTTAAGCAGTGCACATCAACAAAATGAGTTCATATATCAACCTGAGTCATGTAATTTCATTCTAGAGCTGTCTATTACTCTTCAAGTTTAAGAAAGATACTATTCAGTGAAACAAATACCATTTTAATACCATGGATAAAAGTAAAAATCTCTGTTTTCATACATTACTTGCAGATGATTACACATTATCTTTGTCAGATCTGTTGTATGTTATAATTATGAAAATAGACACTCAAGCAACATTTGACTTCTGTAAAGTTGTTTCCAGGAGACAGTTAGACAATGTTATTTCCCTTCTCTCTCCCAGTGACTATCTGCCTTTGGTCTTAGTCTCAACTTCTCCCTCATTACATCTGCCCTTAGTTTCAGGGTCTGCTACTCCTTCATTCCTTCTCCCCTGCAGTGTCACTTCCCCTATAGAAAGTAGGATCTGAGGATCTGTGCCATTATTCTGCTGCTTCTCTTCTCTGTGTCTCACATCTGACTGTTCCAGATGATTGTCTCATCTGTCTTAGATTCGTCAGGCTCTCAAGAAATAGTTTATCAACGTTTAAAGGAGACTTAGAAGTCCTTTGCTCCTTCCACCTCCTTCACAACGATGAGATTAAGTTAAATTTAAAAAAAAATTACAACAAAGAAATATTTCCATGAAAATATACTTAAATAAAATTATTATGGTTATGAACTCTTGATACTAAAATAACTGTGGGGCTCCCATTTTTCTCTTGTGATGTCTTCTCTTTTGGGCCATTAATATTCCAATGAAATACATTCAAAAGCAGTACAGAAATCTTTTTAAGAGTACTCAGTTACTCTTGACCTACGTCTGACTCTTTGGCAGCAGTTAACTGTTTAGTTCAGTCAGATGACTGAAAGGAATGGGTTCGTTCTTTTTCAGGAAGACATTATGAAGTTTTAAACAAAAATATGCAGCTTGACACTTCCAGCAGTTCTATGGCATTAATGAGAACAATATTACATTTCTGTGTCTTTTTTTTTTTTTTTTGCAGTGTAGTGTTTCAAGTTTGTGCAGAGTCTTTTTTTTTCTTTTCTGATTGATACTCCATTATTGTTTCAGTTTGTCTTTTTTCGTGGTTTATGGCTGCTCTAGCTTCCCTGAGTTCATGGTTATAATGCTATGTTATGATTTAAGTAGTTAGTCCTGTACAGGGGATTAGGGCATATGTGTCAGTGTTTTCATCTTTCAACTCTTTCATGAACGAAGGCTGTGTTACTTCCTTAGAGGGTGTTACTTCCTAAGAGGGTCATGGCTTATGTTTCATTATTTTTAATTGTTCTTAGCATAAGTTCCACAAAATTTAATCTGATATCTATGAAGAAAGAAGCCTTATTCCCCCCATAATTTTTCCCATTTCCTCTCACATCTGAGAAACTAATGCCAAACTGAGCTTTATGACCTTTTTCTCCAGTTTTCTTTTCCTCTTTGAATTAACAGAAAACACATTTCATTATTTGTAGATTCTCACCTATTTTTTTTCTAATAATAAGAAAAAATTCCATATACATGAGAGGACTGTTATGTTTCCCAATTAAAAGTATTATCTATAAAAGGAAGTTCCTTAGATTAAGTTCTAGCAGAACTTATAAGGAAAAGTTTGTATCATAATATAATCTGACTTTATAATTTTCCCCCATATTTTCAGCACGTTTTTTGTTATACAATATTTACTCTAATGTGTCCTATTGCCTGTCACTGCATCATGGAACTAAATGCAACCACATTCCTCCCAGTACCTTTTTATCACTTTATTTTTACCTCTGTTTATTTTAGAAACTGCAAAGTAGTTCTGTAGCTGATTCTGCAACTTGAATTTCATAAGAAGGCTGCTCTTACTCTGTCGTGAATTATGCTGTACAATACAGAATTGTGTGTAAAATACATTGGCATTCTATTTACAAAAGAAGATGAAAGAGTTTTGTAATGGGAAGTAATACTCAGAGAGACCTGGAATGCATCTCACTGTCTAGCAACTGAAACAAATTTACTGCTGATGGTGTTGCAAAGGGCAATAGTAAGGTAATTTCCGTTCTAATGTAAAAAAAAATAACTAATGCTTATGTTACCATTAATTTGATTCAAGCTCCTCTAGAGTACAATATTTTATTTATTTATTTATTTTCCCCTTGCAAGTAATTTTTCAGGTTTCATCTGTAAATAATAATGACTTGTGAGGCATAATTTTGTGAAAAGACTATTTTTGAAGGTTGCTAATACAGTTGCTGGGAATGAAGTGAAATACCAATATAGGGAGCATCACACTGGAACCATTCGCTGGAACCAGATAATGTCCCAAAGCAAAGAAAGAAGCAACTGGCAAAATAGATATATTTTTAGCTACTACTCATTTGGTTTCCTAACATTAGGTCAAAAGTTAGGTAAAGGGTCTGATTAAAATGAAACTTCAGGAAAGTATTGAGGAAAGAACACCTGATTAGGAAACAGAAGATTCTTGCACCAGTAAGAGTATGCTTATTTGGGAGGACAGCTGAAAATGCAACCTTAGATAAGACTGAAAGAAGGATGAACAGAGGTGTTCACCAATATAGAGCCATAGAAGGGTTTGGGTTGCATGGGACCTTGAGGATCGTCTTGTTCCAATCCCGTGGCTATGGACAGGGACACTTTTCACTAGACCAGGTTGCTCAGAGCTCCATCTAACCTGACCTTAAACATATCCAGAGATGGGGCATCCACAACTTCTCTCATGGTGGTCTTAACAACTTCTATTAGTCTTGGATGCTGTTTTCTCGCCTTTACATTATGGTGGATTTACAAGCTACATTTTTAAGGTTTTTTTTCTCATATACTTTACAGTTCCAAACAAATTTACCATATTCTAATAGAACCTGGGGCTTCAATTCTGGTGTTCTTTTCAGTAGTAAGTAAAAAGAAAACAAAAATAAGGCATAAATGCCATCATTTTATCTCAAGGCCATCTGCTATATCATTTCGGATGTACTCTCTCTTACTGTCATTTCATTCAAAGAGTGTAGCAGATGGTGTGGAACCATCTCATAAAGTACCTTAGCCTTCTTTTGTTTACAGGTATTCAAAAAAAAATCTGTCTATAGATCATTGTTAACTAGATACTCTGTAGGAAACCAATAAAGTTAGGTGAGTATAATTAACAATTAATGACTCACATCCTGATGTCTTCACTTATTTTAAATTATAGAGCCCTTACCAGCGGGAAATTCTCCCTGAAGCATTACCAGAGCAAGGAATGACTAAAAGATCATTAAAGTTTCAGAATTTTCTCTAATGAACTGTTATTACATTCACTTTCAGCTTGTGCTGCATAAAATGATTACTGTTTTAGCAGCAAACACCATTCTTCAGTGAAATTGAGTTTTATGTAAGTCTGCATGTCTCCTGTTACCTTTGCGTAAAAGGATCTGCAAAAGAACACAGTGCCAGAAATGGCTGCTGAAGGAAGGAATTGTAAAAGACAATATGGAATATTGATTACGAATTCTCCTTGAGACTTTGTCCTCTGCTGTTTTAAGGAGAAAGTTGTTCTGAAGTTGTGCGTGCTACATAGCCCTTGGCATTTAACTTAAATGGCCTAGTTAGCAAACCATGATCAATTAAGAGAGAGCAAGAGAAAACAAATTAGTCACAAGGAGATTCAGAGGTGCAAAATTAGTCCCTGACCTTACCCCTTTTTTTACAGGCAGAGCTCATCTTTCTTAACACAAAATGATCTTCAGAAGACAAACCAGCCAGTGTCAGTGACTGAAGGTGAGCATTACTAATCCCTCTGAAGGATATCTGTTGAGAAAAGACAGAACATGAAACAGCATCAAATGTCATTTTGGTTTAGGCAAATCTCCATCAGCTCAAATTTTGAATCAAGGTTTTTTATTGCTTATGAAATATAATTGTGTGTGCACAAAAAACAGGGTAAGAATTACAGGAATTATGGCTCAATACCGTTGAATTGCAAACAAATTCAGAAACAAGAAATAGCAGCTGAAATAAGTGATGAAATTAACTTCTCTACCAAGAAGCAAGTTGATCTCACTCTTAACTGTTTTACTCAAATGTGGTTAATAACAACACTAGGGATATAATTCAAATAAGTGTGATAAAGTTATTTTCTTTCCAAATTAAAAATATTTTAATGAATTTGTTACTAAAGGAAAGACTAAGAATATGTTCTAGTAAGTAGAAAGTTTTACACAATTTTGGGGACAAGAAATCAAATGCTAGTAGACAATTTAAGCTGTAAGATTGAACATATCAATAAATTCTACCAAAAAGCTGTACACAAACTCATTTGTATTAATGTGCTGTAGCCTGAGCATGTAGAAATGTGACATCAGAAAAAATGGCCATGGGATGTTTCTGGAGTGTCAGACTCTGAGGTTATTGTGTTTGGGAGTTTAAAATGCGGTGTGGTTTAATTTTTGTTTTTCTTTTTTTTTTTTTTTAGAAAATAGCAGGTGCATGTAATTTTAAAGCTGTCTATTCTCCAAGAGATGACCTGTGAATATGAAAATAAAATAAAGAATTAGGACTGCTTTTGTGTGAGCGTTGGCCTCAGAAACACAAGCTTCTGATAACTTACTCCATTTGGACGTTGAAGACAAAAACAGCCCCGAAGCCACGTGATGGAGAAAAATGCCAGCAAAAACCTATGATAAGGGCATAACACAAGAATACTAGGACATCTGCAAAGTGTGCATTGTTTTTCATTCTTAGATCAAGCAAGCTGAGAAAAAAAAATGAGGCTTTCATAGCTGTAAGGTGACAGGTTTCTTTCATTATGCTGGATCAACTTGGAAGTTAGAGAGAATTTTGTTGTTGACTTCAAGTACAGACAGAATTTTCTCTACTCCTACTTTTTATGAAGTAGAGATGGAAAATCAAGGAATGGTTCCAAAAAAATTTTTCGAGTGAAATCTAAGAAGATGCTGAGCTCATAGGGGCCAGGAAAAATGTTAGATTAATTTAAAGGATTTTAAATCTGTAGTACATTCTACATTTGTGCTTTAGGAAAATAATTTGTATCTAGTAAGAAAGTCAATCTTCAGATTTTGCTAGTAAAAATCTTCCTGTGTTTGAGAGACCTTCATAACTCAAAAATTGGTTCACATACCTGAAAATTGTTTAAATGTGCAAAGATTCATTGCATAGAATTTTCTATTGAGAACACTGATATTTACCTGCTTAGAAAATTTGTCATGGTAGCTAAAGACACTTTTTGTCCTACAGAATGTGACTAAATCTCTCATTCCATGTTTCTTTCCTTTGGTCTTCATGTGGCATTTCTTTTTTTTAATCTTTCTACTTGTCATTCTGCTGTTCATTTGCTTTTGCAATACCCAATTTTACAGACAGATGATTAAAATTATGATTATTATACAGTAGGATTTCTACATTCCACACAGAAGACAAATAGAAAATGCCTTTGATGACTAAAGGTATGTCTATACAATCTAGTTTGAAATACATTCCAGCATTCCATTACGGAAAAGGTAATGAAATCAACTGAGTAGAACAGGTTCTGGTAAAATAAACAAAATTACCAGTAGAGAATTTCTGCCCTATTTTGAGGCAAGATTGTTTAAAGAATTCTGCTGTTCTCGCTTTTAAATAACTTCAATAAGATCTAAATTAATTAGGAGTTTGATTCCTGAATGCATTATTATAACCCTCAAGTACTTCAGCAAATGCTTATACACAGGTTTTTAAGCACAGTATATAACTGGTGATGCTGTTAGGCAGAAATGATTAGTGCTGCCTTGCTTTTATCACTTCAGAATTTCCTTTTCTTGTGAACGTGTGACAAAGTGGTGTAAAACATACACTTCAAAGTGATATAGGTTGCTATGCTAATCAGTCCCAATTGTTCAAACTGACCAGGCTACACCATTTTCACACAGAGAAGATTATTTGTAATCTATGAATATTGTCCTCAGTTATATTTAAGACATAAATATACTCAAGATAGAAAGTATTCACAACTAAATTACTTTATATTTGCAGATAATAAGAAGCTGGTTCTTGAAATGTAATTTTAAACCAATAGGTACAGTTTTGGGTATCAAAAAGAAATTGTTCACTGATAGGAATTCTGTCTTTCTATAGACCCTGCATTATTTTTAATGTACAGCTTCCTCTCTGAAACACATGCTCCTGGGCTTATCCATTGTCTCATGTGACTGGCCCTGAAACATCCACTGAATAAAACACGGAGATTTTTCGTATAAAAAATTTCAATCTCAAAGGTTAAAAACATGAAAATAGCATCATAATACATTGATTTCACAAAGTGACTTTAAAAGGCTTCTTTGGTGATGTACGCTGTCTCCAGTGATGGAATGTGTAGGTGGAAGATGATGAAATCTTCAATTATGGAAAAAGTCTTCTTAAAAAAAAGACAGACCAAATTCCTTATCTTTTCAATTTTGACTAATACCATTTGTATTTTTCAGTACTTAGGGGTACTTAGGGGTATATGCCAAGTACATACCTAACTTTTGAAAACAAAAGGTGTTAATTCTGAATTTAAGTCCTGCATTAACAGTATGTTGCAAGGAAGAAACACAGAATAAGGTTGCAGTTAAGGTTTCTTCCCCCTGCCTTCCAATCTCTCCCTCCTTTTTGCTCTACAGGAAATATTGTCAACTGATTCTTACGTGTCACAGGTTATTTGTTTGTTTTTTTTTTTTTTACATTGGATCCTGCAGCTAGAAGTTATCCTAATCACACTTTCTGCCTGCCTGCTCTTATGCCTGCCCAGGATGAGTGATAGACCTTTGCACTCTGCTTCTGATACAGATAAATAGTGAAGGTAGAGGCAGGGATTTACTCCTTTGCAGGCAACCAGAGAGTGCCTTAATTCAACACAAATATTCTAAATATGTTTTAGAAGCTTTCCCATTAATTCTACCATCAATCTGGCAGAGCTCCACAAGAGCAGTACCTAATTTTTCATGCAAAAACCCACTATTGTTTTAGAAAAATAAGTGCAACTGTTGACTCTCATTTCTTCATGAAATCCCAAAGTAATTACTGTTTGTGAGGTAAGAAAAGAATTTCACTGCTGATGTTTTTCTGGCTGTATATTGTAAGACAAAATAACTTCCTTTTCTGTTATTTTTAATAAAAAGTTTTCTTCTGATTAAGCAAGTCAGCTTGTGTAACAAATTGCATTAGGCTGAGACTTTTGGAAATAGTATTTCCTCACTGTATCATCCTCTTCGATGCTACTGTTGTCAGACTAACCCCTTGTGAATGTTCTTGTTTACAACAAGTCAGCACAGCCTTGGAAAGCAATGCGTGATTAGAGCTCGCCTTTTGTGGGACATGCCAGGTAATTTGAAGCAGAGATATTCCAATTTACGTTTTCCATTCACTATGTAAATTCTATTTGGAAGTACAAATTGTGTGAGCATAGATTGTATTTGTTAAAAGGCAGCACAGTACAAAATATCTAGGGAAACATGCTCACTTTGATCGGCTGTTTCATGCAAGAGAAGGAACACAATAAATTGAAGAAGTTTAGAAAGTATTTTCACAGAGATAATTCTTGAATTCCAATTCACCTAAACCTGAAAGTTTCAATGTATATCATGATTCAGAAAAACTTAATTAAAATCAGCTTTTTGCATTACTCTGTAAAAAATTAGTTCTCAATTAATATTTTGAAGTTCATGATAAATGCAGACTTCTATATGATTTTGCCTTTCAGACATTTTAAAACCAAACAAGTATAGCATTTGTTCATAAAGTCTTAAGTCATTATGAGAGTGGGTACTTTTCAGAGTAAATTGAGAACTGCGAAACTGTCAGTCAGAATGGGTGATCACAAGGCAAAAGAAGAAACTAAAAGTGACAGATATGTGCTGGTGTGTTACCAGTAATATATGTGACTGGACTTTATTAACTACTGTGGTGGCAACAAAGCACCATGCACAGGAAACAAATGGGAGGAGAAAGGTTTATTACTTACCTCTTAAAACCTTAATTAAAAAAAATTATCAACAACTCTAAAAAGGTTTTGGATGATTTATCTCTTAGCTGCTTCCAGTTTACAAATCAAACAGTAGCATAATTTTAATCCTAGTAGATATATTACAGATAATCCAAGCAGTAAAACATACATTTTTCTTCCATAGGAATCTCATTTTGAGCACATTTGCATGGTTGTATACAAAGCAGCCTGATTATGTATAAGCATAAAATAGTAAGTATTGTAATCACATCTGCAAGAAATGTAAATGTTCTTTGAAATCCCTTTATGTTGAACATATTTGTGCAATAGCATGATCAGTGTTCAGCTAGTGGAATATCGTACGTCAAAAATTATAAAACTTGTGTTACAGTTGTTCGTATATACATGCATATAAATTCTCAGAAATTTTTTTTGCAGGGATATTATGCTGCAACTATATAAACCTTTTGTTAGCACTACTGATATTATTTTCTTCATGTTTGTGTTTCCCTCTCACTGTTGGAACCAAGCACACAGTAAGAGAATTATGTATATGTTAGGCACAGCAACACTCTATTGTTATCAGAAAAAGCACCAAGAAGCCTACAGCTTTCCCATCATCATGAATAAACTGCTTCCAAACTCTATAGTATCCTGCTGACCTGCAGCATCCTGGTGACCTGTATCATCATACCATATATCAATCCCCTTCCTGAACTGTTGCTAACAGTGGGGTCCCGGTTCATAGAAACATTCCTAATCAGGATTGCATTGCAGTATCCTTAAAAATTATCCCTATTTATGGGTTTTAACTGCATGCCAGAACTTCTTTTCAAGATTCAGATTAAACATACTATTCCCTCAAGTCTGAAATAAGACAATATTAGTACTGGTAACTAATAGGGAATGAAACAATATGTGAATCAGAGCATCTTTGGAATTTGTATGAATCTGTGTTCCTGTGTATATTCTAACCATATTCTTGTGGCGGAAGTGTTACATGATTTAAGTGCAAGGATCACAATGTGGAAGTAACTCACCTAGAATTATGTATTAATCATGAACATACAAGTAGTGGTTTTCTTAATTTGGAATGCATCTAGAATATCTAATTTTGGGGTTTTTTTTGCTGAGAGAGATGCATGCTGACAGCAGTGTATAGCAGCATGATTTGAAAGTCTCTGTTTAATCTCACTGAGACTTGTAAGTGGAAACAACTAGCTGTAGGACACCAAGCAGCAAAAAAACCCCAAGCAACTCCCACGAGGATGGAAAGCCAGGTCATGGTATTTCTTTCAGTAGATGTTAATTTACATTCTGTAATATTTCAATTTTCATTCCAGTTGTCATTAGTATTTACTAGTATGTGTTGCTAGGCCTAGATTTTTCATTGTTTTGAAATCACTGAAATCTTATATAAATTATTAATATATTCTAAAAAGATATATGTTTTCCCAGATATTTTGGTGTATTAATTAGCATTTATGCAGAACAGAAAGTTGATCCTGCAAATTATTGAAAAAATGTTAGTTAAGTGGAGCAGCCTATGCCACATTAAGGTCCTAGAATGACATTTTCTGAAGCTGAAAGAGCATTTTTGGGAACACAGCATTTCTGTTGTAAGATTTATTAGGCACAGGAGAAGCATATCCTCAGCCCGCAGTGTCAATTTTGGTAGAAGTGTCTGCATTGCATCAGAAAGGCATGTCTGAAGCAAAACTCTTAATACCAATTATCAAAGTTTCCAGTGCTTTGGTTTGTGTGCATGTGGTATGGGAGTGCTCAGACTTGATTTCCTTTGCATGAAACTTGACTGGAAACTACACTCCATCTTTTAGTGGTTGTTCAGTTGATTAGATTTACACTAATCCAGGGTTAGTCTTTAGTAGAAACATTTGAAATACGCTTCATTTAATTACATTCCCAGCACAACTGTTTCGTGCTACAGACATGCTCCTGACCAACATTTGCCCACTCAGATGTAGGCATATCACACTAGATTTCTACTTGTATCAAGTACCTGTATTATCCATAATATAGTTAAGCTTGACCCAAATGGAAAATCTCATTCCTTGTATCTAAAAAGTCTTTGGTTCCCTAAAAATTCGTTTGTTTTTTTTTTTCTTTTAAGAAAATCCTGGAATTTAATTATATAATGCCAGAGGGCACAGCATATCAAGACATCTTTTAATTTAGTTTCTTGATTTCATGTGAAATATAAATCAGGTTTGTTAGATTTGTTTAAAGCACAAGTTTTAGTTCAACAGTAGACAAAAAAACCTCCAAACAACAAACAGAAAAAGGCAAACCAACCAACCAAAAAAAACAAACATGAAAAGCCCCAAACCCTACAAAAAAACAACCCAAAAACCCAGTCTTGCTTTGATGAAATCTGACCTGCAAAGGAAAAGAATGTAAGCTTGTGACCTGTCCTGCTTTACAACAATGCAGTCAGGAAGGAACTATAGGGGAAGAGGATATTGAGTTATATTTTTTGCTTAAATCTTGGTTTTCACCTTAAAATCTGCAAAAGGAAAAAAATGTCATCTCTTCTGTTTTTATAATAAGCTACTCATAAATATAAAGAAGAGGTCTGGGATTCTTCATGTCTGTAAGTGGAAGGACCAGGAACTGAATACCAAGGAGGGAAACAGGCACATAGTGTGATTCTTGGGGTGTCCAGCGCAGGGTGAGGAGTTGAACTCGATGATCCTGATGGATCCCTTCCACCTCAGCATATTCTATGACTCAATGAAATATCTTTTGCCTAATGATTATGCAAGTATTCAGATTAAGCAACATTAGCAAAACCAAATAAAAGAACAAGGTTTAAGTAGTTACATTAGTGTTAACCCTCAATTTTCTGCTTCACTCTTGGGATATGAACGTCAGGAAATGAACCTCATCACGTTTGAAGTGCTTTAGTTTTGAAGGGTCAGATCTTCCATTTGTTACTCTACCAGTTGTCCAAGCTTTCCAGGAAAATGATTGTTCAATGTCTATGGTAAAACAAGAGACAAAGCCCAACCCATGATTTAGATAGGCCTTTTGTTTCAGAGGCATGTAGAAGTAGTAGAAGCAGTTTCTAGCCCTGTCCCTAAATTCCAGTGGAAGATTAAAAATCTTTTTTAGATCTCCAATTTATTTTTCTTTACAATTGCAATGTTTTCTTTCTTCATGCACAACAAAATAAGATTGCTGCTTGAATAACAGAGGTAATGTTTAATTCATCTGTTGGAAAAATGGGAAGAAAAAAAACTTCTGAAAAGCAAAAGAAGGACTTGTATATTTCTAACAGTATATGTTCCTTTTGTGTACAATTATGAAAAAAACCCCTGTACTTTTCCTGCCAGTTGTATCTTGCATGATAGAAAACTACATGATAAAAGCATACACTTCTTATCTTTTATATTCATTAAAAAATCCACTGAGTTACATATTTTAGGAATGTCTGAGCCTTTGAGTTCAAAGTGAAGGGTTCAGGCAGTTTGCACAAGAAATTGTGTTCTAACACCTTGAACTGAAAGAGTCTCTGACCTAACAACAGGTCATGTTTGGAAGATGTAACTAAAGAAAGGGCTGCTTAGTTCTTACTTAGCTTAGTTCTTAGAGAGTGGTGCAGAGCCCAGCTCAGGTTTCTTTTCATTCCCTCTTTGTCCATTGATGTAGGTAAACACAAAAGAGATCACATAGAACAATCAAAAATTGAATTGTGTGAAGCTTCCCTCCTCTGCACACCCACTTTATGACAGTGACTTTTTCTCACATTGCTATAAGTATTTTACAGTAGTAGGCTTGGGCTATGCCAGCAAGAGTAAGAATAAAACCTAGGACCTTTACAAATTAAGCCCAAACTTTTAAAAACTCTTTTTTTTTTTTTTTTTTTTTTTTTTTTTTTAAGATTTTTGTTGTCCACTGATATGTCAGTATATTTCCAATTTGTTGCCTGATCTACCAGTATTTTACCTTAAAATGCCCTAATTCAGTAGCAGCATTGGCCATTTGTTGCTATGGAAAAGGTGGTTGAACTCTACATTTGTTATCTAATTATGTGCCTAGGAACAGTCCCTATAGCTTGACTTAGCCTTTATTGCTTTAGGCACTTTAATAATAAGGTAGTAGTGACTGCATTAATCTGCACTCTTTTTTTTGAAATTGCTAATGAATCCAGATGGTTTAAAAATAGTTCCACGTCTGTCTTGGAGTGGTAGGCAAAGGGAAGAAAGGGTAGGCAGAAGTCTGTACAGGTCTTGTTATTAAGGCACACTGCGCAAAACCCAGTATTGTTAGCAAGAGATAAAGCCTCCCATGCATAAGTAACCTCTGTACAAATAACTCCCAAAGATCCACCTAGATAATGAAGCTTTAACATCTAACTGTACATGAAGTTGAAAAACAATGTTCTATTCTCTTCAACTCAATGTTCTTTGTAACTGCTTTTTGTTTGTCATCAATAATGCAGCCAGTTGAAGCTGTCTTCATGTTCCACTGAGCTTTCATTAGGTCAACTATAAGTTCATTCATGCTTCTAAACATTTTTTATTCATACCTTTGAGTTAGAACAATTAATTCATTGTTTGAATTTTTTCTTCTAGAAAAAGTTTTGTCTTTGCCAGAGAAATATATTTATTCTATTTACATCAACAAAAAAACCAAACTAAAACAAAAAAAAACCCAACCATCCACAGAAAAAGGAAAGAGAAGTATGCCTAAAGAGATGCATGGAACCTGGTATTTACATACTGTGTGAAGCAATTTGGTGAGTAAATGGGCTCAATAATATAATTTTTAGGATGAAACCAAGAGACGAAGAAGTGCAAATGAACGGTTTGTAAACTTTCTTGAGTGTGAATCAAATATTTAGAGAATGATTATGCTATGAATCATTACTTTAACACATACTGATTCCCCAATCACTGTTCATTCTTTCGGAGCACATTATTTACACATCATTCAAGTACCCTTTAACTGTTGTTAAAGCATCATTTAAATTTGATTTGTAGTTAAAAAATCTGTGGATTTGAAAAGTATAGAACACAGCTACCATTACCAGAGATAATAATGGGAAATTTAGCATTTAACAATGAAAAATAAATGCACTCTGATTTCTATAAATCAACTTTTATTCCACTGTTATTATAACTGAACCTATTGAACAAAAAAGAAGTTTTCTTATATTGAGGGGAAGAAAAACCCACCACAGCCTTTACAAAAGTCTCATACAAGAAGATATGGAATGCATACCAAAAATATGGCAATTTGCGTGGGTTTACTCAAGCTCCCAATCAAGCTTTATGCAAATATTCAGGTACAGAGTGCTTTGAAGTAAGTGACTCAGAGGTCTCTTCCTTCTGCCTGATGCCTAAAACCCCTATTAGTTTTTTATTTTTCTAATTAGTAAGCTTTATAAGTTTTATAAGTAGTAGAAGTAGATTTTAGAAGCAGCAGCCCTCATTCCCTTTCCCTGTAGTATAAGTAGTTTACACGTTCCTTAACCCTCTTACCCCATTCTATGCTCCCCATATCAAATCTACCCCTGAATTCAGTGGCAATGTTTAGTCTCTTGTCAAGGCAAGGCCTAGACTGTTTAGAGAACACCCATATCAGGGCCTGAATAACAAAACAGAGTCAAGAACTAGGTGACTGTATACCCTTTGTGCTCTGAAGATGATGAAGAATGATGAAGAGGTGGTCCCGAAATGCACCCCAGACTCAATTCTAAGGGGGTGGACCCGGGGCGGTCCAGAGCAAAGGCTACGGGGTGAACACACTTGGGATGGGACAGATAATATTATAAAATGAAACACCTTGGGCACAGCTGCGCGCGCGTCTTGTAACACCTATTGCCTTGGCACAATTAAACCCTTTCCCTATCTCACCCCTAATAAACTGCTCCTGAGTTATTTTTTAGCACCAACATTCCATGGCATCATGCCCTAACTTCCTTGAGTGTTTACTAACCAGGAATTTTACATCCCCTGAATATTTCTCTATCAAAGACTTTCCAAGACCTTATCTTTCCAATAAACTAATGGAGAATTTGCTTTTTACTACAATCCATCTTTTTTCCTTCACCTTTTCAGGTCAATTCCTCTTTCTTCAGCTCTAACCAGGTAGCTCTTGCTCTCCAAGCTAAAGACACAACCAACCTCAAGGCTCCTCACCTCCATTCCTTCTACAGCAGTCCCTCTACCCCAGGAATTTAATTTATGCAGAAGCTCTTGGCAGTTGCAGGCAACTTTTCCTAATCCTATTCTACTTTACATCTTCATCCAACTGCTGGCACTGTATTCTTGGCAAGGATTTTCTTCTCATTTACCCACCTCTTCAGAGGCGTATCTCTGACCTCTGTTTCTAACAGAGATTGAAAATAGTTTTATGAATAACTTTAGTAGTTTCCAAAGGAAGTCAAAAGGGAAAACCACCCCAATCTCAGATAGCCTAAAATCTTGAGTAGAAATCAAAATACTGTGTGAGAATAAAATACTCCTGACCTGAGAAGCTGTCTTGGCCTATTTTTTCCTTGTTACATAAGTTTTCTGGCCTCAGGGGAGATTTATTAAGTACTGAACAAGTAGTTACCTGAGGTACTAGGTCAAATGTAATGATTTCTCTTTTAACCACAACCCAGAGATATGAAGTGCTCTTTTTTAGCTTTAGTTTCCAAATTGCTGCTCTTATTCTTGCATTCATACCACCCTTCTATGGAGTAGTTGTAACTGCATTTTATTAGTAAAGCATATGGTCATATTTTAATAAAATTGCAAGTCTTTAACTTCATGGCTATGTTCCTTTTTCATTTCTCTTGTCAATTTTGAGAATGCAGTTTTTAACAGTTCCTTTTTTCTGAGGTATTTATTTATTTCAATGAGATTTTAATCTGAGTTGAATTTCTGTTTCAAGTGGTTTATGTTACTTCTGCTTACATGTTAAAGTAATTCAGTTTTAATATACCTTAAATACCCTGTAAAAACAGTATACTTCATTTTAACAGTCCTATAAAAAGCAGTTCTGTATTTCTGAGCTTAGAAAGTGGGTTTTTTGAACCACTACAAGATGCCTAATATATTTTTCATTTATTGTAAACATTCTGAATACATGTGGCTTATGTTGCTACAGATTTATTATAAGCTGATTCAGTTCCACATTCATTCATAAATTAGCTCAATATTTATGTAGCAATAATATCAATCATAGCAATAACATTTAGAATTTTATATGTGAACATAAAATGCAAAAAAACCCCATAAAAAATGGGTTTATACCCTACTAATCATTTAAGAATAAAAACTTTCTTTTCTTTGAGAGGAAAAGTTGGTTTGTTGTAGGCAGATTCTTCTGGGGAGGCGAGGGTGCTCTGAGTGGAGAAGGCATGAGAAGAGAAACAAAATGTTCATTGACAAGAATTCATAAATCTACAGTCACTTCGTTCCTAACTGAAAAAGAAAAGTAACAGTAGCTGCACATTTGAAAACTGTTCTCTATTCAACTCCAAAAAGCAATCCATAGACATGGTTTGGTATCCTTTTAATAAGCCAAATTTACAAACCTGTCAGTTCTTTGAAATACAAGAATAATTCCTGTAAAAATTTAATGCTAAGAATATTCTGCTCATTCAAATGTTTTGAACCAGATTGCATGAAGTATTTCATAAAAATAAAAGACATCATAAAAGGACACCTTTCTGTCTAGAGCATAGAGATTCTGCAAACTATTTTCTCTGAAGATTGAGGTATTGTTCCTTAATCTTGCTCAATTTCCTTAGCATTTTTCTGAACACAGTAAGCTACAGCTGTATGTTTTTTATTGCTTTTGCTATGCTGAATGACATTTCCCATATTATTTCATTGTCACAGTGCATTATGGAATCATTCTGTCAGATTCCATCATAGTTTGTGTAGTCCAAGATTAGTATGTAAAGAAAATGAAACTTTATGTACTTAAACTACAAGTTTTCAGGTTTGGGTTAATTTTTTTAAAATATTTTTTAATATATTTAAATATTTTTCTATGTTTTATATACATGTATATATATAAAAATTATATATGTGTGCATATATATATATTAGATTTTCAAGATTAGAATTTTAAAACAGACATTCTTTTGGCATCATCTTGGTTTGCTGAGAAAATTGATATAAAAATTACTTTCCTGTTTACAAAGCAGTGAGACATAGAATAGAATTGAGCCATTTTAGTGGTTTTGTTGTATTTCAAGTACACGATTTCCAGGTAAGAAATTCCAACTTATACTAGAAGGAGAGGGGGTAGATTTAATACTAGGGTTTTTGGATAGATGAGAGAAGTGCATGTACTTTATCGTATTGCAAACAAGACATTATATTACTTTGCTATATTTATGGGTATTACTTCAATATATTACATAAAGATTCAATAAAGGGAAAAGAATGGGAAAGAGTAACTGTTGTAAATTTGGTTATGACTGTTGTAAATTTGGTTATAAATCACAAAATTGGTCTGTTATGCCTGCTTTGATTATGCTAGTAACCTGTTCCTGAAATAGGGCCACAGACCAGGAGATAAAGAGGCTTTTACAATTATGCTGAATTCTTCACTCCTCATCCAAACTACTCCTTCTCTGGAAAGAATTAGACTCTTTGTGGAATATTGGATGAATTTGGTCCATTTTTTCATACTTACTCTTTAGTAAGTATTAACTTCTCTCTTCCCCTTTCTTACTAGTTGCTCTTGTCAGTATTTTATTTATCTGTAACCTTATTGTGAAATAACCCCTTCTGTTACTGGAACATGTGCTTAACTTTCCATGAATATTAATGCTTTCCTGTAAATTCAGAAGAGTATATTTGTATATTCATAAGGACGGTGAAAGAGATTTAATTTGAATTCTACTGGTTTCATTCTGAATGACAGAATGAAAGTGTCTAATTGAATTTTACTTTGGATTTACTTCTAAAATTCTACCACAAAAAAGCCCTACCCTTTCAGGGAATACCTGAAATTTCAGGGCTGGACGGAATAGCAGGGGTGGCCAGATATGATGCTGATGACATTGTTCTTCTTGTATGCTACTGAGCAAAGACACTTGTGACAACTGTGATAATTCAGTGTATCCATGGAATAGACCTTTTATTATTACTATTTCCTGTATTTTTAGTGTTGCATCTCAGAGCACTGTCAGCTGTTAAGAAATTTAAATATCAAGCTTGTAGTTATGTTCTTGGTTGAGGAAGGATCATGAGGAATACCATGCCACACACCTTTGAGTTTATTTGGCTCCCATTCATTAAGAATCTTAAACACTGAGAGAAGAATTTACTAGTTCTGTGTTAACTGCTATTTTGGCTAACCTACAGGTGTGAAAATTAGGCATTGTAGGTCTTTTGCTGAATGAAAAAAGCCAGGCTTTCATGTTGTGTTTGAGAACTGATACAAGAGCAGTAAAGGAGTCTTTAGCCTGTCCTTTGCCATTATCACTAGCTGATGAAATACTGCCATGAAGTGTCCTACAGAATGGGTTCTGGAGATCTGTATGCTACCCTTATGCACTGCCAGAGTTTCAGACTATTTGTGGAGGAGGCACATGCAGAAGCACATCA
This sequence comes from Pipra filicauda, assembly GCF_003945595.2. NCBI lineage: Eukaryota > Metazoa > Chordata > Aves > Passeriformes > Pipridae > Pipra > Pipra filicauda. The sequence continues at coordinate 86,252 of NW_024104273.1, read as the reverse complement.
TCATCGTCATCATGGCTGGGCTTCGCGAACGAAGATTTGGGAAGGCTCTAACCACATTTGTTACAGGCACGTTGGTGACTTATGAGGCCAATACAAGACAGACATATCCGATTGCAAAAGGCACAGTAGAAAGACTCTTTAGATGGTGTATTCTGCAGAACACGATTCTTTCTGCGTTGCCTTTTTTCCTCGAGGGTGATCCTGCGTGTGTTCTCAAAGGAGACAACTGCGTTATAGATGGTGTGTCTCCAGGCCTCCTGATTTGAGGCCAGAGTAGACCAGTTATGGTGATCAATATGGCCAAGGCTGAGATGCTGTTTCAGGGAGTCCTTGTATCTTTTCTTCGGGGCTCCTCTCATGCGGCAGCCAGTGGCAAGTTCACCATAAAGCAAGATCTTAGGGAGGTGGTGGTCCTTCATCCTGGAGACGTGCCCTGCCCATCGCAGCTGTGTTCTCAGCAACATGGCTTCTATACTTGTGACTGCTGCTTGTTCTAGAACAGATGTATTGGTCACATAGTCTGACCAGTGGATGTTTAGGATTGTTCGGAGGCAGCGTTGATGGAAGCGTTCTAAGAGACGCAGGTGGTGGCGGTAGATGACCCATGATTCGGAACTATACAAGAGAGTAGACAACACTATGGCTTTGTAAACACTGATCTTGGTGCTTTTCTTCAAGTGTTTATTACGCCATACTCTTTTGTGAAGTTTTCCAAAAGCACTGTATGCCTTTGCTAACCTGTTGTCTATCTCTCCGTCAATCTTACCATCCGAGGAGATGAGGCTGCCTAGGAGGCACATGCAGAAGCACATAGGATATACAAAAACTTCTTGCTTACATGTATCATTTGAAAATGAAAAACCTGTAATGCACAAGGAACAAAATACTTAAATCCTGGGCAAGCTTTTAATTGCACGAGTCATCACTGAATAATAACCTGAACAATAGTCAAACTAACTGGATTAAGATCCTATGATTTAACTACAGGGGTCATGGCAGTTGGTTTCTCTGTGAGCCATGCAGAGTTTCAGCTACAGAAGAACCAGTGATGGGTAGATTATACAGACAATAACTTCTGACCTGATTGATGTTGTATTTTCCACTTATTTCCTCATATTTCCCATGTATTTTCCTGAATCAGGAAGCTGAGTCAGTCACAGAAAGTGAGGCAAGTTTGAGAAAGATTTTCCAGAAAACTAGCAGCTTGTTTAACATCACACAAAATAAATGTGAAAGATTTTGGACTGTTTCCTGCAGAGACAAACACATGGAAAAGAACAAAGTTCAATAAAAGGAGCTTGAGATATGGACAACATTTCATGAAATGGACACAAATATTTTTAAATTAGAAATAAGAAGAAAATAGACTAAGCCAGTAAGCTTAAAGGATAAGCTTCCAACGGGAAGAACACAGGGTAAATAATCTAAATAATTTTGAGATTAAAAATGATACATTTGTGAACAAGGTGAATACAACAAGGTTGCAAGAAAATTACTACGCAGTTCTTTTCTGGTTGTTTGTAACAAAGAGAATAATCTTGTTCTTAGAGCCAGGAGATTCTGACTCTCAGTTTAAGGCTGTTTCCATTAGTGTCATGTGTATTGCTGTTAAGTTAGGCTAAAAACAACTTCACTTCATGTGCTGGGTTTTTTTTTTTTTGTTGGTTTGTTTGTTTTTGTTTTGGTTTGGGGTTTGTTGGTTTGGTTTGGTTTTCTGTTACAAAAATGTAATTAAAGTTCAATCAGACAAAAGGAAAAACAAAAAACTAAAAAGAAGGGAAGCAGGGAGAGCTGACCAAAACTTGTTATAAGCAGCTGGAAAACTGAAAAATCTAATATAAAGAAAATAGTGGAAAAATGAAACCATTTAGTCTTCGCATACACTTGCAAAATTTCAATACATTTAAGCAGAAACAAATCAGGACATTTGGACTTCTGTTTAGAGTTCTGTACATCAGTATATCTGCAAACTATTTTGAATTGCTGACAGGAATATTAACATTTATTATCCTCCAGTTTATAATCGAAGACTTCAAATGAGTATACTACACTAACCTCAGAGAGAGAGTACATTGATTGCGGAGATTTAGAGCAATTACAAGTGTTTAAAGCATGAGAAATATTGAAGCTTTTGTTATAAGAGCAGAATTATGAAGAGATATGCCAGCTTAACATTAGAAAATTACTTTTTGATATAGAGTAGTGTAAAATAGATTCTATTTTGCAAGAAAACAACCTGAGGAAAGAAAAACAATTTGCTTATAGAATGCTGTGCCTTCTTTCTTATTTCTCAATATATGCAAGAATTTAGAACATCCTAAAAGCTGTGAGCTGATAAACTAACTTTACATCTGTAGAGAACATATTCTGGAATAAAATCTAATTGAAAATCACGTTGCATGATTTCATAAAATATTACGTGACTTACTTTCTCTTTATAATTTGTTTGCAGTCTGGCTTTTGTGTTATGGCCAAGTTGTGTGGCCTTTTTCATCAAACTACAGCAGTTATGCTGGTTTTTTTCAGTGAGATAATGTGAGACTGCAGGTAGTTCATTGGCAGGATGAAGTAAGGGGTTACTAGGTGGTTCCTTTCTGCATGAAATAGTCAGACTGAGTTAAGTCCATTTCAGTAGGTACTGTGTAAAAGATCTGATGATGGAATTATTTTCTATTGGTTTCTTTATCTCTGAGTTATGCATGAAGTCATATACTCAGAGTAAAAGCATTAACAAAGAAAGAGATGTCTCTGACTTGTAACACCATAGGCTAAATATTGGACTAAATACAGTCTTCACACTAGGTCCCTGTGTTTTCCCTATGCTGTACAAAACTATTTTCTGGGAGTCCAGAAAACAGTTTCTGTTTTCCACATAATGTCCATCAGGTCTCGTGAAATCTGCTGTTCCCCAGTAACTCAACCCAGGAGGAATAAAGAGAGTAGCAGAGAGGAATTAAAAATGGTTAGGGGAAAGACAGGATTTCTGCTCCATATTAAAGGACATTCATAGATATGGGAAAATTTTGGTTACATGGAGCTTTTTTTTAACGACCTTGGAAGAATAAACTTGTCACTTGAAAGAGATAATGGCTACATGAATGAATCAGGATCATTGGATATCCAGCAACTGAAAGTTATGGGTTTTTAAAAAAAAATCTTATCTTACAATTAGGATAGGGAATTTTAACTATAGTGAATACATTCTATACAGATATTCAGGAGGAAAATTTAATAGGGAAAGTAGATATCAGAAATATGTCATAGATAAATAATAGTTACTTATTTTAAGACCAGCCTGGTGAGCTGATTACAACTGTCACGTGTTCTGAGTGACAATAACAAGCACCATTGCCAAACAACTCAGTGAGTGATCTGAAGTACAAATATTTTTTTTTACATTTCAACAGCAAAGCTCAAAATGATTGAATTTGTAAATTTTTTGATTGAATGCAAACATTTTAATTTATAACATACATCATAAAAAAATGGGTTAGATTGATTGAGGGAATGCCATGAAATGCCATTTGGAATGATATTTCATTACTTATGATGCATACATTCTGTCCTTCATGTCTGTTTAAAGAGATCATTATATTGAAAGACAACAGTTTGCAAATACTTCTTGTACATATAAATTGATCATGTTTGAAATATATTTTATTAGTGCCAAATTTTGATCTATGGAAACAAACTACTGAGAAAAAGAATGCTTACAATTTTCTTTATTTAATAATTTTACTGTGACAGTCCTATCCATCAGGAAAAATAATAGATTGGAATATTCAGATGGGAAAAGATTAACTCTCTGCCTGTGTCCTCTGTACTGTTGTGTATGATTCTTTCTGGCTTATGTCAATAAAGACATCATCTCCATTTGCTCTTGTTTCACTACTATGTATGTATTGCAACCTTCATCCACACTGTTGATTCTCTGTTGTAAAAGTACAGGATGTGTATTTTAGGAACTGTGTCTGATTTCCTATTTTTGTAGCAGATTCTATCTTTTTAGAAATGATTATGTTATTATGCTTATTGCTATATAACTTTCCCATCTTTTGTGGCTCTAAGTAATGACGATATTTTAGAAGCTATGACACATGGGATTCTCCTGAAACTGTAAGTACCTGACAACTGTCTCTTGATTCTAACTAACTGGGTGGTGATTTTGTTGGATAAACCTCTCCTGATTGTAGGCCATTTGTTTGTGCTGAGTATAGGAGAAGTTTGGCTGGGTTTTTTGGCCTTCTGAAACATGGAAAACTAGTCATCTCAGAAACTGAGAAGTCTAAAGTAGACTGTGTAGGCAAGATAGAGGCTATAACTACAGCTGAAACATAAACACTGTGGGCACATACATTTAGTTCTTTATGATAACACTGTATTGTTCATAGAAGTTTTGGGGTAGACAGTTATACTGGAAATCTTAAACCACCTTTTTTTGGTCATAGATCACACGGTTTTACTTTGACCAGCTGGACCTTAGGAAAGAAAATGTAATTACCACTGCACCTTGTGTTAGTTCTAAAGAATGAAGACAATGTAAAAATGTCTTCAAAATCACTGAGGGTCAAATAGGTGCATTCACATGAATTTGGCTTACCTGTAAGCACATCTGAAATTAGAGACAAGTTTTCCATAGGACGTTGTCGGGTTTTCTAAGGAACCTACATCACCAATAATGAAAGCTCAAGGAAGAGCAAGTATTATTAAATTTGACATATGTGCATGCATCTTAGATATGCAGGGGGATGTGGGGTAGAAACTGACTGCAAATGCTTGTGTTCCTTCCTTGATTATGCTTAATAATAGAAGCATGTGTATCAATTTTCTATACTTTGTAGATTTACTTATGAAATAAGTAGAATGCTTGGGAGGACAGAACTGTTACAGGTTTTATGGCTATTGTTTCTGGTTTATTGTCTGGACTATATAGGATATAAATTTTCTTGATTTATACATTGTTTTGCCAGTCACCATTTTTAAGGGAGTATTTCTGTCCTTGTGAGTCTTGACCCTTGGAAAACTCAAAATGTAAGCATTAAACTGATTTGATCTTTTGATACTTTCATAAAACCTTCTCACACAAACATGTCTACATAATTCCATGCAAGATATACAACACCAACCAGGACTGCCTGCAAAAACAGCAGCTGTCTAAACATCAATGATAAAACAAAAACTGTGTATTCAGAAGAGCTGCTTGTAATGATTTGTGCAAATTTTTATGCTTTTGTGTTTTTGTGCTGTTGAATGTAATTGGAGACACCAGCTGAGAAAGTTAAATAGAGAGAGGGGTAAGAAACTTCCACCCCTTAAAATAAACTTTGTTCTTATAATATTTGCTTTTAGTGCTCCATTTTATTTCCTTCTCCTTCTCCAGGGATGTATCACATGTTCTACATGATTACCCATGGAAAAAAATCATATAGAGCATGGTGGCCATAAAATTAAAAACATTTGCAATGGGTACTGTATTTCTGTCCAAAAGCAACTATGGAACTCTAGTTTAGCTTGTTCTGTAGTAGGTAGTCTGTAATAATTGGTTCTTACAGGAGATGGACCAGAGAGTCCTTAAAAAGAGTGTGAATAACAATCCTGTTTCACCATGGTGCTTCAAACTAAAAAGACAATGAACATGTAATTTTATTATCAAGAGCTACAGAATATATACATGTCAAATTTCTGCTGCTTCTACTACAAAGAAGCAAAGTTGTGGTTAAATGAGATTTGATCAGACTTTTAGTGTTGGCTTAAGAGTGTCTGAATTCTCATGGTGCTTCTTGTGCTCTGGTATTCTTCAATTTTGTTTAATCAGGATTTCCTTTTGATTTCCTTTTTCATTGCCTTCTGTTCCCACAATTCACTTTTCTGCGGTTTATACATGTTCTGCAAAACTCATTGAATCAGAGGTTTTATCACCTCATGTTATCACATCTCCCACAGACACCAACAGTCACTTGATGTTTCCTCCTACTTGTTACAGACTTCAGGCCATTTCAATGTGGTTTTTTATCATCACTGAATTGGATCAAAAGCAAGTATCTATTTCTTTTTAACAAGTACAATTTTATGGTTTTTGTTTGTTTGTTTGTTTGTTTGTTTGTTTTTGTTTGGGTTTTTGTTGTTTTGTTTTTGTTTTTTGTTTGGTTTTTGTTTTGTTTTTGTTTTTGTTTTTGTTTTAAATTATTTCTTTATCTATTTTGGCAATTTTCTTGACTAGGTTTAGGAAGACTCCAAAATGTTTTCTGAATAACAATTCCTCCCACTGATTATGTAAAACAGATTGCAACTGATGATGTGCTACAAAAGATTTTAGGAAAAACTCTCTTCATTTTAGCCTTGTGATACTGCTGGATAGGCTGTTTGATCCATTTTAAACACTGGAGGCTAGTTTGTTGACCAGTTCAATAAAGAGCTGATATAGTTCTTCATTCTCTAGATAAAATTATGGTATGAGAACATATCTTCCAGATGTTCCTCCTTCTAGTTGCCCGGTGTGTATATTCTTGTTACTTGACAGAGCAGGGGATAAGTCATATTTTCAGAGCCTAGGGCAGTGTAGAGTGAAATGAACAGATAAAATAATATAAAGTGTCATGCATTTTGCAAACAGAATGGCTGGATGCCCACAGGAGCCCTGATACTTCCAGTAATATTTCAGAACAATCCACAGAATCATAAAGTTGTGAAAACTCTAATGTAACCTGCAGATACTCAATAAACAAATGCTAGGAAACACTACACCACAAGTTCAGAAAAAGAGTCTATGATATTGATACTAGAAAGAATCCACAAAAGGGCCATGAAATAAGGGACTGGAGCATCTTTCCTCTGAAGACAGGTTGAGAGGGCTGGAACTGCTCAGCTTAGAGAAGAGAAGGCTAAAGAGGAATCTCATCAACGTGTACAAATTTCTGAAAAGAGGTTGTAAAGAAGGCACAGACAGACTCTTTTCAATGGTGTCCAGTGACAGGATAAGGAGCAACAGGCACAAACTGAAAAATAGGAGGGTGTCTCTGAACATTTTCTCTGTTGCCCAGAGAAGTTATGGATTCTCCTTTCTTGGAAGTGTTCAAGGCCAGGTTGGATGGGGCTTTGAGCAACTGGTCTAGTGGAAAGTGTTCCTGCCCATGGCAGGGGGGTTGGAACTAGATGGCCTTTAAGCTGATCCCTTCCAACTCAGGTCATTCTATGATTCTATGATCAGCAAACACTATTTTACTTTTGGAGTTACTGAGTACTGGGACAAGTTTCACAGAGAAGTAGGGGAACTTCCCTTATTGAAGGTATTCAAAAGCTGTCTGGAAATGGTCTTGGACAAGTGTGCTAGGTGGTCCTGCCTCAGCAGGGTGTTTGAACTGTATGACCTCCAGAGGTCCCTTCCAGCCTCAGCCAGTCTGTAAGTTTTTGATTCTACTTTGAAATTATTTTTCCACATATCATTCATTGAATGTCAATATGCATACATTGTGAAATTCTGTGGTTTTTTGTGAATCTTAGCAGAGAAAGGATGGACAACGAATGATCTAGTTAACAATTACTTTTAGAGAGGTTTTTTTTAATTATGCAGAAAAAGAGCTGAAACACCACATGGTAGAAACTGAAGGATTTACACATCAGTACATGATAATTTGTTAGAGCTTTGTGCATATGCCCTGCCCCTCCATCTGTGTTGTAACCACAAAGGGATGATCTATTATCATGATTGCTTTTACTTGTAAAGTAGCAGCATAAGAGGTCAACATTCTTCTCTTCTGTTCCCTTTGCTTCTTGAGTCTGGTGAACTTTATAAGGTACAGACCAGTAAAAATATTTCTATTTTATGAGCAGAGGTATTTTTAAACTATTAATTTGTTATATCATTATTTTACTGTCAAGGTGTTAGAGGGAGGCTACGACATTCTTCATTTCCCTTCTCCCAATCTGTTTTCACAGCAGCTTTAAATTGTATCTACAGATTATCTTTTTTGTTATTAATTTATCAATTTTTTCCCCACCACTGCTTAAAAGGGAACCCCCACACTTTTTTCATCTCCACGTACATCAGATGGGAGATGAAGTATTTTTATTTCAGGCAGGTGTTACTTATCTGTCATTACATAAACACACTCAAATGCATTTACCTTCCCAAATTCAATGACAAGAGTGGTTTTCTTAGCTAATTATCTATTTTCCATATGACTACTGATAACAACCCTGAGATTAGTTCAGTTGGTTAGAGAATGGTAATAAGAACACCCAGATCATGGGTTTGATCTCCATATGGACCATTTGTGTAAGAGCTGGACTTGATGATCCTTGTGAGTCCCTTCCAACTCAGAATATTCTGTGAAATCTGTGAGACTATGTGGCCTACGATATGTTTGAAGTCATAGACCTTGCAGAAGATGTGATATTGTCTTGGGATGTATCTCATACGAAGGCTACAGCAACCACAGTCTTTGACATTTTCTTTTGGTCTCTCATTGCCTGATAGCCTCTAGAAATGAGGCAGCAGTGATTGATGTTTGTGTAGCTTCTGCTGAAGCTTCAGAGTTTCTCCTCAATGAATACTTTATTTTCCAATCGTTCTGTATTTTTAGGGAAGATATTCCTTTAGATGGAATGCAAATATCTGACACATAAAGGTTTGTCTCTCACATAACTGTACTAATTTTTCTTCATTCTTCACAATGAGCAAAACTGTAGAGAGCTGTAGAGTCTTTCAGAATTTACTGGTGTCTCTTGCTCTTTTTGCAAAGTCTTTTATATATGTTTTACAGTCAGAAAAGAAGAAAGTGCTGCCAGTAACTGCTACCTTTTATCTGAGAGGCTTCATAGAACTTTCACAAAATATTGGTTCTCTCCAGGGGCAGCTTTGACTTCTTCTGGCAAAATTACTACAGTACAATGCAGTAGCATTTGAACTTCACTGTAGGGGAGGTGTGAGGAAAATTAATGCTTAGCTTCTAAAAGTGAGGCTGTTCTTTATGATTTCCCTTCCCTTAGTTATTGACCTTATTCCTGAGCCATAAGATGAAAAAATAAATCTATGTATAATTTCATTGCAAGAGGAAAATTGTGATTTAATTCTAATTTTTTATATTTTGCCAGCAAAAGATTGTGCCACATATAGACACATCAGAGCTAAAAAGGTGGTGTGATACAGCTACAAAGACCTAATTTTTCATAAGCAGGAGTTGAAAATGCAAACCAGATTAAAACTCTTACAGAAGAAAAAAATTAAATTACTTGTATACAAGAATTAAAAACAAACAGTAACACATATTTCCTATCGTAGAAGAGACAATGCTATTTAATCATGTTTTTTGATATATAAAAGTACATTTTGAGGAAAATTATAACATTTTTTGACCTCTACTATCTAGACCATGATGTTCAGGTGTTAAAAAATAAATACATAGTAGAGTCATTTGTACTCCAAATAGGAAAGGTTCATAACACAATGTCCACAACAGAAGCAATGGTCTTCAGTGCTGCCGGAATCATCAGTATTTATTACATAGGACAAAATAGATGGAGTTATCTTGTTGGCTATATAAGATGTGTTTCTTAATCAGGAACAAACATCTGTCCTCAGAGTCATAGATATTGCCACATCCCAGCAGGATAATTTGGTAGTGTTTCAGTTCTGGCCAGCGAAAGTTCTGTGGTGAACAGATGAATTCACCTTCAGTGTCACCAGAGCTGCACACTGGCACTGCCTACAGCTTTATTTCCAGGGGAAAGGCTGTCCAAAAGTATTTTATTTATTTTATTTTTCAATAATGAATAAAATTAAGTCAAATCTTTCAGATAAGCTGGAGAAAATGAAAGAAGAAAAAAGCCTGAAAAATACAAGTGAAATAAACCACTTGTTGGCAAAATTGAAATATGAAGATTTGGAAAAATGAGGCATTGTAGATGGAAATTCAGACTTCTGCGCTTACATTTTAGGTAACATTCTGTCAGACTGACTGTTTAAAGAAAATCTTTTGAGCCAGTGGAACCTCGGAAGAGTCTGTTCCACTGGCAGCCTGACATTAGAACTTAGAGACTGTGAAGTCTTTATCTGTTATATACGTCCATAAATTATAGGTTGTATAACTGTCTAGGGAGGGCATATCATCCTTACATTAATTACGGAGCAAGTAAGTAGTCCTGAAATTTCACAAGATTGAAAAGCCCACAATGAATGTAAAGAATTACAAAAAACTAAGGTAAAGGAAGTACACTTACATCTTAAGACATCTTTTCCAAGTCATATACTGGATTCAGAGATAATTAATGCATTATGAAAACTTTGCTGTAAAATGGTAATACTATGGTGAGAAACACCATCTATTCAAGTCAGATTTTAACACATTAAATTTTCATTTTGGTACTAATATAATCTTTATGAAGCTCAGAATAAAATTTCAGTGTCAGGTCTTAGTCCTGTTTTATAAATCTTGTTTGCATATGTGTCTGGCAAAGGCATTTTCCCATTCTTTAACTTGTGGATTTCTTCAAGCAGTGTTCTGTGTTCACTGCTCTGAAAGCCACATACTCTTCTCTCAAGGAGAGGGAGACCTTGCTCAATTCCCCCATTAGCAACTGAGTACCACTCTGCAAATGATATTGTTTCATCTTGTTTCAATAATCTTTCTTTAAAATGCCTGATTTTTTCTTCCTTTTTGTTTGAATTCACAGATTTTGCCTCTATCACCACCCAAACTGGGATTTTTCTCTTAAATTACATTACATGTGATGTGTGAACACCTAATCTACTCCATAACAAGTAGAGTAGGTGCTTAAAAAGCATAACTCAGAAAAACCCTTTTGGTTCTGTTTCAGAATAAGATAAAAAGCCTTCTAACAATATCGGTTTTTCTTCATTGACTCTAAAAAGAGAATAGACATCTAGCTTCAACATAGATATTGGAATGTAGGCAAGATGAGTTCCATCTTTATTTCAAATATTATATATTGTCACATGCATGCATGTATTTTCCAAAAATACAAAAAAACCCCAGACTTTCTTCCAGTTTGCTGTCAATTCACAAATGAAGCTTTTGGTTGCACATACAACTAAACCCCATGTGCAAGCACTCATTATCATTAATGATTATATTGCAAATTGCATCAATCATTAGTTATTTCTGTACGAACTTGTATCCAGATGAAAATCATAGTCTTGATTAAGGAATAAAAAATGTTTTCTCTAAGATTTGTAAGAGGTAATTAAAAGACTTATGTGGTCACTGAACTTTCCATGACGATGAAACTTTTTATCTTACAAGGAAGAAAATGATACTTAAATGACAGAAGGTGTTTCTGATCTTGTTTATGAAATTCTGATCTGGACGTGAGGGTTTACTCAGCAGAACTGAGTAAATGCAATGTCATTTGGCTTTAGTAGATAACCCAGTGATTCTGCTCCTTTTTTAATATTTGATAATTCATATTTTACTTTAAAGTGACTTCTGATAGCCTTTTATGCAATTATTTTTCTGTTGATTATGCTCCAAATCTCTCTATTGTGGTTAATGTAATTGAAGTCTTTCATAAGTCACTTGCAAGAAATATTTTATTTGAGAATATTCTGACCAGAATGTACTATATTTCAATGGGGGAATTACTTCTGGCTTCTTACATGCATCCTATGTATTTCCACTACTACAACTTTGAAATATTTTGATCTTAGATATAAATGTTATATAAAGTTATATGAAGTTATATGTTCTATAAAGTTAAAATTTAAAAATTCCCGAACAGTTTTATAAATGTTTTAAAAGAAAAAAGTTTATCCCTGACACCTGACCAACGGCATACTAGGTCTAGATCTTTTATTTTTTCTGAGATTTTAGTTTTCAGCTCTTTTGTGTACAATCTAATGTGTCTGTTTAAAAGCTTGAACAGTTAAAATCCTCTTCCCAAAAGAGCCTGAAGATTGATTCAACAATCTCATCCTTAAATGCATATATGCACACCCATACTTATGAAAATTCTCAGTATTTTTTCATATATATATATAATGTTACAAATATAAGTTTTTACTAAGATATTTAAAAGATCCTTAACATCTTTCATCTTTTAATACTGGAAAGATATGACAGCAAATATGCTTCTATAGCCCTTCAATTCTTGGAGTCTCCTATATGATTTTCTTTGCTGATTGTGGCAAGCATTGCTACAATAACTGATGGAAACTGAGAGCCTTGAGGATGTAGCAGCATTTTTATGCTGGATTTTTGTTAGCTGTGCTTATTGGTGACTTTGACACCGTAAGAATGTGGCTTTGGTGTGACTTTGTTTCTCCAGTCATTGCATGGCAAACTGCTTTCTCTCTGAAGAGAGTATGTGGAGTAGTCTGCCTGTCTCAGCCCTGTGTGTGCTGTCTTCATTAACATGATTTTCAGAACCTGTCTATTGCTTGGTTTCCTTTACCCTGGTCTGGAGGGATTTCCTGATGTTTTATTTCTGACAGCATTTTTTAATCTCTGTGCTTCCTAGCCATTTATTGTCAAAAGGGTTGAATCTTCCTTTATGTCTCTCATAATCATTGTGAGATTGAAAAAGAGTATTGTACATGAGCTGGTGGGGGGAAAAATAAGGGGTACTCTCTTACTGACTTCCAAGCTCCATTTTCCTCTTGGCTTGGTGATTTCCATCTTTATGAAAAAAATCTTAAAAATGCTCTGGGTAGTGAGAAGTTCATAAAAGGTTAATTTTTCTTTGGCAATGCATGACATTGTTTTTAATAAGAGTAGTGATAGGGGCAATTTTTTCAGTTGCCATCCCATTACACTGTGCAGTTTGCAATGCTGTACTGTATCTATTGCAATATCACACTTCCCCAAAGGGCATAAATAACTTCATTTCCTAAATGTAAATGATCATTTGGAAACTATGTGTTACAAGTTTCTCCATGATTTCTAAAATTGCGTCATAGTCACTGAAGAGCAGAGTTTGTATTTCCCTGACTACACCAAAGTAATACTTGCTCATCAGAAATGTAGCATATTGCTAAACTTTTAGCTTGCAATTTTTAGATAATAATGTACCTATTTCTGGAATTTGTTCGATCAGAGAGAATTTGTATATTTAATTCTTCTGGAAAAATATCCCTGCTTTAGATACGACATCAGGCAGTTTTTTTGAGGATAAAAGATTTAGAAATTCTCTTTTCTTGCCTCTTACTGGGGAACTTAAACAGAGAATTGCTGGCTCTCAGCTCTCATCAGCTTGAAAAGATCTGCCAACTTTATATGTAGAATCTGCTTTCAGTAGGAAAAGTAGTCCAAGTCAATTAGCATTAAGAAAAGCAGAAAAAGCAATGTGGATACCTGTACAATTAGTCTCATCTGGCCCTAGTACTAGTGAAGAGGAAATTGTTTACACTTCCCATGGCACAATCATGACTGAAGGGAACCGCAGGATCTACAATGAATTGCTGAATCACAATGAAATTGAAAATTATTCTTTTTTGTTTTGTCACTTAAATTGAGTATATATTTGATATTTGTCTTCCTTTGTCATAGAATAAACCGCGGTCTCTGAAGAGACCACAGTCCCTGAGAGGAACCTCTCCTTGGGCCTGTGTTTGGGAACTGCTCATTATCCTCCATGGGGCTGAGGAAAATTCATACTGTGGAGAGAATAAGAAATGCACGCAATGGAGGTATAACTGTTTGTGTATCCATAAGAATGTCATGGCTTCCTGGGTTATTTGCAATAATGCCATATCTCTCCTCCCAGTGATTTGAGAATGTTTATCTTCCAGACTGCATTTTCTTTCAGAAGGACCTACGATTGAAAGCACCATCAGAGCATCTTAAGGGGTGGAAACCAAAGAGCCCAGCACCATAACAGCTGAGCCAGGAGCAGGACAGCTGGGGTTGTCACAGCCTCAGGCCCAGAGCACCTCCTTGGCAATGGACTGAGGTTGGGCCAGGACACAGATTAGCTTGGTGGGACCCATTGCAAGGCAGGGCAGCACTGTGGGGAGCTGGAGACCAGCAATTCTACAGGATTGCTGGGGCAGGTGCTGACAGCCCTGGGGACTGAGATCTGGGCCATGAAGTCTTGTGATCTGGGCAGGGCAGGGAGAGTACAAGAAGGGCTGGGTGAGTACCAGAAGGACATTCTTTCATTAATTTGATATAATTTTCTGTAAATCTGATTGGCTTGGATTATGTCTCTCATGAATCTAATTAGATTGTATCTTTCCAAAGTGAGAGCGACCAACAAATTACTAAAGCTTTGTCTTTAAGGGAATGTGGGTTCTTCCATGTCTTCACAAAACTTTAATTTTTTTCTTTGACTATTTGTAGCTGTTACAGCTTTTGTTGGTTTGAGAGCACAGGGATTCTAAATCCAGTATTACGTGATGTAACTCCAATGACACTTGGCAATTTTAGTCTCAAATCTCTTCTCATTTCTCTCCATATAACAGCAGTATGAGGTTCCATTGATATCAGTGGTGAAGTGGTATCATTTATGGTATTATTAATGTCAGTGTAAAGTGTTACTGTCTGAATTTTAGTGGTAATGTAGCTACCATAAAAAACTTTGATCCGGTAAGCTGATGATATGGCCAATTAAAGCTGAACTTGTGGCAAACAGCAAAGTGATTTTGTATGGTCAGTAAGGTACTGAGTCTACATTATTGCCTAAAGAAAACTCAGGGAGAAAAAAAAAACCCAGGGCAACTTAATTTGGAGGTAAGGTAAGGTAAGGTTTTAATGATGCCTCAGGCATTGGGGTTACAAGTCACGCGTGCGCTGCCCCCTAACCCAGTGTTACAATTTTATAATGATGTCCATTATCCACCCCTCAGCCTCGTTCCACCCCCCGCCCTGCCCCTCGGGAATTGAGTCTGGGGATATTTTGGGACCCTTTCTTTCTCATCTTCATCTTCTTCAGGGCCACTGTCCTTGGAGCTTGTCCAAAGTTCTGGGTGATATCTGGTGGTCCAGGCCAGGGAGCAGATGTTCTTATACAAAATGAAGGCCTACTTTGAAAAGAAGACTAAATATGCTACAGGAATTTAGGGGGACTTGATATGGGGAATATGGAATGGGGTAAGAGGGTTGGGTGTATGTGTAACTGCTGTGCTAAAGGATGAGGGAATAAATGCTACTGCTTCTAAAATCTGTATAACTAGTTCTAAAACTGATAAATTAAAAATCAAAAATTAAAAAAACTCACAAAAAACCCTTAAGGCAACAACATAATTCATTATAAAATTATCAAGATACAGTCTTCTCTAAATTCCTTATGTTGAATCAGGTAATGGATAATGGCAACAGCTAGACTAGTTTTGCCCAAGTCACAACTTAATATGTGCTATAAAGGAAATTGAAGGCAAACCATCACTGCAAATCAGTGGTATACAAAATGTTCTATTTTTCATATTGTTGAATGCAGTAATTTATTGTTTCCTAATAAAAACAATTTTGCAGTCATAACCAACCAATCAACCAACCAACTAACCATTCTAAAAAAAAAAACAAAACCCACTCGGTTTCTAGTTAAACATATGGTGCATTTAAAAAGCTTTTAAAAATTTTTATTTTCACACCCTCTCAGAAATCTCTACCTGCTTGCTAATGCCTGTGCTTGCAGTGTATTGTGTTAGTTCTTTCTTTATTTTAAGGAAGTTCAATTCCTTTGCATTACATTAGGTACAAAAACACTCTACACCCAATGGCTTATTCAAAATAAAAATGCCATAAAAATGTTGTAAATATGCATTAATCGCATGCAATATAGTAGAGGAAAACCCCATAGAGCAGAAGAAGCCACAGAAATATGAAATGAATTTAAAATCATGAAGTGAGTTTATCAAAGTGATAACACACAAAACGATTATAGCTCTATCAGCTCTCTATTATGTGTGCGTGTATATATATATGTATGTACACATTTTAAATAATTAAAAGAAAAATCTGTGAAATAGCTTTGTATCAGTGTTATGACTTTATGAAATGCCTATGCATTGCTTATTAGATTTATTAATAAAGGCTTATATTTGTCATGATAATGTCTTTCACTCCTGTTGACGTGATGTTTTCTTTTTGCACATTAAAGATTGCATGCTTAATTAATTTTTATAATAGCTATGATAAAAATTACAAGGTTTTTAAATCAGTGTGTTAATCATAATACCTTCGGCAAAATGTCATTTGGAACATTTTTACTTACAGAACAGAATTGTGAAGTGTTTTTTCTACACTTCCTTACTCTGTACTAACTTCAAAGAAAATTTTAAAGCCTTTGTACTGCCTTACTTCCAATCTTGGAAGCAAGTATGACTTCACAGAAAAAAATCTTTCACATTGATAGCATAGAGACTGGTCCCAAAGAGTAATAAAAGGTGCTCTATTACTATTTCATGGGAGTTAGTCTTGTTCTAAATCATATTTTTCAAAAAAATTTTTTTTATTTCTCTGCAATTGTTGAGTTTTCATGGTTACTCAGACTATGTGCAAATTAAGCATCTTTCTGGATCTATCTGTTCATAATTTTAGGCTTCTAGGGTGAAGGGATAATTCATAAACCAAACCACAAAAAATGTGGCAGTTTGAGCCACATTAGAAATCCAAAATCCAATTTCCAGGCCTCCCCCCACCCCTTCCCACAATTTATCTCAGCACCAGAGACAAACTTTCAGGCCAGAGGCTTCTGTAGGGAAAGGGGGAAGTACATACATTTATTTACACAAATAAATACTGTTTTCCTCACCAGTCCATTTCTGGCAGGACTTTTTCCATATTGTATATGGCAAATGCATTGCCACACAAAGTAAAGGCAATTATATATATATATAACATTTCTATCACTCCTTTTAAGCCTCTCCCTTTACCTTTAGTCCAGGAAGAGCCTTTTCAGGCTGGGAAGTAACCAGTCTCTCCCTCGTGGGAGTGTTCGGGGCCCGAACGCTCTCCCCTCACCAAGCTCCAGCTGTTTTGTTGCAGTTTTTTCCTCCTCACGAAGCCCAAGAAGATAGCTTTGAGTCATTTCTCCTTGGTCTGCTGTGTGATCTCTCTTTCTCAGTCTCACACCTCGGTTTGTAGACTGCTGCAGTGTAGTTCAGCTTATCAAGCGTCCTCCGAGTCAGTTTTCGGCTGCCCCCAGTCAGCTTCGGCAGGGCAACTCCCGAGCTCTTGGCCCGTCTCCAGTTTCACCTGGGATTCTTCTCCCAAGCGCCGAGCCTCCTCCTCCAGCCCGTCTCTTGGCTCAGCTTCAATGCTGAGCCTCTCCTCCACTTTACAGCAGAGGGAAAGAAAAAGCCCCCCCCAGCTTAACTGCAGAAAGGAGGGGGAAGAGAGAGCTTGGCTGCAAAGCCTGCCTCTCTTCTCTTACCTCAGGTGCTGTGAGTCGCATCCCTCACAAACACTCACTCTAAATGCTACCTCTAACTCTGGCCTAGGCAAAGACTTACATTACAGCTAAGGCTCTACCTTATCAACAGCGGTACAGTGTGTTATGTCTGAAAGCTTCTCTTTGTTATGTCAACAAGTCTCATGTTTTTACCCACAGCCAATCAGAGATCCGAGTCATGGCACCAAAAATTTGTGGCAGTTTGAGTCACATTAGAAATCCAAATTCCAGGCTTTCCCCCACCCCTTCCCACAATTTATCCCATCACCGGAGAGAAACTTTCAGGTCAGAGGCTTCTATGGGGGAAGGGGGAAGTATATACATTTATTTACACAAATAAATATACTGTACAAACTAAAAGCAACTATATATATATATATATATATATTACATTTCTATCAGTCCTTTAAGCCCCTCCCTTTAACTTTAGTCCAGGAGAAGTCTGTTTTTATTTTTTTATGCTCAGCAATGAGCTGATGATATAAGCAACAGTTTCCCAAATACAAACACATCTTTTACCCTGTAACACTTCCTTTCTTAATACTGCTCATATTCTTGATTTAATATTTTCCACTGTTATAAAGAGTGAGAAATACAAAACAGGAGGCACGCAAAAGGTCCAGTTCTTCATTCATTTCACTCTTGGTGTATTGTTTCAGAACTGAAGTTTAAATATAGATTAAAAATATATGTCCTGCTAGAGTCTTTTAAAGAGCTTAAAACTTTTCTTTTTAGAATGACTTAAATCCTTTAAAATGCCTAACAGATTAAATGTAGTGTCACAATTTATGTTAGCTTATACTTCTCAGTTTTCAAAGATATCATAGGAGGAGAAAAGTTGCTTCCTAAGCAAAGGGCAGACAGGGAGAAAGCAGGAGAATTCTTGTTTGAAGCTTAAGAACTGTACAATTAAGTTTGGCCAATGCAATAAGCAAGGCAGGAGTTTGCACCATGGCTATGAACGGGGAGTTTGCACCATGGCTATGAACAAGAGATATTGGATTAAATGGGGCATACCAGTGAGGACAGCATGTGATCATGAATAACGTAGCAGGGAAGGAGAAATCAGTGGGGTGAGGCAAAAGAACTGACATTGTCAGCAATGTTGTGGACTCGGAAATTGTTTTTTTAATCAACATTCTGAACTAAAATGATTTGGGCAAAACATATGAATGCAAGGGCAGGAGTCCAAGATTTCACAAAAGAGAAGGTAGAGGTGTTCAAATGTTGTGTAAATCACTATAGACAGTTGTATTAAATAGAAAACTCAGCAGAATAAAACTCTTAACATGGATCTTTAATCAATGTCCTTTTCCCATGAAGATATAAATTTCATGAGAAAAACCCTTTGAGTAATTACTTGTTCTTTTAGTATGTTTACCATTTTCTCTCTCTCTTTTTCTATTTTTTTTTTTTGTTGTTGCTGTTCTAGGAGAAATTTGTAACTAATTTTGCACTTTGAAAAAAAATGTAATGTTTCACGTGATGTAAAATACTTCTGCATATTTTTGTAGCAGCAACACTGCAACTGACAAGGCAGTTGTACCACAGGAGAAATTTCTGATATTATTTTCTGCACCTGTGTGCCTGGATCAATGACACCAATCAACAGCTGAATGAAAATTTTATTATTCCTAGCAACTTAAGGTAGATGGTAAAAGACCTGAAACACACACATATACATTATTGGTGAATGAAACTCTGTGAAAGGTCAAATCTTGACTGGACAGCATGTGACAATAGTACAAGGGGAAGAAACATCAATAAAAGATGTTTTATCAATAAAAGAACGACCTTGATAAAAGCTATAAGCACATCTCTCTTAAGCTTCAGTGGAAGTGTTACTGAAATATTTAGTGGTAGAGATGATACTGTCACACCAGAAGCTGTCTGACAGGCCCCTTATATCTGATCTTGAAACATCAACTGATAGAATCTGAAATGAAATAGATCATTCCTAAAAGCCTCTTTACCACAAGACCTGTTGAATACACCTCCATTCACCTGAGTAACCATAAGTGAACAGGGTAAGTAGCACTTACCTGTACAACACATTTGTATTCATGATCCTTCCAATAGGAAAGTTTGACACTCATATATTTTTGCATAGATCAACCAATTAAACATGGTTATACCCACTTGTAATGTTTCTTTCTGTCAGCAGATATTCCATTTAGAGATTCATAGGTGTGTTTTATAACCCAGAGGCTGGAAATCACTGCTGCTAGGAAAAAAGCTGGGATTTTATGCTAAAAATGTACATTTATAGTTTCATGCCATTTTTCCTAGGGCTGCTGAAGAAAAACTAAGTTAAATAAAAGATTATTCTTTCTGAAACCCCATTTTAGTTTCCATTAATGTCTGTAGAAGGCACTCTCTCCTTGAAGCCCAGCAAGAGTACTAGAATGTTGCTGACAATTCTGCCCCCAGATATATTTTTGTAGCTTTTGTAGCATGGAGATGTATGTATTCAGCTTACTCTTCAGCAACACACTCTCATTTGGCATCAACGGCCAAATAGTCTGTGCAGGTGGGGAATATAGCCTAAATTAATCAGAGTTTTTCCTTGGCTTCTTGCTGAATGAAAGATTCCAACTTCTGTTCCTTTTTTTTTTTTTTTTTTTTTTTTTATTTGGGAGCTTCGAAGGCCTGTTATTTTCTAAAAGAAACAGAAGAGGTTTATTGACATAAAGCCTTACCAGATTGGCATAAATAGATGAGAAAGACATAAAAAGAACCCTTTTCCATTCTACTTTATAGAGTTATTACGGTAAGAATGGATTTATTTGATTTATGTTTGAGATTGTCAGTTGCGAAATCTGGAGGACACTATGACTAAACTCTGTAATGGTGTTATGACTGAAAATGAGAACAACTAAGGATTTCAGGTAAAAATTTTATGGCTTTAGAGATGATATCAAACCTGCTGTCTTTGCTCTGCTTTCCTCATAATGTCTTTGTTTTGCCTTTTTTTTGCTGGTCCTTCTGTTTAATTTATTAATACTTTTTTTTTTCTTCTCCTTCCAGGACTGCTGCAAAAGCATTACTCAAAGTTTCAGAAGATTTGCATTTGCAAACTAAGTCTAGCATCTGGATTTGCAATGAGGGATATTTTTCTCAGCTGGACTTTTGTGGTTCAGCATCAGTCAGTTTCTAATTAGGTAGTGAGATAAACCAATACTGTCTTAAAAGACAATACTGTCAGGCCTAGGACAACTTCTGGGTGCCATTTGCTTAGTGGTTGAGCTTTTTGTCTTTTTTTTTTTTCTTATACATGTCTATAATTGAGGTCACTTTGCATTATATTGAAGTCTGTTAATTGAGGATTTGGAGAAAAGTGATAATTTATTAAAATGGATGTTATTAAAATACCAAAGGATGGAGAAACCTAAAAATAATGAAGATCAACAGCCACCAGAATGCTTCTAGGTGGGTCCAGGCATTCATGAACAGCTGATACACATAGTTATGACTATTTATCAGTCACCATGTATGGTGAAGGTTTACCAGCCACCATTTAAAAAAGGTTACTGTTCTCCTTGGAAATTGGAAATTAACCACACCTACATAAAATAAGGGATAATTTAATAAGCATGTCTCATGGTCTTACAGTACGTAAAAGTTAAATCTTACTTTTGGACACATTCATGAGAGAATTTTAAAAACACTAGTTCCATAAAGAATATTTAAGCCACTAGCATGGGCTTTTAAATATCAGAATATATAATTCAAATGAAAAAATAAAAGTTACATTCCTAATACCATGGAAGGATATAGAAGACTGGATCTATTCAATGAGTGGAAGAGGAAACTCCTTTCTTGCCACTTTTCCCACCACATGGATCCTGCTGAGAGGCGGAAATCGTGCCATTTCTGTACTTGTGTTTCCATTGATCACCTTGCTTCCATGTTCTTTCAGCAAATGAGGGTACTATAGATGTATTCCTATTGCTTAGATAACTCCCTTTTTCTTCGCTTTTTTAAACTTTTGAAACAAAACTTTATAAATATCTGATTCCTGTTTTGTATGAGAGAATTACAGCAAGAATCATCAGCTTTCTCCTCAGCCTAAAATATGCCCAAGTGTACTTATGCAATCCTGAGTCCTTTAACTGCCAACACTGAGTGGCTTTGTATTGTGGGGGATGCTTATAGAGTAGGAGGATGCTTTTTCCCTCCATTGCCATCTTGTTCACTCAATTGTTTGCTTGCTTATTTGTTCTAGACACTTTACAGTGAGTCTTCTGAAAAGCAGAAGGGTTTCTGGTAACTTCTGCTTCTTTAATAAAGTAGGAAGTTGTCTATAACACATCAGAGCTCCTGTCTCAAAAAGTCTATAAAAGAGGGTATCCTGAACCATTCGCAAAGTGATTATGCAGAAGCTTTGAAGTGTTACAGAAGCTTTGAAGTGTCACAGCGTTCAGTCAAAACAACAGTATATTCTTCTGCTAAAAAGACTTAGAATATTTTCTTTTTTCAATCAGTTTAAAACTGTGAAGTAGAAAATAGACATTCTTTAAAGCTGTAGAGCAGAGATGTTTCAGAGAACTCAGAGCAGTACCGACATAATGAATTAGAGACAGGAGATCATCCTTTTGTGTGGCCAGCAATGAAGACTAATATACTTAGGAATCTAGAGCATCTTTGACATCCTCAAGTAACACATAGACAATCAGCAGAATATATATCATTAGCAAATGTTAACTTGGCTATGGTGGACCAGACTAAATTTTACAGCAAAATCGCAGGCACCATCATTTAAAAATCTTCTACAGAATGGTAATTAATGGATTTGTTATACAAAGTCTGAGTTCACATAAGCTGATGAGCATTCAGTGTCTGTGAGGGAAAAAAAATCAAAACAAAAATATTTGTCACAAAGATTCAACTAGGAAGAACAAAACATTACGGAGAGGAGTGTGTTGGAATTTAATACATTCATAATCTACCTTGCAACCATGAAACCAAAATTGTTTTCTCTGTGTATTCTACACAAATATTTATTTATTCAAACTACCCCAAATTGTCACAATAGTATATTAAAATCATCAGAGTGAGCAAAAGTACAAAGAACTGATGAAATTTCATTATAATATAGACATTATTTGGAAGAAAAAAAAGGCAGACTTCCACAATTTAAGCTAATGATTCTCTCTAATAGCAGGGAGAATGGGATTGCAAAGCTACTGATACAGCCATTGCTAACAGATACTTGCTGTATAACTCAGACTCTCTCTGATACAATAGATGACAGTGTGTGTTGCTGAAGGATTAATCATATTTATATATAATTAGTTTTTGTGGAAAATATATCATGCCAGATCTGACAGCATGAGAGAGGTGAGTCTGCTGCAGTTCCATGCCCCCAGGTTAAACCAGTGGCAAGGCTGAAAATGTATTCCTGGTAGGTACACACACACAGACACAACATGCATAAATATATACACACAGGTACATAATGGGCCACACAGATCACAGGCAGATGCACAAGACACAAGACACGCACAAGAAACAAATTGTATGTACACATATATTATATACCTATCTATAAGTGTATAATGTACAAGTATACGTACACTGTGGATTCCTCCAGGAGCTGAGCTCAGACACTGCAGCAGTCTGCCCAGCAGCAGCCCCTGGATCCCAATCTCCCAGTCTCTGCTGGTTCCTGGACATACAAGCCCCTGAGGGTGTAGGAATTCCCCAGTTGCTGGTACAGACCATCTCACTGGTCTATACTAGTGCATACATACACACACATCCCCCACAGACACACAGAGCTGGACAGGATTTCCAGATCCCGCAGCCAACCCGTAGGTAATTCCATACATTCATTTTATAGTCCTAAGGCACATCAGGATACTACAGTCTACTGACTAAGTGGCACAGATAAACAGTGACTTGATGTGTCACAAATAGTTTTAAAACTATTGAAATTATTTCTGGAAACAAATGAGATAATGCCTTCTGACAACAAAAAATTAACTAAAAGCGGTTGTTCAGAACTATTGGTTATGTCGCTGAATAAGGACATATATAAGACTGTAAATTTAACAGAAATTTCCCTGAGCAGCCATTCTGGCTGCATTCATATTCCCATTATCTTGATATCTGTTCATTACATTTTCATATAAACTTTCTTTTCTTGTATTGCTGTTGAATCAGGTCAATGCCTTGTGGTAGCTTCTGTTCCATAGCTGTGGTTTCTTACTGATGAAAATACAAACCGTTCTGAATTCACATAGATATTCATTTTGTTAACTTGAAGAACACTGAAATTCCAGTTTGCCCAAAAACCTTGAATACAGACTGTGTGTTTCACACAGAGGCGTATTGGTTGCATTGCTACAAGGGGAGGAGCTTGCAGGTTGGAGGTTAATTGCTTTTATGGTGCTTGCCTGCTCTGAACATACGGTGATTTATCTGCCATAGATCTTTCAGATATTGCAACTCTGTAGGCTGTCATGTTAGGTAAGATGGAAACTTTAACCCAAAGTTTCACTCTCGGTCCTTCTTCATTGTTTCTTGATCAGAGAAAAAATGCTGTATAGCCGCATGGCACTCTAATAATCTTCTTATAATATCTGTGTAGCATCAGAGGGGTGAACTGGGGACTCAGCAAATTTAGACTGAAGACAGAACTAAAGCGACCGGTGCTCTACCCCTTATCCCCCAATTTTTTTCTGACAGGATATATGGGTTCTCAAATCCTGTGACACACTTTCATCCAATGGATCACCCAAACCCTTTCTCTTTAACCTGTATTCAGGTCCTACTTCTTTAATTATTTTCTTGATACAGTTCATACCAGTTGCTATCTAGCCCTTGAAGTCATAACTTGAACTCCTTTTTCCTGAAAGAATCAAAAAAATAACAGTATCCTGGGTCACTCATTTTTATTAGCTCTGAGTTCAAAACCATCTTGGATTATATTAACGTGCTATGACAATCAAAATGAGCAAGACCAATCATATAGACAAGTCCCACAGTGCAGGAGTGTGCAGGGAGCATCTATTTTAGTCTCTTGGTTTTCATTAGGGATTGAATGTGTATAGGCAAGTTCTTTCACATTGCATTTCTGTCTATTCAATTGAAGCCAGACTGATTATTCTGTAATTCTGCCTATAACCTAGAAGGAAGAACAGACGTAAAAGACCATCATGCTAATGGGGTGCAGTGTATATTATATTTATGTTTTCATAAAACTGTATGCGCAATCTTGTTTTAATTTAAAGAACTATGAGTATATTTGGTCTCATAATGTTACTGGGAAGCTGTATGAACAGACGAATTTGAACCTTATGTTGCTATGGAGAAAATTTAACAAAAAAATTCAGAAGTTATGCTGGAACAGAGAACATATTTTGTCTACAAACATTTGTGAATATTGCTTGCATGCAAACCTAAATATGTCTTTACCAGTATGAAGACTATAACTTTTTTTGTGAATGTGCTGTACTGATCAAGAGTATCAGATTTATAATATGATTTTAGCTCAGATATGGGTAAAGTTTATATGCTTTATTTTCTCAGATTTTTAAATTGTTAGCGATGCTAGTGAATGCTATTTTCTACCTCAATATGATACCTCAATATAATATTCTCTCATTTCTTTTCTGTTTCCACTTCTCTTCCTTCCCCCTCTGTTTTCCTTTGCTTTCTGTACTGAATAAACTCATGACAGAACAAACACTCAAACTCAATATTTAAACATATACCAAATGTCAAATGAGATGTTCAAACAATGCACTGTATAATCTTCCTCCTTTCCATGAATAGAAAAGTGACAATGATGCTCAGTTTTTGAGAACTCATTTCTCAAGAAAATGGAGGGAGCAAATTGTGTCCTTCAATATTTGACATACTCTCAATACTCTTTCTACAGAGAATGCTGCATATTTCTACACTCTCTGTGACTAAGAATACTCATGTATAAAATATATATTGAAAAATATGTGGAATATCATATCTAAGGTATGAGAGGTTAATGTACACCACAACATCATACCATGGAACTAAGTTCTGTAAATAAGAGCAACTGTTCTCCATGCAGATGTGTCCTGGCTTTGGCTGGGATAGAGTTAATTTTCTTCCCAGTGGCTGGTACAGTGCTGTGTTTTGGATTTAGGATGAGAACAATGTTGATAACATTGTTTTTTCTGAGCAGTGTTTACACTAAATCAAGGAATTTTCAGTTTCTTGCACCCCCCCACCAGAAAGCAAGCTGGGGCAGGCAAGAGTTGTGAGAAGACAGCTGATTGCAAGGGATATTCCCTACCATATGGTATCATGTTCAGTACAAAAACTGGAGGGGAAAGATGGTCGCGGGCAGTGGCTTGGGCTGGTCATCACCTGGTGGGTGGTGAGTACTGTACATCACTTTGTATATTCTAATTCTGTATTATTATTTTTCCTTCTTTTGTTGTTCTTGTTTTTTGTTTGTGGGTTTTTTGCATATTAGACTTTCTTTATTTCAACACAAAACTTTAACTTTTTTTTTTTTTTCAGATTCTCTCCTGCAGTCCCACTTGTGGGTAGTGGGGTGGGAGAGCAGCTTTGTGGTGTTTAGCTACCCGCCAAGTTAAACCACAACAATATTATAAAAAGAAAACGTAAATTTATGCAGGAAGATGAGCTATGGTGGTTGCGATTTGTAGCAGACATTCACAAAAGGACAGTCACTGTAGTTAAGCTTTCTTGAACTATGTTGTGCTTAGTCTGTACACATTTAAAACCAGCTCAAAATCAAGGCTGCAGAAAGTGATTTCTGAAGAAGTTTTATATAAAACACCAGCATTTTTATATTTTATATTTTTATATCTTATATTTTTACATTTTATATGTTTCTATATATTATACATAATTATATATGTGATATATTTTTATTTTACATATTTATATTTTTTATGCATACATATATATTATGTATATATTATACATACACATATATATATATATGAGACGTGACTTTGTTTGGATTTTTTTGTTTCATTAAACTGTGCTGGAAATCATAGAAATTGGGGAAAATTTTTCCAAATCAGTCATGATTTTACTCTGCAGTGAAGTATACTTAAAGACAAGAATAAATTAGTCATGACTGCATGGCATTCTGAAAGCTTTGGGATCTAAAATTGGCTATTTCCACCTGAAGACACAAATGAGCAAGGAACGATGCCAGTAGAGAAATGTGTGTTCCAGCTGAACAGAAATAGATATAAAAATGGCTTGTAAGCATAAACTGTGGAGACATGCTGCTACATTCCTCAAGCAGAGCAGTTGTTTATCTTCAGGTAGGAGATCTGCAGAGTGTGTTTACTTGCCCATATCAGACACTTCATAGAACTTTGTGATGGAATCTTGAGACACCGTCCAGCAGACCAACTATACAGCAAAAGGTAATTTCAAACCTCTTCTGACAATGTCATCTGAGAAGCAGAACTCCCTTGGCTCAGGAACACAAAGGAAAAAAAAATGAATACAAATATTTTAATTCAAATAGTGCCTCATACATATTAAATAAAGAGATATGTAGTCTTTCATAACTCTTCAGTAGCGTATTTTCTCTAAGTGAAATTGCACTGCAAATTTTCTAAATATGAACTTATATTTCCTATTCTATCATTACAGTTATTTGCAACAAACGCAAAAGCTACTAACAAATATTTCATCACTAATTCTGCATTGAGCTTTTACTAATGGAATAAAAACTATCATCATCTGTTGAAAACCATGTGAAGCTAATTCAGAATAATTTTGAAGAGTCTGAGGGGAGAAATCATACAAAATAGTAGGATGGGAATACTAAAAAAAAATTTCACAATGGATTTTTTAAAGACAGTCTTTCTAAAGAATAGGATATGGTCGTGTCCAAAATAAAGCTTTTTTTTTTACCAAGCTTTAGTAATTTCCCTGTGCACTTTTTTTCTAATCTCCTCATGCCTTAATCAGGTGTTGGTCTCTGCAACATGAAGAGTGCTCTTTTCTTCTTCATGTCCTCTTTCAATATGATCAGTTTTAACACTGCAAATCTCTCTTCCTTCATAGATAGAATTTATCTAGATATGGTCAATAACCAAATGCTCTCTCAATGAAAAAAATGAAACAATTGTTTATATCTGGTACGTTTGCTTAAATATGTTTTTTCTTTGCTAACCAAGACTGTGTCTGGGTTGGATAATAAGCCAAAATTGCAGGCTCAAACTGTATGCATGTGTGCACAGGAATATAAGCATTATAAAATTGTGTGTGTTTGTAATTAGAATACTTCCTGCTAGTGGAAGTAGTATCGTTGCTCAGCTCTGCTGAGCAGATAAGAGGATTTGCCGCTAATCCATCAGTCCCTACCCTACCTGCCTATCCACTCACTTGATACTGTAAAGTACTTTCACCTGAGCCTGCTGGGATAATGCACTGGACAAGGAGTAAAAGGAATTCCATGTTCTGCAGGATATACAATCAGTCTTTCTATACCTCTCTCACTTTTCTTCCATCCCTTCTGCTTAAAGGTACCCTTAGCTTTCCCTCAGAAACCTGTATCTGGCTGGAAAATATCTGGCTTAGAAACCAAGGAGTGTGTATATGATGCCTTTCATGGCTAGGCTTCGCGAACGAAGATTTGGGAAGGGCTCTACCCACATTTGTTACAAGCACACTGGTGGCTAAAAAGGCCAATACGAGATAGACACGTCCAGTTGCAAAAGGCACAGCAGAAAGACTCCTTGGGTGGTATATTCTGCAAGACATGGTTCTTCCTGCGCTGTCTTTTCTCCTCGAGAGTGATCCTGCGTGCGTTCTCAAAAGCATCAGCAGCGTTATAGATGGTGTGTCTCCAGACCTCCTGATTGGAGGCCAGAGTAGACCAGTTATGTTGATCAATATGGCCAAGGCTGAGATGTTGTTTCAGGGAGTCCTTGTATCTCCTCTTTGGGGCTCCTCTCTTGCGGCAGCCAGTGGCAAGTTCACCATAGAGCAGGATCTTAGGGAGGCGGTGGTCCTTCATCCTGGAGACGTGTCCTGCCCAATGCAGCTGTATTCTCAGCAACATGGCCTGCTTGTTCTAGAACAGATGCATTAGTCACATAATCTGACCAGTGGATGTTTAGGATTGTACAGAGATAGCGTTGAGGGGAGTGTTCTAGGAGTCGCAGGTGGTGGCAGTAAATGACCCATGATTCAGATCCATATAAAAGAGTAGACAATATAATGCCTAGTGTATGATTAAATACCAAGGAAAAAAATGAACTGCATGGTTCTGAAAGCATGAGAAATGCGTTAAGCAGCATATCTTCAAACTCTTCATAGTGATGAAATGGAGTAAAGATTCTACTGAAGAAGAGAAAAGTAAGAAGGCTTTTCTCCCCTTCATCTTTTGATTAAAAATTTATTCAATAGACTGCATGCACCACGTTTTTGGGAAGCTCCTTACTCTCCTCAAAACTTACAACATCAGTACCTTAAGGTAATTCTGTGAAATTAAAACTAGCTGAGCTAATCATCAGAGCTGTTTTTTTAGTCAAAACCAGCAGGTATTAATCAGGTGGATTTGCTTAACAGGTGAATCTCATTAACAATGAGCACAGGATAAAAATTTAATCTACTGATTTTTTCTGCATTAGAGATTTAGCTATAAAGGCCACTTTAGCTGCTTATTTATTTATGTACAGAATGCAGACAACTTTTGTGTTGCTGCTAAAGCCTATAAGAGTGCACTTTCTAACAAGTTATGGTTTTCTTTCTTTTAAAACTCATTCCTTTTAATGTTTATGAGGAAATAACCATATTAAGAGCTTATTAAAAAAAGTCAGTATTATATGTTTCTAGTGTGATTAGTTCTATAAACAATTGAAAGAGGGAATATTAGAAAGAGAACATTTTGTTTGTTTATTTGTTTATTTTTGATGCAGAGGAGTCTGGTATGGCCTGAGGACTGAACTTGGAGCCATTCAGATAAGGTGATTCAAGAGAATATCGATAAATGGCTACAGCAGATTTAAAGGTTTCTAATTGAATTGTATGTTTTTTCTGTACAGTTTGAATTCATTATATAAGATAAAATGTAGCTGGAAACAGGGCTCATGATGTAATCCCCTTTTAGCTCTTTTGAAACATGACTAGTTTTATTCGTTGGCTCACCTTTTAACGTAGATTTCATATAACATGCATGTACAAAAGGAAGTAGTGGCTTGGTTGGTTTCTTTTGGCTTTATGCTCCTTAGAAAAAATATAAATGCTATTTTATTACTCTTTAAAAATGCGAAGGGACTGACTGGTACCACACAGACACTCTGGGAAGATGAACAAAACCACAGAACTATACAAATGTGGATTTAGTGGTAGATGTGAAAACACAAGAAATGTTCTACTTGAAGAATTAAATCAAGGGCAAAAAAGGCAACCTAAATGTGCATCTTGTTTTCATAACTCCTAATTGAAATGAGAAAGGAGACAGAATTCCAAGAAATTGAGAATGAAAAGTGGAACTTTAAAACCGGATATTTTGGCAGATCCAGCTGCTTCTTCCTTGTTCAAATTTGTGGCATTCTTAGATATAGGCATTGATGAGCACTGTCTATTCAAACTAGGAGACCTTGAGAACTAAAACTGGGTGAAGTTCATTAGTATACAGTGTAATATAGCCCGTATACAGTATACAGGTTATTTTGTAATAACAAAAATAAAATTTATGGTAAACTGGAAGTTTAATTGGTGAATATGGTTTGTGTCATATATCAAGGTCAAGCTGAGTGACTATATTTGCTGTACAATGTAAAAGAGAAAAGATCTACTTAAACCTCAAAAGTGGAGTGAGGTGGTAATTCAGGTGAAATTTGGTTACATATAAACTTTTACACTGGAAATGAAAATAAGAGAGTAATTTTCTTGTACGGATTTGAGTTTTTTGAGGTAATACTCAGAGCTATGAAAGTTCTTTATCTTTTGTTCACCTTCCTATTTAATATTAAAAATTCTTATGAAGGAGAGTGGGATGTGTATCTGGTTCTGTCAAATTGTAGTAACAACACACATGATTACAGATGACTATATCAATATTGGACAGGAATCCCTTTAAAGAATTTATTAAATTTACAGTAAAAGTAACTAGCATTTTTAGAGCCTGATAAACTCTATCTTTGACTCTACCCCAGATAAAACAAGCACAATATTTTCTGCAATTTTTTTAACATATATGCATACATAACATATGTAGTTTGTAACATAATTTATATGTAAAAACAGCATATCCTTCAGAATTATGTTTGTAATGTTTAAACATATGTAATAATTTTATGCACTATATATTTCCTGTAATATGCATACTATATACATATAATTATGTATAAAATTTATATTGTGTTATAATACATGTTTATATATATATCTATATAAATATAGACACATATACAAATATCTTGATATACACATATTTCAGAGTACCTTGGTACTCCCTTGGTATTCCCTAAATTTGAGTGCCTCAAATAAGTTATCTCATCCAATTATATTAACCTGTGAGCAGTAGTGCCAGCCTTGGCACTGACAAATTTGATTTGGAGCCAAGAGTGTTCTACAAATCTAACTGTAAATAAATGATCCCCTGGACAACAAGGATCAGTAATTTTTAAGACCTGATTTAATATTCATCTTACCTGCAGCTATGGCTTCTGCAGATTCTGTGAGCCTAAACCTTCTGACTAGCTCTATGGGAATAACTTTACATAACATGCCAATAAGAGAATGTCATCTCCTTCGTTTACCTAGTACTTATTTGTTTAAATGAGAAATAAATGATTGCTGTTTCTGTTGTGATACAAGTCTAGAATTTCTGGGCAAAACCTTCCTTTACTGACTGCAGAGTAAGGTGCTCTCAATTTGAATTCTATTTAGTTATAATTGTTTTTCTTTTTTTTGTTTTTAGTTATCAGAAGTGTGAAGTTAATACCAAAAGATTAAATCAGACATACTGCGAATAATGGCAGATTTTATATGCATTGTTACACATTATGTGCCTAATACTGTGCTGTAGAACTTTCTGTCACAGTGACCTTCACATTCTGTCATACTAAAGGGAATTATTCCACATAAGGCAATGGCATTTCTTTCTCAGTTTCCTCCAGATTGTCACATTCAGAACAATTTTCCAAACTTCTTGTTTCTGAGTCATATCATTGTTCAATATTTTTATAAATCTTTTTGAAGTTACCATATCAGTATCTAAAGCTGTGGGTTTTGTCTCCCTTTCAGTAGTGATGATTCTGGACAGTGTTGGTATTCTAGTATGCACTTAGGACCTTCAGCTTTAATTGCTTATAAAACATTCGCCTCAAACATGTGAGATGGTGCACTTGCGTTAAATGTTCATGGGGAAAGCTTCACCAAAAATGATTCTGGTTTTTCTTTTCTGCAGGCTGGATCATGTAAGGAAACTATTTCAGTTCTCCAGGCATTGTGAAGCTGTAGGGGATTTTACATTTTGGATCAAAGATTTGAAAAAAAACCAAAATTCACCTTATGTGTTTACTGTTAAAAATGTGAGTTCTAAGATTGCAAGAAATGTCATGTTGTATGTGCTGATTAGGGTTTGAGGAAAAAACTTGCAAAACTCCGGCCAATGTTAAATATATTCTACACCTGCATGTTATGCTGGAAAAGCCTTCTGCGTGCCATGACTTGCTTTCTGCAGTTCACAGCCTGTTTGCCTAGTTAGGTGTGTGGAAATTTTGTAGGCTTATAGCTGTGGAAATAAAATCAATGTTTAGCTTTTTATACACTATTCAGTGCTCTGAAATACAGATCCTTCAAATGAGTTTTAGCCTAGTCTCTCGTGCCTATACACTTAAAGATATTTTGGCAGCAAACAGTGAAATAAAACAGTATTTAAAATCCTTCCTTTTAGAAGGTAGTAACAGACCTGTGCCTTCTCTGCCTTTGGACTCATTTACAAAATGAACATAATTGTGTTACAAGTATTCAGTTGTAACTGAATACTTGGGAAAGAAAATTTTTTTTAGTATGATTTAACAACAGAGAGAGTATAAGATCTGAGGCTTGCAAACTGAAGAAAGAGAAAAGTCAGTAAAGTCACTATTAACTGAACACTGTCCTTTCAATGTACAGGACTGCTGTGCTTGTGGAATTAAGTTTGCATCCTGATGCTTATGCAGAAGGAAATGAGATCAAGACAGTGCTGTTTCTGAGTAGTTAATTTAAAAACTTTGTATTC
Organism: Pipra filicauda; assembly: GCF_003945595.2. Lineage (NCBI taxonomy): Eukaryota > Metazoa > Chordata > Aves > Passeriformes > Pipridae > Pipra > Pipra filicauda. The sequence goes on along the minus strand of NW_024104273.1, from coordinate 53,689 downwards.
TCTGAAGTACTGTTAAACAGTACTGCGTAAACATAGATATAGTATAGGATGAACTGTACAGATATGGATAAATACGTGCACTTGGATCAAGCTTCTTTTGTACTACTTCTCATTGCTTACTTGACATAACTATATATGGAACGAGAGGAATATTATTTAGACAGTTAAAATTACTGCAGTGGAAAATCGAGAAGTGTAGCTTTAATGAATTCTTGACAGATAAAATAAATTTGTTTTGTGTGAAATCATAGAAACTATTATATTTTTTATTAAAAAATCCAAATTATCATAATATTTTTGAATATGTACAAATATTTCTTCTTTGTTAAGCAATGGAAAAAATAAACAATCCAAGGCAAAGTTATGAATAGTGCTTTCAAAGTTCTTTATTAAAAGTAATCTGATCTTCAAATAGCTAAGGATAAAACATATTAAGTGAAACCATCTTTGGCAATAAAAATAATTACACTTTAGTTTGAGTTTCAATTCATCTTCTTTTCACCCACTGTGAATTATGGAATTTGCTAACTTCTTTGTGTTTATAAAACTATATTCTTTAACTAGGTCTTCCTTAGTTGTATGTGTAATGAATATCATGATCAAGACACATATTGACCTAACTAAGTAAGAAACATTTAGAGATGTTAATTGTATTTATTTTTGGGTTTTTTCCATTTTTTGGCGACATGTTACCAAAACCCCCAAAAACGAAGATGTCACCAGACCAGATATTCTACTGGAAGGTGTCCCTGCCCACGGCTGGGACATTGGAACTAGATGATCTTTAAGGTTCCTCCAACCCAAAAAATTCTATGACTATGATTCTATGACCATATATTTATGTGAGTTTCTCCTCATTTAACTGTAGGAATTAATTGATCGTAACTTCATATAAGGTCATGGAGTACTCGTACACATTCAACTCTCTTTTGAGCAAGGTAAAATAATTAAGGGCTTTTATCTGTGGATATTACTGTCCTTTAAAATACAACTCCATTATAAAATTGGAACACCTCATCTTAAAATGCAATTCACTATAAAGGACATTATCTTCTACAAAATTTATTATAAAACAAAGTCCTTGAGGAAATTTATTAGATTTAAAAAACTTAGTACAAGTAAGGACTTCAATCTCTTCTCCATTTGTCCTCATGACCTAAGGCTTAGGCTAACACCCATCTAAACCCATTTTCATGGAGCTTCATATTCTAAAATATTTTCTTCTTTGATATCAAAGAGGTAAATATTGACTTATAAAAATTTACAGCTATTTGTGTCTGAATTCTGAGTGTGAATTCCAGAAATAAAACTAATAAAATTATACTAAAACAACATAATAGGTGACATATTACCATCATTCATTCCTAATTTCTTAGCCCTGACTCTAGGTTTGCCTATTCTTCAGGCAGCTGTGTTTGACAGTGCAGAAGGTGACAGAAGGTTGGGGTCCATGGAATGTCTACTATTTTTCTTGAAGGTAGGATCCAAGAATTTCCAAAGTTCAGAAGTAGTTCTGCTTCTTTTTCTGCATTTGCTTTAAGAAAAAGGAAGTTTATTTGGCCAGTGTAATTTTTATCAGCACATACACTAGAAACACCAATATTTTAAATAAATAAAATAAATCGTATTGTTTAGATGGGAAAAAAATATGATAAAACAAATCTCCTTCACCTGCCCACTCTCTCTCAGAGTGCAGCCTTTCTTCTGAGTTTGTTCTCACTCAAAGTTTATCTAAGCTGGCAACCTCCTGGTTATGTGACATCATTTTTGACAATATTACTTTTAGAAAAATAGTCAGTTTTGGTGCCATAAGCAGACAGCTTGCAAGTAGCCCTAATATTGACTGAGACTATGAACAGTGACACATTTGCATCTGAGGCCTCTCCAAATGACCATATGGATTTAATGGAGCTGAGCAAGGAACAAGCTTGTCCTGCTTGGCACGGCTATGAAGTCACTGCAGATGTAACCAGAGACAGTTTAAAACAGTTCTGCCAATACCCTCAGCTGCCTCTAATGCGCCAATCCAATCCTAATCTCATAAAACTTAAACTTCTTTGGTCCCTTCATTGATTCTATAAAACTTTTGGAAATTAATCATCCAATTCTGCCTTTACTCAGCTTCCAATATTGAATCGAAATAATAAATTGGTTAATGGAGGGTTTAGTGACTAATGTAATCTCTTTCCTTAAGAAAACATCCTTATTCTGGACTTCCAACAAAGAAGAAATAGTTCTGTTGTAGTAATCTTTTGTTTACATCTTCTAATGTACTGCCTTTTGAGGCAATTCAGACAGTCCAACATTATTGTTGTAAATCCTCACTGTCCTTTTGACTTTCCTACACAAACTTCTCAGAAAAATTAGCATATCAGTAAATTACGTGCTCAGCAAAACAGGATTAATGTTAACTTCACTTTCATCATTCTTCTCTATAGACATAGGACAGTAATGAACATTTCCAGTCTGATAGATATAAAGTCAAGTAAACATTTATATAACTAGAATACATGACTTTTAAGCCAGAGGATTCTGAATTCGACCTTTATAGTACATTTTCTTGAATATATTAAAAAATAATAATCTTACTTGCTATTATATGTAAATGTCTTAACAGCTGATCAGATTATATTTAACCTAAGACTGAAAAGACATGAGGTTATTTCTGCATAAAATATTTCTTCTCTACTGACTTTTTAGAGTCTGACTGTTAATATGTGTCAGGGTAGCTTTGGCAGAAACATATAAAACTTGTCTTACTACAGAAGAATATATTTTTCTCTTCTAGAATTAAAAAATAGAATAAAAAAAAATTACTTTAGAGACAAGGAAACTCAACTAAAAGAAACATTCTGGTTCAGATACCATTGAAAGCTGCCTTGATATTTGGAAAAAGCATATTGAAACAGTTTAGCCCACGCTTCCCCCTTCCTTTAAACAGCAAGTGCTGAAGACAGAAGAGCTCTTACCCACAAAAGCCAAATTTTGTTTGAACAGGAACAGGTATGATTAATACTTGTAAGAAGCTCACTTTTAAAATACATGTGAAAACTCAAGGTGAAACAGAACAGGAATAAAAGATTTGTAAATAAATCTTTCCAACTGTATTCTTCTTTTGTGCATGTTAACTGTGAGGGGGATGAGGCAGTGGAAAAGGTTGCCAGGAGAAGTTGTAGATGTCCCATCCCTGGAAGTGTTCAACGCCTGGTTGGATGGGGCTTTGAGCAACCTGATCTAGTGGAAGGTGACCCTGCACATGGAAGGGGTTGGAAAGAAATCTTAAAGATAATCTCTTTAAACTCCAGTGTTCCTTCTCATGGCTTTATTCTTAGTCTTACTGACTTCTGAATTGTAACAACCTTCAGTTCCTTACATCCCAATGAACTTTTTCTTTCTGTTTGCCTCTTTTATGTATACAGGAAGATTTCTTCCCAAGGGAGTAAGTGACCATAAGGGGAAGAAGGTAGTTCTCCTATGCTGCTCTATGGAGGGTGCTCCATGGTGTGGAAAACTGTCTGCCCATCCACACCACTTATTCAATCTAACATAACTCCAAATAAAATAGTGTAATTGCTACTTTTCACCACAAGGTTGAACTGAAAAACTGGATTAACGGATCTGAATGCAGACTCTCCGCTGGTTTTCCCAGAGAGAGCTCGGCTGCGCTGTCCCCCTTTGGCAGGAGGAGAGAGAGACCAAGCTTCCCCGGGTGTTCTGTGGCAAAAAAGACTTTTAATCTTAAACTCGCGTGGTTTATATGGGTTCGGGGGGAGGGCAGGAAGGAGGGCTGTGATTGGGTCGAGGTACGGGGGGAAAGGGTTTGGCTTGAGAGCCCCACTGACCAATGGGAGATACAAGAGGACCGTGTTCCAGCAACCGAGACAGGGGTTTGGAGAGAGGCGGGTGCAACAGGAGTCCGCAGTCTGGGAGGAGAGACAACGTGGTTCCGAGTGGGGGGCTGCGTGGACCGGGGGAAGTACATAACTCAGGGAAAACCCATGCAATAAAAACGCAAGTAGTTGTTTTTCTGCTTCGCTCGGTCCCGGGAAGCTGCCGCTGTAATGGGCCCGTTTCTAAAGCTATTCTTTCCAGGTCTCGTAATCCTGCCGTTCACCCACACTGGATATTTTGTTTTAAATAATCACAGAAATATTTTCCCTGAAAAAAATTCTTCTGATTTCTACTTTTCAAATTTACATCTAACCATAAGGAAACTTACCACATCACTGCAAAGACCGAACCACTTCAACTGCATTAACTATAACCAGCTTTGAAGCTGTAGAGATCTTCAAATTAAAATTTTCACTTTTCTGCCATTTGCTTCACTATCTTCAGTACGACCAAGTCTTGCAGTAGAATGTCTCTGTTAATGTATTCTACAGAAGATTATCTCTTTGAAATAACTACTACTTCTAATGTAAGTTTGCTAAACACTCTGAACTGCCTAGATTTCCTTCACTGAGGTTACTTAAAACTAATGTACTTCTGCAAATCTTTCCCTAAAATGACTATCCTTCACAGAGAAACATCACCCTTGACTATTACAAAACCCACCATTAAAATTCTACTGATTCTCTTTTTTGTGTTAAAATGTGTTGGACTAAAGTATGTAACAAATGTGCTTTCAACAAAGGCTACCCTTTCACTTGGATTTTATTTTCCTGTTGTTCATGTTGGTCAGTTATTACAAGAATGAATAGGTGAACTTAAAAGCCTATGCTAAAACTGTTCACCTCCTTAGTCTACCCATACAAGAAAAAGACAGCAGGAATAAGTGAAGGAAGTTATTAGGACCATCAAATTAGCAACCTCTAGTCTGGCCTTTCCTGATTGTAATCAGACTCCCTGTGCTGACAGAAAAAAAAAAAACACACCAAAACTGCGTACTTTCAAAGAAACTATGATTTTATGTGTTTTTTTCCTGCATACAATCTGTTTATAAAATGAAACTTTCCACTTTTGTATTAGTAATGTTACATACCTTCGTCTTTTACTAAACTCTAAGTCACCATCCAAATCTACTAGATTAGCCTAGGGATTCCATAGAGATGCAAGATCTGTCAGTCATATGCAGAAATAAACATTAACTCTTCCCCACTGATGTAAGTAAAGTGCGGATAAAAAAGGAAAAATACCACACTAGTATGAAAATAAAAGTAAACTTGAGGTTTCAAAAATTTGTTTTAGCATTCAACAAGTCATTCTCAACTCAGCAAAACTGAAAGCTTAGACTATGAGGCAAAGCAATCAAAACAGCCATTTGCTTAGTCAGAGAGATCAAAGTCATAAAAAGAAACACACTGTTAACTTAATCACTGTAAATAGTAAATGCTTGAGTAACAAATTATGTCAGTTCATTAAGTGTGTGATATTCTCAAAGTTCTGTTTCTTAAGTGGCAAAAACTTGTTAGAATTTGCCTGGAAGAAATGACAGGTTAAAAATCTGATTGTCACGTACATAACAAATCAATGCAGTATCAGTGCAAAATAGAGTGTGATAGAACTTCTGGAAGTTCAAATCCAAAAACCAAAACATTTGCATTCATAATTTTAAATTCCTTTCAACCTGTGTTTCCTAATGCAAGCGGTGATTAGGTTGTTTGCCCAGTACCTCAGATACTAAATAATCTTTGATTAGTTGCGTCAATCTACTTGATGCAATACACCTGTTCTCATAACCCAGGGTTTTGACACTTGCTTTCTACTTTGAAAGAGAACTGTCTCCTGTAGTCTAGACAGAAGAGCAAACATGAGTGCGAGATACTTCTCTAAGTTTTTGGAGAAAAGTGAGGGAGGGTAACATTCCCTACAAGGAAAGAAAACAACAGTCAACCCCACATGAACTGCCTTGACATGAATGTTTTAGAATTGCCTGTTTTGCAGCAAAAGGCAAGGATATTGTTTCTCAACACACTCTTTACTGCTGGATTTCATCTTAAATCCCCATTTACCTTCTAATATTGCTATAAATACAGCTACCATAACTTGACCAGCTTGGATAAGATTCCATATGTATATGCATAAACAGTAATTTTTCTCTTTGAGGTTTTTTGTTTTAGAGTCTTTAATTTTTTGGCCATTAATCCACTAGAATTTACTTATTAACTACAATACAGTTGTTATAACACTACAGAGCTACCATATACTATACTCTTTTTTGTTCGGAATTATCAAGGTTTCCTGAGTGCAGATTAGCAATATTTCAGTACATTCTGTTTTAGTTTACTTTGTTTATACACTTTGTACAATAAATGAAGAAGTGTTAGAATTTTTGTTGGCCATATATTCATGAAGGAATGTATATTCAGTTTGACTAAAACCAGCAGATAAACACAATGAAAATTTTGCCGAAAATATCAAAACAAAAAATATTTGAAAGTTTTTACTTCTAAGGAAAACAAACAATGTTTCGGACCTAAGTTTTTATTCTATTAACAATCAAAATCTGTTAATATCTCAGTCTTACTTGTAAGATGTTAAACTGCCTTGCTTTCCCTTTTCTGTGGTTTCATCTTTTCCCTACGTAAATATCTTTGCACTTACCACACTTAAGATTCAGAGAATAAAACACAGACCTCGTAAAGTTTATCCTCTACCTGGTTTTAAAGTCTCTCTACTAGGAATATGTAGATGTAAGATCAAGGATATCTATTCTATCCTCAATGCATGTGCATAAATCCTGTAAAGTTTATAGGAATTATGTGCATACTAAGTGAAAACTTCCTCTGTGGGGTAATAAAAGGGAGTCTGGTAAGCTCAGTGGAGAGAGAAAAGTCAAAGCCATGCATTTAAAGAGTTCTGAATTGTCTGGAAAAAAATATATCTCCCTTAAAAAATATTGTGAATTTCCACATTATCAAACCCCATGTTTTCCTCCTTTAGGAGTGATGTCCTCAAAATAGTTTTTCTCTGCAGCTTCTCTGAAGGAGGTAATCTATATTTTGACTTCACATCCAGATTTCTACATCACATAAAATGAGGTCATGAATTGTTCAGTGCCATCAATTTAATGTGTATTCTACTTCTGCAAGAGACTGTCGCTTTCCTATCTCTGGCAAGTCACTTACCAGTATAGCAGCAGTTATAAAAATAATAGGTTTTTATTCTATCTTTTTATTCTATTCTTGTCATATGCTATCTTTTGCCCTTATGTTACTGAAGGCAAACTATTTCACAGAGTAATGTGGTTTGAAATGTTCAACTTTGTTATTTGTCAGAGCTCAAGATTTCATTAAAGAAAACTCAACCCAAAACTTGGAGATAACTTCTAATAAATAGACTGGGTCATATGTTGTTTTTCAGTAGAAATATATTGTTGGTTTCTTTTATTTCAGTTTCTTTTATTATTATTAGTAGTATCTACTGAAAAATAGCTTATATTATTATGTTTGACATTATTTTTCAAGAAAATTATTTTACTTTAACATTCTATCCTCATTCTACATTATTATTGTCTCTTTTTGACATTTCTTTTGCATAATTCAACAGTACAGTCTGTAACTTGTAAACTGTATTTCAGCAACTTTCCAACAAAAGAGAACATTCAAATCCCTCTACTCGGGGATGTTTTACAAGAATTAAACTGCAGACTGGTTTCTATAAGTTAATATCAGGGAATGCAGGGCCATGAAAAATGCTGATCATAAAGTACACCTAAATAACACTTTCCCATTGTGCATCAGAGCCTCATGCAGTCGGTGTTGTCTCCACGTTGCCTTTGACAGTTCATGTGACAGAACTTATAAAAGTTTACCTCGCCTAAGGTTCTCAAGCGGAAACTTCCACATAGCCATTATCTGTTTGGTTCAACAAAGTCACAGGAGATGTTTTGCAGATGTTTGACTGCAGGACAACTATGCTGCTGATGCTGCCCATGTGGGAGATGCACTGAGGGAGATGTATTAATACGTACCAAGACCTTTTCCCCTTTACATAAATTGGATAACTTTTAGTGGTGTAAACCTGTTACTGAAGAGTTAATAAGAAAGGACACCTAACAGCAATTTGGGTTTCTTATACTGGTGACCTACTTTGGAAGAGGATCTCCCTGGAAAAGAACCAGAGAGAATGCAGAAATTCAATAATGTTCTCCTGAATTTTTACCTGTCCTAAGTTAAACTTTCCATAGTATTTGCTTAAGCTAGTAAGAATCCAAAGGCTTCGCGAATGAAGATTTGGGAAAGGCTCTATCCATATTGGTTACAAGCACGCTGGTGGCTTATGAGGCCAATACAAGATAGACATGTCCGATTGCAAAAGGCACAGCAGAAAGACTCCTTGGGTGGTATATTCTGCAAGACATGGTTCTTCCTGTGCTGTCTTTTCTCCTCGAGGGTGATCCTGCGTGTGTTCTCAAAGGAAGCAGCAGCGTTATAGATGGTGTGTCTCCAGACCTCCCGATTGGAGGACAGAGTAGACCAGTTATGTTGATCAATATGGCCAAAGTTTGGGATGTTGTTTCAGGGAGTCCTTGTATCTTCTCTTTGGGGCTCCTCTCTTGCAGCAGCCAGTGGCAAGTTCACCATAAAGCAAGATCTTAGGGAGGCGGTGGTCCTTCATCCTGGAGATGTGTCCTGCCCAACGCAACTGTGTTCTCAGCAACATGGCCTCAATACCTGTGAATGCTGCCTGCTCTAGAACAGATGTGTTGGTCACATAATCTGACCAGTGGATGTTTAGGATTGTACAGAGATAGCGTTGATGGAAGAGTTCTAAGAGACGCAGGTGGTGACGATAAATGACCCATGATTCGGAACCATATAAAAGAGTAGACAGCACTATGACTTTGTAAACACTGATCTTGGTACTTTTCTTCAAGTGTTTATTACGTCAAACTCTTTTATGGAGTCTTCTGAAGGCACTTTGCTAACCTGTTGTCTAACTCCCCACTGATCTTACTGTCCGAGGAGATGAGGCTACATAGGTAATTAAACTGCTGGACTGATTTGAGCTCTGATTGGCCACTGGTGATATGGTGGTAAGACTTCCTGAGGTGCAGGTTGATAGAGGACTTCTGTCTTCTTTAAGCTGACTTCCAGCCCAAAGAGCTCAGCAGCGTCTGCAAAGCAGGATGTTAAACGCTGCAGGGTTGCTTCTGTGTGGGCCACAAGGGCGGCGTCATCAGCATAAAGCAGCTCCCGGACAAGATGGTTTAAGGTTTTAGTGTGGACCTTCAGTCACCTTTGGTTGAATAGACTTCCATCAGTACAGTATTGAATGTAGATACCGTCCTGATCATCGAGGTCTGTAGTGGCCCTTTGGAGCATCATGCTGAAAAGGATTGTGAATAGAGTTGGTGCAAGAATGCAGCCTTGTTTCACACCATTAGTTATTAGAAAGGGCTCAGAAAGTGCATCGCCATATCTGACTTGCCCGCGCTGATCCTCATGAAGTGAGATGATCATTTTAAGGAACTTGGAGCGACATCCTAAACGTTCCAAAATCTGCCATAGACCTTTTCTGCTCACAGTATCGAAAGTCTCGGTGAGGTCAACAAAGGTTACATAGAGACCTTTATTCTGTTCCCTGCACTTCTCTTGCAGTTGTCTGAGAACAAATACCATGTCTGTGGTACTCCTGTTTGCTCTGGAACCACATTGGCTTTCAGGTAGAATTCCTTCTGCTATAGTGGGTATTAGTCTGTTCAAGAGTATTCTTGCCAGGGTTTTGCCAGCAATGGAGAGTAGAGTAATACCACGGTAATTTGAACAGTCTGATTTATCTCCTTTCTTCTTATACAAAGTGATGATGACTGCATCATGAAGGTCTGATGGTAGTTGGCCTAGTTCCCAACAGCACACCACAAACTCGTGAAATTTAGCATGGAGTGCTTGGCCCCCATGTTTCCAGATTTCAGGTGGAATTCCATCAACCACAGCTGCCTTGCCGATTTTCACCTGCTGTATGGCCTTAAGTGTTTCTCTCAAAGTGGGGGCAGTATCCAATTCATATTTTACCGGTTGTTGTGTGATGGACTGAATTGCAGAGTCTTGAACTACACAGCTAGTACCGTGTAGTTCTGAAAGGATTCAGACCATCAATTCAGAATGGAGGTTTTATCTGTAAGAAGCGTTTGCCCATCAGCGCTGAGTAGAGGGCTTTGGACCTGGTATGTAGGCCCGTATGCTGTTTTCAAGGCCTCATAGAATCCTCTGTGATCACCTGTATCTGCACATAATTGAGTTTTTTCAGCTAGATTGATCCACCACTTGTTCTGGATGTCGCGGAATTTCTGTAGCTAGTAAGAATAAACCACACAGGTTTGAAAGATGATTCCTCAAGGATTCAATCAAGGTACAGACTCAATCCTCCTGCATCAGACAGCTAAGGACACAGCAGAATACCATCAAGATGTAGCAAGGGCAGGCTGCTCCAGAGAGCAAGGTCAACTAACAGCTGAGGATGACAATGAGGCAGGTAAGAATGGATCCATGACTGCCAAGTTCAGTCCCCACAGTCTGCTCACCTGTTTAAGGTGAGCAGAGAAGGTCTGGTGTCAGCCAGGAGTTGAGACCACCACACAGGTCTACAGCAGAGAGGCCCCAGCACCGCTGCAGCACAGCTTGGCCAGGACAAGGGACAAGTAGCCCAGCTAAACACAGCTGCAAAGCAAGGTGGGACAGACCCTGCTCCTCATGGTTCATTCTCACACAGCTCTCTCCTAACAGCTATGTGACCCAAGGTCACACAGCTGGACCAAAATGTAGAGTTAAGGCCCAGGCAGTCAAACACCTGGAGCATTGAAGGAAGAAGAAATTGCACTCTGGACTTAAAGGCATTTGGATTTCAAAAGCAGCAAAATTATTTAATCTCAGTCATGTTGGTAGATACTAAAAACAGAACTAAAGCAAATGTATCATGTCCTTCAGTTTTTGTATGACTGTATAATCCCAACTTTATACAACCTGAAGGTGCTGGTGATTTTAGATATTTTATAGTGCTTGTTACCAATAGATGGCAATAACTGGTGTGAGGGGGAAGATGTGCAGCTCTGTTTTTCAAATGCAAAAGGGAGAACATTTCTGTAAAGTCATCTCCGCAAGTCAAGCCTGAAAATTCTTTTGCAAGTTTACAAGTTAGTAATTATAGAGTATATTAACCTGCTATGAGGAAACTCACCTTGTCAAGTTGTATCACTAGGAGGCAAAGACGCATTGTTTTTGCATATTTTTCATGCTTCAAATTAATTGGTACAAAGCAATCACAATACTTGTCAGAGTTACTTAAAATTTTGTGATCAAACCCAAGTTCACACTGGGATGTTTTGCATGGTTTATCTAAAATACAAATTCAGATAGGATTCCCTGGCTCAGGAAAATAGGGTGATCTCTTCAGGGCTGCATTCCATTTTAATGTATAACACAACTTTCTTCAGCTCAGAGAAAGACAAGAACTTGAATGTATTCTCTTTGCCAATCAAAAGACATATTTAAAAAGGAAAAAAAAGGGGAACTTTTGCCAGAACTATTCTAAAACACTGTTTAAATTCAAGTAATCTGCATACCTGTATAAAAGGAACAGCTGATATCATTGAATGCATTTTTCAAAGCATCTGTTTCAAAGGATGAAACTGATTCCAGCCAACTTCAACCAGGGACTCAGCTATGCACCACATGCAAATTCCCAAGAAGAGGTTTCAAGAACATTCACACAATATGAACCTGTTTTTCACAGTCCAGTAAATTTATTACTGAATAACAGATGATAGAGGGAAATTTAGGCACTGTGGGCCAAGGCTGGATTATCAGCTCCTGAAACTGGCCTGGGCTTCAAGTAGTGCAACCGTGTTCCTGCCAAGTCAGTGAATGTATGATATGCATTTGGATTGTGCTCAAGTCTGACTATGTGAAAGCCAACAATCTGTGTCAATCAAAAGACTGATGGATGCAATTTTAATATGATGAGAAGCTGGAGATGAATTTTGATGTCTGAAGTATACATTTACTGTTTTAAGGCAATGTAACACTGAACAGGAGAGCATTAGAAAGAAAAATATGGAGGTGTTCAGGTCACGATATACTAAGATAACTGGCAAGTCAGTATTTCTATTAGCTTTTTTTATGAGCAGTAATGAAATTAAATGTGGTAAATGCAAAAGTATATTCATACTCAGACTGGGAGGGAAGACTGTCATAAAAAGTACAGCCACCACTGCTGATCTTACCATCATTAACATTTTCATTGTAGGCACAGAGTTTTTTTTTAGATTCTGCTACTTTTAAAAATTATTGCTAGAATTTGCCACTCAAGGTGGCAGATTCTGCTGCCTTTGTTCAATGACCTCTTTTATATACCTTTATTGTATAACAACAGTAGAAAGAATTTTACCTCTGCTGACACACTTTTCTACTAGCACTTCTTACTCTCCACCAGATTGCTCCTTTAGGATTTATTGCCCAGAGATTCTGTTTGGGAATACATTTTCTAGGTCTTAGTTTCTTTCATTGGTGATACGGGGTCATAATGGAGAACAGTGGGAACAATGACCCAAAATTTTTACGTATTCTCGCTACTGAGAAAAGTTGATGTTTTGAGATTTTCAGACAAAGGCAGTATTAAGTACAGTATTTCCATTTCTGGTTAGCCATAAAGGTTTAACTATGAATCTTTGGATCCTTTCACTCAACTTGTATAGCATAAAAAGTGCTAACAGGTGACCATGTATTGCAGCTAGTAGGTTTTTTTGTAGTGGGGAGGTGTGGATGAGGGCAGGTGGTTAGGTTCCTGAAGGTGTGGAGAAGAGAAAAAATCCATTAGGGAGTGTAATTCTCTATCCCAGTTGTTTTGTAATTCTTATAACGAAAAAAAAGCCCAAATTACTTTACAAATCTTGCAAATATTTCCTTATGAAAAAAGTTCAATGTCAACTATACAAGCAGTAATCCCACTGAAAACATTTGATAACAGATTTAACAGAGGTTTTAGAAAGCCATTAGGTATCCTTGGCTTGGTTTTTCTTTTCTGCTGATTCAGCAACAAATCAGTCAAATAATTGTAACTTTATTAATTCACACATTCATATACAACTGTGTTGTCTTGCAACAATTTTGAAAAAAACCTCAGCTAAAATATATTGATGTTCTAAAGAGGTTCTCAGTTATTTTTGATGGAATGATTGCTCTAAATATATTTTAGGGCAAACTCTAGCTGAATAGTTTAAACTATCTGCAGTCCTTGTTTCAGTTAAGCAAGTTCAGATATTTGCTTTGTTTTGAACTAGAACCCAGGTAGAGCTAGAGCTCAGCTGGAAGGGTGTGAATTACCACTGACTGCTGTTATGGCCTCAAAAAGGATAATAATTGAGATACTTTAAACCCAATCTCTGTATACTAAAGCTACAATCCAGTCAATTAGCATATGATTTGCTGGCTAATTATGGAGCTTGACTAGAGAATTTAAAATACAGAATATATTAGGGAAAATTTGTAAAATCCTTTCTCCAAGTCCTCATATAAAGGACTTATATAACAGCATGCTTTGTTTGAAGAAAGACTCTTAATGTTACCTCTCCACCTGGGCAAGGAATTGTATCCCACAATTCTAAACAGGTTACTGCTTTTGAAGCCAAGGTAAGGCAAAGTCCAGTCAGGCCTTAAATGTGTTTTGTTGAAGAGATGTAATGCTATTGAATGAAAATGTCCCAGATGGACACAGTTCCTCAGTCAGCTAAATTCTCATTATGTTACTCTGGAAACTAATAATTAATTGCAAACATATTATGAGCTATAGTGAGGTCTTTTATTGAAGAATTATGCGCAGTAGCTACTGAGGTATATTGAAGATAGTCTGAGAAAGAGAACTGTAGAAGCCATGAATTTATGCAAGGGAATATGTTCATTTTTGACAGTTCCCTACAGGAAATTTTACAAGAAATAAAATTCCCAGGTATCTCTCTTTTAGGTTAGTTCAGTATATCACTCAGTATTAGAAGACTATTTTGTAACATGATTTTATTGAGCCTTTTTAATTACTTTTCCTTATATTGGAGTTATTCAACTAATCTACAGGTAATTACTCTCTATCTACCTTTGTAAACTTCTGCATTTTAACTCATGGCAAGGAGATGTAGATATTATCTATCTCTATTCACAGAGTATCAGTGGATGAGCTATTTTACAGTAAGTATCACGTGTAAAAGGTATGATGACTTAAATTTAGAGCTATCTATTCAGAAACAACAGTATAAAGTCACCTTTTTAATGAAGTGTACCCAGAGTTATTAAATGGAAATGATTTTTGAAAGAATAATATCTTTACAAAGAATCCTGAAGCTATGAATTAGCAGAGGCAGAAGTTTTGAATCAGTTTACATCATGTCATAGGAAGCCAAATCAGGTGACAACCTGGAACTATTTAAAGACTAGATTCGCTAATCTAAATATGGTCCCTGTGTGCCACTCAGCTGATCATCAGTGGGTGAGAGGCAGAAAAAAACTGTAAGCAAAGATCCCTGGCATAAGGCAAACTAACTAGTGCCCTCAAGACCCTTGAGGAGTTGGAGTAGTGTAATGTTCATGTGTGGGGGTGACATGCTGCTGTGTTTGTCAGTCCTTCTTTGCACTGAAGAGTCTGGCAGTCAGATGACAAAGAGTGCCTTAAGGATCCTGCAATGCTCTATGAGAAAAGCTACTAAATAAGAGCTCTGAATGGTGCATAATCACAGTGGCAGAACATGCTTCTGCATTTCCCACTGAGCTCTGATTACAGACAAATACCATATTGCAATTTAGTAGTTACTATTCTTCATGGTTTAACCACATTGGACATCGCATTACTCTCTCACCATGAATTCCAGATGATCAGTTATTAATGTTTATTCTTGACATTTCAGTGTATAATGTAGTATGCCCAAAAACATCTCAGATATAATGTATTACTCTTTTATTTAAGTACTTACTTTTTTTTTTTTTTTTAAAGAAATATCACAGCTAAGTATGATTGGTTCTCTCTTCCTGAAATGGACTCATATGGATTTTCTTGGTGGTGGTTCTGAACAGGTAAAAGCTTTTTAGATCTTCTCAGTGAAGGGAAGGTATGTATTAACCTAGCTTTTTCTGTGCTTTTGAATGCTTTCCCCCCCTCCTGTGATGACAGGGAGAAGGAAGAATGACAGAAGATGGATTCTGGCACTTCAGTGCTATGAGAACTAGGGATGATTCTCTCCTTGAACAGGCTTCCTTACACCACTCTGTTGGGAAAGTAGCAGACACTGGTATCAAAGATGGTGTTATTACAGCATCGATTATTTCTCCCTTGTTTTCTAACTGCCTCTGGCTGCAAATCTTGAATATGATTTGATTTTCGTCTCACAGCTCTGAAAACCTGTGAGTTACTCTGAGTTTCAAGCATCTTTACTTGCAATTGAAAGTCATGTTGGTTTGACAAGAAGACATTCTGAAGTAATTTTGTTAAAAACCTGTGAAACCCTGTGGGTATTTAAGAAAGTTTTACAATATTGATTTAAACTGGAATTAAACTAAATGGTATTGATATGACCTAGATTAGATTAAATCATAATGTTCATGCAAGGTTTTGTTGTGGTTTAACAATGCATTACTAAGCTAATATAAAAAGTAAATTCATTTAACTTTAATTATACGATAAATATTTTTTAAAGCCATATATGCTCTGAAATTTAGATAAGGTGCCTGGATTCCTTATTGTTTTTCATCTCACATTTTCCTCAGTCAATGGGTCAGCATATTCCTTAGATAGTCTATTTTATAAATGAACATTAAGTAAATACTTTACTAACAGGTCTTAGAAATAATTAGAGGTAAAGAGGTGATTTAGGAAGGAAACTATAGTGTAAGAATTCTGAGGAACTTCATCAGAATGGTCTGGTCTTCCAGATAACTAGTTCATAAACCTTTGTAGTTGGAAAATGCTTTTTGTCATTTTTCTGTTTCAGGGAATTTTTTAAATTCTACAGAAAAATCATCAGCCTGTTAAAAAAACTGAATGAAATATTTCCATTAGGGAAAAAAATATGTTAATGATTTACAATGTTTAACACTTAGTGAAGAATTAGCAGCACTATTTATCTGTGTGTGTGTGTGTGTCTACTTTCTCTACGGACCAAAACCTAACGATACGACAGATACTCCGCGACATGAGGCTGTCAGGATCTATAACTCCCCAGAAGCTCATACACAGGTTACAGCTGGCAGGTATCCCACATGCCTGCACTGCCTTGGAGAAAACCAAGCAGAGCCTTGAATGTCAGAGCTAAAGCCTCGGCATCAAACCATATGCTAGATGCTAAATCCAGCATCTCTGGGTTTGCTGATGCACACCTGTATGCCAGGTCTCTAATGCTCAGACTTTTAGGCCCCCTACTTGGTCTGATGAGGCTGCCAGACCTTTTTACATCAGGATTACAGATCTTGAAGATGATGGTCTTTTGGGAACTCCTTATATTAGGATGACTCCAATGGTGGGTACAGATTGTCAGGATCCCACTTTTTGCTACAAGAGTCTTCAGACCTGTGTTTTTTCAGTGCTATGTGATACAAAACCAGTTCTTTTGGGGTCTCCTGTTATAAAACAAGTTCATTACAATAGGACAGCTGATTTTCCCTTTCCTGGACTCCCAGCTCCATCTGAACAAATAATTTGAATGCAGAAGATTAATAGACTAACATTATTACCAGAAGGTAGAATTATACTTTAGGCCCTGATTCAGAGATAAGATCTTACAGGCAGGCTATAATCAGAAAAGATGTGATGCAATGCTATTTAATTGTTGACCTTTGAAATATATTGGCCATTACATAACTATTTCTTTGGCTGAGTCAGTTCTTCCCTAGTTGGGGAACAGAGAAGGGCAGGGGTGCATAAATGCAGAATCTCACTTAATCTTCCAAGAAATAGTGAGGCTGCAGGGAGTGTGGGGTGCTGTTGGGAATCTGACATCCCTTCAGTCAGAACAATACAGCATGAAAGCAGTAAAGGTGTTTTTACTGCACGGAGGCTTGGTGAGCAGGAACAGATGATCTCACTGGGAAAATTACTGTTACTATTTCACTATGAGCAGGTAGCCACCTTCAGAAATGTATTACTGTCATAGTAGTTGATATCAAAATAATACCTGATTCACAGTGAATTGCTGTCATTAATGACAATTCTGAGAGTGCAAGGGTAGAAAAGTCATAAATCCTATACAATGATGATTGCAGAACGGTGAACTACTGTCACGGCAGTGGCTGTTATCTAATCAAACACATAATTTGTTTGAATGTATTAGGCCATTTTAAATCCATTGGGTTTATTGTGCTTGCCAGTAATCTAACCTATAACTTGACCCTCAACCTAACCTTGTTGTACAGTGTAGTATAAATCTACTACATTAAATAAACATCTATTTGAAACAAAGTCTCTAAAATAATGATTTCCAGAATAACTGGAAATGGATACATTTCTACTCTTGGATATTAATACATCTTACTTCTAGAGACAGGAACTGTACAGGATTCATTCTGGACATGGTGTAAATAGGAAACCGAACCGAAACCAAGATGTCCGGAAAATCTGAAACCAAGCAATTACACAGTACACTGTGCAAGGAGATGCAGTTCTCATTAATTCATTCCCTTTAGCTGAGAGTTAACCTGTGGCAGACAAATATCTCTTTTTTTACTGATCTCTCTCTTTTTTTTTATTTCCAAATATCATCATATTTGGTGTTGATACAGTTAGTTCATGAACACTTTAATCTGAGAAAAGATGAGTTTCCTACCTAAAGTCTTTCCTGTACTCACAGCTAGCTGCAGCATTAAATAGAAACATTATTTCTGTAGTAGTGGGTGATGCTCTGTGCATTTAAACTGCTGTTTTCTAGCTGTAGGCACATGCTGGTATGGATGAAGTGATTTTTTTTTCAAGAAACTTCCTTTTAGCAGTAAAAGAAAATAACAGCAGGCCATCTCATCCCAGTAGTTAAGTGTCTCCTTATATTTCCCCTGCTGAAGAACTGCTACACATCTGGAAAAACATCTTGAAAGGAAAGTTCTATATCCTTTTAATATTTTTTACATAATTTTCCAGTGCTATCCTGTATGCCCTATTTTTCAAAGGATACCCAGGCAACCATTACAGCTCATTTTCAAAGACAGATATTAATTACAGTTGTAACTAAATCTATTGGTTATATAAAAGAAGAGAAATCTTTACAAATAAGAAAAAACATGCAACTGCAGCAGTATGAAAAGGCAAAGTCTGTGCTGCAGTAGGTTGGAAAGTGAAAATTATAAAGCATGTAAGTAAAAGGAGTTGATGAGTATCAAAGAAACTACAGGACTTTGCCAATGCGAAGACACGGGTAACAAAGTGTACCTTTGCACATTCTTATGGTGACTTACTAGTGCATGATCTACGGTTTGCTAAATTCTGACTATTCCTAATACAACATCACTTATTGCTAGCCAAGTTTAGCTAAATTTTAGCTTAGCAATCAGGGCTATAGGAGGCTTTCACATTCTGCCAGTGACTTCTCTTGTCTAGGAATTTGTTTGTAATCTTGTTTTCTGGTAGCAGCTTAATAACCACCTTTCCTTGCAATCACTCTTCAGATAAAATGTTAATGACATTTTACACTTTCTCTCCTTCCCTTTTTAAACTCAAGTTGTTCAAGAAACAGGGTAGGGATTCCCTTAACAATAGTCCTTTCTTCTAGTGTGGCTGCAGGAAACTAAACTCAGTAACTGCTTTGCGGTTCATACTGATGACAAACTACCTCAAATCTGAATATTTCCATGTACTTGTTTCTGCCTGGTCAGGATCATGAAAGATCATTGAAATCTAAAACTTTCTCATGATATATCCTATTCCAAAGATCCTTAATGGATTCAATAATGTCTTTGTATAATACTGAGAAGTAGGTAAATCACCCCTAAATCCTTATAAATCTCTGGCAAGGAGGTATATCTCTACTATATGTAGACTTTGCCTGTGATTTCAGGATCTTGGAATGGCACTTTTTAAATTTTTTTTCCTCAATAGATTCACTAGACATATTTATGCCATATAGAAGTATATTGAATTTATCTTGTGTCTACATTTCTTCACTGTTTTTATTAAAGGATTTGTTATGTTATCAACATTTCTGTCATCTTATTATACCTTATTGACTTTTTCTCAGCCTAGAAGTTGTTCAATAAAACTTGTCACATTTAAAATATATTCTTCCAAATATAGCATTTCATTGAACCAAAGTGAAAAGACATCTAAATTTTTGATAACACGGTAAATACATTGCACAAGACTATAATAAGTATCCAAGAAGTGAAATATGCGTATCTGCTCCTGTGTAAGCAGAGAGCAGCATAACAAATTAAATGGTGGTATTCTGTGTTACTGAGTCAGTCTGAATGACACTGCGAGAAAAAAAAAGTTAAACGCCACCATAAATGGTGTATGAATTCTTAAAAAAAAAAGAAATGTTTGATGGGATTTAGAAGCCAAAAATTTAGCAAATAAAATTCTTAATAATCCCATTTTCTTTTCTGGAGGCACTGATCCCCTTTATGCCTGTCCACAGGCATGCTGTTCTTCCAGTAGTTCAGCTGGGGTGCAAGTGCACATTGCTGGCTCATGTCCAGACTCTCATCCACCAGCACCCCCAAGTCCTTCTTGTCAGGGCTGCTTTCAATCTATTCATCACTCAGCCTATACTGATATCGTTGCCCTACCCAGGTGCAGCACCTTGCACTTGGTCTTGTTAAAACTCATGGGATTCCCATGGACCCACTTCTTGAGCTTGTCCAGGTCCCTCTGGGTGGCATCCCATCCTTCATGTGTGTCAACTGCATCAATCAGCTTGGTGTAGTCTGCAAATTTGCTGAGGGTACACTCAATCCCTTTATCTGTGTCATTACTGAAGGTATTAAATAACACTGATCCCAGTATGGATCCCTGAGGGACACCACTTGTCACATACTTAAAAATGAAGCAGAAAAATAGTATCTTCTTCTCTGTCTCTATAAATAACAAAAAGGTGTTAGATTTTGAGGCAGAATAAAATTACCAAGTAATTTGAAGACTCCGTAGTGGCTATTTTAGGCTTCTAAAAACTTCAGTATTTAAAAATTATCTTGGATAACTTAAGGTGGAACTGTGAAGTCTCCTTTCTCAGTGTCAGTGGTCAACACTTAAGCAATACAGAGTTCTGCCAAGCTTTTCTCTCATTCTCTCCTCTGTTAAGTATTTTGCCATGATTTAAATAATTTAGTCAAAATGAATGGGACAAAGAGGGATCCTCTAGTCTGGTTGCTGGCAAATGCAAGTGGATAAAAAGTAAGTTATCCCCTTTGCTTAAGGGAGTACCTAGTTATTTATACAGAATGTAACACGGTGAAGAGGAGAATGAGAACGTACATACCAGTGCCCAAGTATCCAGTATGACTATTGCACTCATGAGACACGAAGACCATTGTTCACATACTCATAAGAAAGGGAAAAATTTATACAGATTTTCTAATTTCCATACAGGTACTACTGTACGCTAAACTCTCAAATGGAAGAAAAACATTCCAATTTCAGGAAAACATTTTTTCCTGATAAAAAACATTTGGTAAACAATTACCAAATTCACAATCTTGTGATGAATAAAGAAAAGATTTTCAACAAAACTATTATTCTCATTCCCTGAAATTAACCTACTTGTAATAATAAGTCTTGTAAGGAGTACGGTGCCACTCAAAGAAAATTTGATTGCACTTAAGTTGATTGTAAATAGAAGTAGACTTTAACTAGTACAATTTTTATCCAAAATATGTAACATGCATCCTAGAAAATGTACAAAATAGTGATATGCTAGCTGCAGTAAATATTATTTATGATCATTGGTTTAGATTTAAGTATTAAGATTTTAGTAAGTTATTCAAGAAATTTTATTTTAGTGTTCTTCTGAAGGCATATTTGAATGTTATTTTAATAGAGTAATAAAACATTATGTAAAAGCAATTTACGCAGCTAGAAGATAAACAGGATTTTGCCAATTAGGTGGTCACATGATAAAATTATACAAAAAGTTTCAATTGCTTGTGTACCTTTAGCATCAACAAACAATTAAAATCTGTGCTAGACTGTCAGGTCTTTGATAAGGATATTTCTGGGATCAAACCTTGGATTTCTAATGCTACCTCTGAGCAAACTATGCACTATTACTTGTGCATTTTAATTTTTTTACTTGAAATCAATGAGAAACTTTATTGTTTGTTTGCAATAAACCAAAAATTTGTGAACAACCCATTTCAGATTTCTGTTTCTGGAAACTTTAGAATCATTTATGTGTGAATTACAATAAACATTTTCTAAATTCCTTCATGAAATAATACAGGAATATGGTTTGAAACATTAGCACACACTATTTCTGTTATAAAATAAACTCTCAAGTCACAGTATATTGTTCTATGAAAACATGATGGTTTTCTTTTTAACTAGGAAGCTCATTAGGATCGCTGAATGTATGTCTGAAAAAATAGGAATGGTCAGCTATTTTCAAGCAAAGATCTGTGGGATCCCTAATCTAACCTCAAGAAAATCTGTCACTGAAATACTCAGAATGGTAAGGATTCTGCCTATGAGAGTGGGAACAACTGAAGAGATTTCTTTTGAAGTCCTGCTTTCAGTGTGGCAGCTATCTGAGTTTTGATAAATGTTCCAGGCTTCTTCCCAGGGTTAACCAACTCTGACTGCTGTTTCTGTGTTGTACCATCCTTGGATGAGCTAGTGCCTTTCAGGGACCTGTGTCTGCTTGGAAAAAGTAAAGAAACATATTTAACTGAACTTCTGAACTTGTATTCACGCATAACAAAGAATTTTCATTCAAGTCCTGAGATTTTTATTCTTCACTAAATCTCCTGCTGTGCTTTCTGTTATCGACAGTCTGTAAAAAGAGCTTCAAATTTTTTTGTAAAATCATATGGAGAATTTAGTACCTTGAGATTTATAAAGAACTGTCACTCTTAATTACTAGATCATTCATTAAAAAAAAAAAAGGGGGAGGAGGGGAAGGACATTGAGTGATCTCCATGTAACCATTTTAACTGTCCATCCTGGAAAAGAATGCTGATCAGCAGTCTGTGATGGGATATTAAGTATTATTTGTCAAAAATATCCTGTGATCCTTCACAAATCACTTTGTAACATGAGGATGCCAGTACTGCCTTGCAATTTTAGTGAAGGTAACATAAGTATAAGGACTGTACAAGAACATGTTAACTGCTTCAATAATTTTATCATTAGGAGATGAAGTTATATACACAATGTGGTAGACATTGGGTATCATGCCAGGTATAATCATATTATAGCTGAGAATTAATTCATTCAATGTTGCTGTATGCTGTTATTATGAAGAATTAAAAAAAGGGCACTGGTTCCAGCTGTCACTAGCATCAGTAAGGTTTAAAAACTGCAATCAGCAGCCATGAGATAACTCTTTGTTTAATGCTGATCAGAGTAGTTCTTTAAAGGTTAGAGAAGGATGAGATCCTACAAATTCATTTCTTCATTCCTTGGCTCCATAATTCTAATATGAAGACCATAACTTAATACTTCCCTTTTTTTATAGCATGAATGCATAAAATAATAATAAAATTAAAATTTATAGGCAAATAACACTATGAAAATACTAATTTGCAACTAAAGTAAATAATATTTGAAGGTTGGACTGTTGCAGTTATCTCTATACTTTCTCTTTGTTCGATCATAAGTTTGCTGCTACCATACAAGTTTTTTGTTTTTTTTCCTTGGTATAAAGAAAATTAACTACGTTATGACAGCAGTCATAAACATTAGACTGCATATTATAATGGCTGAAGGAAGTATATTTTCCATTCTCCATCAGAGATTTTTTCATGCTTAAAAAATAACAATTTTATTTATATACATTTTTGGAACATATTTTAAGTTATTACTTTAAGTTATTTTATTTTCATCAGAAACAATTCTTAAGCTCTGACTTCCTTACTGTTTTTAATATGACTTATTGTTCATCATTTTTTTGAGTAATGAAAAAATTTGTTTTGTTACTAATAATGTACTATCAAAAATGTGTCTTACTAGATCATCAGTCTTTGATCTAGCAAATAAATAACAATCTACATATTTTTCCATAACAACTGCTTAATACAAAACACGAAGAACACCCAGCGTTTAGCTGTGGAAGCTATTCAATATCTTGCCTGAGCAATCATAGGTCAGTTTTCAGTCACACTTCTAATCTGTTGTACTTTATCGCAATGAATTTAAGCTTCATAGTTCTTTATAAAGAAGTTTATGTATAGCAGGTAAAATAGCATATATTCCACAGGGTAATTTTTAGTTCCTAATGTCAAATCACTACTTCCTGTTTTAAAAAGCAAGTTATTCTGGAACAGAATTATATGAGGTGACTCACTGCTAAATTTTATCTCCTCTAAGGTGAAGTTCTTTCAAAAAGACGTAGCTGAGAAGGTGTAATTACATATACCTTATTTTTAACCCATTTTCTTCTAATTTCTTTGCCCACACTTCTCTGCTCTGAGTAAGCACTGTCGCTTTTATACCATCTCTAACTTTAATCTCTTTAGGATCTAAATCTTAAAATATTTAAAACAGGGATTTAGGCAAAATTTCTGAAACACAAGCTCTGTGAATGGTATGGGTGAATGCTGTATTACATTGTCCAAACGCTGACTTTGTATCCACTTGTTTATTTCAAATAACACCCTTGGTCTTGAGCTTTATTTAGATGACTCTTCTAATATTTTTGAGACATCATAAAAAAGAGAAATTAAGACTTCCATGGAAAATAGTATATGATCAGACTTTATATTTAAATATACTTCCAGGCTTTTGGGGATTTTCAAAGATTCTTTTGCTGGCTGGTAATTTCTTTCATATACATCTTCTTTTCATTGGTCTTTACCCTTCCATTTTCACAGAATCACAGAACTGTAGAATCAACTAGATTGGAAAAGACTTCTGAGATCATCTAGTCCAACCTATGACCAAATACCAACTTGCAACCAGACCATGGCACTAAGTGCCACATCCAGTCTCTTCTTTAACACCTCCAGGGACCGTGACTCCCTTCCCTGGGCAGCCCATTCCAAAGCCCAATCACTCTCTCTGTAAAGAACTTCTCCTAATGTCTAACCCAAACCTCCTCTGGTGCAGCTTAAGACTGTGCCCTCTTGTCCTGTCACTAGCTGCCTGGAAGAAAAGACTGTCCCCCAGTTGGCTACAACCTCCTTTCAGGTAGCTGTAGAGAGTGATGAGGTCTCCCTTGAACCTCCTCTTTTCCAGGCTAAACAACCCAAGCTCCCTAAGCAACTCATCAGAGCTCCAGTGGTTTTCAAAGGCTGCTAAAGCCTATCTCTGTGCACAGGTAACAATGTAAAAATGCAAATTTTCAACCTAAAATGAATGAACCTGCCTGTTTATTGCTGTATTTTATGAATACAGTTGATCTAAATTTAACTGTGCTTTACAGAAGAGCTGACATTGCCAAATGAGAGGATTCCTCTGGATAAACCACCTATTAAAATCTTACCAACTACTGTTACCTATCAGTAATAATATTGGACATATTTACAGGCCTCGCATAGTAAATTCTTCTATTCCTCCAAAGATCTGGTAGTAGACAGTAACTGCCTCCGGAGAAAAGAACAATAGTGATAATTCAATGAGTCTTGATTTTTAGTATTTTAAGACTGGGCCATGAGATAATAGCAATAAAGTAACTTTTTAATTTTCTAGTTCTTTCTGTTTTTCTTGATATTTTGACTTCCTAAATCTATATAATTAATGTTAATCATCATGGCTAGGCTTCACGAACGAAGATTCGGGAAGGCTCTATCCACATTTGTTACAGACACGCTGGTGGCTTATGAGGCCAATACGAGGCAGACAAATCTGATTGCAAAAGGCACAGCAGAAAGACTCCTTAGATGGTGTATTCTGCAAGACGTGGTTCTTTCTGCGTTGCCTTTTCTCCTCGAGAGTGATCCTGCGTGTGTTCTCAAAGGAGACAGCTGCGTTATAGATGGCACAATTAATGTTACTTGTGTTGATAATGCAGTTGTGCCTTCAAAGGATTGCCCACTGCCTTTAATACAGCTTTGTTCCTGATAGACGTGTGATTCCTAACAGATGTGAGTAAAGAGGCATTTTTCTGACTCACCTTTCAGTTATTTCAATGTATAATTAAAAAAATAAGAATTTTGTATTTCTATGAGAATTTCTCAAATCAAGATGAGACCCGAAGTCGTTCTAATGATTTTCCACAATGCTGTGTGCTTTTAGCTTATAAGTAGTTGACCACAGCTGATGAAATAGTCATCTAGGCTGCATTTAAATAACTGAGCCTCAAGAAAAGGTGTCTTTTCTGTTACATAAACTTCATCAGTTGTAACATGTAAACCTTGGCATTTTGCTAGATCCAGTATTACCTATGAAGTATACATATCTGCCCATCCTATTGTAGTTGCTAAATACCATGTTATCTCTTCTTACTTGACACAGATCTACTCATAATCGTGCTGATGGCACCTCACAGGGAGCCTACTGAGTCTGTTTCGCTCTGGGCCGTGTTTTGACACTGTTTGAAAACAGCTGCAGTTTCAGGGTGATTATGTGGTTTCTACTCTATTTCATCCTGGAGAAAACATGCTACACTGTTCCATAGTGCTTCTCGTTTGTTTCAGACAGCTATCTGTGATTTCAACAGCATGGAAAACCTCACATAATTTATTCATTTCAACAATACTTTTAAATAACATTTTCCAACTGATGTCTGTTACATATTAAGAAGCTGCTCACCTTGCTGGTGTGGTGTTAGCTTGTATCTCAAGTCTGATTATTGTCTTAAGTATGGGTGAAACTATATTAAAGGTGGGAGATACTAAAGATATTAAATGCGTTACTGTTCTTTCTATTCTCCATGATCTTGATTACTTATCAATCAGAATCAACTAGTTCAAATTCCTGGTTCTTATGTCAAAAGCATTAAATAGTTGAAGGTGTGATTTGTTTCTTCTTTTATTGGAAATTTTTCTATAAATGTACATGACTTTGTGCTGATAACACAAGTGAATCTTGAGATTTCAGAGTCAGTACGCTATGGAACAAGGGGATAGGTTTTTTGCCATTCTTTTGGTAAGACATAGCCTTTACATATTTAGTATAATGCCATACTTGTTATCATCAATACAGACAACACGCAGTGGTACGATGCTGTTGTCTTTGGTGGTGGTGCTTGCAAAGTTTGTTAGCCTTTCAAGTCCACCTTGTTCTTAGTAGTCCTCTGTTTTGTTTGTTTGTTTGTTTAATGTTTTTATTCAGTAAATTTTCTGGTATGCTTATATAACAATGTATGGGTGGAGGTCTTGGGGGTAATTACTCCTCAATCCTCCTAATTTGAAGAGTGGTCCTTATTCAATACCTCTGATGTCTTAGGTCTAAGAGTCATCTCTACTTCACTCCTCAAAATCTCCTACTCTCTTCTGCTGGAATAGTTAGAAATACTGCCTTGGAAAATATGCTATTTTCCCCCTCCATACAGCAGTTCTAGATTTCTTATTCTACTTTTCCTCCTTTCTGACCATAATGCTAAATTAGTTTCCCACCTCTAGTTTGAATTCCTCCATTGTACCCTTCTTTTGTAATTTGAAATAGCTTTACTTAACATGCAAAATACTATGGGGAGGGTGGATATACTATATAAACAATGGTATATGTACTGTATATTTTAAAAACAAATGTTCTTTTTTTTTTCTTCCTTGCTGCTGGCTCTAAATCCTACCAAGTATTACCTTAAATGTCTCTCAAGTGTTTATGATTTCAGGGTTGAAATTCTTCTGCATTTTTGTGACCTATTGAACTCTGCTTCCCCGTCTTTCTATCTGCTTAATGGTTCCTGGCATGGCCTGTCAATATTACTAGTCCCCCTTGGCCAACCTTGTTGTTTACCTCTTATATTTCTTCTGCATCCATCACGATGTTTCCTTCCCTAATTTTCTGCGTTGATGAGCTGCCCATTTCTGCCTCACTAGTACCAAAAAAACCCAGAACCCAAGTGACTGTCCCTTTTGTCCTGTGTACCTACATAGAGAGCAGAAACACAAACTATTTCAAGTAAATAGAATAGTGAGTTATTTGAACTGATTCTAATACACTGAAAAACTAACTAAATTATCAGTGTATGTGAATGACTCAATAGCAACATGGAACCAACCTCTTAATTACCTGTTTTACCTTTTCGTATTTATAGAAATACAGTATGAAGTACTTGAAACAATTGCTGATGCAAGTGTCTAAATTCCTCTTGGGAACATTGTTGTGTGCTTTTTCTCAATGTCTTATGACTTTTGAAAAATAGATGAGCAAAATTTTAAAAATCTGCACTTTCAATTGATGTTTTAAAATCATAGATACTTGAAAAAATTCATGTAATATTCAATAGAAAATATTTCTCATGTTTTCTCACACTTGTGTGGTTTATTTACTTGGGTTTTTTTCTGCACTGGTTATGGCACATAGTTCCTGTATTGGTTTTGTGCATATGAACCTTCAGAGCACAGAAAGACAATGCTACACATTAAAAAATGAAGTAGATTTACGTGCCATATTTTCTCAGTTAAAGCTTCCCTTGCAGAGGAAGAAGTTATAGATTCATCTTCCCCAGTGTTCTGGGTTCTCTTTTGTTTGGGAGGTTTAAGTGCAAGGATGTAAATTAAAGAAAATGTAAGAATGTGCTTCTTTGGAGGGGTTATTTTTGTCATCTTTTTCAGTTGAGAGCAGTATGATTTAGTGGCTTAAATTTGAACTAACTAAATGGAAATTCCAGCTGACAGCTAATGACTTGTGAAACTCACTTGAAAAAATCTTGTATGATGTCACCATGACAACTCTTGGCTTTAACTATGGGTAATATTAACTGGTGCTTTGGAAGGATGTCTTCCTTCCAAAATTACTGACTGCGACTGTGAATGGAATTTGGTAGGCTTCACTTCACAGGTCTTTCTCTAATTATTGACTGCTGGCCAAAAGACTGGCTCAGAATCAGAAATAAATAAGGCTATAAGGAGGTGATCAAAAGCATTAATAGTTCTACCTTTGAATAATTTCTATGGACCTTACAGCTCCCAAAGCCGGTACACAGACAAAATGCACTTCTGGTCTGAAGAGTGGAGCTTGCAGACATACCATCCTATCACCTGAAGAGTACTGCAACTGAGGGCATGACTACAGTCCTTTGTGATTGCCTTCATTTTCCACTGAAAAATCAGTACCTAAAGATATGTGTCTCCTGCTCTAGCTCTTAATTTGTGGGGAGAAATACCACTGAAATGGAATTCTGATGTCAGACCAATAAAGAATATTGTCCTTTTCATACTATCTGCATTCCATGTTCTTATGTTATAAATCCTTGGTTTTTCACTTGAAAGTGTTCATGTAACAGGCAGTTCAAGCCCTCTTTAATTTTACATTTATGTCTTGGCCTGCAGCTGAACATGTAATTCTAGATGAGTCATCACTCAGATGAATGAAGTTCACAATTATGTGGAATACCTAGTGTCACAACTCTTTGAGAATAATATTTCTGAAAATGCATTTAGCATTAACTCTCAGCTAATGTGACATAAAATTGTGCTGGTTTGCTGTGAGAGCAATCAGTTTAAAACTTGGGTCTTAACCTTTACCATATTGGAGGGAAGGAACCTTAATATGACAAAAATTGGTTAATAAAAAATATAGTCTTGTATTTGTCCAAATTAACATGTGAAGAGAAGAAAAATGATTAATTGGTATTCAGAGCCACTTGGGTTGCACCAGTCAGTACAAAGTCACACAGTACCTATGTAAAAGGACGTGCTGCTTCTGAGTCCAAACTGCTGCACTAACTCAGGTGTTTCTACAGCAGCTGGGCAAGACCAGTGCTCTGAATGCCCAGGTGGAATTGAGGAATGCTTGAATGGAGAAATGGGTTTGTGCCTTATATTTTCTTTCTCCAGTAATTCTTTAAGGAAGACTTCAGTCAGCATTTCTATTTCACCCTTGCCAAATACATATCAGAGCACTTTGAAAGCCAACGTGCTTAACTTAATTCAGTTTCATAGGTTTAAGAGACGAGTTTCAGTGAAATCTATAACAATCAAAAGTAGGCCCGGGCTGATTTGCCTTGTTGGACTGATGGAGAGGCATGTGTTGAGAGGGTGTAGCCTAGACTGCCTGAAGAAAAGCTATGTGCTTTTGGCAAGAAGTGCCAAGGCTATGAATGGAGCTTCTGTGACTGTCTCACACTTTCAAAGACTGTGTTCAAAAGCACATTTACGGATTCCGCTGTAGCTAAAAAAGGCAATGGGAAATAATTAATTCTTTGAAAAATGTGCAACCTATGCTGACATTGAAGATGGTTATAATTTGCCACTTTAATAACTTTTATTATATTTACCACAAACACTACACGATAGAAGAAATTCCTTCTGGATTACATAAAGCAATTATTAAAATAACTCAGACATACTTTTAGATGAAATATTAAAAGTGCAAGATTTTTCGGTGCAGGTAATTGTCAATTTAGCTTAAAACACAATTTTAATAATTAGGTTTTATAACTGATAGCATGGAATGAATTATGAAAGAAAATTTGAAAACTGAATAAGAAATTATGGAAAGTCCTTTGTATGCAAATCCTTACCTATATGCAACATTATAGGCTCAGTCTTTTCAGGCTCTGGCTTTTGAAATCACAGATCTGGAAATGTGATAGTGACTTTTTTTCTGAGACTGTTACATATTCCATGCATTTCTGATAATGTTGTAAAATCTCTTTCTAGAGAAATAGATAAATAAATATTTGAGCTGTCACTTGACTTTGTTCCTGGACATAAATTCCTGAGAAAAAGAACAACACCTGTTTAGATATCAGATGTTAAACAGTGATAAATTTAAATGGCAGGACAGGATGTCTACTTTAGCCCTCCTGTAGTTGACTTTGCTCTTTCTGCCTGCGTTAATTTCATGTAAAAATTACTTCTGCCCTATGAAAATGTTTCTTATAGGCTAAATTCAGCTTATACACAATACTTTGAAGATGTTGTAGTCATTCTAGACATTTCTAAACAATAGTTTTGCAAATGCTTTTGTACTTAATGTTTAATATGTTCTTCATTTTTAGTTGTTCAAAATGAGAATGTGTGTTATTTTATATTCTACATGTAGAGTAAGAGTAAACCTGAAGGAACCAACACATCCATAGAAGACTGGAAGTGGAATTTTGCAATAAATAGTTTTTAATAGACTTCAAGTCTTTCTGAGGAGCTTGACTGTCGGTACTGTTGAAAACCTATAATTCTGTTGAACTGGTCTTTTCACTCTACTTGAAAATCTGTGAACAGAATTCTCTACTTCTGTCTAAATCATGTTTCATTAAGGCATTTTGAGAAGGTGGTTCATGTGTACTTGGGAGGGTTTTTTGTTTGTTTGAACTGCCTGGATAGTCAAAATAAAACAACTGAGGATGATCCTCCCGTCTTTACCAGGACAGGCAGGAGCTATCAGCTAATAGCCTCTGTGCCTCCTAAGTGAAGAGATTTGAAAGAAAATGAGGAGGTTATCCTGGAAAGTTAAGTTCTAGAGAGAAGGTAGGAAAATGGATGCAATCCAAAAAAGGAGATAGAAAAAAGAAATTGGTAGAAAGGGAACTTCTGAAGAATCTGAGTGTAAAATTGAGCCTGCAAAATGCGAAGTTTGAAAGTTTAAGAATGGGGAATCTCCTTTGCCCATTCTCCAGGAAAAATAATGGTTATTTCTAAATGAAATAAAAGAAATTACTTTCAACTCAATTTTCTATCCCAGGTTAAATGAGAAGCACACATCCTTTGTCTCTCCTAACATTACAGTTTTTTAAAATACCAATAACGTAGAATCTTCGTAATCTATATTTTTGGGTTCGCATAGGTACAACCACACAGATGAGCTGGCAGGAAAAAATACATGCCCTTTGTTCTGTTGGAGAATTTGTTGAAAAGGAGTTATCACTCTGAAAATTGAGGATCTGAAAAATCCCCATCTTCTCCCCTTCCAAATTTCCAATGTGATGTAAATAGGTCGTGCTTGTCAGCATGGCTGAGCAAAAGCCTATGCCACTGAATGATGCTTTTTCCTTGTGTTAAATGCAATCAATAAAGAGCTTGTAAAAATGGCTGGTGGGAGAAGTGTGAAGGGAAAATATCAATCAGTTTCTCAATATAATGACTCTATGTTAAGAGAAATTAAGTATAGTAAACCTCACAATCATTTATATTAACTTGATTCTTTTTGCTTCTTAATGTTAGCACACAGATGGATAAACACATCATGTGGCGGGTGAGCAATTGGCTCACAGTTTGAGCACAGAGGGTAATAGTGAATGGGGGAACATCAGACTTGGGTCCTGTCACTAATGAGGTTCCACAGGGCTCCATCTCAGGCCCTTTGCTCTTCAACATCTTCATAAATGTCTTGGACACAGAACTGGAAGGGATATTGAGCAAGTTTGCAGATCACACAAAACTGGGAGGAGCTGTTGACTCCCTCAAAGGCAGGGAGGCCCTGCAGAGGGACCTTGACAAATTAAAGGAGTGGGCAGTTATCAACCATATGAAGTTCAACAAGGGAAAGTACCGGAGTCTGCACCTGGGATGGGGCAACCCTGGATGTTTGTACAAACTGGGGAATGAGATGCTGGAAAGCAGTGCCATGGAAGGGGACCTACGGGTCCTGGTTGACAGCAAGTTGAATATGAGTCAGCAGTGCCCTGGCAACCAGGAGGGCCAACTGTGTCCTGGGGGGCATCAGGCAAAGCATCACCAGCCTGTCGAGGGAGGGGATTGTCCCACTCTGCTCTGCCCTGGTTTGGCCTCACCTTGAATATTGTGTGCAGTTTTGGGCATCACAATATAAGAAAGATATTGAGTTGTTAGAGAACATCCAAAGGAGGGAAACGAAGATGGGAAAGGGCCTTGAGGGGAAGCTGTATGAGGAACAGCTGAGGTCGCTTTGTTTGTTCAGCCTGGAGGAGGCGGAGGGGAGACCTCATTGCAGTCTACAACTTGGTTGTGAGGGGAAGAGGAGAAGCAGGCACTGATCTCTTCTCTATGGTGACCAGTGACAGCAGCTGAGAGAAAGGCCTGAAGTTGTGTCAGGGAGGTTTAGGCTGGATATTAGAAAAAGGTTCTTCACCCAGAGGGTGGTTGTGCCTGGAACAGGCTCCCCAGGGAAGTGGTCACAACAGCAAGTCTGACAGAGTTCAAAAAGCATTTGGACAATACTCTTGGGCACATGATGTGACTCTTGAGGATGGTCTTGTGCAGGGCCAGGAGTTGGATTCGATAATCCTTGTGGGTCCCTTCCAACTTGATATATTCTGTGATTCTCTGATTCTATGATTAGATGAAACCATCAATACAATACAAAAAATATGCAAACTACAATGACAAAAATCATAAAGGTGTATTTAATATATTTTTTCTCTAAAATTTCCACTGACACCTATTCAACAATTAAGTTATTTTTCAAACAAGCAACAGGTATGAGTTGTCTGGGAATATTGAGATAACATCCATAGATGCCTGCAGGAATTGTAGTCGAATTTTTGTATGTAACTGGCTACTAAGAGGCCTTTCAAGTTCCCTGTACCTTGTGGCTCTTGTGGAATAGCAGGGTTTTTGGATGTGTTTTGAACCAAAATGTGCTGGTTCCTTATGATCCAAGTAAGAAAAACATTCAGACTCTGTAAAGTATCTGGTGGGATTTTGAACTAACACTATTAAGAGAGAAAAGTATATAGAATTTTGCTTCCTTTTAGATATTGGGAACCCTGAGTTATGCAGCATTGAATGGTTTAACTATCAGGGCTCCGCACACCATGCAAACCCCATCCATAAAAAGAGTTATCTAATTTTGATCATTTGAGCTATTATAGGATTTTCTTACAAGAAAATAACTCTGTTCATCGCTGCTACTGTCAAACAGAAAGGGTTTTAATATAAGAACTTCTTGCTGCAGTTTTAGATAAAAGCAAGGATACCAAGGTGGAGTAATTGTCTGTACCACCTGCAGGCTCCTTTTACAATGAGCTGGCCAAGCTCATTCTGAAGACAAGGTCTGTGGGACACGAAATACAGCCAGAGGGCCGGGGGTAGTGCAGCTCAGCCCAGGTGGTACCCAGAGGTACTTCTATTAACTGCTGTGTGGGTCGTTAACTCCTTGATGTACGATAGTCTCCCAGTCAGGATCATTGCAACATTTTATAGGGAATCACTGGTCTGAAACAGGAGATGCCACATGAATGAAGAAGAGATTTGTGTTCGTGATTAAAAATTCAGCTGTAGTAAAGCATTACAGGAATTAGATCAGTTTTGTGGTAAGTGAATCACTTGTCTAGTGGTTAGAACAGAATTTATCAGCTTGTAACTGAAAAAAAAGAAATTAAAAATCTCTTTCCCTCTAATATTTGTATGTGAAAGCCTCTGAAAGTAAAAGACTTCCCAGCATTTCACTGTCCTAAAGTACTTGAGATTCTGTTGCCCTATTTTAGGAAAATAGCTATTGTATTAATAATAGAGTATGAAATAAGATGTGAGTGGGAGGATCAGTACATCAAGAATGCCAAAACTTGTAAGGGATAACTATAATTTAATCTTAGGCTATCTTTCAATATCTTTGTAGTCAAAATGGGATCAAATAGGACATAAACATCAGCATTGTTGGCTGCATAACCTAATAGCCTCCTGAATCTAAGAGGTGTGGCCCAGTAATAAGGTTCTGAAGAATAAAGATTCTTTCCTAAAAATGTTGGTAAGATGTCGTGGCTTTGGAAAGTCTATGTTTTTGTTTCAGTCTCCTGTTCACAGATCTGTTTGGGAGCTATGCTGTTAGCTTTCTCCAGCAAAGCTCCTACTGCAGTCTCTTTAAGAGACAAGCCTGTAACCACTTTAATATGTTAAAACTTCTTGTAAGCAGTTTCAGGTCTCTCAATCACTTGCACAAGTTCTGATTTTGGTGTGCTGTGCAATTAGTAATTTAAAATGCAATAAATACGAAATAAATGGACTTATCACATGAACTACTTTCTAAGTAATTATCGAAATATAAATATGTTGAAATTTTAAAAACCCCCAAAATAACTTTTTTTTTAATTAGATTTAATTAAAATGTGATAGTTTCCTTCTGAACAGCTTAATCTTGAGGAAGAGCTGCAGAACAGCTGCAAGTAGTAATTTTTAAACTTAACAGCCATACAATCTACTCAGAAACTATCAAATTACTTCTGAAATTAAAATCCTATCTATGGAATTTCAAATAAACCAAATAAGACTTGGTTTTATCAACTGTTAGACATGGCTTTTAAAATAGTGACAGGTATTTTGTAAGGGAATTTTTGACAGAAATTATAAAGCAATTAATATTTCATTGCCCAAGTATATGCCGAGGGGAACAGATGACAAAAGGGATGAGTTTAAATAAAAATTAAGCATCTTCAATTCATCTTTTCTGCTATAATCATGCATATAACAACATAGTTTTGGAAGTGAGATCTCTGCTGCTACACTGGGTATAAGTAAATAGCTCCTAAACTACAAAACCAGTGAAGTGAATAGAAAATAAAGACTTGAAGAGAGCTGTTAAGAAAAGGAAGGTATTGTGAACATTTCACTGACACGTATCTCAGCAGGTGCATACAACTCAGTATGATAGTTCTGTCCATCTGAGACTTCTTAGAGAACATAAGTGCAGAGGAAACTCTTCAGCTTCATCAGGAACTTTCTTGTGATGATTTTTATGAATGCTAAAGACTTCATGAAAGAACCAGATGTTGATTACACTAGAATAAACCCTGAGTAATAAAAAGTTATTTCAGTTTTATATTTATGAAACTGTATTTTGTATGTTTCTATTGTTTGCTGCTTATTGTGTGCTTTCTAAAAGCACATATACTGCTTGAGTAACAAACGATGTGTAAGAACAAAAAGTCTGTAAGACAGTGCAGCAAAAATTATGCTAAATCTATAACTGAGAAATGAGTTCAGATATGGTGGGATGATAGAGCACATCTATATTTAATAATAACACCTAGGGGATTTTGTGTCTTAAACTATATGATAATTTGATACAAAAAGGGCATACTTTCTTTATATATGGTATCTAATTCATATAACGTAATCCGCATTTGTGAGCTTCCAGACTTTCTGGATGGAGAGGAATACAAACATTAGAGGAAATATTTTAACACGGATTTGGTACAGTAGCTGGAGTGAGCAAAGATGTAAACAACATAAAACGG
Source organism: Pipra filicauda (assembly GCF_003945595.2). Classification (NCBI taxonomy): domain Eukaryota; kingdom Metazoa; phylum Chordata; class Aves; order Passeriformes; family Pipridae; genus Pipra; species Pipra filicauda. Next base: position 18,378 of record NW_024104273.1, on the reverse strand, counting down.
AAGAACAAGCAAAGGGCCCTGTTCTCCCAAGTACAATGTTCTTTCCTGCTGCAGAAGCAATCTGAGGAATAAATATCCACTTAACACCAGGAATTTGATCTTTATGCAATTTGTATGTGCAATAGAAAGGCATCACATACAAGGGATGGAATAACTGGTGTATCCTAATGCTTTTTTCTAGCAGAGCTTGGGAGAGGGCTAGAATTAGAATTCTGGAAATCAATTCATACAAGTACCATTAATCTAGCTGAAACAGGGAAAAACAGAGTAGAGGCAAACATCTATATATCATAATGCAGGTCATTATCCATGCCTCATCCTGAGTGATAGAACAAAGATTCTCAAAAAGTATTTCAAAAGGCATGAAACAAGAGCCTTCAAGTATTTAAGTGTAAACTTCTAACTTCAATACTTAATTAGTATAAAAGTAAATTAAATATAGATTTTCAATTTTTTGACTGCAATAATTTTTTTTTGTATCACATCTTTTTTTCTTAAATTATTTACAAATTCTTAACATTGTCTGTACTAGCTATGCATTTAGAAAACAACTAGGTCTACCAAAACTTGGTAACAACTGTCTACTACCTAGTTTAATAACTAAAGTATTTGGGACCTGAAGAAGTTCCTGATGTAAACTCTTAGAGCAATATAGCCTGATGATTTTGGCAAAACACCTTGTCCTAGTTCAGTCTAACTGGACTTGATTTCCTGGTTGTTTTTTTTTTAACACCTATTTGCATCTACTTTTGTGTATTACATTCCACAGTCTATTTCATTTGTAAACTTAGCAAAACAGGTATTTGTGATAATCTTATACTACAAAGTTAATATTCAGTTTATTTGATTCTATAACTTGCTTTGATTTTATAATACATAGTTTCCACTGGTAGGTTTGTTTGAGTGCTGATTTTCCTCTCAAGAACACTATTTTTTAATCAAATGACTGTAAGCTAGATTATTATTAAAATTATTTTTATACAAATCATGGCTGTTTGAATTTTGGTCATCTAACACAAAGAAGTTATGTATAAAGACTGTCATCTTTGTTGTTCTGATATGATTTCTGCAAAGGCATTTTCCTGTTGAGAGAAAGTCAAGCAACATTATATATTCTTGAGGGACCATCTGATATGCTCAATAATATCTTGTGTAACATCATATCTACAAGTATATAAGTCAGAATTGCAAAGACATTTCCCCCTATATAGGAAATGGTAATTTTTTTCTTTTTCCTCTTTTTATAATCGTTAGTATTTGTATGCAGGTTTAGTCTTATCATTCAATCCTCTCCAACTGTTTCTCTTCATAGATTCACTTCTCTTTGTAACAACTTCATTGTTCCCTATAGCTTCCCGAGGAGGGGAAGTGGAGAGGGAGGTGTTGATCTCTTCTCCCTGGTATCCAGTGACAGAACACGTGGGAATGGTACAAAGGTTCATCAGAGGAGCTTCAGAGTGGACGTTTAGATGGCATTTCTTTACCATCACTGAGAGGTGGTAATATACTGGAACAGGCTTCCTAGAGACATGGACAATACCCCAGGCTTGTCAGTGTGTTAAAGGCCTTTGGATACTGCCCTTAACAAATTTTCTTTAACTTTTGGTCATCCCTGAAAGGTCAGACAGTTGGATTAGATGATTGTTTTAAGTCCCTTCAAACTGAAATATTCTAGTCAAGTCTAGTCTACCTTATTCATGTATTCTTCTGCAGTTCTGTTTATTAATGTAGACACAAATGGTATTCAGTGGCCCTGAAGGCAACCGACAGAATGGTCTGATTCCTGGTCTAGGATGTTATCTTGTTTTACCATCCAAAACACAGTGACTGACTCTAAACTTTTTTCCTACTAAATACCAAATGTGTACAGGAATTGCTTGAAGTGTGCTAGTTCATCTGAATAAAAATTGTGTCTGGGGTAATCCTAAAAACTTTGATGATCAAGTGCCAGTGCCTGAGAATGTTCTCTGTAATTCTAATTTACTGATCTAAGCAAAGCTTTAGAGTATTTGACTCTAGAGGTGTACTTTGACTTTAGAGTAGGTGTACTGAAGGGAACAATTCCATAAGATGATTCCCCTTCTTATGCACTCTATTTTGAGGCTGACTACTTATTTATCAGTATTAGCTGTAGGGATCTAGCTAAATGAACATGAGAAGGGAAGGGACTGTGTCAGCAAGTCATAGTGAGTGTGAGAAGTGCACTGTACCAAAGCGCAGACCATGGGTCTCCTTTATAATACTGGTCTTCCAGCTCTACTGGAATAAGGGTAATAAGGATATTTAGGATCTCCTATGAAGCATTTAGCTTTATGAAAGATCTGATACTTAAATCAAACATGACTGCTATCCTAATACATATTATTGATGTCTTTATTTGATTTTAATGAAAAGCTCCCTTCAGACAACAAAGGTCTGACCTGGTTTTTTTTTTTTTTGGCCCTTTTCTGTTTTGCTTTATGTCTATGATGTTTCTTCATTCCTTATTTTGTTTTGTTGCAAAATACGCCTCTTGGAGGATATTCCTTCATGATATCTGCACATGAAGTGCCTATTATTTTAAGATCCTGATTCTGAGGGAGACTTTAAGACACTCAGGTGTTTGCTAAATAATGCAGTGTGGATGATGGCCCAAAGAATGGCGATTTGTGTCAGAAAAATACTTATTTGTCAAAAAACCACAGGATGTCAAGCGATGTTCAGAATCATACTTATTTTATCAGTGATGGCACTTGCCTGACCCTGAAGTACTCAGCCTCTTGATTCAAATTATACTACAGTATGACTGTTGGTGTTGGCAGGAAGTTCTCTGGTACCTATGAACAAGAAATGGGAAGGTATATGTAGTTATATATATATATGTACATAGGTATATATATCTATCCTAAAACATTCAGCCCTTTCTTTTATGCAACAATCATTGACAGAAAAGAATAATACAACACCAGATAAATTAATAGGATGGTACAGTATGGCAATTCCCAAATTTTGTTCCTTTCCTCTTCCTTTACACAGTGCAGTCTACAGGAAAATGAAATATCTCCAGTTCCACCCATGCATAACTTTCCCTTGCGGGGCCTGGATATTTGGAACGGCTCTGCTCCTAGAAGTGATTCTAAACACTCATAGGCAGCCATTTCTTTGCTCTGTAAAAGCCACTGGCTGATTCATTTCTTTGGTTGTGTAACTACTGATTGGCATTTTTAGTAAAACCCTTTTAGCTTAGCCTTTTTCCTCTGATTTGTGATTTGGCCCAAAGAAAAAACGTCCTAGTTTAGCTATGACCTACTTGTAGTTAAATTGACAGCTTGCTCTTTGCATAGGTTTCTTTATTAAAATCAAAGAGTGTCCTCAAGCCACCAAGTTTTGAAGCAACCCCTAAAGGTGTCTTAATATCATTGATGGAATTACAGGGCAATTTCAGATATGTAGCACTTCTAAAGCATTTTGCAGGACAGCAAACTGTAGCCAACTCAAAATGTCAATATGCATGTCATAAATATTAATACAGGAGCTAGTCTCTGTGGAAGGATATACTCTGTAAGAACATCAATAAGAAATATGTTGTAATCTTTCTTCCAAATGCAAAGTTAGCAAATATCCTCAATTAACATGGATGATTTTTCTTCTAGTGACCATGTGTAGTGGGTTTCTGTGGCTGGGTTTTGGTAGCGGGGGTGGGGGATGCTGCAGGGGTGGCTTCTGTTAGAAGCTGCTAGAAGCTTCCACTGTCCAGTGGAGCCAATGCCAGCCGGCTCCAGGATGGGCTTCCTGCTGCGGGCCAAGGCCAAACCAATCAGGAGTGGTAGTAATGCCTCTGCGATAACATATTTAAGAACAGAAAGGTATTGTGCAGAAAGAATTCCAGCCAAGGAATAGTGGAGTGAGAACACGGGAACAACAATGTAGACACCAAGATCAGTGCAAAAGGAGGGGGAAGAGATGCTCCAGGTATTGGAGCTGAGGCCCCTGCAGCCTGTGGTGCAGACTATGGTGGAGCAGGTGGGTGCATGAAGGAGGATGTGACCCCGTGGGAGGCCCAGAATGGAGCAGAGTCCTGCCAGTGACCTGCAGGCCTGGAGAAAGGAGCCAACACTGGAGCAGGTTTTTCCCAGGGTAGGACTTGGGGCCCCTATGGGGGATCCACATCGGTACAGCACACTGGTGAAGGACTGCACCCCATGGAGGAGTGACCCATGGGACAGCAGTTTGGGAAGAACTGCTGCCCGAGGGATGGACTCATGGTGGAGAGGTCCATCAAGGACTGTCTCCCATGGGAGGGACCCCACAGGAGCAGGGGAAGGACTCCTCTCCCTGAGCGGCAGCATAAACAACAACTGATTGTAACTCCCATTCCCCATCCCCCTGCACCACTGGGAGGGAGGAGGGAGAACATGGAAGGGAGGAGGGGTGGGGGGAAGGTGTTTTTAAGGTTATTTTATTTCTCACTTTTTTGCTCTGATCCTGTTAGTAATAAATTTAAGTAATATCCCCACTTTGAGTCTGTTTTGCCTGTGAAGGTAATCAGTAAGTGACCTCTCCCAGCTGTTATCTTAACTCATGAATCCTTAGCCCTATTTTTTCTTTCTCCTCTGTCCAGTTGCAGAGGAAGAGTGAGAGAGTGGCTTTAGTGGGTATCTGGCATCCAGCCAGGGTCAACCCACTACACCATGACTTTGAGAGTTTTTATAGTACTTTTGCCATAATCAAAATTATGAATTTTTTTTAAATTTAGTTTTTGTTTTCATCTTATTTCAAAGAATATGAAATATGATGATTTTCATATTTTAATTGTTTTCTTGTAGAATAATTTTCTAGTGACAAAAAAAAATTCCTCCCATCTATTTTTTCTTGTATGGTAGCAATGTTTTCCTTTTTGTTTCTTTTCTTTTTTCTCTTCAGCACTCTCCCTACATGAAATTTTATCACAAAAGAAAACTGAATGCATAATGACCAGGTGGTACAGTGTAAGCATATTCTTCTTGTATGCCTGGATTTTGCACTGCATAATTCAGAGGATTTTTGAATGCAGATTGATTGGCATGATATTTCCTTTAGTGAGCTCAGCCTTTTTTTTATTATTTTTATCCTATAATTCGCTGTTAGCAGCTGCATATTCATTCTCCTGTCAAAGAGCAAGAAAAGAAGCATTTTCTGTGTTTTTTTTGTTCTTTTTTAAACTCAGTGTCTAAACTGCAGTTGAATATTGAGGTATCTCAGTTACTAGGTCAAGAGAAAATATGACTATTTTGGATACCATAGCATCCTATTCTCTGGTCTCTTTTCAATAACAGTTTAAGATGTGTAAAAGTGTATTATTTATTTAGCTGGGAGAAGGAAGAAGAGGGGGATGCTCTGCCCCAGAAGTGATGAGGTTTATGGTCCTTAATTTCTAGGTAGGTTGGTTAATTAGTCTTGCACTCAGAAAGCCAAGAAATTCTTCCTTTGACCATTGAAAAGGCATTCTTGTTATGAAGAGTCCAACAGTGCTGGGAAATACAGGTGTTAAATTAGGTTTATTTTAGAACACCCAGGAGTCTTCTAGGTAGTCTGGATTTAGGCTTTGATTTGCTCTTTGATTTGGTTCCTGCTCTGACTAAATCTTAAAAGAGTAGGTGAGGAGCAAGCCCCATACTAGCATAGTGCTACACTGACTGAGGAGGGTTCCTTACTAATGTGGAGATGGCCTAATGTGTGTTTTTAGTTACATAGAGCACAAACTTGTGGATGTCCCATGTGGTTGTGCTTACTTCTTGCTTTATTCACTGGAAGAGCAGGAATTAGAAAGCAGAGATATATGTGCTCTGTATCATGGAGGTTCCAGAGGGAGTAGGAGTAAAGTCAGCTTAAAGCACACCCTACAAGGAATCAGGGACATTTTAACTTTTAAAAAACTCCAACTTACAGCAGCAATAAAAGGTGTATTGATATTGATTGGGGTGCCTGACACTCCAGAGAACATCAACCACCCACTTTTCAACTGTTGTTTTGCCCACTGCGAGGCACTGCAAAGGCAATCTGGGCTTTTCAGGACTCTATGCCAGTTAAGAAAAAGAATTTGCAGTTTTCAAGGTGATGCAAAAAGCGTAAAAGTGTTTTGTTTCTAATCTTTTGAGTTCTTTTAAATGCTGATCACATATTGATGGCTGTAATGTATGATGGGTTGATTGTATACCAGGCACCCACCAAAGCCACTCTATCACTCCCCTCTGCAAGTGGACTTGGGAGAGAAAATATCATTAAAAGCTAATGAGTTGAGATAAGGACAGAGAGAGATCACTCACCAATTACCATCACGGGCAAACCAGACTTGACCTGGGGATATTAACTGAATTTATTACCAGTCAAAATCAGAGCAGGATAGTATGAAGTAAAGCAAATCTTAAAAACACCTTCCCTCCACCCCTCTCTCTTTCCCAGACTCTACCTCCTCTTCCTCAGTGGTGTAGGGAGAGTGGTTACAGGAGTGGTGGTTATGGTCAGTCCATCACAGGTTGTTTCTGCTGCTGTTCTTGGAGAAGAGTCCTTCTCCTGCTCCCTGTGGGGTCCCTCCCATGGGAGACAGTCCTCCACGAACTTCTCCAACACGAGTCCATCCCATGGACAACAGTTCTTCACAAACTACTCCAACTTGAGTCTCTTTCCACGAGGTGCAGTCCACTGCTCCATGCAGGTTCCCCACATGACTGCAAGGAAAACTTGCTCCGGTGTAGGTTCCTCTCTCCATGGGTCTGCAGGACCCTGCCAGAAGCCTTTTACAGCATGGGCTTCCCATGAAGCCACAGCCTTCTTTTGGGCATCCACTTGCTCTGGTGTAAGTCTCCTCTGTGGGCTGCAGGTGGATCTCTACACCCTCGCTGATGTCCATGGGCTGCAGGGGGACAGCCTGCCTCCCATGGTCTGCACCACAGGCAATCTCAGCTCTGGCACCAGGAGCACCTCTTGACTCTCCTTCTGCACTGACCTGGGGGTCTGCAGAGTTGTTCCTCTCAAATATTCTCACTCCTCTCTTCTCTGGGTGCAATTATATCTGGACAATAACTTTTATTTGTTCTTAAATGTATAATCACAGGGGTGCTATTACCATTGCTGATGGGCGTGGCCTTGGCCACATGCAGGTCTTGTAGCCATCTGGCACTGGCTCTCTCAGACATGGGGAAAGCTTTTGGCAGCTTCTCAGAAAACCAACTCCTGTAGCCCCTCCATTGCCAAAACCCAGCCACACAAACCGAAAACACAGTGCCAGAAGTTGAGAAGCATGTTGCTGCTACTGTACTCATAAAGCACAAAACTATAAACAGCTTCAGAAATATTTATAGCATCAATTTTGTTTTTCCTAACAAATTCCACTTCCTCCAAGTTTTGAGAGCAAGGAAATGGTTCTGTCTTTATTGTGCCATCTGTTCATGACAAGGGATAGAAAGGACTTGAGAATGCTGAGCTTTTGTTGTAAGTGTCAAACTAATGCTACCTTGGGGAAAAATATTTTGAAACTATCCTTGAAGTTACCTTGATGGATTAGAATTGTAACAAGTGAAAAGTTACATGAGAGAGCTGACAGGCTGCTGACCTGCTTTGCTGAAATAACAATGATCAGAGAAGCTATTTTCAGTGGTTAATTTAATTCTTCTGACAAGTATGAAGAAGTATAGATGTTGAAGGTCAAATTCTGCTAAGAAGTTCTTATATGCTGCTTATGTCCAGAGATCCACCAGCAACTAGAGATCAAACTCTTGTGTCTTTCTCTCTGACAACAGAGATATGCATCTCAAATATATAGAACCAGTCATCTAAGTGGATGCAGAACTTTGCTGCATTATACAGTTACAATATCACTGAAGTGTTGTCTTCCCCCTGAAAAAAGGTAATCTTATTTCTAAATTGCTTAACAGACCCCTAAACAAAAATTTTAAAAATCTCTTTCCTTTATTTTTCTTTTTACCTTCATAAATTCACTTTCTCTGACAATAACTTTTTTTTTTAAGGGGGTTAGAAGACTTCTCATTTATATTTGTGAGGGTTTGATGCCTGGTTTTTTGTTTTTGTTTTTGTTTTTTTTGTTTTGTTTTGTTTTGTTTTTTTTGTTGTTTTTTGTTTTGTTTTGTTTTGTTTTTTGTTTTTTTGGTTTTTTTGGGTTTTTTTTTTTCATTTTTGTATACCATACTTTCATCTTTGCATACCATCCTACTGATCAAGGTCAGATGCAGAACCTTGCCATCAGACTGGCTTTATGGACACTCAAGAACCTAGCTCTTTCTCCTAGTTTTTTCTTTCTTCTGTTTCCTGTCCTCTGTTATTCTCCTTTCCAGATCTACCTCTGCTTATGTAGCCTCTCCTATCTTGAAATTTCTTTGTTTATCAAAATCAAACTAAAATTTCATATTACCTCACTGGAAATTTTTTATTTTAGATTTTTAATGTTACATTTGAATGGGGGGGGTGGCAGTGGTATCACACTTTATTTACAAAACTCTTCCTTTGTGAAGATAAGAAAAATATCCAAGAAAATAAAAATCTTTTGTCATCCATCAGTAAACTTACAAGTACTGTGAATTTAATTTTTCTCAATCTCTCCTCTTGGATTTCATTTCTAAGAAAATATTGTGATCCAAACCTCAAAAATCTTTGTGCTGTATCTCTCTGGTTTTTATTCTTCTCTTAGTTATGTTAGTTTTCAATGTCACTGCAGTGTGAACCATTTAATGAAATAATTGGACATTACAAAGTAGCTGAATTTAGGCAAATATGTATTTCATAGGGTTTTTCCCCCATTTTTTAAATTGTTCATAGCAAGAGCCTGACCAGTTTTGTAAAACTGGTTGAAGACTAGCAAACAACATCTCCTGCTCAAGTTTCCAAGATAATTCCCCTAATTAAAAAAAAAATAAAAATAAAGAACTAAAATGTGTATGGGAAATAACAAGTTGACTTGTGAGTAGTACAAAATCATAGAAGTCTGTGTGGACTGGAGAAGCAGAATCTACTCTCCTGTATTGCTTCATGCCCACATTTTTTAATATACTTAGATATATAAGTTTACTTATATCAATTCGAAATAGTGTATGTTTATTTTTCTTTACTTCTTTCACAATTTCCTAGGCCCCTCCCAGGTAAAAGAGAGATAAAGTTCATGCTTAGAAGGTAGAAAAAATATCTACTGAGCATTCTGTAGCTGATATGTATTTCATTCTTGTGAAATACAGGGTTTAGAGATGGATGCCAAAGGAACTCAAGCTTTTTATCCTCTTCCCTTTTTTCCTGGATTTGGACCCAACCTGTAATTTCTAACCTGAGGCTGCAAAGATATTTACAAATGAATGCCCAGAGATATGTTATTGACACTCCAGTCTTCATTTTATGTGTTACATGAGACCTTATATTGAATTAGTACTGAACACTCAGAGAAAGCTGCATTGGTAAGCTCCTCCAAGCCTGCACAAATGTGAAAATAAATTTGGTTTCAAATACAATTATTTGTTCTAGGCAACAAACAACTGCCTCTAAGGATTTGCTTCTGAGGTTGGCTTCACCTTTTTACACTGGTTCAACTCTGTCAAGCAAAGTTAGCCTCTTTTCTCCCAGAAGAAAGACTGTGCTTCACATATCAATTACAGAACATCTTTGAGTCTCTAATTAAATTGTCTCTATTGTAATTATATGAATTTTAAAAATAAATCTTGAAAACCTCTTTGAACATCTGTGAAAAATCCAACATTTTATTAAGAGTTTAGCTGCAAATTGTTAGAGATTCTTAACATTAGGTATGACACATGGCTTATAACAGAGTAGGTTAAATGAGTAGTGCTGTGTTACACTTGATACAGACTTAGTAGGAACACTGTGGTATGATACTTATCTGTCTCATTTTCTTGTCAAGTTAGTTCATTTCAAGGGTGACTGTTAGAGTTTTTCATTGTACCCAGAAGTAGCTCTTGGGACACCATAATGAAACAGAAGGTGTACTGCATATGCAGTAATACTCTGTGACTAATATTTTTAAGCTAGGAAAAGTTCTTGAAATAGTAAAAAAAAAACAGACGAGAAACCAAGTCCACATGTGTTGAGTCAGAGGAAGACTCATTCAATCTACAGTCCTGCCTCTGCCCCCCAATGTGTTTTGAAAAACCCTGCAAGCATGTAGTGGAACTTTGGCACTCACTGGTAATTTGGGTTGAAGGGATTAATCAGCAGAGAATTCTTTGTGTTTGCTTTTTAATAAAAATTTAGCCCGGTTGAATTCTTAAACATGCATATGTATTAGGTTTTGACACATTAGGCACGGACTGTGCCCCATTAACCATTTTGCAGTCTTTTTGTTCTAAGGCATTTTTAGTGAATTTTACCCACCACAAAGAGCTTGTTCATTTTCTGGGCTGGTCAAAAACTCTTTAAATACTTTCTAGACCTAGTGATTTGCTGCTGATCGTTTTATGAGTTTGCTTTAAAGACTTTTCTACTTACATTTGAATGTAGTACAGATATGTTCAACATCTTCCCTGGAAAGAAAGGCTTCTGGCATGGGAATCTCTCCAAATTTCAGCAGAGCAAACAGGGAAGATATATTTCCCTTCATACTCTGATGTAGCTTACCTCCTCTGAAGGTTTTCTTTATGTTTTGATAATCTATTGGCACTCTACCCCCTGGTACACATTTTTCTTCCAATGCATTTGGAAAAAGATTTAGAAGCTGTGGATGCTTCATTCCTGAAAGTGTTTAAGGCCAGTTTGGAGGGGGCTCTGCACAACCTTTTCTAGTGCAAGGTGCTCCTGTCCACAGAAGGGTGGTTGGAACTAGGTGATCTTTCAGGTCCCTTCCATCACAAACTGTTCCATGATTCTATGAAAATATTTTCCCCCAAGAATCTTTAAAAATTTCTAGTAAGCTTCATTATCTTACTCATTAGGGATACTGACAGTTTTTAATGTGAAATTGTTTCCTGAGATGTGCAATGTATTGTTGCAAAGCAATTTAAATTAGTAGTAGAATGGCTAAGGCTTAGTAGAAGAGTAGGCCTAGAAAGCAACACTCCAAAGTAGCAACCTTGTTTGTGTGTGAAGTGGAAACCATAATCAAAGGATCTAGTCAGGCATGTATGTAACGATTTGTTACCTAGGATGTGGTTAAGGTCTGTTAAACAGTTTCTAGGGATAAGACAACTTAAGCAGATTTATGATTGGAGTAGATGATTATTAATTGTTATCAGTATGAAGTATGAGCTTGTTTGCAACTGCACCTGGTTTGCTGTGGAAACTGTAACTGTTTTGCCGTGGAAACTGCACGTAAACTTGTTTGTGTATAAAAGCTGAACTGAAAATGAGGGTCTTCGGAATCCTGACTTTGGACGCTAGTCCTCAGGTTCCCGGGGCCCCGAATAAAGCACCGCATAAACCGGCACTCTGTTGGTTTGTGTTTCTTCTGGTTACGGGCAACAGTATCACCTCCGAGATTCAAATATCTGGGCATTTATTTTATATATATATTTGTCAAATCCTGTAAAAAGGGATATTCATTGAACAACTACTCAGAAAACCCTCAGAGTAGTAACAACTCTTTGGCTGATTTTTCAAAAAATACAAAAATATTCAAAATTCCTGATGTTGAAGAGATGGATTTTATTTTCTTATTTATTTCAGTTATAGTTTATTACAAAGAAATAGCTTAAAACCTTGAATAAAGTATAATGGATTTGAAGCTATATACAAAAAAAGAAAAAAGTTTATTTTATTTTTACCTGTACTTAATAGATGCTGTTTAATCAGAATAAGAAAAAACTACTTGAATAATATTTATAGCAGATACTTCATAACATTATTCGATACATAATAATGCTAAATAACTGTACAAATAACACCATTAACAAAGCCAGTGAATGGTATTCAACTACATTCTAATATGAACTCTCTTCTATAATTGCTATTCTGGTTATTAATGGTCTCTAAGTTAATTACTATGCTACACTGACAGTCTACTTAGTGGTTCTTCCTCTGTTATCTACTGCCTCTTAGGTTATAGTTTTACCAAAGGCTCACTTCTGCAAGTATTTCTACATTGCAATATGTCATATATAAAAATTCTGTTGTAGCTACAAATTCATTTTTATCAATATATTAGAAATATACTTCAAATCTTTACAAATTACTTTTCTTACTGCATCTGACATGCTTAGCTATAAAATCACTTTATTTTTTAAAATATAGTTGTTTGGGTTTTTTTTCCACATGTATTATATTTTCTCATAAAACAGAATTTAGAAATAATGTATTATTTATAAAAAGCCAACCTTTGTTACCAAAGGTGTGAAACCAAACATTGGTCTTTTAGGAAAAAAAGCTTACTTTCTTATTTTCCTGGTTTGCTTTCCATTTCAGTCATTGTCATTTGGTAAAAATTTATCTTTCCAAAGAGAAAGAGATTGCTCAATAATCAGAATGTAAGGTTAATAATTTGTTAAGTGGAAAGTACAAATATGAAAAGAAAATTAGTGGATGAGTTTTCTATAGTGGAAAGAGCATTATTCTGCTTTGCTGTGAAGTACTGTCGGCTTAATGTGTCTTTTTTCACAAAGATAATGAATTAACTGCAATTTAATTAATGCAGAAGACCAGCCATGAAGTTTATTATTGAATACTCTATTAAACTGTGGCAGTTTGAGCCACATTAGAAATCCAAAATCCAATTTCCAGGCTTCCCCCCACCCCTTCCCACAATTTATCCTAACACCGAAGAGAAACTTTCAGGCCAGTCTTCTGTAGTGGAAGAGGAAAGTATATACATTTATTTACACAAATAAATATACTGTACAAACTAAAAGCAGCTATATATATATATATATATATTACATTTCTATCAGTCCTTTAAGCTCCTCCCTTTAACTTTAGTCCAGGACAAGCCTTTCAAGGCTGCTGGGTAACGTAGTCTCTCTCTCATGGGAGTGTTCGGGGCCCGAATGCTCCCCCCTCACCAAGCTCCAGCTGTTTGTGGAAGTTTTGCCTCCTCACAAAGTCCAAGAAGGTAGCTTTGAGTCTTTTTTCCTCCATCCTGTGTCATTTCTGCTGTGTGATCTCTCTTTCTCAGTCTCACACCTCGGTTTGTAGGCTGCTGCAGTGTAGTTCAGCTTATCAAGTGTCCTCCAAGTCAGTTTTCAGCTGCCCCCGGTCAGCTTCGGCAGGGCAACTCCCGAGCTCTTGGCCCGTCTCCAATTTTGCCTGGGATTCTTCTCCCAAGCACCGAGCCTCCTCCTCCAGCCCGTCTCTTGGCTCAGCTTCAATGCTGAGCCTCTCCTCCACTTTACAGCAGAGGGAAAGAAAAAGCCCCCCCCCAGCTTAACTGCAGAAAGGAGGGGGAAGAGTGAGCTTGGCTGCAAAGCCTGCCTCTCTTCTCTTACCTCAGGTGCTGTGAATCTCTTCCTTCACAGCACACACTCCAAATGCTGCCTCTTAACTCTGGCCTAGGCAGAGTTGGGGGCCGCAGGACTCCCCTTCCCCCTCGAAGGGGGAAAGAAGGAACCCAGCCACCCCCTGGCCTTCTCCACCTACACGCAGCAGACACCAACAGCAAAACTGCCAACAGCTTCTGGTGCTGTGATATATGATTTTCCAGCAGAAGCGAACGACATGAGTGGTGATTGGCTCTCCAGGGAACACTGCCCTGGCACCCAAACACCTCTGAGCCCCCCGAACTCTCAGGGGGGGCCAATTTCAAACTATGACATCAACATAACTCTGTGCTTATTCTTTTTTTATATTTTTCCTCACATGTTAAATGTAAGTTGAGGCAATGAGTTCTTCAGCTTGGTGAATTCTGGTTTGAGTTGTCCATATTTTGATTGGTCATTTATTGGTGTTCTTGAATATTATCTGATTTTCTCTAGAGTTTGAAGAAAAGAATCATGTTCACAATGACTGGACTGTTTCTCAAGTTGTAATGAATAGTAAAGCCTTAGATGCTTTCAGAAAGGACTGGACAAATAAATGGAAGGAAAAAAAAATCACCAAAACTTATTTAACATGAAGTCATTACATGGTTTATGTGCTGATTGAAACACTCATCACTGGAGCAGAAGGGGAGTATTGCTAATCTGTATTTTACGTTCTTGTCTATATATCTGCTATTTGTAATCTCTAGATACAGAAAGGTTTGCTGACTGGAGTTTCTTTCTTCTATTAGGATTTGTACATTGGATTGTTGACAAAAATTACTTAGACACTTGTGGAAGTGTTTTTGGATTATCATTATCTGGTAGAGGTTTATCTTTAAAGTGAATATCTGCTTCTTTATTTAGTGTCTTATTTAGTTTAGCTTTCTGGACATTTGAAAGTAGACATAAAAGTCAAACAGCTTAAAGTGGCTAATTCCACTTTTTCTCATAATCAGCAGGAATAATAACAACAGAAATATCTGATTCCTGGTTCTGGTGCAACACAAGGATATTGTACTTTTAAGACGAACAAGTTGTGGGAAGAGTAAAAAAATCAGAAATATTTATATCTTTGAAAGTGTATTAATTTTATTTTTCCCTCTTTAGCACAGTAAGACACTTCATATCTTGTATCTCCATTGACTTTACTTTTTTTCTTTTTTTTTCCTAGCCCTAATACTTATTTGAATTAGACTAGAATTGAACAACTAAATTCATTTGTGTTCCTCTGTTATTTACACCCCAATCTCATACCTAAACCCAGATTGCTAATGAAAAACTCTGAGTTAATGTAAAATATTTGAAAAATCTTGGTCATGCTCTCCTCCCTTCAATCCTTATTCATTCATATGTATTAGGTCCTAGATATATAGGAGCAAACTTAGAGTGCTTTATCTCAATTGGAAATTTTCAAGAACTCCTTTCTTTTTTAAGTTTCACTGGGAAGAATGAGGACAACCTTGGGACAGGGTAAGGGTTTGTGCTCTTTCTTTTTTTAATATATGCATTTATTTTCTGCTGTACATTATACTTAAAAAGGGGTATCTGTTCTAAAAAGGGTATTGAAATTTTGAGAGCATAAAAAATATCTTATCAGTATGAGCAACAGGACAGGGAGAATTTAGGGCCTGAACTGCTGGTTTTCTATCATGTCTGTCACCAAAGAAAGTAAGAATTTTTTTCTTTTGTAATTTATAGAGACACATATTCTTTTCTTAGCTTTATTCTTATTTGGTCTTTTCATCCTTGATTGTTTTGGAATTAACAGTATTTTAGAATAAGAAGGGAACGAGCAACCATCTCACTTTAAAAGAAGTACTCCAACAGAAACACTCCTCTGAACTTCCATTAATTTTCATTCTTACTTTGTGCTTTTTTTTCTTGATTACATAATTGTATCAAATAGCCTATTCCATTACTTAGTGCAGTCAAAAATATTTGTTGAAAAAGTGACACTGTGTCATGTTCAAACACACGTCTAGTTACATTCTTACTCATATCTGTACAAATGTCTATGAGAGATGTCTGGTTTTGCTAATTATTTTTGGAAAAAAATAATGTGTGGTTCAATTCTTTAATTGACTTGTTTTTATATCCTACTGACTGTTATAATTTGAAGCACCTACTGCTTTAATCTTCTCCTGAAATTGAACCACATTTTAAAGCTTCAGTACTTGACAAAATTTTTATCAATTACATGCCCTGCTCTTCAAAATATCTCAAGAATTCATGTCAACATCTGGCCTGGAACTGTGGTAAAGGATTTTAAGCACAGCAACTGACTGACAAAGAATTTCGGGGACCCTCAAAATACTAAAATTCTTCAAAAATGTATATTTATTAATATTTTAATGTCTTAATCAGCAGTGAGGCATCTGAACATGGTACAATTAAAAGGAACAAAAATGTAACTTTGGAAACCTTAACTCCAGATTCAGACTTCATAATCTAAGCTGGATGACTCTTTTAAATTACTCAAAATTGAATAGTGTCCTGAAATATAAAAATATTGTCCTGTTTATATAGGGTATAAAAATGCTTGCTTATGGGCTTAATATTGTTTGATGTTTTTTCTATATAGTGCTTTAGCAATTCATTGGAATTTGCATCTCTGAAGTAATGCATATAAAACTATACTTCTTAAATTTATTGGTATCATCCAACAAATTCTGCTAAGGTGTTTATAATATCTTTTAAACAAAATTGTGATAGGTATTCCACAATATTCTGATCCAGTGCTCTTTGCCATATAACCAACAAAAGTAACATGTTTGTAATGGAAAGCTGATCAGAGTCCCATTTGAATCAGACCTTCACAAAAGTTTTCTTGTGAAGGTGGAGAAAAAATATATTAGTCAGGTGATCTCATGGCCATGCTGTTAGTGCCTTTGACCAATTATGTCATTGATTCTAGCTTGTTTATTATATAATGTTCAAGGAGGTCAGATTTGTGCAGACATAAATTACTCGGGCATGGTGCATGCTGCTTGCTCCAGCTGAGTAACGTTGAACATCTGGGCAGAGTCGCTTTGTGCTAGTCTGTTGCACAACAGATTCAGAAATGCTAAGCAGCAAGTAAGCTCTGCCTCAGGATAGTGGTGTTGATGTTGATAATTTTGGTGTGCCCAAAGGAATTAGCATGCTTTCTTAGACTCTGGTCCAACACGTTTTTATTCATGTGAGTAAAATTTTCTCACTGGAATATTCCTATGGTAATCAACAAACCTCATGGCAGTAAAAAGATAACAAACCCAACTAGCTATTTGCCATAAAGAAATCCCTCCTCCGAAAATTCCCATAGTCAAGAGATGTTTTTTAATGTGCCTCCCTAAGCAGAGGCAGTTAAGGCTTATGCAACTGCGCTTTCTGTTTCCGTCTCTGGGTATCTTCTTCCTTACAATTTTCAGTCTATTCACTATGTTGGTTGAAATTAGCAAGAATGGCAAGAGGTCCCTGAGTATTACAGGCTTTATAGCTATAATCAGCCCAGTAGAAAAGAGATTAATGAGTCTGAGCTCGTACCTAAACCTTCACTTCAATAAACACCAACGCTCCACACGGGCGGGACACCAAGAATAAAAAACCTTGCTTGGTACATACTTAACAGTCATGTAAATCTAAAACATTGTTCCTAATATGGGACACCAGTCATTATTTCTCTTGCTCACTGAAATACTCGGTTTGCTTAAAAAATTGGCACTACGTGAAATAAATTGTATGTTTCTAACTACAAATATACTGAAAATTTTTATGTGTTCCAATGTTATCAAAATTGCAAATATCCTCTACATTCTTTCTAGACCTTTATTTGGAAAAAAAAAAATCTCAATTAATGAGTAGTTGCTAGCAGGTTTCCTGGGAACTTCTGGGACCTCCAGTGGAGAACAGGACCACGCCCACAATATCTAAAGGACACACTACTTTAAATTTGCAAAATCAGTCAGATTTTTTATATGAAATGCAACTCCAGGGCCCCTGTCAGGTAGGGGAAAAAAGGAATTGAGAAAAGGTGCTCTATTCCTCCTGGAGATGTGGGACTACCTTGTGATCTCAGTTATGTATGAAATCTCATTTTAAAATGCCATTTAGTTGGGTAGGGACTACGGTGCCTAAGAAAAACAAAAGTAGAAATTTTGGGCAATTTTTCATTCATTCTCATCAAAATTAAATGATTGGGTATTCTTTTACATATATTATTATATTACTACATGTATTTTTTTTGTCTTGATTTCTCACATTTCCCTCTTCTCCCTCAGCCCTCACTTTTTCATGTATTGCAGTAATCAAATAGCCCTTGGCACTAAAAACCTCTTGAGCAGGTTTTGAAATGTGCAATTTCAAAAAAGAGTTCTCAGGGGACCTCTTGTATCATGCTTACAATAACATTTTCTCTAAAAATTTTGAATCTTGAAAAGACTTTATACATAATACCTTTTTTTCCTCATTTTTATATTACTGTTCTCTACTGAACATAAAAATAAATAGACAAGATTCCCCAAATCAAACATTGTTCTGTTGTTTTCAGAACATTCATGCACTGAGCAGTTAGGTAAAAACACCGTTGTTGATAATTATTTACTTTTATGTTTAAATAACATACACTTATGTGCCATAAGTTACAAATAAAACCTACAAAGTATATATGGGATAAGTTTGGCAGAAAAGCATGTGAATTATTAAAACAAGTCTTAGTTTCAGTTTATATTTTGCAAAATCTTGGCTCAGCACGGCAGCATATGTGATATGTGTGTGTGTGTGTATGTATCCCTAAACACATATATAACACATTCATGGACACACAGAGACAGGTATACGTGTGCATGTGTGTATATGTATGTAAATGTAAAATAATACTATCTACAAAGTTTGTGGAGTATATACCTTCAATGAGAAAATCTGGGTTTAAAAATGACTTGCAGGTTTGAGTATTCAGCTCAGGAATTTGTTTCAAGGTTTCTAC